>NC_136058.1:362286316-363644640 GCF_964261635.1 Lissotriton helveticus
TGTGCCAGGAAGTGGCTTGATCGTCTGATCGATGGAGCCAGCGCAGACTGCGCTCGTGTATACAATTGTTCCATGCAAAAGTTTAACACTTGTTTTACTTCACCAATTACAATTTAGATGTCTAGAAATCCACTGTTTCCCAAGCCAAAGTGGAACTTCACATTGGTGTTTAGTGTTTGAATGAAAGATGTTTCTAAACGCAAGGGTTACTAATTATGTCCGCACTGGGAGGACGTCATTGTTCTGCATATGTCGCTGCAGCAGTACCTTAAGCACACTGAGGTACCTCGCCGCAATATCCATAGGTCTGCATTGGCCGCCTCGGAAGACCAAGGATGCATTTATTCATAAGCCGGTTGTTAGACCTGGCATCCTTAGCATGAGTCTCCCTTCCATTTTGATGGATTGCCTCCTCTGTTTTGATATGTTTTGCTGGATTAATGCTTTGGGCACTGTGCCACTGCTAATCAGTGCCACAGTGCAAGTGCTCCCTATGTTAAAGTAATGTACTCATTGGTTATTCCATGATTGGGTTATTTTATTTATCTGTCAGCCCCTAGTACAGTGCACCATGTGTGCCCAGGGCTTGTAAATCAAATGCTGCTGGTGGAATTGCAACACTGGTTGTGCCACCCACAGAAGTAGCTTGTAGAGTGTGTCTCAGGCCTGCCATTGCAAGGTCTGTGTGCAGTCCAGCACTGACATGTCGACTTGGCCAAGTGCACCCACTTGCCAGTCCCTAAACCTTCCCTTTGCTTCATATTAGACACCCCTATGGTGAGCCCACATTCAGGGTGCATTGTAAGTATAAGGTAGGACATGCTCTGATGTGTGTAGCATGTTCTAATGGTGAATTACACCAATTTTCGTTTTCCACTATTGAAGGCTACCTGTTCTCATTATTACATGCTTATAATCCTAACTGACTCGGGGAACATGGTAGATATTCAAATTTAGTATGCCTGAACTCAGAAGAATAAAATACATCTTTCAGTAAAGTTTATTTTAATATTCTGTGTTTGCAAATACCACTTTTAGAAAGTAGGTAGTTGCTTGCCTAACCATTTGAGCCTGCCTCTGCTGGGTTGTGTATTCCTTGTCTGGGTTTGTTAGTGACAGGGCAGGGTAATTCCAGGTGACAGATTGGGGCAGCCCGGTGGTGAATAGAGAGATCTGCATCTAGATGGGAGGGAGGAATTGCACCTGGGACCTGAATAGGGCTGGGCCTTCCCTCTACAATGCTTGCTCCAACTCCTGTGGCTTGTCTGATGTCTCTGCCCTGCACTGTGAAAGGAGAGGAGGAATCATGTCAACAGAGTGCTCCAGATTTGTATCTTCCCTCCCCTGTGCTGGCTCCACCTCCTGTGGGGTGGCGGAAGTCTCTGCCCTGCACAGTGAAAGGAAGAAGAGAGTCATGTTAACAAAGTGCTCAGGAACTGGTTTGGACTAGGCAGAGGCCTCTCTGCCTTCAGAGAACAAATAATTTTGGGGTATAACTATTGGGACCCTGATCCCAAGAAATTAGATCACTTCTGGACAAGAAACCTTTCTGCCAAGGAGAAGAAACAAGGAAGCTGCAGGAGTTGTACTGCTCCTCTGCCAGTGTGCTGTTTGCTGGGTTGGCATGCAGTGGTTGCTTCATTGCCAAGGGAAAGGAGAAGGAACTATGTAAGGACTTTGATCTACAGAATATTCTCCAAGGGCTTGAACTGTGCGTGCCTCCTGCTGAAGTCTCAGGGACAAAAGACTTCACCTCCAGCTCCCTCCTGAATTTCGTTGCTGGGAGCTGGAAGCGCGACGCATCGAGAAGAAGCGCTTCGCCGCCGCAGCTGAAATCATCGCAACGCCGGAGAAGCGAGCCTTCTTCGCATCTCCCTGGAAGCGTGTGTTCATCGAAGCTGCCTGCTGTCGCATCACCGGAGAAGCGTGACAACATCGAGAGAGTCGCCATCGCATCACCGGAGAAGCATGTCGCAGGGCCCGTCGCGGCTCCGAAGCACAGAGTCGTCGCAAGGCTGCCAGGGCGTCATTGCATCGTCATCGCATCGCTGCATCAAGGGCACCATCTTCTCGCATCGCAACCGGATCATCGGATCGCATCAAGGTGCCATCTTACGCACCGCAACGGGCCCGCAAGCTGAGAATCTATACAACACCTTCGCTCAGGTAAGGCTCACGACGAGTACCCTACACTGCACAAGCATTGAGGCAGGACGCAACCATTCCCCCGGATCATGGAACCGACGCATCTCCCCTTTTGCGAGCCTTTTGTTTACTTTGCGTATCGCATCCAGGTACTTTGTTGAGAACTTTGTCGCATTTACCAACAACTTGAACTAAGAGACTTTAATCATCTTTTAAGTAATCTTATTGTAGTATTGTGGATTTTTGTCATTTGTGGTCTTGTGTTTAAGTCTATATAAAGAATACTTATTTTTAAAAAACCTGTGTTGTGTCCAGCTGTCATATTTTCACTGTATTACTGTGTATACTCACAAATGCTTAACACACTGCCTATGAGATAAGCCTGTCTGCTCGTGCCAAGCTACCAAGGGGGTGAGCAGGGGTTCTTAAGGAGTGTTATCCCCTTATCCTGACTTAGAAGTAAGGGTCCCTATTTGGACAAAGGTGAATACCATTGCCAACTAGAGACCCCCAGGTCTAACACCGGTGTTGACAAAAGGTGTTGAAAATGTGTGTCAACAACAAAACCACAAAACATGACTTAGCCATTTTGAAAGGAAAAGTGCTTTGGATCAGCCAATGGGATGTGGTTAATGCGACCAATCGAAAACTCAAACACAACTGGCTGCTGGCTGGAGGATAAGAAAAGGCTTTGCTAATGATTGGGACTACCTCAAAGGGCTTGGCAATGCACAGTGGGGACACGTAGCTGTAGTTAAGCAGTGTGTCTGCTCTTGATCTCAGAGGAAGGCATAAAAATAACTTTTTATTTAGTGATTCATGCTGGCGGAACCATGCCAGGTTTTCAACCTACCTACTAAACTAAATTACTTAAATTTACCTTAATTGCATGCAATTATGTCGTATGTGGGTATCCTCAATATATGACCTATATCTGGTCATCTTGGACCCACGTGGCAAGGCATTTTGAGGATGACTTAAAAAATACACGTTAATGTTATTAAAGACCTTCAGTCAAACTTGAAGGAAGATTTCTTTTGCTTCCTATATCCCTTAGTATCTCACAGCCACATTGGCTTTGCCAGTGCTTGTTCTAGTTCTTTCCTCTCCAGCTCTCCTAGACTTCATACCAATTTCCCAGTAATACTTCCTGTGTCCTCTACTCGCCTCTTTCCTAAATCTCTCTTTCGAGAGCCCATGCATCTGTCTCATGTGTCTGACTCTTGTCTGACTCTTATCTACATCTGCCCATTCATTCTTCTTTTGCTTTTCTGGTCACTCCTCTCTTCTTCTTTTACTTTCCCTCTCTTTCCTGCCGACCTAAGCTCTGTCTCCCGTTCTCTACGAATCTTACCCAGTATTCCTTGTTTTCTAGCTAGTCTAACAGCAAGTTGCTTATTGCTGTACAAATAGATGTGTAACCCACAAGCGACACATTTAAATTCTGCATGTGTAGACTCAGCCATTCATCCTTCTGCTGTTGATAACATGAATGTCACCAGATAACACTGGTATTGCCAATCGATTACAACTCTACCATTCTGTCATTAAATGTTATATACGAGTACTGCCGGCCTTCCTCTCCCTCTCCGGGCATCCCCCCCTTTTTTCTCGCACAACCTCTTTTCTTTATTTTCTTCTACTGTCCCACCCACTCTATGAGTCCTTTATCGGAATCTGTCTGTTTCATAACGAATGTCAATTGTTGCCACTTCGAAGAGCTGAATTCTAATCCTAGGAGTGGCACCCTCATTTGATCACATTGAGTCGTGCTGAATGAATCACAGCTGCTAAATCGCCAATACCAATGTCCAAGCTAAAAACAAAACAAGCATTTGCAATGCAATAGGTCTCACATTATTAAAGTTTGAGATATTGGTGTTGCATTATTTAGCAATGCCAATAGCTCAAACTTTAATAATGCGAGACCTATTGCATTGCAAATGCTTGTTATCCTTGCAGAGGTGCCGACGTCCACTAACCACAGGCCAGGGAGAGGAATTAATGTGCCTAATGCATGTTTATTGTCTAAAATAGCAAAATCCATACAGCCCAAATCATTAGCAGTAAAAAAATATGGTGAAATCAGTCAATTCATACTACAATAGCAAGCACACCAATGTTTTAGGTAGTCTAAGCTAGGAACCATAACTGCTCATCTCCAAAGATGTTAGGCTACAGGGGACAGTATGCAAAGTGCAAAATGTGTCGGTAATGGATGATGTTTATAATGACCCAGATGTTTTTTCCAATGACTTCTGATGATCTAGTCTCATTGCAACAGTGGATATAAACTTTAAAAAGCAGACAGTGAGCCCCTTGCCTTTTTCCTGAAAACAATGAATAATGGCCTTCTGAAAGACCCGAATATTAAGTTTTCTAAATACTGGTTTTAGCCAGTATTATCTTTTCCACTCATAAAGGAGCAGGTGCACAGGATGTGAGCCAGACATTCCTTTGAAAAAGGGCAGAACCAAGAGCAAGTGTTCATCTGTGCATACTTCCAGCTTTAGGCCACTTCTCCTGCATTGAATAGCCCCATCTTTAGTCGAATTTTTTTTATTTTATAGTCCTGTGATATAGACAGTGACAAATAGCATTATGGATTCAGATCCTTTTTGGTGGCGAGTATGTGTTGATTGTGGGCTTTCGATCAAAGTGTCTTTATTTGGAGATTGCTTTTTTCCATGTTTTACCCTACAGCAGCTTGAAGGCTCCCTATGCTAAATTTGAATCAAGAGGATGGATCAATCCGAGATCTTCCAAACCACTACCCGCCAGGGTGATCCCAATAGATTGAACAGCTCATTGCTCAGATGGTACTTGAGACTCCCTACTTCGGCATTCTTTGATTTAAACCAGATTTTCAATAATGCAGCCCTTGGTGACAACATATTTTCTGTGAGGCTGAAATCTAATCTTATCTGGGGATCTCTCAAGGAGCTTGGAAGCTTGAAGAGTTGGATAAAGTGTCTTAATTCGTTCCTGACTAACCAGTTTCCAAATTTATCATGGAATGCTTCCAAATTATAGTTCAGAGCAGGTAGAAATTGGGTTTTGATAGCTTGCAGTAGTGCCCTGACAGAAGGGCCAGGGATGTTGCTTTCTATTTTTTCAAAGTGCAATCGCTATCCCTGAGGCATGCTTTTTGGAGGGCTGTCATATGGTGGTTTGGTGCACCGGAAACTTGAAATTCAACTCCCTAGTATTTATAGGAGTTTGATGTTCTGATTCTGTGCTCTCCTAATTTCCTAGCCATTGCTGCTGCTAGCGGATCCATTTGAACATAGGATGGGATTGCCGGACTCGGTACTAAATTGGTTTGCCTCCTTCATTCACAACCGCAGGCAAAGGATCAAAGTTAATCATGCCCTAGCTTCCAGTACCTCGGTCCTAATTGGAGTCCCCCAAGGCTCGACGCTCTGGCCCACTCTCTTCAATCTATTTATTGAGCCTCTTGCAGTCATTCTGAACAGAGCCAACATCCAATACCACATGCATGCAGATGACACAAAATTGTACCTGAAGATCTCATCACAGGAGTACATAAGAACTTTAAATGCTGCACTTGCACAAACTCAACAATGGCTAGTCCAAAACCATCTCTTACTAAATACTCTCAAAACGGAATTTCTTTTCATCATCCCACCTAATCACTCAGCCCCTACCCTTGACTGGATTAAACATCTAACTACTCTGAACTGCACTCCTTATGTTGTAGACTCTGTCAAATCTTTAGGTGTCACCTTGGATAAACATCTAAATATGCATGCACATATCAGTGCGACTCCTAGGGGAGCCAATTTCCAACTCATCACACTGAAGAAAATCAAACCATTCCTTGCCCCCAAAGACCTCAGGCTGGCGGTACAATCCTTGATTTCCCCTAGATTGGAATATGGATTGGTGACCCTAGAGGGACTTCCCAAAGCCAGCTTAGCCCCACTCAGAGCTACCTTGAATGCTTTAGCCAGGCTTTTAACGGGTTCTAGGAAATTTGATCACATTTCACGCGACCTGTTGCAGCTAAACTGGTTATCTATTAAAGATAGAATCAGACTCAAGATGGCTTGTCTGACTCATAAAGCCATACACCACAATACCCCATTCTACCTAGGAAATAAACTTGAGCTATCGGGCTCTAGCAGGACCCTCGGAAGTATGTCCACCCTTCTCTTGAAGCCGCCAAGATTCAAAAAGAAAAGATCGTACAACAGTGCGTTCACCAGCCTTTCTCCTAGAATCTGGAACTCCTTACCATCCGAGATTAGATCAAATCCTTCTACTACTTCCTTTAAAAAATGGGTCAAAAGACTACTAATGTACGAACTTTAATCGCACTGATCATATTCGGGTGTTTTTGTTAATAACCAAATTCTTGACGTACTCTGACTGATGTTCTATATGTCTTTACTTTCTTTGCATCTGTTTTGTCCCAGTCCTTCGATAGCTCCTTTAACTGCATCATTTGTTGATTTTGCTTGATCCCCATTTGTTAATATTCCTCGATCCCATATCTTGGTTCCTTCGATTGTATGATGTTTTCCTCTGAGTGATACATGGTGCCTCTGATACACCCTACTTGTTACTCTTGAATGTTCTCCCACAATATGTACTCTTACTTACCTCCTTTTGTCTGTTTTGTATAATGGCTAAAGACTGCTCTGTAGAGTGCTCTGATACCCATTTGGGTCTTGTTCGCGCTCTATAAAACATTTCAAATAAATAAACAATTTTGTTTTATCCAGATTTTTTTTCAGTTGGTTTCCTTATAAGTGTTCAGTTTATAAAGTGAGGACTGGAGTTCAGTTGCAGAGATCCAGAAGTACTGTATCATCTGCATCTTGCATCATGAACAGGGTTTGACTTCTGAATCTCGACAAACAACATTTTGGATTATATAGAGCTGAATCAATATCGGCAGTAAATACGTTAAAGAGAATTGGAGATAGAATACAGACCCGTTTTAGCCTTTTATGAATACAAATTCTCTTGGAAAGTGTACCTTCATCACTGAGTTGGACTTAGACTCAATTGTTGACGTATAGAGCAATTATTGGGTTTAATGTTTTTGCTGTCCAATTGATGGTGCCTTGGAGGATTGTAAGAGGTAGAGAGGGAATTCACCCACCTCCAAAATTCTCGGGTTTTATCAGGCCTGGTGGCTTTGGCCAAAAAAGACCATGTCCGACAGGGTCTGTTCCAGGCACTTCAGATGGTATCCCAGAACCCCAGATTTCGGTTTATACAGTTCAATGACATCCATCAGGCCTACCTTGCCCCTCAGCGCATCAAACACATGTTTCTAATACTCTCCCCTGGCTCCCCCTGCTGCATGTTACAAGAAGTAGGGTTCAACCACATGGTATATGACTGCCCAGTGTTACATCCAACTTGGCACAAGGTGACTACAACGGGGGCAGAGGTGGCAACACATACCCTCACTCCCATGCCTTCTTCCTGCCTGCTGGGGTTTTGCCACTGTATGAAAGGTGACAAGCACTTGCATAGGTTTATCAACCTTGCCTTTGTCTTGGTCAAGTGCCAAGTGTCCATGGCTTGGAATTTGCCAGTGCTGCATGACCTCCAGCACTGGTTCTGTGACCTATTGACATGGAATCAAGCAGAGGCTCATACCCTCCAATGACTCCACTTGTATGGGATTTTCCAAACTGGTAGTGAGTGCTGAAAGACTTTCCTACTTAATGTAGAAGCCAAAATGATGTGCGCTCCCCATGAGCCTGTCATGATGATGCGTACCAACACATGAAAGAATAAGTGCCTCCCATACACCATGTGAGGACTACTAGTGCCTGCAGATGTCTGATCAGTACTAACCCTGGGTTGTGAACTCCACTCTTGGAGTTTGCGAAGTTTTCCACTCTCCGCGGTACGCAGGACTTGCAGAGGTCCGAAAAACTCTGCTCGACATTGCGGAGTTCTTTTCCTCGCTCACATTCATCAACGTCAAGCTGCCAAGTGCGAGCGAGGAAAATCCACAGCTGGGCGAGATTTTTCCTAGTTCGCAATTGTCAACGTCAAATTGGCCAAGCACGAATGTTGAAAATCAACCTCCCGGCAAGATTTCTCAATGCGGGCAGGCAGATTTCACATTGAGAGTGGTCGAGTATGGACGTGACCACTCGTGTTGAGAAACTGTCCGTTCGCATTGAGATAGCTGCTGTTCAAGTAAAAAATCTACTCAAACAGCAGAAAGGAAGCAGAACCCGCTTGCGCAGTGCAAGGTGGTGTTTGCAATGATTGCACAGTGGGGAAAAAAAACCAGCGCTAAAAATCACAGCGAACAGCATTTATCTAACGCACTCTGCCGCTTGCGAAGCTCTGCGTAGCGTGGCAGAGTTATTTTTGCACGTTGTGTAGGTCCATGTAGCGGAACTCTGCAAACTCCGTCAAGGCTTAATTAGTACATCATACACCCCAGTGTACATTACTGACCCTCTCAAATCTATTGAGCCTTCCCCCATGTGTGCCTATTTATACATGCTATTTGCTCTCAACAGTTAATGGATGCCTCTCTGGGCTGGTCTTTCACCCTTTATAACATGTGTCTTGATTCCTCACATAGGTATCTTTAAATAAATAAATAATACCTATTCCGTTGTCTGTTAGCTTTCACATGCCGCTCCCTGCCACTCCCTGGCCCACCCCGCCGCGCTTAACTGAGCCAGCCACCACTGGATATAATTGTATCTATTATCGCCATTTTCATCATGGACACATATGAGCCGCTGGCTATATTAGTCGACAAGTGATATTCACATGTGCCGCACGTTGCGGCAATTCTCTGTCTGCTGCAGTGTCTGTAGCAGCTGTTCCACTTAGTGCATACAATCCAATAAATATTTTTTTTTAAAAAGGTCACCTGTGAAAATTAGTTCAGCATTTTGGTTGGCCATTATAATTTTATGGAGATAGGTATTAAGGTAGTTTGCCTTGATGCATAAGGATTTTCCATCATGGTTCAGGTATATGCAGAGTATGAGCAGACTTTGCTTATGCTTCGTTTGGGAATTTCATTGAAATCCCTTTAAAATCCATGACTTGTCTGAGTTTAGTCTTTCTGTTTTGCAGTTCATTGAAGATCATCACAGAATTGCAAGTACACCAGTTGGGTTTCCTTTATATGCCCTTATTGTTCCCGGCTGTCAGGACATTGTCAAGTTTTTAACTATAACTTATACAGAAGCAGAATGATGACTAGTCCCATTGAACTTTTTGGAACCTTTCCTGCTCTCCAAGAGAAACTGGAAGACAGGAGTGACCCAAGGGGGGGAGGGATGGGATGAAAAAGAAGAAACTGCCTTGTCTGCTCTTTGGGTTTTGTTTCTTGTCTGGATCTGAACGGTTTGTCTATGTAATCAGTACATATATATTTATATGTCTATTCCAGTGCAAGAGTTTTCAAAACTAAAGAGAAACATATGACAATTTATTACTCATTCTTGACTTTCAATAACTTTATTCGTTTTTTTTTAAAACATTGATAGAGCAAGCTTCGCATCGCGACTTGCTCGAGTCATGAACCTCGCCCGTGTGTAATCAATTAATAAAATTTGATCGTCTTACTAATATATTTTTTTTCATATACGAACGAAGTAGATGAAGCTTGCACATGTATTTCTAATACAACTAATCCATGTCCCTAAAACATGGCCGCCGCTTGGAAAATTGCTTCTGCGCATGCGTCAGTCACACTCACGTGACCTGACGTAGTTATAAGTTTGGTGGGAAAAGATGCGCATGCGTAATACACAGCTTTCGTGAATAACGTGGTGTATGCTCTTGTGTTCGTGTATATGTTGCTAATGTTTAAACTGCATAGTATATTTTTATAATGATAAGTTTAAAGTACAAAACCAATGATGTGTTTTTCATACCGTCACTTTTATGTTTTAATTTGTTTTCGCTTACTTTTCATGTATCCTCGACTCGGAGGGGTGCTGGGGCTGGGGAGTCCATCTTGGAGGGTATTTCTGCGCAGAATCACTAGAGGCTGCCATGACATTGAACTCAGGCCAAAGAAGGTTTATGCCAGAGCCACCATGGGAAAGTGCACTTTCACCCAGCAAAAGCATCATGATTATGTTCTATTGTATCGAAATGTATTCTTTCCATTGTATTCTCTGCGACTTCCCATGGGAACCCCAATCTTGCTAGGCGGTACCCAGAGATGCAAAGTAGGCCTCCAAATAGTCTGTTCTGATTGGTGTGTTACCCAAATCCTACCTTAGGACCAATCCAAATTGAGGGATTCTGACACTTTGCAACATTTGGGGGTGGTACACCGTCCCAAAACAGTATATCTACCCTGGGTTCACCTAGGGAAATTGTCCGACTTGTCTGGTTTAGCTGACCTGTCACTGACCCAACGCACTCAATAGGTGACTGAAGATACAGAGAGCTGCGGAGCACTCTGTCCGAAATTTGACCATAGACTAAGGTTTTACTAAACCTTAAAGTGCTGGCGGAGCACTTTGCTGGGAGTTCGCTGACCCAATCGGGGTCTTGATCGATAGCTGCAGAGAGGGTGGAGCGCAGGTGTTGCTTCCGAACTGCGGGTGCTGGTCCTGTCCTGAGGGTCCTGTCCGAGAGGTCCTGTCCTGATTCCTAATCTGAGGGTTTCCTGTCCTGTCCTGGGTGTCCATTCTGCACCTGCTGTCCATTGAGGGGTATCCTTCCTTGAGGGTTTCCTGTCCTTAACTGACCCGTGGCCAGGGTTTGGTTTCCACACCAGTCTAGGTAAATATTCCTCTGAAAACTCTGAATCTTGCACCTTTCTAAATTTCCTGTCTTTTGCTTTAATAAAGACATACCTTTGCATATGTTATTTTTCCATGCTTTTCCGCAACCATTTAATCATAAAGTCATTTGCATTTGGTTTCATAACGTGTTCCTATGTTACCCTGCTTGCTAGAAATTATATTCTGCATTGCAGTTTGTCACTTTCTCATATGGTCTAGAACCTCCTTACTTAAATTGTCTAAAGAACTTTTGCCTTGATGTATAGCGTGTTTCTCTTCATAGACTCTCCTATAGTTATATAGGATCTTTGAATTTACCATAGTATAAACTCTTCCAATAGGGAATCTCTAGTACGTGCATAAGATTGTTTTCTTAATGAATGTCCATTCTTAAAACTTTCTTCTAAAATCTGCATAGCATATTCCCGTTGCATCTCATATCAGAATTTCAATGGTTACCCTGACCTTATTTCTCTATAGGTATGTACTTTTCATTATTTTGATTATTGATTGTCTTATTCTTGTAAATCTAATGATTTCTGAGAACGAACCTTAGATAAAGACTTTAAAACTTCCAGTTGTCCGTGGTCATTTACAAAGAGAATTTGAATGTTATTTGTTGGGTTTGTATTTTGCTGCCTTTCCTTTTACAGCTAGCTCCCTGATCCATTGTGGTCATAGGTACCCGCATCGGTGGATGGTAAGTCGGGTATTCTGAAGAATAACGAAAGGAACTCACAAATTATTGATAGTAGACCGTGAGGTCATCCGATCAATGTATATGGTGATTTGAAATATATGGGCCCGAAGACCGGAAGTGGCGAAATTATTGGTCGGGTGACCCGCGCGCTCTATCAGTAATTTTCTGGTAGCAGAGTTATGGTTAGGCAATAGTTAAAGGTTAGGTAGGACTAGTTAAGCTAGCCAAGTCGGTAGCTGCTAACATTATTGCTGCTATAAGAGCGGCCATTTCGGGGACTTGATCACTCTTGAGATGCGTTGCTTTTGAAATTTATGAATTGTTTGAAAATTGTTATTCTTGTTCTTATATTGTTATATGTATTAATCCATGCGTATGTAAAACGGTTTGTTAAGTGTTGTCGGAAATCCCCGGGGAATTGAATGGCAAGTGGTGAATAGAATCTACTTGCCTCGAGGTCGCAGGCTCAAGGAAAGTTAGGTGCAGGTTAGGTAGGACCGGAAGCACTAACTAGGGCTTTTTCTGAATACATGTGTGAATACATGTTAGTAACGAGGTTCATTGGCAAAATTCCCATAGTGGCGTAACCTAATAAGGGTCACATCGGAAGAGTAGCAGGTTCATCGGAGCTTGGGTGAAAGCAAAGGGGTCCGCTGGGAAACCTTAGACTCGGATATATCCCGGAATGAGTGGATGGGTCTAGGGAAGTAACAGGTTCACTGATGCTAGAGTGAAGGGTAGGCGGAAGAGATCTACCCGTAGTGTGTGAAAAGTAAATGGAAGTAGTTTACTTGCAGTAAAACAACTCTTTTTCTGTCTAGACACTTGAGCACTGTGGCGAATGTGTATTCGTCGTAAAATAACCAAGTACTAAGCACTTTAGAAAGAAAGAAAGTTTCCGTTACCTTGCGAAGGGAGAGAGTCAGTCGCGAAGCGTCTCTGACGTCACTCCGTGCCGCGCTGGGATTGGTAGGAACAGCGGGCGGGTAGCGGGGCTGGAATTGTGAAGGAGGGGTGAGCGCCGGAGCGTGAGAACGGTCTCGCGAAAGGGCCGCGCACCCATTGGCCGAAAATTATTTGAACTCGTGCACCCCATTGGTCGCACGGAATTACAAGACGCATTCTGATTGGAGGTAATTTTGTAAACAAAGTTAGGCGTAGGAATCATATGTTGCACTCGAATACTCCAGAGACTAGACCCGATCCAAGAAACCTAGGGTTTGAAAGGGATCAGTGGAAGGCTAATAGATACGGCATTATGTACGGAAATAAGCGAAAATTTTCCCTTGTAAATAAGGTAAAGAATTACTTCAAAAAGGACAAGCCGATCAAAACTAGAGAGGGCATTGTTATTCCACCACCAAATACTCCCGCCTCTTTCATGATGTTCGACAGAGGGTACAATACATGTGTGTGGTTAGAAAATTGGGCGAAATACACACAAGATGACGGAATAATGGCCTTTCCGTTAGAAGGTACCTTTAATGGTAGGATCCTATTCAATTTAAGAACCCGAATGAATGAATTACATCCCAGACCGAGACTAACGCAGTATGAGGCATTAGAGGAATGGGAGATCGAGGCTTTCCAAAGAGAAAAGCCCCGAATGGACAAAGGGCTGACAAAGTATTACCCAAAACTGAAACAAGAAACCCGAGACAAAAAGATGAAAGAATGGAGACAGAGCATGATTGTTGAGGGACTGTTTCCCATGATGCCAGCAGAAGATCCTCTTGGGGGGGGGAAAAGGACAGAGAAATCCAAGCACTGGGGGCCCCTCGGAGAATCAGATGACGAATTGTTAGATGACATATGCATGAGAAGTCCGCCTCCTTATAATGAAGGCCACCGACCTTCGAGTGCAGGGGATGTTCCCCGGAGACCTCTACAAAGGGAAGAGGTCAGGTCCGCAAGTGTAGGAGGGGATTATCTAATTCCTCCTTATACTGAAAATCTGGGACCCGTAGAAACCAGAAGTATTTACCCAAGGAGACCAATTGGTGGGGAGATGGGACATTCACGGGAAGGAGATTTTTGCTCTCGTCCCCCTTACGGAGGTGAGGTGAGGTCCTTAAGTTCAGGAATGCCATTATTACAGCCACGGGATGAAGAAGATCCGAGAATTCTAGGCACAGGAAGTTTGTTTCAGAAACCTAATTATGGCGGAGGACCAAGTGAGACACATCCCACTGCCCCGAGTTATGCTCCCATTCTAACCCCGCAGGTGTTACATGACAAGTCATTGGGCAGGTTATTAGAAGAGAAAGAGCGAGAAGCGCTAGCAAACCAGAGAGCTGAGATAATACAGAAAATGTCACAGCTAAATGCAAGTCCTGAAGCCTTGACGATCCCAGTAACTATCGGACCAGTGGTTCCGTTGTACGGGGACCGTCAAGGAAGTCCGAAAACTCCAGTAATTACTCCTGTCATTGCACCGACCAGACCAGAACAATTAATTGTAGATGACCAGACAAGTGAGTGCGAGTCGGAGGTCTCGCTGCTAGATCTGCCCGTTAGAAATGTCGGAAAAAGGATACAGAAAAGACATAATCCTTTTAACGCAAGGGAAATTCAAATGGAATCGACCTCAGGTACTAAGAGTGTCACCTTGGTGACTCCTGAAGAAATCGAAAGATGGAGTCAAGAATTTGAAAAACAAGCGTCCCCAACGAAACCTTTAGATCTCTACAAGCTGAGAATAGAAATAGAGGAATTGATGGCAGGAAACGTAGGATTAGATAGATTAAATACCTACTCTGAAGACGAAATGCTGTTTATCTGCAAGAGTCTCACCTGAAATACCCGAGTACTTCATGAAAAACTGACAGATACTGCTGCTAGCATGGGAATAGATATTTCAAAATCAAAACCACTGCAGAAACCATATAGGGCAGATTTCTCAGACAAAGATTTGGAAAACTTGAATGTTTTAGGGAAGAAAGCGCAGGTCAAAGAACTATTGACAGTATTACAAAAATGGGGAGATGTGGAAAGGTGGAAAGCCAGATGGGCCAAGAAAAAGGATGAGGCCAGGTCTAGGCAGGCAACTCCCGAATTCTTGCTAAAGGAAGCTGACAAACCAGAACAGTTATGCCCTATGCGTGAAGTACCAGGTGGAAAATATGTGCACGTTCCATGGTCCAGACAGGATATTGTGTCCTTTACTAACGATTTCCCGAAATTACGCGAAAAGCCCGTGGATTGGTATAGGCAGGTAGAAAGATTCGTGAAAGTGCAAAAATGCCTGTGGAAGGACCTGGATGGGTTCTTCGACATAGTGGTCCCTGTGGATCTATGGACCGAGTGTAAAATAGCCATAGCTTGGCCTAGTGAGGAATACCCAAGAGATGACAAAACAGGGGAACCATCGAAGGAAGTAATGAGAAAATATGAGCAGGTAATACAGCATCTTTTTTTTTTTTTTTTTTTTTTTTTTTTTTGTAAGACCTTTATTGTTACAACGCAGAGTACACAGCATGAGCCTACAACCCTGAGGCCGGCTCGCTATATCATTGCAATCAGTGTGTGGTTATCAAACAGTGTACGAAGCAGAGCGTGAAATCTGTAGGTACTACCACTCTCAGCACATTGTTCATGGCTCATGTCTGACAAGTGTCGTGAGTCTTACATTTTTACCTTTTATAGTGAAACAACAACATACCCCAACTTAAGACCTGACAGTTGCCTTACATTCGACCTAGTCGTTCCTTCAACTATAGCTGCAATGCCCATCCTATATGTACCTCTATCAAATCTGTACCTGTGCCCTAATCAACCCACCCATGAAATGAAGCAGAAGGATAACTAGTCCTCCTCACTGTCCTGCAGTGACGTAAGGTAGGTTGTCAAAAAACACCACATATCCTTTGGTCTTGACCTCACCGGCAATTGTTCCTCATATGTTTGCAGTCTGTCCCGGCAGATGGACATATCATGCAGCCATGTTTTCTTCGTCGGTACTTTCCGGCTATGCCAACATTGCGCCACCTGTCTCTTCGCCATCAATAAAGCAAGCGCGCAAAACCTACGCTTCAAAGCCCGGCATTGAGGAACTATTCCCAGTAAACAGATCTTAGGTGTGCATTGTATCTCTTCCTCCAACATGGAAGTGAGAGCGATAGTCACTTCCCCCCAATACTCTGCCACCCTTTCGCAGTTCCAGGCCAGATGTGCAAAATCCGCCCCCTCCCTATTGCACCTCTTGCATCTGTCTTCCTCCTGTAGGCCAAACCTTCTCAGCTTGGTCGGCGTGTAGTAGATCTGGTGTATAAATTTAAAATGTATTATCCTTAAGTTGCCGTTAGGCGTCAAAATCTGTGTTAACGCGCATGTGTTATCCCATTCCTCATCTGTTAGTGGAGTCTCCAACAGTGTGTCCCACCGCCCCTTAGCTTTCTGAGTGTGTCCCGCCAGTTCCGTTTGTGCAGCTGAGTACAATCTAGACACTAGATGGGTAAGATCAGTAGTAGTAATTAGGAGTTGTAGTGTTGTAAGACATTCTGGTTCTGTTGGGAATGTTGGGTAATGTTCCCTCAACGCCCTAGTTAATCTATAGTATGTGAAATGGAACATGGGAGTCTGGTTCTGGATGTAATTCAATTGATCTAGGCCTACGAACGTTCCGGCTTGAAACACATCTCCTAGCTTGTCAATGCCTGCTTTACTCAGCAAAGACATTCCCACCTTCTCCCCAGTGACTGACAGCGCCTGGTGGTGCTGTAAAGGCATGTCTGGAGCATATAGCGGAGTCTTGTGGGCCAGTTGTCCAAGCCTGTGCCACGCCTTAACCGTGGTGTCCACCGTGTTGATGTCCATCGCATGCAGCGGCGGTCTCGAGTGTGATATGATCGCGGATAGGGGAATGGGATGAGCATCACCCTCCTCCACGGCCGCATGTGCAAGATATGGGACCTTGTGGTACCAATACGCCGCATACTGCGCCTGCGCGCAAAGGTAATAGAGGAGAAAATCAGGTACACCGAAGCCGCCTTTCGCGAAGGGAAGCGTTAGAGTTTGCAGATCTATCCGAGCCTGTTTGCCCGCCCAAATCAAAGTCCGCACCATGGATTTTATGCGGCGGAAGATCTCACGCGTCGGCGTGATCGGGACGTTGTTAAACAGGTACAATAGCTTGGGTAACACGTTCATCTTGACAATCGCGATTCTGTCGGCTAATGAGAGTGGCAATCGAATCCATCGTTGAATCTTATCTTCAAGCTTAGAGATTACCACCCCATAGTTTGCCCGCAGGACCTCTGCCGGATCTCTGTGGAACATGACCCCTAAGTATCGAATCGGTTCCCGCTGCCAGTCCAGCGGAAAATCCACGTCGAAGGGTAAAGTGGTGTCAGTCAGAGGTATTATGGAGGATTTAGACCAATTAATCGCCAGGCCTGAATGTCCGCCGAAGCGGATGTACTCTCTGAGCAGAGGGTTTAGATGGATTTCAGGGTCACGGACGTACAATAGCATATCGTCCGCGTAGAGTGATATGTGAAGTGGCCTGGCTGCAAATTGCAACGCCGACTCTTTGTAGTTCTGGCGAATGATGCACGCAAGGGGCTCTAGCGCCAGCGCAAATAACAAAGGGGATAGCGGGCAGCCTTGTCTAGTCCCACGCCCAATGTCAAACGGGTCAGAGATATAGCCGTTGATCCGAACTCTAGCGCGTGGTTCTGTGTAGAGCAAGGTGACCCACTGTACAAACCGTTTAGGGAACCCCATCCGATTCAGGACAATGATCATATACCGCCATTCAATGGAATCGAACGCCTTCGCGGCGTCTAGCATGACAGCCGCAGCTTTGACCAACGGTTGGAGGTAATGTGAAAGAGCAAACAAAGTTCTAGTGTTGTGTGATGTGGATCTGGTGGGTACAAAACCTGACTGATCTGGAAGAACCAGGCGTGTCATCAAGGGGGACAGGCGGGTCGCTATCAGTTTTGCGAGGATTTTGGAGTCTACGTTAATCAGGGATAGCGGTCTGTAGGAATCGCATTCCTCCGGATCTTTGGACGGCTTTGGAAGAGCAATGATCATGGCTTCCCGCAGAGTGGGGGGGAGTATCGCTTTCTCGAAGGCAGCGCCATACATGGCCACTAAATAGGGCGCGATAATATCCACAAATTTCTTGTAGAATTCAGAGGTGTACCCGTCAGGGCCAGGTGATTTTCCATTCGGAAGCGAGGCGATCACTTCCGTCACTTCCTCAATTGTAACGGGCCTAGCCAAGTACTCCCTGTGCGTATCCGATAGCCAGCCAATCGCCACATCGCGCAAATAGTCATACGTGGTCTCCGCCGGGGCAGTGGGTTGCGATCGGTAGAGCGAGCCAAAGTTGTCAACAAAACATTTCAAGATGTCTGCAGAGTGCGTTTGTGGTACCCCCTCCTTAGAGTTTACTCTGAGTATCGCTTTTTGTCCTCGCCCCTCACAAATTTTACGCGCCAGCACCCCCCCTGGCCTGCCCCCCTCTCCAAATGCTCTAGCCACTTGTGGGCGATCCAAGTATTTTATTTCGGACTCCAAAAAGTCTGCATGCTCCGTATGCAAAGCACGCAGGCCAGGCAGATGTGAAATATCCTGCGTTGTCTCATACAACAATTCCAAGTCCCTCATTTGCTTCTCACAGCGACGAATTTGGTCCCTTATGTCCCTGAGTACCCCTACTGTGGTGCTTAAACAGACTCCCCTGATCGTGGCTTTGAATGCCTCCCAGAGAAGGCACGGGTCCTCCGTCGTTTGCGCATTATTAGCAAAGTAGTCTTTGATAGCTTTCGTTATTGTGTCAACATAGACTGTGTCCGAGAGAGCACGGGCATTGAATCGCCACTGGAAGGGGGGAGGTGTGTAACGGGGCAACTCCACTCTCAGCAGAACTGGGTTGTGGTCCGATAGCGTGCGGGGGAGCACCTGTATCTTACGGACCCACAGCGCCACATCTCTAGAGCCTAGCCAGTAGTCTAGCCTGGACCAACTATTATGAGACGATGTGATGTGTGTAGCGCCTGGCGTAACAGTGTGTTGCAACCTCCATAGATCCGCTAAGGCCAGGTCATTCATCATGTGCCCCACCATTTGTCGCGATTGCTTGTGTTGTTCTAGCGATTGGGAGGAGCGGTCCAGCCCATCCTGCAATGTGACGTTCCAGTCCCCCCCGCAGAGTAAGTGTGCGCTAGCGTGTGCTTGTAAGTGTCCCCATATTTCCCGGAAAAATTCGGGAGCATCAGTATTCGGTCCATAGACGTTCAAGAGTGTCACTCTTTGGCCCCTCAGCGTACCTGTCAACAACACATATCTGCCAGCAGGATCACATATAACATGTCGCTCCTCAAAGTTGACCCCTTTCTTGATCAAAATAATCGCCCCGCGGGAGTAGGAAGAATAAGAGGCCCTATATACTGATTCCGCCCACCTCTCCCCCAAATGCGCATGGGTGTGCGGTGCGAGGTGCGTTTCCTGTATGAACGCTATATCTATGTTCCATCTGTTAAGACTAGCAAAAACCTGCCTAACCTTTTGAGGTCTAGAAAACCCTCTGATGTTCCACGTAAGAACGTTTAAGCATAATCTACCCTCCTCCCCAGAACCCATAGACATCTGCAAATACAATAAACATCATCCCTACACATACCAATCCGTCGTGTGGCACCCTCCCGCCCCTGTTGCAAAGGATTATTACATTTATGACAGCACAGTTCATTCTGGAACATAATAAACAATATATATGCAAGGTTGTCGGTCTTTGTAAACTGGCAAACAGTCCCCCACCCCTAGTCCCACCCACTCCAGCAACCCCAACCTGCCGAAGCCATACCCCTTCAGAGCACAATTCCCTCAAACACAGAACCATCAACACAGTGCCCATACTGAGAACACTTAGTGGGTAACACCCTTACGGAGGTCCGCTAGGAGCACAACTCTTCACCCGGTGGTCGGGTTCCGGCGATACTGTAAGCAACTGTACATATGCATAATACAGGTGATCAAGCTCCCGCCCCCACCCCCCACTTCTCCAATACCCTCTCCAGTACCTCGGCAACATTTCCAAATTAGCAACAGTGCCAAAGGGCATCACTGCGATCAACTGGCACCCCCAGATGTCCGTTGTCGACTACAAAGTTAACCTGCCCCTTGTATCCATCGCCTCCTACAAGCTATGCAGCGTAGTCAGGGGGCATCTCTGCCAACGTGTATGCAAACGGGCCGTCAACAGCTGAAGTCCGTTCCACAAGTCGGTGCATCACCACATGGAAGAGTCTCGCACGCTTCTCGCGGCCTTGAGCCTCCGCAATAAAAGAAGTCCTGGCTAATGCGATGTGTAGGAGCCTGGCAGTCGCAACCGGCATCCGCCACTGTAGCAGTCCGTTTCGGCCGCGTGAATAAGTGCACCGTTGGGTGGACAATTTAACATGGGCCCGCAGCAGGGTGAAGCAAAAAAATCAAGAGGAAAAAAAGAAAAAAAACAGAGTTGTACTGTAGCCCTTATCGTGTCATTGGACGACAGCCCCAGCACTATATTGCAAGTGTCTTAAAGCGACCAGACCTCCCCCAGGCGGACGACCCCGGACGGTGCCGTCCGGTACAACCCAAAGTGGTCATGTGGCCATGCACGTCGTGAATCAGTACAACAAAACTCACCGTCACATGATGAGAGACAGCTTCCACGGCATCACTCCGGGTCTCCGTGCTGGTCATTTTGCGAGTCCTCTCTCGCCTCACGCTGTGCTCTCTTAACAAAGTCCTGGGCCGCCCTTGGTGTTGTCAGCACGATTGCTTTCCCCTTCCACAGGACTCTCAGCCGCGCCGGATACAACATGGAGTAGACAATGTTCAATTCTCGCAGCCTGGCCTTGACGGAGGAATATTCCTTTCGCGCCTGTTGAACCGCAACCGTGTGATCCGGGTAAAACTCCAGGGAGTTGCCCTGATGGGTGATCTTGCCCTTCTCACGCGCGAGCCGGAGGATCGTGTCTCTGTCTCGATAGTTGAGAATTCTCGCCACAATAGGTCTAGGTGTGGCGCCAGGTGGCGGCCTGGGGCCTAGCGATCTGTGGGCACGCTCCACTATGAAGACCGATGATAGGGCCTCCGCTCCAAAGAGATCTTTGCACAGGTTCTCGACAAACTGCTCCATCCTCGCAGTGTTGGTCGTCTCCGGCAGGCCCGCAATTCTGACGTTATTGCGCCTCGAGCGCGCCTCCAAATCCTCCTCCTTCGCCTTGATCACCTCCAAGAGACGTTCCATGCCCGTGCATTTTGTGGTGGAGGTCCTCGCTTCATCCTCAACTGCGGAGATCCTGGTCTCCGCCTCATCCAGACGTTCGCCATGTTTCTCCTGACGGGCGGCCATACCATCCATTCTGCATGTGAGGTTATCAAGCTTACCGTTGATATCTTGCAGATTCGACTGGATCGCCAGCAGTATCTTCTCCATGTTGTTACTGGGTGGTGGGTCGGCCGCCCCGCCATCTTCCACCGCCCCGTCTATTAGTCTCGTCGCCTTTCTGGAGTCGAAGGAGATCTTTGGCTGTTGTTTGTCGGGTTTCCCCATGTTAGCGGAGGGGGAAGTCACCTTCCTGAGGATGGCCCCCGATGCCCTCGTGGTTCTAGCCGCCGCCGCCGTGATGTCTCGGCGCAGACAGGGAGCAAGCTTGTGGATACCTCCCTTGCGCCTGGGCCCCTATCACCAGACAGCGCAGTTCCTGAGGGGGGATGCGATCTGCGCAATTTTTTCTCTGCGCGTCTTGGCGTAGTCAATGACCGTTCGTGTCCCTGTCCTGGGCCACGCAACAGGCAGCAAGACGCTGGATCGCCTTCCACCGCGTGTGACCCTCCTTAGCTGGGTCACTGTGCCTCGCCGAGTGTGCTCTCGTACAAGCGGTAGTGCGGGTGGGGACAGCAGCCCAGGCCAGGACAGTCCGCTCCTAAGATTGTACAGCGGTCCGCAGTGAATCAGTGGTCCTCCCTGTGCGCACAGGACCCTGCAGCAGTGACAGCTCGTTTTGGCGCGAAGGCAGCTAACTCGGCACTCGGGAGCCTCCCGCCGCCATATTGTCAGGCATACATGTCTGGACGTCTGCAAAGTCCCGTAGACGTGAGCTGGGGTGAGGGGCAACGCTACACATGCTCACGGTCCCTGAACGCCAAACCTCACCTCCGCTCGCTCAGGTTAGTTCAGGGGGGCAACATGAAGCCGACCTGAAGCCGGGTTGCTTCGCGTGTCGGGGATCCGCAGCCTGATGGCGGCCATATTGTCAGGCAAGCAAGCGCACTTCCCCGCAATTAACGTCAAACGTTGTTTTTACCGGAGTATCAGTGGAAGCAACCCCTCGCCGCCGATGCACCGCATCTTCACACGATCAATGATGGTCTTGGAGAGCGGATCAGTGGGGTGAAGGCAGAAATCGACCACCTAGATGATGATCGCCCGGCGGAGCTGCGGTTCAGGCAGCCATTCCGCTGTGCGCCCCCTAGCGCCTCCAGGTAATACAGCATCTGGAACTAAAAGTGCCAGCAAAGGAAACTGATTGGACCAAGATAGATAGAACCACGCAGGAAAGAGACGAGACTGTGCACTCCTTTTACGAAAGGCTGTTGCAGGTGTTCAAAACATACAGCGGTATAGACAACATCGAGATGAAGGATATGACACATTTTATTTACAGGTTTGTAAATGGTTTAAGACCCGAAATTTGTCAATGGATAAAAGATAACAAAATCTGTTGGCATACTAAAAAGATGGATGAGGTCCTACGGTACGCAAAGTACTGTGAGGACGAGATGGCAGAAAAGAAAAAGGCTCTCAAGGAGAAGGTTATGTGGGCTCAAGTGAAGCTCGCAGAACAGCAGGAAAAACAATTGAATAAAGTGGCCAAAACTACTCAGAATCCAGGTCCTGGGGGTGGGGGTGGAGGAAAGCCCCGGCCCAAAATGAGGAGGGAGGAGGCTAAGAAGAAATTTCCCTGCCACCAGTGCGGAGAAATTGGACACTGGCGAGATGAGTGTCCCTATTTGCAGGATGATAACTCCCAAACACCTGATTTAACTCCACAGACGCAGAATGAAAGACCAAGAAAGACCCAACAACAGTTAAAAACGATTCAGTTGCCCCGAGCACCAAAGCAAGTATTTAAGGGAAAATCGACGCAGGGTGAGGACGTAGAAATCTGGGGGAGCAATGAGAACAGAAATGCAGCAACTTCGCAGTATTTACTAAATGATACCTTCTTTTGTGATGACCAGTACTGACGGGGCCTGAGAGGGGAGGACGAGGAGTGCGTGCTTGGCGCCTCCTTGCCGGTAGACCAGTCCGGACCATACATTGAAGGAAAGGTTGACGGAAATGATGTCACCTTTCTGTTGGACACTGGCGCTACCCGTTCTACTGTAAGAACAGTGGACGTTCCAAACCTACCCCTCTCGGGAGAAGCAATCCAAGTAGTGGGGGTATCTAATCAACTGATTAGTACTCCTGTTACCGAGCCCATGGAGATCTCAATTGGAAACTTTAAAGAAATGCATAGATTTGTCGTTTGTGACACCAGTCCAGTGAACTTACTGGGACGTGATTTGCTGTGCAAAATGAACTGTACCATCTTTTGCACACCAAAGGGTGTTGAAATTCAGACCCCAGATGAAGATGGCATTTATAAATTAATGTTAATCAGACCCGACTCAGAAATTAAACGAATGACTATGCAGGATTTGCCCAAAGAACTCCAAGAAACAGTGAAGCCAGAGGTATGGGACTTTACCGGGAAAGATGTAGGATTAATGAAAAACGTAGACCCCATACAGATAGCAATAAAGGACAATGCAGTATACCCTAATACTAAACCCTACAGAATGAATGCAGAAGTGAGAGCAGGTGTTGCCCTGGAAATACAGAAATTGCTAGAAGGAAACATCATACAGGAAGTAATGAGTAGCCCATGCAACTCACCAATTATGGGCATCAAGAAGCCTAGTGGCAAGTACAGAGTAGTGCAGGACCTAAGAAAGGTAAACAAAATAGTGGTTCCTTGTTGTCCTATTGTACCGAACCCAGCAGTGATTCTCTACTAAATTCCCTGGGATGCTGAGTGGTTCACTGTGATAGACCTATGTCATGCATTCTTTTCCATTCCCTTGCATCCAGACAGCAAATTTCTTTTCTCATTTGCTTTCAACAGTCACGTGTATGTCTGGAACAGGGTCCCCCAGGGGTACACAGAGAGCCCCTCTATCTTTAATCAGATCTTGAAAAAATGCTTGGAAACTTTGGTCTTACCTGGAAATTCTGTTTTGGTGCAATACATTGACGACCTCTTGGTGGCGTCCAAAAGTCATAAAGATTGTGTGATTGACACCATTGCCCTACTGAATCACCTGAGTGAAAAGGGACATAAAGTGGCCCCTGAAAAATTACAGTTCTGTGCAAAATCAGTGAAATATCTGGGGCACCAGATAGAGAAAGGCATCAGGAAAGTAACGTCAGAAAGAGTGAGAATAATTCAAAAGATGCAGTTACCCCGTACTCAGAAAGAAATCAGAATGTTCCTTGGGGTGATAGGATACTACAGGCAATGGATTCTGGGATTTGCAGTCCTAGCTAGGCCTTTGATAAAAATGACCAAAAGAGGAACACCGGATATCGTAGAATGGGATGATGAAAGCTTAACAGCCTTCACAAAATTGCGAGATTGTCTGTGTACGGCCCCTGCGTTGGGAATGCCAGACTATTCCAAGGAATTTGCCCTGTTCTGTGACACTCGCGATAATTGCGCGTTGTCAGTCCTAACACAAGAGCATGGCACAACCAGAAGGCCAGTGGCATATTTCTCTGCCACCCTGGATCCAGTGGCTGCTGGATTACCAGGATGTCTGAAAGCAGTAGCTGCTACTTGCACAAGTTTAGAGCAGAGTGAATCCATTGTCATGGGACATCCGGTAACTGTGTATGTTCCACATGGAGTGGTGATTTTACTAACAAGAACGAAAACTCAGTATCTCACCCCTAGTTGGCTGACTAAATACGAGAGGATTCTCGTGGGTGCTGCAAATATAACAATTGTCCGGTGCAACATTCTGAACCCCGCCACTCTGCTTCCCAACTCAATGGATATGGAAGATGGAGAAGAAGACGAACATAACTGCATTGATTTAACAGAATTTAGCACAAAACCACGCCCAGACATTAAAGAAACGCCTCTGCCTATACATGACAAGGAATTGTTTGTGGATGGTTCATGCCTAAGACATGAACAAGGAGGCCTGAATGCTGCCTATGCTGTAGTCTCCTTAACCAAAATTGAAGAAGCAGGTTATTTATTTGGAGTAAAGTCTGCACAAGTAGCCGAATTGATCGCTATGATAAAAGCTTGCAAATTGGGGAAAAACGAACGCCTAACAGTGTATACTGACAGTCAGTACTGTTATGGAGTTGTGCATGACTTTGGCCAATTATGGCTACAGAGGGAATTCCTGACCTCATCAGGTACCCCTATTCGAAATGGAAAAGTTGTTCAAGACCTTTTAGAGGCAATCCAATTACCAAAGGAATTGGCAGTGGTCAAGTGTGTTGCTCATAAGAAGGACTTTGACCCTGTATCTTTGGGAAATGATTTCGCTGATCGAGTGGCAAAATTATGCGCCAGGGATCGACTGATCATAAATCCAAAACGGGGGGGGGCCGGAAACAGCTGCCAACTTCGAGTGTTTGAAGAAGTGCCTACATGGAATGAAGTGAGAGAATGGCAGCAGGCAACACCCTGGCAAGAGAGAGAGAAGTGGAAGGAAGAAGGGTGTAGACCAAGACGTGAGGATGGTGTCATCTTGGGCCCAAATGGTATGCCTGTGTTACCCAGACACTTGCTTGGCACAATGGCTAGACTGATACATGAGGGATCACACATTGGTAGGGACGCCATGCTTCTGGTATTCCAACAGACTTGGTACAGCAAAAAGTTCAGGAAAGTAGCAGAGTCCCTCTGCCAGAGGTGCTTGTCATGTCAACAGTTCAATGCAGGCAAGAGAACAATGGTGGAACTAGGGAAAATTGGGAGGTCAGGGGGTCCCTTTGTGAGAATACAGGTTGATTTCATCACCATGCCACGTTGTGAGGGGAAGCGTTATGTCCTTGTCATTGTCTGCCTATTTTCAAAGTGGGTGGAAGCTTACCCTACTCCCCAAAGTGACGCACTGACAGTAGCAAAGTGTTTACTGAAAGAACTGATACCTAGATTCGGGGTTCCAGTCACTATTGAATCAGATAGAGGCCGACATTTTCAGAATGATGTGATCGACCAACTCTGTAAGGCATTTGGGATCTCGCAAAAACTCCACTGTGCATATCATCCAGAGGCTTCTGGAGTGGTGGAACAAATAAACGGGACTATCAAAACAAGACTAGCGAAATTGTGTGATGCATCTGGCATGACCTGGGTAAAGGCCCTGCCTCTGGTTCTGATGGGACTCCGAAGTATTCCAGACCGGAAGACAGGCCTGAGCCCCCATGAAATCCTGATGGGAAGAGTGATGAGACAAGCATGGGTACCAGGAAGCAAACTGTTGAGTATTACTGATGATTTGGTGCTTAAATACTGCAAGAGATTAGGTGACCAAGTGCGTTATATCTCTCGCCAGATCAGAGAAGACGCCGTCGCCAATCCAACGACACCTCTTCACAAACTGGTTCCAGGGGACTGGGTCAAAATCAAGAAGCATACTCGGTCGAGCTGCCTGGCACCAAGGTGGGGACAGAAGCGCCAAGTAATCCTGGTAACAACCACAGCAGTGAAGTGTGCCGGTGTTCCCCATTGGATCCACGCCAGCCACACCCAGAAGGTACTACCAGACAAGGAGCCTGGAGAAGAAGGCCGTCCAGCAGAGGGGCCTGCAGAAGCAAGACCAGAAGTAACTGACGACGTACAGCCCAGCACCAGTCAAGCTGAGGGGTCCGCAGACGTTGGTCCGGGGGTAGTTGATGACGAGCTACCAAGAGTCAAGCCTGCTGAGGGGTTCCCAGAAGTTGGTCCAGAAGTAGCTGATGACGAGCTGCCAAGCATATGGCCAGATGAGTGGATACCCTTGATTGACCTCACCGAAGACCCCATAAGAACAAGGGAGCGAATTTGGGAAGGTAGAGAGTGGAATAGAGAGGAAATGCAAGGCACAGGCGAAGAACCTCAGACTATTGAGATTCACATCAAAACTGAGGAAGGAGAAGGTCAGACAGGGACTGAGCAAATAATTGATACACCTCCACTGACTCCTGATGTCGAAAAGGGACAGACTAGACATAGTGTAATAGTTCGAGCAGAAGAAAATCAAGGGATCAAAGTGCTTGAACAGGATCAGATAGGGTTAGAAGAACGTGTTCAGGACACAGAGACAGAGACATTTGAAAAGCAAACACAAAACTCTCCTGAACAAGGCCAGTTTAGTAACCAGGCAGAAGAAATAGATACAAGACCTGGGACTTGTCAGACAGAAAGGGAGAAGACAGAAATTGAAGTGCCACAAACAAGTGAAAATAAAAGGACATTAGAAGAAAGCCAAATAACAGTGCCAGCTAAAAGACTCAAGAAAAAGAAGCACATTGAGCCAAGGTATATTAAGAGACTAAGATTAAGAATAAAAACAGTCCAAGAGAAACTTGCAGACATAAGAAAAAGTCCCCGAATTGCGGAAATACCTGAAGATAACTCCAAGAGAAGGAGTGAAAGAATAAAAAGACAAAACGAAAAATACAAGGATCCAGAGTGGACCTACTTAATCTTGGAAAACTTTGAGGATCTTGATATTACTGACGAAAGCGACGGAGAACGGATTACTGATTACTCTGCAGAGGAAGAGGAAGAACCTCCGTGAAATTGGTCAGCCATAAAAATACCTGGGAAAAGCTACAAAGAGGGGTTAAAATTTCCTTCTGAGACAAAATGTCTGATTCAAACGTGAGTGGTAGACCTAGCCGCAGTTGTTGCAAAACATGCTGCAAAGTGTGTATATGTAGTATAGTCATAGTAATATTAATTTGGATAGGATTAACAGTTTTCATTCCCTTTATGGTTAGCAAAAAAACTAATATTGACCCTACTGAGATTACCGACACTGAAGAACTGACAACACGAAGTGTAGAAAGACGTGAGAAAGCACTCAGACAGACAAAACGAGATTTAGAAGCATCAGATGAGGAAGGACTACATTACCACGGAGTTAGAAACAAGACACATTTAAATGTTTTCGCAAATTTGTTAGTGCATTACGTAGAAACTATGGAAATAGAAGATTGTTATGTCTGCATGAAGCTACCTACTTCTGTGGCTGAAAGTGTGACATATCATCATCTACCTCTGACCTATGGAATCTCCTGTAGTATTTTAGCAAGCTTATTTTACAAAAGAGGACCGTTACAATACTATTACTCTAACAATGACGTGATCTTTTCTGAACTTCCTATTCGTGGAAACTTGAATCCTGTACATACCAAAAGTGACGTTACACGTTATATGGGAGAATATTTTCTGACTATAGGTACTATAGACTTAAATGAAGCACACAGAGATAACTTGACCTGTACATTACATGAACAAGAAAAGATATTTTTAAACATGGCAGAGAAAAGAAGGGAAAGTTTCCAAAGGAAGGCAAATGACAAAAGGCAGAAAACACCTAAATGGGCTGAAAACATGGAAAGCACCTCAAATGGCGGGGCAGGGCCTGCTTTGTTGCTGGATTTCGAGAAGAAAGGGAAACTCTGTCTTCATCGCGAGAAGACTAGTTATTATAATAACATTTTCATTGGTTCCAGTCAATGTGAGCACAATTACAAGGTAATTGGAGGTTGGGGATTCAAAAATGGGTCAGAGCCTGTGTTTCCTGGAATTTATTATATATGTGGAGACAAGGCTTATTTCAAATTGCCGGATCACTGGTATGGATGCTGCTATTTTGGCATTGTTTTCCCGAGAATATACCATGTGAATGAAATTGCTGGAAGCAGTGAAAACACTAATGGCTTAGTGCGTAGCAAAAGAGAAAGCGTAGGTGAAATAATGGGTAGTATTTTTAGTGCACTGATACCTGGAGTGGGAGTGGTTCTGAACACTCACAGAATTTGCAAATTGTCCACAATAGTGGATGTGTTGTCTACTGACACAGCTCATGGATTTCTGCTGGTCAATACCGAAATGGTTGCGATCAGATCAATGGTTTTGCAGAACAGACTTGCTCTTGACACCTTATTAGCAAAAGAGGGCGGAGTCTGCCGGATGTTGAAGGCGCAACATTGTTGCACTTATATTCCGGACAAAAGTGTGCAGCTCAAAAGATATGTGAAAAACATTACTAATTTGGAAAAGGAACTCAAACCACTCGAGGTTGACAGTGCCTGGAAGAGACTGGTAGATGGTCTCTCAAATGTAGGTCATTGGCTTGCTAGCTTAGGTAAAAGCTTATTGTTTAAGGTACTGATGCCAATTGGAATTATAGGTCTTATCCTATTTTTCATATTCGTCTGTTGCAAATGCCGTAAGCACACCAGAAAGCATCAAGTGAATGCCAGAGGAGTGAAACGAAGTGTGGATGAGCTTGAATTAGAGGAAATGAATAATCAGATATACAAAAAGGTGAAAAATTCTCACCCTACCAAAAATGAAAAAGAGAAGCTGAATCGCTTGCTGGAAGAGATAGAGTTGTATAAAGTGTGAGAAGTTGGCATCTGGTTCCATTATTTTTGTGATGATAGTAAATATCATCAAAGAGGGGATTGATAGAGCAAGCTTCGCATCGCGACTTGCTCGAGTCATGAACCTCGCCCGTGTGTAATCAATTAATAAAATTTGATCGTCTTACTAATATATTTTTTTTCATATACGAACGAAGTAGATGAAGCTTGCACATGTATTTCTAATACAACTAATCCATGTCCCTAAAACATGGCCGCCGCTTGGAAAATTGCTTCTGCGCATGCGTCAGTCACACTCACGTGACCTGACGTAGTTATAAGTTTGGTGGGAAAAGATGCGCATGCGTAATACACAGCTTTCGTGAATAACGTGGTGAATGCTCTTGTGTTCGTGTATATGTTGCTAATGTTTAAACTGCATAGTATATTTTTATAATGATAAGTTTAAAGTACAAAACCAATGATGTGTTTTTCATACCGTCACTTCTATGTTTTAATTTGTTTTCGCTTACTTTTCATGTATCCTCGACTCGGAGGGGTGCTGGGGCTGGGGAGTCCATCTTGGAGGGTATTTCTGCACAGAATCACTAGAGGCTGCCATGACATTGAACTCAGGCCAAAGAAGGTTGATGCCAGAGCCACCATGGGAAAGTGCACCTTCACCCAGCAAAAGCATCATGATTATGTTCTATTGTATCGAAATGTATTCTTTCCATTGTATTCTCTGCGACTTCCCATGGGAACCCCAATCTTGCTAGGCGGTACCCAGAGATGCAAAGTAGGCCTCCAAATAGTCTGTTCTGATTGGTGTGTTACCCAAATCCTACCTTAGGACCAATCCAAATTGAGGGATTCTGACACTTTGCAACATTTGGGGGTGGTACACCGTCCCAAAACAGTATATCTACCCTGGGTTCACCTAGGGAAATTGTCCGACTTGTCTGGTTTAGCTGACCTGTCACTGACCCAACGCACTCAATAGGTGACTGAAGATACAGAGAGCTGCGGAGCACTCTGTCCGAAATTTGACCATAGACTAAGGTTTTACTAAACCTTAAAGTGCTGGCAGAGCACTTTGCTGGGAGTTCGCTGACCCAATCGGGGTCTTGATCGATAGCTGCAGAGAGGGTGGAGCGCAGGCGTTGCTTCCGAACTGCGGGTGCTGGTCCTGTCCTGAGGGTCCTGTCCGAGAGGTCCTGTCCTGATTCCTAATCTGAGGGTCTCCTGTCCTGTCCTGGGTGTCCATTCTGCACCTGCTGTCCATTGAGGGGTATCCTTCCTTGAGGGTTTCCTGTCCTTAACTGACCCGTGGCCAGGGTTTGGTTTCCACACCAGTCTAGGTAAATATTCCTCTGAAAACTCTGAATCTTGCACCTTTCTAAATTTCCTGTCTTTTGCTTTAATAAAGACATACCTTTGCATATGTTATTTTTCCATGCTTTTCCGCAACCATTTAATCATAAAGTCATTTGCATTTGGTTTCATAACGTGTTCCTATGTTACCCTGCTTGTTAGAAATTATATTCTGCATTGCAGTTTGTCACTTTCTCATATGGTCTAGAACCTCCTTACTTAAATTGTCTAAAGAACTTTTGCCTTGATGTATAGCGTGTTTCTCTTCATAGACTCTCCTATAGTTATATAGGATCTTTGAATTTACCATAGTATAAACTCTTCCAATAGGGAATCTCTAGTACGTGCATAAGATTGTTTCCTTAATGAATGTCCATTCTTAAAACTTTCTTCTAAAATCTGCATAGCATATTCCCGTTACATCTCATATCAGAATTTCAATGGTTACCCTGACCTTATTTCTCTATAGTTATGTACTTTTCATTATTTTGATTATTGATTGTCTTATTCTTGTAAATCTAATGATTTCTGAGAACGAACTTTAGATAAAGACTTTAAAACTTCCAGTTGTCCGTGGTCATTTACAAAGAGAATTTGAATGTTATTTGTTGGGTTTGTATTTTGCTGCCTTTCCTTTTACAGCTAGCTCCCTGATCCATTGTGGTCATAGGTAACCGCATCGGTGGATGGTAAGTCGGGTATTCTGAAGAATAACGAAAGGAACTCACAAATTATTGATAGTAGACCGTGAGGTCATCCGATCAATGTATATGGTGATTTGAAATATATGGGCCCGAAGACCGGAAGTGGCGAAATTATTGGTCAGGTGACCCGCGCGCTCTATCAACATCAAAGTATACAAATGCAAGTATGAATACTACTAGATTTTAAAAGTATTTGCACAATTAAAACAGTCATCAGACATAGCTAAAATCCATAAAAAATGCATAGCTAAAAATTTTAAAAAACACAATACTTTAATCAACTAATGACATATAAAACAGCATACAATTGAGGAACACAACACTAGAGTAACAGTGATAAAAAGGTTTTTTTTTTACAGCGTACAATTCATTTAAGCCGGTAAATCGATTTGAATCATAGGGATTTCATTTTTTAATTTTAAGAACTGGCACCATCGTATGCAGGAGCTTTCCCCATGGGATCCAGAATGAGAATAGGAAACAAGAGACCGCATAAACTATTGGTCCTGTGGTATCAGTTTTCCGGATTCTGTAGGCAACCTGATGTTGCCTAACTCCAATGTTTAAGCTGGTCAGTCGTATCCATCTCTTACGGATCTTTGTGTATTTTATACAGAAAAAAAAGAATGTGTTCTTCTGTCTCTAAATTATTAGAACATGCAGGACAAGGTTTTACAGATAATCCCTCAGTCTGATCGCTAGAGAACCGTAGTAGAAGGTTACCATACCTAAATCTAAAGTATAGGCTTTTTGCAAGCGGTGGCATAATTAGATCCAGTGAGCTTTCAAAGGAGAGGCATGGCTTGACACATAAAAACTGAGAAGTTAGTTGGCCATTTGCTGGCCTGGTGAAATACCGTTCATCCACAGCCGCCCAATACCTGACCTTCAGCTTTGAGCAATCCTCTCTATTTGCTTTCTCTGGGTGTTCCCAAAGTTCTGTCATACCAAGAGTTGTAAACCAACTCGCAACATGCTTAAACCAGGGGAAGCTATTAGCACCACTAATGTTCAAAGCCTCCTTCATGGAGTTGCTATAATCAAAAAGCTGCGGCATTTTCCACAAGCGCACCCAATGCAATAAAGGTTTCAGTGATGCCATAGCACCGATTCTTTTAATCCCAAGGTCAAAGAACAGTGGGATTAGAGGGTAGTTATGGGTACAGAAACGAGTGATCTGACAAAGATATTTTCGAATATCGTCAATTTATTTATATTGATATGCCCCCATATCTCTGCTCCGTACAAAGCACCACTCTGAGCTTTTGCTCGGTACACTTCAAGAGCTGGAGTCAATGGTTGAGTATAGGACTGCTTAAAGTGTCTCAATATTGATTTTGACCTATGGACAAGAGTTAAATAACTCTTTTCCATTTGTTGTTCCCAGCCTAGTGTTTCACTCAATCCTATGCCCAGATATTCAAAACTTTTCACCCACTCTAAGGGTTCCAATGCGATTCTAACCTCTCTTGATTTACCCTTAGTTTTCCCAAATACCTAAAATTTGGTCTTAGTAGCATTTAGTTCCAAACTCCTGCTCCAGCAGTAATCCAAAAACTTATCTACAAGGATTTGCAACCCCATTGGGGTTGTGCAAATAAGTAAGGATTCATCTGCAAAGAGCAGAATTGGAACCTTAATACCATTCAAGGCAGGAGAGTAATTCTTGCAGTTCATTAACCTACCGGCCACTTTGTTGATTAAAAAGGAAAAAAGTCTTGAGTCTAGCACGCATCCCAGACGCACCTCACGCTGTATTGGTATTTTATCAGTTGATTCGCCTTGTGTGCCCCATCTGACCTGAGCATAGTTTTTCTCATGGAGTCTGGCTATCAGAGATACCAGTTCAATTGGAACCCCTAGATCGAGCATTACTTTCCACAAGAATTTACGTGGCACCAAGTCAAACGCGGCTCTTAAGTTGACAAATGCCACGTAAAGTTTTTGTTTTCTCAGTAGCACATACTTCCAAGAGTAAATCTAAACATCTGGTCACATCTGCTAATTTTGGAGCAGAAGCCCGCTTGATAAGGGGACAGCACTTTCTTCTCGTCCATCCAGCTCTGGAGTTTATCCAGAACTTGACGGGCAAAACATTTTTGGAAGTTATCTATTAAACTGATTAGTCTGTAGTTGGATGGGACAGAAATATCACCCTCCTTGTGTATAGTGATTATCTCGGCTCCCGTCCAAGTTGAAGGGAGAGCTCCTTCAGCCAATATGCAGTTTGTTAAGGTGTTTATATAGGGAGCCCAAACCATTGGTTCAGATTTATAAAGATCACCTGGTATTTGATCAGGACCAGGGGCCTTTCCTGCCTTAAGTCTATTTATTGCTAATCCAGTCTCATCCAGACTAAAGACCAATACTGTGTTGGTTGGCATATCGGGGAAAGTATTCTAATCAAATTTTACATTATTTGCACTATGAATGTAATTGTCATCTGCGGTCTTAAAAAATAAACTGGTAAAATGCTCAACCCAAACCTCCGGCTGGATGTGATAACTAGGAGTGTTTGAGATATCCAAGTTGCCCTTTGTGAGGGTGTGCCAAAACAGATGTGTATCTTTGCAATTTGCTGCTAGTACAAGTTCCTGCCAGTTCTTGTCTGAGAATTCTCTTTTTGCTTTTGATATTGCAATTCTATATTTGTTGCATGCTTGAATAACCCTGGATTGATTATGGGTCTTTACGGCTAACTGGAGAGCACTCTAAGTGGATTTACATTTGGGGTAAAACTAACTATTAGTTCTTTTACTGGAAGGTCTACCACCCGAACCTTTCTTTGCAATCACTACTTGAAGTGCCTCAAAAAAGTTAATATGTATGGAAAGTAACAGGGTTAGTCCACCTAGCTGTTCACCATCCTGACTGCTTAAGAACCCTGAGATAAAATGTACAAATAATTCATAAATCCTGGTACATAAAGAGCAATTGGTCAGTACATTGGGCCTGGTCATTCTTCTGCGATTGTTAGTTACAAGGGGTTCATCCACCCTGGACAGGCAGCCAGAAGGTTGTCTGCCCAGTTCGGATCCCCTCTTGTTTAGCAGCAAGGGATTATGGTCACTGTCTGACGTTGGGTCTATTAGCATGCCAGTGACAGAATTCTGACATCAATAAGAAAGTAATCGATGACACTTGAGCTATTACCATGTTTAAAGGTGGATTTCCTGTTGTTATCAGAGGGAGTCCTCCCATTACAAGCCCCCATGCTCCTACCTACAACCAGGGATACAATCTGCTGAGACACAGCCGTTGCTCTATAGGCATTTTTATCTGGTCCCAGATTTGGTATGCCGCAAATATCATTCTCCTCCTCCAGTAAAATACTCAATAGGGGTGAAGGTTCAAAGGTAGTATTAAAATCCCCTGCAACTATGGTCTTGGAGGTGAGTTTGTACCCCCCAACAACTCATCTAACTGTAATAATACAGCAGATTCATTGTGATTCTGTCCAGGCGTAGATATTGAATATAGTTCAATTAAAACCTCTCAGAAAGTGAGATGAATCCCTAGAGTATCAAGAGATTCTATTAGAAGCTGTTTATATTTCTAAGCTATAGTATTCTTTACAAATATTTTCAATCCCCCACTCACTCTGCCGGATTTTTTGGAAGCTTTTGCTTCCACACTGTAGGTTGTAGAACCATTTATATGAATCGTAACCATAGCCCAAGTTTCTTGAAAGCTACAGATATCATTAGATTCAACAAATGTGTGCCACTCTGGGTCTTGCAATTTAGAATGTATCCCCGCCAAGTTCCAAGATATTATATGTAGACCTTTATTTGCCTTGTTTTAGCTATAGTTGGGCCATTACAACATTCTATGCTAGTAGGATGCCCATTGTCAATAGATGGAATAGGCTACCCAGATGAAGCATTAATTAGTGAAGGATACACAGCTTCAGTCACCACAGAGATACTAACAGAGGATATATTGGGATGAAAAGCATTATTAGTCGTAGGGGGTGCAGGGTGAATGTCTACAATAATTGGTGGAGGTCCCTGCTTATTAATGCCTGGTGCTAAGTGAACCTCAGATATTGCTCTATCAGGTTGGGCATTGCCATGTGATCCCATATATTGAGGAGTGGAATTCTCCCCTAAGACTTCAATGTGGCTTTTAACATTTTGGTTAGGCACTTTTAAATCCACAAATGCCAATTTTAAACTGGGAAATTTAGTTTCTATTGTAATACGTTGAACAACGGGACTGGGTGTGAGAATGAGTCAATCTATATCTTCCAAGGGCGGGAGTATGTCAAATCTGTTATGAAGCGGTAGGCTGAATCGATAGTGAGTATTAGTGGGTATAGGTCTCTGGTAGGGGCTGGTAGAGTTGGGTCCCTGGGGGCTAAAAATATCCTAAGGGCAGAACAATTTTCCTCTTGGTAGCATATAGTCGCTACTGAGTCTGAATAAGATCTCACATAACAATTTTGGAGATTTGAAGGTAAGAACAATGCAGTCTGCAGGGAGTGTTTTCCCCCTTCTCCCCACCCAGCCTACTCTTCTCATCATTTTAAACTTGCTAAACAAGGCCTCTGTTAGTCCAGTTTTTGTCCTTGTTTCTCAATGCCTCCCATGATTCATTTACCTGAGGTGTACATTTGCCAAAATTATGGTTAATGGGGTAGCTTCGGGGGCAAACTCACCCTAGCCTCCTCCCTATCCCTATGAACTGCGGGTGAGATAGATGATGAGGCGATGACACAGGACTTTGCATGAGTAGGGTCCAAGTTATATGTTAGACCAGTATTAGTCTTAGGACCAGTGGACGCTATGTCTTGTACGTGGAGGGACTTAGCCTGAGGAACTTGGGCTGAGAGATCACCATCCGATACTAGGGGATTAAAAGAACGGTCAGTAGCACATGCTCTATTATTAATATTTTTAAACATATCCTCAATAACTGTTAACCTAGCTAGTACTTGTTCTAAAGGAACTATTGCTTGAGTATGAGGTGCTGCAGGGGCCAAGCTCTCCCCAACAGATTGTAGAGACCCATTAGGGCTAATCATTTTGCTAATGGTCTAGACGACCCCTGAGAGGGGCAAGGCTATTATCAATCAGTTCTTTCAATTGTGTGCAAACTGAGTCCATAGTAGCTTCCTGCCCCCCCCCAATCCAATGCAGTATGCACAGGAACGTTAGATGCAAGAGGAGCGACATCAGTTTGTGTGCCAATATTGCAATTTTGGGGCACCTCAGGATTATTTCGGCGAATCCGTTTCTGCTGTTTGGGTTTTAGGATGCTTGCCTCTCTCCTTCACTTCCCTGCAGGCTCTCTGGGCTTGTCCTCACTGTCCTCAGTGCCCTTGGTAAGAGGAGTAATGGTCCGTGACCTTATTGCTATCATCGATCCAGATTGCAAGCCCGTAAGGGAAGTATCAGATTTCAGAGGAGGCTGATGCTGGCTATGGACGATGGGAGGCGAGCAGATTAAAGATGTATCTCCCAAGACAATGGGGCCTACAGCGCATCTGCAGAGATACAGGGTCTAACAATAGGTGCCTCTCAGTAAATTCAATCGCATGGTAAATCATAGATTCTGCCCTCAGGATGAAAGCGTCCAGTGTGGCACGCTGACGTGCCGTCATATTAATCAATTGAGATTCTAAATGATCATCTCTCTCATGTACTTTATCCATACATTCCTTTGCAGAAACATTTTGAAAATGTACTCCTGTTTTTATTATGTGGTTGACTGCATATGAAAGTCCAGAAAAGTCACCCTCAAATAAAAGATGATATATACATGGGATACATTGTCGAAATCTTGAATCTTCTTCATACAGGGCCCGATTCACAGAACTAACTTAAGACAAAATCCTAAACTTACTACTTATGGTATTCACAGAAGTTAGGATTATGTCTTAAGTTTGTCTTAAAACAAACTTAAAACAGACTTAAGACAGACTTAAGACAAACTTAAGACAGACTTGTCTCAAGTCTGTCTTAAGTCTGTCTATAGTTTGTATTAAGACAAACGTAAGACACAATCCTACCTTCTGTGAATACCATAAGTAGTAAGTTTAGGATTTTGTCTAAGTTAGTTCTGTGAATCGGGCCCGATATCTTTTTCTTTTTTCCCACATGTTGTAGTTCATCTAATTCTTACTGTTGTGTTTTCTTCAAATAAAAGTCTTTTTTTTGTTGTTTCCTCTTTTCTGTTATTCTAGTCATGGTAAGTTTTTTTAATGATGATGAACAATATCTGTTAAAAAAATATATACATAATATTTAAATAAATCTATAAAATATACTATTGTATTACTAAACAAACACATTGTACATAAAAACCCTTTAAACGCTTTGTTTTGAAATCAGAAACCATTTACTGCTGTACACAGGTACTAACTGAATAATTGTAGGACTGAATGAGTAGTGTTTACGTCTTTAGAGGACTGCATCAATAGTGGATAGATGATTGTAATACTGGATGTAGTAGTACCTGGGTCATTGCATGGGTACTGGCTGGATGTTTAGAGTACTGCACCGAAAGAGAATGATGTATTGATATATGCTTGGGGTATGGTGCAGTGATTAGATGAGGACATGGTTTTGTCACTTCATGGGCACTACCTGGGCAGCTGGACGAGTGACTCAGTACTGTGTAGGTAGTTAGGGGACTGCATAGATAGTGCACATTTCATTGTAGCACTGCATGTCTTAATGCCTCAGTCATTATACAAGTACACATACACGGATAGTTGACAGCACGGTGAATGTAAAGTGCTTGGGATTTGGCGCAGTGATTAGATAAGGACATGGTAGTGGATGGATCATTGGAGGAGTGCACGGAGAGTGACAGTGCGATTGCTGGACTGCATGGGTACTACTTTGATAATTGGAGGAGGGACTCCGTAGTGTGGAGGTGGTTAGAGAACTGCATTTGATTGTAGTATTACATGTGTTAATGACTGAGTCATTGTAAAAGTACATGGATAGTGGCTGGATACTTAAAGTGCTGAAAGCTGACAGAATGGTTAATTTAGTGTTTGTGTTTTGGCACAGTGATTAGATAAGGGCATGGGTCTCTCAAGATGATTGCAGTAGTGGACAGAGAGTGACCGTGTGATTGCTGAACTGCCTGGCTACTTCCTGTGTTATTGCAGCAGTGAATCAGTAGTCTACAGGGGGTAAGGATACTTCATAGACTGTGCACATTTGCCTGTAGCACTGTGTGTCTTAATGCCTGAGGCATTGTACAAGTGTATGGATAGTGACTGGATAGTTAGAGTGCTGGTAGTTGACAGCAGGGTGTGTTTATAAGTGCTTGTGTTTTGGCACAGTGATTAGATAAGGACATGGTTCTGTCAGGATGATTGCAGGAGTAGACAGAGAGTGACAATGTGATTGGGGCACTGCATGGCTACCACCTGGCTTATTGCAGGAGTGAATCAGTAGTCTTCAGGGGGTTAGGAGACTGTATATAACAAATTGCACTGGTTGCCAATCCGGGCACGGGTGCAATTTAAAACCTGCTGTATAATTCACAAGAGTATTTATGGCTCGTGTCCTCCTTACTTAGCTGAGAAATTTGTTCCATACAATCCAGCACGTACTCTCCGCTCCAGCAACCAAAATTTACTTCAGGTCCCCTCAATAAGGAGGGCAAGACTGGGTGGAAGAGCCCTTTCGTTTTTAGGTCCCACCCTCTGGAATAAACTACCTCCTACCCTCAGACAATGTACCAACCATCTAGCCTTTAGGAAAATGTTGAAGACCTTTTTGTTCTGATTCTATCTCTGTCTTCTTTCTGACGAGCACTCTATATGTACCTGCAGGGCATACAAAGCGCCGAGATACTCCTTCGGGAGTCGAGTCCAGCGCTATATAAGCCTATAAATAAATAAATATACATTGTGCACATTTGACTGTAGAACTGTGTGTCTTTATGCCAGAGTCATTGTACAAGTGCATGGATAGTGACTGCACAGTTAGAGTGCTGGTAGTTGACAGCAGGATGAGTTTATGAGTGCCTTTTTTTGGCACAGTGATTATATAAGGACATGGTTCTGTCAAGATGATTGCAGTAGTGGACAGAGAGTGACAGCGTGATTGCTGAACTGCCTGGCTACTTCCTGTGTTATTGCAGCAGTGAATCAGTAGTCTACAAGGGGTAAGGATACTGCATAGACTGCACATTTGCCTGTAGCACCGTGTGTCTTAATGCCTGAGTCATTGTACAAGTGCATGGATAGTGACTGAATAGTTAAGAGTGCTGGCAGTTCACAGCATTATGGGTGTATAACTGCTTGTGTTGTGGCACATTGATTAGATAAGGACATGGTTCTGTTAGGATAATTCAATTGCAGAAGTGGGCAGAGAGTGACAGTGTGATTGCTGAACTGCATGGCTACTACCTGGGTTATTGCAGGAGTGAATCAGTAGTCTGCAGGGAGTTAGGGGACTGCATACATTGCGCATATTTGACTATAGTACTGCATGCCTTTATGCCAGAGTCATTTTACAAGTGCATGGATAGTGACTGGAAAGTTAGAGTGCTGGTAGTTGACAGCAGAGTGAATTTATCAGTGTTTGGGTTTTGGCACAGTGATTAGATAAGGACATGGTTCTATCAGGATGATTGCAGGAGTGCATAGAGAGTGACAGTGTGATTGGTGGACTGCATGGCTACTAACTGGGTTTTTTCAGGAGGGAACCAGTAGTCTGCAGAATTTAGGGGACTGCATAGCTTGTGCACATTTGACTGTAGCAATGCGTGTCTTAATGCCTGAGTCATTGTACAAGTGCATGGATAGTGACTGGATAGTTAGAGTTCTGGTTGGTCACAGCAGGATGGGTTTATAAGTGCTTGTGTTTTGGGACGGTGATTAGATAAGGACATGGTTCTGTCAGGATGATTGCAGGAGTAGACAGAGAGTGACAGTGTGATTGGGGCACTGCATGGCTACTACCTGGTTGTTGCAGGAGTGAATCAGTAGTCTGCAGGGGGTTAAAGGACTGCAAAGATTGTGAACATTTGACTATAGCACAACGTGTCTTAATGCCTGAGTCAATGTACAAGTGCATAGATAGTGACTGGATAGTTAGAATACTGGTAGTTGACAGCAGGGTGATTCCTTGTGTTTTGGCACAGTGATTAGATAAGGACATGGTTCTGTCAGGATAATTGCAGGAGTAGACAGAAAGTGACAATGTGATTGGGGCACTGCATGGCTACCACCTGGGTTATTTCTAGGAGTGAATCAGTAGTCTGTGGGGGTTAGGGGACTGCATAGATTGTGTACATTTGACTGTAGCACTATGTTTCTTAATACCTGAGTAATTGTACAAGTGCATGCATAGTGACGGGATAGTTAGAGTGCTGGTACTTGACAGCAGGGTGAGTTTATAGGTGTTCGTGTTTTGGCGCAGTGATTAGATAAGGACATGATTCTGTCAGGATATATGCAGGAGTGGACAGTGTGATTGCTGAACTGCATGGTTACTACCTGGGTTTTTGCAGGAGTCAATCAGTGGTCTGCAGGGGGTTAGGGGACTGCATAAATTGTGAACATTTGGCTGTAGCACTGCGTATCTTAATGCCTGAGCCATTGTACAAGTGCATGGATAGTGACTGGATGGTTAGAGTGCTGGTAGTTGACAGCAGGGTGAGTTTATAAGTGTTTGTGTTTTGGCGAAGTGATTAGATAAGAACATGGTTCTGTCAGGATGATTGTAGGAGTGGATGGAGAGTGACAGTGTGACTGATGAACTGCATGGCCACTGTAGGAGAGTAGGATTTGCTTACTATGGTTACCCCCACGTTTTGCTGATGTTTCACTGTTTTTCTACTTTAGACTGGCTGGGGCTTAGCCATCCAGGAACCCAGCGTAGCTGCTTCCTTTCTAAAATTATTGCATGTACTTTAGGTACACTCCAATTTGGTTACTGGGGTACCCTAGTGAGTCTCTAGTATATGGTACCTTGGGTACCAAGGGCATAGGTACCCCAGAGGCCTACCAGGGGCTGCAGCATGTATTATGCCACCCCGGGAAGCCTTCTAAAATGACACAAGTGGACTGCTACTGCAGCCTGGGTAAGGTGGTGCATGCTCCCCTTACTAAGATATAGGTTACCTATATCTACCTTTAATCACTGACACATATAAACCTATTAGTCACTCCTATTGCAGGCCTTGTCAATCCTGAAGGCAGAGTGTTTGGTTTTGTGTGAGAGGGTGCCCATGCATGAGCAGGATGCCTCTGCAGCTTTCCGAATCTGTTCTCTGAGGCTGTTCTGTGATGCACCCAGACCATATACTCTTAAGTGCATTATAACCTCGCTGTAAATGCTAACTTTGGAATGGCTGCATGGAAACATGTCGTGTTTGGAATCCTACTAACTCCCCCCCCCCCCAGTGGAGGCTGGTGGATTATCAAAGAGGTGGGGCGATAAATGTTGTACCCTAATTCAGTAAGCGCACGCGAGCCCGAACTGCAAAAAGAGGGTGCGGGGGTGACAGTCTCCCCCCGCGATAACATTTTGAAAAACATGGATTAAAATGATGGGTTTTACACCACATATTTACTGCAAATTGCTGAAATATAGCATTTTATAGCACAAGTGTGAAGAAAACATTAGAATCAAATACAAAATGTGCCCAATCCTCAAACTGGTCTGCTTGCAAAATGACCCCCAAGCCAATCACATCAAACCAATGGAAACAGGCCCCCTAAGTGTTTTCCACCTGTAACACATCTCTGAACCACCTATGTTGTCATTGTATATAATAATGAAAATGCTGCAGTTTGTTCTTATTTATCTTTTGCAACTTACAACCATTGACAATGGGAACCATTGACATCCCATAACGTTGCCAATCATAGAGTAGAAACTACTCTGAGCATCCTAACAACAAACTGCACTGTTTATCACACTCATTACTAACATTGTGTATCAAAGAGTACACACACAACCAGTACTGCACACAACACGGTCCATCACACATCACTCACAGCACTATTCAGCAGATACCACAGCTACCAATGCACGCCACAACACAAACAGTAGACATTTTATTGTACTTTGTACCATATAATTAAAAGAAAAACACTTTTTGGAAAGAAAAAGAGAAATGTCGTTTTGAATATCTTTCTATGTACATATATTATTGCTCTGTGTATGTTCAAATAAGAGTGAGGTTGAATATGTTGTGAATGTTTGAACATGGCCATGTTTGAAAGTTTGTTTTTTGAATGAGGAATACGTGACAACAATCACTATGACGTGTATTAGCAAATTAAGTTGTTTTGGATGTTGTAGCCGCCCTAATGATACGCGCTTTGCTGAAAGTCAACTTGCCCCGCCTGAGGGCAGCCCAAATTATGATATGTAGGTAAAGCATGGAATTACACCTTTCTTATTTAATACGCTATGGCATAAATATACTAAGGATAATGTAGAGTTGCAATGGCCCTTAACTGGGTCTTTTGATGAGAAAAAGATACATTTTCTGCAGGATCGTTTGTTTTCTAAACGTAGTCGACAGATAATGTTTGATTCCCTAAACCTATGGCAGAAGGAAGCAAAGTGTAGACGTATAAGGGAGGAGAAATTATGTAGAATGAAAGGAGGTCAGACAATTACGCAGAAAGCCATAGCTTATGATAAAGCTCAAACCGAACAGGGAATTGATTGTGCAGATAGGCAATTTAGATTGCAAGTGGATAAGACCTAAGTGGCTAGGACTGAAGCGGAGGATGAGATGGAGGATTTATTGGATACTCGTCCACCTCCACCTTATGCTCCACAGCGTATATATCCCGTTGTTTCCCCAACTCCAGTACAGGTCCCTTCAGCTTCTGCCCCTGTAGTTTCCTCTACCCCTGTCTCCCCGGGAGTCAGCTGTTTTATCTCCCTCTGTGTCTGAGACGGCTACTTTATGGTCCGTTACATTGCCATCTTCTGTTATGTCCACAGCTGTTTTGTCTTCTCCTACCTCTGTGTGGGCTTCCTAGTCCGCGAGCACGACCCCATCCCTAGCTGATCTAACTCCATCTCGTGTTCCGGGGGTTCTTGGCACACGAAAGTTGTTTACTCGTTCGACTGTAGGACTAAATGAGAAACAGATGATTGAAAATCAGTCATCCCAGTGGATACGACAGTCTACTTATACTATAACTGATATATAGAGCACGCTTCGAGACTTTGAGCCTGTTATACAGCAACATGCCCTGAAACTCATGGCCACATGTCTTATTACTTTATAGGAACAGTGTTTTGCAGGAGGGATGGCCCCCCAAGTAATGTATGATATTCGGGACAGGGCTCATAAGTCTGAACTTATACCAGAGGAAGTGTACAAAAATGTTGAGGTTTTATTAAGTTATCGAGAGCGGATGCACCAAAAATGTTCCTTATGGGACTCTCAGCACCCTATGCAAGAAGTTCATCCTATCTTTCATCCTGAAATACCGGAATTGAAAAACGATCAGGATGTGGTGACTAGACCTTCTGTAGAGGCTCGAGTGAAGGAACAATGGGTTTACACCCCCTGGAAGAGGAGTGAAGCCCTCTCGCTAAAATCACAACTACCTGACCCACGTAAGAATCCAACAACTTATTAGAAAGAACTTACAGAAGCGGCTTCCTCCACTGTTATGACCCTAGCTGACATAGAGCTATTTTTTGCATTGTTAGTCCCTGTTGATGTATGGCGTCAGGTGCATGATCAGGACCATGTTCAGGAGTTGGGCGGAACATGGGAACACATAAAAGATTGGGATGAGGAACATAAGACTGGTGATAAACAGAAACCCAAACTATTGGCGTTACTGGCCGTATTGTTACTTACATGCATTCCTTAATTCCTCCTTGTAAGATGGATTGGGATAAATTGACAGCATGTAATCAGAAGAAAGACAAAAGCGTTTCTGATTTCTTCACTAGATTTGAAGGTGTATTCATTGACTTTAGTGGACAGGATTTATCATTGTTAATCGTTTTGTGACCAATTTTCTACCGGAAGTCTCTGCATGGCTACAAGCCGCTGAAAGTACCTGGACCACGTCTACGCCCGCGGTAATATTGAGTATGGCCCAATATAATGAACTAGAGAAAATGAGAGCAAGGATATGACGGAAAAGAAAATGAAAGATCTTAAGACACGAATGTTGTTGCAAAAAGTTGTCCGAGGACGAGGTAGAGAGAGAGGTGGTAGAGGGTTCGTCCCGAGGGGGGCGGGAACCGGACGGGCGGAGTGCCTGGTGTTGTTTTGGGACCAAACCTGTGCGCTTACTGTAAAGAGGAAGGGCATTGGCGATTTCAGAGTCCATTGTTGCTGGCTCAGAATGGGGCTATGAGAGGAAGTGGTCGAGGTGGTGTGGATCGCAGTGATATGCGACGAGACGAGGCGACGCACGTTGGATCAGAAAAGAAATATTTCGATAATCCGAGAGGTAGGCAGTATTATAATGAGGACTGTGCGATGGATGCAACCGAAGGGTATGCCTATACATAGGACAGCCAAGGACAGAGTGGGGGCCAGGTGTCAGTACCCATTGATCTGCAAGGTCCTTATGTAAAGGGGCATTTGATGGGGACATCTGAAAAGTTCTTAGTTGATACGGGTGCGATGAATAGTTCTATTTCTCGTACTCTGGTCCCAGGGGCTGCTCTGTCCAGGCAAAATAATGTTTCGGTGGGATTCTCGGGTATTCCGGTGGTGAGCCCCATTTCCAAACCTATTCCATTTACAATTGGTCCAGTTACGGTAGACTCCCCATTTCTTTTGACTTCTCATTGTGGTGAAAATGTATTAGGCTTGGATTTGTTGAAGAAATTACATGGAAAAATTCATTGTTCACCTGATGGTGTTTATTTGACTATCAATCCCCTTGACAAGCATACTTTGCAGTGTTTCACCAAAAATGAACCCCTCCCTCCTCGGGTTGCTGCTATCCCAGCCACACTGTTGGCCACTGGAGACACAGATGTAGGATTATTAAGGAATCCTCCTGTTTCTATTACTTTGAAGCAAAATGCTCCGCTTCCACGTATACCTCAGTATAAACTTTCTCCGGCAGGCGAGAAAGCTTTGCTCTCCATCATATAAGATTTGATCAAAAGGGGTGTGGTGGAGGAAACGGCTGCTAATGTGTGCAACAGCCCCATTTTACCGATCCTAAAAAAGGCCCCTGTTGGAAGTGATCCTGACTATGTTGATACCTATTGTTTTGTGATTGATTTGCGTGATATTAATAAAATAGTGATGCCCCAATACCCTCTGGTTTCTGACATCACTACTATTCTCACTATGATTCCTCCCACTGCTAAATATGTCTCTGTGATCGATTTAAAGAATGATTTCTTTAGCATTCCATACATCCTGATAGCCGTCATATTTTCGGCTTCTCATTAACTGGTCGCAGCTTCCAGTTTTGTCGCGCTCCCCAGGGGTGCACGGAGAGTCCTCATATTTATAGTCAAGCTTTGAAAACATTGTTGGATGATTTGGTCCTGCCCCCTGGTAATGTGCTTTTGTAATATGTCGATGATCTGTTAGTGGCCTCTGACTCTGAGGAAGGTTGTAAGGAAGCCACTGTACAATTATTATCTCATTTGGCGGCTAATGGCAATAAAGTATCTCATTCTAAATTCCAATATTGTCGACAGGAGGTGACCTACCTGGGTCATCTACTGTCGAAAGAGGGGAGTAGATTAACCCCTGAGTGTATGTCTGCCATTTCTAATATGTCTGTACCTCGTACTCAGCGTGAGGTTCGTGCATTTCTTGGCATAACTTCTTACTGTCACCAATGGATCCCTAATTTTTCTCTTCTCACTAAACCTCTTCTGTATTTAACCACTAAAGATGTGCATGAACCTTTACCCTGGACTGATGATTGCCAAGATGCTTTTGGCTCTTTGAAATCTGAGCTTTGCTCTGCACCCGTTCTTGGTACTCCTGACTACCAAACACCTTTTGTGCTTTATGTACATGAGGTGGACGGTTGCTCGCTTTCTGTGTTAACACAAGGATTTGGTGGTAAGCAGAGAACTTGTGCCTATTTCTCGGCGGTGTTGGATAACGTCGCCAGAGCACTCCCTAGCTGTTTAGGGTCTACTCCTGTGGTCCAGTGGCTATTCGACAGTCGGAAGGGCTCGTTCTGAACACTGACCTCACAGTGATGGTACCGCACGATGTGGATACATTATTGAACAAAGCAAAGGCGCAGCACCTTACGAGTGCGCGTCTTACAGGGTATGAATTGACTTTGTTTGCTCCACACATTACGATTAAACGATGTGCCACTCTGAACCCTGCTACGTTACTACCCCTCCCTTCGAACGAAAAGAACAATGATGTTCATGATTGTATATTTCGGACGGAGGAAGAGACGAAGGGACGGGTAGACCTGACAGACAATCCTCTATCTGACCCTCAAGGGGAGTTGCTTGTCGATGGCTCTTGTTTCAAATTACCAGATAGCAGGACGACTGCTGCATATGTGATAACTACTCTACACACTGTAGTTGAGGCTTCTCGAGTACCCTATCAATAAGCACAGGCAGCTGAGTTAGTGGTATTGCTTCGGGCATGTGAATTAAATGAAGGATTGGGAGTAAATATTTACACCGACAGCCAGTACGCCTTCGGCGTGGCTCATAGTTTTGACCGATTTTGGACCGAAAGAAGTTTTCTTACTTCCCATGCTCAGCGAATATAGCATGGCCCCTTGATTTTGCGATTGCTGACAGCATTGACGTTACCAGAGATGGTGGCTGTAGTTAAATGCAGTTATTTTAAAGAACAATGGCCCTTGGGTACAAGAGACAAATGACATATAGACCTTAATGGGTACTATAAACATTCGGTGTCCAGCCAGACAAGGAATTTTAATGTGCAATATAATAAAAAATTAGCATACATAAAGAGCAACACAAAAATGAAGCGGGACGCAACCCTGCACCCGATCTTGGGGAAAAGAGTAAACAAAACATAAAACATAAAACCTAAGGGGTTTCAGGCAATAATAGAGCTATGGTAGCTTGAACTAATCATAGAATCAAGCAAGCTAACCAACAGAGTGACCACATTTTTAATACAAATCACAAAACAGTGGCACTCTTTCATTTGTCGACGACGTTTCGATCCCAAGCTCTCAAAATGCAGGGATCATCATCTGGACTAGAAAGAAATGAAATGCCTGGTATTTAACACAATGCCTGTGGGGTAAAAAAAAGGGAAAAAACACAGGGGAACCTGTCAAGAGTAGTTACAATGAGGAATATTACTACTTTCAGCAAGTCAGCATAGCCATGCATAAACTCAATTTGTACATTTATGAAAACGGCAATGAATGTAACTCAAAAACGGAAGATTTGTAAAGAAGTTACAATAGGGAAGATTACTACTTTCAGCAAGTCAGCATAGCCATGCATTAACTCAATTTTTACATTTGTGAAAAAGCGACGAGGAATGTCACTCAAAAATAGAAGATTTGTGAATGAAAAATTACATCTGTTAAGGTGGAGTTCAGAGAAGTAAGGAACAATGAAAAGAGTCAGTAATAGTGCACTTAAGCCGGTGGGAGTGCTGACAAATGAGTCAAGAGCCTTAAGAGATGCTCAGGTGCATGTACGTGCAGGTGCCGCGTACGAGGCGACCCTCCGTAGTTTGAACAGTGACAATCAACGTGGCGCTAGAGTGCTAGAAGGGGAGTTTTGTTGTGTATGTGACAATCATAATTAAATTGTCAACAAACCTTGTTGAGCCGATAAGTTCGTCTGAACAATTGGTGGTTGGTAGTCAGAACTAGAGAAATATAATGGGAAACGGTTCAGTCAATTTCTGTATGCTCCGTGAAAAAATAGAAAAGGTGAAATGACTTGTCCCGTCAATAGGTTTACCTTGTCCTTAGGAAGTGGGATTCCTAGATCTTGATAAAGTGGGCTAGCCAGGATTTGGGCTTCTGCCTAATTTTCGGTATTTTAGGAGCGTCTGCTGGATTCGACAGCAAGCTCCGGGTAGCTGGGGACAAAGGGAGGGAGCATTATGGCAGAACGGCGTGGGGTCAGGTTACAAGAGTGTGCGCGGTAGGGCACAGGGGTAACGCGCTTACCTCAATGAAGAAATGCGATGATCCGCCTCTGGTTCCGTCACGATAGCAGGAACTAAATGCGAACCGTGTCCAGCCGTAGTTATAGGCAAACCACGGCCGCCATCTTAGGTGAGTATGAAGTGGGCAGCGCGGAAAGACTACCCAGAATATATAACAAGCTTTAGCTATATCGTCACAACCTGCTCTCGTCATTGGCTTGTCCTGGGTATCAACATTACCACAGAAACTTTGAAATCCCTAGAAACTGAGATCCCCGACAAAGAGAAACAATTACAGGACTCTAGCAGCACATCAGAAAGCAAAAAACTATTGGAACAAGTGGAAAAAAACATTGCTGACTTCCACAGATTAGAAAAAAATAAGAAGTCCAACAAGATTAAAAAAGACATTAAGGCTTATAACGTAGAGAACACTTATCCATACTTACAAAAAGTTTTTTACAACAACAGATCGTACTCTAACCCTCAGAACTCCAGACCTTGGGGACGCTTTAACAGGCGCCAGAACCTGGTTGGTTTCTCGGGTACCTCTGCTGATTCCTCAGACGCATCAGACTCTGGCGAGGGTCTAAGCACCTCCAACCAAAGGAGGAAGCAATAGTGGGAATTTTTTAGGCAGAGGCCAACAGGACACGCCACGCCGGGGCGAGGGAAGAGGACACAACGCTGGTACAACCAACCGGCGAACGCCAAACAAGACAAAAATGTTATCAGTGCTAAATAAACCCAATACAACTATAACATCCTCTGAAATCATCCCTATCTTTAACCTATCCAAACACACACTGGCAGACCCCAAACTCTCACTTCTCAAGAAAGGGTTATCCTTTGTTCCAACCATTACTCCTAATTTTTTGGAACTCCAAACGGAATTAATCCGGTTTTTTAGACATATCCGCCTGCATGCCTTTTTTCAACTCAACCCCACACCGAATTACATCTCCAACATCCCTTTTTGACCACCCTCCACATTCTCTCCCACATCTGGTATGATCCCCATACAAATTCTTACTTTAAAAAAAATGGTACTCAAAGACCTAGCTAATCTTGCACAGACAAGGCGGTTTATCCCCTACAACCTTTCCATTGAAGAGAAGCATGCAATAGGCTCACTGAAAAACAACACCTCCCTTATTATTAAAAGTGCCGACAAAGGCGGTGGTATAGTACTCCAAGAAAGAGAGGCTTACAAGGAGGAAATCCTTCGCCAACTTTCCAATACGGAACACTACCAGAGGCTTCCCTCAAATCCCACTAAAGAACTTCAGGGCATGATAACAACAATTACCACAAATGCTTTAAATTATGGTTTTCTCAGCAAAAAGGAATTACATTTCCTAAATTTTAAATCTCCCAGAACTCCAGTGATATACACCCTTCCTAAAGTCCATAAAAACCCGGCTAAACCCCCTGGACGACCTATAGTGACCGTATGTGGCTCTATTTTAGAGCCCCTTTGTTCTTTCGTTGACTTCTTCATTAAAGATTTTGTTCCGCAAACCGCTTGCTATATAAGCGACAGTATGGGAATGATAAATGTTGTTGAACATTATCCCTACAACCCCGACACTGATACTCTTTGTACTATTGACGTTGAGTTCCTATATACTAACATTCCCCAAACTGCATCCACTGGTTATCCAAAGAATACTAGATTCACCACCACGCCCCATGTCGTCCCCACACTATTCATTCTCCAACTGCTTGAGCATTGCCTAACACAAAACTTCTTTGCTTTTGACATTCACTTCTATCAGCAGATCAAAGGCACCTCTATGGGCGCAATTTTTACCCCTAATCTGGCCATTGTGTTTATGGACTACCTTGAAACATCTTCCATTCTTACCACTCGTCATCCCCCTCATATCTATGACTCCTGTACCCAGACCCCCTCCTGGTATGCCGTCTCCCCCCTTCCCCCCTACAGGAGCTCATAACCACCCCCCAAGCCCTACCAAAACGACACACAACAATGGGGAATCAAAGGCAGAACTCCCATCTCTCCCATATAGCAACCACGCCCTAGCCTCCTAACAGAATTGACAGTCCCATCCACACCCATACAGGCGGAGCTGAACTCGAAAGAGCTACCTCCCTTATCGGTCTCAATGCCTTCTATCACTCCAACCACCCTCTGCTCTCCCACCCTTAACCTCCTCAAACCCCATGGCCCGAACTCCTTCGCCATAAGCTTTCCCCATAGCAAGAAGAGACTTAAAATACAAACTGATCAAACAACACCCAGAAACACTCTTAGCGGACAATCTACCACTGCTCCTCCAGAAACCAGCTGAAAATGGATCTCATTTTCCACATGGTCAGACCAGAAAATTGGAACTCCATTCTCATATCACTTCATCACATTTTCCAATCTACCAACTCCCCCCACAGCTGCAAACTGACGTTCTCAGCACCCAATCGCCCTTTACGCAGCGGCAACACCTCGGTGACTATATACCCTAACGGCACAATCCTAATCCAAGCCAACAACGACAACCTAGAGGCATTCGACTCCCTCTTCCCCTCGCTTTGCAATGCTCTCTCTCATGCTCGCCTCCCCCGACCTACTCATCACCTAACCCTAGACAAATCAAACTACATTAGGATTCTAGAATCCTCTTCCAATCACAATGCCTATAACGCCACCCTTCCCCTCCTTGACACCCACCCCCGTACTTTCCACCTTGAGCCCAACTCACACAGTGCCCACCCTCACTCTCTCACTAGCCAATTCACTTTGGAGGTCCCTAAACCCCAAATCATCCGAGACCCACCTCCGCCCCCCGCACAATCCCACCCCCAACCAGTAACCGCCGACCCTACCCCACTAGACTCAACTCCCTGCACCCTCCCTCCATCCACCCACATGAGAATGCCAACTCCACAGCTCGATTCATCGCCTCCCTCTCCCACAGCCACTCGCAGTGGTAGCAGGGACACCACCGGCACCATAAAAAAGCCAAAATCAGACAAGCTCTCCCCCTACCGGAATCACCCCACCCATCCCCCCCTAGGAAACCGACTCAGCGTCTAGCTCTGCTAGAAAGCCAACTAGAAACTGTAATCCTGGGCCTCCAAGATATCCTTTTAAACCTCAATATACGTTGGGAGCTCAACCCGTGCTCGCTCCCATCCCAGACTCTCCCCAGCTCTAATCACCAAAAATCCGCTAAAGTGCAGGGGTACAAGTGGATCACAGACCCCTCTCTCCAACCAGACTCAGAGACCCGAAAGATCTAGTCCGGCAATGTCTATGTGCGAAGCGATGGAGCTTGCCTCGTATGCCACTACCCCCTTTCCCTCCCCCAAAGCCAAGATCCAAGTCATCACAGGATTTAGAAGAGCCCACTCCCCTCCCAGAGACCCAAGACCCCGACCCTTCCTCACGATCATCCCCAGGAAGGAAATCAATAATGGGCCGCCTTCTACCTGATGCATGCTCATAAACTGCAGATCAGCTACCAAACATGCAACTGAGCTCGCAGAAACTATCCTTACCCACGATATTGACATCACCTTCATCACCGAATCTTGGCTCAATGAGTACTCCTCTCCATTCATGGACCTACTGGTACCCCCAGGCTTTGCAATCATAAATAATGACAGAAAAGATCAGCGGGGGGGTGGTGTAGCTATCATTCTCAAGACCAGCATCTCTGTGACCGAAACAGACACCTTCAACTACAACACCTGTGAATATCTTACCGCCACCATCAAGACAAGAGAGAACAAACCATTACTCTGCCACCTCCTTTACCACCAGCCTGGCCACACCGCCGCATTCGGTGAACATCTGTACGACCTGATAGTTCACTCCTCACTTCGTGACAACACCAACTTAATTTTAGGTGACCTCAACCTGCACTGGAACAACAAAAACAACCCGCTGATCCAAACCTTGAATGAGCTTCTACATAACAACAACCTCACTCAACACTGCAGAGAGGAAACACAGAAAGGAGGATCAATCCTTGATGCCATTATTGCCCAGCCTGACATAGAAACAATCAGCCACATCCTGCCCGTCGACTGGTCCGACCACCACATCATCCTACTCAACATCAACCAACGACTCCTAGGCCAACCCCCCAAGCGGGATCCCCCTCAATGGGTGAGAAATTTATCTCAGATCCCACTGGCAGACCTGGAAGTCAGAATAAGCTCTCTCCTTCCCATTCCCATAGAGAACCTTACCACAACAGATCTCACCACCCACTACAACTCAACTATGACTGACATTCTAGACGAAATGGCACCTTGGAAACTAAAAAGAGTCAGAAACACCCTATCGAGATCCTGGTTTAACACTGATATAAACGCTGAAAGAAGGCAACTAAGAGCCGCTGAAAGACTCTGGCGGAACAACCCGTCCCCAATCCTCCGAAAACAACTCAAAACAATTTGCGGGAGGTACAACAATCACATCAAGAACGCAAATTCCTCTTTCTTTTGCAATGCTTTAGACAATGCCAAAAATAGGCCTAAGGAGCTCTACAAGATCATTCGCCAACAAACATCCAAACCCCCTGCACGTTCAGTTCTGGCCCCCAAAGACTTGTGTGAGAACTTTGCCAACTTTTTCAACGACAAAATCTCAAAGATTGAACTCTCCCTTGATGTCATCCGCAGTCCCTCAAACCAGAGTGCGTCCCTTGGGACAGGACCTTTCACTCTCAAGCTACCCACAACCTACTGCAAAGTCTTCAACCCCATCTCCAAAGCACCAAAATGATCTCCATCGCCAACCCCTCCTCCCACGCCTCAGATCCCATACCAGCCTACTTAGCTAAAAAGCTCAACATCTCTCTAGCCCCACTCTGGACCAAGATCATTGACAGCTCCCTCACTACTGGAGTCATACCGGACTGCCTCAAAGTCGGCCAAGTCATGCCTCTACTAAAAAAAACGGGGCTAGACACCAATGACTTAAATAACTTCAGACCCGTCTCCAATCTTCCTCTACTAGCCAAAATCCTGAAAAGATGTGCCCTTCTCCAACTGACGCAACACACAGACAGCACCAACCTCCTAGACACCCACCAATCAGGTTTCCGAAAGGGTTGCAGCACAGAGACGGCGATCCTCAATGTCATCGATGACATACACAAATCACTCGATGTAGGCCAATGCTGCCTTCTCATTCTCTTGGACCTATCGGCTGCCTTCGACACGGTTGACCATAACCTACTCATCAAGGCACTCCGTGATAGGGTAGGAGCAGAAGAGGTGGTCCTCAAGTGGTTCTCCTCCTTTCTCCAGAACCGTAGCCAAAGAATAAAGATCGGAAACTTTTCATCAGACCTCCACTCTGTCAGCAGAGGCGTCCCCCAGGGTTCAGTTCTTTCACCTCAACTGTTCAATATTTACATGGAACCCCTCACCACCATACTCAAAAAGTCGAACATCCCCTTCCACCTCTATGCTGACGACACCCAGATCTACCTTGAAACATCATCCATGGATGATATCCACAGACTCAACGACACTCTCTGAGTAGTCCAACACTGGCTATCACAAAACCACCTGAAACTCCATAAAGACAAAACGGAAATCCTCCTTATCTCTAACTAAAAGGAGAACCTCCAAATCACAGAATGGCTAAAAGCAATCGATGCCCTAAACGTCAATCTCACCTTAGCGGATTCTGTAAAATCGCTAGGAATCACCCTCGACCCCAAACTGGACATGACCAAACACATTATGAACTCTGCCCAGAGTGCCTTCCTTATCCTGAAGCTTCTCTACACAATTAAACCCTTCATCCCCCCCCAACGACCTCAAACTAGCCACTCAATCCCTGGTGCTCCTCTAGACTAGACTATGGGAATGCAGCCCTCACAGGTGCAGTAAAATCTCACCTAGCACCTCTCAGATCTACGCTCAACGCAGCAGCCAGAATGGTCACCGGAGTAAAGAAGTTTGACCACATCTCGCCATCACTCACAGAGCTAAAATGGCTCCCAATTGAAATGCGTGCTAACTTCAGAACGGCCTGACTCACTCACAAAGCCCTCCACACAGGAAAACCAGCCTACTTGGCTGTCAAACTCAAGAGAGCAGGCCAGACACGGTGCCTTAGAAGCTCTAACACTCTACTTCACATCCCGCCGAAAATCCGCAAACAAAAAACTGCGTCCCCATCCTTCTCTGGAAATGCCCCCAAAATTTGGAACACCATCCCAGTCCATATCAGAACTACTCCCTCCTTCTTACGATTCAAAAGACAACTCAAAGACTACTTCCATAACCAGTCTCGCCCGAACGGTTAACCTCAGCTGAAAAGCCCCATCATGCACTCGACTGGTCAGAATAACCACCTCACCAAAACGTTTACCTCTCTCCCTCCTGCCATATGCTCATTACTGTGACTTGGTGACTCTTATTTCTAACCACTTAAGACCTCCTCCTATGTCTTGAATCAATGTATGTATATCCTCCCATTGATGCTGCTTTATCCCATGTTGTGAAGCGCTTCAATACCCTCGGGTCTGGCTAGCGCTATACAAAACTCTACAATAAATAAACAATAAATAAATTACCCTCTGGCGAAGATACGTAGATGACATTTTTGTCATCTGGCAACACAACACTGACTGTTTGCACCAGTTTCTCTACTGGTTAAACAATAATTGTTCTGGCCTTACATTCACAATCACCGTGGATAAACTTACCATTGCCTTCCTAGATCTTACCATTTTCCACTCAGAGGGTGAGTTACTTACACGCCTTTACAGGAGACCGACAGAGCACAACACGCTACTCAGTTACTCAAGCAACCACCCAAGGCCTTTAAGACGTAATTGCTCTAATAAGGATGACTATTTCAGAGAGGCAAATATTCTGGCTACCAAACTCAAAGATTGAGGTTACCCTAAAAAAGTGCACTGTTAGTGTAGACTTGCACACCTGACCATGATCTTTCTAAATATGAAAATCTATACTAAAGTTTAAACTAAAGGTGGGCGAGCAGTCTAACTGGGGGAATACCCAACCCCCTGTTTGAGAAATGTGCTGTCGAGGCCAGGGAACACCCTGGTCTGAAAGACGCTCAGCTGTGACCGGAAGGTCTTTTAAATGTAAATTATTTGATACTCTAAATATCAAAATATTTATCAAACATGATTATTCAGAAACCCCTTAATGAACACTACATATGGTGAATCCCGCATTTGCAACCCTATGGTTGACTTTTTATATACATAATGGATGAGAGAGCAACAGGTATTTTATATATTTTTTTACAGAGCCAACCAGACGAAACCAAATCTCCATTGGACAGTACCATTACAACACGACATCATTTACTTTTATGTTTATACGTTGATGATGTAATACCCCTGAAGAAGGGTCGAATGCAGACCCGAAATGCATTGGGTTGTTGTTTTGATATACATCATGTATTGATTCAATATGATATAGTAACTGTTTTATAAGTTCATATTTACTTTTAAGTTTCGTTTATTAGTCCAAGACGGACTCTACATTGTGAATATTTTCATATCAAATTGATTCAAACTAAAAGATATAAAGCATGAGCAAATTGTCATGGTTTTCTGATTAATCATGCTTGATACATATTTTGATGATTAAAGTATCAAATTGTTTACATTTAAAAGACCTTCCGGTCACAGCTGAGCGTATTTCAGACCAGGGTGTTCCCTGGCCTCGACAGCACATACCCCAAAAAAGTGTCAGGAACGCATCCAAGAGAGCCTGGTATTGTCCACGAGAAATTCTTCTAAGTCCTAATCCCAACAAGGAAACAGAGAGGATTGCATGTGTCACTACATTTTCACCAGTTTCCAATAACTTAAGGAAAACCATACTCCAACATTGGCCAATACTAAATGTAGGCAGTTTGAACATCGAACGCTCACTTTTTGCCTTCCACAAAAGTCGGAACCCTAAAGATCATCTAGTAAGGGCAGCCCTTCCCAACTCCACTCCATCCACGACACTAGACTCTTTATGGGGATTGGCTCCAGTGATCGGTCATTCTAAGTGTGGTTGTTGCAACGTCTGCGAATTCACTTTGGAAGGCAAATCCTTCACTTTTAACAATATCACTGTAAATTGCCATTCTTTCTCAAACTGTAATACCTGTAATGTGGTCTACTTGATTCAATGTACATGTTTAAATTTATACATTGGGCAAACAAACTCAGAAAATAAAAACAAGGATTTGCCAGCACCGGAGCAGAATCAGGTGTAAGACATTGAATGCACCCTTGGTAGAACATTTCACTCTGGCCAATCACAATGAGGATGACATCCGGTGGACATTTCTCAAAGTACTCAAACTCCCGCAAAGAGGCGGAAACATGGCTCAGTTGTTAAAGAGAGAGGAACTCAAGTCCATAATCCGCTTCGATACCATCAAGAGCGGGCTAAACAGGAATGAAGACTGGACAACGTTACTATACTCCTTCCGAACAAAGACTTCCTACCTGTTCTGAGAAGAAAAATGCTGCAATTTTGTTCATTCTCCCACCAATATTCACAAATGTTTATTTAATTTATGACACCACTGTATATTTAGTGATTACAATTGACTGCAAATTGTTTCACATTTCAGAAATTATGTATAATCCAATTGCACATGGTATTAATTAATGAGCTAACATGCCTTTTAAAATACTTGATGGATTATACCGTAATGATCATTCGCCTCCTGAATGTAAGTTCACATCAAGTTTCTGATTTCCAACTGTCCAAGCTTTTATACTCTTTTCTGGCTTTCTTAATTTCCTTCGTATTCTTTTACACTCATGCGCCAGTATATGTAGTTTCACAATCGTGTGACTGTAGATACACTAGAAGTCACGCGATCGCCGCCCGGTGCACCTCTTCTAAGCAAACCCGTTCTGGGTAGTCTTTTCTCCCTGTCCACTTCATAGTCACCTAAGATGGCAGCCGTGGTTTGCCTATAAATACGGCTGGACACGGTACGCATTTAGTTCCTTCTATCGTGCCATGGAACCAGGGGCGTATCACCGCATTTCTTCATTGAGGTAAGCGCGTTACCCCTGTGCCCCACCGCACACACTCTTGTAACCTGCCCCACGCCATTCTGCCATAATGCTCCCTCCCTTTGTCCCCAGCTACCCGGAGCTTGCTGTCGAATCCCGCAGACGCTCCTAAAATACCGAAAATTAGGCAGAAGCCCAAATCCTGGCTCGCCCACTTTATCAAGATCTAGGAATCCCACTTCCTAAGGACAAGGTAAACCTAGTGAAGGGACAAGTCATTTCACCTTTTCTATTTTTTCACGGAGCATACAGAAATTGACGAAATCGTTTCCCATTATGTTTCTCTAGTTCCGACTACCAACCACCAATTGTTCAGACGAACTTATTGGCTCAACGAGGTTTGTTGACACTTTAATTATGATTGTCATATACACAACAAAACTCCCCTTCTAGCACTCTAGCGCCACGTTGATTGTGACTGTTCAAACTACCGGGGGTCGCCTTGCACGCGGCACCTGCACGTACATGCACCTGAGCATCTCTTAAGGCTCTTGACTCATTTGTCGGCACCCCCACCGGCTTAAGTGCACTATTACTGACTCTTTTCATTGTTGCTTACTTTTCTGAACTCCACCTTAACCGATGTAATTTTTCATTCACGAATCTTCAGTTTTTGAGTGACATTCCTCGCCGCTTTTTCACAAATGTAAAAATTGAGTTAATGCATGGCTATGCTGACTCGCTGAAAGTAGTAATCTTCCTCATTGTAACTACTTTTGACAGGTTCCCCTGTGTTTTTCCCTTTTCTTTACCTCACAGGCATTGTTTTAAATACCAGGCATTTCATTTATCTAGTCCTGATGATGATCCCTGCATTTTGAAAGCTTGGGATCGAAACGTCGTCGACAAATGAAACATTGCCACTGTTTTGTGATTTGTATTAAAAATGTGGTAACTGTGTTGGTTAGCTTGCTTGATTCTATGATTAGTTCAAACTACCATAGCTCTATTATTGCCTGAAACCCCTTATGTTTTATGTTTTGTTTACTCTTTTCCCCAAGATCGGGTGCAGGATTGCGTCCCGCTTCATTTTTGTGTCGCTCTTTATGTATGCTAATTTTTATTATATTGCACATTAAAATTCCTTGTCCGGCTGGACACCGATTGTTTATAGTACCCATTAAGGTCTATATGTCATTTATCTCCTGTACTCTCTACCTAAGGACCATTGTTCTTTAAAATAATTGATACCCGGGGTACTTGTCTACTCGTCGGGTTTCCTTGTTTGTTTAAAATAAGTGTAGTTAAATGCAGTGCACACAAGGCAGTGGTTGATGCAGTGGGTGAAGGTAATGCCTTTGCTGATCAAGTAGATAAGGAAACTGCGAAATCCAAATTGACCTCAATGTTTGTGACTACCTCTTCGAGGAGGGTGGCTGAAACAGAGATGTTTAATAACACCATGGACAGTTTCTGAGAAATACAAAAAGAAGCTACCCCTATTGAGCTGGCTCACTGGAAAGAGAAAGTGGGGAAATTAGATGCAGACGATTGTTGGATTGATTTGACAGAAAAACAACGGTGGTTGTTGCACATGTTACTACTTCTGTAACAATATATCTGTAAGAGACATTAGTTAGCATTAGTTAGTGATAGATTCCTCACCTTAGAATATCCCCAGGCGTCAGACTGGATCCGGAAATGTTTTTGCGTAGCAATACCCCTGCGCGCCGGCAGGCATCGTCCGCGGCTCCGCGTCCGTCGTCGGCATCGTTAGCGCCGGAATGACGTCGTCGGAGTACTTGGACGCCGCCTTCGCGTGCTGATGTCAGTTCTGATACACAGCTTTTCCGCTCCAGATACGCAGAGCCATGATAGAACCAACACTGGTGCCATGAAACTAGCGCCCTGAAAGGGGATGACCTTAACCCTAGATATCGGTTTGCAGAATGGGGAGGATTGATGGGTCGGTAAGGAATCTATCACTAACTAATGTCTCTTACAGATATATTGTTACACAAGTAGTAACTTGTGCATCTGTAAGAGACACGTTAGTGATAGATTCCTTACCTTAGAATAGATACCCCAGCAATACCAACCCCGGTGGTGGATCTGCGAACCAATAATCACACCAGAAAGTCCTGGAGGACGGAACGGCCAAAGAAGCCATCCCTCCGGACTTGGCTGTCCAGACAGTAGTGCCTTGCAAAGGTGTGCAGCGAGGCCCACGTAGCTGATTGACATATGTCCTGCGAGGCTACACCTCGGTCCAGGGCAGTAGTGGTCGCCGTGGCCCGAATGGAATGAGCCCTCAGCCCAACAGGAGGTTCCTTCTTAGCCAAGGAGTAACACGCCTGGATGCACAAGATGATCCACCGAGAGATGGTCCTCTTATGCACTGCCCGTCCCTTCTTTGCGCCCACGTAACCAACGAAGAGTTGGTCATCCACCCGGAACTGGCGTGTGCAATCTAAATAGAACTACAGCGCACGTTTTGGGTCCAGACGGTGGAGCCGACCTTCCTCCTTAGAGGGATGCGGAGGCGGAATGAAGGTGGGCAAGGTGATGGACTGCCCGATGTGGAAGGCTGAGACTACCTTGGGCAGGAAAGAGGGTCTCGTCCGCAACACAACCTTGTCCGGATGGACAGAGAGGAAAGGAGGTGTGGAAGAAGGAGCCTGGAGCTCACTCACTCTCCTGGCAGAGGTGATGGCAACCAGGAAAGCAGTCTTCAAAGTAAGAAGGCGAAGAGGACAGTTATGGAGTGGCTCAAAGGGAGCACACATTAGATAAGTAAGAACATGGTTCAAGTCCCACTGAGGCATCACGAAAGGAACAGGAGGGAACAAGTGTGTGATGCCCTTCAAAAACCTACTTACAATAGGGGACTTGAACAAAGATGGCTGATCAAGTAGCCTTAAGAAGGCAGAAAGGGCAGAAAGATAGCCCTTGATAGTGCCCAGAGTAGAGCCCTGCTGGGCAAGAGAAAGAAGAAAGAGGAGAACCTCAGAAAGGGGTGCAGAGAGAGGATCCACAGCCTTTGCTGTGCACAATGCCATAAATCTGTTCCACCTGCAGGCGTATACCGACTTAGTGGAGGGACGCCTGGCTGCCAGAATTACATTACAGACTTCGGGAGGCAGGTCAAATGGCCTCAACTGTCGCCGCTCAATCTCCAAGCATGGAGGTGGAGACTGGACAGGTTTGGGTGGAGGACCGTCCCCTGCTGCTGCTACCGAAGGTCCTCCCGAAGAGGCAGACGAATCGGGAGATCGACAGACATGCTGAGTAGCTCTGGATACCAAAATCTTTGTGCCCAGTCCGGAGCCACCAGGATAACCCGGTCGCGCCTGATCTTCTTCAGCACTCTGGGCAGAAGTGATATAGGCGGAAAGGCGTACAATAGACTGCAACTCCACTCGCGACGAAAAGCGTCTCCGAGCGAGTGCTGCCTTGGAAATTCCAACGCGTATAGGCGAAATATGCGAATTCGCGATCCGCGAATTCGCACGATATCGAATTCGCGATCCGCAATATTCACAAATTCGTGCGAATTTGCGGATTTTTTTTGCGAGTTCGCGGGGTTTTTTGCTTATTCGCAGGACGCTTGCAGCGCACCGATCGTGAGGTTACCCATGCGGTCGTACATGGGCGCCGCCATCTTGTGCGCGTTGCGTATTTCCGTTTCTGGGCGCTATTGGCAATCTCGCGTTGTGTGCGGCGTTCGCGTGTGTTTGTGCGTGCTCGCAGGGGGAAATAACGCGCAAACTTACCCACGCGGTCCTCAATAGGCACGGCCATCTTGTTTTTCATTCATTGGTATGGTTCTGGGCATGCTTTTCCTATCCTCTCCTAATCTTTCCAATCCTTTGCTTCTTTGAATTTTTTTAATCTTTTTTACTCATTATCTATTCCTCTATTTTTCTACATCTATATGTTGTGTTTTTTTCAACTTTTCGTTACTTTTAAAGCTACTTTTTTAAACTCTTTTCTTTTCTTCACTTTTTCCCTATTCTTTACTATTATTTTTTCTTCAGCTGTCCAGGACCATGCCAAAGGGAGCCGGGAAGAGCACGGGGAAGGGTCCCGCACCCCGCACCCGGCTCCCATGCGGGCGATTGAGGGGGGAGCAAGTCGTGGCCCGGGAGATCTTTAGCCCGGAGGAGGTGGCTGCAATGGTTTTTTATGTCCAGCGCCACCTCCCCAATACCCTCGTGGCAGGCAGGCGGCAGGATCGCTGGTGGGTACGGGCTCCGGGAGCGTCGGCAGCTGTGGGGGAAGGTGTGCCGGGGCATGTACCGGTAGTCCGATATCCTGGACCGTGAACACGCCCTGCTCGCCCTGCTAGGCGTCGAGATCCCCGGGCTTGGTGAGTAGTAGTAGCTATTTAATCACTACTCTGTTTTCTACTGCTCTATGTTATCATATTGCAAATGTTCGTTTTTTCCGAAGAGCAATAATGCTGCTGATTACATTGTAGGTAAATTATGTTTCAAAATCTTCTGTGATTGCATTGCAGGTGCACTGCTCGCCTGCTCAGTGGCGGTGCTACTATGCTTACTTGTTTTCGATTTTGTGCTCATTTCATTGGCCTGAGTGATTGTGTATGAGTGTACTTTACAGAACTGTGTAATGCTAGACACTAAGGGGCAGATTTACAATTACTGGTGCATCCCTGCAAAGTAGCAGGGATGCGCCAGTAATTGTGCACCACACCTCCACCACCCATGGTGCGCCGCATTTACAATGCGGCGCACTATGCGGTAAAAACGACACAGATGCATCACACATCTGTGCCGTAAAGGTGGTGCATTGCTGTAGTTGCGTCGCAAGCACGACGCAGCTCCAGCAATGGTCTGGGGTGCCCCTCCCCAATGCTGCGTCAAGCCATATGTCTGCTTCAAGCAGGCACAGGGTTTTGACGCAGCATTGGCCTAAAAGTGACTGAGTGAAATCTTGTAGATTTCACCTAGTCACTTTTAGGAGGCGCCCTCCCTTGCGCCGGAACGCCCCCTGATGGCGCAGGGCTTTACAACGTGATGCATCTCCCAGATGCGTCACGTTGATAATATAATAATAATAATATTAATAAAACCATTTATAAAGCGCCTGGTTACACTAAAGAACAGTGTGTCCCCGTGCTGTGGATGCAGTCCACAAGGACTACTCGAAAACAGATTCACAGTAAGGGGGGAGGACGAGAGAAAGACGTACGGACCTCAAATTAAGATTTTGGGGAATAAGTGAGTCTTGAGTTTGAGCCTGAACCGGGATTCTGAAGGTTCCATCCGCAGCTCAATAGGGAGTTCATTTCCTTGTTTGCTGGCTAGATACCTAAAGGAGCGATCACCTGTATACCCCGCACCATGGCGCCTCTTTTGCGCTGCCGCTGCGTCACAAAAGTCACGCAACGACGGAGCAAAAGAGCCGCAAGGAGCTTGTAAATCTGCCCCTAGAGACTCAAGTCCATTCCTTCCTTTGTACTCCTGCCACTAAGAAGAGATAGTGGTGGTGGATTGAAAGTTTGAGTATATTATGAGTGGTTATTTAGTAGGAAACTTTTTAGTGTTCTCACTGGTCTGCAATCACGATGGACTGTGTCTTTCACTTCGCGTGCTGCGGAGTGCTGCCTGCCAGTCCTAGTCAAACCTTTTTGTAGTTGGTTTAGTGAGTTACATAACTTTCCAAGTAGACGGTCCGCGAATCCAGCAATACTAATATCCTAGTAGACCACATCAGATAGGTCAATACATTTAGTGCAATTGTTGTCTATTTCCCCGAAATAATTTGTTATTGTTTTTTTGAAATGTTTGATTTGGTTGACAACAATCATCCATGTTTGTGTCTTTCTTTCATGTTGTACATCAGCAACCCCCAGGGGCAAGGGGAAACAGGAGGAGGAAGCGGCGCCGGCGGAGAAGGGACAAGATCAGGAAGGCCAGGATCGGTCCGGCGAGGGCTCCTCTGCTGGCCCCAGTATATTTTCCTGTTAATATTAATAATTATACTTCCCTATCTTTTACAGCACCTATTTTTTCCTAACGTTCCTCATTCAATTTTTTCTAAATCATCTTTGATCTTCTTGTAGACTGCTTCTAAATTCTTATCCTCCCTCTACTATGACTCCCTGTGGTACTACTAGATTATTATTAGTCTGTCTGTGTAGCTAACTAAGCTTGCACAGTTGGCAAAAAGTGTTAACCAAAACTCCCATTCTATTCAGCAATAGCTCTATGCACTGAGTGCAGTCCTCTGGGTTGTCCATAATGTCTTTGGAAGTCTTCTAAATGTTTATGCTTTGACAATTCCCAACAATAAAATGTCAAAGGCCACCAAGAAAGAATAAGATACTAGTTTACTTTTTGATTGGATAGGAGGACAATCCATACTACTACTGTTGCAGGGACTATTCTGCACAAACAGAACTATGGACACGAAATAGTGCATTGTTTATCAATTAAAATAGGCTCAGTTAGACTTTCCACATACCTCAGTCATAACAGAATTTAAACCCCCAATCTCCTTACTGACTAGCTAGTTTGTCAGAGTCATTTAGCTCCCGAATTCATCGATGATTGATCCCCAATGATTATACAACCCAGGACATAAGAGCACGGAGTCAGAGTCCCGACCTCTCAGAGCCATGGCCTCATGCTTGCAAATTGCAAACCCTTTCGCTCACTGCCTCATGACCAAAAACCACAGAGTCTATGTAAGCTTTAAAGCTTTATTAAAAGTAAAAACATTTATTAAAATCAAGTTCATCATACAACATAAACAGTGGATTGAAAAATGAAAAGTGCTTAGTGATTTGACACATTAATTGTGGGCGAGCCCTCGCCAGGTTGGAACTTCATGTCTTCTTTGTGGTGCTGAATCGTTGCTGACTCCGTCCAAGTGATGAGGATCTGATCTTGCTCTTGTTCTTAGAAGGGAAGCTTCTGTCTGTTATGAGAAAAATGGTGCGTGTTAAAAAGCAAGCATTCATCAGTTGTGCCAAAAAGTGTAGCAAGACATGTTACGGCTAAGCATAACTAAAAAACACCCTTCCCTGACAAAAGGGCAATTTGTAGTTTAGACTAGAGAGTCACAAATTATTACATTTGTTTGTGTAGTCGTATTAAAAATTTTTCATTCCTAGACAAATACTAGGGAGTTGTGTATATGGCATCTAAGAATCTGAAATGTATTTTCTAGGCGGAACATCGGCACAGCCATCCACCGGTGCCAGGGCCAGCGCGGAGGTGGGCACTCCTGGGGCGGAGGCGGTGGAACAGCCACCCGGAACTGCTGTGGGGGATGCCACGGTAGTGGCGGGCAGTGGTAAGCTATTATATTCCTTACTTATTGAGATTGCAGACTGCAGAGTGTGCTCTCTGCACGGGTGTATTGTATATGTTGTACAGTACAAGTATACTTTACTGTTAAGAAGACTTACACATTTAGAACTATGGGCCTTATTTATGAAGGCCTTGCGCCACCGGTGCGTCACTTTTAAAATGGGAAAAAGTGACGCACCGGTGGCGCAAGGCCTTCATAAATAAGGCCCTAAGTTTTTATCAACCAGGTAGTAGCCTCCTCTAAATTGATTTCAATTCAGGTGTGAAAGTTTTATCGAGAAGCCAAGTCACATCAGAGATGAACTTGATGGATGGGATGAACGAAAAGCGAAAGAAGGGTGTAAGTAAGTGTGGAAGGATGAGCGAGTTACAAGTAATGATGACTGGCAAAGAGGTTGAATGCTGCCCGAGGTAGCTGGGAATATGATGCATGGCCGGTTGAAGGATGAAGCAAGGCTGGGTGGAAGGAGAAAGGGAAGAGGACTGCCTGGGTGGGTGAAACAGAAATAGTATGTGTGCGCAATATATCCTTTGGTTCAAATTCAAATGCAAGTCAAGCACGGATGCATGGCTTGCGGTTTCCAAAATAAAATGAAAATGTTGTTTTTCCATGAGAAAAACTAAGGTTTGTCCAGTTGAGACATTAAGAAGAATGATTGACATTTTCTTTGAATGGATGGATGCCTGGATCATGGTACTATCTGACACATAGATAGCATATGTGGATGTAGACAGAGTAGACGGTCACTGGATGATGTAAGTGTTACTTTGAAGAGCATGTAACACCGCACCCGCACGTCCGTTCCAGTGTAGCAAAGGCAAGGAAAAGAAGTTCGAATTTTACTGAATCCTACCATGAATAGTAGCAGTAGTTTGTATTGCAAGTACAGCATATATACGGCAATTACGGGGGCCACTCACAACCTCTGTTAATAATTTTAGTTCTACTCTGTCATTCATGTGTGGCCTATCAGTGTTCACTCAATAAAAGTGAGTGGCCGTTCTTTTATGCTCCGGGCCCCTCAGCTCTGGAACTCTCTCCCCCTTTCTTTACGTAGCAATTCAAATTTGCTATCTTTTAGGAAGGGCTTGAAAACCTGGCTTTTTGCCTCTTAGATTTCATTTTTTTCATTCCCTTTTTTTCTTTTACTGTGTTGTGTTTGTTTTCCAGGATGTCAATAAAGCGCCGGGACACTCTTTTGAGTAGCCGTGCGCTATAAAAGTTACAAATAACATAACATAACATAACATAACATAACAAAAAACAAAGCACCTAAAGGTCTCCCATATATAAGCAAATATCCTGTGAAGGGATAGATAATCATATTATTTATCTTCGTCATTTTCCTTTTCTAGTAGTCATTGGCACTGTAGGGTGATAGTTAAATTCATTAAGCAGTAGCCCTTGTAACAGAGTATTCTCAGTGCCACCCGTAATAGAAAAGTAAGAGCTTCACCACCTGCATGTACTGCACTGGTACAGTAACGCAAGTCTGTGTCATCATGGCTTGCATCTGTTTTTCTCGGGTGCAAGTTGACTGCGCTGGCATTATGCCGGCTTCCAGAAGTTTACGTACCAATTTCGCTAAACAAGAGAGAAGAAGAAGAAGAAGACTGGTGTACTGTCATAGTCGAATGTAGTGAGTCCATATAGTGCTCGTAGAATTGATTCCTGAAACTCCCACTAATGTTAGAGCAGAGGCTGACAAAGTTGGAGGTTAGATAGATACAGGCCACAAATGTTATGTACTGTGTTTGCAAGTTCTACTGTGACACAACTTTCTGCTGAATTGATAAAGATCAATTCAAAATGGTCAGGCTATTCTGTTGATGTTTCCAAAGTTAAATTTGCCCGGCGTTAGACGCCTCTAATACCATACGAAGTTATCCAATAAAGAGGCAGGCGCTGGAGACAGGAAGACAGGAAACAAGTTTTATTCCAACGGAGTAGAACACATCAGATCGGACAACAAGGTATCGTCTCGAGGTGCTCTCTCAACCTCTCTGAGACCTGGTCTTTTATACACTGGTTCAAGACATGTGGACGCTCTTTATTACAACAAAGACATTGTGAAGTATATGAACGACATCCCCGGCACCCCCCCAGTTCCGGCCCATTCCAACACATGACAACAGTAGAGGCCCTTTCCCCTCATATGATTGGGAGGGGGCTATCACGCAGCTGAGTGTTCTGCCGATTCCTTTGGAATGTGTGCGCCTGATCGAATCTCAGGGGGTGGGGAGGTCATGATCAATAGTGGCTTCTTTCAAGAAAGGCGAGTGCATACAGTAGTGGGCAATAAACTGTATCCTCGGGCTAAGGGATGACCAGCGGTTCGTACAGGCAGTCGGGCTCAGAGGAAGGGGTCATCAAAGGAGGGGTATTCATGGACGGAAAGGAGGTGTTGGTCAGGCGTGGGGTGTGATTCCCTGAGACAGAGTCATGGGAGGGGAGGGTTCATGACTTGTGCATGTGAGTGCGGGGGCAGCCAGGGTGCGCGGGGAAGGCTTGCAAGGTTCAGGGAAGTGTGCTGACGGGCGATCGTGAACAGGGAGACCATGGTACCTAAAATGGCTGTCGTGTATGTTCATACGTGAGTCGGCAAGATGGCGTAGATGATGTTCAGTACACGAACTAAAATTCCACAGTCCTCCCTTTAACATGTCTCGCCAGCTTGTCAGTTCGGATCGATCCCCATGAGACCACGCACCTCTATCCCGTATAGGGGACTCATGTGCTCAGTTTTAAAGTCCAAAGTCTTAGGGCACATACAGTTGGAAATGAGTGCACATAAAGGTGGTAAACATTGAATACCTAAGCAACACCCACACAGTATCATGATTGGTATCAATATAAACATGAACAATCTCCATCCCCAGTTCTTCAAAGTGTCCCAGAACCAGCCTCCAAGCGACCATCCTTCCTGCTCCTGGTGAACCTCTGAGGGCAGTCTGTGGAGGTGTTCGATTGCTTTGTAGACTGAAGGTGAGTTATCTGGCACGTAGGTGCAACAGCTGGAGCCGATGATGCGGCATGCTCCTCCACGGTCGGCCAGAACCACATCTAGAACAAGACGGTTTTGAAGAGCCACCAGGCGGACTGCCTGAAGCTCAGCCGTGTTGTTGGCGAGGATGCCAGCGGTGATGTTAATGGTTGTTTCTACTGCCTGAGTCAGGTGTCGGATAGCGCGGCTATTTGCCATTGGGCCCCACAGAGGAACAAGTCCCTTCGCCGCATCCAGGAACTGTGCTCCGGTGGAGTCGGCTTGTCCAATGTCTCCGGCGCGCTTTTGCCGGTGATGGTAGGCTGGAGCCACATACGTGGGGGGAAGAATGAAGGCGATGTAGCACGTACCCCTCCAGCCTTTTGGGAGCCAAGTGTAAGCTTTGGTGCCACAAACAAAGTACATATTCGGGGAAGCAACAAAGGAGGGGGGGTCAGCTGAGACCAATGTTTTGGTGATGCGACAAGAACTGTGACCCACCAGCTGCGTCCCCTGTCCTTCGAGACATACGAGTCCTGTGACATTGATGACAGACAGGGCCACGGTCAGGGTGGCAGCCGTTTGTTTCCGCAGGTGGGAGAAGGTGGGTCTGGCTGGATTGTGGAGCACTTGCATTTCTACCCTTTCTTTGGCAGGGATGTTCGTAAGGAAGGTTGAACCTGAAATTGCAGGACAAAAGGGGGCAGACGTCTTTCCTGTTTTGTTCAGCCAGAACCCATAGTAGAAGTGTGACACTGTTTGACCGGAAGCGGCGTTGTCCTTGTGGCTTTCCTGCATGAGGATCAACCAGACGAGGCAGGAGCCGTGAACTGAGAAAGGAGAAGGGATGAAGGGGATGGAGTGTCCGGTAGCATGTGGGAGCAACCCACAGATCCAGCAGTTCGTGGCATTTGCAGCAAGGTTGTGCTGGTGCAACAGTTGTACGAAGGAATTGTTCCAGAACTCCTTACGCCTTTCTCTGAGCTGAGGTGAAAGGGTGATCAGGTGGTGCTCTTTCATGGTGGTTGGCTGGACAGTGGTTGGCAACATCTGGTGAGCGGGTGTGCTTTCCTCCAAGATCCAGAAGGAAGTCATGAGGAGGAGGCAAAAGAGGAAGACAATGAAGAAAGCGATTGTCTTTGATTTGTGCAAATTATCAGTCTTTGGGTTCCTGTAGTGGGTATTTCCTGTTGCTTCCGACGTCTTCTTATCTGGCGCTTCCATCATCTTCTTATCTGGCGCTTCCATCATCTTCATCTTCAAGGTGCTCGGTAGTGGGCAGAACCACAGACTTTGTTTAGCTTCTCTCCGGGTAACCCTTGGTTGCTTTGGGTCACCGTTCTGAGATTTTTAACTTAGTCAGTGGCCTACTTAGCCGAAGCTCCCTCCTTTCGACGCAGGAAATACCCTTCTCGGGATGGCACAGTGGGATCAGAGTGTTTTGCAAGTTCAAGTGCCTCGGTATCAGGATAGCAGTTCAGTGATGGTCGGTCTTTGTTCAGGAGCTCTTCTTGGGTGCTGACATTGCCTGTCGTGGCCAGGGTCGAGGAAACCTTCTTGCAGTGGTGTGCGTGCAGCCAGTGCTTCTTCCCCTCCACTCGAAGAGCCGTCCGAGTGGTGATCAGTACTTGCCAGGGGCCCGTCCACCGGGGTTCCAGACTCTTTGCCCGTTGAAAGTTTCGGACTAGGACGTACTCTCCCGGTTGGATATCGTGACCGGGACCCCTGGAAGCATCGGGGATGGCCTGCTGCACCTGTTGATGAATGACAGACAACGTTTTAGTTAATTTGTATAAATAATCTGACAGCAGGACGTCGGGGACGTCGTGAATGGAGGTCGGTTTAGGGGCAGTCCAGAGGTTCATTGGTCGCCCAAATACAACTTCGTAGGGGGTCAAGTGGTGCTTAGTGGGAGTGGAGCGCATCTATAGTAATGCCAGTGGAAGGGCATCTGGCCACTTAAGTCCTGTGGTGGCCACTATTTTTGACAGTTTCAGTTTCAGTGTAGCGTTGTGTCGTTCAACCAGGCCAGCGGATTGGGGGTGGAAGACTGCATGGAACCTCTGTTTTACCCCCAACCCCTTCAGGATTAGTTGGATAACTTCAGCTATGAAGTGGGGGCCATTGTCGCTCTATAAAATTCGACAAAGGCCGTAGCGAGGGAAAAACTCTTTCAGTAGTACTTTGGCAGTAGTCATGGCAGTGTTATCACGGGTCGGATAGGCTTCCACCCATTTGCTGAAGGCACATACAATGACTAATACGTACTTCAAGCCTTGGCACCTCTCCAGTTGGATGTAATCCGTCTGGAGGACCTCAAAGGGGTGGTCGGGGATCCCAAACCCTCCCCGGGGTACTACAGTTCCTTTCCCGGGGTTGTGTTGTAGGCAAATAAGGCACTGCTGGACCAGGCGTTTGGCTGAGTCGGGGATCTTGTTGTTGTGCCAGACTTTGGAAATGAGTTCAATCATGGGGGCAGAACCTATGTGTGCAGGGGAGTGTGCCATTGTCAGTATGGGGATCAAGTATGAGTCGGGCAGCAACCATTTGTTCGTGTCTTTTGTCCGCCAGCAGCCTTCATCGTCCCTTAGACCCACCCGTGCCCATTCAGTCAGTTCGAGAGGTGTGCTAGCCGACTGGATGTCCCTAATTGTTTCCCTAGCGTCAGTCCATTTTTCTGCTTGTGACCTGGTCACATACATGCGTGTCGTTGTCCTATTCTCAGCTGTGGTTCGGGCAGTGATGTCGGCTAGTGCGTTTCCCTGTCCAACTGAATCTATCACCTTCTTGTGTGCCTGGCATTTGATCACTGCTAATCGTTTGGGGAGAAGAACTGCTTCAATCAGGGCGGAGACTAGATCTCCGTGAAGGATGGGCGTACCGTGGGACGTCAGGAATCCCCTTTCCCTCCACAGGAGCCCAAAATGATGAACCACCCCGAAGGCATACTGGCTGTCCGTGTAAATGTTCGCCGTGGTTCCTGCTGCTATGATACATGCTCGTGTGAGGGCAATTAGTTCGGCCGCCTGTGCGGACCGTTGTGTGATGCGAGCTGTTTCAACTACTGTTCGAGCTGTAGTCACTGCATAGGCCGCGGAAGTGGTGCCGTCTGGGAGTTTGATACAAGAGCCATCTACCCATAGTTCTCCATCAGGATCTGTAAAAGCAATGTCTCGGAGGTCAATTCTACTCCTAGTCTGTTCGTCCGTGAGGGTCACACAGTCGTGTATAGGGGGCACATCGGGGTCATTTTCGGGCAAGGGTAACAGTGTAGCAGGATTCAATGTCGTGCATCTCTTCAGAGTGATGTGGGGTGCAAGTAGAGTCAATTCGTACCCTGTTAGTCGTGCGCTAGTCAGGTGTTGAGTCTTAGTCTGGTTCAAAAGGGTGTCAACTGCATGGGGTACTAATACCGTGAGAGAGTTCGAAAGTACAATTCCCTCACTCTGGCGGATAGAGACAGCATTAGTGGCTACTGCTCGAAGGCAGGCAGGTAGAGCTCTGGCGACTGGATCAAGAGTGGCAGAGAAGTAGGCACAAGGGCGCTGTTTGGCGCCGATGGGCTGAGTTAGAACAGACAATGCGCATCCCTCCCTTTCGTGAGTGAAAAGGGAGAAGGGCTTGGAGTAATCTGGTGTTCCTAGAACGGGTGCCGAGCAAAGGGCATCCCGCAACTCCTTAAAGGATGCTTGGCATTCGGGAGTCCAAGGGAGTGGGAACGGAACATCTTTGGCCAACAGGGAGAGTAGGGGTTTTATAATGAGGCTGAAATTTGGTAACCATTGTCGGCAGAAAGAGGTAAGGCCCACTAATGAACGGACTTGCTTCTGTGTTTTTGGAATGGGGGTGTCTAGGATGGTTTGGATTCGGTCGGGCGTAAGTTTCCTCCCTTCTTTGGACAGGAGATGGCCTAGGTATGCCACTTGGGGCTGGCAGAACTGCAGTTTCTTTTTGGAGACTTTGTGGCCATTCTCCGCAAGAAAGTGCAAGAGTTGGATAGTGGCTGTGATTGCAAGTGGAGTGGTGTCGGCTGCCAAAAGGATATCATCGACATATTGGATCAACACCACTCCATCTGGTAGCTGGACGGCGTCCAGCTGTCTTTTGAGGGCCTGGCTGTAAATGCTGGGACTTTCAGTGTAGCCCTGGGGAGCTCTACAAAATCGGTATGAACGGTTTTTTAAAGTGAAGCCGAAGAGATAACGGCTGTCTGGATGGATGGGGATAGAGAAAAATGCATTTTTAAGATCAATAACGGTGAAGGTGGTGGCAGTGGACGGGATGAGAGTCAGAATGGTGGCGATGTCTGAGACTACGGGGTACTTTGGCACCACCACTTTGTTGACTTCTCGCAGGTCGATGATGAAGCGGTATGCTTTCTCATCTCCCTCACCTTGCTTCTTAACAATGGGTAGGATAGGGCTATTGCAGACATTACTAACCACTTCCTCTACCACTCCTGCATCTACAAAGGACTGAATAATCGCTACCAATGCCTTCTCGCCTTCGGGCGATATCCGGTACTGTGGGAGTTTCGGGAGTATTGCATTTGGTCGAACAGTTATGTGTACAGGATCGATCATCATTTGTCCTACATCCGAGTCGTTTCTGGCCCATAGGTACAGGGGTAGGGTATCGAGCAAGGATAGGTCAGCATCTGTTATGGTGTACATATGTCGTGCAGGGTAGGGTCTGGACATGCTCGGATTGTCGTACAGGATGACTCGGACTCCATCCGGGGAACACCTAATAGTAGCTCGGAAATGTTTCAGTAAATCAATACCCATAATGGCGTCAGGGGAGTTGGAGGAGAGCAGAAATGTTGTGTCAGTGGGATTGTTTCCTAGGTCAAAGGAGATAAGTACAGACAGGGGATTAGTGGAGGGCGTTCCATCGAAACCAATTGATGTAATGTGTGAGCCAGACAAGGGTGCCCTTGGAATCAGTCGCTTTGATAATACACTACGTGTCGCTCCAGTGTCTACCAAGAATGGAGACTTTGTACCCAGGACCTTAGCAGTGACGTAAGGACCTTGCTGGTCACCACAGAGCTCGACTGGATCCCTCCCTTGCCCCTGGCAGTCCTATGCAGAGTCGTGAGCATTGTTGCAGTCGGACTGTTGGCACTGATTTTGTCGGGGTCGGTCAAATGTGTTTGGTCTGCCAGGTCTATCATTGGTGGTGTCGTAGGTCTGCCCTCGCCCCTGCCCTCCAGTTTTTGGGCCATTTGTCATGTCCCTTGTCTCTTTATTTTTAATCATTTCCCGAAGGGCCGGGCATTGAGACTTCCAATGTCCAAATTCTTTGCATAATGCACACTGGTTCTCATCGAGGTCGGTTCGTGGAGCGCCAGGTGTGCGGTTGCGGTCTCTAGGGGGCGAATTCCTAGGGGCATTCGACTGGTAGTTTCCCCTATACCGTTCTCTTCCTGTAGTCACTCCCTGCAATTGAGCAATCATCACTCGTTCCTTTAAGTCCTTTTTCTTTCTCTCAGTCGCCCTCTCGTTCTCGTTCTTTTGGTGTTCGTAATACTGAGCCATCTGAAGGATAGCTGCAGGTTTGGAGGCTCCCCAACTACTCTCACTCGTCTGTAACTTTTGGGAGACCTCTTGCGATAGCCCTTTTACGTAGTTTTGCACGAATAGGTGTTGTCCGGTTGCGGTGGTCATGTCTTGGCCACTGTAGTCGGAGAACACCGTTTCAAATCGGGAGAAATATTCTGATACGTCTTCCTGGGGTTTCTGACGGCAAGCCGTGACTACCGACCAGTCTACCTTCTTCTCTGGGATCAACGTCTTTAGCTTCTGCACTATTTTGTCGGGGAGTTCCAGTATGTCTTTACAGGTTTCTTTCCTGGCTCTCGCTGCCTATCTAGTTCATCGAGTTGTTTCCAGGTGTGTCCGAACAGGTCTGTGTGGTCGGCTTTTCGGATTTGCTTCCACACATCGGCCGGCAGACACAACCCGAAAAACAAATCGATGTCTGATAGAGTCATTATGGTTGAGCCCAAGGCTGTGCCTAGTTCGGTATAAAATGCTGTAGGGTTCTTTCTTAAATCGGGCAGGGTTTGCCTAAAAGTTAAAATATCTTGCCGATCCCATGGTTGGTAAACCCAGTTGTACACAACCCTCCCTTTTGCATCTGCGTGGTTGATATCATCGTTTGTTCCCTGACCTCTTGGGGGAACCCAGTAGGGGGCGGCTTCTCTGATAGGCATCATAGTGTTGGCTGCTTCTAATGGGGGTTCAATCGTCTCAGGGACTTTGATCTTGACCTCTGGTTTCTGTTCCGCGAGGTGGCGGGAAACCTCAAGCGTTTGCATGAAGAGGTCCTTCACATCGCTCTCAGTCCCATCTCCAACATCGACCCTTCTATATAGAGCCGTCAGTTTAGCAGGACCCTTATTCTGGTACCTATCCTCATAGGTGTTCAGGGTGTGGTAGCTGAACCGTAAAATGAAATGCCGTCTGTGACTACCGGCATGTGAATTGTGCATATTCATCGTATATTCTTCGCTCTCCTTCCGTTCTACCAGGGTCTTTGCTATCTGGTCGATTCCATCCCGCTCATCTTTGCTCAACCTATTTGGCCTGGCTGTTAGCTGCCTGCTAGTCTCATGTTCATCTGCTGTTGTTACCAATGCGGCTGGTGCGAAGGCCGCAAGAGCCGGGGCACTAGCGCTAGGGTCACCCACGCCTGCACTTTGAGCTGGTGAGTGTTGTGCTAGAGGCTGGCAGGGAGCATAAGGAGGGGGCATGTAGATAATTGGAGGACCGAGCAGTAACTCGTCATTTGCCCGCTGTTTGGAGGGCATCTCTGGGTAGAGCGTAGGGGGGGTCCTGACAGGGCATTGGCCTGCCAGTCCTGATTCTTGTGTTTGTTTACCTTCCTCTTTTCTTCTTATTTCTTCATCTAGTTCTTTTGCGGCCAGATGGGCTGCTTTTCGTAACTCTTTCACTATTTTTGCTTCTTCTCTTTTCCTTCGCTGTTCTGCTTCTTTGCGCCACATGCCAATACTATCGAGCATAGTTGGCGTTGCCTTATTTATTTTTACAGCTGCTTCTAGTGTTTTTATTTTATTTTCATCAAAAGAACCTATCAGTGGCCACTGACTTTCAGGATCCTTTTTTGTATATTTATGCCATAACTTACTATAAGCTATAGCGACTAGTCCTTGCTTAGTAAACATGTCCTTATTAGGGGTGCCTTCCAGTGGAGCTGGATGGTTCATCTCTAATAAGCGGTCCGGGTTGACCCAACTACTAACCAATGGGGAGAAAATAGGCATGACGGGTTACAATAGGGGGCAAAAGCCTGCACTACCTATCTTTTCACTACTTGCAAAAACTGGACAGAATATTCTATTCTACGCTGTTTGCAAACAGAGAATACCTCCAGAAGGAACCAATTCCAAACAGTCAATGTTTGGATAAACAATCAATCAATGAGGAATGAAATAGGCACGACGGGTTAAAGGCTTGCGTTGCCTACCCTTCACTATCTGCAAAGGGAGAGAGAATATTCCTATTCTTCCCCGTTTGTAGGCAGAGAAGATCCTTAAGAGAACCAACTTTGAGCAATTCAATGCCTGATTCAAACAATCAATCAATGGGGAGAAAAATAGGCACGGCAGATTACAATGGGGGACAAAAGTCCGCGTTACCTATCCTTCACTATCTGCAAAGACTAAACAGAGTATGGCGACTCTGTGCTTGTTTGCAAATAGAGAATCTCTCAGAAACAATAAGACGAGTAATACTAGTATTTTCAAACAATCAATCAATCAATTTTGCAATTTGTCGTGTGTCACGACCTTACCCGGACCGCACGGACCGTTTCTCGTCTTCCGCTTCCAGCGCCCGATCGTCCTCTATTCTCTGTTGCTATCGCGGCACTCCTGGTGGTTCCCAGTCAGGACCGTAGATCACTCGGGAGAGGTCTGCTCGGAATCAGTGAAGTTCAGATGATCGGCTGTCAGACGAGGGTCTATCGGACAGGAGCTCTCCCGATCGTTGCAGTCGTTCACTCTGTCGTCGGGACCTCTCCCACTGGATCCACGTGTCGCTGATGGGCCCCGCGTTTGGGACGCCAATTGATAAAGATCACTTCAAAATGGTCAGGCTATTCTGTTGATGTTTCCTAAGTTAAATTTGCCCGGCGTTAGACGCCTCTAATACCATATGAAGTTATCCAATAAAGAGGCAGGCGCTGGAGACAGGAAGACAGGAAACAAGTTTTATTCCAACGGAGTAGAACACATCAGATCGGACAACAAGGTATCGTCTCGAGGTGCTCTCTCAACTTCTCTGAGACCTGGTCTTTTATACACTGGTTCAAGACATGTGGACGCTCTTTATTACAACAAAGACATTGTGAAGTATAAGAACGACATCCCCGAAACCCCCCAGGTTCCGGCCCATTCCAACACATGACAACAGTAGAGGCCCTTTCCCCTCATATGATTGGGAGGGGGCTATCACGCAGCTGAGTGTTCTGCCGATTCCTTTGGAATGTGTGCGCCTGATCGACTCTCAGGGGGTGGGGAGGTCATGATCAATAGTGGCTTCTTTCAAGAAAGGCGAGTGCATACAGTAGTGGGCAATAAACTGTATCCTCGGGCTAAGGGATGACCAGCGGTTCGTACAGGCAGTCGGGCTCAGAGGAAGGGGTCATCAAAGGAGGGGTATTCATGGACGGAAAGGAGGTGTTGGTCAGGCGCGGGGTGTGATTCCCTGAGACAGAGTCATGGGAGGGGAGGGTTCATGACTTGTGCATGTGAGTGCGGGGGCAGCCAGGGTGCGCGGGGAAGGCTTGCAAGGTTCAGGGAAGTGTGCTGACGGGCGATCGTGAACAGGGAGACCATGGTACCTAAAATGGCTGTCGTGTATGTTCATACGTGAGTCGGCAAGATGTCGTAGATGATGTTCAGTACACGAACTAAAATTCCACAGAATTATTTTGTGTTAATCTTAAAGAGCATTGGTTACAGTATGTTTTTCTTTCTTCATATAGATGCGCCTTCCAAACTGACTCGGAAGGAGCTGGCTAGACGGGCCCGGCAAAGGAAGCTGGAGGCGATTGTCGCCGAATATCGGCGGCTGGTGGCCCAGGAGGAGGAGGACACGCAGTCTACAACAACATCCACCACAACAGCTGCATCCTCCTCCGCGCTCCCTGGGTCAGCCAGTCAGCGCAAGCCTCCAATGGTACGGAGCCGTGGTACCGCAGCCACCCGCCACTGCCAAGCAGCCAAAAAAATCAGCTGCCCCCCCCACCGCAGGTGCAAGGCCCGCATCCACCGCCTAACCCTCAGGGTGCCCAACCTTGCGCAGGAGATGGAGAGAATGAAGAGCCTGCTCAAGAACCTCCGCAGGGAGCAACGGGCCAACCTGGCCAAAGGATACCGCCGGCGGCAGTAGAGGAGGAGAGACTGTCCCTTGCCCCTTTTTTAAAGACTTTTGGGGGGTGGGAATTGGGAGTTGGGTTTTTTCTTGGACTATGGGGACTTTTTCATAGACATTCTTTGGGGTTGGGGAGGGGGGGTGGGTCGGGTCTTGCGGGATAGTTTATTTTTGTTATGGATTTAAATAATTATTTACTTGCAACTTAAACTTTGCATACACTTTTTTACTGTTTGGCGGGGGGGGGGTTGCCTGTTCGTTTGTTTTCCTGAAACTTAACTGGCTGCTTGATTCAAATAGTCTAATTAATCGGCCAAATGTTTACACAAGTAAGTGCCACTCACAGAGTTAGTGAATTCAATTGTACCGTCAGTCTCTCCTCTCTCCTACTACTCCACTATTCTTCCTCCCCCCAAATGCTTATCTTACCTGTGATTCGTGTTTGAGAATAGGGCTAGGCACAGGGATGGCTGCATGGCAACTGTCGATGAAGGTTGGCAATCCTGGGCGGATGAAATGGTATCGATGTGGTGGTAGTAGTGGTGGTACACAGTGGCAGTACTTGGCAGCATATGAAAAAAAAAGAAAATGAAACCTTGAGTGGCCTGAGTGGATCATTACACCAGTACGATAGATAGCATAGTACACAAGAACAGTGCCATAATTTTGCCTAACATATGCTAGTTTCCTAAGCATACTGGTTGCGTGAAGTTTGGCTTTGGCTACTACAAGAAATAGTACCGAAGGTGAAGGACACAGCAGCGTAATCATTCGCCACGTGTAGGAGGAGGTTGTTCTTGATGATCAATACAGTTGATGGCGGCCATGAAAATCAGATTTGATTTTCATATAGTCCTGGGTCTGTGTAAAGCTGAGTAAGAATATCTCCTCGGATTCCTTCAACCAGATTTTCTGTTGCTTTGACCTTATCCTCCCCAGCAAGTGTGTGGAATTATTGTTGTAATTTACTCACACCTCAATGAAAACCACACAACCCGGGGGAAAAGGGTTAGGGTTTGAAACTTGGTGGGAATGGGGTTTGTGGGGAAAGTTTTGTGGAGAGAGGAAAAAAAAAACCACTGCATAGTCAAACAACAAATGAAGATAAACAAATCTTTGGATACGAAGCTATTCATTAATCTTTTAAGGGACATAAAGGAAGTGCATGCATTACTGCATGCATGAAGTTGTTTGCTAGATAGATTACTGTAAAGTAGTATTACTTTCTAAAATTTACTATGAAAAAACAACAATGTGACAGTACAGGGCTGCATAATTACGCAATTTCACTTGCCTATCTGCCCTCAGAGAGAAGAACCACTTAGTACAGTAAATTAGGTTAAAAAATAGCAAAGAAAAAAGTATACAATGGCTGGAGGGATAAAATGAAGCAGAGAGCACACAAATGCACAGTGTCACACTCACAGAAGTTCACAGCAATAACATTACTTAAAACATAAGTCGAAATGAAGATGGATACTGTAACTGTATGTGTTGTTGTAGTTGTCCAGTTGAATTTGGGAAGTTGAATGCATCCAGCCATTCCTCTTTCGCGGTACTCCTCCATTCCATCTGACGCTCCGCCGATCAATGTTGGGGACCAGAAGACACCTTGTCCACTGCCTGCCTGGCGGATGCTGAATTGCGGGTCGCTAAGCCTGAGGTCATCCTTTTTGTCATTGCACAGGGTAAAAGCCGGCCTGTAATTGTTGATGGAAAAACAGGAAGTGATATTAAATCACCAAGGAGAAAAAATATAAGGTACGCTGTGTAGTGCAAAAATAACACTTTCAGTTTCAGAGTCGACAGTATTACAAAACATACAAGCATCATTTCGAAAGTGCGTACTCTGAGTCTCCTTTTCAAGGATAAATAAGTGTGGGTGAAATTTGCGGATCAGAACCCTAACACTAACCCTAACCCTAACTCTAACCCTAGGCCCTAACCCCCCTTTTTCACCATGGATTTTGTCTAAACCATTTGATTCCAATATTAGACCTTCCCAGCAATGCCCCAAGACACGCCAACCCACCCGCAAAAAAGTAGAAGACCCCCAAACAGGCAAAAAGCAAAAATGCATAATCTCACACTTAGAATACTTTCGGCCTTCCTTCAATTCTGTCCAAACGCACTCTGCAGCTAGGCCATAACTCCCCTTTTCCACCATGGATTTCCTTAAAAAGAAACACAATCAAAATTAGACTGTGCCAGCAGTGCTCCCAGGCCCCAAAACCCACCCCCAAACACCAGGAACACCCCCAAACAGCCCCCCAAAAATAGGTAAGTGAGCAAAAACGGAAAAACTTTTTCACCATGGATTTTGTCCAAACCACTTGATTCCGATATTAGACCTTCCCAGCAATGCCCCAAAGACCCTTCAACCCACCAGCAAAAAAGCAGAACCCCCCCAAACAGGCAAAAAGCACAAATGCGAAAACTGGGACGTAGAGAAATGTAGGCCTAGTTCCCAAATCACTCCATGAGCTCTCTGCAGCTAGGCCCTAGCTCACCTTTTCCAGCATGGATTTTCTCCAATCCACTTGCAACCAAAATTAGGCATGCCCAGCATTGCTCCAAGACCCCCCAAACCCCCCCAAACACCAGGAACCCCCCAAACAGCCCCGCAAAAACCGGCAAGTGAGCAAAAAAGGAAAAACATTTTCACCATGGATTTTGCCCAAACCACTTGATTCCGATATTAGACCTTCTCAGCAATGCCCCAAGACCCGCCAACCCACCCGCAAAAAAGCAGAACCCCCCCAAACAGGCAAATAGCAAAAATGCAAAAACGGGGACTTAGAAAAATGTAGGCCTAGTTCCCAAATCACTCCATGCGCACTCTGCAGCTAGGCCCTAACTCCCCTTTTCCACCATGGATTTTCTCCAAACCACTTGCAACCAAAATTAGGCATGCCAAGCATTGCTACAAGAGCCCTCAACCCACCCCCCAAACACCAGGAACACCCCCAAACAGCCCCCCAAAAACAGGCAAGTGAGCAAAAACGGAAAAACTTTTTCACCATGGATTTTGTCCAAACCACTTGATTCCGATATTAGGCCTTCCCAGCAATACCCCAAGACCCGCCAACCCACCCGCAAAAAAGTAAAAGACCCCCAAACAGGCAAAAAGCAAAAATGCATAATCTCATACTTAGAACATTTTCGGCCTTCCTTCAATTCTGTCCAAATGTGCTCTGCAGCTAGGCCATAACTCCCCTTTTCCACCATGTATTTCCTTAAAAACAATTGCAATCAAAATTAGACTGTGCCAGCAGTGCTCCCAGACCCCAAAACCCACCCCCAAACACCAGGACTACCCCCAAACAGCTTCCCAAAAACAGGCAAGTGAGCAAAAACTGAAAAACTTTTTCACCATGGATTTTGTCCAAACCACTTGATTCCGATATTAGACCTTCCCAACAATGCCCCAAGACCTGCCAACCCAACAGCAAAAAAGCAGAACCCCCCCAAACAGGCAAAAAGCAAAAATGCAAAAACAGGGACTTAGAAAAATTCAGGCCTAGTTCCCAAATCACTCCATGTGCGCTCTGCAGCTAGGCCCTAAGTCCCCTTTTCCACCATGGATTTTCTCCAAACCACTTGTAACCAAAATTAGACATGCCCAGCATTGCTCCAAGACCCCCCAACACCCCCCAAACACCAGGAACACCCCCAAACAGCCCCCAAAAACCTGCAATACTGGTATATTCAAAACATGGCAAATTGCACTGTTCACAAAAAACACAAAAAACAAACAGCAATTGGTTTCAACAGAGACAGACAGCCATTGCTTTCCACTGCATGCCATCTTCTCATTATTCATTACCTGTTCTACTTTTTGTCCGCATCTCCTTCGTAAAGTGAGGGCCCACAGGGCAGCCTCTCTTGTCAATTTCAGAAGTAAGTCTGTCAACAATCAACAAGCATGTAGTCAGTCAGTAATTTCAGTCCCACTTGAGGGGACTCATCTACGAAGACAAAGTTTCTTTATTCTCCATAATCCATCCATGTGCCTTGAGGGAAATGGATAGGGGGAGTCTGGAGGAGGAGGATAGAGGAGCATGATTGAGTTGTGAACTTGTGAACCTCAGGAATGCAGACTGCGGCACCTTCAAATAAATAAGGAAAATAAGATGAAGACAGTGCTGATGATGGACTTGTTGTGATTAGGTGATTAGATTTTTGTTGTGGTAAAAGTTGCAAAACAAGGAAAGACACACAGGAATGAAAGTGAATAAGGACGAAAAAAAGGAAGTAATTTTCAGGCCTCGGTGTCAGGGAAGTAGAGCTCATCCTCAAAGTCTAGGAATTGAGACGGGAGTAGGTCAGGTAACAGAGAAGAACTTCCGTCGGCGTCACCTAAGTTGGTGTCCTCTTCTTCCTGCGTGCATTCACGTATTTTGTAATTGGGTGGTATGAAGTGCTGATTCATCTTGATTATCGTTAACCTCTCCACATTTTTGGGCGAAAGGCGGGTCCTTTTTGAAGTTATAATGGCACCAGCAGCACTGAAAACACGTCCAGAAGACACACTTGCGAATGGGCAAGACAAATAATTTAGAGCCAGGTTGCTGATCAGTCGCCACCCAGGACTTTTCCTATACCAATACTGCAATGGGTTCTCATTAAAACAGACCTATGTTGGGTCATCCAGATGGGCCTGCACCATCGACTCAAGGTTCTCCAGGGTTGCTCCACTTTGCGTACCATCTGTGGCCTTTGCAGCAGTGGACCGAGCATACCCTTGCTGAGTTAGCCAATCCGCTTCAGACAATATTTTTTTGGGGCCTGATGCAGGTGAGGATGATGATACGGTTGCTGGTGTCGTTAACCGCTGTGAGGGAAAGTGACTCCCTTCGGCCACAGATTCAGAAGTGGAACTTGACGCCGGATGGCCTGCTGATTCAGTTGTACTTGTGCTGCCTCCTTGAAGGTTCTGCCGCTCTTTTTCGAACTGAGTGGCTGACACAGCTAGCCAATGTTTGTACTTTGAAACATCTGCTTCATCAAAAGAAATGAATGCTTTGCTAGCCACTTCCTTTTAGTACCGTGGATCCAGAATAGTGGCACAAATGTAATGTTGTTGTGTATGTATGTTTTTAAGCCTTTCATTGTCAAGTAGGCGCCTTAATAACTTCTCCTCCAAATCATATGCTTCTCGCTTTTCAGCATCATCTCTGAACGTTGAAGACACGTCCTTCAGTTGGTGCTCGAGCATGCGCAACAATGGGATAGCTTTGCCCAAAGAACAGTCCTCTCTGCTGACTTCACGCGTGAAGATCTCAAAAGGACGAAGCATGTCTGTCAGGCTTGCAACAAGGTTCCAGTCCTCCAACTCTAGCCTCATCTCTTTCTGAGTAGAACCCAGTTTACAGACATACTCATTTATTACCCCCACTGCTCAGACAGATGCTCAAGCATGTAAAAGGTTGAGTTCCAACGTGTTGCCACCTCCTGGATTAGTCCTTTGACTGGAAATTTACCTTCATGTTGAATGCTTCTCAGCTGCTTCCGGGCCTTAAAAGAATGGCTGAAATGTGTGCAGAGTCTTCGGCAGATGGTCAGTAATTTGATGACTGAGTCTTCTTTTTTCAAGAATTCTTGCACCACGATGTTAATACTGTGCGCCAAACACGGCACTCTGAAATATCCACCATTAGACATGGCCTTAACTATATTACTGCCATTATCCGTGGAAACATAACCAACTATGCGATGTCTTGGATGCAGCAATTCATTGACCTTCCTGTTAAACTCCTCCAAAAGGTTAGGTGCAGTGTGAGATTTCTCCATGGCAAACATGCCTACTGTTGCATGTTTGCGAGTAGCTTCGAAAACTGTCTCCGGGTCAACACCTACTTGTTTTAACTGTTTGTTGACCCCTGGAAAAGAGATCCAGTGTGCAGTGATGCACATGTAATCAAGGGCTTGGCAACTGGTCCACATGTCTGTTGTCATGTGGATAGTGTGAACAGCACTCTTCATAATAGCTGCGCCAATCACCTCCAGCACATCTTGATGAAGTGCTGGAACAGCAACCCTGGCAAAATAGGACCAGCTAGGAACCTTCCATTTAGGGCAGACTGTTGCCATAAATTCAAGAAAACCCACCCTTTCCACGAAAGAGAAAGGGAGAAGGTCCAGCGCTAGCATTTTAGCCAGCTTTGCGTTATACAGACGTACCGTTGGGTGGTTGCGTTCAAATGGCATATACGACCAAAACATGCTTGTAATGGTGGGCTGGACCGTTTTACGTGACGATGATGATGATGATGCAGACTTCAAACCAGTTAGGCTCATTGATGTGTTTTTTTGCATTGGTGTCTGTCCCACACTCTTAGTGTGCCTCATACATGTTGCAGGGGTAGAGGGTGGGGGTGCTACCACTGCAGTGCTGCTGCCAGGGGTACTGGGTGTACCAGAAAAAATGTTGGTCGGTTCTTGACTTCCCCCCTGCCTCTCGTCGTCAGCATCAGATGCAATGTGAATGGATACATTTGGATCAGTTCTACTTTGGACTTCCTGGATCTTACTTAGGTGCGCATACCACTGGATAGGGTGGTGTTTTTTGAGATGCCCTCTCTGGCCTCCGGTACCATAGTTGGTACCAAGCTTACCCCGACTAACAGATACTATACAAATCGAACAAACAACCATGTTTTCCGCCTTTTGGCTAACTGTAAAGAAGTCCCAAACTGGGGACTGGAAATGTCTGCTGGTGGTGGAGGTGCTACTTTGACTTTCAATGCCAGATGAAGTGGAGGATGGGCGTGGCTGAATTCGTTTCTGTTGTTCACTTACAGCACCACTACTTGAGGTAATGGAGGTCGAGCTGGATGGAGGTCCCTGCCGGCCCTTCTGACTAAAAAAGATGGAAGCTCTAGGTCGTGTTGGTGTTGTAGTTAACTGTGTTGGTGGTGGTACCAGTGACACGCCGCCCACATCCCGCTCAGCAGCCATTCGGAATAGGGTAAAAATGTCAGTCTGCTGCATGCCCGTTGTGGCTGGAGTGACGTCTGTGATGACTGGGTCGTCGTCAAACTGTTCATCAGCAGCAGAAGGCACCACTTCTTGTTCGTCGTCATCACCCATAAGTCGATGCCTTGCGGGAACCTTCCTTTTAGGCTTAGCTACCTTTGTCGGCTCATGGCGTGCCTCACTGTCAGACTGCATGGCTGGGTTCCAATCAAGGTCATCAGAATGAAGGGGGCTTGAAGAAGAACTTGTAGTAGTAGCAGTAGCAGCCCTCCTTGACCTTTTTCATGCTGGGGATCTTAAAGACAATGGATCATCCTCAGGAGGAGTGGCTTCCTCGGATGATACCTCCACTTGAATATCAATTTCCTGATGTGCCCCTACTTCTGGAGGAACAAGCGTTGTAGGCAGTTGTGCCGCTCCATGAACCTCTGGTTGCACCTCTCCATGCACCTCTCCATGCGTCTCTACTTGCGCCTCTCCTTGCGCATGTACTTGCGCCTCTCCTTGCCCATGTACTTGCGCCTCTCCTTGCCCATGTACTTGCGCCTCTCCTTGCCCATGTACTTGCTCCTCTCCTTGCCCATGTACTTGCGCCTCTCCTTGCCCATGTACTTGCGCTTGTACTAGTTGCACCTGTGGTTGTCGTTGTAGCTGTGGTTGTTGAACACTCGCCAGCTGAGTTACACCCGGCGTTGATTGGATGGTACTTTCTTGTGATGAGCCAACATCACTGGTCGATGGTGATTGAGAAACTAAAGTGGCTGCCTGAGCAGCACTCATGGTCTTGGACCTAACTTGGCGTGGTGGCACTGAGCCCAAGGAAGCGGAGGTGCTGCTTCCAGCTTGGTCCCCGGCGGACACCGCTGCTGCTGCAGGCGTAGTTTTTTTTCTTCCCAAAAATGGTGTCAGTGGGCACACCAGTCTCCTTGGTAGGTGGTGCCACTTGCTTCTTCTGCTCCTTCTTACTGGCAGTGGCACTGGCAACTTTTTTCGCTGAGGCGCTACGGCCACCTTTCTTTGGGCCCATCTTCTCCAGATGTCAGAACAGCAGGCCGTAATTGCACGAGTTGCAGAGTTGTCTTGCACACACCGCTGCAGGACTTCTTCCTGGCACTGGTGGTTCTCTTGTGCACCTAAACGCAATGGAAGCCAGAGGAACATCAGTTAAACACCCCAAAAAGTCGAAAAACACACACAAATCACCACAATCCAATGCCATCCATGCCCTCAATGATGTTTAAATTCAAGACACCCCACAGAAAGACTTGGTCCATGCACCACTTAGTACCCCTGGGCATAATGAATGAAAGCAAGGCAAACTGGGTGCAGGCCTGAGTACACTGCCTGGCTTCAAAATGGCCCCTTGAGACTTGACCCCCACCACATGGCCAGGCCCTGCCTGGACCAGGCCTCAAAATGGCCCCCACCCACATGGCCAGGCCCCAACACCACCCCAAAAAGTCGAAAAATACACAAATATCACCACAATCCAATGCCATCCATGCCCTAAATGATGTTTAAATTCAAGACACCCCACAGAAAGACTTGGTCCATGCACCACTTAGTACCCCTGGGCATAATGGATGAAAGCAAGGCAAACTGGGTGCAGGCCTGAGCACACTGCCTGGCTTCAAAATGGCCCCTTGAGACTTGACCCCCACCACATGGCCAGGCCCTTGCCAAAAATCAGCAAATTCGCCCGCGAAAACGGATTTTACGCCCATATTTACTGATGACATTGCGCGTTCTCTTCTGTGGCGAATAGATCTAACCAAGGCTCTCCGCACTTCTGAAAGAGGCCTTGCACCACGTCCAAGTTCAGACGCCATTCGTGATCCATCATACACCGACGGCTGAGTTCGTCCGCCCTGGCATTCAGAGAACCTGCCAGGTGTTGAACCACCAGGGTCACGCCCTGATGTTTCAGCCGCTGCCAGAGCCGCAGAGCCTCTTGGCAGAGGGTCCACGACCCCACCCCACCCTGTTTGTTGCAGTACCACATGGCCACATGGCGGTGGTGTTGTCCTTGAACACCTGCACTACACTCCCCCAGACAGAGGGGAGGAATGCCTTCAGTGCAAGACGAATCGCCCGCAGCTCTAGAAAGTTGATAAGGAGCCGGGACTCCGCCAGAGACCAGAGACCCCTGATCTCCGCCTCTCCCATGTGGCCCCCCCAGCCCTGGAGGAACGCATCCGTCACAACTATGTGCTCCGGCTCGGGTAATGAGAGGGATCTGCCGCTGACCCAATCGCGGTCCGTGAGCCACCACTGCAACTGCCTTGCAGTGCCCTCCAAGATCAAGACATCGTCGGTCAAGTTGCCCTGATGCTGGGCCCACTGAAACTTCAGGTCCCACTGCAGAGCCCGCATCCGCCACCGGGCGTGATGCACCAGAAGGATGCAGGAGACCATCAGCCCCAGAAGCCGCAGCGTCAACCTGACCGAGACCCGGGATAAAGGCGGAAAGATCGGAATCAGAGCCTGAATATCCCGTACCCGCTGTTCGGGAGGATAAACCCGAAACTGCCCCGAGTCTAGAACCGTTCCGATGAAGAGGAGCTTCTGAGAGGGACACAGGTGTGACTTCGGCACATTGATGGAGAACCCCAGCTGGTGCAGGAGGTCGGCCGTAGTCTGGAGGTGGCTGACGACTGTCTTCTAGGTAGGGGAAGACTGAAACCCCTAACCTGCGCAGATGAGCTGCGACCACCGCCATCACCTTCGTGAACACCCGTGGGGCGCTTGTAAGGCCGAAGGGGAGCACGGTAAACTGAAAGTGCTCGTGGCCTACCGTGAACCGCAGGTAGCGCCGGTGGGCCGGCAGGACGGGGATGTGGAAATATGCGTCCTGCAAGTCCAACGCTACCATCCAGTCTCCTGGGTCCAGGGCAGCTAGGACCTGAGCCAATGTCAGCATCTTGAACTTCTCCTTCCGGAGGAAGCCGTTGACGTTCCCTAGGTCCAAGATAGGGCATAGGCCCCCTTTGCCCTTCTTGGGTACCAGAAAGTAGTGGGAGTAGCAACCACACCCTACGTCTGGCCCAGGAACGTGCTTGATGGCCCCCTTGGCCAAGAGGGCAGTGACTTCCTCTTGCAGAAGTTGCAAGTGATCCCCCTACAAGCGGTGGTACTGTGGTGGCATGGCTGGAGGGGTTGTCTCGAAGGGGAGGGAGTAGCCCCTTCAGACGATTTGCAGCACCCACCTGTCCGACGCGACAGTGCACCAGTGGAAGAGGTGATGGCGAACCCTGCCCCCCACAGGCGTCACATGGGCCTGAAAACTCGGACTAGGAATGTTTTGAGGTGGGCGCTGCAGGGGAAAGTGTGGACTGGCCTCGCCATTGTCCCCGACCGCCACCACGGCGGTGTCCAAGGCCACCACAGCACTGTGTAGCATTCTGCGGTGCGTGGCTGGCAGCACGTGTGGGAGCGCCCCTTCCTTGGCCACGAAAGGAGCGAAAGGCACCCGTTTGCTGGCGTGGCGCCAAGATGCCCAAGGACTAGGCTGTAGCCCTGGAGTCCTTAAAACGCTCAAGCTTATGGTCTGCCTTGTCACCAAAGAGGCGACGGCCATCAAACAGCATGTCCAGAAGTGTGGCCTGGACAGCGGCCGAAAAGTTGGCGGACCTCAACCAGGCGTGGCGTTGAACCGCCACCATCGTTGCCATCGCTCTGCCCAGTGAGTCCGTGGTATCCAGCCCACACCAAATGGAATATGGCGCTGCATCTCGGCCCTCCACAAGGGCTTGGGCGAGCTTAGTCCGGACCTCCTCTGGACACTGGGGCAGCACGTCTGCAACCGTGTCCCACAGAGTGTGGGTGTAACGGCCCAAGAGGCACGCGGTATTGACTGACTGCAGTCCCAAGCTCAGGGAGGAGAACACTTTCTTTCCGAACTGTTCGTACCTCTTGGATTCCCGATCGGGCGGAGCCGTCGGGATTGCTGTCTGGGAAGTGGAGGCCTGGATTACCAGGCTCTCGGTGGTGGGGTGGGTGGACAAAAAGCAAGGGTCGCCCAGAGCCGGGCGGTAGCGTCTGGCCACGTTCCTATCCACAGGCTGTCCTGTAGCGGGCTTGGACCAGGTGCCCAAAAGAACATCACACAAGGCCTCATTAAACGGCAGCAGAGGCTCAGTGGAGCATGCTTGCCGTTTAAGGACCTCAGTGAGGAGGTTAGTCCTTACGGCCGTGACGGGGAGCGTCCGGCCCAAGGCCTTGGCCGCCCACGTCAACACTACACTGTAGGCAGCCCCCTCCTCCATAGCCACGGTGGGAGGGGAGACAAAGCCAGTGTCTGGCGAAGTGTCAATGCCACTGGCCTCCCCAAGCTCATATGTCCAGTCCTGTTGAGACTGGCACTCCTGTGCCAGAGGGTCCACAGACCCCTCCCAATCACCCTCGTCACCCATCTCCTGAAGCTCAGGGTCAACGGATGGGGCCGGTTCGTGGAAATAAAAATCTCCATACGACGTCGAGAGCGGCGCCCAGCGGTGCCGCTCCGGCGCCGAAACCGAATCGAGGGGAGGATCAAGGAAGGCGCCTACAGGCGGCGCCAGGGGCGAGGCCGGCTGGGCCGGCGCCGGTGAGGTCGTGAGGTCGACCGGCGACGACCCGGATCCGGAACCGGATCCAGTGAGAGCCTGCGGCACCAGGACCGAAGTCGCCGGCGGCGCAGGGGACGGAGCACCCGACGGCGCCGAAGCACCCGACCCGCTAGGCCCTCCAGCCGGGACCGTTGGGCCTGAAGGCGCCACAGGACCCGGCTGAGGAGGGCGGGACCTCATGGCCATGAGGTACCGCTCGATCTCCTCCGGCGTCGCATCGTGCCCAGGGACCGGCAGGTATGGGGCAGGATGCGACACCCGCGACTCCGTCGGAGCCGCGTAGGTGGTGTCACCCGAACCCCCGGCCACGTCACGCGAGCGTCGGGGTGGGTCGGAGGAACGATGACGTCATTCCGACCTCTCATGCCTCTTACCTGAGGATGGAGATCCCGACGACCGATGCCGACTCTCGGAGCTACAAGGGCTCCAACCCCGCGACCGGTCCCTCGACCTCCTGTGGGACCGGGACCTGGAACGGCGCGGGGCCGACTGTCAGAGCTCCAGTCGCTTGCGGGACCGCTCCCGCCTAGCCTTTGATGTCAGGCCCGGCAGTCGGAACAGGTGTGGTCGTCGTGGTCGAGGCCTAGACACTGAAGGCACCGGCGATGGGGGTCAGTAACCGACATCAGTCGGCTGCACTTGGAGCAGAATTTGAACCCGGGCTCCCCTACCGGCAACGTAGGAGTCATAGGAGACTCGAGAAAAAGATGATCAAAAAGATTTAAAAGTTTAGTCAAAAAGTGACTAAGGGGTAGAGCTTCTCCGTCCTGACGTCAGCGAGCGATGGCGGCGTCTAAGTACTCTGATGACGTCATTCTGGTGCTAACTATGCCGACGACAGACGCGGAGACGCAGACGACGCCTGCCGGCGCGCAGGGTTATTGCTACGCAAAAAATTTCCGGATCCATTCTGACGCCTGGGGATATTCTATGGTAAGGAATCTATCACTAATGTGTCTCTTTCAGATGCCTAATGCATTAGTAAATGCGGTGGTAACAATGGCACATGGTTCAGCTCATATTGGGGCAAAGGGTATTTGTGCATTATTAGATCCTGTATGGTACAATCCCAACATTCCAAGGACCGCTGCTCATTTGGTGCAATATTGCATGGTTTGTTTATGACATAATCCTGGGGGCAGGGAGCCTGTTCTGAGTGGAAACTTTGCACCACCGTCTTTGCCTTTTGAGGTGCTCCAAATGGATTATATCCAGCTTGAGCACGTAAATAATTTGAAATACGTCCTGGTCGTGGTGTGCACTTTCAGTAAATGGGTGGAAGCCTACCGGACCAAAGAGAATACTGCTTTGGCAACGGCAAAAACGTTGGTGAAGGAATACTTCCCACGGTATGGATTGCCTCGGGTGATCTGGAGTGATAACGGGGGCCATTTTAATGCAGAATTCATCAGTCACATTTGTAATGGACTACATATCAAACAGAAATTCCATGTGGCTCGACACCCCCAGTCCGCTGGGTTGGTCGAGAAGTATAATGGAATACTGAAACTCAAATTAGCAAAAATTCAAGAAAGTACCGGATGGAAGTGGCCAGCTGCTCTTCTGCTGGCATTAATGTCAATACGGGCTACCCGACATTCTCGTTCTGGCTTATGTTGCTTATGTTTGGGGCGTCCCAAGACCCAGAACCTTTTGTGATATAGAGTACCCTATGTTGACAGATTATCTGTATGCTTTGACTAAAGATCTCCGTTCCATTCATCAACAGGTCTCAGCAGTTTTGCAGCCCCTGCCGGAGTGTCCCGGACATCGCTTGGAGCCAGGACCGTGGGTTCTGATCCATAACTATTAGCGAAAATCCAGCTTGGATGCCCGTTGGTGTGAACCGTATCAAGTCCTGTTGGGCACGTGGACGGTGGTAAAGGTGAACGGCAAGCGACACTGGATCCATGTGTCACATGGGAAAAAACTACCCCTCCCGCTTTCATATGATCAACGAATCCAGGAAAGGGTTCTGACCCAGGAAAGTGAGCGAGTTCCTCGATTTTTCCCTGTTTCCGATGCCCAGGTAATTGGAGAAGGACAAGGAGAAGGTGTTCCAGGCTCGGAAGGGGCTCTGTCATCAGCACAAGTGATTGCCCCAGATTCTGTTGCCCCTACAGTTGAACGAGAGGCTCGCAGTACCCCTGTTTCACCGGATTCATTATCCTCTGTTTTGTTCCCTGATCAAGAAGTGCCTGGCCATGTTCGATACAACCTGCGGCCCAGAAAAAAACCACGCGGTACCCCAGGTGAATATGATAGGAGATAGGGAGAGACTTGAGTGATAGGGTACAGACTTGTTCTACGAATGTCTGATTAGAGGCGCTTCTGGGGTACTGAGCAAGACACTGGACTGAACGCGCTGAGAGCCTTGAACATTTGCTTGCTCTGTTCAGAAAGAATGACTGAATTTCTTGTTTAAAGAGGCCCAGGTTGTGTTTTCTTCAAGGTTTGTGTGAGAACATAACTCCACCGTGAGAAGTTTGCTTTGGTATAATCTGTGATGAACTATAGGAGCCTGCCTGTGAGGCTCTAAACGGACACAGGAAAGAAGCACCCTCTGGCAGGTTGGACTGCATTGCCCTAGTTTATTTTTGGACTTTTAGTTAGTATGTATCTGAAGAGGAACGTCCTTTTGTACCACGCTATTTCCCTGCATATATGCCTTTCTTTTCTAGTTGGACCCAACGTGTTAAAATTGCATTTATAGTTATTATAGCAATATTGCTAATCACATTATTGGGAGTATTCATATATTTAGAATTTCCCCACCCTATGCATACTTATTTAGGAACAACTGCCCCTCCTCCGGAACATGTGTTTTATACTTTAGACCCACATAAGGAAAGGCATCGTCGGACTTATGTGAAAAATGTATTTGTTGAAATGCTTCATCAAGCACACAGTGCCACCAATACTACAAATTGTTGGGTCTGTGGTCTTTTACCATGTGTTATGCACAAGCACGACTTATTCATATCCCAACCCTTGTCTCATCTGGGAAGTTGCGAGGGTTGGTTGAAATTACTTTCAATGATGTATATGCATTATACTGTGGATGTGATGTATTCCTATAGGTTCTGTATCGATCCCCCTATTCCTGACCCTATTCTGGTTAACAAGTTAACTAGCAGCCATCCCGTGATGCAGAAAGCCCCCATGATGCAGGAACCGTTATCTGATTAAGCCACACTACGGCACAGGAACGTGTTATCTGATTAGGTCATAACGCTTGCCATCTAATTAGACAAGTGATATTCCTCCAGCCCCTGATAAGGCATACGGAGTTCTCAAAACAAATCAAACCTATGACAACCTGGGAAAAACCCTGCGGCCATTGTTTTGATTTCACCGAGAACTTCAGCAAAAGAATGTGCTAACGACCAGGTCGTATGACATCCTTATTGACGTATCTATGTCCATCCTTACGTCAATCTCGGCACCTTAAAGGTATAAATATTACCGATATTGCCCTATGCAGACACACGCGGTGGTGACGAGATCGGAGCAGCCAGACTTGCCGAAGCCCAGAGCAGAGCAGACCCCGCTGGCGCAGCCCCGCCTTCCTGACGCGCTGAGAACGAGACGCTGTTTTCTCCTGCCGAGAAATCCAGCTCCGGCGCTTCCGGGTAGCCCTCGCAGGCAGCCTGGAATATCGAGACCAGAGACGAGAGATACCATCCCTCATTCATCCTAGACTCCAGGTACAGAACTGAATAACCCCTCACAGAGAATTCTTGAGTCAGTCACTTGGCAAAACAAACTTAACTTAAACTGCTACTTTCTACTCCCGCCCACGTATTAGGCTTAGGTCAGGTACATCTGGGGTAGGCGTAGTTAGAAACACCAGTTGAGTACGATTAGTCAAATGTATATATGTATGTATCTATTTTATCCATTTTAAACCATCATATGGCTTAGAAACCATATCAATGTTTTTACAGTATTATTTTATACTTCTGCTTTTAATGTATGCACTTTACTTAACCATAAGTATTGCAATAATATCGATCCATTTCTCTTGTATGAGAAAAGAGACTGATCAATAAATAACATCTTTTATTGAACACGCCCGTCTCTTCCTTTTCTCTACAATCTGGTGAGACTAAGAATGCACGTACTGACTGAGTAAAATAAGTCGTCTTTTGTTTTCACACGACTCTAGAGATACACTCTTGATTAGGGGAGAGCAAAGTTGTCATGTTCTATGGTTGTCAGAAACTAAATCCCTTCTTGTCTATCCAGGGAGGTTCAACTCCTCCTTGCCTATTCGAGAAAGTTTCTAGTGAACTCTGAGCTAGCTGGCAAACCCAAAACTTTAAGTCTAATATCGACAGTAGAAGACCTAGTTAACGTCTGGTCTAGGCCTATACTATTGAAGGTATTATTCCAATGCGCGGAGCCTATTGGGATAATAGGAACTACACTACATGGCGCCCAACGCATTTGGATGGGCGATAAAACTAACGTAAGACATTTAGAGTAACTCAGTCGTGCTTTTTCACTCAGACCCCTTTTTCCCATAATACTCCAAAGACGTCTGGAGTGGGTGAAAGGTAATATCCGCCAAACCTCGCAGGAGGAAACTCCTATGTATGGTCCTTGGTTTAGTCAACGTTGAAGGATACACTGTTCCAAAATATTGTGCATCTAATCTTTGTTTCCATAAGAACCTGATCTGCAAACAAACAAAATAACCTTCTGGACAGTACAATGTCAGACAATGAAGGAGAAAGAGAGGCAGTTAGAATAGCAACTGAACTCGCAGCAGCTGATAATGCACTGCAAGACGCTGACCCGGAGATAATACTCATCGCGGTCAACACAAGAAAATCTATAACTTTAAAACTTATAGAAAATGGACTGACACCTAGAGGTGGAACGGTCATATTCGTAATTGAGGCACACGAATATCGGCAGACAGAGGTATTCTATTCATGGATACATTTTCCAGCAGCAAATGCTGTAACAAAGGTCTTCCACTATTACAAAACAGAGGAACCTCCTAATGAGTACACTCCTTTCGAGGAGGTGGAAGTACCACTTAAATTTCAAGGTGCTCTCTCAACCTCTCTGAGACCTGGTCTTTTATACACTGGTTCAAGACATGTGGACGCTCTTTATTACAACAAAGACATTGTGAAGTATAAGAACGACATCCCCGGCACCCCCCCAGTTCCGGCCCATTCCAACACATGACAACAGTAGAGGCCCTTTCCCCTCATATGATTGGGAGGGGGCTATCACGCAGCTGAGTGTTCTGCCGATTCCTTTGGAATGTGTGCGCCTGATCGAATCTCAGGGGGTGGGGAGGTCATGATCAATAGTGGCTTCTTTCAAGAAAGGCGAGTGCATACAGTAGTGGGCAATAAACTGTATCCTCGGGCTAAGGGATGACCAGCGGTTCGTACAGGCAGTCGGGCTCAGAGGAAGGGGTCATCAAAGGAGGGGTATTCATGGACGGAAAGGAGGTGTTGGTCAGGCGCGGGGTGTGATTCCCTGAGACAGAGTCATGGGAGGGGAGGGTTCATGACTTGTGCATGTGAGTGCGGGGGCAGCCAGGGTGCGCGGGGAAGGCTTGCAAGGTTCAGGGAAGTGTGCTGATGGGCGATCGTGAACAGGGAGACCATGGTACCTAAAATGGCTGTCGTGTATGTTCATACGTGAGTCGGCAAGATGGCGTAGATGATGTTCAGTACACGAACTAAAATTCCACAGAATTATTTTGTGTTAATCTTAAAGAGCATTGGTTACTTTATGTTTTTCTTTCTTCATATAGATGCGCCTTCCAAACTGACTCGGAAGGAGCTGGCTAGACGGGCCCGGCAAAGGAAGCTGGAGGCGATTGTCGCCGAATATCGGCAGCTGGTGGCCCAGGAGGAGGAGGACACGCAGTCTACAACAACATCCACCACAACAGCTGCATCCTCCTCCGCGCTCCCTGGGTCAGCCAGTCAGCGCAAGCCTCCAATGGTACGGAGCCGTGGTACCGCAGCCACCCGCCACTGCCAAGCAGCCAAAAAAATCAGCTGCCCCCCCCACCGCAGGTGCAAGGCCCGCATCCACCGCCTAACCCTCAGGGTGCCCAACCTTGCGCAGGAGATGGAGAGAATGAAGAGCCTGCTCAAGAACCTCCGCAGGGAGCAACGGGCCAACCTGGCCAAAGGATACCGCCGGCGGCAGTAGAGGAGGAGAGACTGTCCCTTGCCCCTTTTTTAAAGACTTTTGGGGGGTGGGAATTGGGAGTTGGGTTTTTTCTTGGACTATGGGGACTTTTTCATAGACATTCTTTGGGGTTGGGGAGGGGGGGTGGGTCGGGTCTTGCGGGATAGTTTATTTTTGTTATGGATTTAAATAATTATTTACTTGCAACTTAAACTTTGCATACACTTTTTTACTGTTTGGCGGGGGGGGTTGCCTGTTCGTTTGTTTTCCTGAAACTTAACTGGCTGCTTGATTCAAATAGTCTAATTAATCGGCCAAATGTTTACACAAGTAAGTGCCACTCACAGAGTTAGTGAATTCAATTGTACCGTCAGCCTCTCCTCTCTCCTACTACTCCACTATTCTTCCTCCCCCCAAATGCTTATCTTACCTGTGATTCGTGTTTGAGAATAGGGCTAGGCACAGGGATGGCTGCATGGCAACTGTCGATGAAGGTTGGCAATCCTGGGCGGATGAAATGGTATCGATGTGGTGGTAGTAGTGGTGGTACACAGTGGCAGTACTTGGCAGCATATGAGAAAAAAAGAAAATGAAACCTTGAGTGGCCTGAGTGGATCATTACAACAGTACGATAGATAGCATAGTACACAAGAACAGTGCCATCGTTTTGCCTAACAAATGCTAGTTTCCTAAGCATACTGGTTGCGTGAAGTTTGGCTTTGGCTACTACAAGAAATAGTACCGAAGGTGAAGGACACAGCAGCGTAATCATTCGCCACGTGTAGGAGGAGGTTGTTCTTGATGATCAATACAGTTGATGGCGGCCATGAAAATCAGATTTGATTTTCATATAGTCCTGGGTCTGTGTAAAGCTGAGTAAGAATATCTCCTCGGATTCCTTCAACCAGATTTTCTGTTGCTTTGACCTTATCCTCCCCAGCAAGTGTGTGGAATTATTGTTGTAATTTACTCACACCTCAATGAAAACCACACAACCCGGGGGAAAAGGGTTAGGGTTTGAAACTTGGTGGGAATGGGGTTTGTGGGGAAAGTTTTGTGGAGAGAGGAAAAAAAAAACACAGCATGGGCAAACAACAAATGAAGATAAACAAATCTTTGGATACGAAGCTATTCATTAATCTTTTAAGGGACATAAAGGAAGTGCATGCATTACTGCATGCATGAAGTTGTTTGCTAGATAGATTACTGTAAAGTAGTATTACTTTCTAAAATTTACTATGAAAAAACAACAATGTGACAGTACAGGGCTGCATAATTACGCAATTTCACTTGCCTATCTGCCCTCAGAGAGAAGAACCACTTAGTACAGTAAATTAGGTTAAAAAATAGCAAAGAAAAAAGTATACAATGGCTGGAGGGATAAAATGAAGCAGAGAGCACACAAATGCACAGTGTCACACTCACAGAAGTTCACAGCAATAACATTACTTAAAACATAAGTCGAAATGAAGATGGATACTGTAACTGTATGTGTTGTTGTAGTTGTCCAGTTGAATTTGGGAAGTTGAATGCATCCAGCCATTCCTCTTTCGCGGTACTCCTCCATTCCATCTGACGCTCCGCCGATCAATGTTGGGGACCAGAAGACACCTTGTCCACTGCCTGCCTGGCGGATGCTGAATTGCGGGTCGCTAAGCCTGAGGTCATCCTTTTTGTCATTGCACAGGGTAAAAGCCGGCCTGTAATTGTTGATGGAAAAACAGGAAGTGATATTAAAACACCAAGGAGAAAAAATATAAGGTACGCTGTGTAGTGCAAAAATAACACTTTCAGTTTCAGAGTCGACAGTATTACAAAACATACAAGCATCATTTCGAAAGTGCGTACTCTGAGTCTCCTTTTCAAGGATAAATAAGTGTGGGTGAAATTTGCGGATCAGAACCCTAACACTAACCCTAACCCTAACTCTAACCCTAGGCCCTAACCCCCCTTTTTCACCATGGATTTTGTCTAAACCATTTGATTCCAATATTAGACCTTCCCAGCAATGCCCCAAGACACGCCAACCCACCCGCAAAAAAGTAGAAGACCCCCAAACAGGCAAAAAGCAAAAATGCATAATCTCACACTTAGAATACTTTCGGCCTTCCTTCAATTCTGTCCAAACGCACTCTGCAGCTAGGCCATAACTCCCCTTTTCCACCATGGATTTCCTTAAAAAGAAACACAATCACAATTAGACTGTGCCAGCAGTGCTCCCAGGCCCCAAAACCCACCCCCAAACACCAGGAACACCCCCAAACAGCCCCCCAAAAACAGGCAAGTGAGCAAAAACGGAAAAACTTTTTCACCATGGATTTTGTCCAAACCACTTGATTCCGATATTAGACCTTCCCAGCAATGCCCCAAAGACCCTTCAACCCACCAGCAAAAAAGCAGAACCCCCCCAAACAGGCAAAAAGCACAAATGCGAAAACTGGGACGTAGAGAAATGTAGGCCTAGTTCCCAAATCACTCCATGAGCTCTCTGCAGCTAGGCCCTAGCTCACCTTTTCCAGCATGGATTTTCTCCAATCCACTTGCAACCAAAATTAGGCATGCCCAGCATTGCTCCAAGACCCCCCAAACCCCCCCAAACACCAGGAACCCCCCAAACAGCCCCGCAAAAACCGGCAAGTGAGCAAAAAAGGAAAAACATTTTCACCATGGATTTTGCCCAAACCACTTGATTCCGATATTAGACCTTCTCAGCAATGCCCCAAGACCCGCCAACCCACCCGCAAAAAAGCAGAACCCCCCCAAACAGGCAAATAGCAAAAATGCAAAAACGGGGACTTAGAAAAATGTAGGCCTAGTTCCCAAATCACTCCATGCGCACTCTGCAGCTAGGCCCTAACTCCCCTTTTCCACCATGGATTTTCTCCAAACCACTTGCAACCAAAATTAGGCATGCCAAGCATTGCTACAAGAGCCCTCAACCCACCCCCCAAACACCAGGAACACCCCCAAACAGCCCCCCAAAAACAGGCAAGTGAGCAAAAACGGAAAAACTTTTTCACCATGGATTTTGTCCAAACCACTTGATTCCGATATTAGGCCTTCCCAGCAATACCCCAAGACCCGCCAACCCACCCGCAAAAAAGTAAAAGACCCCCAAACAGGCAAAAAGCAAAAATGCATAATCTCATACTTAGAAAATTTTCGGCCTTCCTTCAATTCTGTCCAAATGTGCTCTGCAGCTAGGCCATAACTCCCCTTTTCCACCATGTATTTCCTTAAAAACAATTGCAATCAAAATTAGACTGTGCCAGCAGTGCTCCCAGACCCCAAAACCCACCCCCAAACACCAGGACTACCCCCAAACAGCTTCCCAAAAACAGGCAAGTGAGCAAAAACTGAAAAACTTTTTCACCATGGATTTTGTCCAAACCACTTGATTCCGATATTAGACCTTCCCAACAATGCCCCAAGACCTGCCAACCCAACAGCAAAAAAGCAGAACCCCCCCAAACAGGCAAAAAGCAAAAAAGCAAAAACAGGGACTTAGAAAAATTCAGGCCTAGTTCCCAAATCACTCCATGCGCGCTCTGCAGCTAGGCCCTAAGTCCCCTTTTCCACCATGGATTTTCTCCAAACCACTTGTAACCAAAATTAGACATGCCCAGCATTGCTCCAAGACCCCCCAACCCCCCCCCAAACACCAGGAACACCCCCAAACAGCCCCCAAAAACCTGCAATACTGGTATATTCAAAACATGGCAAATTGCACTGTTCACAAAAAACACAAAAAACAAACAGCAATTGGTTTCAACAGAGACAGACAGCCATTGCTTTCCACTGCATGCCATCTTCTCATTATTCATTACCTGTTCTACTTTTTGTCCGCATCTCCTTCGTAAAGTGAGGGCCCACAGGGCAGCCTCTCTTGTCAATTTCAGAAGTAAGTCTGTCAACAATCAACAAGCATGTAGTCAGTCAGTAATTTCAGTCCCACTTGAGGGGACTCATCTACGAAGACAAAGTTTCTTTATTCTCCATAATCCATCCATGTGCCTTGAGGGAAATGGATAGGGGGAGTCTGGAGGAGGAGGATAGAGGAGCATGATTGAGTTGTGAACTTGTGAACCTCAGGAATGCAGACTGCGGCACCTTCAAATAAATAAGGAAAATAAGATGAAGACAGTGCTGATGATGGACTTGTTGTGATTAGGTGATTAGATTTTTGTTGTGGTAAAAGTTGCAAAACAAGGAAAGACACACAGGAATGAAAGTGAATAAGGACGAAAAAAAGGAAGTAATTTTCAGGCCTCGGTGTCAGGGAAGTAGAGCTCATCCTCAAAGTCTAGGAATTGAGACGGGAGTAGGTCAGGTAACAGAGAAGAACTTCCGTCGGCGTCACCTAAGTTGGTGTCCTCTTCTTCCTGCGTGCATTCACGTATTTTGTAATTGGGTGGTATGAAGTGCTGATTCATCTTGATTATCGTTAACCTCTCCACATTTTTGGGCGAAAGGCGGGTCCTTTTTGAAGTTATAATGGCACCAGCAGCACTGAAAACACGTCCAGAAGACACACTTGCGAATGGGCAAGACAAATAATTTAGAGCCAGGTTGCTGATCAGTCGCCACCCAGGACTTTTCCTATACCAATACTGCAATGGGTTCTCATTAAAACAGACCTATGTTGGGTCATCCAGATGGGCCTGCACCATCGACTCAAGGTTCTCCAGGGTTGCTCCACTTTGCGTACCATCTGTGGCCTTTGCAGCAGTGGACCGAGCATACCCTTGCTGAGTTAGCCAATCCGCTTCAGACAATATTTTTTTGGGGCCTGATGCAGGTGAGGATGATGATACGGTTGCTGGTGTCGTTAACGGCTGTGAGGGAAAGTGACTCCCTTGGGCCACAGATTCAGAAGTGGAACTTGACGCCGGATGGCCTGCTGATTCAGTTGTACTTGTGCTGCCTCCTTGAAGGTTCTGCCGCTCTTTTTCGAACTGAGTGGCTGACACAGCTAGCCAATGTTTGTACTTTGAAACATCTGCTTCATCAAAAGAAATGAATGCTTTGCTAGCCACTTCCTTTTAGTACCGTGGATCCAGAATAGTGGCACAAATGTAATGTTGTTGTGTATGTATGTTTTTAAGCCTTTCATTGTCAAGTAGGCGCCTTAATAACTTCTCCTCCAAATCATATGCTTCTCGCTTTTCAGCATCATCTCTGAACGTTGAAGACACGTCCTTCAGTTGGTGCTCGAGCATGCGCAACAATGGGATAGCTTTGCCCAAAGAACAGTCCTCTCTGCTGACTTCACGCGTGAAGATCTCAAAAGGACGAAGCATGTCTGTCAGGCTTGCAACAAGGTTCCAGTCCTCCAACTCTAGCCTCATCTCTTTCTGAGTAGAACCCAGTTTACAGACATACTCATTTATTACCCCCACTGCTCAGACAGATGCTCAAGCATGTAAAAGGTTGAGTTCCAACGTGTTGCCACCTCCTGGATTAGTCCTTTGACTGGAAATTTACCTTCATGTTGAATGCTTCTCAGCTGCTTCCGGGCCTTAAAAGAATGGCTGAAATGTGTGCAGAGTCTTCGGCAGATGGTCAGTAATTTGATGACTGAGTCTTCTTTTTTCAAGAATTCTTGCACCACGATGTTAATACTGTGCGCCAAACACGGCACTCTGAAATATCCACCATTAGACATGGCCTTAACTATATTACTGCCATTATCCGTGGAAACATAACCAACTATGCGATGTCTTGGATGCAGCAATTCATTGACCTTCCTGTTAAACTCCTCCAAAAGGTTAGGTGCAGTGTGAGATTTCTCCATGGCAAACATGCCTACTGTTGCATGTTTGCGAGTAGCTTCGAAAACTGTCTCCGGGTCAACACCTACTTGTTTTAACTGTTTGTTGACCCCTGGAAAAGAGATCCAGTGTGCAGTGATGCACATGTAATCAAGGGCTTGGCAACTGGTCCACATGTCTGTTGTCATGTGGATAGTGTGAACAGCACTCTTCATAATAGCTGCGCCAATCACCTCCAGCACATCTTGATAAAGTGCTGGAACAGCAACCCTGGCAAAATAGGACCAGCTAGGAACCTTCCATTTAGGGCAGAATGTTGCCATAAATTCAAGAAAACCCACCCTTTCCACGAAAGAGAAAGGGAGAAGGTCCAGCGCTAGCATTTTAGCCAGCTTTGCGTTATACAGACGTACCGTTGGGTGGTTGCGTTCAAATGGCATATACGACCAAAACATGCTTGTAATGGTGGGCTGGACCGTTTTACGTGACGATGATGATGATGATGCAGACTTCAAACCAGTTAGGCTCATTGATGTGTTTTTTTGCATTGGTGTCTGTCCCACACTCTTAGTGTGCCTCATACATGTTGCAGGGGTAGAGGGTGGGGGTGCTACCACTGCAGTGCTGCTGCCAGGGGTACTGGGTGTACCAGAAAAAATGTTGGTCGGTTCTTGACTTCCCCCCTGCCTCTCGTCGTCAGCATCAGATGCAATGTGAATGGATACATTTGGATCAGTTCTACTTTGGACTTCCTGGATCTTACTTAGGTGCGCATACCACTGGATAGGGTGGTGTTTTTTGAGATGCCCTCTCTGGCCTCCGGTACCATAGTTGGTACCAAGCTTACCCCGACTAACAGATACTATACAAATCGAACAAACAACCATGTTTTCCGCCTTTTGGCTAACGGTAAAGAAGTCCCAAACTGGGGACTGGAAATGTCTGCTGGTGGTGGAGGTGCTACTTTGACTTTCAATGCCAGATGAAGTGGAGGATGGGCGTGGCTGAATTCGTTTCTGTTGTTCACTTACAGCACCACTACTTGAGGTAATGGAGGTCGAGCTGGATGGAGGTCCCTGCCGGCCCTTCTGACTAAAAAAGATGGAAGCTCTAGGTCGTGTTGGTGTTGTAGTTAATTGTGTTGGTGGTGGTACCAGTGACACGCCGCCCACATCCCGCTCAGCAGCCATTCGGAATAGGGTAAAAATGTCAGTCTGCTGCATGCCCGTTGTGGCTGGAGTGACATCTGTGATGACTGGGTCGTCGTCAAACTGTTCATCAGCAGCAGAAGGCACCACTTCTTGTTCGTCGTCATCACCCATAAGTCGATGCCTTGCGGGAACCTTCCTTTTAGGCTTAGCTACCTTTGTCGGCTCATGGCGTGCCTCACTGTCAGACTGCATGGCTGGGTTCCAATCAAGATCAAGGTCATCAGAATGAAGGGGGCTTGAAGAAGAACTTGTAGTAGTAGCAGTAGCAGCCCTCCTTGACCTTTTTCATGCTGGGGATCTTAAAGACAATGGATCATCCTCAGGAGGAGTGGCTTCCTCGGATGATACCTCCACTTGAATATCAATTTCCTGATGTGCCCCTACTTCTGGAGGAACAAGCGTTGTAGGCAGTTGTGCCGCTCCATGAACCTCTGGTTGCACCTCTCCATGCACCTCTCCATGCGTCTCTACTTGCGCCTCTCCTTGCGCATGTACTTGTGCCTCTCCTTGCCCATGTACTTGCGCCTCTCCTTGCCCATGTACTTGCGCCTCTCCTTGCCCATGTACTTGCTCCTCTCCTTGCCCATGTACTTGCGCCTCTCCTTGCCCATGTACTTGCGCTTGTACTAGTTGCACCTGTGGTTGTCGTTGTAGCTGTGGTTGTTGAACACTCGCCAGCTGAGTTACACCCGGCGTTGATTGGATGGTACTTTCTTGTGATGAGCCAACATCACTGGTCGATGGTGATTGAGAAACTAAAGTGGCTGCCTGAGCAGCACTCATGGTCTTGGACCTAACTTGGCGTGGTGGCACTGAGCCCAAGGAAGCGGAGGTGCTGCTTCCAGCTTGGTCCCCGGCGGACACCGCTGCTGCTGCAGGCGTAGTTTTTTTTCTTCCCAAAAATGGTGTCAGTGGGCACACCAGTCTCCTTGGTAGGTGGTGCCACTTGCTTCTTCTGCTCCTTCTTACTGGCAGTGGCACTGGCAACTTTTTTCGCTGAGGCGCTACGGCCACCTTTCTTTGGGCCCATCTTCTCCAGATGTCAGAACAGCAGGCCGTAATTGCACGAGTTGCAGAGTTGTCTTGCACACACCGCTGCAGGACTTCTTCCTGGCACTGGTGGTTCTCTTGTGCACCTAAACGCAATGGAAGCCAGAGAAACATCAGTTAAACACCCCAAAAAGTCGAAAAACACACACAAATCACCACAATCCAATGCCATCCATGCCCTCAATGATGTTTAAATTCACAGAAAGACTTGGTCCATGCACCACTCAGTACCCCTGGGCATAATGAATGAAAGCAAGGCAAACTGGGTGCAGGCCTGAGTACACTGCCTGGCTTCAAAATGGCCCCTTGAGACTTGACCCCCACCACATGGCCAGGCCCTGCCTGGACCAGGCCTCAAAATGGCCCCCACCCACATGGCCAGGCCCCAACACCACCCCAAAAAGTCGAAAAATACACAAATATCACCACAATCCAATGCCATCCATGCCCTAAATGATGTTTAAATTCAAGACACCCCACAGAAAGACTTGGTCCATGCACCACTCAGTACCCCTGGGCATAATGGATGAAAGCAAGGCAAACTGGGTGCAGGCCTGAGCACACTGCCTGGCTTCAAAATGGCCCCTTGAGACTTGACCCCCACCACATGGCCAGGCCCTGCCTGGACCAAGCCTCAAAATGGCCCCCACCGACATGGCCAGGCCCCAACACCACCCCAAAAAGTCAAAAAACACACAAACATCACCACAATCCAATGCCTTTCCATGCCACCGATGATGTTTAAATTCAAGACACCCCACAGAAAGACTTGGTCCATGCACCACTCAGTACCCCTGGGCCTAATGGATGAAAGCAAGGCAAACTGGGTGCAGGCCTGAGCACACTGCCTGGCTTCAAAATGGCCCCTTGACCCCCAGCTACATGGCCAGGCCCTGCCTTGACCATGCCTCAAAATGGCCCCCACCCACATGGCCAGGCCATAACAACACCCCAAAAAGTCGAAAAACACACAAATCACCACAATCCAATGCCATCCATGCCCTCAATGATGTTTAAATACAAGACACCCCACAGAAAGACTTGGCCCATGCACCACTCACTACCCCTGGGCATAATGGATGAAAGCAAGGCAAACTGGGTGCAGGCCTGAGCACACTGCCTGGCTTCAAAATGGCCCCTTGACCCCCACCACATGGCCTGGCCCTGCCTGGACCAGGGCTCAAAATGGCCATCACCCACATGGCCAGGCCCCAACACCACCCCAAAAAGTAAAAAAACACACAAAAATAACCACAATCCAATGCCATCCATGCCCTCAATGATGTTTAAATTCAAGACACCCCACAGAAAGACTTGGTCCATGCACCACTCACTACCCTGGGCCTACTGGATAGTGTGGCTTTACAGGCACCCAAAAATAAAAAATAAAAATCCACATATAGTGAGCTAAAATTCAATGACATAAATAAGATTTAAGTTCAACAAAACTCACAGAAACAGTTGTATCATGCACCCATAACTAACCCTGGGCCTACTGGATACTGTGGCTACCCACAATATATTTTTTTAAGAGTTGTGAAAAAGTTTTTAAATTGTAGTTGCAGCAACTGCAATGCCCCAAACAAACAACACCAACTTACTTAGTTATTCTGATCAAAATCATGATTTTCAGAAGGTTTATGCTGCCTGCGGTGGATTTCTTGTGCAGAATTGCAATTTTCTGCAATTTCGGGAAAGCGAGCCATTCAAATCTCCCGTCGGATGTCAGCTGCGCGCCGCATCTACGTGTTCGGCAATGTTTACTCCCGCGATGCGTGATCGCGGGCCCTTATGACGTACTCGCGTTGTCAAACTCTCGCTGTGCAAGATGGTGGACTGCGATGGCGTAATTGCGGTCGAAAAACTCACGCGCAATCACGCAGCAAGATCCAAAATGGCGCAGCACACGCAAACCGGAAGAAAAACAACTCGGCGGACTCAGAATCACGGTAAGTCAACGCTGCGCGCGCGATATTGTATTTTTCAAGCGCGCCCAACCCAAAAAATCCGCAGCTTGCGGACCGCGAAATTGCCAAAAATCAGCAAATTCGCCCGCGAAAACGGATTTTACGCCCATATTTACTGATGACATTGCGCGTTCTCTTCTGTGGCGAATAGATCTAACCAAGGCTCTCCGCACTTCTGAAAGAGGCCTTGCACCACGTCCGAGTTCAGACGCCATTCGTGATCCATCATACACCGACGGCTGAGTTCGTCCGCCCTGGCATTCAGAGAACCTGCCAGGTGTTGAACCACCAGGGTCACGCCCTGATGTTTCAGCCGCTGCCAGAGCCGCAGAGCCTCTTGGCAGAGGGTCCACGACCCCACCCCACCCTGTTTGTTGCAGTACCACATGGCCACATGGCGGTGGTGTTGTCCTTGAACACCTGCACTACACTCCCCCAGACAGAGGGGAGGAATGCCTTCAGTGCAAGACGAATCGCCCGCAGCTCTAGAAAGTTGATAAGGAGCCGGGACTCCGCCAGAGACCAGAGACCCCTGATCTCCGCCTCTCCCATGTGGCCCCCCAGCCCTGGAGGAACGCATCCATCACAACTATGTGCTCCGGCTCGGGTAATGAGAGGGATCTGCCGCTGACCCAATCGCGGTCCGTGAGCCACCACTGCAAGATCAAGACATCGTCGGTCAAGTTGCCCTGATGCTGGGCCTACTGAAACTTCAGGTCCCACTGCAGAGCCCGCATCCGCCACCGGGCGTGATGCACCAGAAGGATGCAGGAGACCATCAGCCCCAGAAGCCGCAGCGTCAACCTGACCGAGACCCGGGATAAAGGCGGAAAGATCGGAATCAGAGCCTGAATATCCCGTACCCGCTGTTCGGGAGGATAAACCCGAAACTGCCCCGAGTCTAGAACCGTTCCGATGAAGAGGAGCTTCTGAGAGGGACACAGGTGTGACTTCGGCACATTGATGGAGAACCCCAGCTGGTGCAGGAGGTCGGCCGTAGTCTGGAGGTGGCTGACGACTGTCTTCTAGGTAAGGGAAGACTGAAACCCCTAACCTGCGCAGATGAGCTGCGACCACCGCCATCACCTTCGTGAACACCCGTGGGGCGAATGTAAGGCCGAAGGGGAGCACGGTAAACTGAAAGTGCTCGTGGCCTACCGTGAACCGCAGGTAGCGCCGGTGGGCCGGCAGGACGGGGATGTGGAAATATGCGTCCTGCAAGTCCAACGCTACCATCCAGTCTCCTGGGTCCAGGGCAGCTAGGACCTGAGCCAATGTCAGCATCTTGAACTTCTCCTTCCGGAGGAAGCCGTTGACGTTCCCTAGGTCCAAGATAGGGCATAGGCCCCCTTTGCCCTTCTTGGGTACCAGAAAGTAGTGGGAGTAGCAACCACACCCTACGTCTGGCCCAGGAACGTGCTTGATGGCCCCCTTGGCCAAGAGGGCAGTGACTTCCTCTTGCAGAAGTTGCAAGTGATCCCCCTACAAGCGGTGGTACTGTGGTGGCATGGCTGGAGGGGTTGTCTCGAAGGGGAGGGAGTAGCCCCTCCGGACGATTTGCAGCACCCACCTGTCCGACGCGACAGTGCACCAGTGGAAGAGGTGATGGCGAACCCTGCCCCCCACAGGCGTCACATGGGCCTGAAAACTCGGACTAGGAATGTTTTGAGGTGGGCGCTGCAGGGGAAAGTGTGGACTGGCCTCGCCGTTGTCCCCGACCGCCACCACGGCGGTGTCCAAGGCCACCACAGCACTGTGTAGCATTCTGCGGTGCGTGGCTGGCAGCACGTGTGGGAGCGCCCCTTCCTTGGCCACGAAAGGAGCGAAAGGCACCCGTTTGCTGGCGTGGCGCCAAGATGCCCAAGGACTAGGCTGTAGCCCTGGAGTCCTTAAAACGCTCAACCTTATGGTCTGCCTTGTCACCAAAGAGGCGACGGCCATCAAACAGCATGTCCAGAAGTGTGGCCTGGACAGCGGCCGAAAAGTTGGCGGACCTCAACCAGGCGTGGCGTTGAACCGCCACCATCGTTGCCATCGCTCTGCCCAGTGAGTCCGTGGTATCCAGCCCACACCAAATGGAATATGGCGCTGCATCTCGGCCCTCCACAAGGGCTTGGGCGAGCTTAGTCCGGACCTCCTCTGGACACTGGGGCAGCACGTCTGCAACCGTGTCCCACAGAGTGTGGGTGTAACGGCCCAAGAGGCACGCGGTATTGACTGACTGCAGTCCCAAGCTCAGGGAGGAGAACACTTTCTTTCCGAACTGTTCGTACCTCTTGGATTCCCGATCGGGCGGAGCCGTCGGGATTGCTGTCTGGGAAGTGGAGGCCTGGATTACCAGGCTCTCGGTGGTGGGGTGGGTGGACAAAAAGCAAGGGTCGCCCAGAGCCGGGCGGTAGCGTCTGGCCACGTTCCTATCCACAGGCTGTCCTGTAGCGGGCTTGGACCAGGTGCCCAAAAGAACATCACACAAGGCCTCATTAAACGGCAGCAGAGGCTCAGTGGAGCATGCTTGCCGTTTAAGGACCTCAGTGAGGAGGTTAGTCCTTACGGCCGTGACGGGGAGCGTCCGGCCCAAGGCCTTGGCCGCCCACGTCAACACTACACTGTAGGCAGCCCCCTCCTCCATAGCCACGGTGGGAGGGGAGACAAAGCCAGTGTCTGGCGAAGTGTCAATGCCACTGGCCTCCCCAAGCTCATATGTCCAGTCCTGTTGAGACTGGCACTCCTGTGCCAGAGGGTCCACAGACCCCTCCCAATCACCCTCGTCACCCATCTCCTGAAGCTCAGGGTCAACGGATGGGGCCGGTTCGTGGAAATAAAAATCTCCATACGACGTCGAGAGCGGCGCCCAGCGGTGCCGCTCCGGCGCCGAAACCGAATCGAGGGGAGGATCAAGGAAGGCGCCTACAGGCGGCGCCAGGGGCGAGGCCGGCTGGGCCGGCGCCGGTGAGGTCGTGAGGTCGACCGGCGACGACCCGGATCCGGAACCGGATCCAGTGAGAGCCTGCGGCACCAGGACCGAAGTCGCCGGCGGCGCCGGGGAGGGAGCACCCGACGGCGCCGAAGCACCCGACCCGCTAGGCCCTCCAGCCGGGACCGTTGGGCCTGAAGGCGCCACAGGACCCGGCTGAGGAGGGCGGGACCTCATGGCCATGAGGTACCGCTCGATCTCCTCCGGCGTCGCATCGTGCCCAGGGACCGGCAGGTATGGGGCAGGATGCGACACCCGCGACTCCGTCGGAGCCGCGTAGGTGGTGTCTCCCGAACCCCCGGCCACGTCACGCGAGCGTCGGGGTGGGTCGGAGGAACGATGACGTCATTCCGACCTCTCATGCCTCTTACCTGAGGATGGAGATCCCGACGACCGATGCCGACTCTCGGAGCTACAAGGGCTCCAACCCCGCGACCGGTCCCTCGACCTCCTGTGGGACCGGGACCTGGAACGGCGCGGGGCCGACTGTCAGAGCTCCAGTCGCTTGCGGGACCGCTCCCGCCTAGCCTTTGATGTCAGGCCCGGCAGTCGGAACAGGTGCGGTCGTCGTGGTCGAGGCCTAGACACTGAATGCACCGGCGATGGGGGTCAGTAACCGACATCAGTCGGCTGCACTTGGAGCAGAATTTGAACCCGGGCTCCCCTACCGGCAACGTAGGAGTCAGGAGACTCGAGAAAAAGATGATCAAAAAGATTTAAAAGTTTAGTCAAAAAGTGACTAAGGGGTAGAGCTTCTCCGTCCTGACGTCAGCGAGCGATGGCGGCGTCTAAGTACTCTGATGACGTCATTCTGGCGCTAACGATGCCGACGACAGACGCGGAGACGCAGACGACGCCTGCCGGCGCGCAGGGTTATTGCTACGCAAAAAATTTCCGGATCCATTCTGACGCCTGGGGATATTCTATGGTAAGGAATCTATCACTAATGTGTCTCTTTCAGATGCCTAATGCATTAGTAAATGCGGTGGTAACAATGGCACATGGTTCAGCTCATATTGGGGCAAAGGGTATTTGTGCATTATTAGATCCTGTATGGTACAATCCCAACATTCCAAGGACCGCTGCTCATTTGGTGCAATATTGCATGGTTTGTTTATGACATAATCCTGGGGGCAGGGAGCCTGTTCTGAGTGGAAACTTTGCACCACCGTCTTTGCCTTTTGAGGTGCTCCAAATGGATTATATCCAGCTTGAGCACGTAAATAATTTGAAATACGTCCTGGTCGTGGTGTGCACTTTCAGTAAATGGGTGGAAGCCTACCGGACCAAAGAAAATACTGCTTTGGCAACGGCAAAAACGTTGGTGAAGGAATACTTCCCACGGTATGGATTGCCTCGGGTGATCTGGAGTGATAACGGGGGCCATTTTAATGCAGAATTCATCAGTCACATTTGTAATGGACTACATATCAAACAGAAATTCCATGTGGCTCGACACCCCCAGTCCGCTGGGTTGGTCGAGAAGTATAATGGAATACTGAAACTCAAATTAGCAAAAATTCAAGAAAGTACCGGATTGAAGTGGCCAGCTGCTCTTCTGCTGGCATTAATGTCAATACGGGCTACCCGACATTCTCGTTCTGGCTTATGTTGCTTATGTTTGGGGCGTCCCAAGACCCAGAACCTTTTGTGATATAGAGTACCCTATGTTGACAGATTATCTGTATGCTTTGACTAAAGATCTCCGTTCCATTCATCAACAGGTCTCAGCAGTTTTGCAGCCCCTGCCGGAGTGTCCCGGACATCGCTTGGAGCCAGGACAGTGGGTTCTGATCCATAACTATTAGCGAAAATCCAGCTTGGATGCCCGTTGGTGTGAACCGTATCAAGTCCTGTTGGGCACGTGGACGGTGGTAAAGGTGAACGGCAAGCGACACTGGATCCATGTGTCACATGGGAAAAAACTACCCCTCCCGCTTTCATATGATCAACGAATCCAGGAAAGGGTTCTGACCCAGGAAAGTGAGCGAGTTCCTCGATTTTTCCCTGTTTCCGATGCCCAGGTAATTGGAGAAGGACAAGGAGAAGGTGTTCCAGGCTCGGAAGGGGCTCTGTCATCAGCACAAGTGATTGCCCCAGATTCTGTTGCCCCTACAGTTGAACGAGAGGCTCGCAGTACCCCTGTTTCACCGGATTCATTATCCTCTGTTTTGTTCCCTGATCAAGAAGTGCCTGGCCATGTTCGATACAACCTGCGGCCCAGAAAAAAACCACGCGGTACCCCAGGTGAATATGATAGGAGATAGGGAGAGACTTGAGTGATAGGGTACAGACTTGTTCTACGAATGTCTGATTAGAGGCGCTTCTGGGGTACTGAGCAAGACACTGGACTGAACGCGCTGAGAGCCTTGAACATTTGCTTGCTCTGTTCAGAAAGAATGACTGAATTTCTTGTTTAAAGAGGCCCAGGTTGTGTTTTCTTCAAGGTTTGTGTGAGAACATAACTCCACCGTGAGAAGTTTGCTTTGGTATAATCTGTGATGAACTATAGGAGCCTGCCTGTGAGGCTCTAAACGGACACAGGAAAGAAGCACCCTCTGGCAGGTTGGACTGCATTGCCCTAGTTTATTTTTGGACTTTTAGTTAGTATGTATCTGAAGAGGAACGTCCTTTTGTACCACGCTATTTCCCTGCATATATGCCTTTCTTTTCTAGTTGGACCCAACGTGTTAAAATTGCATTTATAGTTATTATAGCGATATTGCTAATCACATTATTGGGAGTATTCATATATTTAGAATTTCCCCACCCTATGCATACTTATTTAGGAACAACTGCCCCTCCTCCGGAACATGTGTTTTATACTTTAGACCCACATAAGGAAAGGCATCGTCGGACTTTTGTGAAAAATGTATTTGTTGAAATGCTTCATCAAGCACACAGTGCCACCAATACTACAAATTGTTGGGTCTGTGGTCTTTTACCATGTGTTATGCACAAGCACGACTTATTCATATCCCAACCCTTGTCTCATCTGGGAAGTTGCGAGGCTTGGTTGAAATTACTTTCAATGATGTATATGCATTATACTGTGGATGTGATGTATTCCTATAGGTTCTGTATCGATCCCCCTATTCCTGACCCTATTCTGGTTAACAAGTTAACTAGCAGCCATCCCGTGATGCAGAAAGCCCCCATGATGCAGGAAACGTTATCTGATTAAGCCACACTACGGCACAGGAACGTGTTATCTGATTAGGTCATAACGCTTGCCATCTAATTAGACAAGTGATATTCCTCCAGCCCCTGATAAGGCATACGGAGTTCTCAAAACAAATCAAACCTATGACAACCTGGGAAAAACCCTGCGGCCATTGTTTTGATTTCACCGAGAACTTCAGCAAAAGAATGTGCTAACGACCAGGTCGTATGACATCCTTATTGACGTATCTATGTCCATCCTTACGTCAATCTCGGCACCTTAAAGGTATAAATATTACCGATATTGCCCTATGCAGACACACGCGGTGGTGACGAGATCGGAGCAGCCAGACTTGCCGAAGCCCAGAGCAGAGCAGACCCCGCTGGCGCAGCCCCGCCTTCCTGACGCGCTGAGAACGAGACGCTGTTTTCTCCTGCCGAGAAATCCAGCTCCGGCGCTTCCGGGTAGCCCTCGCAGGCAGCCTGGAATATCGAGACCAGAGACGAGAGATACCATCCCTCATTCATCCTAGACTCCAGGTACAGAACTGAATAACCCCTCACAGAGAATTCTTGAGTCAGTCACTTGGCAAAACAAACTTAACTTAAACTGCTACTTTCTACTCCCGCCCACGTATTAGGCTTAGGTCAGGTACATCTGGGGTAGGCGTAGTTAGAAACACCAGTTGAGTACGATTAGTCAAATGTATATGTGTATGTATCTATTTTATCCATTTTAAACCATCATATGGCTTAGAAACCATATCAATGTTTTTACAGTATTATTTTATACTTCTGCTTTTAATGTATGCACTTTACTTAACCATAAGTATTGCAATAATATCGATCCATTTCTCTTGTATGAGAAAAGAGACTGATCAATAAATAACATCTTTTATTGAACACGCCCGTCTCTTCCTTTTCTCTACAATCTGGTGAGACTAAGAATGCACGTACTGACTGAGTAAAATAAGTCGTCTTTTGTTTTCACACGACTCTAGAGATACACTCTTGATTAGGGGAGAGCAAAGTTGTCATGTTCTATGGTTGTCAGAAACTAAATCCCTTCTTGTCTATCCAGGGAGGTTCAACTCCTCCTTGCCTATTCGAGAAAGTTTCTAGTGAACTCTGAGCTAGCTGGCAAACCCAAAACTTTAAGTCTAATATCGACAGTAGTAGACCTAGTTAACGTCTGGTCTAGGCCTATACTATTGAAGGTATTATTCCAATGCGCAGAGCCTATTGGGATAATAGGAACTACACTACATGGCGCCCAACGCATTTGGATGGGCGATAAAACTAACGTAAGACATTTAGAGTAACTCAGTCGTGCTTTTTCACTCAGACCCCTTTTTCCCATAATACTCCAAAGACGTCTGGAGTGGGTGAAAGGTAATATCCGCCAAACCTCGCAGGAGGAAACTCCTATGTATGGTCCTTGGTTTAGTCAACGTTGAAGGATACACTGTTCCAAAATATTGTGCATCTAATCTTTGTTTCCATAAGAACCTGATCTGCAAACAAACAAAATAACCTTCTGGACAGTACAATGTCAGACAATGAAGGAGAAAGAGAGGCAGTTAGAATAGCAACTGAACTCGCAGCAGCTGATAATGCACTGCAAGACGCTGACCCGGAGATAATACTCATCGCGGTCAACACAAGAAAATCTATAACTTTAAAACTTATAGAAAATGGACTGACACCTAGAGGTGGAACGGTCATATTCGTAATTGAGGCACACGAATATCGGCAGACAGAGGTATTCTATTCATGGATACATTTTCCAGCAGCAAATGCTGTAACAAAGGTCTTCCACTATTACAAAACAGAGGAACCTCCTAATGAGTACTGTGAGAAGTTGGCCTGGTAGGGGATGTTTCCAATTCTGGAACCACCTACTACCTGACCAAACAATCCCCTTATGGTGTCTGGTTGTAAGTCAACCTTATTAGACAAGCTATCCTAGTGGTAGCATGGACTAAGCAGCCTAAAGGCTTAACTTAAGAGGTCGTGTTAAGCGAGCTGTTTTACCACATACAATCCTGTAATACCAAATGAAAGGACACCACACAAGTATATATTATAAAAATATATGTGTTTATTACTAAAAACAATCCCCAGTATTCTTTATGAATAAAGGGGCACAAGCGTTAAATCAAAAGCACTGTTTAAACATACAAAGTTGCACAATTATGGATGAGGGCAGGGGGCCACTCAAACCATATACTAAACAAGTGGTATAAGAGAGGCCACTCGAACAGTGGTTAGGCCTAGGGCCTAGGGAATCGCTGGGAGCAGTCAGGACAAGCAATGCTGAAGTCGGGAATGGCCCTCGGGATTCGGGAGATGTGCGGAAAGCGCACGCATGCACCAATGTTAACCAATGGTGCGTAAAAGTCAAATAGTTAAAGTTTAAGGACACTTCCGCTGAACCTAGAGGAACAAAACTTAACACACAGACCCTAGAGGTGTGCACCAGTGTGGGAACACCGGCGGAGCAAAGTTACCTCACCCACAGGAAGTGGGTGCACAGGGTCGAAGTGGCGTCGGGTTTTGACACGCAGGCTCTTGGTGCTTGAAGCTGAAAGGGCTGCAGGCAGGGTGAAGACGAAGTGTCCGGTGGAGTCCAAGGGTGGACTCAAGTTGTAGAGTACCTGAAAGCAGAGGGGACAGAGTCTGGGTCACTCAGCAGTGACCAGGGTGGAACCAGGACGGAACCAGGCAATGTCGGGCGCAATCAGGTGGTCGTTGAGGCGCTTCTCTTCGCTGTCACGTGGGCTCTGGGGCATCTGCGACGTCCAGGAGCAGGTCACGATCTGTCCCACGCAGGCTCTCACCGTCGGTGCAGTCGGCTTCCGGTTTGGAGCAAACAAGCCTTGGTAAGAGCAATCCACGCGGGATTGGAAGATGGCGTCTTACTCGGACCAGGAAGGTCAGAGTCGGGGCTCCCTTTCAGGGGAGCTGGTGTGGATCTGGAGCAACCAGAATCACGAGTCTTCTTTTGTAGTTCGTCGGCACAGGGACCACAAGCCAGCTGGCAAGTGACCGGGCCAACGCGTTGAGCCAAATCGTGCCAAAGGGCCCCACGCAGCACTCGTCGAGTGTGGAGGGCTGAACTTCGGCTCAGGAGTAGCTCAGGGTGGGGGCTTCTCAAACCCCGGTGTACAGCTTCGAGGGTCACTCGTGGGCTGCACGGTCAGCGTCTCGTGGTCACTTCAAGATGGCGTGCCCCACGCTTCCGGTCGCCTCCACGGGTCTCAGCTTTGCATGGACTGTGGATCGGGCTGTTAGAAGCTGGGCAGGCTTGATCTCGTCGATCTCAGTCGCTCGAGTTCCGGCGGGAACTGCAACTAAGTAGACGTCGAGGGCTGGATGGTGCCTGCTGCTGCAGGGTGGTCACTCCTTGACCACAAGGGAGATTCTTCGGGCTTCCACGTTGAGATGGAGGGCGAAGGGTCCAGAATATCGTTTCAAATGTTTCTTCCAGGAAATCTGATGTGCATTGGCACTGCTCCCACTCTTATTCGAATCTGGTGGGCGTGATTACCTGCTAGGTCCCCCCCTATGGGTGGGACCCAGGAAGTGGGTGGATACACCCCCTTCCTTTGATCCAGGCCGCCCTGGCACGAGGGCTGGAGTGCCCCAGAACCGGTTTGGCCGGATTATGCAAGGGGCAGCCTTGTGCGCCCCAGGCAGTGTCTGGTTTCTTTCAAACCTCCCTGCTACAATACACTATCTCCTGTCTGGAGGGCGGTGACACCCTCCTGTGACAGGAAACCCTTTGTCCAGGACCCCCTTGACTGGGTTTCGGTCAGCTCCAGGGGTCCAGACATTTGTCTGTGGCAGAGGCATCCATTTTGTGGATCTTAAGGCCTTTGGAGAAATCAACCGCATTAAAGTGAAGTAACATGTCTTACCCCTCTAGAGGGGTGGAATGCCATCCCCATCGCCAGAACTGGCGAGGGGATGGTATTCCAAAGCGTATGACACCTTACACGACATGTTTTGATAAAGCCAAACCAGAGTTGCTAAATAACCGCGAGGATTATAAGGCACTTAATAGTATATGGTATGGCATTATCCTGAAACAGCTTAGGGATTTGTTCCCGACGGCTGCAGACAGGCTCAGCTCATGCTAGAGCTCCATCTCACATAAAAACCAAGCACCCAGCCTCCAGGATTGGTGAGGCCTGTCTATAGGAGTGGCTCACAGGTTTACATGTGTCCAGATATAGGTTTAGACATAGGTATACTATATCTAAGCAAGGGGTGTGTACACCACCTTACCCCAGCTGAGTGATCAGCCAGTTGTGTCAATTTAAGAACCAGCCAGGGGTGGCAAAAGATATGCTGCAGCCCCTGGTAGGCCTTAGTGGCTCCTGTGCCCTGTGCACCTATAGTGCATTCTACAGGGGCTGACAAGGAGTCCATTTCCAATTGGTATGTACCTAGGGTACATGGAATCCATTTTACAGAGAGAGCAGATGGCCTGGGGCCCTGATTAGCAGGGAACCAGGTCAACTAAGTCAAAAAACCAGCTAAACACAGGCAAAAAATCTGGGGTAACCATAGTCAGGTAGCCACCTTCCTACATAACCCCCCCCCAAACGAAAGGAGATAAGGCTATCCTTGGCCAGGTAAGCCTATATTGCCTGAGTGGCCATATAAGGAAGTACCTGCACTAGCATGGGTACCCCCTGTCTCATGGTCCACTAAGCAGTCCCTCACCCTTTGGGTATTAGAGGGTCTCCACCATAGGGAATCACTACCTTGGGTGTGTTTATGCAAAGTTAAAGGCTGGTTTGGATATGGAGTATTGAAGTGAGGCTCTACTAATTTAGGGCTTAGCTTCCTCCAATTATCTTCCACCATGTGTGCCTTTCTTTCTTTAACTGAGTTGCACTGTGCTCTCAGGGTCAACCTCTGGCTACCTAAAGCTGGAGGCTGGGTCCCTCTGTTTGGCTTGCTGGAGGGACAGTTCAGGTTTGGGCCCTTTGGGTCCCAGGTTTGGCTGTGCCCAACAGAATCCATCTGGGGGAGGTCCCTAACTGTTTTTAAGGGGGCTCCCTCAGGAGTTTTTAAAGTTTTCACCTTACTAGGGCTACTAGTTTTGGTGCACCTAATCTTTTGATGGGGGTGCTTTATTTGACAGGGGGCCCTCTGGGTCTCACTGTCCTTCTTGTCCTCTGCAGCCCTGGGCTGGCTAAGGCAAGGGAGAGAGGGGCAGGTTACCTGCTCCAGACTGGGTCCCACCTGAGAAGGGTCCACTGACATCAGAGGTTCTGTCAGGCTAGGCCCAACCACCTCTGGGGCAGTTCCTTCATCAGGGGTAAGATCAGTTCCCTGAGGAGGCTGATCCTGTCCTAAAGTCTGGTGAGGGGGAGATTTCTCTTCCTCCTCCATGCTCTCAGTTTGTGTGGAGTTATCCATCATTTCAGGTTTCACAACACACGTGTCAGTTTGAGTTTGGGCTGTGGCCATCACAGCCCCACCAACCTTTTCAGGAGGAGACTCAGTTTGGGTTTCTGCTGTTATCATAACAGCTTTGCTATTCTGTTCAGGAAGAGCTTTTGCTAAAGATGGGGCAGGGAGTATCTCCGCCCTACCGACCTTTTCAGGAAGGACATCTTGAATTGGGGCTGTAGCCATTACAGCCCCACTAACCTTTCCATTGGAATTTACCATCCTAGAATGGATTTCCTGTTCAACCCCAGCCCAGGCTGAGATTTCTAAATCATTACCCAGTAGACAGTCTACAGGCAAGTTTGGGGACACTGCCACTCTCTTTGGGCCAGTGACACCTCCCCAGCTGAGACTTACTACTGCCATGGGATGATTTGTTTGGATGCCATCAATGTTTATTACCTGGTATGTGGCACCAGGTAAAAGTTGCTTAGAGGGGACTATGCCATCAGCCACCATGGTGATGCTAGCCCCTGTGTCTCTAAAAGCTTCAACTCTTAAACCATTGATGATGGGTTCTTGTCTATACTTGCTCAAAGTATTTGGGCAAGCAGAGAAGTTGGCAAACCCCATGCCAGCCTCATAAACAAGATCATTGGGTGATGGGGACCTGGATAGGCCAGGGTCCACCTGATTTCCAAAAGTAAACCCACCCAGATTCCTGGGTGTGCTTCCACTTCCTGGGGGATTACTGCTGACAGTAACAGGAGGTGTTGAAGCTGGCTTTGGAGGTATATTTTCTTTATTGTTATTCTTGGGACAACAGCTGTCTGTTTTGTAATGCCCCACCTGTTTACAGGGATAACAATAGGGTTTTTTCTCAGTTGAAGAAGTGTCTTGGGACCCACCCCCATCCTTGGAGTTTTGGGGCCCTGGGGAAGTCTTTTCTTTACTTTTATCCCCACCCTTATCTTGAGGCTTGGTAGACTCCTTCTTCTGGTTATTGTCCTGATTCTTAGGCCTAATCCTGGTTCTGACCCATTTGTCTGCCTTCTTTCCCAAATCTTGGGGAGAGGTCAGATCAGAGTCTACCAGGTGCTGGTGTAAGAGCTGGTTCTGACAATTACTTAGGATCTGCTCCCTCATAATCAAATTATACAATCCTGTAAAGTCATGTACTTTGCTGCCATGTAGCCAACCCTCCAGAGCCTTAGTTGCACAATCAACAAAATCAGTCCAGTCCTGAGTCTGTGTCTTCTGGGTGTCTCTGAACTTCAACCTGTACTGTTCAGTGGTTAAGCCAAACCCATCTATCAGAACACTCTTCAGGACTTTGTAATTGTTTGCATCCTCATGTCTAACAGTGAGGAGCTTATCTCTCCCTTTCTCTGAAAAGGAGTACCATAAGATTGCTGCCCACTGTTCCTCAGGAACCTGCTGTACCATGCAGGCTCTCTCAAGAGCAGTTATCCATTTGTGGATATCATCCCCTTCCTTGTAGGGGGGCACAATCTTTGTCAGGTTTCTACTATCATAGGACCTGGGTTTCTCTTTAGGAATATTGCTGCCACCAGTGGCATCTAAGCCACACAATTTCTGCTCTCTTGCCAAGGCAAGTTTAGCTTGAGCTAAGGTAAGCTTAGCTTGACTCAGGGCTACCTCCTCTCTCTCTATCTGGAGTCTGACAGCCCTCATTCTAGCCCTATGCTCAGCTTTCTGAGAAGCACTCATGCCTCTCTCTGATTCTCTGGAGGCACTAGAAAGATGAGAGTCCCCTGAGGGAGATCTCACTCTTCTGTTGCCTGGGAGAATCACATGTTGGGTTCTGGGGAGGTGCTGGCCCTCTCCATTCCCCAGTAGGTCCAAGTTGGCCTGGCTAAGCCTACCAACTGGAACCTGGCTACCCTGATCCTGTACTTCTAAGTCCTCAACTTCTGAGTCCTCATCCAAGTCATCATCATCCTCCTCTTCAGGGGGATCAACTGCAGGGGGGTTCCCTTCAGTTCCTGTATCTAGGGAAGCTGCTTTTGCCTTCTCTAAGTCATCCTGTTCTAGGAGTTCTACCAGGATTAGGCAGGTGGGGCTTCTGCCCCTTTTTAACCCTCTTGCTTTGCACAAGACAATCAAGTCTCTGCGGGTTAGTTTGTCATATCCAGAAGTTGCCTGGGTAGGGTCAACTGTCACAGGACTAGACCCTGAGGCCTTTCCTGTGTCGGACATGGTTACTAGTGAGGTGTAAGTGGTGCACTTACCTACACTAAGTGTTTTCCTACTGGACCTTGCTAGTGAGTTGTAGTCAGGGGTGTGCTACTCCCTTCAACCTACAACTACTAAGTTCAGTAGAACTTAATATGCTAAGCTTTTGATTTTATATGTACCTAGAGGTACTTGATGTGATCTTTCAATTTGATATAAAGATTGCAATGGTAAAACAACAGCAAGCTCAAATCCGCACCGCTGCTCACCAATGTGAGAAGTTGGCCTGGTAGGGGATGTTTCCAATTCTGGAACCACCTACTACCTGACCAAACAATCCCCTTATGGTGTCTGGTTGTAAGTCAACCTTATTAGACAAGCTATCCTAGTGGTAGCATGGACTAAGCAGCCTAAAGGCTTAACTTAAGAGGTCGTGTTAAGCGAGCTGTTTTACCACATACAATCCTGTAATACCAAATGAAAGGACACCACACAAGTATATATTATAAAAATATATGTGTTTATTACTAAAAACAATCCCCAGTATTCTTTATGAATAAAGGGGCACAAGCGTTAAATCAAAAGCACTGTTTAAACATACAAAGTTGCACAATTATGGATGAGGGCAGGGGGCCACTCAAACCATATACTAAACAAGTGGTATAAGAGAGGCCACTCGAACAGTGGTTAGGCCTAGGGCCTAGGGAATCGCTGGGAGCAGTCAGGACAAGCAATGCTGAAGTCGGGAATGGCCCTCGGGATTCGGGAGATGTGCGGAAAGCGCACGCATGCACCAATGTTAACCAATGGTGCGTAAAAGTCAAATAGTTAAAGTTTAAGGACACTTCCGCTGAACCTAGAGGAACAAAACTTAACACACAGACCCTAGAGGTGTGCACCAGTGTGGGAACACCGGCGGAGCAAAGTTACCTCACCCACAGGAAGTGGGTGCACAGGGTCGAAGTGGCGTCGGGTTTTGACACGCAGGCTCTTGGTGCTTGAAGCTGAAAGGGCTGCAGGCAGGGTGAAGACGAAGTGTCCGGTGGAGTCCAAGGGTGGACTCAAGTTGTAGAGTACCTGAAAGCAGAGGGGACAGAGTCTGGGTCACTCAGCAGTGACCAGGGTGGAACCAGGACGGAACCAGGCAATGTCGGGCGCAATCAGGTGGTCGTCGAGGCGCTTCTCTTCGCTGTCACGTGGGCTCTGGGGCATCTGCGACGTCCAGGAGCAGGTCACGATCTGTCCCACGCAGGCTCTCACCGTCGGTGCAGTCGGCTTCCGGTTTGGAGCAAACAAGCCTTGGTAAGAGCAATCCACGCGGGATTGGAAGATGGCGTCTTACTCGGACCAGGAAGGTCAGAGTCGGGGCTCCCTTTCAGGGGAGCTGGTGTGGATCTGGAGCAACCAGAATCACGAGTCTTCTTTTGTAGTTCGTCGGCACAGGGACCACAAGCCAGCTGGCAAGTGACCGGGCCAACGCGTTGAGCCAAATCGTGCCAAAGGGCCCCACGCAGCACTCGTCGAGTGTGGAGGGCTGAACTTCGGCTCAGGAGTAGCTCAGGGTGGGGGCTTCTCAAACCCCGGTGTACAGCTTCGAGGGTCACTCGTGGGCTGCACGGTCAGCGTCTCGTGGTCACTTCAAGATGGCGTGCCCCACGCTTCCGGTCGCCTCCACGGGTCTCAGCTTTGCATGGACTGTGGATCGGGCTGTTAGAAGCTGGGCAGGCTTGATCTCGTCGATCTCAGTCGCTCGAGTTCCGGCGGGAACTGCAACTAAGTAGACGTCGAGGGCTGGATGGTGCCTGCTGCTGCAGGGTGGTCACTCCTTGACCACAAGGGAGATTCTTCGGGCTTCCACGTTGAGATGGAGGGCGAAGGGTCCAGAATATCGTTTCAAATGTTTCTTCCAGGAAATCTGATGTGCATTGGCACTGCTCCCACTCTTATTCGAATCTGGTGGGCGTGATTACCTGCTAGGTCCCCCCCTATGGGTGGGACCCAGGAAGTGGGTGGATACACCCCCTTCCTTTGATCCAGGCCGCCCTGGCACGAGGGCTGGAGTGCCCCAGAACCGGTTTGGCCGGATTATGCAAGGGGCAGCCTTGTGCGCCCCAGGCAGTGTCTGGTTTCTTTCAAACCTCCCTGCTACAATACACTATCTCCTGTCTGGAGGGCGGTGACACCCTCCTGTGACAGGAAACCCTTTGTCCAGGACCCCCTTGACTGGGTTTCGGTCAGCTCCAGGGGTCCAGACATTTGTCTGTGGCAGAGGCATCCATTTTGTGGATCTTAAGGCCTTTGGAGAAATCAACCGCATTAAAGTGAAGTAACATGTCTTACCCCTCTAGAGGGGTGGAATGCCATCCCCGTCGCCAGAACTGGCGAGGGGATGGTATTCCAAAGCGTATGACACCTTACACGACATGTTTTGATAAAGCCAAACCAGAGTTGCTAAATAACCGCGAGGATTATAAGGCACTTAATAGTATATGGTATGGCATTATCCTGAAACAGCTTAGGGATTTGTTCCCGACGGCTGCAGACAGGCTCAGCTCATGCTAGAGCTCCATCTCACATAAAAACCAAGCACCCAGCCTCCAGGATTGGTGAGGCCTGTCTATAGGAGTGGCTCACAGGTTTACATGTGTCCAGATATAGGTTTAGACATAGGTATACTATATCTAAGCAAGGGGTGTGTACACCACCTTACCCCAGCTGAGTGATCAGCCAGTTGTGTCAATTTAAGAACCAGCCAGGGGTGGCAAAAGATATGCTGCAGCCCCTGGTAGGCCTTAGTGGCTCCTGTGCCCTGTGCACCTATAGTGCATTCTACAGGGGCTGACAAGGAGTCCATTTCCAATTGGTATGTACCTAGGGTACATGGAATCCATTTTACAGAGAGAGCAGATGGCCTGGGGCCCTGATTAGCAGGGAACCAGGTCAACTAAGTCAAAAAACCAGCTAAACACAGGCAAAAAATCTGGGGTAACCATAGTCAGGTAGCCACCTTCCTACAAGTACACTCCTTTCGAGGAGGTGGAAGTACCACTTAAATTTCAAGAGCATCTGCTCTTATTTAATGGCGCCCTAAAACATAATAATCACATCACCAGGCTCGGTCCATTAGGTAGACCAGGAGCAACGTGGCCGGTTCTAGCCGGATACACACCACATCCAGACATCGATGGGATGTCTGCAGCAAACCTTTTAATACAAATAAAACAATTAATAAAAATACATAGACAATTAGTCCAATATGTAATGCGGACTTCAACAATCCAATCAGCAATTAAAATTCCACAGCTGACCCCTCATCAGGGTAACACAAATAAAATTACACCACAGAACATACAGTCCTGCCTAGGTAAAGTACCAGCTAAACGGGAACAAATACCATTCTGGTTAGCACAAAAAATCACCCAAATAGAGGCGGTGTTTCCAGACACCACCCCGTTAGAAAAACACAGGATTCTGACTATCTGTCTTCCAATGGGAATCGCACCACACGTGGAGGACTGTGACACTTGGGGTACAGTCTTTGCTTCCATCTACACAAAAATGCACGGTGTTCCATCCATTTCGGTAATACCAGATGTGCTAAAACAAATTCAAGACGAATACGGTCCAGAACCCGCTTTAACTCTTGGTATGAAATTACTGAAAGACTTCAAGCAGGTCTCGGCTATATTATTAGCCAACATAAAGGGAGAAGCAGCAAACGTGGCGATCCGCCAGAGGTTAAAGGAGACAGATATAGCAGACCAACCAGCTGAAATTGCCAGAATTATAGAAAAATCCTATGAGGAACTAGGTAGAGATAGTTTAGGTGGAATACCAGTAAAACCACAACTGATTGAAAGTCCTGAAAAAATATTTTTTAATAATAATTCAACATCACAAAAAAAGAGCTGGGATGGAAACAAACAATCCAATCCTAAAGAAAAGAAATTCCAGTCCAGAGGAAGGTCTCCTCGGCGGAGAGAAAAATCTCCGAACCAGAGACACAGGTCACCCCAAAGTGACCCCTCTGGGAAAATATATAACCTTAGAAATAGGGATAATATAAAGAAGCCTGATAGATATCAAGACATTGATACACGTCCCTCTCAATCTTTTCAGACTTCCTCGCAGAAATCGGAAAGAAGAGGACGATCAGAACAAAGAGAAGAGCACGCCAAGTCCAAAGACAAGGAATCTGCTCATCTAAAAAAGAAACTACAATTTCCAAAAAAGAAGGTAGCCAGTATCAAGGTAGTAAACAATGCCGAGAATACTGAGGACACAACTGAAAAACGGAGAATGGGCTCAGACAATGCTAGACAGCGCAGCAGAAGTGAGCATAGCTCGCAAAGTCCTTATGAATCTTCTGGAGACAGTGGACACGAATGAATATCTTCAAGTGGAAACTGCAGACACCAGAGTTAGCAAACCTCACAAAATATATGAAATAACTTTACGTATAGAAGGGGATAAGACTAGAAAAATAAGGGGACTATTTTGGGATAATCTCTCCAAGGGCTATGACATCCTTCTAGCTGAAAAAGACTGGCCACCAGAGTTTGTCAGGGAGTGCCCTCATGGCGAAGAAATAATTATGCCTGCCTTCTCAAATCATATCCCAATTCATAAAAAATACACACTTGCCAGAAAGTGGGCAGTAGCTCAAGCTCCTGCTTTATATAAAAATCATGTAGGATGGGATGAGGACTCTCCTCCTCACAAAATCCAGTTAAAATCACAACATACTGCACAAAGACAGTACCCAATTAAGCAAGAAGCTAAAAAACAGGTAAAAGAAATCCTAGATCAATTAGAATACCAGGGGGTGATTGAAACTTGCACCTCACAAATGAACAACCCTTTGTTTCCGGTCTCCAAACCAGACAATTCATATCGTCTAGTTTTGGATTACCGACACCTTAACTCATGTTGCAAAACTTTTGCAGTGCAAAACTCGCATAGTGCTGCACTAATGAATAACATAGTGCGCAAAAAATACAAAACAACATTAGACATCTCTAATGGATTCTTTTGTCAAAACATAGCACCAGAGAGCAGATATTTGTCTGCGTTCTCAATAAATGGCACTCAAAAACAATTCTGTCGGTTAGCCCAGGGGTACAAGAATAGCCCAGGGGTATTCTCAGCGAGAGTAACAGAATTACTACAAACATATGATGACGAAGCATTATCTTATGTCGACGACATATACCTAACAGATGATGACTTGGATACTCACTTGAAGAGAGTGAACACCATAATACTTGGGTTCGCATCAGAGGGTTACAAATTCAACTTTAAAAAATCTAGAATTGCCCATCTAACAGTCCTGTTCTTAGGATACGAATTATCAAGTGAAGGCAAAAGCCTGGCTGACAATTTCCTAGAGAAATGTGCCGTACTCCAAGCACCTAGAACACTAAAAAACCTACAGTCAATTCTAGGCTTCCTAAATTTCGGAAGAACATACATTGCAAATTACGCAGAAAGGGTCAAACCCCTTTATGATCTAATAAAACCAGATTTTAAAAGAACCAATTGGACTCAAATACACACAGAAATTTTGATATCCTTACAAACAGACATGTTAATTAAAAAAAAATTAGAAACACGTGATAACACACGCAATCTTGTGATTCGAGTCATCCCAGGAAGATGCGGATTCACATACCTGACCTCTAATGAGGGAGAAAAGGTACCAATTGCATTCAAATCACACTTGTACACAGAAGCTGAAAAGAAATTCAGCATTAAAGAAAACATTGTTCATGCAGTTCAAACCGCAATAGCTAGAGAAAAAGATCAAGCGGACGGTAGACACATCACAGTCAGAACAGCAGAATCAGCCTTTGAGGCATTAACAACACCGTGTAATTTACCAACAACAACATTGAATCCGGAATGGATACAATGGGTGAATTCAATTACAACGGACAACGTATACTACTACTTTGATCCAGAACTAAAGGAATTGAAAAATCTAGAATATGAAAGAACATTCCCTCTGCCTATCGACATTCTGCCCTTACGACAATACGCTTGTGTAATCTATACAGACGGACATGCTCAACCCTCCGTTTGGGGAGAACAAGCATACAACCCAACATGTGAGATTACAGAAGAAGTGTGGCGCGGAGGTAAACTAAGACCTCTATTAACAAAAACACACTCAGTAGAAACTAATTCAGAACAACAGACTGAAATAATGGCATTGAAAATGGCGCTAGATAATGCGGATCGCGAATTCCCGACACTCATAGTGTCCGATTCATATTACTGCGTCAAATCATATAACAACGATTTGCAGACATGGATTCAAAACGGTTACAAAGATGACACAGATGCAACAATAAAGCAGAAACTGCTTTGGGAACAAATAGCTCTTTTACAAAAAGAACTACCAAAGACTCACGTGACACACTCACTGAGTCATCAGCGTGATGGCGTTCACGTTGCAGGGAAATTCATTGGCTGAGACAGCCACAGCGGTAGCAACTAAATCGGCTTCCGTAGCTCGAAAAAAGCGTACAGTGAAGTATATTGACGGTGAAACAGTGCTGGCGGTGAAAACATCATCAAAAGGCAACTGCTCAGCGCTACCGATCAACTATCCACTCAATTATACATACATAATCGATGCAAACTCCGTCCCTTTTGCTCGAATCCCTGGAGTGGGGGATAGAGTGATTCCAAACATGGACAGGAGAACCTTGTTAATAGCAGACGCACATATGGGCGAGGGTCTCAGACACCTCAAACTAAAAGATTCTCTGGAAGAATTACAATCAAGGTACTGGTGGCCAGGCATGAGCCTGCATCATACCATGTTTGTAAAGAACTGCCCAAACTGTAACAGAAATCGCAGTGGTGAGAGAAACGGTGTAATACCGTGTCGTTTCACTCCAGAAAAAATCAACAGTAAAAAGCAAAGCGTCCGATTAACATATACAGGCTAGTTTCCACTTATAATGTAGATCACCAGCACTCGGCTGACATCTGGACTGTTATACAAAGATTTGCGAGTCTAAATGGCATATACGCTAGAAGCATGCTACGTTTGACCATTGTTTTCACTCTAGCCCTCCAGCCTGAGGGGAAACATGGCCAAATGAGCATAGCACAGCGGGACTCTTCTCACTTCCTTCCTGAGGGATACGGGATGGTGTAAAGAAAAAACCAAGGCATAAAGCTATCTATAACAGAAAGGATATTAGGTTCGGGAGCTGGGTGGGTCAAACATCTAATAAGTGTCCAACGTAGTCTAAATAACCTGCCAAGAAATTCTCTGAAGGGATTCAGTCCGTACGAATTATTATTTGGAACTAGGATGTTAGTCTTAGACCTCGACAGTCAGACTTCAGTGGTGAAGGAAAAATGCTTTGATATCAAAGATCGTTTGGCTATTTTGCAGGACTTAAACGAAACAAGAAAAGACCTGAGCAACATAAAGTTGAAACAGCAGCCAACAACCACTGAAGAACCACCACCTGTCCCAGCAAGACCTGTCTGGATTCCAAAAGTCGGGGATCTAGTCAGAGAAAAGATCGCGGTAAAGAAGGAATTTGGGCCTTCTTACAGAAAAGCAGTTCCTGTCTTGTCTATCAACGGGACAAGATCAGTTGTACTACCGCCGCTTGCTGGTAAAAAGGAGAACCGAGTTGTATCCATCGACCTGGTAAAACCACAATCATGTGGCCGATAACAAATAGTAGGCCAAGTGGACTCCCGAAAAGTAGTAGAACACCAAGATTTGCTACAAACACAGAGGTTCAATCTAAGAGGCTAATCACATTCGAAACGCCTACAGAACTACAACAAGGACTATGCAACAATGCAATGGAACTTAGACCTCTGAAAACCCAAATAAAAACATTTAGCAGAGACACACCAATCTATAATGAAGTAACAAACGACTATGCAAGAAACAGTAATCCTGAAGCAATTGGAACAATTGACAGAACTGCATCCGGCTACTTCATAAACTTCGATGATTCCTCTGAAGGCTTCACTGAATCAAAAACACAGCCATCAACAAAAACCTTTAAAGATAAAGTTAAAGTACTTTTGAAACAACTGAAAGAAACATATCTGATTTCTCCATGGATTGAATTTTGGGTGGGTTTTGGTGCATTTATCCTCATACTTTGGCTCATCATGGTACTAACTTTGGGACGCTTCATTGAGGGAAAATATATGCTAAAATGGACACAGCAAGTCAGAAAATCAACTTGATCCTCAAACCACACACATCTTCACACGTCGAGAAAAGAGAACTTTCTTCAGTCAACTTCACAGCCAATCCTATACCGGGTGGGGTAGCATGGGACAACACTGACTACGAAATTTATGGTCCCGTTGAAATCCTGAAATATCCACACCAAATTAAGATCTCGTTGAGTGACTTTGTAAAACCAAGCTCATTTGCTGATGATTGGGACTTTGAAAGTATAAATAATATGATGTCTGACTTAGTGATGTCTGCTAAATTTACCAAACATGATTATTTGCAGGGTTCGACAAATTATGATAGTATGTACTGTTATAACCATTATGGTAACCATTTTCTACATAGATCTGCACAACCTAGAAATGTTTTAAATTATAATCAATGGGAACATTGTGCAACCCCTCCAAAAGGAAGCTCAAGAACCGTTTATGACAAATATTCATACTTTTCAGGTTTTAACACAAGTAATGCTGAAACATTTTATTTCAAATTGTCAAATAAGACAGGGACAAAGACCATGATAACAAACATGAAATTGATATATTCAGACTCATTCTTTGAACAAATGAATACTTTTGGTTTTGATTATTGGGACAAAAACGTTGAAGTAAAGAGTGTTTGGGGTACAAAAGAATGGCAAGTACAGGGTATAGAATCTTTGTTTAGAGCCTGCATGATCCCAGAACAAATTATATTTTTAAATGACACTGTTCAACAAACTACCTGTCTTGGCCTAGCCAAAATCAAAGACTTAAATAAACCGTCTATTCCAAAACCAACAATGAACAGCAATAGCTCTACAGATGAAGAGATAGACGTAAATTATGTATTAAACCAAAACAGAACACATCCTGATTGGAAAAAGTGGTTGATCTGGCCCACAGATACTAATAACTGTCAAGACAGATTCCTGAACAAAACACAGGGGTTCAAAATGACCAGGCCAGACCCTAGATATTCCCAAAGACAACACCCAGGAATAATAACCACCTACAGTGTGGGCAAATTATGCCTTCAATGGCTACAAACTTCCACACTGGCAGAAATTAAGCAACACCTAACTTTACTTACTGATGGTGCTGACTTGCGTGATTTCATTATGGGACCGCGCAAACAGCGTCAGAAACGTTTCATAGCAGCCTCTGTATATGCAGCATACAACGAGGCCTGGAAGGTGACTCAAATTGAGACAGCAGAAAGAATACGGGAAATTGACCGTATTAATTTGGAAAAATCACTTTCTGTAGTGGACAATGGGTTAATGACTCTGTCCTCCAGAATTTTTTCTCTGGACAGCATTTTGTCTTCAGCAATCGACATATTATCGCAAGACTTACTGTTGTTACAACACGGTCAGTCTCAATTGCGTTCTATTGTACAGCTAGGCTGGACGTTACAAAATCTGCGTTCAGGCTATGTGCCATGGCGTTTAATCAACACAACATCACTATTCAATATCTTTAACCTTACTGATAAACAAATCAGTATGGCACAAAAGGGTGCTGATTATACAATCCTGAGCATTGAGAAACTCGAGAGATTACCAGTGACAATGTCAGAACGACCTGTCAGTGAATGGATAATACATGGGATAATTAATATTCCAATATCTACCTTCAGGTTTCAATACTGCCAAAAATATATACAGGCTGGCATGTACGAAAAATTGGGAAAGAGGTACATTAAAACAACATGGAACTTGCCCTATTCACATGCATGTGTCAGTAATAAAGGACAGAGAGTGTTTCTTAGTGGCAATAATTGTGCGATGTCACTAAGCGGTACACTTCTGTGTAACGGAATTAGTTTGCATGGAGCCTGTGAAGGGAACTCAAATAACCTTTCATGTCACCAGCTAGGCACACATGCAACAGAGATAGAACCATTCTTTCAAAGACTCTATAATGGGAGTTACGTTCTAATTATGGACCGCAGATGTTGTAGTCTTATGCCCGGGACTCCTTATCTCGTAACTACGACTGCGAAGGTCAAGTGCTGTGGATGCTTATTGTTCCCCAGCTCCCTTCCAGACAGGGAGGCAAGGGCATGGCCCAACTTGAAAATTACTTCTATTCGAATAGATACTTTAAGCAGAATGAAAACAGTGCTTCTTCAGACGCCGACCAGGCTCACGTCATCAAAAGAAACATATGATCTCCTAGTCGCAAGGACGACTGCAGAGATTCGCTCATTGTTATCAACTAATTCCCCCATACATTTCGCAGAAATCCTGAATGAAATCTTAAATATTTCTGATACCAGTGGAGTCTCAAAAGTATTTAAGACAGTATTTTCGATGACATTAACACCATTCAAAGCCATACTGGGTATTTTTCCAGATTTCGTCCATTCGATTTTTGGCGGACTTCCCCTCATTTTGGGACTATTTGCAGGAATCCTATTCCTAGTCCTCATATTTCGTTATGGCAAACCATGTCACAGACAAAACACCTGCGACAAGGGAAGAAACAATCCTAGCCATTGGATACCGGGACCGGATATCAAAAATCCTGGGACTATCCCGGCTTAGAGACCTGAACATGACTTGGTTTCTTTCATTTCGACCAATGTGGCAACGATGTGTTTTACCTGTATTAAGGTGCTTGCTATGCGGAGAAGAATGCGTGTTAGACACCTGTCTGACGCAACAATCAGATGCGCCAATGGATGCAGAAACATTGTTGAGTCCAATAAAGGCTCATGCTTTGTGCTGCCCTCAACGGCTACCAATCCTGATGACGGCATTCGTGGAAGCTTCACCACTACGATTAAGGGGTAGTGAAGTTCAAGATGAAAGCAGCATTGATCAGGTACGACCTTCTGTCAGCAATTCTAATGAAAACGTCAATGGAGACAATCATGCGCACGAATGCATGGTTACACCTTTTTCCGAGTTAGTGGAACTCTCCCAGGAAGCTGTTGACAGCTTTTTCGACAGTCTAAATGATATGATGTTCTCACCAGAGCAGAAATAGAGACTTTTGAGCAAGCTCGCACACGGCGTTCCCTGAATTTGGCCTTCAACTAGAATAGCAAAATACCATGAACAATTTTCCCTCCAGTTCACGGACAGCAATTTTTTTCAGCAGCCCCAAAATATTTTTACAAATTTTTCGGGACACTTATTTTCTGCTTAAAGTAAGAACTATTCTTAGAGAACTAAAATTTGTATTTTTAGATACTTTATAGACATTAGCTGCCCGCTGGTATGTTCATAATTATTTTATTCTGTGATGGAATGGTCTCGAAACTTTTTTCTGTATTAAGAGCCATTTCATGTGTAAATTCTCATATACAAATTAGTGATAATGTATAGATATGCGTGATTACTTTAGCGTTGTTCTACAGCTTGAGTGCATATAATACATGTGACTGTTTTTTTCCGTATGTTTGATAAAATTCAAAATGCATTTATGTATTTTGGGGTGGTAAGGTATACACGATACTCTACAGTATGTTTTACTATGCATAGATTCGTAAATATGTCCATAGTTAGCGTGGAGTGGGTGTGATGTATTCCTATAGGTTCTGTATCGATCCCCCTATTACTGACCCTATTCTGGTTAACAAGTTAACTAGCAGCCATCCCGTGATGCAGAAAGCCCCCATGATGCAGGAACCGTTATCTGATTAAGCCACACTACGGCACAGGAACGTGTTATCTGATTAGGTCATAACGCTTGCCATCTAATTAGACAAGCGATATTCCTCCAGCCCCTGATAAGGCATACGGAGTTCTCAAAACAAATCAAACCTATGACAACCTGGGAAAAACCCTGCGGCCATTGTTTTGATTTCACCGAGAACTTCAGCAAAAGAATGTGCTAACGACCAGGTCGTATTACATCCTTATTGACGTATCTATGTCCATCCTTACGTCAATCTCGGCACCTTAAAGGTATAAATATTACCGATATTGCCCTATGCAGACACACGCGGTGGTGACGAGATCGGAGCAGCCAGACTTGCCGAAGCCCAGAGCAGAGCAGACCCCGCTGCCGCAGCCCCGCCTTCCTGACGCGCTGAGAACGAGACGCTGTTTTCTCCTGCCGAGAAATTCAGCTCCGGCACTTCCGGGTAGCCCTCGCAGGCAGCCTGGAATATCGAGACCAGAGACGAGAGATACCATCCCTCATTCATCCTAGACTCCAGGTACAGAACTGAATAACCCCTCACAGAGATTTCTTGAGTCAGTCACTTGGCAAAACAAACTTAACTTAAACTGCTACTTTCTACTCCCGCCCACGTATTAGGCTTAGGTCAGGTACATCTGGGGTAGGCGTAGTTAGAAACACCAGTTGAGTACGATTAGTCAAATGTATATGTGTATGTATCTATTTTATCCATTTTAAACCATCATATGGCTTAGAAACCATATCAATGTTTTTACAGTATTATTTTATACTTCTGCTTTTAATGTATGCACTTTACTTAACCATAAGTATTGCAATAATATCGATCCATTTCTCTTGTATGAGAAAAGAGACTGATCAATAAATAACATCTTTTATTGAACACGCCCGTCTCTTCCTTTTCTCTACAATCTGGTGAGACTAAGAATGCACGTACTGACTGAGTAAAATAAGTCGTCTTTTGTTTTCACACGACTCTAGAGATACACTCTTGATTAGGGGAGAGCAAAGTTGTCATGTTCTATGGTTGTCAGAAACTAAATCCCTTCTTGTCTATCCAGGGAGGTTCAACTCCTCCTTGCCTATTCGAGAAAGTTTCTAGTGAACTCTGAGCTAGCTGGCAAACCCAAAACTTTAAGTCTAATATCGACAGTAGTAGACCTAGTTAACGTCTGGTCTAGGCCTATACTATTGAAGGTATTATTCCAATGCGCAGAGCCTATTGGGATAATAGGAACTACACTACATGGCGCCCAACGCGTTTGGATGGGCGATAAAACTAACGTAAGACATTTAGAGTAACGCAGTCGTGCTTTTTCACTCAGACCCCTTTTTCCCATAATACTCCAAAGACGTCTGGAGTGGGTGAAAGGTAATATCCGCCAAACCTCGCAGGAGGAAACTCCTATGTATGGTCCTTGGTTTAGTCAACGTTGAAGGATACACTGTTCCAAAATATTGTGCATCTAATCTTTGTTTCCATAAGAACCTGATCTGCAAACAAACAAAATAACCTTCTGGACAGTACAATGTCAGACAATGAAGGAGAAAGAGAGGCAGTTAGAATAGCAACTGAACTCGCAGCAGCTGATAATGCACTGCAAGACGCTGACCCGGAGATAATACTCATCGCGGTCAACACAAGAAAATCTATAACTTTAAAACTTATAGAAAATGGACTGACACCTAGAGGTTGAACGGTCATATTCGTAATTGAGGCACACGAATATCGGCAGACAGAGGTATTCTATTCATGGATACATTTTCCAGCAGCAAATGCTGTAACAAAGGTCTTCCACTATTACAAAACAGAGGAACCTTCTAATGAGTACACTCCTTTCGAGGAGGTGGAAGTACCACTTAAATTTCAAGAGCATCTGCTCTTATTTAATGGCGCCCTAAAACATAATAATCACATCACCAGGCTCGGTCCATTAGGTAGACCAGGAGCAACGTGGCCGGTTCTAGCCGGATACACACCACATCCAGACATCGATGGGATGTCTGCAGCAAACCTTTTAATACAAATAAAACAATTAATAAAAATACATAGACAATTAGTCCAATATGTAATGCGGACTTCAACAATCCAACCAGCAATTAAAATTCCACAGCTGACCCCTCATCAGGGGAACACAAATAAAATTACACCACAGAACATACAGTCCTGCCTAGGTAAAGTACCAGCTAAACGGGAACAAATACCATTCTGGTTAGCACAAAAAATCACCCAAATAGAGGCGGTGTTTCCAGACACCACCCCGTTAGAAAAACACAGGATTCTGACTATCTGTCTTCCAATGGGAATCGCACCACACGTGGAGGACTGTGACACTTGGGGTACAGTCTTTGCTTCCATCTACACAAAAATGCACGGTGTTCCATCCATTTCGGTAATACCAGATGTGCTAAAACAAATTCAAGACGAATACGGTCCAGAACCCGCTTTAACTCTTGGTATGAAATTACTGAAAGACTTCAAGCAGGTCTCGGCTATATTATTAGCCAACATAAAGGGAGAAGCAGCAAACGTGGCGATCCGCCAGAGGTTAAAGGAGACAGATATAGCAGACCAACCAGCTGAAATTGCCAGAATTATAGAAAAATCCTATGAGGAACTAGGTAGAGATAGTTTAGGTGGAATACCAGTAAAACCACAACTGATTGAAAGTCCTGAAAAAATATTTTTTAATAATAATTCAACATCACAAAAAAAGAGCTGGGATGGAAACAAACAATCCAATCCTAAAGAAAAGAAATTCCAGTCCAGAGGAAGGTCTCCTCGGCGGAGAGAAAAATCTCCGAACCAGAGACACAGGTCACCCCAAAGTGACCCCTCTGGGAAAATATATAACCTTAGAAATAGGGATAATATAAAGAAGCCTGATAGATATCAAGACATTGATACACGTCCCTCTCAATCTTTTCAGACTTCCTCGCAGAAATCGGAAAGAAGAGGACGATCAGAAGAAAGAGAAGAGCACGCCAAGTCCAAAGACAAGGAATCTGCTCATCTAAAAAAGAAACTACAATTTCCAAAAAAGAAGGTAGCCAGTATCAAGGTAGTAAACAATGCCAAGAATACTGAGGACACAACTGAAAAACGGAGAATGGGCTCAGACAATGCCAGACAGCGCAGCAGAAGTGAGCATAGCTCGCAAAGTCCTTATGAATCTTCTGGAGACAGTGGACACAAATGAATATCTTCAAGTGGAAACTGCAGACACCAGAGTTAGCAAACCTCACAAAATATATGAAATAACTTTACGTATAGAAGGGGATAAGACTAGAAAAATAAGGGGACTATTTTGGGATAATCTCTCCAAGGGCTATGACATCCTTCTAGCTGAAAAAGACTGGCCACCAGAGTTTGTCAGGGAGTGCCCTCATGGCGAAGAAATAATTATGCCTGCCTTCTCAAATCATATCCCAATTCATAAAAAATACACACTTGCCAGAAAGTGGGCAGTAGCTCAAGCTCCTGCTTTATATAAAAATCATGTAGGATGGGATGAGGACTCTCCTCCTCACAAAATCCAGTTAAAATCACAACCTACTGCACAAAGACAGTACCCAATTAAGCAAGAAGCTAAAAAACAGGTAAAAGAAATCCTAGATCAATTAGAATACCAGGGGGTGATTGAAACTTGCACCTCACAAATGAACAACCCTTTGTTTCCGGTCTCCAAACCAGACAATTCATATCGTCTAGTTTTGGATTACCGACACCTTAACTCATGTTGCAAAACTTTTGCAGTGCAAAACTCGCATAGTGCTGCACTAATGAATAACATAGTGCGCAAAAAATACAAAACAACATTAGACATCTCTAATGGATTCTTTTGTCAAAACATAGCACCAGAGAGCAGATATTTGTCTGCGTTCTCAATAAATGGCACTCAAAAACAATTCTGTCGGTTAGCCCAGGGGTACAAGAATAGCCCAGGAGTATTCTCAGTGAGAGTAACAGAATTACTACAAACATATGATGACGAAGCATTATCTTATGTCGACGACATATACCTAACAGATGATGACTTGGATACTCACTTGAAGAGAGTGAACACCATAATACTTGGGTTCGCAGCAGAGGGTTACAAATTCAACTTTAAAAAATCTAGGATTGCCCATCTAACAGTCCTGTTCTTAGGATACGAATTATCAAGTGAAGGCAAAAGCCTGGCTGACAATTTCCTAGAGAAATGTGCCGTACTCCAAGCACCTAGAACACTAAAAAACCTACAGTCAATTCTAGGCTTCCTAAATTTCGGAAGAACATACATTGCAAATTACGCAGAAAGGGTCAAACCCCTTTATGATCTAATAAAACCAGATTTTAAAAGAACCAATTGGACTCAAATACACACAGAAATTTTGAGATCCTTACAAACAGACATGTTAATTAAAAAAAATTAGAAACACGTGATAACACACGCAATCTTGTGATTCGAGTCATCCCAGGAAGATGCGGATTCACATACCTGACCTCTAATGAGGGAGAAAAGGTACCAATTGCATTCAAATCACACTTGTACACAGAAGCTGAAAAGAAATTCAGCATTAAAGAAAACATTGTTCATGCAGTTCAAACCGCAATAGCTAGAGAAAAAGATCAAGCGGACGGTAGACACATCACAGTCAGAACAGCAGAATCAGCCTTTGAGGCATTAACAACACCGTGTAATTTACCAACAACAACATTCAATCCGGAATGGATACAATGGGTGAATTCAATTACAACGGACAAAGTATACTACTACTTTGATCCAGAACTAAAGGAATTGAAAAATCTAGAATATGAAAGAACATTCCCTCTGCCTAACGACATTCTGCCCTTACGACAATACGCTTGTGTAATCTATACAGACGGACATGCTCAACCCTCCGTTTGGGGAGAACAAGCATACAACCCAACATGTGAGATTACAGAAGAAGTGTGGCGCGGAGGTAAACTAAGACCTCTATTAACAAAAACACACTCAGTAGAAACTAATTCAGAACAACAGACTGAAATAATGGCATTGAAAATGGCGCTAGATAATGCGGATCGCGAATTCCCGACACTCATAGTGTCCGATTCATATTACTGCGTCAAATCATATAACAACGATTTGCAGACATGGATTCAAAACGGTTACAAAGATGACACAGATGCAACAATAAAGCAGAAACTGCTTTGGGAACAAATAGCTCTTTTACAAAAAGAACTACCAAAGACTCACGTGACACACTCACTGAGTCATCAGCGTGATGGCGTTCACGTTGCAGGGAATTCATTGACAGCCACAGCGGTAGCAACTAAATCGGCTTCCGTAGCTCGAAAAAAGCGTACAGTGAAGTATATTGACGGTGAAACAGTGCTGGCGGTGAAAACGTCATCAAAAGGCAACTGCTCAGCGCTACCGATCAACTATCCACTCAATTATACATACATAATCGATGCAAACTCCGTCCCTTTTGCTCGAATCCCTGGAGTGGGGGATAGAGTGATTCCAAACATGGACAGGAGAACCTTGTTAATAGCAGACGCACATATGGGCGAGGGTCTCAGACACCTCAAACTAAAAGATTCTCTGGAAGAATTACAATCAAGGTACTGGTGGCCAGGCATGAGCCTGCATCATACCATGTTTGTAAAGAACTGCCCAAACTGTAACAGAAATCACAGTGGTGAGAGAAACGGTGTAATACCGTGTCGTTTCACTCCAGAAAAAATCAACAGTAAAAAGCAAAGTGTCCGATTAACATATACAGGCTAGTTTCCACTTATAATGTAGATCACCAGCACTCGGCTGACATCTGGACTGTTATACAAAGATTTGCGAGTCTAAATGGCATATACGCTAGAAGCATGCTACGTTTGACCATTGTTTTCACTCTAGCCCTCCAGCCTGAGGGGAAACATGGCCAAATGAGCATAGCACAGCGGGACTCTTCTCACTTCCTTCCTGAGGGATACGGGATGGTGTAAAGAAAAAACCAAGGCATAAAGCTATCTATAACAGAAAGGATATTAGGTTCGGGAGCTGGGTGGGTCAAACATCTAATAAGTGTCCAACGTAGTCTAAATAACCTGCCAAGAAATTCTCTGAAGGGATTCAGTCCGTACGAATTATTATTTGGAACTAGGATGTTAGTCTTAGACCTCGACAGTCAGACTTCAGTGGTGAAGGAAAAATGCTTTGATATCAAAGATCGTTTGGCTATTTTGCAGGACTTAAACGAAACAAGAAAAGACCTGAGCAACATAAAGTTGAAACAGCAGCCAACAACCACTGAAGAACCACCACCTGTCCCAGCAAGACCTGTCTGGATTCCAAAAGTCGGGGATCTAGTCAGAGAAAAGATCGCGGTAAAGAAGGAATTTGGGCCTTCTTACAGAAAAGCAGTTCCTGTCTTGTCTATCAACGGGACAAGATCAGTTGTACTACCGCCGCTTGCTGGTAAAAAGGAGAACCGAGTTGTATCCATCGACCTGGTAAAACCACAATCATGTGGCCGATAACAAATAGTAGGCCAAGTGGACTCTCGAAAAGTAGTAGAACACCAAGATTTGCTACAAACACAGAGGTTCAATCTAAGAGGCTAATCACATTCGAAACGCCTACAGAACTACAACAAGGACTATGCAACAATGCAATGGAACTTAGACCTCTGAAAACTCAAATAAAAACATTTAGCAGAGACACACCAATCTATAATGAAGTAACAAACGACTATGCAAGAAACAGTAATCCTGAAGCAATTGGAACAATTGACAGAACTGCATCCGGCTACTTCATAAACTTCGATGATTTCTTTGAAGGCTTCACTGAATCAAAAACACAGCCATCAACAAAAACCTTTAAAGATAAAGTTAAAGTACTTTTGAAACAACTGAAAGAAACATATCTGATTTCTCCATGGATTGAATTTTGGGTGGGTTTTGGTGCATTTATCCTCATACTTTGGCTCATCATGGTACTAACTTTGGGACGCTTCATTGAGGGAAAATATGCTAAAATGGACACAGCAAGTCAGAAAATCAACTTGATCCTCAAACCACACACATCTTCACACGTCGAGAAAAGAGAACTTTCTTCAGTCAACTTCACAGCCAATCCTATTGGGGTAGCATGGGACAACACTGACTACAAAATTTATGGTCCGGTTGAAATCCTGAAATATCCACACCAAATTAAGATCTCGTTGAGTGACTTTGTAAAACCAAGCTCATTTGCTGATGATTGGGACTTTGAAAGTATAAATAATATGATGTCTGACTTAGTGATGTCTGCTAAATTTACCAAACATGATTATTTGCAGGGTTCGACAAATTATGATAGTATGTACTGTTATAACCACTATGGTAACCATTTTCTACATAGATCTGCACAACCTAGAAATGTTTTAAATTATAATCAATGGGAACATTGTGCAACCCCTCCAAAAGGAAGCTCAAGAACCGTTTATGACAAATATTCATACTTTTCAGGTTTTAACACAAGTAATGCTGAAACATTTTATTTCAAATTGTCAAATAAGACAGGGACAAAGACCATGATAACAAACACGAAATTGATATATTCAGACTCATTCTTTGAACAAATGAATACTTTTGGTTTTGATTATTGGGACAAAAACGTTGAAGTAAAGAGTGTTTGGGGTACAAAAGAATGGCAAGTACAGGGTATAGAATCTTTGTTTAGAGCCTGCATGATCCCAGAACAAATTATATTTTTAAATGACACTGTTCAACAAACTACCTGTCTTGGCCTAGCCAAAATCAAAGACTTAAATAAACCGTCTATTCCAAAACCAACAATGAACAGCAATAGCTCTACAGATGAAGAGATAGACGTAAATTATGTATTAAACCAAAACAGAACACATCCTGATTGGAAAAAGTGGTTGATCTGGCCCACAGATACTAATAACTGTCAAGACAGATTCCTGAACAAAACACAGGGGTTCAAAATGACCAGGCCAGACCCTAGATATTCCCAAAGACAACACCCAGGAATAATAACCACCTACAGTGTGGGCAAATTATGCCTTCAATGGCTACAAACTTCCACACTGGCAGAAATTAAGCAACACCTAACTTTACTTACTGATGGTGCTGACTTGCGTGATTTCATTATGGGACCGCGCAAACAGCGTCAGAAACGTTTCATAGCAGCCTCTGTATATGCAGCATACAACGAGGCCTGGAAGGTGACTCAAATTGAGACAGCAGAAAGAATACGGGAAATTGACCGTATTAATTTGGAAAAATCACTTTCTGTAGTGGACAATGGGTTAATGACTCTGTCCTCCAGAATTTTTTCTCTGGACAGCATTGTGTCTTCAGCAATCGACATATTATCGCAAGACTTACTGTTGTTACAACACGGTCAGTCTCAATTGCGTTCTATTGTACAGCTAGGCTGGACGTTACAAAATCTGCGTTCAGGCTATGTGCCTTGGCGTTTAATCAACACAACGTGACTATTCAATATCTTTAACCTTACTGATAAACAAATCAGTATGGCACAAAAGGGTGCTGATTATACAATCCTGAGCATTGAGAAACTCGAGAGATTACCAGTGACAATGTCAGAACGACCTGTCAGTGAATGGATAATACATGGGATAATTAATATTCCAATATCTACCTTCAGGTTTCAATACTGCCAAAAATATATACAGGCTGGCATGTACGAAAAATTGGGAAAGAGGTACATTAAAACAACATGGAACTTGCCCTATTCACATGCATGTGTCAGTAATAAAGGACAGAAAGTGTTTCTTAGTGGCAATAATTGTGCGATGTCACTAAGCGGTACACTTCTGTGTAACGGAATTAGTTTGCATGGAGCCTGTGAAGGGAACTCAAATAACCTTTCATGTCACCAGCTAGGCGCACCTTCAACAGAGATAGAACCATTCTTTCAAAGACTCTATAATGGGAGTTACGTTCTAATTGTGGACCGCAGATGTTGTAGTCTTATGCCCGGGACTCCTTATCTCGTAACTACGACTGCGAAGGTCAAGTGCTGTGGACGCTTATTGTTCCCCAGCTCCCTTCCAGACAGGGAGGCAAGGGCATGGCCCAACTTGAAAATTACTTCTATTCGAATAGATACTTTAAGCAGAATGAAAACAGTGCTTCTTCAGACGCCGACCAGGCTCACGTCATCAAAAGAAACGTATGATCTCCTAGTCGCAAGGACGACTGCAGAGATTCACTCATTGTTATCAACTAATTCCCCCATACATTTCGCAGAAATCCTGAATGAAATCTTAAATATTTCTGATACCAGTGGAGTCTCAAAAGTATTTAAGACAGTATTTTCGATGACATTAACACCATTCAAAGCCATACTGGGTATTTTTCCAGATTTCGTCCATTCGATTTTTGGCGGACTTCCCCTCATTTTGGGACTATTTGCAGGAATCCTATTCCTAGTCCTCATATTTCGTTATGGCAAACCATGTCACAGACAAAACACCTGCGACAAGGGAAGAAACAATCCTAGCCATTGGATACCGGGACCGGATATCAAAAATCCTGGGACTATCCCGGCTTAGAGACCTGAACATGACTTGGTTTCTTTCATTTCGACCAATGTGGCAACGATGTGTTTTACCTGTATTAAGGTGCTTGCTATGCGGAGAAGAATGCGTGTTAGATACCTGTCTGACGCAACAATCAGATGCGCCAATGGATGCAGAAACATTGTTGAGTCCAATAAAGGCTCATGCTTTGTGCTGCCCTCAACGGCTACCAATCCTGATGACGGCATTCGTGGAAGCTTCGCCACTACGATTAAGGGGTAGTGAAGTTCAAGATGAAAGCAGCATTGATCAGGTACGACCTTCTGTCAGCAATTCTAATGAAAACGTCAATGGAAACAATCATGCGCACGAATGCATGGTTACACCTTTTTCCGAGTTAGTGGAACTCTCCCAGGAAGCTGTTGACAGCTTTTTCGACAGTCTAAATGATATGATGTTCTCACCAGAGCAGAAATAGAGACTTTTGAGCAAGCTCGCACACGGCGTTCCCTGAATTTGGCCTTCAACTAGAATAGCAAAATACAATGAACAATTTTCCCTCCAGTTCACGGACAGCAATTTTTTTCAGCAGCCCCAAAATATTTTTACGAATTTTTCGGGACACTTATTTTCTGCTTAAAGTAAGAACTATTCTTAGAGAACTAAAATTTCTGTTTTTAGATACTTTATAGACATTAGCTGCCCGCTGGTATGTTCATAATTATTTTATTCTGTGATGGAATGGTCTCGAAACTTTTTTCTGTATTAAGAGCCATTTCATGTGTAAATTCTCATATACAAATTAGTGATAATGTATAGATATGCGTGATTACTTTAGCGTTGTTCTACAGCTTGAGTGCATATAATACATGTGACTGTTTTTTCCGTATGTTTGATAAAATTCAAAATGCATTTATGTATTTTGGGGTGGTAAGGTATACACGATACTCTACAGTATGTTTTACTATGCATAGATTCGTAAATCTGTCCATAGTTAGCGTGGAGTGGGTGTGATGTATTCCTATAGGTTCTGTATCGATCCCCCTATTCCTGACCCTATTCTGGTTAACAAGTTAACTAGCAGCCATCCCGTGATGCAGAAAGCCCCCATGATGCAGGAACCGTTATCTGATTAGGTCATAACGCTTGCCATCTAATTAGACAAGCGATATTCCTCCAGCCCCTGATAAGGCATACGGAGTTCTCAAAACAAATCAAACCTATGACATCCTGTGAAAAACCCTGCGGCCATTGTTTTGATTTCACCGAGAACTTCAGCAAAAGAATGTGCTAACGACCAGGTCGTATGACATCCTTATTGACGTATCTATGTCCATCCTTACGTCAATCTCGGCACCTTAAAGGTATAAATATTACTGATATTGCCCTATGCAGACACACGCGGTGGTGACGAGATCGGAGCAGCCAGACTTGCCGAAGCCCAGAGCAGAGCAGACCCCGCTGGCGCAGCCCCGCCTTCCTGACGCGCTGAGAACGAGACGCTGTTTTCTCCTGCCGAGAAATCCAGCTCCGGCGCTTCCGGGTAGCCCTCGCAGGCAGCCTGGAATATCGAGACCAGAGACGAGAGATACCATCCCTCATTCATCCTTGACTCCAGGTACAGAACTGAATAACCCCTCACAGAGAATTCTTGAGTCAGTCACTTGGCAAAACAAACGTAACTTAAACTGCTACTTTCTACTCCCGCCCACGTATTAGGCTTAGGTCAGGTACATCTGGGGTAGGCGTAGTTAGAAACACCAGTTGAGTACGATTAGTCAAATGTATATGTGTATGTATCTATTTTATCCATTTTAAACCATCATATGGCTTAGAAACCATATCAATGTTTTTACAGTATTATTTTATACTTCTGCTTTTAATGTATGCACTTTACTTAACCATAAGTATTGCAATAATATCGATCCATTTCTCTTGTATGAGAAAAGAGACTGATCAATAAATAACATCTTTTATTGAACACGCCCGTCTCTTCCTTTTCTCTACAATCTGGTGAGACTAAGAATGCACGTACTGACTGAGTAAAATAAGTCGTCTTTTGTTTTCACACGACTCTAGAGATACACTCTTGATTAGGGGAGAGCAAAGTTGTCATGTTCTATGGTTGTCAGAAACTAAATCCCTTCTTGTCTATCCAGGGAGGTTCAACTCCTCCTTGCCTATTCGAGAAAGTTTCTAGTGAACTACGAGCTAGCTGGCAAACCCAAAACTTTAAGTCTAATATCGACAGTAGTAGACCTAGTTAACGTCTGGTCTAGGCCTATACTATTGAAGGTATTATTCCAATGCGCAGAGCCTATTGGGATAATAGGAACTACACTACATGGACACTCAAAGGTTTTTGGAAAAAGATTATGAAATGATTTTAGCATATATTGAGGTTCATCAAGGATTCGATCCTAATGGGAATAATCGAGAGGGAACCTTAGATCCGAATGCATATATGAATATGTGTACAACGCATGAAAATGTCACTTGGTTGAAAAATGAGATTTTGGATTTTGTTGAGTTTAATTTCACTCAGTATTTTCGACATTTTCAAGACCGTAATGTTACTGAAGATAGGGCTATTCCAGTAGCTATACTAAATAGTACCTCTGCGTTCTGTGTTCAGGGAGTAGGGTACATATCAGTAGGAGAGAGCCAATGTAATTACACTTATCAGTTGCGTACTTTTAGCAGCCCTCCATTGTTGACTCCTCCTAATGTATATTTTGTCTGTGGAGAAAATGCCTATACTTGGCTTCCACGAGGTTGGGCTGGACGTTGCTACCTGTCCTTCCTGTACCCCCCAGTCTTCCTTTGTCGATTAGATCAATCACCATTTACTCACAGTTCCGCAAGGCCCTTAAGACCCATTTGTTTTCTACTGCGTACTCCTGTTAAAGCACTCTTGGCACTCTCCACCCTCCTCATCCCTTTTTTCCAGCGCCAGGAAGCCGTTTGGTCACAGTGCGCTTTATTAAGAACCTTCTTCATTTCATTTCATTTCATTTCTCCAGTCTATATTGCCCCTTCAGGTTATCACAAGGATCACCGCTTTTGATAAACGAAGTGTGCTTGTTACGAGAAATAAAAGAGAGATAGATACTACTGATATAGATCAGACAGATACCCCACTGCAGCGTTTTACTGACATTATAAAAGGAGCATTTCCCATCTGGGGGCCTATAATAACCAGCAAAGAAGTACGCCGGTTGTCCAGAGTAGTTGAAGGGGTAATTAACACTACTGAAGGAATATTGACTAATCTAACCATAGAGCTACAAGTGACCAGTCTCGTTTTGCTTCAGAATCGTATGGTTTTAGACGTTATCTTGGCAGATCAAGGTGGAGCATGCCTTGTGATCGGCAGTTCTTGCTGTGTTTATATGCCTGACTCCGCCCCCTCCGTTCGTTTGGCTATCCAGAAGCTACAGCGTTTGGCTTCCGAAATACATGTAGAGGCTGGTACGTGGTCCCTCTCTGGTTAGTTCTGGGGTTTGTTTTCTACTTGGGGATTGAAAATTCTGATAGTGGTCGCATGTTTAGCCGGTATCATATTCACGTGCTGCCTTTGTGTACAAAGTGGACCTGCATGTTGCTCTTATTGTGCAACTAAACTCACCTCCTTTGTGGCCGGTCCATCCCCAGCAGCAGTAAAGGCTCAGTTAGTTCCGCAGGAACTCAAAGATTTAATGCAGATTGATGAGGGAACATTTGAAGATTGAGCAGTTTTAGTTATCTACATCATGCTAAAAAGGCCATTCTGAGGGATAAAAAATAGATTTCCCATACATAAGGAGAATCAGACCTATATTATGTTAGCATGATGCCTCTATATGTACCTTCTTTTGCTTGATATATATATATATATATATATATATATATATATATATATATATATATATATATATATATATATATATATATATATATATATATATATATATATATATATATATATATATATATATATATTACCTACTGGCGGTCGCCAGTAGGTATATATAGTTAGGATTTTTACTCTATGGGTTTTTTGAAAATTCTATGTCTAATAACTTTGGCATTTGTGGACGGAATCGGCTGAAATTTTCAGGAAAATGGCACATTTTGTTTCTGAGCAGCCCTTGAAAATTTGGGGGGGGTTCGTCCAGTGGGGGCCGAGAAAAAAGGGGGGTCCCAAAACGTGTTTTTAACATTGAGTTTTCCATAGGGCGGTTGGCCTCACTTTTAGCCCGAACGGCTGAATGGATTTGCACGAAACTTGGCAAAATTGTAGGGACTGGTAGCCCGATGTGCCTTTTGTAGGTCTCAATATATGTGCTCCAGTGGATTTTGAGAAATTAACGTTTAAAAAAAGATATATATCTGTAACAGCGGACCGGTTAGCGCTCTGGTTCGCGGACTTTTCGCGCAACGGAGCTTTGTGAAGCGAAGCTGATTGGTTCTCCGGCGTCTGTCAACATTCCAAACAGTCCGTAGCGGCCGCCATCTTGTCTCTCGGTAGGATCGAGAGACAAGAGGAGGTCAAAACAAAGGGGGAAATAACTATAAGGGGGCATAGTAGATCCTCGCTGACCCCCTAGGTTTGATGTGGAGGTTTTAAAAGGGCCCCGCGGGGCAAAAAAAAAAAATAATAATAATAATCGAACGGCTGATGACCATAAGGGGGCATAGTAGATCCTCGCTGACCCCCTAGGTTTGATGTGGAGGTTTTAAAAGGGCCCCGCGGGGCAAAAAAAAAAAATAATAATAATAATCGAACGGCTGAATGGATTTGCACGAAACTTGGTAAAATATTAGGGACTGGTAGCCCGATGTGCCTTTGCTATGTCTCAATATATGTGCTTCAGTGCATTTTGAGAAATTAACGTTCAAAAACAAGATATATATCTGTAACAGCGCTCCGCTTCGCGGAGATAAAATTATATGTGTATTACCTAGCTGTTGCTAACACCAGTTAGCGACGGCTAGTAGGAGATAGCGACCATCTTGGGTCCCACTTTGCATGTGAGTGATATTTATCACTAATGACATGCAAAGTGGGCATGCCAAGATGTTAGCGACTGGAAACAGTCGCTAACATCGCTATCTCCTATTATCAACTTTTGGAAATATTCGAGATAAGCGCGAATATCTCCAAAAAGTAACAGCTGCCCTGAGCAGTTCTTAGCCATGTTATCCAATGGGAGGTGGATAACATGGCTAAGAGCATTAGCTCGGTAATGCATGAATATCGCGGAGTTTTCAGCGATATTAATGCATTGCGCTCGTTTTTTATCGTATTTGCGATAAACCTTGATAATAGCAAGGTTTATCTGCGATAATTTCTGACGGTAAAAAAATCTTTGCAATGCATCGTTAGGGATAAATATCGCTTAACTTTGGTAATATGCCCCAACGTCTGTTAACGTTCGATTCGAAGGAAATCAGGAATTGTTGAAAAACATTGTGTGCGCCATCTTGTCTTTTTTCAAATGCCACACTTTTGTCGTGCACGGCAGCCATTTTAGATGCCTTGACCAGATCCACTCTGTGCACGCTGTCGATCCTTAGCATGGCTCCCCACCCTCGCAAGCATCTCCCCCAGGCAGTGGTCACCCCCGCTCTCTGTTTTATGCATGGGTAATAAACCTCCCCCCATCTGCGCTGTTCTTCCCTGAGAATCACACCCTGTGCCCGCCCGACACCTCCCTTTCGCCCTATTCACTACCGCACCCTCTGACACTCCTTTTCCTCTGTGTCCGATTGTCCAGGCCGGTCCTAGGCTATCAGCTAGCCCTGCAGATGTAGTTTATGGCCACAGCTGTAAAGAATCACCCGTCTTCAAAGGAGTTATAGTAGATCAAGGCCCACACTCGATGAGATCCGTCACAGCAGAAGCGTTGCTATTATCTGAAAACCATTCTGTATTGTGATTGGGGAGGGGACCGAGCGTGAAGCGGAAGATTCCAGGGATGACTCTTTGTACATCAAAGTTTTTACAATTATGTGTCACATTAAAAATATATAGCACTCCGACAAAGTAGTAAGATTATAAAACTTTAATAATTTATAAATATATACAAGAAAACAAAAATAGTAATAACATATAAACATTTTTAGAGAAAAACAACGAAGTAGCGGTCGGCTGTGCGAATAGTCCCAACGCAGCACAACGTCCAGATTTCCGGCGTGGGGCGTCGCGGGGGGTGGGTGATCAGTAGCAAACTGTTGTGCGAATAGTTCCAAGGCAGCAGAACGCGCCGAAATCTAGATGACACAAAAGTGATGTCTAGTAAGTTGCCACCCAGCAAATAACGGCGTGGGGCGTCGCGGGGGGTGGGTCATCAGTAGCAAACTGTTGTGCGAATAGTTCCAAGGCAGCAGAACGATGGCACCAAGGTGATGTCCAGTAAGTTGCCGCACTGGTTTTGGTATCCTACAATGCTGCTCCGAATAACGGCGTGGAGCGCCCCGGGGGAGGCGGCGTGAACGGGCCTCTCCAGGTGGAGTCTCGTCTGTTGTAGTGGGGCGCCCCTTTACCGTTTCAGTTGCCATTCCGTCCGCTTTTGGTCCACTGTGTCAAAATCCGCCATTCAGCTGAGTTGCGCCCACTCTTGCGGTGCAGCGATAGGCGGCTGTCACAGGACTCTCAAAATGGCGCCAGGCTGTTTCCTTTTTGGGCCTGGTCCACTGAAATGGCCCTGGGACACCTTGGAAATCGGACGCTTGTCTGCTAGGTCTTGGACCCCATTCTCGAAAGCGTCCCCTCCGCCTTGAGAATTCATCAAAAGTTTTGGGGGCCCCGACTCCTGCAGGCTTCTGGTGGGGAGCGGCTGCCATGATTGCTCGCGGAATGACCACGACGGAGCTACGAGATGGTGGTGCTCTCATGGTGACGCCAGCTTCAGTCTGAAACATCCAGAAACAAGGTGGGGCTTTCATCGTTTGGGGGAAAAAAAAAGTTTTCATCCAATGAAAAGTGTTGTTTTTAGGTCATATGATCAAGCCTTCCATCATTAGGAAACCAAAAGTAAAATGAACCAATGAAAAGTTTTATAAACAAGTCACATGACCTGTTATGCGGCATAGGGTATAAAATGCAGAGAAAATACGTTGGCACGTGAGGCGGCGTCAGTAGCGGACCGATGTGCGAATAGGCCGAAGGCAATACAACGCGCCAAGATCCGGATGGCATCGAGGTGGTGTCATAGTTGAGAGTTCTGAGCAGCGGTTGTAACACTGTCTGAAGCTTATTTGCAGCTGCTGCAGCTTCACTACGCGCCAAGATCCGGATGGCACCGAGGTGGTGTGTAGGAAGTTGCCGCACTGGTGTGGCCATCCTACAATGCTGAAAGTCGGCGTGGGGCGCCCCGTTGGCCTGTGAGTTTGCGTCAGTAGCGGACCGATGTGCGAATAGGCCGAAGGCAGCACAACGCGCCAAGATCCGGATGGCACCGAGGTGGTGTCTAGTAAGTTGTCGCACTTCTGTGGCCATCCTACAATGTTGAAAGTCGGCGTGGGGCGCCCCGTTGGCCTGTGAGATGGTGTCAGTAGCGGACTGATGTGTGAATGGGGCCAAAGGCAGCGCAACAATATTTTCTACTATATTTCCGGTGTAGAAGAGACCACAAGGCGCTGAGATGCCAAGATCCGGATGGCACCGAGGTGGTGTGTAGCAAGTTGCCGCACTGGTGTGGCCATCCTACAATGCTGAAAGTCGGCGTGGGGCGCCCCGTTGGCCTGTGAGATGGCGTCAGTAGCGGACCGATGTGCGAATAGGCCGAAGGCAGCACAACAATATTTTCTGATTGACACCACAAGGCGCTGAGATGCCAAGATCCGGATGGCACCGAGGTGATGTCTAAGTTGCGGACTGATGTGCGAATGGGGCCAAAGGCAGCGTAACAATATTTTTTGTATGGAAGATACCACTAGGCGTTGAGATGCCAAGATTCGGATGGCACTGAGGTGATGTCTAGCAAGTTGGTGTGGTCATCCTACAATGCTGAAACTCGGCGTGGGTCACCCCATTAGCCTGTGAGATGGCGTCAGTAGCGGACCGATGTGCGAATAGGCCGAAGGCAGCACAACGCGCCAAGATCCGGATGTCACCGTGGTGGTTTCATAGTTGAGAGGCACTTCATCTGCAGTGGGGCGCCGAGATCCGGATGGCACCGAGGTGATGTCTAGCAAGTTGCTGTACTGGTGTGGTCATCCTACAATGCTGAAACTCGGCGTGGGTCGCCCCATTAGCCTGTGAGATGGCGTCAGTAGCGGACCGATGTGCGAATAGGCCGAAGGCAGCACAACGCGCCAAGATCCGGATGTCACCGTGGTGGTTTCATAGTTGAGAGGCACTTCATCTGCAGTGGGGCGCCGAGATCCGGATGGCACCGAGGTGATGTCTAGCAAGTTGCTGTACTGGTGTGGTCATCCTACAATGCTGAAACTCGGCGTGGGTCGCCCCATTAGCCTGTGAGATGGCGTCAGTAGCGGACCGATGTGCGAATAGGCCGAAGGCAGCACAACGCGCCAAGATCCGGATGTCACCGTGGTGGTTTCATAGTTGAGAGGCACTTCATCTGCAGTGGGGCGCCGAGATCCGGATGGCACCGAGGTGATGTCTAGCAAGTTGCTGTACTTGTGTGGTCATCCTACAATGCTGAAACTCGGCGTGGGTCGCCCCATTAGCCTGTGAGATAGCTGTTCTTTGGATTTGGGCCTGGCTCGTCTGCTGTAGTGGGGCGCCCCTTTACCGTTTCAGTTGCCATTCAGCTGAGTTTCGGCTGCTCTTGATGCTACAGCGACAGGCGGCTGCAACAGGACTCTCAAAATGGCGGCCTGTTCTTTGGATTTGGGCCTGGTCCACTAAAATGGCCCTGGGACACCTTAGAACTCGGACGCTCGATTTTTTTTTCCTTTCCTGTACATGCAAAAAAAGGTAAATGCCCGGTACGTTACACGCTTCATCTGCCACGATGAACTCTCCAGAGGAACCGAAAAAAAATATAGTTGTGGTAACTATACCATGCATCGTCATATGGAGAGGTGGCACCAATTAATTATAGTGCTGCATAAAAGAGAGATTTGGAGGAGAACCCCTGACCTGCTAGTACATTCATCAAAGAAGTGGCACTGAGAGCTTCAGAGGCAAGGGAAACGGTCCCAAATATTTAGAAGAACTTTGGAAAGATTAAAATGACATGTTTAGATTGTGGCAAATTAATTTCATGTGGACAGATGAGTGTTACTCTAATAAATACAGCATATGAACATCATCATAGTCGATGGTTGGTAGAGACATTTTGACTATATCCTGGACCTGCCCGTCCTCGCCCAAAATGGCGCCAGAATAAATGGGACTCGTAACTCCTTGTTGTGTACTGGTTGCAGAACCTTGAAATCACGAGATACGTATGCAGTTTTGAAGCACATGGCGGGCGGGGACGAGAATTGATTGAATATTTCGACATCCCTATTGATATTAAGTTCTGATGTGTTATTGATTACTGTACTGTTGAAAGTTCGAATTAACGTCACCCATGGTACTTGCCCGCAAATGTATATCTAGATAATTTTATTGTAACTGGCCCTGTCGTATTTTAATTATAAAATGTACGTCCACCGATTCCGTAACTGTTAGACACCTTAGTTCTTGCAACCTAATGGCCCGCCCGTTACGTTCCTCTACAGTGTAAATGTCTATTCATCATATACGATTACAGTTTGCTCCGTGGCCGGCCCACGTGGTTATAGGCTCGTATTTGTATAATGAAATTTTCACAATAAAGGTTTTTAAAAGAAAACATGGTAGTAGTATATACATTGGTAAAGTTTTTAATAATAGTCACTGTTTTAGAATCATTAAAAGGCAAGTGAAATAAAGCAGACCAATTACATGAAGGGTAAAAGGTATAATACGAAGGAACGCAGTAAAGATAAATGGTCAAGGGCTGTTGTGTTTTCTATTCCTGCAACATAAAGTGATCGATAAGAATCTCATATTCAGGCGTATCGGCGACTAAGACAGCAGGTCGACCCTCTTTTGCTCAACGGCTCCGTCATGGGACGAAGAAACGCTCTTTTTCTCGAAAAAAGAATATATTTTACTTGCAGGACAGTTGTAAAATTTCCGGGAAAGTACATTAGCCTGGAACATTATAACATATATTTAAGAAAAAATAATGTTCGGAAGTAATGAAAAGCGTAATTTTTAGGTCATATGACCAAGCCTTTCATCATTACAATAAGAAAAGTAAAATGAACCAATGAAAAGTTTTATTAACAAGTCACATGACTTGTTATGCTTACGTTACGCGCTGCGCGCCCCGGATGACTTCCGGATGCGCTAACGCGGCGCGTCATATGACGCATTACGCGACAACGCAGGTACAGAATATAGTCAAAATGTCTCCACCAACCAGCGGTCGGAACACAACCCCTTTCAGCAGGCTAAATAGTTCTGTTAAATGACAACAGAAGGGACAGGCAACAAGAACCATCAGTCAAAGAGGGGAGGGCTAGTTCTTCTCTACCGGGTTACATTGGGGCGCTACCGGAACTGATCGAATTGGTAGTCTACAGTGTTTCTGGATGTTTCAGACTGAAGCTGGGGTTAGCATGAGAGCAGCACCATTTCGTAGCTCCGTCGTGGTCATTCCGCAACCAATCATGGCAGCCGTTCTTTATCGTTATTTTGGGCGGGGTGGGTGGCGGAGCCGAGCTGTTTTGCAGCCATCATTGTGTGGAGTTCAGTTCATCTCACTAGTTTTGTATTTGTCATGAGGGGTTGTTCCTAATGTTTCTATTTTAGCGAGGTCAAAAAGAGATCCCATTAGTGGCCTACTGATTTTGCTCGATTCCTTTTCTTTTTTTTTACACGATTTTTCGTTATCTGCAAAGACTAAACAGAGTATTGCGACTCTGTGTTTGTTTGTAAATAGAGAATGAACCAAAGAGAACTAATTCTAAAACAGTAAATACTTGGATAACAATGAATCAAATGGAGAGAGAAGCAGGCACGACGGATTACAATGGGGGCAAAGACCTGCGTTAACTACCTTTCACTATCTGCAAAGAGAGAGTACTCCTAATAGAAATGAGGGGGGGGGGCACCATTCAAAGCAGATCAGTGTGCATAAACACGAAAATGTTTTCACTTACCACGTACTTGACATTCGACAGCTTATGATATTTGCTATTAAAAAACCATTGAAATTCACTGAAAAAACCATAGGTTATAGACCATATATAGTTAGGAATTAGCATTTACAAAACCTTGAAAATTCACTGAAAAAACCATAGGTTATAGACCATATATAGTTAGGAATTAGCATTTAAAAAACCTTATTTTACTCACACAAAACCATTGAAATTCCATATATAGTTAGTTGCACTAACTATATATCGCGCACCTGCAATCCACTGCTGATGATGTCACATATTACATCATTCATGACATGGTCAGTGACATCACTGATGACATCACTGATGACATCTCAAATGACATCACTGATGACATCACTGATGACAACATCCAGTGACTGTATGTTTCTGTAAAGTTAAAATGTGTCTTACATATTGAAGAATGAGTGGAAGTATAAGTGTCTGGACAAAGGATTTAGTAGGTGCATGACTGAATGCATGAGTGAGTGATTAAATGTGTCTCACTGAGTGCATGGGTTAGTGACTAAAGTGTCTTAATTTGTGCATCATTATGTCTGTTGTTCTGTAAACTGCTGCATGTTTTGATCAGTAGCTATATGATTAACTATATGGGTTACTGATTGATTGTCCAAGTATTTGTATGGGAGACTGAGTGTGTGTGTGGCTGGCTGGGAGGTGTGTGACTCTGTGCAGATCAATGTGTACTTGTATCAATGATTGTATAACAAGGTAAGTATGTGTTAGTATATGTTTGAAAATGTAAGGTGCTCTATGTTTAACTGTATAGACAAGAAAATGGAAGTGTCATTGATTCTTTACAGGACTGACTAGGTGTGTGAGTAACTCCATGGATGAGTGGCAGACTGTGAGTGTCTGTATAGGTGTATGAGTGCATATGATAGTGTTGTAAAGATGAGTGATTGTATGTATGAATGATAGTATGGGTGAATGAGTGAAGGTGTGTGTAGACGTAGGAATCAGTGAGTGCGTATGTAGTGACTAGTATTGGTGTGTCAATGGTTTCAAAAATTATATTCTGTATTTAACACTGGGTGAAACAGAGGTTATATTAAAATGTGAGGAGATGCATTGTATTGTCACATGAATGATATCATCAGTGATGTGGTCATTGATGTCAAATGAGATGTCATCAGTGATGTCATCAGTGATGTCATTTGAGATGTCATCAGTGATGTCATCAGTGATGTCACTGACCATGTCATGAATGATGTAATATGTGACATCATCAGCAGTGGATTGCAGGTGCGCGATATATAGTTAGTGCAACTAACTATATATGGAATTTCAATGGTTTTGTGTGAGTAAAATAAGGTTTTTTAAATGCTAATTCCTAACTATATATGGTCTATAACCTATGGTTTTTTCAGTGAATTTTCAAGGTTTTGTAAATGCTAATTCCTAACTATATATGGTCTATAACCTATGGTTTTTTCAGTGAATATATATATATATATATATGTGCATACAACTCCTTCCAGACGAAAGAAGACAGCGACCCAGGAGGAAACGGTGGAAACCACTGGTTTAATGACACAGATGCGAATGCATTTCGACAGCCATGCTTTTGCAGGGAGGACGATACAGAAAAGGGGGTGGGGGGAGGACAGCATTATTTCACTCCTTGCGTATCCACTGCTAACAGAGTAGGCCGAGAACCATACAGACGCCATTTTCGAACTTATGCTCGAACAAGGGCTGTGATCACATGTTAATCTCCGTCAGTTGTCAAGCCCCAGTTCATCTGAGTTACTGGGAGCAGCTGAACGTAGGCTGTTTACTCGACTGTCCTGAGACTCAAGGTCGCATCTGGCTTTTGGTGCGATAAGCGCATTCTTGGAGGCGCCGTGCTTACACTCCCGGGCAGCAAGACGAAAGGGAGTCACACCTCATGACCATCCCAGTAATAAATAGTTAAGCTTTGAACTAATCATGTGTGCCATATATGGTCCTTCCCTGGAGCTCGAGGGCCTTTGAGCGGGTGGGGATTGAAATTGTGGAGCCACTGGACGCCAAGACAGCCATGGGCAACAGGTTCATCCTGGTCTTGGTGGACCATGCCACCCCGTACCCGGAAGCCATACCTCTGAGGACAGTGACGGCCCCCGTGGTGGGACGAGCACTGATGGGAGGTTTTTCACGAGTAGGATTCCCTCACGAGGTAGTGTCTGACCAGGGGACCAACTTAATTTCTAAGTATATGAAGTCCCTGTGGCAGGAGTGTGGTATAACCTACAAGTTCACCAATCCTTACCACTCCCAAGGAAATAGGTTGGTTGAAAGGTTTAACCGAACCCTGAAGGGCATGATAATGGGTCTTGAGGAACCCATGAGGCATAAGTGGGACGTCCTCTTACCATGCCTGCTCTTTGCATACCGGGGAGATGCCACAGAAATCTCTAGGGTTCAGTCCCTTTGAGCTTCTCTATGGACACCCAGTCAGAGGACCTCTGAGTCTGGTCAAGGAAGGCAGGGAGCAACCTCCCAGGAAACCTCCCCAGGATGTATATAGCTACATGCTGGCCTTCAGGAACCAGACCAGGCGCTTCAGGCAACTCGCTCAGGCGTATCTGGAGGCCAGCCAGGAGGGGATGAAGCGCTGGTATGACCAGAATGCCACTCTGGTAGAGCTTCAACCTGGACAGAAAGTGTAGGTCATGGCCCCAGTGGAGCCCTGTGCGCTCCAGGATAAGTGGACCGGACCATTTGAGGTTGTGGAGCGCAAGAGTCCAGTTACCTACTTGGTGGACTTGAGGTCTCCCTGGAACCCCTTTAGGGTCCTGCATGTCAACCGCATTAAGCCCCATTTGGAGAGGTCCGAAGTGGGCATGCTCTTGGAAACAGATGCTGGAATTGAGGAGGAGACTGAGCCTCTTCCTGACCTCCTGTCTGCCACAGAGCAAGATGGGTCAGTGGATGGTGTTAACCTCTCTTCCACCCTGACCCCTGAGCAACAGAATGACTGCCGCCAGTTGCTGGGACAGTTTTCTGACCTGTTCTCCCTGGTTCCTGGTGTCACAGATTGGTGCGTCCATGATGTGGACACAGGAGACAGCTTACCTGGGAAGCGCACGTCTTACAGGGTAACTGACAGGGTGAGGGCTTGCATCAAAGAGGAGGTCTCAAAGATGCTTGCACTAGGGGTGATTGAGTCCTCTAGCATTCCTTGGACCAGCCCAGTGGAATTGGTCCCAAAGGCTGCAGCACTGGGTGCCACACCCGAACTCTGGTTCTGTGTGGACTACAGAGGGCTCAATTCAGTCACGAAGACTGACGCGCACCCCATCCCCAGAGCTGTGATGAGCTCATTGATCGGCTAGGGGCTGCACGGTACCTCAGCAAGTTTGACTTAATGTCTGGGTACTGGCAGATCGCCTTGACTGATTGGGCAAAGGAGAGGTCAGCATTCTCCACACCAGATGGGCATTTCCAGTTCCGTATTATGCCCTGTGGGATGAAGAGGTTGGTCAACCAGGTGTTGGTTGGACTGGATGAGTTCAGTGCCGCCTACCTGGATGACATCGCAGTGTTCAGTGCCAGTTGGGGGGAACAGCTGTGCCACCTCTGGGAAGTGTTGTTGGCACTGCGAAGGCAGGCCTCACGATCAAGGCGAGTAAGTGCCATATCGGGCAAGGTTCTGTGGTGTACTTGGGACACCAAGTTGGGAGCGGCCAGGTGGCGCCCCTACAACTCAAGATTGAAACCATCCTGGCTTGGGAGACCCCCGAAACCCAGGCAGAGGCGAGGGACTTTTTAGGACTCATAGGGTTTACAGGTTTGTCAAGGGGTATGGCAACATTGTTGCACCCTTGAAAGAGCTGACTTCCAGAAAGCAGCCCAAGAAATTGATTTGGACTGACACCTGTCAGAAAGCTTTTGAGGCCGTGAAAGCTGCCATGTGCACGTCGTCCGTGCTCCTGGCACCCAACTTCTCAAGAGAGTTCATCTTTCAGACAGATGCTTCAGAGCATGGTGTGGGGGCTGTTTTGTCACAGATGAATGAGGAGGTCCTAGTTCAACCTGTAGCCTTCATCAGAAGGAGGTTACTTCCACGGGAACAGAGGTGGAGTGCTATTGAGCGTGAGGCATTTGCTGTGGTCTAGGCACTGAAGAAGCTGAGACCATACCTGTTTGGGGCTCACTTATGGGTTCAGACAGACCACAGGCCCCTCAGATGGTTGATGCAGATGAGGAGTGAGAATCCCAAGCTGTTGAGGTGGTCCATCTCTACTTTACGGTGGAACACCGCCCTGGTACAGAAAACGCCAATGCTGATGGTCTGTCCAGATTTTTCCACCTTAGTAATGAGAACTCCCAGGAGTTAGGGTAGTGCTCCCCACATTTCAGCTGGAGGGGACACGTGTTAGACATGGCACCATTGGCGTGGGTATCCCTTCCATTGTTGCTGTTGCCTCATCTGTTTTTGCTGGTGTTAGATGTTTCGGGCACTGTGCCACTGCTGTCCAGTGCCACAGTGCAAGTGCTCCCTATTGTAAATGAATGTATTAATTGGTGATTCCATGATTGACTATTTGATTTACTTGTCAGACCCTAGTACAGTGCCCCAGGAGTGCCCAGGGCTTGCAATCCAAATGCTGCTAGTGGGCCTGAACGGTGATGGATCAAGCCCTGATCTTTGGACTGGGTAAGAGTGGTCTGCTTAATTCAGACACTCTGTTCATCACCACCCCCTTTTCTGAATCGCTAGTGGGCCTGCAGCACTGGTTGTGCCACCCACAGAAGCAGCCTTGTAAAATGTGTCTATGGCCTGCCATTACAGAGCCTGTGTGCAGTATGGTACTGTCATGCTGACTGGGCAAGTGCACCCACTTGCCAGTCCCTAAACGTTCGCTTTTCTTCATATCAGACACCCCTATGGTAGGCCCAAGGGCAGGGTGCATTTTAAATATAAGGTAGGACAAGCCCTGATGTGTGTGGCATGTCCTGATAGTGAATTACAGCTAAGCATGGGCGTAAAATCCGTTCCGCTCGTGGAATCTGCGGATTTTGGGCAAATTCGCGAATTCTCGCGAATTTGCCAAAAATTCGCAAATTCGCACGCAGCGGATTTTTTTGCTTGGTCGTGCTTGACAAATACAATATTGCGGCGCGCGGCGTTCACTTACCGTCATTCAGCGTTTGAAGAGTTGTTTTCTCCATGTTTGCGTGTGCTGTGCCATTTTGGATCTTGCTGCGTGATCCCGCGGGAGTTTGTCGACCGCGATTACGTCATCGCGGCCCGCCACCTTCCACAGCGAGAGTTTGTCAACGCGAGTACGTCATGAAGGCCCGTGATCACGCATAGTGGCAGTAAACAATTAAACAATTGCGAACACGTAGATGCGGCGGGTATCAACAATCTTGCGCTCGTGAAAATTGCAAAATTTGCAGTTCTGCACCAGAAATCCACCAGCAGGCACCATAAACCTTCTGAAAATGATGATTTTTATCAGAATAACTCATCAGGTTGACATTTGCCTGCACTTTTTTTTGCAAGGAGTCCATTTTGGGGGGGGGGGGGAGAAGGAAATGCCCCACAGTCTCCAACTTCCTGTTCCTGTCCAGCAGGCTCCTCCCAGTGCTTTGTTCATGTCCTGGTCACTTTGATTTGGATCTTGACCTGGAAGGATTACTTTTTGTGGATGTTGCTGGATATTTGGATTTGAGGCCTTTTTGACTTTCTTTGGATCACTTTTGGATTAGAAATTTCACAAGTAAGTTTGTTTGGGGCATTACAGTTGCTGCAACTACAATTTTGGAACTTTTTCAGAACATTAAATAAAATATATTGTGGGTAGCCACAGTATCCAGTAGGACCAGGGTTAGTTATAGGTGCATGATACAACTGTTTTGTTGAATTTCAACATCATTTAGGGCAAGGATGGCATTGGATTGTGGTGATTATTATGTGTTTTTCGATTTTTTGGCTGTTGTTGGGGCCTTTTGCCCAGGGGTACTCAGTATTGCATGGACTGAGTCTTTCTGTGGGGTCTCTTTAATGTAAACATTATGGAGGGCATGGATGGCATTGGATTGTGGTGATTTTTGTGTGTTTTTCGATTTTTTGGCTGTTGTTGGGGCCTTTCGCCCAGGGGTACTCAGTGGTGCATGGAATGAGTCTTTCTGTGGGGTCTCTTTAATGTAAACATCATGGATGGCATTGGATTGTGGTGATTTTTGTGTGTTTTTCAACTTTTAGGGGTGGGGTGGGGGCCTGTCCATGTTGGTGGGGGCCATTTTGAGGCGTGGTCCAGGCAGGGCCTGGCCATGTGGGCGGGGGTCTAGGGGCCATTTTGAAGCCAGGCAGTGTGCTTTGTGGTGCCATCGGCCTGCACCCAGTTTGCCATGCATTCATCCATTATGCCCAGGGGTACTCAGTGGTGCATGGACCGAGTCTTTCTGTGGGGTGTCTTGAATTTCAACATGATTGAGGGCATGGATGGCATTGGATTGTGGTGATTTTTGTGTGTTTTTCGATTTTTTTGGCTGTTGTTGGGGCCTTTTGCCCAGGTGTACTCAGTGGTGCATGGACTGAGTCTTTCTGTGGGGTCTCTTTAATGTAAACATCATGGCGGGCATGGATGGCATTGGATTGTGGTGATTTTTGTGTGGTTTTCGATTTTTTGGCTGTTGTTGGGGCCTTTTGCCCAGGGGTACTCAGTGGTGCATGAACTGAGTCTTTCTGTGAGGTCTCTTTAATGTAAACATCATGGAGGGCATGGATGGCATTGGAGTGTGGTGATTTCTGTGTGTTTTTGCGATTTTTTGGCTGTTGTTGGGGCCTTTTGCCCAGAGGTACTCAGTGGTGCATGGACTGAGTCTTTCTGTGGGATCTCTTTAATGTAAACATCATGGAGGGCATGGATGGCATTGGATTGTGGTGATTTTGTGTGTTTTTCAACTTTTTGGGGTGAGGTGGGGTCCTGTCCATGTGGGTGGGGGCCAATTTGAGGCCTGTTCCAGGCAGGGACTGGCCATGTGGGTGGGGGTCTAGGGGCAATTTTGAAGCCAGGCATTGTGCTTTGTTGTGCCATAGGCCTGCACCCAGTCTCCATTGCTTTCATTATTTATGCCCAGGGGTACTCAGTGGTGCATGATCCGAGTCTTTCTGTGGGGTGTCTTGAATTTCAACATGATTGAGGGCATGGATGGCATTGGATTGTGGTGATTTTTGTGTGTTTTTCGATTGTTTGGCTGTTGTTTGGGCCTTTTGCCCAGGGGTACTCAGTGGTGCATGGACTGAGTCTTTCTGTGGGGTCTCTTTAATGTAAACATCATGGAGGGCATGGATGGCATTGGATTGCGGTGATTTTTGTGTGTTTTTCGACTTTTTGGGTTGGGTGGGGGCCTATCCATGTGGGTGGGGGCCATTTTGAAGCCTGGCCCAGGCAGGGCCTGGACATGGGGGTGGAGGTCTAGGGGCCATTTTGAAGCCAGGCAGTGTGCTTTGTTGTGCCATAGGCCTGAACCCAGTCTGCCATGCTTTCATCCATTATGCCCAGGGGTACTCAGTGGTGGATGGACCGAGTCTTTGTGTGGGGTGTCTTGAATTTCAACATGATTGAGGGCATGGATTGCATTGGATTGTGGTGATTTTTGTCTGTTTTTCAATTTTTTGGCTGTTGTTGGGGCCTTTTGCCCAGGGGTACTCAGTAATGTAATTTAATGTAAAAATTATTTATAGAGTGCTCGGACACCACTGGTTTCATGGCCCTATAGAACGGATAAGCACAGGTGGGGAACAAGGTGCAGGTGTTTAGCCATCAATACGCTTGCCAGAACAAGTGAGTTTTTAACAGTTTCCTGAAGGATGTATAACGAGAGGTGGACCGGAGTGTATGTGGAAGGGAGTTCCAAAGCTTGGGTGCCAAAAAAGAAAACCCAAGGCCGCCATGTTTCTTCCGCTTGGTGTATGGACCGAGTCTTTCTGTGGGGTTTCATGAATTTCAACATGATTGAAGGCATGAATGGCATTGGATTGTTGTGATTTTTGTGTGTTTTTCGATTTTTTTGGCTGTTGTTGGGGCCTTTTGCTCAGGGGTACTCAGTGTTGCATGGACTGAGTCTTTCTGTGGGGTCTCTTTAATGTAAACATCATGGAGGGCATGGATGGCATTGGATTGTGGTGATTTTTGTGTGTTTTTCGACTTTTTGGGGTGGGGTGTGGGCCTGTCCATGTGGGTGGGGGCCATTTTGAGGCATGGTCCAGGCAGGGCCTGGCCATGGGGGTCTAGGGGCCATTGTGAAGCCATGCAGTGTGCTTTGTTGTGCCATAGGCCTGCACCCAGTCTGCCCTGCTTTCTTCAATTATGCCCAGGGGTACTCAGTGGTGCATGGACCAAGTCTTTCTGTGGGGTGTCTTGAATTTCAACATGATTGAGGGCATGGATAGCATTGGATTGTGGTGATTTTTGTGTGTTTTTCGATTTTTTGGCTATTGTTGGGGCCTTTTGACCAGGGGTACTCAGTGGTGCATGGACTAAGTCTTTCTGTGGGGTCTCTTTAATGTAAACATCATGGAGGGCATGGATGGCATTGGATTGTGGTGATTTTTGTGTGTTTTTCGATTTTTGGGCTGTTTTTGGGGCCTTTTGCCCAGGAGTACTCAGTGGTGCATGGACTGAGTCTTTCTGTGGGGTCTCTTTAATGTAAACATCATGGAGGGCATGGATGGCATTGGATTATGGTGATTTATGTGTGTTTTTTGACTTTTTGGGGTGGGGTGGGGGCCTCACTATGTGGGTGGGGGCCATTTTGAGGCCTGGTCCAGGCAGGGCCTGGCCATGTGGGTGGGGGTCTAGGGGCCATTTTGAAGCCAGGCAGTGTGCTTTGTTGTGCCATAGGCCTGCACCCAGTCTGCCATGCTTTCATCCATTATGCCCAGGGGTACTCAGTGGTGCATGGACCGAGTCTTTCTGTGGGTTGTCTTGAATTTCAACATGAGTGAGGGCATGGATGGCATTGGATTGTGGTGATTTTTGTGTGTTTTTCGATTTTTGGGCTGTTGTTGGGGCCTTTTGCCGAGGGGTACTCAGTGGTGCATGGACTGAGTCTTTCTGTGGGGTCTCTTTAATGTAAACATCATGGAGGGCATGGATGGCATTAGATTGTGGTGATTTTTGTGTGTTTTTTTATTTTTTGGCTGTTGTTGGGGCCTTTTGCCCAGGGGTACTCAGTGGTGCATGGACTGAGTCTTTCTGTGGGGTCTCTTTAATGTAAACATCATGGAGAGCATGGATGGCATTGGATTGTGGTGATTTTTGTGTGTTTTTCGATTTTTTGGCTGTTGTTGGGGCCTTTTGCCCAGGAGTACTCAGTGGTGCATGGACTGAGTCTTTCTGTGGGGTCTCTTTAATGTAAACATCATGGAGGACATGGATGGCATTGGATTGGGGTGTTTTTTGTGTGTTTTCTGACTTTTTGGGGTGGGGTGGGGGCCTGTCCATGTGGGTGGGGGCCATTTTGAGGCTTGGTCCAGGCAGGGCCTGGCCATGGGGGTGGGGGTCTACGGGCCATTTTGAAGCCAGGCAGTGTGCTTTGTTGTGCCATAGGCCTGCACCCAGTCTGCAATGCTTTCATCCATTATGCCCAGTGGTACTCAATGGTGCATGGACCGAGTCTTTCTGTGGGGTGTCTTGAATTTCAACTTGATTGAGGGCATGGATTGCATTGGATTTTGGTGATTTTTGTGTGTTTTTTGATTTTTTGGCTGTTGTTGGGGCCTTTTGCCCAGGGGTACTCAGTAATGTAATGTAATGTAATAATTATTTATAGAGCGCTCGGACACCACTGGTTTCATGGCGCTATAGAACGGATAAGCACAGGTGGGGAACAAGGTGCAGGTGTTTAGTCATCAGACGCTTGCCGGAACAAGTGAGTTTTTAACAGGTTCCTGAAGGATGTATAACAAGAGGTGGACCGGAGTGTATGTAGAAGGGAGTTCCAAAGCTTGGGTGCCAAAAAGAAAACCCAAGGCCGCCATGTTTCTTCCGCTTGGTGCATGGACCGAGTCTTTCTGTGGGGTGTCATGAATTTCATGTGGGTGGGGGCCATTTTGAGGCATGGTCCAGGCAGGGCCTGGTCATGGGGGTCTAGGGGCCATTTTCAAGCCATGCAGTGTGCTTTGTTGTGCCATAGGCCTGCACCCAGTCTGCCCTGCTTTCTTCAATTATGCCCAGGGGTACTCAGTGGTGCATGGACCAATTCTTTCTGTGGGGTGTCTTGAATTTCAACATGATTGAGGGCATGGATAGCATTGGATTGTGGTGATTTTTGTGTGTTTTTCGATTTTTTGGCTATTGTTGGGGCCTTTTGACCAGGGGTACTCAGTGGTGCATGGACTGAGTCTTTCTGTGGGGTCTCTTTAATGTAAACATCATGGAGGGCATGGATGGCATTGGATTGTGGTGATTTTTGTGTGTTTTTCGATTTTTTGGCTGTTTTTGGGGCCTTTTGCCCAGGAGTACTCAGTGGTGCATGGACTGAGTCTTTCTGTGGGGTCTCTTTAATGTAAACATCATGGAGGGCATGGATGGCATTGGATTGTGGTGATTTTTGTGTGTTTTTTTACTTTTTGGGGTGGGGTGGGGGCCTGTCCATGTGGGTGGGGGCCATTTTGAGGCCTGGTCCAGGCAGGGCCTGGCCATGGGGGTGGGGGTCTAGGGGCCATTTTGAAGCCAGGCAGTGTGCTTTGTTGTGCCATAGGCCTGCACCCAGTCTGCAATGCTTCCATCCATTATGCCCAGGGGTACTCAGTGGTGCATGGACCGAGTCTTTCTGTGGGGTGTCTTGAATTTCAACTTAATTGAGGGCATGCATTGCATTGGATTGTGGTGATTTTTGTGTGTTTTTCGATTTTTTGGCTGTTGTTGGGGCCTTTTGCCCAGGGGTACTCAGTAATGTAATGTAATGTAAAAATGATTTATAGAGCGCTGGGACACCACTGGTTTCATGGCGCTATAGAACGGATAAGCACAGGTGGGGAACAAGGTGCAGGTGTTTAGTCATCATACGCTTGCCAGAACAAGTGAGTTTTTAACAGGTTCCTGAAGGATGTATAACAAGAGGTGGACCGGAGTGTATGTAGAAGGGAGTTCCAAAGCTTGGGTGCCAAAAAAGAAAACCCAAGGCCGCCATGTTTCTTCCGCTTGGTGCATGGACCGAGTCTTTCTGTGGGGTGTCATGAATTTCAACATGATTGAGGGCATGGATGGCATTGGATTGTGGTGATTTTTGTGTGTTTTTCGATTTTTTGGCTGTTGTTGGGGCCTTTGCCCAGGGGTACTCAGTGGTGCATGGACTGAGTCTTTCTGTGGGGTGTTTTGCATTTCAACATTATTGAGGGCCTGGATTGCATTGGATTGTGGTGATTTTTGTGTGTTTTTCGATTTTTTGGCTCTTGTTGGGGCCTTTTGCCCAGGGGTACTCAGTGGTGCATGGACTGAGTCTTTCTGTGGGGTCTCTATAATGTAATCATCATGGAGGGCATGGATGGCATTGGATTGTGGTGATTATTATGTGTTTTTCATTTTTTTGGCTGTTGTTGGGGCCTTTTGCCCAGGGGTACTCAGTATTGCATGGACTGAGTCTTTCTGTGGGGTCTCTTTAATGTAAACATTATGGAGGGCATGGATGGCATTGGATTGTGGTGATTTTTGTGTGTTTTTCGATTTTTTGGCTGTTGTTTGGGCCTTTCGCCCAGGGGTACTCAGTGGTGCATGGACTGAGTTTTTCTGTGGGGTCTCTTTAATGTAAACATCATGGAGGGCATGGATGGCATTGGATTGTGGTGATTTTTGTGTGTTTTTCGACTTTTAGGGGTGGGGTGGGCGCTTGTCCATGTGGGTGGGAGCCATTTTGAGGCCTGGTCCAGGCAGGGCCTGGCCATGTGGGCGGGGGTCTAGGGGCCATTTTGAAGCCAGGCAGTGTGCTTTGTTGTGCCATCGGCCAGCACCCAGTCTGCCATGCTTTCATCCATTATGCCCAATGGTACTCAGTGGTGCATAAACCGAGTCTTTCTGTGGGGTGTCTTGAATTTCAACATGATTGAGGGCATGGATTGCATTGGATTGTGGTGATTTTTGTGTGTTTTTCGATTTTTTGGCTGTTGTTGGGGCCTTTTGCCCAGGGGTACTCAGTAATGTCATTTAATGTAAAAATTATTTATAGAGTGCTCGGACACCACTGGTTTCATGGCACTATAGAACGGATAAGCACAGGTGGGGAACAAGGTGCAGGTGTTTAGCCATCATACGCTTGCCGGAACAAGTGAGTTTTTAACAGTTTCCTGAAGGATGTATAACAAGAGGTGGACCGGAGTGTATGTGGAAGGGAGTTCCAAAGCTTGGGTGCCAAAAAAGAAAACCCAAGGCCGCCATGTTTCTTCCGCTTGGTGTATGGACCGAGTCTTTCTGTGGGGTTTCATGAATTTCAACATGATTGAAGGCATGAATGGCATTGGATTGTGGCGATTTTTGTGTGTTTTTCGATTTTTTTGGCTGTTGTTGGGGCCTTTTGGCCAGGGGTACTCAGTGTTGCATGGACTGAGTCTTTCTGTGGGGTCTCTTTAATGTAAACATCATGGAGGGCATGGATGGCATTGGATTGTGGTGATTGTTGTGTGTTTTTTGATTTTTTGGGGTGGGGTGGGGTGGGGGCCTGTCCATGTGGGTGGGGGCCATTTTGAGGCCTGGTCCAGGCAGGGCCTGGCCATGTGGGTGTGGGTCTATGGGCCATTTTGAAGCCAGGCAGTGTGCTTTGTTGTGCCATAGGCCTGCACCCAGTCTGCCATGCTTTCATCCATTATGCCCAGGGGTACTCAGTGGTGCATGGACCGAGTCTTTCTGTGGGGTGTCTTGAATTTCATCATTATTGAGGGCAAGGATGGCATTGGATTGTGGTGATGTTTGTGTGTTTTTCGATTTTTTGGCTGTTGTTAGGGCCTTTTGACCAGGGGTACTCAGTGGTGCATGGACTGAGTGTTTCTGTGGGGTCTCTTTAATGTAAACATCATGGAGGGCATGGATGGCATTGGATTGTGGTGATTTGTGTGTGTTTTTCGACTTTTTGGGGTGGGGTGGGGGCCTGTCCATGTGGGTGGGGGCCATTTTGAGGCCTGGTCCAGGCAGGGCCTGGCCATGTGGGTGTGGGTCTATGGGCCATTTTGAAGCCAGGCAGTGTGCTTTGTTGTGCCATAGGCCTGCACCCAGTCTGCCATGCTTTCATCCATTATGCCCAGGGGTACTCAGTGGTGCATGGACCGAGTCTTTCTGTGGGGTGTCTTGAATTTCAACATGATTGAGGGCATGGATGGCATTGGATTGTGGTGATTTTTGTGTGTTTTTCTATTTTTTGGCTGTTGTTGGGGCCTTTTGACCAGGGGTACTCAGTGGTGCATGGACTGAGTCTTTCTGTGGGGTCTCTTTAAGGTAAACAGCATGGAGGGCATGGATGGCATTGGATTGTGGTGATTTTTGTGTGTTTTTCGACTTTTTGGGGTGTGGTGGGGGCCTGTCCATGTGGGTGGGGGCCATTTTGAGGCCTGGTCCAGGCAGGGCCTGGCCATGTGGGTGTGGGTCTATGGGCCATTTTGAAGCCAGGCAGTGTGCTTTGTTGTGCCATAGGCCTGCACCCAGTCTGCCATGCTTTCATCCATTATGCCTAGGGGTACTCAGTGGTGCATGGACCGAGTCTTTCTGTGGGGTGTCTTGAATTTCAACATGATTGAGGGCATGGATGGCATTGGATTGTGGTGATTTTTGTGTGTTTTTCTATTTTTTGGCTGTTGTTGGGGCCTTTTGCCCAGGGGTACTCAGTAATGTAATGTAATGTAAAAATTATTTATAGAGTGCTCGGACACCACTGGTTTCATGGCGCTATAGAACGGATAAGCACAGGTGGGGAACAAGGTGCAGGTGTTTTGCCATCATACGCTTGCCGGAACAAGTGAATTTTTAACAGTTTCCTGAAAGATGTATAACAAGAGGTGGACCGGAGTGTATGTGGAAGGGAGTTCCAAAGCTTGGGTGCCAAAAAAGAAAACCCAAGGCCGCCATGTTTCTTCCGCTTGGTGTATCGACCGAGTCTTTCTGTGGGGTTTCATGAATTTCAACATGATTGAAGGCATGAATGGCATTAGATTGTGGTGATTTTTGTGTGTTTTTCGATTTTTTTGGCTGTTATTGGGGCCTTTTGGCCAGGGGTACTCAGTGTTGCATGGACTGAGTCTTTCTGTGGGGTCTCTTTAATGTAAACATCATGGAGGGCATGGATGGCATTGGATTGTAGTGATTTTTGTGTGTTTTTCGACTTTTTGGGGTGGGGTGTGGGCCTGTCCATGTGGGTGGGGGCCATTTTGAGGCATGGTCCAGGCAGGGCCTGGCCATGGGGGTCTAGGGGCCATTTTGTAGCCATGCAGTGTGCTTTGTTGTGCCATAGGCCTGCACCCAGTCTGCCATGCTTTCTTCCATTATGCCCAGGGGTACTCAGTGGTGCATGGACCAAGTCTTTCTGTGGGGTGTCTTGAATTTCAACATGATTGAGGGCATGGATAGCATTGGATTGTGGTGATTTTTGTGTGTTTTTCATTTTTTTAGCTGTTGTTGGGGCCTTTTGCCCAGGGGTACTCAGTGGTGCATGGACTGAGTCTTTCTGTGGGGTCTCTTTAATGTGAACATCATGGAGGGCATGGATGGCATTGGATTGTGGTGATTTTTGTTTGTTTTTCGATTTTTTGGCTGTTGTTGGGGCCTTTTGCCCAGGGGTACTCAGTGGTGCATGGACTGATTCTTTCTGTGGGGTCTCTTTAATGTAAACATCATGGAGGGTATGGATGGCATTGGATTGTGGTGATTTTTGTTTGTTTTTCAATTTTTTGGCTGTTTTTGGGGCCTTTTGCCCAGGGGTACTCAGTGGTGCATGGACTGAGTCTTTCTGTGGGATTTCTTTAATGTAAACATCATGGAGGGCATGAATGGCATTGGATTGTGGTGATTTTTGTGTGTTCTCAACTTTTTGGGGTGAGGTGTGGGCCTGTCCATGTGGGTGGGGGCCATTTTGAGGCCTGGTCCAGGCAGGGCCTGGCCATGGGGGTGGGGGTCTAGGGCCATTTTGAAGCCAGGCAGTGTGCTTTGTTGTGCCATAGGCCTGTACCCAGTCTGCCATGCTTTCATCCATTATGCCCAGGGGTACTCAGTGATGCATGGACCGAGTCTTTCTGTGGGGTGTCTTGAATTTCAACATTATTGAGGGCATGGACGGCATTGGATTGTGGTGATGTTTGTGTGTTTTTTGATTTTTGGGCTGTTGTTGGGGCCTTTTGCCCAGGGGTACTCAGTGGTGCATGGACTGAGTCTTTCTATGGGGTCTCTTTAATGTAAATATCATGGAGGGCATGGATGGCATTGGATCGTGGTGATTGTTGTGTGTTTTCGATTTTTTGGCTGTTGTTGGGGCCTTTTGCCCAGGGGTACTCAGTGGTGCATGGACTGAGTCTTTCTGTGGGATCTCTTTAATGTAAACATCATGGAGGGCATGAATGGCATTGGAATGTGGTGATTTTTGTGTGTTTTTCAACTTTTTGGGGTGAGGTGTGGGCCTGTCCATGTGGGTGGGGGCCAATTTGAGGCCTGTTCCAGGCATGGACTTGCCATGTGGGTGGGGGTCCAGGGGAAATTTTGAAGCCAGGCAGTGTGCTTTGTTGTGCCATAGGCCTGCACCCAGTCTCCATTGCTTTCATCCATTATGCCCAGGGGTACTCAGTGGTGCATGGACCGAGTCTTTCTGTGGGGTGTCTTGAATTTCAACATGATTGAGGGCATGGATTGCATTGGATTGTGGTATTTTTGTGTGTTTTTCATTTTTTTGGCTGTTGTTGGGGCCTTTTGCCCAGGGGTACTCAGTATTGCATGGACTGAGTCTTTCTGTGGGGTCTCTTTAATGTAAACATTATGGAGGGCATGGATGGCATTGGATTGTGGTGATTTTTGTGTGTTTTTCGATTTTTTGGCTGTTGTTGGGGCCTTTCGCCCAGGGGTACTCAGTGGTGCATGGACTGAGTCTTTCTGTGGGGTCTCTTTAATGTAAACATCATGGAGGGCATGGATGGCATTGGATTGTGGTGATTTTTGTGTGTTTTTCGACTTTTAGGGGTGGGGTGGGCGCTTGTCCATGTGGGTGGGGGCCATTTTGAGGCCTGGTCCAGGCAGGGCCTGGCCATGTGGGCGGGGGTCTAGGGGCCATTTTGAAGCCAGGCAGTGTGCTTTGTTGTGCCATCGGCCTGCACCCAGTCTGCCATGCTTTCATCCATTATGCCCAATGGTACTCAGTGGTGCATGGACCGAGTCTTTCTGTGGGGTGTCTTGAATTTCAACATGATTGAGGGCATGGATTGCATTGGATTGTGGTGATTTTTGTGTGTTTTTCGATTTTTTGGCTGTTGTTGGGGCCTTTTGCCCAGGGGTACTCAGTAATGTCATTTAATGTAAAAATTATTTATAGAGTGCTCGGACACCACTGGTTTCATGGCGCTATAGAACGGATAAGCACAGGTGGGGAACAAGGTGCAGGTGTTTAGCCATCATACGCTTGCCGGAACAAGTGAGTTTTTAACAGTTTCCTGAAGGATGTATAACAAGAGGTGGACCGGAGTGTATGTGGAAGGGAGTTCCAAAGCTTGGGTGCCAAAAAAGAAAACCCAAGGCCGCCATGTTTCTTCCGCTTGGTGTATGGACCGAGTCTTTCTGTGGGGTTTCATGAATTTCAACATGATTGAAGGCATGAATGGCATTGGATTGTGGCGATTTTTGTGTGTTTTTCGATTTTTTTGGCTGTTGTTGGGGCCTTTTGGCCAGGGGTACTCAGTGTTGCATGGACTGAGTCTTTCTGTGGGGTCTCTTTAATGTAAACATCATGGAGGGCATGGATGGCATTGGATTGTGGTGATTGTTGTGTGTTTTTCGATTTTTTGGGGTGGGGTGGGGGCCTGTCCATGTGGGTGGGGGCCATTTTGAGGCCTGGTCCAGGCAGGGCCTGGCCATGTGGGTGTGGGTCTATGGGCCATTTTGAAGCCAGGCAGTGTGCTTTGTTGTGCCATAGGCCTGCACCCAGTCTGCCATGCTTTCATCCATTATGCCCAGGGGTACTCAGTGGTGCATGGACCGAGTCTTTCTGTGGGGTGTCTTGAATTTCATCATTATTGAGGGCAAGGATGGCATTGGATTGTGGTGATGTTTGTGTGTTTTTCGATTTTTTGGCTGTTGTTAGGGCCTTTTGACCAGGGGTACTCAGTGGTGCATGGACTGAGTGTTTCTGTGGGGTCTCTTTAATGTAAACATCATGGAGGGCATGGATGGCATTGGATTGTGGTGATTTTTGTGTGTTTTTCGACTTTTTGGGGTGGGGTGGGGGCCTGTCCATGTGGGTGGGGGCCATTTTGAGGCCTGGTCCAGGCAGGGCCTGGCCATGTGGGTGTGGGTCTATGGGCCATTTTGAAGCCAGGCAGTGTGCTTTGTTGTGCCATAGGCCTGCACCCAGTCTGCCATGCTTTCATCCATTATGCCCAGGGGTACTCAGTGGTGCATGGACCGAGTCTTTCTGTGGGGTGTCTTGAATTTCAACATGATTGAGGGCATGGATGGCATTGGATTGTGGTGATTTTTGTGTGTTTTTCTATTTTTTGGCTGTTGTTGGGGCCTTTTGACCAGGGGTACTCAGTGGTGCATGGACTGAGTCTTTCTGTGGGGTCTCTTTAATGTAAACAGCATGGAGGGCATGGATGGCATTGGATTGTGGTGATTTTTGTGTGTTTTTCGACTTTTTGGGGTGGGGTGGGGGCCTGTCCATGTGGGTGGGGGCCATTTTGAGGCCTGGTCCAGGCAGGGCCTGGCCATGTGGGTGTGGGTCTATGGGCCATTTTGAAGCCAGGCAGTGTGCTTTGTTGTGCCATAGGCCTGCACCCAGTCTGCCATGCTTTCATCCATTATGCCCAGGGGTACTCAGTGGTGCATGGACCGAGTCTTTCTGTGGGGTGTCTTGAATTTCAACATGATTGAGGGCATGGATGGCATTGGATTGTGGTGATTTTTGTGTGTTTTTCTATTTTTTGGCTGTTGTTGGGGCCTTTTGCCCAGGGGTACTCAGTAATGTAATGTAATGTAAAAATTATTTATAGAGTGCTCGGACACCACTGGTTTCATGGCGCTATAGAACGGATAAGCACAGGTGGGGAACAAGGTGCAGGTGTTTTGCCATCATACGCTTGCCGGAACAAGTGAGTTTTTAACAGTTTCCTGAAAGATGTATAACAAGAGGTGGACCGGAGTGTATGTGGAAGGGAGTTCCAAAGCTTGGGTGCCAAAAAAGAAAACCCAAGGCCGCCATGTTTCTTCCGCTTGGTGTATGGACCGAGTCTTTCTGTGGGGTTTCATGAATTTCAACATGATTGAAGGCATGAATGGCATTGGATTGTGGCGATTTTTGTGTGTTTTTTGATTTTTTTGGCTGTTGTTGGGGCCTTTTGGCCAGGGGTACTCAGTGTTGCATGGACTGAGTCTTTCTGTGGGGTCTCTTTAATGTAAACATCATGGAGGGCATGGATGGCATTGGATTGTGGTGATTGTTGTGTGTTTTTCGATTTTTTGGGGTGGGGTGGGGGCCTGTCCATGTGGGTGGGGGCCATTTTGAGGCCTGGTCCAGGCAGGGCCTGGCCATGTGGGTGTGGGTCTATGGGCCATTTTGAAGCCAGGCAGTGTGCTTTGTTGTGCCATAGGCCTGCACCCAGTCTGCCATGCTTTCATCCATTATGCCCAGGGGTACTCAGTGGTGCATGGACCGAGTCTTTCTGTGGGGTGTCTTGAATTTCATCATTATTGAGGACAAGGATGGCATTGGATTGTGGTGATGTTTGTGTGTTTTTCGATTTTTTGGCTGTTGTTAGGGCCTTTTGACCAGGGGTACTCAGTGGTGCATGGACTGAGTGTTTCTGTGGGGTCTCTTTAATGTAAACATCATGGAGGGCATGGATGGCATTGGATTGTGGTGATTTTTGTGTGTTTTTCGACTTTTTGGGGTGGGGTGGGGGCCTGTCCATGTGGGTGGGGGCCATTTTGAGGCCTGGTCCAGGCAGGGCCTGGCCATGTGGGTGTGGGTCTATGGGCCATTTTGAAGCCAGGCAGTGTGCTTTGTTGTGCCATAGGCCTGCACCCAGTCTGCCATGCTTTCATCCATTATGCCCAGGGGTACTCAGTGGTGCATGGACCGAGTCTTTCTGTGGGGTGTCTTGAATTTCAACATGATTGAGGGCATGGATGGCATTGGATTGTGGTGATTTTTGTGTGTTTTTCTATTTTTTGGCTGTTGTTGGGGCCTTTTGACCAGGGATACTCAGTGGTGCATGGACTGAGTCTTTCTGTGGGGTCTCTTTAATGTAAACAGCATGGAGGGCATGGATGGCATTGGATTGTGGTGATTTTTGTGTGTTTTTCGACTTTTTGGGGTGGGGTGGGGGCCTGTCCATGTGGGTGGGGGCCATTTTGAGGCCTGGTCCAGGCAGGGCCTGGCCATGTGGGTGTGGGTCTATGGGCCATTTTGAAGCCAGGCAGTGTGCTTTGTTGTGCCATAGGCCTGCACCCAGTCTGCCATGCTTTCATCCATTATGCCCAGGGGTACTCAGTGGTGCATGGACCGAGTCTTTCTGTGGGGTGTCTTGAATTTCAACATGATTGAGGGCATGGATGGCATTGGATTGTGGTGATTTTTGTGTGTTTTTCTATTTTTTGGCTGTTGTTGGGGCCTTTTGCCCAGGGGTACTCAGTAATGTAATGTAATGTAAAAATTATTTATAGAGTGCTCGGACACCACTGGTTTCATGGCGCTATAGAACGGATAAGCACAGGTGGGGAACAAGGTGCAGGTGTTTTGCCATCATACGCTTGCCGGAACAAGTGAGTTTTTAACAGTTTCCTGAAAGATGTATAACAAGAGGTGGACCGGAGTGTATGTGGAAGGGAGTTCCAAAGCTTGGGTGCAAAAAAAGAAAACCCAAGGCCGCCATGTTTCTTCCGCTTGGTGTATGGACCGAGTCTTTCTGTGGGGTTTCATGAATTTCAACATGATTGAAGGCATGAATGGCATTGGATTGTGGTGATTTTTGTGTGTTTTTCGATTTTTTTGGCTGTTGTTGGGGCCTTTTGGCCAGGGGTACTCAGTGTTGCATGGACTGAGTCTTTCTGTGGGGTCTCTTTAATGTAAACATCATGGAGGGCATGGATGGCATTGGATTGTAGTGATTTTTGTGTGTTTTTCGACTTTTTGGGGTGGGGTGTGGGCCGGTCCATGTGGGTGGGGGCCATTTTGAGGCATGGTCCAGGCAGGGCCTGGCCATGGGGGTCTAGGGGCCATTTTGTAGCCATGCAGTGTGCTTTGTTGTGCCATAGGCCTGCACCCAGTCTGCCATGCTTTCTTCCATTATGCCCAGGGGTACTCAGTGGTGCATGGACCAAGTCTTTCTGTGGGGTGTCTTGAATTTCAACATGATTGAGGGCATGGATAGCATTGGATTGTGGTGATTTTTGTGTGTTTTTCATTTTTTTAGCTGTTGTTGGGGCCTTTTGCCCAGGGGTACTCAGTGGTGCATGGACTGAGTCTTTCTGTGGGGTCTCTTTAATGTGAACATCATGGAGGGCATGGATGGCATTGGATTGTGGTGATTTTTGTTTGTTTTTCGATTTTTTGGCTGTTGTTGGGGCCTTTTGCCCAGGGGTACTCAGTGGTGCATGGACTGAGTCTTTCTGTGGGGTCTCTTTAATGTAAACATCATGGAGGGTATGGATGGCATTGGATTGTGGTGATTTTTGTTTGTTTTTCGATTTTTTGGCTGTTTTTGGGGCCTTTTGCCCAGGGGTACTCAGTGGTGCATGGACTGAGTCTTTCTGTGGGATTTCTTTAATGTAAACATCATGGAGGGCATGAATGGCATTGGATTGTGGTGATTTTTGTGTGTTCTCAACTTTTTGGGGTGAGGTGTGGGCCTGTCCATGTGGGTGGGGGCCATTTTGAGGCCTGGTCCAGGCAGGGCCTGGCCATGGGGGTGGGGGTCTAGGGGCCATTTTGAAGCCAGGCAGTGTGCTTTGTTGTGCCATAGGCCTGTACCCAGTCTGCCATGCTTTCATCCATTATGCCCAGGGGTACTCAGTGATGCATGGACCGAGTCTTTCTGTGGGGTGTCTTGAATTTCAACATTATTGAGGGCATGGACGGCATTGGATTGTGGTGATGTTTGTGTGTTTTTTGATTTTTGGGCTGTTGTTGGGGCCTTTTGCCCAGGGGTACTCAGTGGTGCATGGACTGAGTCTTTCTATGGGGTCTCTTTAATGTAAATATCATGGAGGGCATGGATGGCATTGGATCGTGGTGATTGTTGTGTGTTTTCGATTTTTTGGCTGTTGTTGGGGCCTTTTGCCCAGGGGTACTCAGTGGTGCATAGACTGAGTCTTTCTGTGGGATCTCTTTAATGTAAACATCATGGAGGGCATGAATGGCATTGGAATGTGGTGATTTTTGTGTGTTTTTCAACTTTTTGGGGTGAGGTGTGGGCCTGTCCATGTGGGTGGGGGCCAATTTGAGGCCTGTTCCAGGCATGGGCTTGCCATGTGGGTGGGAGTCCAGGGGCAATTTTGAAGCCAGGCAGTGTGCTTTGTTGTGCCATAGGCCTGCACCCAGTCTCCATTGCTTTCATCCATTATGCCCAGGGGTACTCAGTGGTGCATGGACCGAGTCTTTCTGTGGGGTGTCTTGAATTTCAACATGATTGAGGGCATGGATTGCATTGGATTGTGGTATTTTTGTGTGTTTTTCGATTCTTTGGCTGTTGTTGGGGCCTTTTGCCCAGGGGTACTCAGTAATGTAATTTAATGTAAAAATTATTTATAGAGTGCTCGGACACCACTGGTTTCATGGCGCTATAGAACGGATAAGCACAGGTGGGGAACAAGGTGCAGGTGTTTAGTCATCATACGCTTGCCGGAACAAGTGAGTTTTTAACAGTTTCCTGAAGGATGTATAACGAGAGGTGGACCGGAGTGTATGTGGAAGGGAGTTCCAAAGCTTGGGTGCCAAAAAAGAAAACCCAAGGCCGCCATGTTTCTTCCGCTTGGTGTATGGACCGAGTCTTTCTGTGGGGTTTCATGATTTTCAACATGATTGAAGGCATGAATGCCATTGGATTGTGGTGATTTTTGTGTGTTTTTTGATTTTTTTGGCTGTTGTTGGGGCCTTTTGCCCAGGGGTACTCAGTGTTGCATGGACTGAGTCTTTCTGTGGGGTCTCTTTAATGTAGAGATAGTGAGACTAGAACAATCTAGAATCATCCCCCGTGGGCACTCGTTAAATCGTCTTCTGAATGAGGAAGACTTCCAGTTTGAGGTTTTTCTCAAATGTTCATTTTATTTCATGATTGACATTTAAAGTCTTTTTTGATTATTTTTGCAAACAATTTGATAATATCAGGCAATGTCCATTTCAAAATCACCAATGCATTTCGGGCATTAGATTCATGCCCTTCATCAGGGAGACGACACTACAAAAGATATATGATGAGTGACTGTTAATATATGATTAAAAACGGGTAAACAAACAGTTAAAGCAACATGGTTAACTCATTAGCATTAGGCTAAAAATGTAATGTACTAGTCAGTTGTTAAATTGGTTGGACTTCGTTGTACCAAAGACAGGTTATTGCAACAGAAAACATTCAAATAAAGAACAGTGTGTCAGTGTCACTTACATGCCTTTCCAAATCAGAGGTTCGAAGTCTAGAAGGAAAGTAAAGGGACTGGTTTACTATTAGTGCGGTCTGCGCGGTCTAAAAGCGTTATTAGAGGGATGGTCAGTGAGAAAAACGTTGGGATAAGACTAACCTGAATAGTTAGATTCCGGGTGTAAATAATCCAGTGCTCACTTCGGTAAATGCGGCACGAAGAAGACGCGCTTCCCTATTCAAACAGAGAGTTATCTGGTCATGTGGGTAGTCACATGACAAAAAGGATAGAAAAAAGACTAAACGTAGTTGGGTGGTTCCACTCGCTAAAGCGAGGGTAGATATCCATCTGCAGCTAGATGCCCACTCCAAAAGGTAAAACAATTTAGCACGAACTCATGTTTACCAGTTGGCAATATAATCTGGAGTATGCTACGCAAAAAAAATAAAAAAATAAAAAAATGAAATTAAAATCAAAGGACTCGATCCACTGTGTGTTGCATGTGGGGAGTGTGAGGTTGAGAGATTAGTCTGTTGCGCCACCGTAGTGGTGGATGGTATCAACGAGTGTTAGACCTTAAGCCTAATGTTAGTTAGGGATGAGTGTGATGAGTGTCCTGTGTGAAATATACCAACGCAATAGGCACAATAAATGATCATAGGAGCAATTAATTACAGGTAACATGCAAGTTCAATTCTCTCATTCAAGCCCATTGGCTTCTGGGTTGACAGTTTCTGGATCCATTGATTTTCTCTGCGGAGTAGATGGCTGGAATTGTCACGACCTTCAATTTTAGGAACAGTTTCCAACACAATGAATTTGATCTGTGAAATGTTATGTTTCTCTTCCGTGAAGTGCAGTGATAAGGCTGATTTGATATTTTTTAGTCTGATGTTTGACTTATGTTCAGTTAAGCGCACTTTGATGCGGCGCTCAGTCTTGCCCACATACATCTTGCCACACGGGCAACGTATCCCGTATATTAGGTTGCTTGATTCACAAGTTGCATTAACCTTGAGTTTGATTCGATGGCCTTTGGATGGGTGGTTTATGCTACTGCCTCTGATGATGTTATTACAGTGACCGCAGTTGAGGCACGGTCTAGTACCAGAGTAAGTGGTCTTGTCCGTGCTGGGGTTTTGTAGGATTTCTCCCCGGGAGAAATCCTACAAAACCCCAGCACGGACAAGACCACTTACTCTGGTATATCAAATCAGCCTTATCACTGCACTTCACGGAAGAGAAACATAACATTTCACAGATCAAATTCATTGCTCCTATGATCATTTATTGTGCCTATTGCGTTGGTATATTTCACACAGGACACTCATCACACTCATCCCTAACTAACATTAGGCTTAAGGTCTAACACTCGTTGATACCATCCACCACTACGGTGGCGCAACAGACTAATCTCTCAACCTCACACTCCCCACATGCAACACACAGTGGATCGAGTCCTTTGATTTTAATTTCATTTTTTTATTTTTTTATTTTTTTTGCGTAGCATACTCCAGATTATATTGCCAACTGGTAAACATGAGTTCGTGCTAAATTGTTTTACCTTTTGGAGTGGGCATCTAGCTGCAGATGGATATCTACCCTCGCTTTAGCGAGTGGAACCACCCAACTACGTTTAGTCTTTTTTCTATCCTTTTTGTCATGTGACTACCCACATGACCAGATAACTCTCTGTTTGAATAGGGAAGCGCGTCTTCTTCGTGCCGCATTTACCGAAGTGAGCACTGGATTATTTACACCCGGAATCTAACTATTCAGGTTAGTCTTATCCCAACGTTTTTCTCACTGACCATCCCTCTAATAACGCTTTTAGACCGCGCAGACCGCACTAATAGTAAACCAGTCCCTTTACTTTCCTTCTAGACTTCGAACCTCTGATTTGGAAAGGCATGTAAGTGACACTGACACACTGTTCTTTATTTGAATGTTTTCTGTTGCAATAACCTGTCTTTGGTACAACGAAGTCCAACCAATTTAACAACTGACTAGTACATTACATTTTTAGCCTAATGCTAATGAGTTAACCATGTTGCTTTAACTGTTTGTTTACCCGTTTTTAATCATATATTAACAGTCACTCATCATATATCTTTTGTAGTGTCGTCTCCCTGATGAAGGGCATGAATCTAATGCCCGAAATGCATTGGTGATTTTGAAATGGACATTGCCTGATATTATCAAATTGTTTGCAAAAATAATCAAAAAAGACTTTAAATGTCAATCATGAAATAAAATGAACATTTGAGAAAAACCTCAAACTGGAAGTCTTCCTCATTCAGAAGACGATTTAACGAGTGCCCACGGGGGATGATTCTAGATTGTTCTAGTCTCACTATCTCAGCATTGTATTGACGTCGTGGGACCCTCGACGCCACCCTTTTGGTGCACCAGAACCCTCCCCAAATTTGGTTCAAATATCAAATAACTTTTGAGCTGTGCATCCATCCAACACCAATAGATTATTGTCTCTTTAATGTAAACATCATGGAGGGCATGGATGGCATTGGATTGTGGTGATTTTTGTGTGTTTTTTGACTTTTTGGGGAGGGGTTTGGGCCTGTCCATGTGGGTGGGGGCCATTTTGAGGCATGGTCCAGGCAGGGCCTGGCCATGGGGGTCTAGGGGCCATTTTGAAGCCATGCACTGTGCTTTGTTGTGCCATAGGCCTGCACTTAGTCTGCCATACTTTCTTCCATTATGCCCAGGGGTACTCAGTGGTGCATGGACCAAGTCTTTCTGTGGGGTGTCTTGAATTTCAACATGATTGAGGGCATGGATAGCATTGGATTGTGGTGATTTTTGTGTGTTTTTCATTTTTTTGGCTGTTGTTGGGGCCTTTTGCCCAGGGGTACTCAGTGGTGCATGGACTGAGTCTTTCTGTGGGGTCTCTTTAATGTAAACATCACGAAGGGCATGGATGGCATTGGATTGTGGTGATTTTTGTGTGTTTTTCGATTTGTTGGCTGTTTTTGGGGCCTTTTGCCCAGGAGTACTCAGTGGTGCATGGACTGAGTCTTTCTGTGGGGTCTCTTTAATGTAAACATCATGGAGGGCATGGATGGCATTGGATTGTGGTGATTTTTGTGTGTTTTTTTACTTTTTGGGGTGGGGTGGGGGCCTTTTGTCTAGGGGTACTCAGTGGTGCATGGACTGAGTCTTTCTGTGGGGTCTCTTTAATGTAAACATCATGGGGGCATGGATGGCATTGGATTGTGGTGATTGTTGTGTGTTTTTTGACTTTTTGGGGTCGGGTGGGGGCCTTTCCATGTGGGTGGGGGCCATTTTGAGGCCTGGTCCAGGCAGGGCCTGGCCATATGGGTGGGGGGTCTAGGGGTCATTTTGAAGTCTTTGTTGTGCCATAGGCCTGAACCCAGTCTGCCATGCTTTCGTCCATTATGCCCAGGGGTACTCAGTGGTGCATGGACTGAGTCTTTCTGCGGGGTGTCTTGAATTTCAACATGATTGAGGGCATGGATTGCATTGGATTGTTGTGGTTTTTGTGTGTTTTTCGATTTTTTGGCTGTTGTTGGGGCCTTTTGCCCAGGGGTACTCAGTAATGTAATGTAATGTAAAAATTATTTATAGAGTGCTCGGACACCACTGGTTTCATGGCGCTATAGAACGGATAAGCACAGGTGGGGAACAAGGTGCAGGTGTTTAGCTATCATACGCTTGCCGGAACAAGTGTGTTTTTAACAGTTTCCTGAAGGATGTATAACAAGAGGTGGACCGGAGTGTATGTGGAAGGGAGTTCCAAAGCTTGGGTGCCAAAAAAGAAAACCCAAGGCCGCCATGTTTCTTCCGCTTGGTGCATGGACCGAGTCTTTCTGTGTGGTGTCATGAATTTCAACATGATTGAGGGCATGGATGGCATTGGATTGTGGTGATTTTTGTGTGTTTTTCGATTTTTTGGCTGTTGTTGGGGCCTTTAGCCCAGGGGTACTCAATGTTCTCAGTGTTGCATGGACTGAGTCTTTCTGTGGGGTGTCCTGAATTTCAACATTATTGAGGGCATGGATTGCATTGGATTGTGGTGATTTTTTTGTTTTTTGATTTTTTGGGCTGTTGTTGGGGCCTTTTGCCCAGGGCTACTCAGTGGTGCATAGACTGAGTCTTTCTGTGGGGTCTCTTTAATGTAAACATCATGGAGGGCATGGATGGCATTGGATTGTGGTGATTTTTGTGTGTTTTTCGACTTTTTGGGGTGGGGTGGGGGCCTATCCATGTGGGTGGGGGCCATTTTGAGGCTTGGTCCAGGCAGGGCCTGGCCATGGGGGTGTGGGTCTAGGGGCCATTTTGAAGCCAGGCAGTGTGCTTTGTTGTACCATAGGCCCGAACCCAGTCTGCCATGCTTTCATCCATTATGCCCAGGGGTACTCAGTGGGGCATGGACTGAGTCTTTCTGTGGGGTGTCTTGAATTTCAACATGATTGAAGGCATGGATTGCATTGGATTGTGGTGATTTTTGTGTGTTTTTCGATTTCTTGGCTGTTGTTGAGGCCTTTTGCCCAGGGGTACTCAGTAATGTAATGTAATGTAAAAATTATTTATAGAGTGCTCGGACACCACTGGTTTCATGGCGCTATAAAACGGATAAGCACAGGTGGGGAACAAGGTGCAGGTGTTTAGTCATCATACGCTTGCCGGAACAAGTGAGTTTTTAACAGTTTCCTGAAGGATGTATAACAAGAGGTGGACCGGAGTGTATGTGGAAGGGAGTTCCAAAACTTGGGTGCCAAAAAAGAAAACCCAAGGCCGCCATGTTTCTTCTGCTTGGTGCATGGACCGAGTCTTTCTGTGGGGTGTCATGAATTTCAACATGATTGAGGGCATGGATGGCATTGGATTGTGGTGATTTTTGTGTGTTTTTTGATTTTTTGGCTGTTGTTGGGGCCTTTTGCCCAGGGGTACTCAGTGGTGCATGGACTGAGTCTTTCTGTGGGGTCTCTTTAATGTAAACATAATGGAGGGCATGGATGGCATTGGATTGTGGTGATTTTTGTGTGTTTTTCGACTTTTTGGGGTGGGGTGGGGGCCTATCCATGTTGGTGGGGGCCATTTTGAGACCTGGTCCAGGCAGGGCCTGGCAATGGGGGTGGGGGTCTAGGGGCCATTTTAAAGCCAGGCAGTGTGCTTTGTTGTGCCAAAGGCCTGCACCCAGTCTGCCATGCTTTCATCCATTATGCCCAGGGGTACTCAGTGGTGCATGGACCGAGTCTTTCTGTGGGGTGTCTTGAATTTCATCATTATTGAGGGCAAGGATGGCATTGGATTGTGGTGATGTTTGTGTGTTTTTTGATTTTTTGGGCTGTTGTTGCGGCCTTTTGCCCAGGGGTACTCTGTGGTGCATGGACTGAGTCTTTCTATGGGGTCTCTTTAATGTAAACATCATGGAGGGCATAGATGGCATTGGATTGTGGTGATTGTTGTGTGTTTCTCGATTTTTTGGGGTGGGGTGGGGGCCTGTCCATGTGGGTGGGGGCCATTTTGAGGCCTGGTCCAGGCAGGGCCTGGCCATGTGGGTGTGGTTCTATGGGCCATTTTGAAGCCAGGCAGTGTGCTTTGTTGTGCCATAGGCCTGCACCCAGTCTGCCATGCTTTCATCCATTATGCCCAGGGGTACTCAGTGGTGCATGGACTGAGTCTTTCTGTGGGGTGTCTTGAATTTCATCATTATTGAGGGCAAGGATGGCATTGGATTGTGGTGATGTTTGTGTGTTTTTCGATTTTTTGGCTGTTGTTAGGGCCTTTTGACCAGGGGTACTCAGTGGTGCATGGACTGAGTGTTTCTGTGGGGTCTCTTTAATGTAAACATCATGGAGGGCATGGATGGCATTGGATTGTGGTGATTTTTGTGTGTTTTTCGACTTTTTGGGGTGGGGTGGGGGCCTGTCCATGTGGGTGGGGGCCATTTTGAGGCCTGGTCCAGGCAGGGCCTGGCCATGTGGGTGTGGGTCTATGGGCCATTTTGAAGCCAGGCAGTGTGCTTTGTTGTGCCATAGGCCTGCACCCAGTCTGCCATGCTTTCATCCATTATGCCCAGGGGTACTCAGTGGTGCATGGACCGAGTCTTTCTGTGGGGTGTCTTGAATTTCAACATGATTGAGGGCATGGATGGCATTGGATTGTGGTGATTTTTGTGTTTTTTTCTATTTTTTGGCTGTTGTTGGGGCCTTTTGCCCAGGGGTACTCAATGTTCTCAGTGTTGCATGGACTGAGTCTTTCTGTGGGGTGTCCTGAATTTCAACATTATTGAGGGCATGGATTGCATTGGATTGTGGTGATTTTTTTGTTTTTTGATTTTTTTGGCTGTTGTTGGGGCCTTTTGCCCAGGGCTACTCAGTGGTGCATAGACTGAGTCTTTCTGAGGGGTCTCTTTAATGTAAACATCATGGAGGGCATGGATGGCATTGGATTGTGGTGATTTTTGTGTGTTTTTCGACTTTTTGGGGTGGGGTGGGGGCCTATCCATGTTGGTGGGGGCCATTTTGAGGCCTGGTCCAGGCAGGGCCTGGCAATGGGGGTGGGGGTCTAGGGGCCATTTTAAAGCCAGGCAGTGTGCTTTGTTGTGCCAAAGGCCTGCACCCAGTCTGCCATGCTTTCATCCATTATGCCCAGGGGTACTCAGTGGTGCATGGACCGAGTCTTTCTGTGGGGTGTCTTGAATTTCATCATTATTGAGGGCAAGGATGGCATTGGATTGTGGTGATGTTTGTGTGTTTTTTGATTTTTTGGGCTGTTGTTGCGGCCTTTTGCCCAGGGGTACTCTGTGGTGCATGGACTGAGTCTTTCTATGGGGTCTCTTTAATGTAAACATCATGGAGGGCATAGATGGCATTGGATTGTGGTGATTGTTGTGTGTTTCTCGATTTTTTGGGGTGGGGTGGGGGCCTGTCCATGTGGGTGGGGGCCATTTTGAGGCCTGGTCCAGGCAGGGCCTGGCCATGTGGGTGTGGTTCTATGGGCCATTTTGAAGCCAGGCAGTGTGCTTTGTTGTGCCATAGGCCTGCACCCAGTCTGCCATGCTTTCATCCATTATGCCCAGGGGAACTCAGTGGTGCATGGACTGAGTCTTTCTGTGGGGTGTCTTGAATTTCATCATTATTGAGGGCAAGGATGGCATTGGATTGTGGTGATGTTTGTGTGTTTTTCGATTTTTTGGCTGTTGTTAGGGCCTTTTGACCAGGGGTACTCAGTGGTGCATGGACTGAGTGTTTCTGTGGGGTCTCTTTAATGTAAACATCATGGAGGGCATGGATGGCATTGGATTGTGGTGATTTTTGTGTGTTTTTCGACTTTTTGGGGTGGGGTGGGGGCCTGTCCATGTGGGTGGGGGCCATTTTGAGGCCTGGTCCAGGCAGGGCCTGGCCATGTGGGTGTGGGTCTATGGGCCATTTTGAAGCCAGGCAGTGTGCTTTGTTGTGCCATAGGCCTGCACCCAGTCTGCCATGCTTTCATCCATTATGCCCAGGGGTACTCAGTGGTGCATGGACCGAGTCTTTCTGTGGGGTGTCTTGAATTTCAACATGATTGAGGGCATGGATGGCATTGGATTGTGGTGATTTTTGTGTTTTTTTCTATTTTTTGGCTGTTGTTGGGGCCTTTTGCCCAGGGGTACTCAATGTTCTCAGTGTTGCATGGACTGAGTCTTTCTGTGGGGTGTCCTGAATTTCAACATTATTGAGGGCATGGATTGCATTGGATTGTGGTGATTTTTTTGTTTTTTGATTTTTTTGGCTGTTGTTGGGGCCTTTTGCCCAGGGCTACTCAGTGGTGCATAGACTGAGTCTTTCTGAGGGGTCTCTTTAATGTAAACATCATGGAGGGCATGGATGGCATTGGATTGTGGTGATTTTTGTGTGTTTTTCGACTTTTTGGGGTGGGGTGGGGGCCTATCCATGTGGGTGGGGGCCATTTTGAGGCTTGGTCCAGGCAGGGCCTGGCCATGGGGGTGTGGGTCTAGGGGCCATTTTGAAGCCAGGCAGTGTGCTTTGTTGTACCATAGGCCCGAACCCAGTCTGCCATGCTTTCATCCATTATGCCCAGGGGTACTCAGTGGGGCATGGACTGAGTCTTTCTGTGGGGTGTCTTGAATTTCAACATGATTGAAGGCATGGATTGCATTGGATTGTGGTGATTTTTGTGTGTTTTTCGATTTCTTGGCTGTTGTTGAGGCCTTTTGCCCAGGGGTACTCAGTAATGTAATGTAATGTAAAAATTATTTATAGAGTGCTCGGACAACACTGGTTTCATGGCGCTATAAAACGGATAAGCACAGGTGGGGAACAAGGTGCAGGTGTTTAGTCATCATACGCTTGCCGGAACAAGTGAGTTTTTAACAGTTTCCTGAAGGATGTATAACAAGAGGTGGACCGGAGTGTATGTGGAAGGGAGTTCCAAAACTTGGGTGCCAAAAAAGAAAACCCAAGGCCGCCATGTTTCTTCTGCTTGGTGCATGGACCGAGTCTTTCTGTGGGGTGTCATGAATTTCAACATGATTGAGGGCATGGATGGCATTGGATTGTGGTGATTTTTGTGTGTTTTTTGATTTTTTGGCTGTTGTTGGGGCCTTTTGCCCAGGGGTACTCAGTGGTGCATGGACTGAGTCTTTCTGTGGGGTCTCCTTCATGTAAACATAATGGAGGGCATGGATGGCATTGGATTGTGGTGATTTTTGTGTGTTTTTCGACTTTTTGGGGTGGGGTGGGGGCCTATCCATGTGGGTGGGGGCCATTTTGAGGCCTGGTCCAGGCAGGGCCTGGCAATGGGGCTGGGGGTCTAGGGGCCATTTTGAAGCCAGGCAGTGTGCTTTGTTGTGCCAAAGGCCTGCACCCAGTCTGCCATGCTTTCATCCATTATGCCCAGGGGTACTCAGTGGTGCATGGACCGAGTCTTTCTGTGGGGTGTCTTGAATTTCATCATTATTGAGGGCAAGGATGGCATTGGATTGTGGTGATGTTTGTGTGTTTTTTGATTTTTTGGGCTGTTGTTGCGGCCTTTTGCCCAGGGGTACTCTGTGGTGCATGGACTGAGTCTTTCTATGGGGTCTCTTTAATGTAAACATCATGGAGGGCATAGATGGCATTGGATTGTGGTGATTGTTGTGTGTTTTTCGATTTTTTGGGGTGGGGTGGGGGCCTGTCCATGTGGGTGGGGGCCATTTTGAGGCCTGGTCCAGGCAGGGCCTGGCCATGTGGGTGTGGGTCTATGGGCCATTTTGAAGCCAGGCAGTGTGCTTTGTTGTGCCATAGGCCTGCACCCAGTCTGCCATGCTTTCATCCATTATGCCCAGGGGTATTCAGTGGTGCATGGACTGAGTCTTTCTGTGGGGTGTCTTGAATTTCATCATTATTGAGGGCAAGGATGGCATTGGATTGTGGTGATGTTTGTGTGTTTTTCGATTTTTTGGCTGTTGTTAGGGCCTTTTGACCAGGGGTACTCAGTGGTGCATGGACTGAGTGTTTCTGTGGGGTCTCTTTAATGTAAACATCATGGAGGGCATGGATGGCATTGGATTGTGGTGATTTTTGTGTGTTTTTCGACTTTTTGGGGTGGGGTGGGGGCCTGTCCATGTGGGTGGGGGCCATTTTGAGGCCTGGTCCAGGCAGGGCCTGGCCATGTGGGTGTGGGTCTATGGGCCATTTTGAAGCCAGGCAGTGTGCTTTGTTGTGCCATAGGCCTGCACCCAGTCTGCCATGCTTTCATCCATTATGCCCAGGGGTACTCAGTGGTGCATGGACCGAGTCTTTCTGTGGGGTGTCTTGAATTTCAACATGATTGAGGGCATGGATGGCATTGGATTGTGGTGATTTTTGTGTGTTTTTCTATTTTTTGGCTGTTGTTGGGGCCTTTTGACCAGGGGTACTCAGTGGTGCATGGACTGAGTCTTTCTGTGGGGTCTCTTTAATGTAAACAGCATGGAGGGCATGGATGGCATTGGATTGTGGTGATTTTTGTGTGTTTTTCGACTTTTTGGGGTGGGGTGGGGGCCTGTCCATGTGGGTGGGGGCCATTTTGAGGCTTGGTCCAGGCAGGGCCTGGCCATGTGGGTGTGGGTCTATGGGCCATTTTGAAGCCAGGCAGTGTGCTTTGTTGTGCCATAGGCCTGCACCCAGTCTGCCATGCTTTCATCCATTATGCCCAGGGGTACTCAGTGGTGCATGGACCGAGTCTTTCTGTGGGGTGTCTTGAATTTCAACATGATTGAGGGCATGGATGGCATTGGATTGTGGTGATTTTTGTGTTTTTTTCTATTTTTTGGCTGTTGTTGGGGCCTTTTGCCCAGGGGTACTCAGTAATGTAATGTAATGTAAAAATTATTTATAGAGTGCTCGGACACCACTGGTTTCATGGCGCTATAGAACGGATAAGCACAGGTGGGGAACAAGGTGCAGGTGTTTTGCCATCATACGCTTGCCGGAACAAGTGAGTTTTTAACAGTTTCCTGAAAGATGTATAACAAGAGGTGGACCGGAGTGTATGTGGAAGGGAGTTCCAAAGCTTGGGTGCCAAAAAAGAAAACCCAAGGCCGCCATGTTTCTTCCGCTTGGTGCATGGACCGAGTCTTTCTGTGTGGTGTCATGAATTTCAACATGATTGAGGGCATGAATGGCATTGGATTGTGGCGATTTTTGTGTGTTTTTTGATTTTTTTGGCTGTTGTTGGGGCCTTTTGCCCAGGGGTACTCAGTGGTGCATGGACTGAGTCTTTCTGTGTGGTCTCTTTAATGTAAACATCATGGAGGGCATGGATGGCATTGGATTGTGGTGATTTTTGTGTGTTTTTCTATTTTTTGGCTGTTGTTGGGGCCTTTTGCCTAGGGGTACTCAGTGGTGCATGGACTGAGTCTTTCTGTGTGGTCTCTTTAATGTAAACATCATGGAGGGCATGGATGGCATTGGATTGTGGTGATTTTTGTGTGTTTTTCAATTTTTTGGGGTGGTGTGGGGGCCTGTCCATGTGGGTGGGGGCCATTTTGAGGCCTGGTCCAGGCAGGGCCTGGCCATGGGGGTGGGTTCTAGGGGCCATTTTGAGGCCTGGTCCAGGCAGGGCCTGGCCATGGGGGTGGGGGTCTAGGGGCCATTTTGAAGCCAGGCAGTGTGCTTTGTTGTGGCATAGGCCTGAACCCAGTCTGCCATGCTTTCATCCATTATGCCCAGGGGTACTCAGTGGTGCATTGGTAGAGTCTTTCTGTGGGGTGTCTTGAATTTCAACATGATTGAGGGCATGGATGGCATTGGATTGTGGTGATTTTTGTGTGTTTTTCTATTTTTTGGCTGTTGTTGGGGCCTTTTGCCCAGGGGTACTCAGTAATGTAATGTAATGTAAAAATAATTTATAGAGCGCTCGGACACCACTGGTTTCATGGCGCTATAGAATGGATAAGCACAGGTGGGGAACAAGGTGCAGGTGTTTAGTCATCATACGCTTGCCGGAACAAGTGAGTTTTTAACAGTTTCTTGAAGGATCTATAACAAGAGGTGGACCGGAGTGTATGTGGAAGGGTGTTCCAAAGCTTGGGTGCCAAAAAAGAAAACCCAAGGCCGCCATGTTTCTTCCGCTTGGTGCATGGACCGAGTCTTTCTGTGGGGTGTCATGAATTTCAACATGATTGAGGGCATGGATGGCATTGGATTGTGGTGATTTTTGTGTGTTTTTCATTTTTTTGGCTGTTGTTGGGGCCTTTGGCCCAGGGGTACTCAGTTGTACATGGACTGAGTCTTTCTGTGGGGTCTCCTTAATGTAAACATCATGGAGGGCATGGATGGCATTGGATTGTGGTGATTTGTGTGTGTTTTTCGACTTTTGGGGTGGGGAGGGGGCCTGTCCATGTGGGTGGGGGCCATTTTGAGGCCTGGTCCAGGCAGGGCCTGGCCATGGGGGTGGGGGTCTAGGGGCTATTTTGAAGCCAGGCAGTGTGCTTTGTTGTGCCATAGGCCAGCACTCAGTCTGCCATGCTTTCATCCATTATGCCCAGGGGTACTCAGTGGTGCATGGACCGAGTCTTTCTGTGGGGTGTCATGCATTTCAACATAATTGAGGGCATGGTTAGCATTGGATTGTGGTGATGTTTGTGTGTTTTTCGATTTTTTGGCTGTTGTTGGGGCCTTTTGCCCAGGGGTTCTCAGTGGTGCATGGACTGAGTCTTTCTGTGGGGTCTCTTTAATGTAAACATCATGGGGGCATGGATGGCATTGGATTGTGGTGATTTTTGTGTGTTTTTCGACTTTTGGGGTGGGGAGGGGGCCTGTCCATGTGGGTGGGGGCCATTTTGAGGCCTGGTCCAGGCAGGGCCTGGCCATGGGGATGGGGGTCTAGGGGCCATTTTGAAGCCAGGCAGTGTGTTTTGTTGTGCCATAGGCCTGCACCCAGTCTGCCATGCTTTCATCCATTATGCCCAGGGGTACTCAGTGGTGCATGGACCGAGTCTTTCTGTGGGGTGTCATGTATTTCAACATGATTGAGGGCATGGATGGCATTGGATTGTGGTGATTTTTGTGTGTTTTTCGATTTTGTGGCTGTTGTTGGTGCATTTTGCCCAGGGGTACTCAGTGGTGCATGGACTTAGTCTTTCTGTGGGGTCTCTTTAATGTAAACATCATTGAGGGCATGGATGGCATTGGATTGTGGTGATTTTTATGTGTTTTTTTACTTTTTGGGGTGGGATGGGGGCCTGTCCATGTGGGTGGGGGCCATTTTGAGGCCTGGTCCAGGCAGGGCCTGGCCATGTGGGTGGGGGTCTAGGGGCCATTTTGAAGCCAGGCAGTGTGCTTTGTTGTGCCATAGGCCTGCACCCAGTCTGCCATGCTTTCATCCATCATGCCCAGGGGTACTCAGTGGTGCATGGACCAAGTCTTTCTGTGGGGTGTCTTGAATTTCAACATGATTGAGGGCATGGATGGCATTGGATTGTGGTGATTTTTGTGTGTTTTTTTATTTTTTGGCTGTTGTTGGGGACTTTTCGCCCAGGGGTACTCAGTGGTGCATTGACTGAGTCTTTTTTGTGGGGTCTCTTTAATATAAACATCATGGAGGGCATGGATGGCATTGGATTGTGGTGATTTTTGTGTGTTTTTCGACTCTTTGTGATGAGGTGGGAGCCTGTCCATGTGGGTGGGGGCCATTTTGAGGCCTGGTCCAGGCAGGGCCTGGCCATGGGGGTGGGGGTCCAGGACCATTTTGAAGCCAGGCAGTGTGCTTTGTTGTGCCATAGGCCTGCACCCAGTCTGCCATGCTTTCATCCATTATGCCCAGGGGTACTCTGTCAGTGGTGCATTTTATTGGTCTTTCCATTTAGGGGGGTGGGTATAATAAAAATGCTTACTTGCAAACTATTAATTGAAGCGCTACATATGCAACATTTATTTAACTGATGTTCCTCTGGCTTCGTTTACTTTTAGGTGCAAAAAGATGAATCATCAGCCTCATTGTTCCTCATCAGTGCCAGGAAGAAGTCCTGCTGCGGTGTGTGCAGCACAACGTCACGTGTGGCCACAGACAACTCTGCAACTTTTGCAACTGCGGCCTGCTGTTCTGACATCTGAAGAAGATGGCCCCAAAAAAAGTTGCCCGTAGCTCTTCTAGCAAGAAAGTTGCCAGTAAGGAGCAGAAGAAGCAAGTGGCACCACTTACCAAGGAGACTGGTGTGCCGACCGCCACATTTTTTCAGAAAAAAAAGTACGCCTGCTGCTGCAGCGGGGTCTGCTGGGGACCAAGCTGGAAGCAGCACCTCCGCTCCATTGGGCTCAGTGCCACCACCACCACGCCAACTTAGGTCCAAGCCCTTGAGTGCTGCAGAGGCAGCCAGTATAGTTGTTCAATCACCATTGACCAGTGATGTTGGCTCATTGCAAGAAAGTAGCAGCATCCCTCAATCAACACAGGTTGTTGTAACTCATCTGACGAGTGTTCAACAACCACAGCCGCAACAACAACCACATGTGCAAGTACAAGCCCAAGTACATGTGGAAGGAGAGGCGGCGCAAGGAGAGGCGCAAGCAGAGGTGCATGGAGCAGCACAAGTGCCCACAATAGTTGTTGCTCCCGAAGTAGGAGCACATCAGGAAATCGACATTGAAGCCGAGGTATCATCTGAGGAAGCCACTCCTCCTGATGATTCATTGTCTTCCAGATCCCCAGCAAGGAAAAGATCAAGGATGGTGTCAACATCTTCTTCAAGCCCCCTTCCTTCTGATTATGTGGATCAAAATTGGGAACCACCAGTGCTGTCTGAGAGTGAGGCACACCATGATCTGACAAAGGTAGCTAAGCGTAAAAGGAAGGTCCCCGAAAGTCTCATAGTTATGGAGTGTGATGATGACGCTGAACAAGAAAAGGCGTATACTCCTGCTGAAGAAGACTCTCACGACGACGACGCAGTCATCATAGACGTCACTCCAGCCTCAGCGGGCATGCAGCAAACAGACATTTTTACCCTATCCCGAAATGCTGCTGAGCGTGATGTTGGCGAGGTGTCAATGGGACCACCACCAATGCAGTTAACTAGTACACCACCACCTACAGCTTCCATATTTTCTCGCCAGAAGGGACCTCCATCCACCTCGACCTCCATTTCCTCAATTAGTGGTACTGTAAGTGCACAACGTAGTAAATTTCGGCAACACACATCCTCTACTTCATCTGGCATTAGCATTCCCAGTACCGCCTCCTCCGCCCCCACAGACATTTGAAGTCCACAGTTTGGGACTTCTTTAGTGTTAGCCCAACAAGGGAAAACATAGCCATTTGTACCATTTGCAAGGTTCGAGTTAGTCGTGGTAAGCTTGGTACCAACTATGGTACCGGAGGCCAGAGAGGTCATCTTGAAAGACAGCACACTGTCAAATGGCATGTGCACCTAAGGGAGATCAAGGCAGCCCGAATTGCAAGTCAACAAATTGTATCCGTTGATGTTTCATCTGATGATGACGAGGAGGAAGAAGCGTCAAACATTTCTTCAGTTACACCCAGTACCCCTGTCAGCAGCACACCCCCTGCAAGATATATGAGCCACACTAAGAGTGTGGTAGAGAGTGAGACACCAATGCGAAAAAGTTCATCATCATCACTGAGCGTAACTGGGTCGAAAAAGTCATCATCATCCCGTAAAATGGTCCAGCCCACCATTAGAAGCATGTTGTTTTCAGATGCACCATTTGAACGCAACCACCCAACGGCGCGTCTGTATAACACTAAGCTGGCTAAAATGCTAGCGCTGGACCTTCTCCCTTTTTCTTTTGTGGAAGGGGTGGGTTTTCTTGAAATGGTGGCAACGCTCTGCCCTAAATGGAAGGTTCCTAGCCGGTTCTATTTTGCCAGAGTTGCAGTTCCAGCACTACATGAAGATGTGCTGGAGGTGATTGGGTCCGCTTTGCAGAAGAGTGCTGTTCACACTATACATCTGACAACAGACATGTGGACCAGCTGCCAAGCCCTTGATTACATGTGCATCACTGCACACTGGGCCTCTTTTTCAGGGGTTAAAGCAAAGCTAAACCCAGGTGTTGACACGGACAAAGTTTATAAAGCTGCTCGGAAACATGGAACAGTAGCCATGTTTGCCATGGAGAAAACTCATACAGCAGAAAACATTTTTCATGAGTTTAACACAAAGGTCTTTCAATGGCTGTCCCCAAGAAAACGCATGATTGGTTATGTTTCCACGGATAATGGCGCCAATGTAGTTAAGGCCATGGACATGGGTAACTATTTCAGAGTGCCGTGTTTGGCGCACTGTATAATCCTGGTTGTTAAAAAATTCTTGCATGCAGAAAGTCCAGTCTACGAGTGACTGACCACCTGCCGAAGAATGTGCACACATTTCAACCATTCTTTTAAGGCCCGGAAGCAGCTGAGGTGCCTGCAACATGAACGTAAAGTGCCAGTGAAAGCACTCATCCAGGACGTGGTAACACGTTGGAACTCAACCTTCTAAATGCTTGAGCGTCTGTATGAGCAGTATGCGGTAGTCGATCAGTATTACTTTAAACTGGGTACACCTATGATAGACCTGAGGATACAGGTGGAGCAATCGGAGCTAGTTAAAAGCCTGACAGACATGCTTCGTCCTTTTGAGGTCTTCACACGTGCAGTCAGCAGGGAGGACTGTAATTTGGGAAAAGCTATCCCATTGTTGCGCATGCTAGAGGACAAACTGAAGGCGGTGTCTTCTACGTTTCAAAAAGATGGAAAGCAAGAAGCATTTGAGTTGGCGGAGAAGTTATTACAGCGCCTACTTCGCGATGAACGTCTTCAAAAGATCCACACAGAACAGCATTACATTTCTGCTACTATTCTGGATCCACGGTACAAAAAGGCAGTGGCAGGCAGAGTATTCTTTCCTTTTGATGACGCAGATGTTACAAAGTACAAACATTGTCTAGCTTTGTCAGCCACTCGGTTTGAAAGAGAACGGCAGGAAATTGAAGGAAAAGGCAGTACGCACTGTATAATCCTGGTTGTTAAAAAATTCTTGCATGCAGAAAGTCCAGTCTACGAGTGACTGACCACCTGCCGAAGAATGTGCACACATTTCAACCATTCTTTTAAGGCCCGGAAGCAGCTGAGGTGCCTGCAACATGAACGTAAAGTGCCAGTGAAAGCACTCATCCAGGACGTAGTAACACGTTGGAACTCAACCTTCTACATGCTTGAGCGTCTGTATGAGCAGTATGCGGTAGTCGATCAGTATTACTTTAAACTGGGTACACCTATGATAGACCTGAGGATACAGGTGGAGCAATCGGAGCTAGTTAAAAGCCTGACAGACATGCTTCGTCCTTTTGAGGTCTTCACGCGTGCAGTCAGCAGGGAGGACTGTAATTTGGGAAAAGCTAACCCATTGTTGCGCATGCTAGAGGACAAACTGAAGGCGGTGTCTTCTACGTTTCAAAAAGATGGAAAGCAAGAAGCATTTGAGTTGGCGGAGAAGTTATTACAGCGCCTACTTCGCGATGAACGTCTTTAAAAGATCCACACAGAACAGCATTACATTTCTGCTACTATTCTGGATCCACGGTACAAAAAGGCAGTGGCAGGCAGAGCATTCTTTCCTTTTGATGACGCAGATGTTACAAAGTACAAACATTGTCTAGCTGTGTCAGCCACTCGGTTTGAAAGAGAACAGCAGGAAATTGAAGGAAAAGGCAGTACATCAGCATCAGCAGGCCATCCGGAGTCAAAAAAATCCACTTCTGCATCTGTGGCTGTGGCAGAAGTGAGTGATTTTCCCTCTCAGCCGTTAACGACACCAGCAACCGTATCATCTGCACCAGACACAACAGTAATATTGTGTGAAGAAGAGGATTGGCTAACTCAGCTTGGGTTTGCTTCTCAAAAGGTCCCAGAAAAAAGTAAGCAAAGTGGCGGAACCCTGGAGAACCTTGAGTCGATGGTGCAGGCCTATCTGAATGACTCAACAGAGGTCTATGTTCATCATGACCCATTGGCGTATTGGCATGGGAAAAGAGATGTGTGGCCAGAGATCACCAACCTGGCTATAAATTACTTGTCTTGCCCACTCGCAAGCGTGTCTTCTGAATGTGTTTTCAGTGCTACTGGTGGCATTGTAACTTCCAAAAGGACCCGCCTCTCGCCCAAAAATGTGGAGAGGTTAACAATGATCAAGATGAATCAGCACTTCATACCACCAGATTACAAAATACGAGAATGCACGCAGGAAGAAGATGAGGAGGACACCAACTTAGATGAGGGAAGTTCTTCTCTGTTAACTAACCTACTCCCGTCTGAATTCGCAGAGTTTGAGGACGAGCTCTTCTTCCCTGACACCGAGCCCTGAAAATGAGTCAATGAATCACTAACTTTCTTTTTCGTCCTTATTCACTTTTATTCCTGTGTGTCTGTCTTTGTTTTGCAAAATCTATATAAAAAAAACTTTAATCACCTAATCACAAAAACAAGCCCATCAGCAGAACTGTCTTCACTTATTTGCTTATTGATTTGAAGGTGCCGCAGTCCCCATTCCCATCCATTTTCCAAACCCTAACCCTCTTCCCCCGGGCTGTGTGGTTTTGATTGATGTGTAACTAAATGACAGCAATATTTCCACACACTTGCTCGGGAGGATAAGGTCATAGCAACAGGCTGGTGAAGGTATCCGAGGATATATTCTTACTCAGCTTGACACAGACCCATGATTATTGGCAAATGAAAGCAGATTTTCATGTGCGCCATCAACTTGATTGATCATCAAGAACATCTTCCTCCTAGACGTGGCAAATGATTACGCTGCTGTGTCCTTCACCTTCAGTACTAATTCTTGTAGTAGTAGCCAATGTCAAAGAAATTCAAAGCAAGTAGTAGCTATACTTTCAATACTTTACCATTTGTTAGGCTACATTGTGGCACTGTTCTAGTGTACTGTCACCTGCTATATTCTCTATCGTACCGTTCTAATGCTACGGTAAGGACAAACAAGGTTTCATTTTCTTTTTTTTCATATGGTGCAACTGCCACTGTGTAACACCACTAGTACCACTGCAATGATGACATTTCATCCGCCCAGGATTGCCAACCTTAATCGCCATTTCCCGTGCAGCCAGCCCTGTGCCTAGCCCTATTTCCAAACACAAATTACAGGTAAGATAAGCATTTGGGGGGAGGTAGTATAATGGAGTATTAGGAGAGACGAGAGACTGGCGGTAGTACTAGTAAAGTCCTAGGACTATTGAATTCACTTACTCTGTGAGAGGCACTTAGTTTTGAAAACATTTGGGCAATTACTTACACAACTTGAATCAAGATGCCACTTAAGTTTCAGGAAAACAAACTTACAGTTAAACCCCCACCCACCAGCCTCAAAAGCAGTAAAAACATGTATGCTAAGATAAAGTTTAAAGTATATTTATATCCCTAACATAAATAATCTACCGCAAGACCCAACCCACCCTCCCTCCCTAACCCCAACGAATGTCCGTGAAAAGTCCAAAAAACCCAACTCCCAATTCCCACCACCCAGAAGTCTTTAAAAAAGGGGCAAGGGACAGTCTCCTCCTACTGCTGGCTGCTGTTCACTTTTCGGGGCAGGTCGGCATGCTCCTTGCGGAGGGTCTCGAACAGGGTTTTGGTGCTCAACAGGTCCTGCTCCAGGTAGGACACCCTGAGTGAAAGGCGGTGCAACCTTTTTTTGGTACTGCTGTGGGGGGCAGCTGATTCTTTTGTTGCTCGGCGGTGGCGGGTGGCTGCGGTACCCAGGCTCCGTACCACTGGAGACCTGCTGCACTGACTGGCTGACCCAGGGAGCGCGGAGGAGGATGCAGCTGTCCCGGTCGATGTTGTGGTCGACGGCGTGTCCCCCTCCTCCTGGGCCACCAGCCGCCGATATTCGGTGACAGTCGCCTCCAGCCTCCGTTGCCGGGCCCTTTTAGCCAGCTCCTTCCGTGTTGGTTTGGAAGGAGCATCTATATGAAGAAAGAAAGACATAGTCTGTAACCAATGCTCTTTAAGATTAACACAAAATGATTCAGCAGAAAGTTGTGTCACAGAAGAACTAGCAACTTGCAAGCGCAGTACATAACTATTGTGGCCAGTATCTATCTAACCTCCCACTTCTTCATCCTTCCTCTAACATTAGTGGGAGTTTAAGGAATCAATTCTTCGAGCACTATGGACTCACTCCATTAGAGTCGACTATGACAGTACACCAGTCTTATTCTTCTTCTTCTCTCTTGTTTAGCAAAATTGGTACGTTAACTTCTGCAAGCCGGCATAATGCCGGCGCAGTCAACTTGCACTCGAGAAAAACAGACGCCCGCCATGATGAGTTAGACAGACTTGCATTACTGTACTGGTCCAGTACATGCAGGTGGTGATGCTCTTACTTTTCTATTACGGGTGGCACTGAGAATACTCTGTTACAAGGGCTACTGCTTAATTAATTTAACTTTCACCCTACAGTGCCAATGAATACTAGAAAAGGAAAATGAAGAAGATAAATAATCTGATTATCTATCACTGCACATGGTATGTATTTGCTTACATATGGTATGACTTTAGGTGCTTTGCTTTTTATTGAGTGAACAGTGATACATCCACACATGAATGACCGAGTTCTACTAAACTTATTAACAGAGGTAGTGAGTGGCCATCGTAATAGCCAGATATATGCTGTGCTTGCAATACAAACTACTGCTACTATTCATGGTGGTATTCGGACAAAATTAAAACTTCTTTTCCTTGCCTTTCCTACACTGGAACGGACGTGCGGGTGCGGTGTTACATGCTCTTCAAAGTAACACTTAGTTCATCCAGTGACCGTCTACTCTCTCTAGATACACTTATGCTATCTAAGAGTCAGATAGTACCATGATCCAGGCATCCATCCATTCAAACTATATGTCAATCATTCTTCTTCATGTCTCTCATCTGGACAAACCTCACGTTTTCTCACGGGAAAACAACCTTTTCATTTTATTTGGGAAACCGCAAGCCATACATCCGTGCTTGACTTGCATTTGAATTTCAACCAAAGGATATATTGCGCACACATACAGTTTCTGTTTCACCCACCCAGGCTGTTCTCCTTCCACCCATCCTTGCTTCATCCTTCACCCAGCCATGCATCATATTCCTTCCCAGCCACCTCGGGCACCAATCAAACACGTATCATTCTTCTTTGTCAGTCATCATTACTTTTAACTTGCTCGTCCTTCCACACTTACTTACACCCTTCTTTCGCTTTTCGTTCATCACATCCATCAAGTTCATCTCAGATCTGATTTGGATTCTCGAAAAAAAATCACAGCTGAGTTGAAGTAAATTTAGAGGAGGCTACTACCTGGTTGATAAAAACTTTGTTCTAAATTTGAAAGTCTTCTTAACAGTATAGTAACTTAACTGTACAACATATATACTACACCCGTGCAGAGAGCACACTCTGCAGTCTGCAATCTCAATAAGTAAGGAATATAAGAGCTTACCACTGCCCGCCACTACCGTGGCAACCCTCACAGCAGTTTCCTCAGGCACTTGCACCGCCTTCTCCCCAGAAGTGTCCTCCTCCACCTCCGCGCTGGCCCCGGCCCCAGATGTTCCACCTAAAAAGTACATTTAAGAATGTTATATGTCATAGACATACACGACTCACTAGTATTTTGTCTAGGAATGAAGAAATGTGAATACAGAAACCAATCTAATAATTTGTGACTGTCTACTCTAAAGTAAAAATGTCCCTTTTTCCAGGGAAGGGTGTTGTCTTGCTGCACTTTTTGGCACAACTGATGAATGCTTGCTTTTTAACACGCACCATTTTTCTCAAAACAGACTGAAGCTTCACTTCTAAGAACAAGAGCAAGATCAGATCATCATCACTAGGACGGTGTGACCAACGATTCAGCACCAAAAAGAAAAATTAAAGTTCAACTTTAAACCAGGTGAGGGCTCGGCTCACCCACAATAAATGTGTGAAATAAATCACTAAGCACTTTTCCATTTTTAATCAACCGTTTATGTTTTATGACAAACTTGATTTTAATAAATGTTTTTACTTTTAATAAAGCTTTAAAACTTAAATAGACTCTGTGGATTTTTGGTCAAGAGTGACTGAGGAAAAGGTTTTGCAATTTGCAAGCATGAGTCCGTGCCTCTGACACTTCTGGACTCTGACTCCGTACTCTTGCCCTGCGTTGGATAATCATCATTGGGGATCAATCATTGATGAATTCGGGAGCTAAATGACTCTGTCACACTATCTAGCCAGTAAGGAGATTGGGGGTTCTTCAAAGTCTGTTATCACTGAGGTATGTGGAAAGTCTACCTGCGCCTATTATAATTGATAAACAATGCACTATTTAGTGTCCATAGTTCTGTTTGTGCAGATTTGTCCCTGCAACAGTAGTAGTATGGATTGTCCTCCTATCCAAACCAAAAGTAAAGTAGTATCTTATTCTTTCTTGGTGGTCATTCACATTTTATTGTTGGGAATTGTCAAAGCATAAACATTTAGAAGACTTGAAAATACATTATGGACCATCCCAGAGGACTGCACTCAGTGCATAGAGCTATTGCTGACTAGAATGGGAGTTTCGTTTAACACCTTTTGCCAACTGTGCAATCTTAGTTAGCTACACAGACAAACTAATAAGAATAATCTAGTAATACCACAGGGAGTCATAGTAGAGGCAGGATAAGAATTTAGATACAGTCTACAAGAAGATCAAAGACGAGTTACAAAAAATCGAATGAGGAACGCTAGGAAAAAATAGGTACTCTATATTAAAATGAAAACTTACTGGGGCCAGCAAAGGAGCCCTCGCCTGACCGATCCTGGCCTTCTACAGCAGCAGCAGCCGATACCACCTCCTTCTCTGTCCTCTTGCCCCTGGGGGGAGCTGATGTACAACATGAAAGAAAGAAAGACCCGAAAACATGGATGATTGTTGTTAACCAAATCAAACATTTCAAAAGAACAATAACAAAATATTTTGGCGAAATAGCAAATAGATAACTATTCCACGGGATATATTGACCTATCTCATGTGGTCTACTACGATATTAGTATTGCTTGATTTGCGGACCGTCGACTTGGAAAGTTATTTAACTCACTAAACAAACTACTAAAAAGGTTCGCCTAGGACTGGTAGGCAGCAGTCCGCAGCACGCGAAGTGACAGACAAACTCCATCGTGATTGCAGATCAGTGACAACACTAAAAAGTTTCCTACTACATTAACCAGTCATTAAAATACTCAAACTATCAATCCACCACCACTATTTCTTCTTATTGCCAGGTGTACAAAGGAAGGACTGGACTTGAGTCTGAAGGGGCAGATTTACAAGCCCCTTGCGGCTCTTTTGCTCAGTTGTTGCGTGACTTTTGTGATGCAGCGGCAGAACAAAAGAGGCGCCATGGTGCGGGTTATATTACCAACGTGACGCATATGGGAGATGCATCCCGTTGTAAAGCCCTGCGCCATCAGGGGGCGTTCCGCCGCAAGGGAGGGCGTTCCTGCGCAGGAACGCATCCTAAAAGTGTCTGAGGGAAATCTACAAGATTTCAATCAGTCACTTTTAGGACAATGATGCATCACTCAAACCCTGCACCTGCTTGAAGCAGACGTACAGCTTGACGCAGCATTGGGGGAGATAGGGCACCCCAGAGCATTGCTGGAGCTGCGCCATCGTTGCGACGCAACTCCAGCAATGCGCTGCCTTTACGGCACGGATGCGTAACACTTCGCTGACGTTTTGGGCCCATTGCAGAGATGCGCCGGTAATTGCAAATCTGCCCCTTAGTGTCTAGCATTACACAGTTCTGTAAACTACACTCATACATAATTTCTCAGGCCAATGAAATGAACACAAAATAGAAAACAAATAAGCATAGTAGCAACGCTACTGAGAAGGAGAGCAGTGCACCTAAAATGCACAGAAGATTTTGAAATATAATTTACCTACAATGTAATCGGCAGCATTATTGCTCTTGGTAAAAAACAAAAATTTGCAATATAATAACACACAGAGCAGGAGAAAACAGAGTAATGATGAAATAGCTACTACTACTCACCAAGCCCAGGGATCTCGACGCCGAGCAGGTCGAGCCGGTCGTGCTCCCGGTCCAGGATATCCGTCCAACGGTGGGTGGCCTGGTTGTAGGTGCGCCAGACCCGAGAGTGTTCATACATGGCCCGGCATACCTTCTCCCACCGCTTCCGGCGCTCCCGGAACCCGGAGCCGCTTGCGATCCTGCCGCCTGCCGCGATGGTCCTGGAGAAGCGGTGCTGTACATAGTACACTAGTGCGGCCACCCCCTCCGTGCTAAAGATCTCCCGTGGCATCACTAGCTCCCCCTCAAACGCCCACACGGGAGCCGAGCACGGGGTGCGGGACCCTTCCCCTTCTCGGGCTGCTTCCCGGCTTCCTTTACCATGGTCTGGGCAGAAAGGAACGTAAATAAGAAATAAGAAATAGAATAGGGAAGAAGAAAAGAAAAGAGTTTTAAAAAGTAGTTTAAAATTAACCAAAAGAAGCAGAAAACACAAAAATATAGAGCTAGAAAAATAGAGGAATAGATAATAAGTAAAATAGATCAAAAAAACTTCAAACAAGCAAAGGATGGCAGAGATTGAGAGAGGATACAGAAAGGATGCCCAGAACCATAGCAATGAATGAAAAACAAGATGGCCGCGCCCGTTCACGACCGCGTGGGTAAGTTCGCGCGAGATTTCCTCCGCGATCACACGCGAACTTGTACTAGCGAGCCGCACACTTCGCGAGATTACACATAGCGCCCGGAAACACGTCACGCAAACAAGATGGCCGCGCCATGTACGACCGCTAGGGTAACTTCGCTTCGTTGCGCTACAAGCGGATCGCGAAACGCAAAAAAACACGCGAACTAACACGCCGCAAAAAACAAATCGCATATTCACACGAATTCGCGGCTTCCAAATTCGATCTCGCGCAAATTCGCGCCCCGCGAATCGCACGAAATTGCAGAAAACCGATTTTTGCAAAACTGAAAGCACTCAGCAGGTGCAAAAGTTCAAGCTCATCATTAGTAACCATTCCCTGTAGTGCTTCATGAGGGGCCCCTCCAGAGTTCAGTTGCCTACTTGCAACTATTCTATGACCCTGCTCTGACCCTCACAGCAGGCTCAGAGAATAGCTACAAGTATGCCACAAAGGTCCTGTTAAAAAAAATTACACTGCAACAGAAAGCAGTTACAGATAAGGAAGCAGGTGCCAGACTGGAAGTTCAAATTCAGTGACACATTAATCAGCCTCTAATTCATTCATGTCAGTTGAGGCAGGGCAGGTGTGCTAACGAATTTTGCAAAACTGAAAGCACTTAGCAGGTGCAAAAGTTCAAGCTCATCATTATTCAGGAAGCACTTATAGCTAAGGAAGCAGGTTCCAGCTCAAATTCAGTGACACATTAATCAGCTCCAAATTAATTCATGTCAGTTGAGGCAGGGCAGGTGTGCTTTTCCCCCCATAATCTACAGTGATGAACCAGAGGGTGGCAGTGATGAACCAGAGGGTGGCATGGGTGAACCAGAGGGTGGCAGTGATGAACCAGAGGGTGGCATGGGTGAACCAGAGGGTGCCAGTGGTGAAACAGAGGATGCTGTGATGAACCAGACGTAGAAACAACATGGTCGCGACCGTTGCGACCCGACAAGTAAGTTCGCGTTTGCGAACTCGTAAAAAACCCTTGCGAACTGGCAGAAAGCCTTGCAAACACAAAATAAAAAAAAATACGCAAATTCGCGAAAGTTCGCGAATTTTGCGGATTGTAAATTCGTAAATACGCAAATTCGCTAATTGCGAACTTCGCAAAATTCGCCCATGCTTAATTACAGCCATTTTCGTGTTTCACTGTTGCAAGGCTACGTGTTCTCCATAGGCCAGAATGGGTTGTTAGATTATTATATGTTTGTATTCCTAACTGACTACGAGAACATGGTAGAATTTCGAGTTTAATATGCCTGAACTCAGAATAATAAAATACATCTTTTAGTAAAGTTGTTTTTAATATGCTGTGTTTGAAAATACCACTTTTAGAAAGTAGGTATTTTCTTTGCCTAACCTTTCATACCTGCCTCTGCTAGGTTGTGAATTCCTTTGTCTGGAGCTTGTGAGTGACAGGACTGGGGGATTCCAGGAGACAGGATAGTTCAGCCAAGTGGTGACTAGAGAGGTCTGCATCTAGATGGGAGGGAGGAGTTTCACCTGGGACCTGAATAGGGCTGTGCCTTCCCTCCACAATGCTGGCTCCACCTCCAGTGGTGTGTCTTAAGTCTCTGCCCTTCACACTGAAAGAAGAGAAGGAATCCTGTCAACAAAGTGCTCAGGAACTGGTTTGGCCTAGGGACAGGCCCCTCTCCCCGCAGAGAACAAAGGATTTTGGGGTATAAATATTGGGACCCTGATCCCAAGAAATTAGATCACTTTTGAACTACTAGGAGAAACCTTTGCTGAGGAGAGGAACCTGAAGAAACTGAGCAGAGACTATCCCTAAGCTGAAGTGCTGCTTGGGGGATTGGCCTGCAGTGGTTGCCTGACTGCCAAAAGAAGGAGAAAGGAACTTTGTGTAACTTTATTTTCAACTTGTGAAGGATCTCCAAGGGCTTGGAAAAGAGCTTGCCTCCTGTTGAAGTCTCAGGGACAACAGACTTCAACCCCCAGTTCCCCAGAGTCCTTTGGAAGTGCCTGCTGCTGTTTTGGGCCTTCCGAGGGACTGCGTGCCGCAAGGAGCTGGAAGCGCGATGCAACGAATAGGAAGCGTGTCGCCGTCGCTGCTGCTGCTGTCGCACTTCTGAACAAGGGTGTTGCCGCTGGAGTTGTCGCACTGCCCCGCATCGAGAGAAGCATCTTGCAACGAAGGAGAAGCATGTCGCCGTCACTGCTGCCTGCCGTTGCACTTCTGAACAAGTGTGTCACCGCTGGAGCTGTCACATTACACAACATTGAGAGAAGAGTTTCGAGGAAGAAGCTTGTCGCCGTCGGAGTTGCTGCCGTCGCATTTCTGAACAAGGATGTCGCCGCTGTAGTTGTCGCATCGTGTGGAAGCTTCACGCAACAAGTAGGTGTACCATAGGAGTACAAGGACACACCAACACACTGCAGAGTGCCCAACCTAAAGCTGCTACATGTCTCCACAATCTGAAGCACATGGCAGACAATTGAAACGAACAGGAACTCTGCTTCTGGGTCATACATGTGTGCCGTTGGCATTGCAGGGGCACAAACTCATCAACACGACTGACAAAGTCACCCCCTTCACACTTCATGACCACTAAAGTGCACACATTAAAGACTTGAGAAAGTACATGTAGCGAAAATGCATGACAGCGGCAACCAACACAGAGGCCTCTTACAAGCCATCGCATCACACTGGAAACATCACAGAGCTCCGCACTGGCTCAGAGTTGGAAGACATGCAGTCACTCACACCCAAAGTCACCCTTCCCAGAATACTTACCCCCAACTTGCTGCTGAAGGGCCCTCAAACGTCCATCCAGCTCTGGCTGTGTCACTGCCAAGATGCGGGCAATTGGTAGTGTCATGCTCCAGCGCGCCAACCTGCCAGTCCGAGGGAGCAGCCCAAGGGTCATCTCTGCCACGTTTTAACTCACCGAGCAGATGTCATCCCACCTCTTGTGACAGTGTGTGTTTCCTGTCGGTTTGAGACACCCAGAGCCTGCACCTTGTGTTCACTGTCCCTCCATAAGGCCTTAAACTGGTGGACTTGGAGCTGCAGACATGGGAGACAAGAAGAGGAGATTTCAGTGACACTGGGTTATGTACCACTGTGTCTCTGTACAGGAGCATGCACACACTCAGCACAGCTATTCAGATACGTTTAGCAGAGACAATACAGCATGACACACAGTACAATAGCAGGAGATAATAATACCTAAATGCATGCAGGTATGAGGATGTACACAGTGCCTGGCCATCTCATAAACATGTAGAATGCCAGTACAGAAAGCAATGCGAAGAAGGACCGCATAGGCGATGCAATTTGTGAGGGAGCAAGAAATACATTACATTGGAAATGATGTGTCGGTCAGACTGACTGTGTCCAACACTGCACACCCCTCAATGTCCTTGCCCTGTGAATGGCTCACTGTGTCATGGAGGTCACATTTAGGGACATGATCTTACAATCTCACACCCTTCTCACAAGGTCTGTCTTGTGCAATCCACAGGCCTAAGATAGCTCATTGATTAATAGGGTAGCAGACAACCCATATGTCTCACTCTGTCCATTCAGTGATGGATCCCTGTCAAATTGGGCAGTAACTGTGCAGGCCAGGGGGGCTCACACTGCGGTCTAACGTGGGCCATCAGAACTGTCAAATGCATGTACAATATGAGAGGGCAAACAGTGCCTACACATGCGTGTCAGTACACATAATGAAGAAAATGTAAGGACGATGTTTCAGAAGTAGCACAACCTGCTGTGTCATAGGTGAATTTCCACCAAGAGTGTCACCCTCAGGCATGTCACACGTATGCATACTGTTTACATATCCATGGTGGCAATGAACGAGCGCGCGAAAGGACAGTAACTGGGAATTAGTGCGAGGTAGGAACACCGGGCATAAGGCTCTTTCAACCATTTTGCTTACTCTGCCATCTTGCTGAACTGCCACCACTCACTCATACTCTCAGGGCACCATTATCGTCACAAAGGAACACAGCGATAAGATCTGCACACTCTCACACTGTCATTCTCTCCACTTTACTTTTAAAATCGCTGCATTCACTCTAATTGTTTTTAAACTCACTCACCTCTTGCTGCAACCACACGGGCACTAGGCTGCGCTTCCCCGGTCCACCACAGAGTGTTCCGGTTGAGTGGAGGTAAGGCTACGCAGACCGGAAGTGCTCGGGGCAAACGAGGTTAGCGCTCTAGTCTCCAGCGCTAGAGCTTAAAACCCCATGGCCACCGCGACGCGCAGCGGACTCGCCGCTGGCACGCCAGAGTCAAGCCCATCTGCGCCCGTCTGCGTCAGACCGGGCCCAGGGCCAGGAACCTCTGCCCCCCTCCATCAATCCCCATTACCTACACACGGAATGCATTACTACAAAGGAGGCAGGCTACAAACCCTTCATGCCTCCACTCACTCTCCCCAGAGTAACCACAAAGCCCCTATGCTCACTGCCGGTATTTTCTGTCTCCAAAGAATACCCACCTCACACCAAAACCTTAGTCAGCATGGCCCTGCTGAACTGCAGATCCCTGCCCAAACACTCCCTGGAAATCTCCTTACTCCTTCATGACACAAAATTAGATATGTTGTTTTTAACAGAAACCTGGTTGTCCCCTAACTCCGACCCTGATAATGTCCAGGCCCTTCCCCCGGGATACCTAATTCAGCGCCTCGACAGATCAAGCGGCAAGGATGGGGGGGTTGCGATTATCTATAAAAACCACCTCTCCTGCCGCTTGTTGAACAGCTCCATCCTAGACTGTGAGAACGCTCACTTTATTATTCAACTTTCCCCCACAAAAACACTCTCGGGTATTCTCATGTACGGCCCCCCGGGAGCACTGGGGCAATTCTGTAGTTCCCTGTCAGAGACCATCATCTCTTGAGCCAGCACTTCCTCCAACTTTACTCTGCTGGGTGATCTAAACCTTCACTTCGACGACCCTTCAGTCAACGCTGCAGGCGAATTAACACTCAACCTAACCTCTTACGATCTCCACCTTAAGAGCCCTCAAGGCACCCATGTAAAAGGGCACCTTTTAGATCCGATCTTCTTAAACATCACAGCATTACAAATCATGGGAGTGAGAGGGCCCACAACAACCTCGAGATGCAGACCAGAGAAACAGGTAATGCCGGAGACACTACAGACACCGTACCAGCCAGTGCTTGAATGGAGTGGAGTGTGAAATTGGAGAACTAGACGGTGGGAGACCCAGTGTGAGTCCCAGGCATTAACGGAGGAAGAGCCCGGCAGAAATTGCACAGCCCACAGAGCATAGAGGTGAGCAGCCAGGCGAACGGCACGAGGATCCCTTTTTTTGCATTAATCCCAAATTAGCCATGCAAAAGGAAGAAAATTAGAGGGAAACAAATCGGACGAGAAATGCTTACCGGCCTGAGCAGTTGGAGACCACGGCGAACATAGGGGGCGAATGGTAGCTGACTAACACATGACGGTGGGAAGAAGATTATTCATCGGACTCGAGGAGGGCAGAGACTGGCTCCAGTTCTGCGACCAGTCCCTGAAGCTCCCAGCAGCTACCGTACATCACTCCATATGTCAAAGTGAGACACGGAGTCAGAGAAAGCTGAGTGGCACAGCTGGAGCAGAGAGGGAGGCTCCGAGTAGCTCGCTGGACTTCCGCAGCTGTGGTGAAGTTCGGGGCTCCTCTCCACACAAGTGATAAGAAGCAGAGGAGGAGTGGAAGCTGAGCGAGCTATGGATGGAAGAAGTTTATCAGGTGGCTTTACATGGAGCAGGGGAGCGTGTCCGAGGCAGGAGGTGAGCGCTAGAATAAGAGCACATGCGTCTCACCCACCCCTACACTCCCGGGTCACCGAGGAATAAAGACTTATGAGGTTAAGAATGAATTATACAGAAAAAGAATAATGACATTTTAAAGAACTGAATTTCTAAACAACCGGAAACGAAGGTCTAAAAGATTAAAAGAAAGAGAAAGTGGACAATCCTTGTCCTCATGAAAACTGGATAGTCGATAGAGCTTCATTTCGTCCAAAATGGCTGATAATACATAGAAAAGGAAAGAAGGCCTCCGACATCGGTGCATAGAAACAAAAATAGGACTACAATAGTTAGATTTCCATAGTAAGCAAATAAGCGGCAATATTGGAACAGGCTAGCTGGTCTGACCACTCAATCTGACATGGCGGCCGCGAGGCCTCTCCATGGCAGCGCATCGCCCTAAGCATCTTCCTTCCCTGCAAGTAAATGCCTGAGCCACCAGGGAGAGCATGTCTGAGGGGAGATATGACGATTTGGCCGCTCTTTTAGCCATAACGCTGCTGCCAGAATAACTGTTGACTCTGGGGCGGGGAGTCCTCCTCTTCCATACCCTTCGGCACATGCGATCCCCTGGGGAGTCTACCTGCAAATGCGCTGGCGCGGAGCTTTCGCTTCTGGGGCCCGTGGAGTTGACCCGCGGAGCTGATACCCGGCCAAACAAAGTGACGCCAGTTGCACTCAAAAAACTAAACCACACAGACTTAGGGTCCAACATATGGGGATTTGAAGGAGTGGGGACGGAGGCAGCAATAGAAAAGAACACCCTCACAAGCAGCTGGGAGGAAAAGTGAAACCAAAACTGCCTTAGACACGGGACAGCCTATGGGGTGCCACAGTGAAGTGAAGAAGACGACATAACAACAGTGTCCACTCCAGTGGGCGGTGACGGTCGCCTGCGTCACTACACTCTGTTGTCTCAACTCTGTGGCCTCAACTCTAAAGCTACCTTTGTATGATGCCCGGTGGAGCTACCTCACGAACCTTAGGAGAGATTAACTTTGGACTCCCTCCTTTGACTATCAACTACCTAGCCAGACTTCGGGCAAACGCTCCAGCGTCTCTCCTGACCTTATCTTCCCCCTCTCTCTTCCCCAACCCTCTCCCCTCTCTGCTCCTACTCTTTCCAGCTTCTGTCCTCTGCCAACACCTCCCCCTGCCCCTTGTCCCCACCCTGTTTTTCAGTGAACCTCTTCCCTCGACACTTGAGACCGAACTATTTTGTCTGATGCCCGATGGAGCTACCTGGTTTAGCTATAGGAGAGATGGGGCATGGATTCCCTCCTTAGTCGTCACCTACCCAGTCGGTCTTCAGACTGACTTTCTTTCGTCTCTACGGTTGTCTCTTCCCTTATCCTCACTTTCTCACCTCCCCTACCCCCCACTAGTTTTCTCTGTTCTTTTTCTCCTCTCCTAATGTATTGATGATTGTCAGATGTAATTTGTAATTGTCGATCTTTTTCTGTTATATTGTTGAACCACATTGTTGCACTTCCCTTCGTCTCTCCTGTTGTCTCCTCCCACATCCTCCCTCTAGTTATGTCTCTCCTTCTTTCCTCTCTCAATGTATTGAGACTGAACTATTTTGTCTGATGCCCGATGGAGCTACCTGGTTTAGCTATAGGGGAGATGGGCCGTGGATTCACTCCTTGGTCATCACCTACCCAGTCGGTCATTAGACAGACTTCTTTTCGTCTCTCCTTATTGTCTCTTCCCTTATCCTCACTTTCTCACCTCCCCTACCCCCCACTACTTTTCTCTCTCCTTTCTCTCCTCTCCTAATGTATTGATGATTGTTTGATGTAATGTGTAATTGTTGATCTTTTTCTGTTATATTGTTGAACCACATTGTTCCACTTTCTTTGGTCTCTCCTGTCCTCTCCTCCTGCATCCTCCCTCTATTTTATGTCTCTCCTTCTCTCCTCTCTCAATGTATTGAGACTGAACTATTTTGTCTGACACCCGATGGAGCTACCTGGTTTAGCTATAGAGGAGATGGGCTGTGGATTCCCTCCTTGGTCGTCACCTACCCAGTCAGTCTTTAGACAGACTTCTTTTCGTCCCCCCTTATTGTCTCTTCCCTTATCTTCCCTTTCTCACCTCCCCTGCCCCCTCACTACTTCTCTCTCTCCTTTCTCTCCCCTCCTAATTGTATTGCTTATTTTATTATATATTGTGTAATTTGTAGAAACTTGTTCTGTTACATTGTTGATTCTCATGTAAAGCGCTCTGATACCTTCGGGTCTAGCCAGCGCTATATACAACTCCTTAAATAAATAAATAAAATAAATATTGGTCAGACCACTTTATAGTCACATTCACATGGCAAACCACCATTGAGACCCCCCAGGCACGGTTACACGCAATCCAGAGCGACCTTGGTCCAAACTCCCCCTGGATGAATGGAGTTGCGAACTAGAGCTTACTGCCCCCACACACGATTCAGATCCCCTGGTAGAAGACAAGAAATTCACAACCTGGATTTAAAACTCACTCGACCTAGTTTTGCCTAGAATAATCTTACCAAAAAAAAGTGGATCCTTCAAATCCCCTTGGTTCACCCCAGAACTTCACAACCTGAAAAAAACAATACAAAAAGTTAGAGCGTTCCTGGAGGAAAGACTGGGCCACTAAGAAAAAAACTGAATATAGAGCAGCCATCAGGTCCTATAAAGCCTCCCTTAAAATTACCCAGGCAGCCTTCTTCGAAGAGAAAATTCAAGCCTCCGCGAACTCATCTAGGGAAAAATTCTGCATTGTTAAAGAACTTCTCAAAATCCCAGACCAGCCCCTCCGCCTCCGACATCTCAGTCCGTAGATGTAACGAACTTGCAGAATTCTTCCTAACTAAAATTAAAACTATCCTAAAAACCCTCCTAACCATCGATCAGCTACCAGAACTCATTCCTCCAGTCCCCTCAAATGACACGCTCCACCTAGATTCATTCTCCCCCCTCACAGTGGAGATGCTCCTCCCAAACCTAGAATTAATAAAAAGTAGCTCCCCTTTAGACCCTGCACTCCTTAATATCCTGAAGCTAGTGACCCACTATTGCCTCTTCTGTCACTAACCTAATTAATGCCTCTCTAACACATGGCACGGTCCTCCCTAATTGGAAAAGAGGCATAGTTTTAGCTCCGCTAAATAAACTTCATCTAGACCCCCTGCAGATGGCCAACTACCGGTCCATCTCTCTACTACCAATCAGCAAGGTTGCGGAAAAAGTTGTCAACCAACAACTCACCGCCTTCCTGGAGGCTGGTGGGCTTCTATGCTGCTCCCAGACAGGCTTTCGCCCCGGCCAGGGCACGGGCACCGCCCTGGTGGCAGTTGTAGAAGAGGAAAGGAAGATACTGGACTCAGGAGGCTCAGTGTTAGAATTGAGGGTCTCTGTTTGGCACAGGTAGGTACTTTTGACAAGCAGGGGCCCTCTCCTCCAAGTCAGGGCAAAGGAATTACCCCTCAAGAATAACCCCTGCTCACCCTCTAGGTTACGTGGCGTGAGCAGTCAAGGCCAATCTCAGGAGCGCTGTCAGTTAAGCATTTATGATTACACACAGTAAATCCAATGATCCCCCCACAAATGAACACCAGGGGGTACTTCTATAAAAATACGTAGACTTTCATCTGAGAGGGGAAAACATGTAGACCGTCGGCTAGAGCGGTCCGCACGCTCTTAACAGCTACCCGAGACTCCACGCTGCTGTTGACGGGACTATGCTGTAGGATGCAGCTTCTTGACTTACTTTGACCTTTGTTTGTTGGTATACCGAAAACGGGACCTGAGCGGGGGATCGCGCGGCTGCGGTTCCCTTCAGATCGAGCCTCCAGGTGCTCAGTGGATGTGCCTGCCTGCCGCACCTCCCCCCCTCCCCTCCGCCTTTCTGCCGTGTTGGAGGCGGGCAGCCGTGGAGCTTAGGCGCGGCCGCGCGGCGGCTGCCCGGGGGCTCCTCCGGGCAATTGCGGGTAGGGGAGGAGGGCCGAGGGCGAGGGGCTTTGTTTCACCTGGATCTCTTTTTCCTCAGTCCGAAGCAACTTTGGTGCAGGCTGCTCCTGGAGTGGACGGAGAGGCGGCTGACTCGTGTGACTCGGGGGACTCCCTCTCTCCCAGAAGTAAGGTGACTGGGCAGGCCAGGGGTGGAATAAGTAAGGGTGGTAAGTGTAAAGATCTGCTCTTAAGGAATACAAGGAGTACAACTAGGAAGCGAGGCAAGGGGCACAAGTCGGCTGAAAAACTACAGGTCCCAGGGTACACCACAGGGCTGGCTCAAAGTGTAGGTAGAAGCGTGGCTGGAGGTCAGGAGCACAAATTAGAGTTAAGTGAGGTTAAGGGTGCTGTCACAAAGGAGGAAAGTAAAGGCAAAGGCACAAAGCAAAGAAGAACAAAAAATAAAAACCCGAAGATTTCTGGTGGCATAACACCATCTCTACGCTCCTTTTTCAAAGTCTTGCCCCAAGTATTAGACATTTCACAAGGTCTGGCAACCTCCATAGTAGAGGCTTCGCAGGCGGACTTGTCTATCCCTGTCCCTGCCTCCACTTCCAGCCTGGCTTCTAAGCCGGTAGAGCCCTTAGCTCCTTTAGTGGCCTCCATTCCCACAGTTATTCCTTCACCTGCTGTACTACCTGATGTACCATCTGGCTTACCTGCGTTCTCTGAGCCTACTACTGTGGGGGATGCACTTACCTTACAAGATGAGCAGGCAGGTGAAGGAGGACAAGTGGCAGAATCATCAGGAAAGGAGACAATGGGCGACGGTGTAGGAGGGAGTCACGGTGACCTGGGAGTAGGTAACACACTTGAGACTTTGGTTAGGTCAATAACTGCAATGAGGGAGGAGATCAGATGTGATTTTGCGGTCTCTAAGGCCAACCAAAATGATATAAGAGCATCCTGTGAGGTGCTCGACCAAAAGGTGGACGGTCTGTGTGAAAGGACGGGGATACTGGAAAGCTCTGTGGGCCTTTTGACATCTAATCTAGAAACTGCCAGATCTAAAATTCAAACACTGCAAAGGGACGGGGAGAGTACGCGGGAGCGGACTGAAGTTTTGGAAAATTATTCCATACGGAATAACATTCGACTCCTGAAGATCCCGGAAGGAAAGGAAGGCGCAAATCTTAAAAGCTTCATAACTAAGTTATTAAAAGACTCCCTTAACCTAGAGGAAACGGTTGAGGACTTAGATAAGGACATCCAGCGAATACACCGGGATCCTTTTCGCCTGAATCCAGCAAGAAACAAACCTAGAAAGGTTTTAATAAACTTCCTGACATACTCACTCAAAGAAAAGATCTTGAACCTCGCGCTGAAAGCCAGATCACTACAAGGACCGGACTTCTCTTTTGAGGTACGGTCAGATTTATCCAAAACCACTCTGGATAGACAGTGGGAGCTGGGACAGCGCATGGACAAGTTTAGGTCGTTAGGCGCCACGGTCCAGATGAGGTTTCCAGCCTTCCTGCGCATTATGTACAATAACAAAATGCACAACATTCGTTCTCCACTGGATGCTGACGAACTATTAGAGACCATCAGAGACCATGCCCAGGCTCAGGGTGGAAGCTTACTTAGGTCCAGTTGGTACACTATAGTTATTCCCACGTGTAAGATCTCTTAAATTTTGAAATATTATCAAATGAAAACTACTAAGCCTAAAAGGTTAAAAGGAATAAGTAAGGATTAAGATAAAAATAAACAAACTTAAAAAAAAAAGAAGATAGGATATAATAAATAAATAAATAAAAGGGGGCAAAAAAAAATCACTAAGAGGTGTAGCTAGGATTTAAAAAAATATATATACATAAATAAGTGCTTAAGGAGAAAAAATTAAGTAAAGACTAATGCACTACATTTTAAAGGTATCCCCTGGGATATAACCTAAGATTTCCATCTGCGTCCATTTCGGCAGATAGTTGTATCTTGTTTGCTTGAGTATAGCAGTAGTGTGGGGTCGAGGGTGGAATGCTGTTGGAGGGCGAGAATCTGGCTAGACATCAGGCCAGAGTAAGTAGGGGTGGGTTTTCCAGGGGGGGAGGGTCAGGGGAGGGAGGGTAAAAACAGTAAAAATTCCTCATAAGTCTGCCTTTTTTTGTTTCTTAGCTTGTCTTTTTTTGATACTCGTTCAACACCACAATCTTAAAATGTTAAGATTAAGACCTCACCAGTGGGAGCTAAAAGTAGGGAAGGAGCAGTGGCTAGGTGCAACATCATGACTTCCGTTCAATACATGTCCTGGAATGTCAATGGTCTGCGCGTGAGAAGTAGGCGGGATCGTATTCTACAATACTTGAGAGACTCCCCTGCGCAGATCATAATCATCCAGGAGTCACATCTTCTCAAAGCAGAGGCCACTGTAATACTTAAAAAACAGAGATGGATTGATAAATTCTGCTGCACAGATCACAATGCTAACATCAGGGGGGTACTATTTATTTTAAAAAAATCTGTAAAAAGCCCAAATTCTGGAATACAAAGAAGACCACACAGGGAGATGGTTGATACTGAAAGTCTCGCTGTTGGTCAGATTTGTACCTTGGTGGGCTATTATGGCCCTAACTCAGACGACCCATCATATTTGGATGCCATTAGGAATCATCTGGTAAAAACTCAGGATCCGGTGATCTGGATGGGGGATTTTAATGTCGTGCTCAATCCTAGTCTAGACAAATCTTTAAACTCTAGAGCCTGTAGCTCTGCTAAGTCTAGGCAAACCCTCATTGCGATTATGACCCAGCTTGGGTTGGCAGATCTATGGAGGGAAAGAGTAGGTAATAAAATGGGGGTGTCCTTCCGGAATAGCCGATTTAAGCATAAATCTAGAATTGACTATGTTCTTTTTAGCTATTGCTTGAAGGACACTCTGACAGCGATAGATTATCTCCCCTCTCATCTGTACGACCATTCGGCTCTTGTATTTACTTTGAGATCCGACAGTAAAATTAACTCTCCATCTTGGTCGTTTGACCGGACAATCTTACTTGAGGACGAAGAAGTTAACTTTCTGGTAGCAGAGACTATCTTATTTCTGAAATTAAATCTTGAATCCTCTGTTTTTGCTGTAGTCTGGGAGGCATTCAAGGCCTTTTTAAGAGGTCGTATCACTAGTAGAGCCTCCTATCGGCGGAAAAAATACAGGGAAATGACAGCCAGCTTGGAACAGGAAATGAAACTAATTGAGTTAAAACTCGGCCCGTCCCTAGGATCACTAGAGGAGCAGACGAAACTGGCTGAGTTAAAACTACAATTGGAAAACATCCTGCAAGAGAGGGTGAATAAAAGGTGGGAGGCGAGCAAGATCTCCCAGTTTGAATTTGGGGAAGCTGCAGGTAGGGTATTGGCATGGAAAATAAAGTCTGATCAAGCTCTCAAATATATTAGAGAAATTAAGGTAGACTGGGAGGCTACGTTAAGATCCTTGAATTTAGAGATCGGCAATGCCTATTTTTGAATTCTTTGAGGCGATCTACAGGGAACATCTTCCCAATGACCAGGTGGCAAGGGATAGATGGTTGGAGGGAATTATTCTTCCAACCCTCTCAACAGTACAGCGCAATAGCCTAGAGATGGAAATAACGGAGGTCGAGGTGAGGAAAGCAATAGGGCAAATAAAAAAAGGAAAAGCGTCAGGCCCAGATGGTCTTCCCGGAGAGATTTATAGAGCATTGGGGGATGCTATCGTCCCAGTGTTGACGGCCCTTTTCAATGGCATTCTTAGAGAAGGAGATCCACCGCCAAAATCATGGGGTGAGGCCAAGATTGTTCTCATCCCTAAAACAGGGAAAGCTCCCTCGGAATGTGGGTCCTATCGACCGATATTGTTGCTGAATAGTGATTACAAAATCTTCACCACTATCATGTCGGCAAGATTGGGCAGTGTAATTGGTACCATAGTTCACCAAGACCAGAAAGGTTTTATTAAAGGGCGACAATTATCAGACCTAACACACGACTTGGTAGGGGCAATAGATATCGCCTCGGCCTTTTCCCTTCCACTGGCCATCCTCACTTTAGACGCAACAAAGGCCTTTGATAGGGTTAACTGGCACTATCTGAATGATGTATTAAAAAAGTTTAACTTTGGGGAGGGCTTTTGTAGAACCATCGCCCTGCTGGATGGGGCTCCTTCAGCCAGGCTGCTAATTAATGTGGTCTTGACAGAAGCCTTTAGGATCACCAGAGGTACGAGGCAGGCTGCCCGCTTTCTCCCCTCCTTTTCAATTTGTATATTGAACCGTTTGCCCAGGTTCTGCGGGCGGAGGTCAATGTTCCATCTTTCAAATTTAAGGAGTGGGAAAGGCGGGTAGCACTTTATGCTGACGACATTTTGGTCCTTACCTCAGACCCGGTACTGTCATTTCGGACGGGTTCCCTAAGCAAGCGCTTAGATACCGGGTCGGTGATTTGCGCTATATAAATACATGTACATTTCCCGTTGTCATCCAGAGGGCAGAGGAGTTTGGGCGTATCTTGGGGTACAACATCAATTCAAGTAAAACTGAAATTATGCTATGGAATATACCTGATGTATGGGTGGGTGTAAATATCTCCACTTCCATGCGTTACCTTGGGATACGAATCACTCAAGAAGTGGGTAGCATCGGACAAACCAACCTGGATGGAATATTTAAAGAGTGTAAAAGGCTTCTGAAATCTTGGACTCACCTGCCACTTTCCATAATGGGTAGGGTGAATCTGGTTAAAATGTGCATTCTCCCCAAGTTTACGTTTATTTTCAATGCCATTCCCCTGGCGTTTGATGCCAAAATGATAGACAAGTGCCAGCAAGAAATCAACTCTTTCATCTGGAATTACAAATCTACCAGACTCGCTTGGAAGAAGTTAAGGAGGAGGAGAGAAAAGGGAGGTCTTGCCCTGCCTGACCTACTATACTATGCATGGGCTTTTCAGCTGTCACATTCGAGGATGCTTTTAAAAACACCATCTAACCTTCCCAGTGGGTCGATCTATAGAGCCATGTTAACCGGGGCAAATTTATCAGTGGATGGGTTTTTGTTTAAGTTTGGGACCCAGAAATTTTTCAAAAAAATTAAACTTACAATTTTACAGTCATGGGCTAATGCTTGGTTAGCCATCAGAAAAAAGATTGGGGCTGTCTTACTATTCTAACCTCGCCCCAATATGGGACTCCCCGGGTCTACCATTATGTTTAAGGGATAGCCTGTCTTCCTCATTGGAGGAGGCCGGGATTATAAGATGGGGTGAGCTATTGGTGGAAGGATCGATAATAGCCTGGGATGAGTTACTTGACCACATCGGCCCAGGGCTCTCCAGATTTAAGTTCATCCAATTGGACAGCTGGGTGAGAGCCCAGTGTCGTAAAGGTGCACAACTCGAGAAGGCCAGTAACTTGGAGCGGCAGTTAGTGGAACGATCTAGGGGAGGAAAGGAGGTAGCCTTATGGTATTGGCAGCTGCTGGAGGAAATTGATGGGGAGTTTGTCCTCCCAGATGAGCTGTGGGGGGAGGCGATTGGTTCTCAGTGCGAGGAGGTATGGTTAAATTCGTTTGCCCTCCTCTACAAAATTGTGAAACCATCATGGTTAAGACGAAACCAGCTGTTCACAGTTCATCGTGCATACATTACACCGCTGAGACTTTCCAAATTTCTCCCTGATAAGAAATGTAATAAATGCAACCTTATGGGAGCATCAGACATTCATATGTTCATGGAGTGCCCTGACATCGGCCGGTTCTGGGAGGAAGTGAAATCTACTCTAAACTCCATCTTAAATACATCACTGTCAATTACTCTGCCACTTATCATCTTTGGCTTGGAGGACAGTATCACCGGCAAGGCTAGGTCCCTCTTGTTCTATGCCATCTTGCTGGCCAGAAGGCAAATTTGTATACATTGGGTAGATAAAACTGCCCCATCACACTCTGGTTGGCTCATGTCCCTATACGAAACATCGAAGGTTGACTTGACTAGATCATGCAGTAAGCGTAACCAGGCTTTTTGGGACTTGTTGACCCAGTGGAGATAGTATTCAGTTTTTTTTTTCCCCCGGTCCTATGATTATGCCATTAACACTCCTTGGACCGGGTCTAGCCTCGTTACGATATTGGTCCTACAGGTTGAAACATACCTTGATGGAGTCAGCGTAAGCTTCCAAAAGCCCCTCTTTCCCCATGGGACCTCTCTGCCACCATTACACCATACTCGGGTTCTGGGGCAGGAGACGGGTAAACTTATTTTTTGCTCCGGCTCTTAGTGAAGGACGCGCAAGGTGGTTGGTATTTCCTAAACTGAGGGCAAGGCAAATGAGGACAAAATAAAAAAAATAGAACAAAAGAAAAAAAGAAAAAAACAAAAACAAAAAAATGCGTAGACTTTATGTAAAAATTATATATATGTAGGCAAATTATCACAAGACCTTTTATAACGTTTTCAGAGGGGGCCACAGGAGTTCAGAATGGCAAGTGTTTCTTTAAAGTTCACAGAATTGCTTAAATTGTTTCCTTCAGGTTCTTATGGTCTCAAAAACAGTGTCACCACACTTAGAGCACTATATCCAGGTGTTGGGGCAAGGGTCGTAAGGGCTGTGCGCTTCGTGGCGCTTCTGTGCGCATCATACTGGCAGAGAGAACAGGCCTTGCCGATTCTCACGCTTCTCGCGGTGCGCCGCGTACAGCGCGGTCGATCCCCCCTACAGGTTACGAGTCGTACTGCTCTGGTGCGACTCGTACTACAAGACGAACAGGAGGCTTCTACTGCTGGGTACGCGCCTCATGCTGTCAGCGCACCATGCAGGCTGGCAGGAGCGCACAGGGGCAGGTCACAGTGCACAATGCCATGGGGAAATAAGAACGTTGCGGGCCCTGAGCCCGTTGCAGCCAGTTGATAGAAGGGGCAGTACCTGGAAGAGTGTGGATCAGTTTTCAGTCGTCCCTCGCTGTAGAGGATGAGTCGTACGTTGTTGGTGCGCTTCGTGGCACCAGCGTATCCTCGGGTCTTTGACTCAGCGGGCGGGTTCTCACAGGTAGGCGCGGCCCACGACCTCCAGTACGGACGGTACTGGGGGTCACCTCAGGAGGGCGGAGCGACCTGTATCGTGACTTGGGAGGCAAAGCGGGGCGGCCGGGTACGCTCAGAGGTACGGGCGGCCGTCCAGGCGTAGATTGCACTCCGAAGGGAAATTCCGGCGGGAGGGGCGAGGGAGCACTTCGGCACGCTCCAGTAGCAGGCGGGGTGGCAGAGGAGCAGGCGGCCTGACCCGAGGGGCAGAGAGCGGCTCTAGCAGAGTGAGGCTCTCAATGGGTAGAAAGGCAGGCCAGCTCCCGAGTGCCACGGCCCAAGGAGGGGGCGAGGGGGTGCAGTCTCAGCTCCAGCGGGAGGAACACACGGCTCGAGTCATCAGACGAGCGAAGATACAAGGAACCCACTGGTCCTGGGGTTCCGCTCAGGAGGCAAGCTCAGTCAAGCCCTTGGAGATAGTTCTCAGCACAGTAAAGCAAAGTCCTTTTTGGTCTTCTTCTCTCCTTCCTCAGCAAGGCAAACGGCAGATCAGTCCTTCTAGTTGGGCAGAGGTTCGTTGTGGTAAAACAGGATCTGATTTGTTAGGAGCAGGGCTCCTACATTTATAGTCAGTTTCTTTTGTCTTTTCAGGCCAGGGGGGCCTTTGCATAGTCCTTTTCAGCACTGGAGCACTTTGTTGTGCAGACTCTTCCTTCTCCTTTCAGTGTGTGGGGCAGGGACAGCAGACACTGTGCAGGAGGTGGAGCCAGCATTGAAATGACAAGTACAGTCAGGAGCAATTTGTTGACAGTCTTCCCTCTTCCTGGGCTAGGTGTCAGGCACAGCCCTATTCAGAGTCAAGGGGCACTCCCACCACCCACCTTGGTGTAATCCCTCCATTCACCACCTGTCATCGCCAGCCCTGTCACTCACACAACCCAGACAGCAGATACACATCCTGGCAGAGGCGGGCTGAAATGGTCAGGCAAGCAAATGCTAACTTTCTAAAAGTAGTATTTGCAACCACAGGATATTAAAATAAACTTTACTAAAATAACTATTTTATTATTCTGAGTTCAGGCATACTAAACTTGACTTTCTACCATGTTCCCTGAGCCTGCTGGGATTATAGAATGTAATAATTTCAGCAGCCCATTCTGGCCTTTGAGAACAGGTAGCCTTACAATAGTGAAAAACGAAAATGGCTGGAATTCGCTATTAGGCCATGCCACACACATCAGGGCTTGTCCTACCTTATGTTTACAATGCACCCTGCACTAGGGCCTACCAGAGGGGGGAGTCACATGAAGTAAAGGGAAGGTTTAGAGGCTGGCAAGTGTGTGCACTTGCCCAGCCAGCATGACAGTACCAGACTGCACGCATGTGCTGCAATGGCAGACCTTAGACACATTTTAAAAGGCTGCTTCTGTGGGTGGTGCAGCCTTCGATACGGTTGATCACCGTATCCTCACTCACCGTCTCAGCAGTCTGGGAGTTGCAGGGTCAGCTCTAGCATGGCTCAAATCATTCATAGAAAACAGAACCTACCAGGTCTTCGAAGGCAACGTCCGCTCCAGAGCAATCCCTCTCCAATGCGGGGAGCCGCAGGGCTCGTCCCTGAGCCCTACACTCTTTAATGTGTACATGTCCCCATTGGAGGATATCGTCGCCCCCTTCGGTATCAAACTGATCACGTACGCAGACAACACCCAACTGGTCGTCTCACTAAACCAGTCGGATCACTCCCCTGAAAATATATGGGCCTGCCTCTCAGAAATCTTCAGTTGGATGAACAACTCCCTCCTCAAACTCAACGGAGATAAAACGGAGCTTCTGGTGCTGGGCAACAAAGCTACATTCACTCCCAACTCCATGTGGCCGACATGCATGGGGCCAGCCCCACTTCCAAAAAAAGAAATAAAAAGTCTTGGTATCTGGCTCAACCAGGACCTCACCTTCCAAACCCAAGCCAGGAAAACCGCTGGAGTCTGCTTTGGCCTGCTTCGCACCACATGGAAAATCCTCCCCCTATTACCACCCCACTCAAGGTAACTCCTCATTCAGGGTCTCATCCTATCTAGACTAGATTACGGCAACACCCTTTATTTAGGCGCCCCGGAGTCTGTCATAAACAAACTCCAACTCGTCCAGAACTCGGCAGCCAGATTGCTCACAGTGACACAAAAGCGGTTCTCAGCCAAACCTGCCCTGAGCTCCCTCCACTAGCTCCCAATCCGGGAGAGAATCAAATTTAAGTCCCTATGTATAACGCACAAAATCTTCCAGGGCAAAGGCCCCCCCCATTCTAACAGCCTTGACTACTCCTTACAAAGCCAACAGAGAGCTAAGATCCGATCACCTCTTCCTCGCAAACACTCACAGAATTAAGAAGGCACGAACAGGTGGATGCCTCTTCTCCTACAAAGCCGCAAAGCTCTGGAACTCTCTCCCCCTCAACAGTTGCAAAGAAGCCAACCGACTGAAATTCCGTAAACTCCTAAAAAACAGCCCTAGGTCACCCCTGCTCTTTAGCCAGATCCACACACTCAGCGCTGGGACGCCCACGGGTAGCCACGCACTTTACAAATCTGATTTCATTCCATTCCATAAGTACCCTCTGGACGAGACGTCTTTGTAATGTCACAAAAGAGCCTGTGAAAACCTCATGGACTCAAACATCCATTAGCAGAGGCAATTACTGTCCTGACTCTCACTTTCCAAACTTGCAGTGTCACTGTATGGCTGCAAATCCTGATATGCAGCCCAGGAAATGTGTAAAATAGGCTAAAAATATAATTTTCCTGAACTCAGCATGCTAGGCAGTGTACAACAAAAATCCACACTCTCAGGCATACACTGTAGCAGAACAACTTCATGTGAGCACTCCCTCCACTCCCCTACTTTTACTCTGAAACACTTACCATGACATCAGGAGCACCATACAGCCTCCCATACTGTGTGAGCACCTCGTCCACCAGGACCTCCAGCTCCTCTGTGGTGAAAGGACCAGTGGCGGCTGGTGGAATTTGAAACTGGTGGGTGTATGCAGAATGAAACAACGCATGCGAGCGAGCGCAGCGAGCGAGCCAGACGGTAATTACCTACACATACATTTTCCTTGTACCAGTCCTTACTGTTATCCCACCTTGGCACACCCATTACAAAACCAAGCGTGAACATACTTTTCATGACAGGGCCCCACTTTAGATTACAGTGAGTGAACAGGAACACATCACAAAGGCCTGGAAACCATGGGGCCCATTACGATGACCGCCGGCCTGGCAGAGGCAATCCGCCCGACATTGTTTCCCAAATTCCCCCCCGCCATATTAGTATGGCGGGGGGACGGCGGCGGATAGAAAGACCGTCCGCCGCTTTTCCTCCCCGGTTGCCTGCGGCCGGGGCGGAAAAGGAATAATATGGTGGCGGTGTCTATCAGACACCGCCAGCCATATTAGGATGGGGCGAAACAGATGCCTTTCCGTGGCGCATGCTGTCTTCACTTTGGGTATTATTACCACACAATATGCCAATACTGCCGAGTAATTTCAACATACTATTTTGTTTCCTGCATCTGAATTTAAACTGAATGCAAGGGAGACTCTTATCATTGAGTTAATCCATATAGGTTTGCATTTTATTTGCAAATATTCCTCTTTTTCATATTTTTCAGAAGATTTTTTGTTTACAAAAACATTTTTTGAAGCACATTACAAACAAACAAAACATAAACATTAATTGTGAAAAACTTTTCTTTCATCCTTCATTCATACTGGGGGACATGATCCATCATACTCAGCAAACACTCAACCAATTGTCGGTCTAAAAAGTCATACAGTTTTTACAATTTATATACAATTTGTATTATGAAGCCATAGATTCTCATTCGTAATATGACTCTCTATTTCCAAAGAAAGTACATTCAAATATCTTGTGGCTTCCACGTATGAAACGTGATCTGAAAGGGTCTACGCGTTTCGAACTCCTTAATTCTGGAGTTCTCGTCAGGACCGTGGGCTGTAAATGACAAACGGGGGGACCTGTATTAGTGTAGATTCTGTGTAAACTGCTTTTAGTTCAACACCCACTTCTTTGTCTCTTACCTCTTTAAATTAGAGCTAGCTGTGCCTCATCGTTTTCATCATGTTCCGCGAAGCGGGACCACCTATGTCACATATATACAAACTCTGTTTAATCCGATATTATTAGGCAACTCTCAGTGTCTAAGAAACATACGTGAAATCATACTCACTGGTAAAAAATGTGTCTTGCTTTTCTAGTTCTGAAAAAGATTATGAATAAGCTGTTAGCGCTACTCTCAATTGGTGTTTAACTAACTGTGGAGGCCATGGGGATTCTTACCGGTTGTCCGGTTTGTGCACGCCGTCAAATTCAGTTTTGTTTGGAGATCGGCGGGCGGTTCACAGCGCGCCTGTGGGGTCAAAAGAAGAGTGTCTCAGTGTTGTTGTGCGCAAATTGGATGGCATTCACGAACTCCTTCGAGTGTCTGTTGGCACATACCTTCGTTTCACGGTGTGTTCCACTGGGGTCCCGTCTCTCGGTCTGAGAACCGGCTTCGGGGATATGTTTACTTCCTGATTGCAAGTCACATGGTACTCCTATGTTTCATGGCGGCCATCTTTGCCTAGTCATTCGGTACAGGTTGGCTCTGTGATATGATGGCTTCACAGGGTTCATATAATGTGTATTTCATGTTTTAAAGGGCGGTGGTCCTTGAGGATGGTTATATGTTTATCATATTGTTCCACGGTTGTGGTCATTTCGCGAGAGGTACATTTTGGAAAGGTTTAATATTTGTGATGGGGGTCATTTTGCCTGTGGGGCTTTTTATTAAATGAAGAAGTCATCTAGCATGGTGGCTGATATTTATAGTTTGAACATTTCTGAAAGTTCATTTAATCCATCAATCGCTGTATTGAATCTGACGATCATTGAAGCCTCTTTTTTAGACAGCTTTGCATCTATGTCGCCCCCTCTGGGATCTTGTTCCACTTTTGTTATGATTGTCCATCGCAAGTCTCTTTCTTCATGGTTGTTTAATTGCCAGTGATTGACTAAAGGGGCATTTGGTACTTTCCGCTTTATCCTGGATTTGTGTTGTTGGATTCTGGCGCGGACCTCTTGGTTTGTTTTGCCGATGTACAGGAGATTGCATGGACACCTTATGCCATAAATAACGCATTTTGTCTTACAATTTGTAAATGACTCGTGTTTCCATGTTATTCCACTGTGTGTGAAGATCGATCCTTCTTCTGTAGAATCGCAGCAATTGCATCCTCCACATTTATGGTGTCCTGTAATAGGGGGGAGGCCCATCATACTTCTCAAATTGGTAGATGGTTTCATGGGGAGTGCAGCTCTTACTAATTTGTTGGCCAGATTTGATTCTTTTTTTAAAGCGAATAATGGCGGTTTATCCAGTTCTTTGCACAGATTTTTTACTAGGTGCCAGTTGTTATTTACTGCTTTCTTTAAAAGATTTGAATTTGGACAGAAGGTGGTTACTAGAACTATTCGGTCCAGTTTCTTTTTGGTCTTTTTAGCCAATAGATGTTCTCGAGGGGTCCACCATGCTCTTTTCTTAGAACGGCGCAACAATTTTTTAGGGTATCCGCGCTCGGTGAGATTGCTAGTGAGTTTGTCTGCATGTTTCTCATATTCTTGTCTGTCTTGGCAATTTCTCCTAATCCTTAGATACTGCCCATATGGCAAATTTTCCTTGAGGCTGCGGGGGTGATTACTTTTAAAATGCAACAGTCTATTCCGATCGGTTTCTTTTTTGTGTAGAGTGGTTTTCAATTCTCCTTCGTCCGAAGGATATATCTCCACATCCAAGAATGGAATTCTCTTTTTTGAGTATACGAGGCTGAACTTGATTTCTTGTGTTCTATTATTAAGCCATTGGTTGAACATTTTTAATTCTTCTTCAGAGCCAGACCATACAAAGAACACATCGTCAATAAAACGGCTCCAATAGTTTATTGCATGTTTAAAAGGGTTATCTTGGTAAATGAATTTGTCTTCATAGATGGACATGAATAGTATAGCTAATTCCGGGGCGAAGGGACAGCCCATCGCTACTCCACCTATTTGTAGATAGAAATCACCATCAAACAAAAAATAGTTGTTTTTTAAAGCAAATTTAGCCAACTGTAGGATAAAATCTGTTGGTGCTTGTTCTGGTTTGTCTCGTGTTTCTAGGTAATATTTTAGAACCTGTAATCCTTCGTCTTGTGGTATTTGGGTATACAAGGAAGTTATATCCATTGTAACCAGCCAGTCGTTTTTGTCATCGAATTTCACCTCCTGTAGTTTGTTAATGAAATCCGTTGTGTCTCTGATGTAAGATTTTACATCAGGGATGAAAGGCTTCAAGAAGAAGTCCACGAATTTGGAGATTGGTTCCATCAAGGACTCACAACCGGATACTATCGGTCGTCCGGGAGGGGAGTTGGCATCTTTGTGTACTTTTGGTAGTACATAGAAGAGTGGAATTCTTGGATGTTTAATTTTCAGGTATTCAAATTCTTTCTTACCAAGGAAGCCATTCTCAAAGGCTTCATCAATGATAGAGTGTAATTGTTGTTTTAACTCCATTGTAGGGTCTTTTTTTAGTTTGCGGTAACAATTGGTGTCATTAAGTTGTTCTTTGACTTCGTTGATGTATAGTTGGCGGTCCCATATGACAATCGAGCCCCCTTTGTCCGCTTGTTTAATTATTACGGACGTATCCTTTGCTAGGTTTGTTAGTGCTATGGATTCAGATTTTGTAGTGTTATACTTCACCCACTTGGTCTTTTTCTCCATTTCTCCAATTGCTGAGAGTATGGTTCTCTCGAAGGTTAACACTTCCTTAGGTGTTTTATAATTTGGGGGACAGAATGTAGATTTATTGTGGAGTCCAGTGGTTTCCATATTGGTATTAGTGGGATTCTCGGAGAAATAGATTTTTAATCTGATTTTCCGAAAAAACTCTATGGTTTCCGTTTTTAATTTGACAAAATCAGTCTTTTTTGATGGAACAAACGTGAGTCCCTTTTGTAGTATGTTTTCTTCCTCCTTTGTCAAGACTTTATTGGAAATGTTGAAAATTAATGATGGCGTCAGTTTTTGTAGTTCTGACGTCGTGTTGACATCTCCCAGGGTTGAGTATATCTCGGTTTGCCTCTTTGTTTTGTTTGGCCTCTCCCTAAAAAAGAAGGGCCCTGTTGATTTTGTTGGAAGGAGCCTCTTCTGTTGTTTGTCCTTCTTGGCTCTGTGTTATCTCCTTCACTATTACTACTTGATGAGGAAGTGTCGGAGAAGGTGAGGTATTTTTGGGACGATCTTCCTTGGTTATCTTGTAGGTATCTTCGGGAGTCTGGCCGTGAGTAAAAATCCTGTTGGAGATAGGGGTACACCTTTTCTATATTAAAGTTCTTTTGGTCTTTTTCGAATTGATTTGTTTTTTGGTTAACGGTGTAGTCTTTAAATTCACTAATTTCTTTTTCCACTTTTTCCAATAGCCCTTTGGCGTCTGATATAAGATTGTTAGTGGTGATACTTAATTGTAGTTTCTCACTTTCTTCCAGTTGGGCTTTGGATAGTCTTTGGGCCGTTTCAATTGTCAGGACCATCAGGTCCCGGCAACATTTCGTTTCGATGAAACTATATCCCTTCTTATAGATGGGGTCCTCCGTGAAGACGACCGGTATGTTCTTTATCTGTAGACCTCCTGGGATAGTGCCCGCTCTCAGGTGTTGGAGTAAGAAGTGACCATGTAGGTCCGTCCTAATTTGTTTTTTCTTTAGTCTTAGAAGTTTATCCGTTTCATTTTGATTTTGTGCAGGTACACTTAAAGCGGCTGAAGCAAAGAGGGGTGGATCCGCTAGCAGTTTTTTTATGTGGTCTTCACTGTACGCAAAGGTCTCATTTTCTGACATACTTTTCTGTGCTCACTCGCTCAATCACACTCTGACGTTCTTTCTACAATAAACAAATAAACCGACGCAGGACAATAAGTCCCTGATTCTCCACTGAGAATGATCAATTCGTAAATGCCAAGTTGCCTAACTTCTCGCGAAGGGGCTACCACACAGGCAACTGCCTGCTATCACAATCTATAATCACCACTGGGTATGGGTTCCCACGCAGTAAGGCCAAACCCTGCCTTAACTATTATTACCACACAATATGCCAATACTGCAGAGTAATTTCAACATACTATTTTGTTTCCTGCATCTGAATTTAAACTGAATGCAAGGGAGACTCTTATCATTGAGTTAATCCATATAGGTTTGCATTTTATTTGCAAATATTCCTCTTTTTCATATTTTTCAGAAGATTTTTTGTTTACAAAAACATTTTTTGAAGCACATTACAAACAAACAAAACATAAACATTAATTGTGAAAAACTTTTCTTTCATCCTTCATTCATACTGGGGGACATGATCCATCATACTCAGCAAACACTCAACCAATTGTCAGTCTAAAAAGTCATACAGTTTTTACAATTTATATACAATTTGTATTATGAAGCCATAGATTCTCATTCGTAATATGACTCTCTATTTCCAAAGAAAGTACATTCAAATATCTTGTGGCTTCCACGTATGAAACGTGATCTGAAAGGGTCTACGCGTTTCGAACTCCTTAATTCTGGAGTTCTCGTCAGGACCGTGGGCTGTAAATGACAAACGGGGGGACCTGTATTAGTGTAGATTCTGTGTAAACTGCTTTTAGTTCAACACCCACTTCTTTGTCTCTTACCTCTTTAAATTAGAGCTAGCTGTGCCTCATCGTTTTCATCATGTTCCGCGAAGCGGGACCACCTATGTCACATATATACAAACTCTGTTTAATCCGATATTATTAGGCAACTCTCAGTGTCTAAGAAACATACGTGAAATCATACTCACTGGTAAAAAATGTGTCTTGCTTTTCTAGTTCTGAAAAAGATTATGAATAAGCTGTTAGCGCTACTCTCAATTGGTGTTTAACTAACTGTGGAGGCCATGGGGATTCTTACCGGTTGTCCGGTTTGTGCACGCCGTCAAATTCAGTTTTGTTTGGAGATCGGCGGGCGGTTCACAGCGCGCCTGTGGGGTCAAAAGAAGAGTGTCTCAGTGTTGTTGTGCGCAAATTGGATGGCATTCACGAACTCCTTCGAGTGTCTGTTGGCACATACCTTCGTTTCACGGTGTGTTCCACTGGGGTCCCGTCTCTCGGTCTGAGAACCGGCTTCGGGGATATGTTTACTTCCTGATTGCAAGTCACATGGTACTCCTATGTTTCATGGCGGCCATCTTTGCCTAGTCATTCGGTACAGGTTGGCTCTGTGATATGATGGCTTCACAGGGTTCATATAATGTGTATTTCATGTTTTAAAGGGCGGTGGTCCTTGAGGATGGTTATATGTTTATCATATTGTTCCACGGTTGTGGTCATTTCGCGAGAGGTACATTTTGGAAAGGTTTAATATTTGTGATGGGGGTCATTTTGCCTGTGGGGCTTTTTATTAAATGAAGAAGTCATCTAGCATGGTGGCTGATATTTATAGTTTGAACATTTCTGAAAGTTCATTTAATCCATCAATCGCTGTGCCTGTGGGCCCTCAAAGTGAAGGAAGGATGGGGGTGCACACGGGGGGTACCTGTGGTACCCCCCTGCATTTGCATATACAATGCAGTAGGCACCGCGCGATGCCTGCCGCATTGTGCGTGCAAATGCATACAAGCATTCATAGCATTGTGGCAGGTGGTGCAGAGAGCACCGCCCGCCACAATGTTATGAATGCAGGATGCGCCACCACTGTGGCGGCCGCATCCTAATGCCACCCACGGGACCTCGCCCTTATGGCGGGCGGTCTATACTCCCGATAGGATGGCGGGCGCCCGTCATCCTAATGACCCCCCATTTGTTCTCATCAAACTTAGCCATTTAGTAACCCTACAGAATGGCAGATATAAGGCATTCACTGTGCATATATCCACATTTCAATTGATGAAGGATATGTGTGTAGTGTAGAATGCAGCAGCTCGTATGCAACTGGAATGTTTTTGGAGTCTGAACATGTGTTGCACATGTGTCCATTCTCAACCTTGTCAAGGTACAGACATGGGGAGTCAGCAGAGGGCCTGATTTCAAATATGGGTTTCTGAGAAGCACTCTTAATTATGGCATCTGGTGTATGTGTGGAGAAGTCAGCCCATAACGCACCTGATGCCCAGGCTGCTGGCGCAGGATGCCTCTTAGTTCCAATCTTGAACAATTACCAAATAAAGAGACGGGCGCTGGAAGCAGGAAAACAAGAACAGAGTTTTATTTCTTATGAGGAGAGCCTGTCATTTCGGACACTCGCATAGTGTCTTCAGGAGGTGCTCTAACAAGTTTCTCTGAGGCTTCGTCTGTTATACACATGTTTATGATGCACGGGGACTTGTGGATGGCAGCAACAGCGGAAGGTGAAAGCAAAAGGTATCCCGCGAAGCAGCAGCGTCCTGGCCTCTTTGAATGGGTGGAGGTGGGGCGGGGCGGACAGGGAGAGCGGGCCAGGTGACTCAGCCACTGGAACACCGGGACTCCTGGGAAAGCGAGTCCCGGTTCCACGCTCGCAGCCCTGCAGCCAATCACACACCCCACAGAACCACAGGAGCCAAACAGTCAGAGCAGCAGGAGGGCGAAGCGGGAACGGCGGAGCGGGTACCGCGAGGCGTGGGTTAGGAGCCCTTGTGGATGGCAGCAACAGCGGAAGGTGAAAGCAAAAGGTATCACTAGTATCATTTTTATCAACACCCGTAACATTGTGTATATGGTTGTCATAGCATAGATTGACATTGTTCTTACTGGCATTGACATGGTTAGGTTTGCTTAAGTCATAACACACATTGTTATTGTTATTACTAGTAACAGTATCATCATTTGAGCATGGATTATGACATACATTGATCTTGTCATTGCTCTATTGGCACTACTGTGTGGGTACAGTTTATGACATACATTGTAATTGCATTGACGGATACTGGCATGGTTGTGCGGGCACAGGTCATGGTATTCATGGCATTCATATTGCATTCATTGATATTGCTATTACCAGGCCTGCACACATTAAGGTAATCATTGACATTGTATTCACCCATTATAACATTCCCCTGTCTAGTTGATTCATCAACTACTTTATCCTCCTCACATGTCATGACAGTAATGTTATTAGAAATTGTGTGTGTAGTGTCTTTTACGTTTTCCTTAGCTATATGTGTACTACCTAATTTGAATATGGCTTTTTTACAGCAGGAAACCCGGATTTATAGGAAACCACATAACAGAAGTACATATGAATTTACATTTGTTGGGTTATTCATACAAGTCTAGAGATCGGCATAATACTTAGTCGGGGTCAATCAAGAAAAAGGTTCCGACACATTATAGAATCAGGTTCTGACTTTCTCTCCGGTGACATCAACATACAGTAAACAGTGCTCTGATACCTTCGGGTCTTGTCAGTGCTATAAGAGACTTTTGGCAAACTAATACATGAGTGACCGATGAAAACATTTTTGAAAGGAATACAAAAATGGTTGAGGGAGGAATTCAGTTCGATACAAGCAATTAGTCAAGGGGTGGGTAGAAAGTTCAGGAAGGGGGTCTTCGTCACAATGTCTTTCTAACAGCGAGCCATCACTGGTAGGCTCTGGTAGTCCGTCTTCTTTCGTTGGCACTGTTGAGCACCGGCGGTGGAGCTATAGGTCCAGCTCGGATTCATCCTTACGCGTTGCAGGGTGCGATCAGTCCTCTGCTGTTAGATCACAGTCCTGTTTCCTAACTGATCTTCTTAGGGGTGCCTCATGCTGGGCACCTGCGTGTCTTTCTTCTTCCGTGGCAAAACCTTATTCTATCTAAATGCTGCTCTTCTTTTCTGAGTCAAAAGTTATGCGAAAAGGGTGATGTTGTTGAATAATCGAGGGAAGAGAGGGCGGAGTGGGACCAGATCTTTGAACACACCAAGGGACCAAAGGAGCAAAGGACGACGAGCAGGCAGGCCCATCAGTCGGGCTCAAAAAGGGACGGGGACTTCAGGCACGGGTGGGTCAGCAAATCGAGGGCTTCAAGGCAGCCCTTCATTCCTTCTTCTGCCGAGTTTGAGAGTGGTGCCTCGTCCCGTGTCTCGTTACTCTGCGACTCCACCTTTGGTTGAGGTCACACGTGCTTCATGATCTGTGGCCAGGCTGTGCATCACGTCCAGCTCCTCTCCTCCGGTGATTGTATCTTTGAATGGGTAGAAAACAAGTTTTAGAAAAACTGGCAGGAGAAGACATTTATACATCTCAATTCTGTCCCCAATCCTAAGTAGGTAGGGGATAGGTTCATCGGTCATAGTCAGAAGTCATCACTTATGGAGTATGTAGGAGGGCATTTCCACTGAATTCGTAAGCCTATTTGGCGTTCATTCGTGACGTACGTGGAGAGAAATCGGACTCCCATGGACAGTGTATTCTATTAAACTCGAAATCGAGTCCTTAACCCAAGAACTGACAATCTTACATTTCCCTTCGGGGTCGGCTAACTCTTGCAAGCAGGGGGGGTTATCATCATGAGAGGGGGGCAGAGGTTAAACATGCTTTTCTTGGGGAGCGACGGTTAATCAAGGTCATCAATTACGCTTAGGGGATAGCTGATATGGGGCTGGGGTCAATCGGGGGAAGCGAGGACGCTTTGGACAGGGAGCTGGGGTCAATCGGGAGAAGCGAGGACGCTTTGGACAGGGAGCTGGGGTCAATCGGGCGAGCAGGAGGACGCTTTGGACGTCCACACTTAAGTGCAGAGGGGTGAGGCAATCTGGGCATTGGGGATTGCATTTCTGACGAACTAAAAAACAGAAGACCATTGACGTTATAGTCCCCCTATAAAAAGGCCAGATTAGGGGACATCAGTCGTCTTACCTGTCCTTTCTTTCATTACCAACTCGGGTTCTATCGTTTTGCAGAAAGGAGAGGTAGTAATATGGCAAGTTACAATCGTTTTAGTTCCTGTCAATTTTGCCGAACACCTTTGTGTTCGAAGAGAGTGGAGACCCAATTAGGTTTGTGCCGGTGGGGCACAACGTTACCTCACAAGGGAGGAGGGAACAGGGGGACCCTCAGAGAGAGAGAGAGAGTCGTCCGCACTTTAAACGAACCATTCGGTACACGTATGACATGGAGAGAGAGAGAGAGTGAGAGAGAAAGAGAGAGAGAGAGAGAGAGAGAGACATGTACAATAATAGGCCATTTAGTGCGCACACAACACAGAACAGCAGGGGTCAAGTAATACGGAAACACAGGCAGAGGGACGACGTAGATCCATACATTACGTACACACAAACTCAGGCGGGGGAGACAGTACATGTATTATATACAAAAAATCCAAGACAGAACATAGAACAGTTATTGGTATTATATACAAAAAATCCAAGACAAAACATAGAACAGTTATTGGCCAAAAAAAATGATTTCTTCCTGTATGCTGCGCATCCTTAGCATCCTAATCTCTTTTTACCTTGTTCTTCTCTTTTATCGTCGGCTGCTTTCACTGGTGGCTTTGGTTGCATACACTTACGCCTTTGGCAATTGGTCAAGAACTAACCTGGTCGGGCTAATGCCAGGCTGAAGCAACAGTGGGGGTCAGTTGGGAGAACAATGGGGCAGCTTTGAGTTTCATGTCTATGAGGGTGCGAAAAGGAGGTAGTAGATTTTAAACACTGGCAACATTTCTAGTCCTCCAAGCAGAGGGTACTTGGGTAAACCTCACCTCGGAATATTCCTTAAACTTTCCCTATTTAGTTAAACGTAGGAATTTATTCATTAGTGCACGTCATTCTTGGTTGCATTATTCGGGGTGCCGAGCGAAGTCATATTTTGTAGTTTCCGCTTCAGGCTGTCCTCCCAAGCGCTAAGTTCAGGGAGAGAAATAGTCATTGATTGCCCGTCGCGTGTAGGCACCATAATCGAACCTCTTTTTCCCATCTCTTCGTCCGCTAGATCACCATTTTTTTTTTGTACTTTAATCGACGTTCCGATGTGACCTGCAGAAAGAGGGAAAAAGAAGGGGGGGCGGGGGCAGCATTTAAAAACACATTAGCGCGCATAAATCCGAAAAGGCTTTTACTTACTACATACTCGGCTTATCTCCACGGGATGCAGTCCCTGCCGATTTGGCGTTTAAGCCCAGGTGGACCGTTTAGTGTGGGAGAGATGATTATCGGAAGCCTGTGGATAGCATAGGTCGCCCAAGTGTGGCACTACAGATCGTGTGCAGGGGGGTCAGAATAAAGGGCAGTCGGTGCAAAGTGGGGGGGTGAGCTCGTGCTCTCCTTTGAGGAAAAGGGATAACCTATAGAGGTACGGGGTCGTTGTCGTTCGTACTAGGGGGGGGGTCAGGTGGCACTCCTTCGGGGCGATTTAGGGGCATTTTAAAACAACTTTCCTGATACAGGTAGCATATAAAGTATAGGCTAAATACCAGGATCTTTAGCGGTTGCTTTAGGCTGTACAAAAATGAAAAACACATACAACAAAAACCTGGACCGTTCATATTTGCAATATTTCTGCGTACTATACTTTTTAACCCTTATCTAATCGAGCTGAGCCATTTCACCTGTATTTTAGTTATATCAGATATAGTTGTCATTTATTCGAAACTTACCAATCTACGCGTGACAACTACGTTTGCTTTTTCCAAAAATCTTTAATAAGAATGTCGATGCACAAATACGGGCCTACAACCCTGTGGGCCGGCCACGGAGCAGGCTGGAACTGTACATGTGGGGATATTTATTAGTGGAAAACCTAATGGAGTCGGTGGTCGTTGATTTCATAATAAAAAGTGCGACAAGTGCAATAAAATCATATCGAAACTTCAGTGAGAGCGAGTATCATAGGTGTTGAAATTCGAACTTTCAATAATCATGATGCGCCAAAACTTCACAACAATTCATTGTCCGCATGTTCAATCAGTACCCATCTCATGTCAATTCATTGTCCGAACACATAATCGGTACCCATCCCATATCAATTCATTGCGTTTAAAAATTGCATACATATCTCATGACACCAAGGCTGAGCAATCGGGGTACAACAAGGAGTTGAAAGTTTCATTTGTACCAGCGCCATTTTTGGGGCAGCCAGGCCGATCCAGGCATAGTCAAAATCTCCACCAACTCGTGGTTGGCCCAGAGCCTCTTTCGGCAGTCCAAAAAGTTCCGTTAAAGGGCAACAGAAAGGATCGGCGGTATGAACCATCAGTTGTTGTTGTGCTGCGATCTAGCTTTGAATTCCTTGATGCAGTCTCGACTGACTATGACACCGTAACTGTAGTCTTGCAGGATTTTTAGTCATTAAGGATGAGGCTGGCGCCAGTATGGGAGCGCCGACGTCTCGCGGCTACATTTTCATCGTTCCGCGGGCAATCATGGCAGTCATTCCCCATCGGGAGTGTCTGCGGGGGTTGGGGGCCCCCGTGGCTCTTATAGAATCTTCAAAGTCGAGGAGAACACTTCTGATTGTGGGACTCATTTCTTAACTAACAAGCAACCGGGCCGTCCCTTCACGCCGTGCCCGCTCCTACAGGGTCGACCGCCATTTTACGAGTTCCAGCAGTCACTGCATCACAAGAGTGGACGAACCCTTGTCGGGTGAGTGGAGCGTTGGGGGTGCCACTGGGGGCCTCCACCTGGGGAGGTGGGAGAGGCTCGTTCGCGCCGCCTCTCCCTCCCAGCGCACCCCATGCCGTTTTTCTCGGCGTTAACATTCATGATGGCCGGACCAGGCGATGAGAGGGGGGGGGGGTCGGAGGCACAAGCAAGACATCCCCCCCCCCGGTGGCCTGCAAGGCGCCGCTTCAGGGCCGAACGGGGAGCTCATACCAAGCCTGGGCTGGACCGGGAGATACGAGGGGGGGTCGATGGCATGAGCAAGACATCCCCCCCGTGTTGTCGTAGCCATTATTGAAGAAAGAAGAGGAGGGGACACCCGGATCCCGTCGGCCTCGGCTCCTCTTCTGGCCCACCTTATGCGACGACCTCCCCGGCCGACGGCTGGCAGCAGGACCCGCCCTACACGTGCCGAAGATCTCGTCTTCCGGATGGGCGTAGCCGCGGACCTGTTGCACTTCGGGAGTTTCCAGAATGGGGGTAGGTATCTGTTGACTTGTATCTTTCTCATGTTACCGTTATTGGGGCGTGGCAGGCGGTGGGACAGACATGTTTGGAGCAGTGAGGGGTGGCGAAGCCTAGTTGCCTCGTGGCCGTCGCGATGTCAAGCTTGGCTTCTCTCACTATTTTCATGTTTCTTATTACGGGCTTATTTCTAACGTTTCTCATTTCTAGCGAAATCATGTGTTTTATCGTGAGCTATTTCTAACGTTTTCTTATTTGTTGCGAAATCAAAAAAACTCATCAGTGGCCTACTGATTTTGCTTTCTTATTTCTTTCTCCTTTTTTTTTTTCTTTTCTTTTCTTTCTAGCGTGTTTCATGCTAAAGTTTCTGTTAACAGGATACGGTTATTACTTCGTTATTGTTGCATATGTCCTTTTTATTAGGGGTGCCCTCCGGTCGAGCCAGATGACCTACCTCTAATAAATGGTCCGGGTGGAACTAGTTTACCAATCAGTGGGGAGTAGATAGGCACGAGAGATTACAACGGGGGACAAAGGTCCACATTACCTACCCTTCACTACTTGCAAAGATTAGACAGAATATTTCTTTTCTACGTTATTTGCAAACAGGGAATGCCTCGAACGAACTATTCCTTGAACAATAAAATGTCCAAGTAATCAATCAATCAGTGGGGAGAAAAAAATAGGCATGACGGATTACAATAGGGGACAAAAAATCTGCATTACCTATCCTTCACTATCTGCAAAGGGGGGCAGAATATTTCTATTCTTCCTTGTTTGTAGACAGGGAATATCTCAAAGAGCAATAGTCGATAAAAATCGATAACAAACAATCAGTGGGGAGAAAGATAGGCATGACGGATTACAATGGGGGACAAACGTCTGCATTACCTATCCTTTACTATTTGTAAAGAGAGAGGAACGTTCCTATTCATCGCTGTTTGCAGATAGAAAATGTCTCAAAGAGAACCAATACTTCAAGTACAATCAATCAATCAATCAGATGGATAAAGCCATCCTACCAATCGGACGTAAAGACGTCCTACTTAACCTTACCCGGACCGGACCGTGTGGGCAATTCTTTGCCTTCCCTTTTCCAGCGCCTAATCGTTCTCTTTCTCCATGTTTTTACCGCAGCATTCCTGTGGGATTCCAGTCAGGACAGTAGGTCACTTGAGAGAGGTCCGTTCAGAATCGGTGAAGTTCATTCAATTGGCAGCCGGACGAGGGCCCTCTCAAGGCAGGTATACTCCAATCGTTTAGATGTTCACCCCATCGTCTGGACCTCTCTTACCGGACCTTATGTCGCTGATGGACCCCGCGTTGGGACGCCAATTGTGGAGAAGTCAACCCATAACGCACCTGATGCCCAGGCTGCTGGCGCAGGACGCCTCTTAGTTCCCATCTTGAACAATTACCAAATAAAGAGACGGGCGCTGGAAGCAGGAAAACAAGAACAGAGTTTTATTTCTCATGAGGAGAGCCTGTCATTTCGGACACTCGCATAGTGTCTTCAGGAGGTGCTCTAACAAGTTTCTCTGAGGCTTCGTCTTTTATACACATGTTTATGATGCACAAACATTCCTTATTGCAATAAAGACGCTTTGAAGTAGGAGAAAACATGCTTGGAATCCCAGCTTCAGGCCTATTCCCATACCAGTCGCTCAGATGTCATCCTCCCCTCCTGAATGTAACAAGAGATTGTGATCTCTCAGCCGGACATTCCTACAGGACACGAGGGCAGGAGGGGATGATCAGATCAAAGGTTGGGCAGGCGATAAGATCGGGGGAATTCGGTTGGTGTATCATGGTTTTGTTATGCTGGGCAGGAAAAGGGGGGTGTACATCCACGAGGCTTGGTCTTAGGACTTGGGACCAGGTCGAAAGGCCGAGTGCAGCTGGGGGGGTTTCGTCAGCTGTGGGGAAGGGTGTTCTTGGGAGGAAAGGGGGGGTTGTGGGTCGAGCAGGAGGGTTACTTCTAGAGCAGGGTCACGCAGAGGGAGAGGGTTTTATGGCCGATGCATGAGCAGTGCGCGCGGGGAGGGGTGCCGGGGGTTTAACAAACGGGCAGAGAGGCCATGGTGCCTAAAATGGCTGTCGTGTACGTGTGTGCATGGGTCTATGCTGGCGGGATAACACAGTCAGTGCTTCGCGATATCCGTTCTGCTTACAACAAGGGGTACAGTGAACACAAATGAACGCCGCTTATGTGCATATACATTGCCATTTTCAACAGTATGAAACTACTCGCTACTAATAATCTGTACAAACCACAGTGTCACAAAGCACACTCGTCCAATTCCCTCAGTGCCTAGATTTGCTTTTTTGACTGTTTTCCTATCTCACATATGCAGTGGGGCATAATCTTCTACAATTCTTTAAAAAGAAAAAGAAGAAAAACGTGACTGAATCTGTAGTGTTCTTTTCAAGCTTGATTGGCACTTTATCTCTAACTAATCCCTACTGGCTTTCACTTGAATTGTTTTCGGGCAATAAAGATACAGCGCTATCTGTTAACTTATAAACAGCCATTCTTCCCCCACAGTTTACACACCTTTTGGACCAGCAGCCACTTAATCCGTCTCTGTCAACAGAATTACATGCTTGATTGACGCAAGATAGAAATGCATTTATAGAGCACCAAAAGAGCTTTCAACCTTATATATTCTCGAATATAAAATAATTGTTATCTCATTTCGTAAGACATTTCAGTAACGCAGTTCTACCAACCAAATCTTTTTAAAATGTTCATGGCCCTTTATTCCTGGATGAAAACGCACGGTATCCAGCTGCATTACACCACCGCACTGGAGCAATTTAAAACCAAAATGTCCAGTTTACATGGATTACACTATTGCTATGTTGCATCAATATTTCAATAAACTGGAGTAAAAGGTTGTTTTTTTCCCTAGGTCTTCTGCTGTAAATGTTATTTCTACAACTGACAGTTCACAATTAGTCCAATTACTTAGGAAAGTGAGAAAAATGTAACCAGGCACCATACGCCCTCCACGACTTAAATTAAGCAGATAAATGTTGCATAATTGCCACCATCACCCATGTGAACTTTATAATCTAGACATTTTGAGAAAAAATTGGACCATGCAGTCTATGCATCCCCGTCAATAAAACAAGCCTGAACTATGCAAAAAGCAACGGGCACCTTATTTTCAAAAACCAATATTGGACGTGCAAAGTATACTTTTCAATAATTAACAGTGTATAGGCCTGCATACCAATCTCCACCTACATTGTGAGCCTCCTTTAGATTACGGTGCAAAGTCTAAAAATGTAGTGCAAGTGGTTGTTGACACTATATCTCACATACATACACGTATCACTGCCGCTAAACCCTGGCTGACCACCACAAGTCTGTGCACACAGATACACAACTCATCAGACAGCACACCTCACATACATCCACACAAGTGTGTCATCCGACCTGTAAGGGTGTTCGGAGCTGTCCACCATCAACTTTCAGAGACACAACAGAGCATATCAGATCACCTCACATACACCCAGCACAGCTGTTTCACCCTGTCTGTGTACAACACGTTTCTGCATAAACACAACAGACCAGTTTTGGGTAGAACAACTCACACATATTTAACACAGCACCATGCTGGGCACCGCGTTCTTCACACAGAACTGGCCACTGAAATACACCCCCGAGAAACACACCAGTGGGCAAGAGGCAGCTCGCCCGCCTAAGATGTTCACTCAACCACCAAACATGGCATATTACCCCTGGTGATACATAGGGGCAGATTTATGTTAACTGGCGCATCCCCAGGGATCCGCCAGTTAATGTGCGCCACAGTGCGCCACTGCTCCGCCACCCATGGTCCGCCGCATTTACAATGCGGCGCACCATGGTGCAAGACAGTGAAGATGCGTGACGCATCTCTCGGCGTACGGGCGGCGCATTGCAGGAGTCATGTCGCAAGTGCGACATGACTCCTTCAATGCACAGGGGCCACCTCTTCAATGCATGGTGCGTCACCCTTACGCCTGCTTCAAGCAGGCGTAAGGAATTGACGTAGAAAGTGACTGAGTGAAATCTCATAGATTTCACTCAGCCACTTTTAGGAGGCGTTCCTGCGCAGGAACACCCCCCCCCCTGCGCAGGAACGCCTCCTTATGGCGCAGGGCTTTCCAACGTGACGCATCTCCTAGATGCGTCACGTTGTAAATAGGGCGCATTGTTTGCACCGCCGTTGCGTCACATTAAGTGACGCAATTGCGGCGCAAGGAGGCGCAAGGGCCACATAAATCTGCCCCTGAGTTCATAACACCACACTCAATGCTACTCGTGTTATCGACTTCGGGAAGATGAGAGGCTGAGCAGTGACTGTCGAGACTTGCACTTGTGACCTGGAGGTTACATGCATGGGGTCCAGCCCACTGGCTTCTCATAGAAAGATTGGGTCCAAGCCTGCCCCCAGCCCTCTCCCGTCTACTCTCAGGTCCCACCTTCAGGGCATTCCCGAGTTTATCTATGCAGTGCCTGGGTCCTCAGTGAAGAGCATATGTCCAAAACCCCCCTCGTCAGACTGGTGTGGGGGCCGGGCCTGGGTCCCAGGGTAGGGCACATGGGGGCTTCTGTGCTCCAGCGCTCCCCGTCATGGGTCGATTCACTTCCCTGCGCTGCTTCAAAGAGAGTTTCTGCCACTAATGAGGGAGCGGGGAGTCTTATCAGGGGACTCTCGGTGCTGTATGGCCCTTTAGCAATGCACACCGCCTAACAAAGCTGTGCTGGCCAAGAGTTGAGGTCGATATAAACCCAATTAGGCTTGGGTTGAGATCAAACCTTTCCAAACTTTTAGTAAATAGAGCATGGGGCGACTGTCTGCAGGCCCCAGAATTTTAAGAAATCTCTCAATACTCTGACGTGACTGACTCCTCACCAATCCAAGCAGGCAGTCTTGGCCGGCAAGACGGGGGGGGGATAGGGGAGCAGCGAGACGAGCTTTGGGACAGTATTTTATTGCAATAATAAAACAGCCGTGGCTCGCGGGGGGAACGGAGGGATGTCGCGCGGGGGGATGTTGCGCCGGGGGATGTAGCACGGGGAGGGGTGAATTAAAAATCTAAAACAAAACTTACCTCAGTCACCGCCGGTCCAGGTCTGCGCCACCTCTCTGCTCCCCTTGGCACCTACACGTCACGAATGGCAATGGTCGTGACTTGCAGCCATTCTCAGCCAATCCTGTTGCTGCTGCAGTCCCGCGATTGGCTTGGGGCACAGGTTACTCTTCGCCCCCAGCACGCCCATTAGAAGACCGAAGGGCTCCTAATGGGAATGCACAAAAAACTGCAAACACAAGTGCGCATGAGTGGGCATGGGTACAAAATTCACCCTCCGTCCCTACTCATGCGCACTTGTGTTGCTGCCTGTTGCAATCATGTCAGTCAACATGACGCCAGACCGCCCAGCCCCTTCAGACTCTGAAGGGGGTGGGCGGTCTGACGTCATGCTGAATGACATGATAATGATTGTCAGTCAGTTCTCCCTCTGCGGCGTCTCTGAACTTAAGTAAACTGATTCAGTTTACTTAACTTCAGACACGCCAAGGCTGAGGGAGCTGCGGGCGGGGGGGCTATGCCCCCTCACCCCAATGGACGCACCGCGCCTGGAAGGGACAGGCCCTGATGTTCTCAGTCCTCGCCATCCTTGGGTCCAGGAGACAGGAACAGCAGCAGGTGGTGATGAAGAGTGTCAGTCAGCAGTGTCTGGAAGCAGTGGAAATATGTGGCTTTTTCCCACACATATATAGCCCACCCTGGGATAGTTTCAGTGTTACAAAGCTGTTGCAATTGGTGCTCCGGGCCTGCTTTTTTGAAATGCGACCAATGACCGGCCCGCGATAGTGGAACATGCCTACCGTGATTTTCAATATTGCATTGGTCTACCGCGATTGCTGTTCTCATTGGCTGGAAGGGCATGGGCATTGACGGTGACACACCACAGTGCTAGTGTAACATTTAGCCCACTAATAACAACACATGCCATGTCAGTGCACAGGATTACATGCATGGGCATGTACTCCCTCACATGTCACTTATGATATAGTTGTGCATGTACACAGATCTGTGGTGTGTAGTACTCACAAATATGCAAACATTTTAATGTGTGAGATGGCTAAGCAACCCACAGTAATAAAGGTCTGACCACATAATATGCCTATTTCACTGTGTAGATTGCTCAACTCATGTTAATACTTGCTCTTTATCCATACATTGTGCACATTGTGTTGTTAAAATGTGCCCTGTCCGACTTACGCAAGGAGATGTGGCAGGTACAGCAGCTACGTAGAAGCTAGCAGTGGTGCTGTCTCATACATGTGCTGTGTCGACTACTCTCAGGGCTGGTGACACAAGATGTTGAAATGTACCTTTTGGCATTCACATAGTCTGAATCTGTTTTGGGGGTACTCACTAACTGTGTGAATACTGGACAAGTGTATGACTAGTTTAGACCTACATGTAAGTTGTGCTGTAAGCTGAAGTTTGATGCCAGTCATTGTTGGCGATGTGTCAGTCAAAACTTAAGATGCTGGACACATCTCATAGGCGAATTGAATTGACATGTGTCCCTTTTCATCTCACCCAGGAGGCGACCAAATGTGGATCGTCTGGATCGACCTACCCTTACAGACCTGTGTGCTCTATTGGAGACCCAACGGAGGCCTCGCTTAACCTATCCGACTGCTTTCACACCAACGTGTAAGTTGATGGCGGCCCTACATTTCTTTGCTACTGGTTCATTCCAGTACACAGTATCCAGTGCAGGTGGGTTGTCGCAATCTATGTTCAGCTTGGTGCTACGTGATGTCCTGTCCGCTATGAAGACCTACAAGGACAGATAGGCGGCTGTGAAGGGTAATTTTTATGACCTTGGCCATATCCCTAATGTTGTTGGTACCATTGACTGCACACGTTGGCCTGGTTCACCTGAGCACATCTACAGGAATAGGAAGCATTTCCAGTCCATCAATGTGCAAGTGTTATGCCAGGCGGATATGATAATCGCATATGTCTGTGCCAAATACCTGGGATCAACCCACGACTCCTATATCCTTCGTAACAGCATTGTACCACAGCTGATGGCAAATCTGCATCCAGAGCGTGTGTGGATTGTGGGTTAGTACGCTGAGTCAAGTAATGTGCTGTATGTGTGACATGCTGTCCTCTGCCACAGTCATTGTACAAAATTGCTCTGTATATCTCACACCTAGGTGACTCTATGAATCCCAACCGGCCTTGGTTGCTGAGCCCAGTGCGGAATCCCACGACCCCGGGTGAATTCTGCTACAATGATACCCATGGGAGGTCATGTTGTGTGGTGGAGCGTACTTTTGGTCTACTTAAGTCATGATTTCGCTGCCTGGACACGACCTGAGGTGCACTGATGTACTCTTCCCAAAAGGTGTGTCAGATCGTAGTTGCATGCTGCATGCTCCACAACCTGGCCTTGCACAAAGAGATCCTCCTGATCCTGGATGATGATGAGGAGCCGAGGCCCTCACCTGCAAACCCACACATGTCCAGTGACGAGGATAGTGGAGAGGAGAAATGTGTCGACCTGCGTCAACAGCTCATCAACCACTACTTCCCTTGAAGGTGAGTAAAAACGTACAACGGTGCCATTGTCTGCTGATTCTGTTGTTGGTGAAAAGGCCTAGGGGAGCCTTGTGACTGCTGCCTGTTGTTGGCTCTGTGCTGGCTGCTTATGTTTCTGGGACAGGGTAGTTATGCAGAGCTACAGGATGTCTATGTCGGTACTGTTGCTCATTGTAATGTGTGCAGATTTGAGTACCTTGATGACAAGTGTTGTATAATGGCTGTGATGCCATCACCTGACTAGTGAATATTGTTCTCTTGTGTTTTCCTAGGTCCTCTCAGCCTCTCAATGCCTCCCAACAATCCCTGCTCCTGGTACATTGTAATCAGAGTCAACATTGTACATTCCGTGATAAACATGGAGCTGACACATAAACATGGGTGTGTAAGGAGTGCTTATTTACAATGAGTATATTTGACAGGGAAGTGAATATTTACAAAAAGGTGAAAAGGGAATCAATGAGTCATCAGTGGTGGTAGATGAGGCAATCGAGTAGTCCAACATACGGTGGGGAGCGACATTTTCGTTCCAAGCCCAGTCGCACAGCCACAATAGCGTGTTTGCAAATCTACTCCAGTTTTATCATTGCTTTTGCTTCATGTACTCAATGCTTTGATCCAGTATGTGTGTGTGCTTGACCATCTTGAATCCCCATGCAAAGTATCATACAATTACATCAGCTTCTAATGTTCAAGATGTGCCCATCAGGACCTCATTCAAGAACACAATCGAAATGCATGATTCGTCCATTGCAGTAATCTTTATTTGAACCCAATGCATTTTGGGTTTCACAGAGCACTTCATCAGGGGTAACTGCAATTTACAATTAAAAAAGTCACCATTACTGCACTGTCCTTCTTAGGTGTGTAAGGAGTGTTTTTTACAATGGGTATATGTGACAGGGAAGTGAATATTTACAAAAAGGTGAAAAGGAAATCAATGAGTTGTCAGTGATGGTAGATGAGACAATCGAGTAGTCACCACATTGATGTGGTGACACAGTCCATCAGACGCCTGCCATCAACATGGCAGTGTGGATAAGGGCAGTCAACAAAGTCAATGGCAAGGTGTAGAGGTGTGCCATCATGGCTGGCTCCTTGACTGGCATTTGGCTGGTGTTTGTTTTGCCGTGTGATCCTCTATTGGTTTTCCTTGGACGGCCCTTTGAGCATTTGGCAGAGGGGGGCCTCTGCTGCGGGCTTAGTGGTATCTGAAGATTCACCCCTCTCTGTAGCCACAGGGAAGTTGAAGGGACTGTCATCCTGCGGGCCTCTAGAAGTAGGTTGATGTTGTTTGGGCCACAGGCCTGTCTCTCAGAACACCCACAAGCTGGCTGGCCCAAGAAGTCCATCATTTGTCCCATACATGTGTCTATGGACCTCAGCAGCAGGTGGAGCTCATGTGATTCTTCCAGGGTCTGGCCACTGTGTCCCTGGGCTTGTTCATATGCCCCAAGGACTCTGGCGATGTTGGCCACGGCTTCAGTCCCAGTGTCCTGTTGAATTTTCAGACCTGTGGCATCACCACTCTACGTACCCCTGTACTCTCCCTGATTGTGGGGTGGTGTGGGCATCCTCTGAGGGAGAGACAGTGTTGCAGGCAGCACTGCTGGTGGTGGTGGAGGCCGCACAGGTCGTTAGAGCAGGGATCAGTATAGTTGTTGTTGCTGAGGTGTTGGCAGTGGGGACAGTGGGGTCCTGGGACCTGTTGCACCCTGGCATGCCTGATGGGCCAGCTTTTGGGTCCGCATTAAAGGAATCTAGGGAGTATGCATCAGAGTCCATGTTCGGGGGAGAATGGCTCTGCAGGTTGGTGTTGTCATCAGCAGTTGTCAGTTCTTGGTCACCTGTGGAACAGATGGGAAATGGTAATTAAAGTGCTCCCCACATGCTTGGTGTTAGATGTTTAGATGTTACATGTTATACACCACACAGTTTACATAGACATAACTTTGTATGGCTGCACGGTTCTGAGCAGCATGATGTGGAGGTACATACATTACTTGTCCATGGTGTGATATGTCAATAGATACCATGCACCACGTACAGATTATGTGATTATAAGGACATGTCATCAGCTAACGACTAGCAGCACAACAATTTTACGTGAATCATCTTTGTTGTTTACTCTGCATGGAAGACATAGCATCTGAACATGATCTAGGGATGTATGACATTACAACGCATGCTTTTACCACGCATGCCTTTACAACGCGGTTTTTACAACGCAAACCTTTACAACGCATAGCGCTTTGGGGTGCTGGATAGTGAATAGTTTAATTTACTATTCGAACTCCAGTCCCCGTGGACACTAGGGAAGGTGTTGGATAGTAAATTAAACTTATTCCCTATCCTAGAGCGCCCCCCCCAGCGCAATGCGTTGTAATGGTTTGCGTTGTAAAAGTTGTGTCGTAAAGGCACTGCGTGGTAAAAGTTGTGTTGTAAAGGATGTTTCCCATAATCTAGCCATTCTAATCTCATGCATACCTTTGTCATATCATGTGCGTTGCTTTCTTTTTACTACTGACCGTACCTGTTTTGTTTTCATATGGGCCTTGATTCTCTGCCCCCATGGTATCTCACAGATAGCATTCCGTGCTGTGCATGATTGTGCCCTGAATTTCTTAAACATGTGATTTGATGAGTCACACTTTGGTTTCTGTGACAGTTACATTCGCTTAGCTGTCTGCTCACTGGAAGTGGCAGATCAGATCAAAATCTTTATTCGGCAAAAAATTAGCCATAAAAGAACAAAATAAGACATTATTTTACAGAGAAGAATAAGCATAATAAAATTTTAGCCAACATAATCAGTGCAAAGGGATTGACTTTCCAACAGTATTACGAAGCCGGACTGCTGTGGAGATATACTTATAAATCATAAAACAAGTAAATTCATCATTTAAAAGAAGTAGATGACATAATCAATGTTAACTCTTTTTTTCCTCTGTGTGCGGCAGTGGACGGTCTCTGTGCACTGCAACCAGGGCTACGTGCGCCAGGAACCAGACAACGTGCGTTTGCAGTGCCAAATGTCACTCCAAACGTTTACTTAAAAAAGTTCGATGGTGCATTTTCACACATACAGCGCCATGTTAAGGGTCTTAAGCTTTGTTTCTTTCTTTTTTGAAACCATGACTGGTTTTAAGGTTTATGTATGGTCATGTGCATTGTAATGTTTTCTCATCAACTGTGGATGAGATATTAGGCAAGAATAGCTGACTGTATGCACTTATGGTTATAATTTACACATAGTGTACTATTTGTGTGTGTGAGTTCCATGGTATGCAAACCTCACACAGCCGCATGATAAGCAGATGCATGCTTTAATTCAATTATGCATATGCAATTTTAGGCACTGCCATCACATGTGTAGTAATGGAGAGCATTCTTGCACTGTGCAGATTAGCATGGCTATATTCGTCCCAGACAGGAAGTTGTTTTGGGACTCCAAGCCCATTGTGCTGCATGTCATGATTTATGCATACAACACTTTATCCAAAAAACTGTGCATGTTTATGATAATGTAGGGATGCAAATAGCATCTCATCTTTTCTGCCAAGGGCAGTATCATTCATGCCCATGGAAAGGCTTCTCAGCTCGACACGCTGACGTGGATCATCATGGCGTCACGGCTCAAGCCCTCTGAGTGCCTACATTATCCACCACCAGCCATGTGCAACCAACCTAGCAGGCAACTGGCCCAGCAGTGCTGGCACACATTTCACAGTCAGTGCACAAGCCTCTGCCTTGTTCCAGTCACTCCCTCCGTGATAAATGCCTCCAGGACCACTATCCCCATATTTGTTTTTATTTGTTTTTATTTGAAAGGTTTTATGTAGCGCTAGCTAGACCCGGAGGTATCAGAGCGCTTTACAGGGTTATCAGGTCAGTCGCAGGTTACATTGTTACAAAGGTTATACATTTAAAGGACAGAATTGCTCTATTTCACCTCGTTTTCAAAGAAGTCCATTATAGCCGTCTAACAGCAGGTAGTGAAGTCACCTCACATACCAATAAGGTTTCACTTCAGTGCACTCCAATCCCCACAATCCCTAGGGTGTTCCCCTGGCGCCAGCATTGCTGTCAGGGAAACACCTGGAGTAAACCAAGCTTTTAACAGAGCCAGGAGAGGGCATGCAGGAATTATTTTATTTATTTATAAAGTTTTATATAGCACAAACTTGATCCCGAAGGATATCAGAGCGCTTTACAGTTTGAGGGAAATGAAGGTAACAGATCAGTACATTAGTCAAATAGGGACTATGCATAGGCATTGAATCAAATAGCGCACACATAAGGTGAACATTCTACTGGGCATACCAGAGAACACTCTAGTTTCTGCTGAGAATAGGGACCACAACTGCAGCTCCGGGAGAACCAAAAACCAGACCAGGGGTATCATTTGCTTAGACTGGCATTGGTCCTGATTCGTTACCCGTGTTAACCATGTATTCTTAAAGAAACTGTGCATTCTAATTTCTGTTCTCTGTGTACTCCCTCTCCTCCATATTCCGCAGGTTATGGGTTATTGAATTTAATAATTTGAATGGAGGTCAAAACTTGAGGGAGTAAAATGAGTCAACAGATGTATGAACTGTGGTGTGCATGTTAGTGTCTTCTGTTCAATTGATGGCAACTTGTTATTACCCAACCTTGTGGCGGGTATGCAAGTATCCCATCTGTTTCTGTGCATGTGTGACAGTGTGCCAGGTGTTTTCAATAATACCCTGCAGTGCAGTGCAAGCCTCTTTTATGGCACCAGCTACTAGTCTCTGACTGCAGTCCCTCTCTCATCAATGACACTCGCTGTAACCCCTGCCCCTCACTGCTGCCTTTAAACATTTGCTCCTTAATGCAGCCTCTTATGCCCTGCTGTCCCTTTAGCCCCGCTGAAGTCTCTCAGATCTGACTCTCGTGCATGCTTCCGAAATACTCATTTCAGGCGTTTTGAAAGAGCAGAATACTGGTCACATTTTGCACTCTGGGTACAGTGGGAGACTTTTGGGTGCGTGCTAAAATGAAAGTAAACTCGTACACGTTAGGGAATCCGTCGCCAGAGCAGACCGTCACATGTGCTGCGAATTAAAACCTGACATAAATACGAACATATGCAAGGGCACCTACATGGCAAGCAGTGTTGCTGTCTCCTTTATCTTTAAAGAAGGGCACGGATTTATTTCACCAACCACTCGCAGACTTGCTGTATTGGTTTGGTAGTAAAGTGAGGCTTCGGGGAGATTATGTGCTTGTTTTTAAATATCCATGTTAATTGCAACCCCTTCACGAGCTGCGCTTAACATGAATTCTTAAATAAAACCACTCAATCTGCGCGCAGCCTCACTTTACTACCAAACCAATACAGCAAGTCTGCGAACAAGGCAGATTAGCCTACAAAACACACGCTGTGTTTTGAAACTTGCTGTATTGTTCTGATAGTAAAGCGAGGCTGCGGGGGAGATTGAGTGCTTTTGTTTAAATATCCATGTTAATCGCAGCTCGTGAAGGGGCTGCAATTAACATGGATACCTAAATAAAGGCAGACAGTCTCCCCCACAGCCTTGCGCTACTAAGCAAACATTGCAGCAAACATTGAGTGCGTTTCAGGGCAATAGATAAAGTACACGCAAGTGGCCACATCAAAAAACTTAACGTCCGCAATTTGGAAATTACCGTTTTTCATGCCGCGCGCCTTTTAAAAGCGGCGGAGTGAATACTTTCACGGGATGTGCCCTCTGTGCGCGCGCCACACATGGCACTGCGCGCTCGGGGGTAGTGAAGTGCGCGGCCGCGCGGCTTACTGGGAACAGTGGACATAATGCAGGTTGATACTTTCTAATATGTAAAAATCTTAATAGAGGTTTTAAAAAGGTACGTCTCGGTTTAAGATAAAGTTTACAAAAAAACATAAAGTGCAGAGTGCTCTGTACTGAAATTGAGTTACATGGATACAGATCAATTTTGGCGGTACAGTATACATTACTTCGATACAAAACCAACAGATGAGCAATGCCCATCCTGAACCTAATCAAGTAAAACATCTTGGCATGATTAAAGTAGAAGAAAAAATAAGATTCTATTTGTGGGGAGCTAACTAATAACGAGTGCTCTGCAACCCTTTTTTAACCATCTCCTTGCTATCTTTTACATTGCTCAGATATAATAAAAAATAATTTTTACGTTTATCTTTTGGGTTTGCAGATATATTTCCCTGTCTATTAAAATAATCCTGCAATCCCAGCTTCTTTAATTGATCTTGCAAGTAAGAGAGCCAGGGGATTTTTTTTGCGCAATCCAATTTCAGACAATCCAAGATTATATCACGGTTCAGGGCTGGTTCCTCTTTGACCCAGATGCTGCACCAAAGAATCAGAGGTGCTAATTGCGTGCGATGTGACAACGGTAGTACGCCCAGTTCCTTATGACAGATGATGGCAGGGGTACTTTTAGGTAGCGTCAAAACACGTTTTCGCACCAAATTCTTAACTCTCTGAAGGCCCTGAGTGTTGGTGTAGCCCCATACTCCAGCACCATATGAATTAGCGGAGCAAGTACGTGCTTTGTATATATCTGATTGCTTTTACGGAACGAGAGCCTAATTTTTTTGTAAACCTAAAAATGGTCTCCACATTTTTATTGAATCCCCAGATTTTTGCATGCACTAAGTGGGACCAGGTATTTTTTTCATTAAAAAGAATACCTAAATACTCATTGTCAGTGAATTTGGACATTTTCTTCTGTGCAATGGTGTGTGATGTGCAAATGTGTTAAAGGTGTAGGTGTGAGGATGGTGGTGGTGATATAAGTGGTGTGTGTGTTTGTGTGTTGTTGTGCTGGTAAGATGTGTGGCGGTTTTCCTCTCCTTTGTGCTGTAGGGTTGGTCCCTTCAGGGGTGGAGTATTACAAAGGATTCTGGTCAGGGAAGGGGATGGTTTTATACTCAGCTATGTGGGTGTGTCAAAATGGAGTATTGCTGTCAGGTGCATTGTGTGGGTTGTCCAGGGATTTGTATTTGTTTATTTACCATGGGGATGTGTCATTGGGGTGTGGTAGGTGTTTTTGGGGCTGAATTAGATTGATGTGTACACTTGGTGGCCTTGTTGTGGTTTTTTTTGTCGACCGCCGTAATTGTCCCTGAGCAGCTGCGGCGGTGGGTATGCAACAGCCTTACCACCGACTGTCCCATTCATCACTATTTGCGATCGCGGTGGTCAGAAACAGCGAATCGTTCCCCTGTCACCTCAATGGTATCCTAACTGTACAGGCGTTCAATCCGCTGGCCTTGCGGCGGGTTTGTATTTTCCTGCCGCAAATCTGACTGCGCGGATGGATTTTTACCTGATTCGCCCGCTACCAGCGGTCTTTTGTGGCTTCTTTCTGCCACGGTTGAATTTTTCTGGCAGTTGATCCTAATCGGATCGCAGGATTTGCTGCGGTACGTGCGGACGGTTAATTTCAGCTACCACAGTGGTAGAGATGGTTTTTCCGACCGCCATCATAATCGACCCCTAAGTCACAGGTTAAGGCCAACCATGATGGAGCTCAGGTCAGATACACTTCAGACTTAGAAAAAAATCTGAAGATTTTGTGGAGGAGGTAGAGTCCTCATTGGGCCCAGGCAGCAGTCTGTAGCCAAGAAGAGGCCGTAGACGACAGGCAGCCACTGGGCAAAGTGGCAGTGAAGCCGTTAAAGGTGCAAGGGAACAGCAAAGAGTGGGAAAAGCTAGATTTACTGGTCAAACAGGTTGTTGCAGTTGATGGCATGGGCGTAAAATCCGTTCCGTTTGCGGAATTTGTGGATTTTCTGCAATTTCGCGGTCCGCGAATCTCGCGAAATTGCAAAAAAATCCGCGAAATCGCGAGCGGGACGGATTTTCAAAAACTGAAGTAGATGAAGCACTTACAGGGTTACAGTAGGTGCCCAAGTTGAAGCTAATTTCTTTGTAACCATTTACAAAATGGTTACAAAGAAATTAACTTCAACTTGGGCACCTGCTGTAACCCTGTAAGTGCTTCCTGAGCGGCGCCTCCAGAGTAGTTGCCTACTTGCAACTATTCTCTGACCCTGCTCTGACCCTCGAAGCAGGGTCAGAGAATAGTTACAAGTATGACATAATGCTCCAGGCTGTCACAAAAATTAAACCACAACAGGAAGCACTTATAGATAAGGAAACAGGTGCCGGACTTGAAGCTCAAATTCAGTAACACATTAACCAGCCCCCGATTGAGGCTGGGCAGGTGTTCATTCTCCCCATAATCTACAGTGGTGAACCAGAGGGTGCTGTGATGTACCAGAAGGTGCAGTTGTGAACCAGAGGGTGCTGTAATGAACCAGAGGGTGGCAGTGGTGAACCAGAGGGTGGCAGTGGTGAACCGGAGGGTACTGTGATGAACCAGAGGGTGTCAGTGATGAACCAGAGGGTGTCAGTGATGAACCAGAGGGTGACAGTGATGAATCAGAGGGTGGCAGTGGTGAACCAGAGGGTGGCAGTGATGAACCAGAGGGTATCAGTGGTGAATCAGAGGGTGTCAGTGGTGAACCAGAGGGTGGCAGTGGTGATCCAGAGGGTGCTGTGATGAACGAGAGGGTGGCAGTGATGAACCAGAGGGTGACAGTGATGAACCAGAGGGTGGCAGTGGTGAACCAGAGGGTGTTGTGATGAAACCAAATGGTGGTAGGGGTGACCTGGAGGGTGGCAGTGGTGAAGTAGAGGGTGCTGTAATGAACCAGAGGGTAGCAGTGGTGAACCAGAGGGTGGCAGTGATGAACCAGAGGGTGGCAGTGATGAACCAGAGGATGGCAGGGGTGAACCAGAGGGTGCTGTGATGAACCAGAGGGTGGAAGTGATGAACCAGAGGGTGGCAGTGGTGAACCAGAGGGTGGTAGCGATGAACCAGAGGGTGACAGTGATGATCCAGAGGGTGGCAGTGATGAACCAGAGGGTGGCAGTGGTGAACCAGAGGGTGCTGTGATGACCCAAAGGGTGGCAGTGATGAACCAGAGGGTGGCAGTGGTGAACCAGAGGGAGCTGTGATGAACCAGAGGGGGGCAGTGATGAACCAGAGGGTGGCAGTGGTGAACCCCAGGGGGGGTGGCAGTGGCCACGCCCCCTGGTTTTCCTGAAATGACTATCACCGCGCACGTCACGCTGACGTCATTTCAGTGAAACCGAAACTGAAATGTCCCAAGAGGCTCATTTCAGTTTCAGTTTCTACGTGCTCAGGGGGCTATCTCTGCCCCCTGAGCCCGTAGAAATTCAGGAGAGGTATCGTTGGAAAGGGGTGAATCTCCCCTTTCCAATGGTACCCCTTCCTAGTGGATCTCTGCTCCAGGAGGGCGATCCCCAAGCAGGGATCCACCCACTAGGGACCAGGGAGGGGGGAGCGGCCCCTTGGGCAAGGGCCTTTGCTCCCCCATCACATTTTTGGCATCATTAGTCTTTCTGCCCCCTCTGGGGGGTAGATGGAGCAGTAGCCCCCAATCTGCCCCCTGGGGGGGTAAAAAGCCCACTAGACACCAGGGATTTTTAATGTGTTATTTATTAGGGCAGGGGCTGCCCAAAACGGGCATGCCGATGCCCCCACCCTCCCGGCCACAAAATTAATCCGCCCCCAATCTAACACCCCCAGGGGGCAGAAAGACCACTAAACGCCAGGGATTTTGTTTTTGCATCATTTGTTAAGGGTGGGGGCTGCTCGAAATGAGCATGCCAATGCCCCCAGCCCGCCACTATTACAGCCTTTATGCCCCCCCTGGGGGGCAGATGGGGGAAGTAGCCTCCAATCTGCCCCACCTGGGGGGGTAGAAAGCCCACTAGACACCAGGGATTTTTTCTGGGATATTTATAAGGGGTGGGGGCTGCCCAAAACGGGCATGCCGATGGCCCCACCCACCGGCCACAAAATTACAGTCTTTCTGCCCCCTTGGGGGACAGATGGGGCAGTAGCCCCCAATCTGCCCCTCCAGGGGGCAGAAAGCCCACTAAACGCCAGGGATTTTGTTTTTGCACAATTTTTTATTTAGTATGGGGTCTGCCCGAAATGGGCATGCCAATGCCCCCACCCCACCACCATTTCAGCCTTTCTGCCCACCCTTCGGGGGCAGATGGGGGCAGTAGCCCCCAATCTCCCCCCTTGGGAGGCAGAAAGCCCAATTGACGCCAGGGATTTTTTTGCGCAATTTTGTTTAGGGTGGGGCTGCCCGAAATGGGCACGCCAATGCCCCCAGCCCCCGCCACCATTACAGCCTTTCTGCCCATTCTGGGAGGCAGATGGGGGCAGTAGCCCCCAATCTGCCCCCCGGGGGGGGGGTTAAAAGCCCACTAGACGCCAGGGTTATTTTGGGGCAAATTTAAATTAGGGTGGCAGCTGCCCAAAATGGGCATGCCCTAGCCCCCATCCCCTCCCCCACAAAAATTACAGCCTTCCTGCCCCCTCTGGGGGCAGATGGGGCAGTAGCTCCCAATCTGCCCACCCGGGGGGGGGCAAAAAGCCCACTAGACAGCAGGGATTTCTTTGGGGACATTTTTATTAGGGTGGGGGCATTGGCATGCCCGTTTTGGCAACCCACACTCTATGTAAAAGGTGCTCAAAAAAATCCCTGGTGTCTACTTGGCTTTCCGCCCCCCCCCTGGGGGCATATGGGGGTATTATCCCCCAATCTGCCCCGCCGGGGGGGCAAAAAGCCCACTTGATGCCAGGTTTTTTCGGGGGGCAAATTTGAATTAGAGTGGGGCAGCCCAAAACGGGCATGCCCATTTTCCCACCCCCTCCCCCGCAAAATTACAGCCTTTCTGCCCCCCCTGGGGGGCAGATGGGAGCATCAGCCCCAATCTGCCCCCGGAGGGCAAAAAGCCCAGTAGACACCAGGGATTTTTTCTGGGATATTTATAAGGGGTGGGGGCTGCCCAAAACGGGCATGACGATGGCTCCACCCAAAGGCCACAAAATTACAGTCTTTCTGCCCCCCTGGGGGACAGATGGGGCAGTAGCCCCCAATCTGCCCCTCCAGGGGGCAGAAAGCCCACTAAACACCAGGGATTTTGTTTTTGCACCATTGGACAACCCCAAGTCTGGCACATGTAAAACACAGACTATTGGGGTAATCGAGCTGGGAAGGAAAGGATAGGGACTGCGGGGAGGGAGATCTGTGGAAGACACAAAAAGCACGATATAAGCACAGTGTCTGACTTCAATAGATTCCTGAAACAGTCTAAGGGTAATGATCACCAAACACTATGTCTCCCACATCTCATTTGTAAAACAAAGAAGGCGGAACCTAACAGGTAGAAGAGAGCAGAGGGCAGTGGCAGGTTCACTTCAAGCAACTAATGTTTTTTAGACAGGAAACAAAAGCACATATATGTTTGGTATACACTTCAGGGATCATAACATACAAGAATAATACATACTTTAGTCTTTCCCTTCATTCACCTACCAACTTGTGCTCGAGGTGAGGCAATAATGCCTAGCCTATGTGGCACCAACCGTCTCTAAAGGCTCTCTCCTATAGTAGGTATGGAAAAATCATAAGAAACTAGAGAACATTTGTGAAGGTTTGCTTCTGAATTTCTGGAGCAATAACTGCTTGCTTAAGTCAGAAAGCTGTCTGCTAGCGTTTGTTATATCCACAATGTCACCAATATAACAATGCAAACAATCGAGGTACAATAGTTTCTGCTCCCCTAGTATCCCTGCTGTATGTAGCCAGAAATATAGTGGAGTATGCAATACCAATAGAGGTTCCTCTGCAAGACACCGGGTTCCACAGGTCTCACCGTACCAGAGGAATACAGGGTTAGAATAACTAAGAAACAAAGACTCCTTTGCACGAGACCGGAAGACGGGTCTCCGCCAACAGAGGAGTGCTATATTTGCTGAAGAACGAAACAAGGACTCCTCTGCAAGAGACAAAAAGACAGGTCTCTGCTAACAGAGGCGTTCGGGAAAAAGGCAAGACAAGGAAACACAGGCTCCTCCACAAGAGATCGGGTAACTGGATCTCGGCCAACAGAGGAGTCTGAGGAAGTAGCAACAAGCGTCTCCTTCCTCCAACCAGAGGCGAACAACCAGAGGTGCTTAACACCCTCTTACCGCCTTTAACGGAGATTCCATGGAGATCTTCGTCCGGCACTTCCAAAATGAATTATCGGCAGGGAGCACTCCTTCAGCGGTCCTTTACTTCCGCGAATGACGTAGCGCGAATCACGTCTAACGTGATTCGCAATGCCTGCAGGGAAATGTAGTTTCTTTTGGTATGACGCTGCCATAAGGTCCGCTCTACCAAATGCAAGGCAGCGGAATCATGACATAGGGTGGGGGCAGTGGCATGCCCGTTTTGGGCAGACTCCACCCTAATTAAAAGTTGCCCAAAAAACTCCATGGCGTCTAGTGAACTTTCAGCCCCCCCGGGGGGCAGATGGGGGCATTAGCCCCCTGTCTGCCCCACCGGGGGTGAAAAAAAGCCCTGTAGATGCCAGTTTTTTGGGGGGGGCAAATTTGAATAAGAGTGAGAGAGCCCAAAACGGGCATGCCCCCACCCCTTCCCCCGCAAAAATTACAGCCTTCCTGCCCCCCTGGGGGGCAGTAGCCCTCAATCTTAAACCCACTAAATGCCAGGGATTTTTTTGGGGCAAATTTTTATTAGGGTGTGGGCATTGGGATGCCTGATTTTGGTGACCCCCACCCTAATTAAAATTTGCTAAAAAAAAACCCTGGTGTCTAGTAGGCTTTTGGCACCCCTGGGGGGGGCTGATGGGGGCATTAGCCCTAATCTGCACCCCTTGGGGGAAAAAAGCCCACTAGTTGCCAGGGATTTCTTTGGGGGCAAATTTGAATTAGGGTGGGGGTTGCCCAAAACAGGAATGCCCATGCCCCCACCCACTTCCCCATAAAAATTGCAGCCTTCCTGTCCCCCCTGGGGAGCAAATGGGGCAGTAGCCCCCAATCTGCCCCCCTGGGGGCAAAAAGCCCATTAGACACCAGGGGTTTTGGGGGAACATTTTTATTAGAGTGGGGGCATTGGCATGCCCGTTTTTGGCAACCCTAATTAATATTTGCCCAAAAAACTCCCTGGTGTCTATTGGACTGTCAGACCCCCATGGGGGACAGATGGGGGCATTAGCCCCCAATGTGCCCTGCCGGGGGGGCAAAAAGCCCACTACATGCCAGGGTTTTTTGGGGACAAATTTGAATTAGAGTGGGGCTGCCCAAAACGTGCATTCCCATGCCCCCAACCCGTCCCCACCAAAAATTACAGCCTTCCTACCCCCCATGGGGGGCAGATGGGGCACTAGCCCACAATCTGCTCCCGGAGGGTCTAAAAGCCCACTAGACACCAGGGAATTTTAATTTTAATTAGGGTGGGGCTGCCCAAAACAATGCCCTCACCTCACCTCCACTCTCAACATTACAGCCTTTCTGCCCCCGTTGGGAGGAAGATGGGGGCAGTAGCTCCCAATCAGCCCCCCCAGGGGGGCAAAAAGCCCACTAGACGCCAACTATTACTCTGGCTTTTTCATGTGTGGGGGTGGGGGCTGCCCAGAATGGGCATACCAATGCCCCCACCCACCAAACAAATAGCCACAGTGTTTCTGACCCCCTTGGGGGCATATCAGGGCAACCCCCACCCCAATATTCCCCCCCAGGGTGTCAGAAAGCAGACTAGGCATGGATTTCTTTTTAGCAATATGCCTACTTGTCGATTTTGGGGTCTAGTGCAGCCGGCACATAGGGAAACCTAGCAAGCCTGTACATTTTTACAGACGAGACACCCAGGGGAATCCAGGATGGGGTAACTTGACTGGCTCTCTCCAGGTTCTTTACCCAGAATCCCTTGCAAACCTAAAAATGTGTCCAAAAAAACACATTTTCCTCACATTTATGTGGTTGAAAGTTCTGGAATCTGCGTGGATCCACACAATTCCACCTAGCCCGCATTCTCCAAAGTCTTCAAAACATATTGAGGTGACATAAAAATTTCCTATCACCAAACAACCTGGTTTTGCAGGGGGGTCCATCTGGGTTTTTGGCCCCATGCTCGGCGGCCATCTAGGGAAACCTACCAAACCGACTAATTTCTGAAAACTAGACACCCGGGGGATTCCAGGGATGTATGGCTTGTGTGGATCCCCAACGTTTCCTTAACCAGAATCCCCTGCAAACCTCAATTTTAGCTGAAAAAAATCACTTTTTTCACACATTTTTGTGAGGGAAAGTTGTGGCATCAATGGGCCAACACAAATTTCCTACCACCCAGTGTTTCCCCGGGTCTCCCGAGAAAAATGGTGTCTCACTCATGTGAGAGGCCCAAGTACCGGCAACAGGTAGGTGCCCAAAACATAATGAGGCAACATCAAAATTGCCTATCACCAAACAACCTGGTTTTGCAAGGGCAGTCACCTGGGTTTTTGGCCCCGTGCTCGGCGGCCATCTAGGGAAACCTACCAAACCCACACATTTCTGAAAACTAAACATCGAGGGCTTCTAGGGAGGTATGGCTTGCGTGGATCCCTCAACATTTCCTTACCCATAATCCCTTGCAAACCTTAATTTTAGTTGAAAAAAATCACTTTTTTTCACACATTTTTGTGTGGGGAAAGTTGTGGCATCACGGGCTGACACAAATTTCATTCCACCCAGCGTTGACCCAGGTCTCCCGATAAAAATGGTGCCTCAATTGTTTGGGAGGCCCAAGTACACGCGACAGGCAAGGACACAAAACTTTTGAGGAAACATCAACATTGCCTATCAAAAATATTTATTGGACCCTTTCCTGTCGTGGTTACTTGGTCATCCCACACAAGTGAGGCACCATTTTTATTGGGAGATGTGGGGGACCACTGGGTGGTAGGAAATTTGTGTGAGCCTGGTGATGCGACACTTTACCACACAAAAATGTCTGAAAAAAGTGATTTTTTTCAGCAAAAATTGAGGTTTGCAGGTTAATCTGGGTAAGGAAACGTTGGGAGATCCGCGCAAGCCATACCTCCCTGAAAGCCCCCGGGTGTCTACTTTTCAGAAATGTGTGAGTTTGGTAGTTTTCCTAGATGACCGCCAAGCTCGGGACAAAAACCCAGGTGACCCCCCTTGCAGAACCAGGTGGTAGTGCGATAGGCAATTTTGATGTCACCTTACTACATTTTGGGCCCATCCCTGTCGCGGGTACTTGGGCCTCCCACATAAGTGAGGCACCATTTTTATCAGGAGACCTTGGTGAACCCTGGGTGGTAAGAAATTTGTATGAGCCCTGTGATGCCACACTTTCCCACACAAAAATGTCTGAAAAAAGGGATTTGTTTCAGCTAAAATTGAGGTTTGCAGGGGATTCTGGGTAAGGAAACGTTGAGGGATCAACACAAGCCATACCTCCCTGGAAGCCCCCGGGTGTCTAGTTCTCAGAAATGTGTAAGCTTGGTAGGTTTCCCTAGGTGCCAGCAGAGGTAGGGTTCACAAACTACAGCTAGGCATTTTTCATTGCGAAATTGAGGTATGACCACGTTGCGTTTTGCACCGTTTCCTGTAGTAGGCACTAGGCCGAACTACATAAGTAAAGTACCATTTTTCTCAGAAGACTTTGGGAAATGCGGGGTGGGTGGAAATTTGTAGATCCACGCAGATTCCAGAACTTTCCACCACAGAAATGTGGGGAAAATGTGTTTTTTGGGCAATTTTGTTAGGTTTGCAAGGAATTCTGGGTAACAGAACCTGGTGGGAAGCAGTCAAGTCACCCCATCCTGGATTCCCCTGGGTGTCTAGCTTTCAAAAATGTATAGGTTTACCAGGTTTCCCTGGGTGCCGGCAGAGCTAGTGTTAAAAAACTACTGCTAGGCCCTTTGCCAAAAAAAGGTCGTTTTTCACTGCGAAATTGAGGTGTGACCACGTTGCGTTTTGCACCGTTTCCCGTCACAGGCAATAGGCAGACCCACACAAGTGAGGTACCATTTTTCTTGTAAGACTTTGTGAAACGCGGGGTGGGTGGAAAATTGTGGATCCACGCAGATTCCAGAACTTTCCACCACAGAAATGTGGGGAAAATGTGTTTTTTTGACAAATCTTTAGCTTTGCAAGGGATTCTGGGTGACAGAACCTGGTGAGAGGCAGTCAAGTCATACCAGCTTGAATTTCCCTGGGTGTCTAGTTTTCAAAAGTGTATGGGTTTGTTAGGTTTCTCTATGTGCCGGCAGAGCTAGGGTTCAAAAACTACTGCTAGGCACTTGGCAAAAAGGGTCATTTTTCGCTGCGAAATTGAGGTGTGACCACATTGTGTTTTGTGCAGATTTCAGTACCATTTTTCTCGTAAGACTCTGGGTAACCCGGTTTGAGTGGAAAACTGTGGATCCATGCAGATTCCAGAACTTTCAACCAAGGAAATGTGGGGAAAATCTGTTTTTTTGTCACTTTTTTAGGCTTGCAAGGGATTCTGGGTAACAGAACCTGGTGGGAGGCAGTCAAATCACCTCATTCTGATTCCCCTGGGAGTCTAGTTTTTAAAAATTGTATAGGTTTGCTAAGTTTCCCTAGGAGCTGGCAGAGCTAGGGTTAAAAAACTACAGCTATGCACTTTGGCAAAACAGCGTAATTTTTCACTGGGAAATTGAGGTGTGACCACGTAGCGTTTTGCACCGTTTACTGTCACAGGCACTGGGCAGACCCACACAAGTGAGGTACCATTTTTCTCGTAAGACTTTGTGCAATACGGGGAGGATGGAGAATTGTGGATCCATGCAGATTCCAGACCTTTCCACCACAGAAATGTGGGGAAAATGTGTTTTGTTGGACAATTTATTAGGTTTGCGAGGGATGCTGGGTAACAGGACCTGGTGGGAGGCAGTCAAGCCACCCCATCTTGAATTTCCTTGGGTGTCTAGTTTTCAAAAATGTATGGGTTTGTTAGGTTTCTTTAGGTGCCGGCAGGGCTAGGGTTCAAAAACTACTACTAGGCACTTTGCCAAAAAAGGGTAATTTTTCACTGCGAAATTGAGGTGTCACCACGTTGTGTTTTGTGCCGTTTTCTGTCGCAGGCACTAGGCCGACCCACACTAGTGAGGTACCATTTTTCTCCTAAGACATTGGGGAACGCAAGTTGAGTGGAAAATTGTGGATCCACGCAGATTCCAGAACTAGCTACCACAGAAATGTGGGGAAAATTTGTTTTTTTTGACAATTGTTTAGCTTTGCAAGGGGTTCTGGGTAACAGAACGTGGTGGGAGGAAGTCAAGTCACCCCATCCTGGATTCCCCTGGGTGTCTAGTTTAAAAAAAATTATAGGTTTGCTAGTTTCCCTGGTGCCAGCAGAGCTAGGGTTAAAAAACTACAGCTAGGCACTTTGCAAAAAAAAGGGTCATTTTTCACTGCGAAATTGCGGTGTGACCACGTTGCGTTTTGCACCGTTTCCTGTCACAGGCACTAGGCAGACCCACACAAGTGAGGTACCATTTTTCTCGTAGGACTTTGTGCAACACGGGGTGGGTAGAGAATTGTAGATCCACGCAGATCCCAGAACTTTCCACAACAGAAATGTGGGGAAAATGTGGGGTTTTTTTGGACAATTTTTTAGGTTTGCAAGGGATTCTGGGTAACAGGACCTGGTGGGATGCAGTCAAGTCACCCCATATTAAATTTCCTTGGGTGTCTAGTTGTAAAAAATGTATGGGTTTAGTTAGGTTTCTCTAGGTGCCGGCAGGGCTAGGGTTAAAAATAAGACTGCTAGGCACTTTGCCAAAAATGGGTCATTTTTCACTGCAAAATTAAGGTATGATCACGTTGTGTTTTGTGCCGTTTCGTGTCGCAGGCACTAGGCTGACCCACACAAGTGAGGTACCATTTTTCTCTGAAGACTTTTGGAAACGCGGGGTGCATTTAAATTTGTGGATCCACGCAGATTCCTGAACTTTCCACCATAGAAATGTGGGGAAATGTGTTTTTTTGACACTTTTTTAGGTTTGCAAGGGATTCTGGGTTACATAACCTGGTGGGAGGCAGTCAAGAGACCCCATTCTGGATTTCCCTGGGTGTCTAGTTTTTATAAATGTATAGGTTTGCTAGGTTTTCCTAGGTGCCGGCAGAGGTAGGGTTAAAAAACTACAGCTAGGCACTTTGCAAAAAAAGGGTCATTTTTCACTGCGAAATTGAGGTGTGACCATGTTGCGTTTTGCACCGTTTCCTGTCACGGGCACTGGGCAGACCCACACAGGGGAGGTACCATTTTTTCGTAAGACTTTGTGCAACGCGGGGTGGGTGGAGCATGGTGGATCCACGCAGATTCCAGAACTTTCCACCACAGAAATGTGGGGAAATTTTGTTTTTTGGACAATTATTGAGGTTTGCAAGGGATTCTGGGTAACAGGACCTGGTGGAAGGCAGTCAAGTCACCCCATCTTAAATTTCCTTGGGTGTCTAGTTTTCAAAAATGTATGGGTTTGTTAAATTTCTATAGTTGCTGGCAGGGCTAGGATTCAAAAACTACTGCTAGGCACTTTGCCAAAAAAGGGTCATTTTTCACTGCGAAATTGAGGTGTGACCACGTTGTGTTTTGTGCCGTTTTCTGTCACAGGCACTAGGCTGACCCACACTAGTGAGGTACCATTTTTCTCGTGAGACTTTGGGGAACGCAGGTTGTGTGGAAAATTGTGGCCCCACGCAGATTCCAGAACTATCCACCACAGAAATGTGGGGAAAATGTGTTTTTGTTGACAATTCTTTAGCTTTGCAAGGGCTTCTGGGTAACAGAACCTGGTGGAAGGCAGTCGAGTCACCCCATCCTGTATTCCCATGGGTGTCTAGTTTTAAAAAATGTATAGGTTTGCTAGTTTCCCTGGTGCCGGCAGGGCTAGGGTTAAAAAAGTACAGCTAGGCACTTTGCAAAAAAAAGGGGTCATTTTTCACTGCGAAATTGAGGTGTGACCACGTTGCCTTTTGTGCCGTTTCCTGTCGCAGGCATTAGGCCGACCCACACAATTGATGTACCATTGTTTCCCGTAAGACTTCTGGGAACGCGGGGTGGGTCGAAATTTGTGGATCCACGCAGATTCCAGGACTTTCCACCACAGAAATCTGGGGAAAATGTAGGTTTTTTGACAATTTTTCAAGTGTGCAAAGGATTCTGGGTAACAGAACCTGGTGGGAGGCAGTCAAGTCACCACATTCTAGATTCCCCTGGGTGTCTAGTTTTTAAAAATGTACAGGTTTGCTAGGTTTCTCTAGGTTCCGGCAGAGCTAGTGTTCAAAAACTACAGCTAGATACTGCGCAAAAAGAGGGTACATTTTCATTGTGAAAATGTGGTGTGTTCACGTTGGGTTTTGAGCCATTTCCTGTCATGGGCGCTATGCCTACCGACACAAATGAGGTACCATTTTTATCGGGAGACGTAGGGTAATTCAGATTTGTAAGGCAACTGTTATTACCTATTGATTTTTGATGCATTTCTGCCTTCCAAATGAAAGACATTGTGTAAAAAATAAAGTCATTTTTAAAAATGACCAATAATTCTCATGCTAGTATGAGTATTCCCAATTTCGGAAATGTGCAAATATGTACTGTTTCTAAACTCTATAATTTGTTCCCATTTCAGAAATACATAGGTGTCTTTCATAGAGATTTTTCCATGTATACATTTTCCCACAATAATTGCTATAGACCCGGTACATCATAAAAAGCCATTGAAAATTGCTGCTCAGTTTTTGACTCTGGGTACGTCTGGTTCTTGGTGAACCTACAAGTCCTATATATCCCCACAACCAGAAAGGTCCAGCGGATGTAACGGTATAGTTCTTTCAAAGAGCTGTCATAATTACAAGAAGTAACAGGTGAAAACATTGACACAAAAGGCTGTTTTTTTCAACAAATTTTCCATTTTTCCTACATTTACCTGTTAGTTTCTATAAAGAAACCTTCATGGATCTACCCAAATGATCCCTTGATAAATTCAGAATTTTTTCTACTTTTCTAAAATGTATAGCTTTCCAGGATCCATTATTGCTTTCGCACCCATTTCTACTATTAACAGTAAAGAGGTTGAAAGCACAACAAATAGCAAAAATAGGCTATGTCCCAGACAAATGCCAAAACTGTGTAAAAAATGTTGGTTGTCTGACGAAAGTCTGTTTTTGCTGTATTTTAGCTAATATCTGGGACCCCTCCAGGAGAATCCACAAACCCTGGGTACCTTTCAAATCCCCATGATGTTGGAATATGAGGACGCAAATTTGGCATGGATACCTTATGTGGTACCCCAAAGAACCAAAAATAGGCCTAGCAGAGAAGGGGTTAATTTTAATAAAAAATGTAATATTTTTTACTATATATTTATTTAAAGTTATTTTATAGTGTTAATTGTGTGAACTAATGTATTAGTGATAGTTTTTAATTTGCTTGTTAATTGCATTAGATAATTAATTGTTAATTAATTATGTTAATTGTGTAATGTTTTACAATATTGGCGTTGTCGTTTAAAGGGGAATATGGTGAGAGGGAAATTATGTTTTGAGTAGTCAATTATTTGTTAATTAAGGTTAATTATTTTGCTGGAGTGGGAATACTAAATCATTCCCCTCCGCTATCCAACACTTTCCCTACTGTTGCATTTGCTGGAGTGGGAATAGTAAATCATTCCTCTACGTTATCCAACACTTTCCCTACTTTTACACTTGGTGGAGTGGGAATAGTAAACATTCCCACGCGCTACCAAACACTTTCCCTACTGTTGCACTCACTGGAGTGTGGGAATATAAATGTTTACCCCCGCTATCTAACACTTTCCCTACTGATGCACTCGCTGAAGTGGGAATAGTAATTTTTACCCCCCACTTTCCAACACTTTCCCTAGTGTTGCACTTACAGGAGTGGCAATAGTAATTTTTACTCCTCCACTATCCAACATTTTCCCTACTGTTACACTCGTGTGAGTGGGAATATACATTTTTACCCCCCAACCCCGCTATCCAACACTTTTCCTACTGTTGTACCCCCAGGAGTGCGAATAGTAATTTTTACTCCTCCACTATCCAACACTCTCCCTACTGTTACACTTGTTGGAGTGGGAATATACATTTTTTCACTCCACCCCCGCTATCCAACACTTTCCCTACTGTTGCACTCACAGGAGTGGGAATAGTAATTTTTACTCCTCCACTATCCAACACTTTCCCTACTGTTACACTTGTTGGAGTGGGAATATACATTTTTAGCTCCCAGCCCCGCTATCCAACACTTTCCCTACTGTTGCACTCACAGGAATGGGAATAGTAATTGTTACCCACCCGCTATCTAACACTTTCCCTACTGTTACACTCGTTGGAGTGGGAATATACATTTTTACCTCCCCGCTAACCAACACTTTCCCTACCGTTGCACTCACAGGAGAGGGAATAGTAATTTTACCCACCCGTTATCCAACACTTCCCTACTAGCTGAAGTGGGAATAGTCATTTTTACCCCCGCTATCCAACACTTTCCCGGCTGTAGCACTCGTTGGAGTGGGAATATTAATTTCTACCTCCACGCTATATAACAATTTCCCCACTGCTGCACTCACCACAGTGGGAATAGTAATTTCTACCCCTCCGCTATCCAACACTTTCCCTACTGTTGCATTTGCTGGAGTGGGAATAGTAATTTTAACCCCATCTGCTATCCAACACTTTCCCTACTGTTGCACTTACTGGAGTGGGAATAGTAATTTTAACCCCTCTGCTATCCAACAATTTCCCTACTGTTTCACTCATTGGAGTGGGAATAGTAATTTTTACCTACCCGCTAGCCAATACTATCCCTACTATTGCACTCACTGGAGTGGGAATAGTCATTTTTACTCCTCCACTTTTCAACACTTTCCCTACTGTTGCACTCACCAGAGTGGGAATAGTAATTTCTACCCCTCCGCTATCCAACACTTTCCCTACTGTTGCACTTGCTGAAGTGGGAATATACATTTTTACCCTCTCCCCCCGCTATCCAACTCTTTCCCTACTGTTGCACTCACAGGAGTGGGAATAGTAATTTTAACCCCCTTCTCTATCCAACAATTTCCCTACTATTTCACTCGTTAGAGTGGGAATAGTAATTTTTACCTATCCGCTAGCCAATACTTTCCCTACTATTGCACTCACTGGAGTGGGAATAGTAGTTTTTACCCCTACGCTATCCAACACTTTCCCTACTTTTGTACAAAATTAGTATTTTAAATATAATTAATATTTTATATATTTAAATTAAAATATATTGTTTTAATATAATATTTATGTTACAGGTCTATGGGTATATATATATTTAATTGCAATTTTTCACACATTTCTAATCTGTTATAATTAAATAAAAATGTTATTTATTAATTATTTTAAAGTATATATATATATATATATTAAATTGTAAATATGAATGTATATTTTTTAACTTAAAGTTTACATTTATAATTGTATACATTTACAATTTAAAATACATTAGTTTTAAGTTAATAGTATTTTTTCTTTATTTTGCAATACTTTTGTTTCTATTTTTTTTTAATGGTCTCATTTCACCTTAAGCATCTGCAATTTCGCATAGGAGACCCACTTCCAAACTGGGCGCCCTGGGTCCATGCTCTTGCATCCGCTTTTAGGCCGACCAGGCCAGCTTCATTTGTGCGAGGCTTGGTGTAATCATTGGACCGCGCGTACTTAGACTAGCCTCATTTCTGTGCCCCAGGTGGTTAACGGTGTCCAGGTACTCCCTTCCCCTTGGTCCAATCTCGCCATGCTCAATACTGCTCTCAACCAGTTCTCATATTGCGGAGGCTCAGGATCTTTCCAGAGCCTACAGATATCTCTACGGGCTGCTATTATCAAGCAGAGGAGTAAACCAGTCGATTTGTTGGGTAATTGGTTTATAAGGTTGTTCTCAATACCGAAAACAACTACTGACAGATTAAGATTAATCTTAACTGTAAAAACTCCCTCCAAAACCCTCTCCACATTGCCCCAAAAGGTTCTTAGGGATCCACAATCAAAAAACATGTAGATCGTCAGCCTCAACTAAGCCACACCTAGGACATTTCGGAGCTAAGTTTAAAACAAACCTAGCGATTTTTTTAGGGGTTTAGTACAGTCTATTTAGCACAAAGAAATTATTTTTCTTTAGAGAAGCTGATTTTATGTACTTATATAAATTATGGAGGGAGAGAAAGAAAAATCAACAGAAACATCATCCAAAGATGATAAACTCCACACTCTATGGGGAGGAGGAAGATCAATATCCTCTGCATCAACTAACGCCCTGTACCATATCCCTACCTCCTTTTTTGGGGGTTTACATTTTGGAGAGTATTCTCAATCTCCCAGTTTCCACCAAAAAGGTCTTTCTCAGCGGCGAACCAAGAACATATTTCCAAGTACTTAAACCGGGAAAAAGAGTCCCCTATTTTAGCCTCTAACACCTCCCATGGGTAAACTTCGTCCTGTAATATTAAATCGGACCAAATGAAAATCTCCCCCCTCCTAATAGGGATAGCCAGGATATCATTTAGGCAGGCGGGGAGCCCTGGAGAGTCCCAAATAGGGGCAAAATCTGAATATCTTGTTCCCCACTTCAATTTCAAATTTTGCCACACTCTGAGGGCTGACCTCATTACTTTTAACCTTACCTTTTTGGAAAATCTGGGAGCACCAAATTTGTATAAAAACCCAGTACTACCACCCTCAAATTGAACCATGGCATCTCGGATCAACCCCCACTTAGAACCCGGAGGAGTAGAGAGTAGACAACGAATGTTTTTAGACAAAAAAGCAAAATAATATTAAGAAACATCTGGGAGAGCAAGGCCACCTTTGATCAGCCTCCGTTTTAGCTTCTTCCAAGATAGCCTCGAGTTCTTGTTAGCCCATATAAAGCTCCCTATCTTGCTTTGGATGTTTCCCAGTAGCTTCCCAGGGAACTCGAGTGGAATAGCCCCAAACAGATATATCAGCTTTGGGCAGGATAACCATTTTGACCAGGTTTACTCTCCCATAGATGGTAAGGGGAAGATTCTGCCATTTCAGGAAAAGATGATCAATTTCTTTAGACACTTTCTTCAAATTTGTCGTGGGGATATCCTCTATATTATGGGTTATACTAATACCCAAATACCTAAACTCCCCACAGTGCCTCCCACTATAATTCTCAACTCCCCAGTACATAACCTCGGTCTTGGAGGAATTGACCGAGTAGCCAGAGAGCGGACCAAACTCCTCCAGAATGCTTTCAACCCTGGGAAACACCTCTGCTGGGTTGCTGGTATACACCAGCAGGTCATCCGTGTAAAGGGCTAACTTACACTTATACTCAGAGACCTGAAATGGGGTTATCTGCTCGTTGAGTCTCAAAGCTTGAGCCAAGGGTTCAATATATATATATCAAACAACAGGGGCGAAATAGGACACCCCTGTCGTGTGCCCCTTTGTATACTAAAACTTGGTGTCAGTATTCCATTAAGAAGAATAGCAGCAGAGGCTCCTTCATAGCATCTTGTTAATACATTAATGAACGGAAGGCCAAACCCCATTATTTTTAAGGTCTCCCTGAGATATACCCACCTCACACGATCGAACGTCTTGGTGGCATCATAGACAGCTCCCGCCAAGGGTTCCGACCGTGCCACCGCCAGGTCGATGCATCCTATTACTTGCAAAGTTTGATCCTGAATGTATCTTCCCGGCAGGAAACCCTTTTGTTCCTCGTTAATCAATTGAGGAGCTACCCTCCCCAATCTCCCTGAAGATCAAAAATAATAAAGCGGCAGAGACAGACGCGCTCCCAGGGGAGGTATATAAAATCTTGGAAGAAGCTATTGTGCCCAGAATCAGGGAATTGTTTAATTTTATCTTTAGCCCAGCAGGCAGAATTCCCCCCTCGTGGAAGGAAGCAATAATTTTTTTGATTTTGAAACCTGGAAAAGACCCCCTCAGACCTGACTCATATAGACCAATCTCCCTCCTGAATGCAGACTATAAGATCTTCACTAGCAATATTTTTTAAACAATAAAAAAACGATATATTTAATGTCTATATTTAAAACAACTATATTTTTATTTCGATACTTTTGCACTTACCATGTTGTAGATAGGATGTTCTAATTCTGTCCATCGATTTTCTAGACACAATATTCTGGTAGGTCGATATTGATGTTGTCGATATTATGTCAGTGATCCATGCCTATAGCTCATACAGAAGGCCAGCTAGCCCTTGGAGTCTCTCTGGTGGTCCTGGGTTCATGGAGCAGGTCAAGTCTGTTTTCCTCAGGCAGCAGGGCATTCCTATCAGCAGCAGGGTAGCAGGGCAGCACGGCAGTCCTTCCTCTGAATATTCAACAGGTCCAAAAGTGATCTGATTTAGGGGCTGAAACTGCCTCCTTTTAACTACTGTGCTCTGCCCTTCTTGAGTTTGGGTCTTTTGAGTATGCTGTAGGCAAGTACTTTGAAGTGTAAATCAGTGCTGAGTACAAATCCTCCTCTAGTCATCTTGCCAGGATGGCCCATCCTTTCACACCTAAGCCCCTTTTGACCCATGTCTGGGAGGAATACACAACCCATCACTGAAGAGACAGCCACAGTCATGTGACCTTATTTACAGGCAGAAAGGCACCTTAGGTTTGGGCACAGAAATGCCAACTTTCTAAAACTTTCTAAAAGTGGCCAAGAAGTATTTTCCTACCTGTTTCCAATCTGAAGTGATGGTGAATGCGAGCGGTAGCAAGGCAACAGTGAAAAGCAACTTTGAGTTTTTCCCTGTTAGGACATATAAAACTAAAATCTATGGGCCCGATTCACAGAACTAACTTAAGACAAAATCCTAAACTTACTACCATTTTGGTATTCACAGAAGGCACTTACTCATTTCGGTATTCACAGAAGTTAGGAGTCCTAACTTTTGGACTCCTAAATGCCTTCTGTGAATACCGAAAGTCTTAAAGTTAGGATTTTTCTCAATTTAGTAGTAGTAAAGTTAGGACTCCTAACTTTAGGACTCCTAAATGCCTTCTGTGAATACCGAAAGTCTTAAAATCAGGATTTTTCTCAGTTCAGTAGTAGTAAAGATAGGACTCCTAACTTTAGGACTCCTAAATGCCTTCTGTGAATACCGAAAGTCTTAAAGTTAGGATTTTTCTCAGTTTAGTAGTAGTAAAGTTAGGACTCCAAACGTTAGGACTCCTAAATGCCTTTTGTGAATACCGAAAGTCTTAAAATTAGGATCTTTCTCAACATTACTACTACTAAACTGAGAAAAATCCTAATTTTAAGAATTTTGGTATTCACGGAAGGCATTTAGGAGACCTAAAGTTAGGACTCCTAACTTTACTACTACTAAATAGAGAAAATCCTAATTTTAAGACGTTGGGTATTCACAGAAGGCATTTAGGAGTCCTAAAGTTAGGAGTCCTAACTTTACTACTACTAAATTGAGAAAAATCCTAATTTTAAGACTTTCGGTATTCACAGAAGGCATTTAGGAGTCCTAAAGTTAGGACTCCTAACTTCTGTGAATACCGAAATGAGTAAGTGTCTTCTGTGAATACCAAAATGAGTAAGTGCCTTCTGTGAATACGAAAATGGTAGTAAGTTTAGGATTTTGTCTTAAGTTAGTTCTGTGAATCGGGCCCTACATGTCATACTTTTTAAATATCAGCACCCAGGCCTATTTTAGGGGTAACTTTTAAATTAAAAAAAAGCAAATGTAGGCGCACTACAAGCTGTAGCTGTAGTGGCCTAAGACATATTTAAAAGTGCTACTTTAGTGGGTGGGAGGTAGATCAAATGCTATGGGCCATCTAGTAGAATTTAATATACAGACTCTGGTGGCATGTGGTACCAATTACAAGGAACTTACCACTAAATAACTAAATAAAATGTTACAATTAGTTATAGGCCAATTTTTCCATGTTTTAAAAAGAGGTCCTAGGCACTTTAGCACTGGTTAGCGGTGGTAAAGTGCACAGCAACAAATTCAGCAAAAAGGAGGGGTGAAGGCAACATTTTTGGTGGTGACCCCTCTAAGAGGGTCAGATCTAACTAGTGTACTATGGTGACCCTAGTGTTCTCCCACATCTAACACTAAAATCCAGTTTTAGGTAGTATCTGCACCTCCAAAGAACTCAGAGACAGATGTCTGGTAGGAAAAAACTAAGTTAATCAGCAAGCAGGCAGCGGATACACAAGAAGCGATTTATCATCCTGCCTTCGACCTTTGAAATGTACCCCAAATGTTATACGTAAACCCAGAAGACCTGTAAAACAGGCTGTGACACTGTAATGTCAAAGACAGTCCTGCTATGAATGAGGCCTGACTAGCATGGGGAGTAATAGAAGTTCAGCTAACATTTGGCTGTGCCAGGGGAGGCCTCAGTGAAGTGAGTCCCAAGCGTCAGATGCAAAACCCAAGCAGATCTGTCAAATAGGACGTGACATTCAAACAGGAATTGACACTTTAATGTGAAAGAGGTTCCACCCCTGCATATTCTATTAGGTTCATAAGAGTCACCTCTGCCTATTTGCTGCTCATAGGCCAAGTTCACACTTTTCCAAAATATGTATTCCAATTTTGAGTTCACCCTTTAAATTGGCTTCGTGAAGTATTTCAAAAAGACCAAAAATTAAACTTTTAGATGTTTCTTAGGTGGAGATAATATTTATTCAACTTAACATTGTATCCCAATGCTTGCCAATGGAACAGCCCGTCTTGCCACAGTGAAAAACAAGTATAGATATTTTTCACTGCCATACATGTTAAACACTAAATATACATGTCCTACTTTTAAATATCATCCACCATGCCCTTTGGGCATATTAAAGCTACCCTAGTGGTGGATTATAAGTAGTCATATGAAGGTTTAGGCCTGTCAAAAGGAGTATTTTGATATGTTGGAGTGGGAGTTTAAAACTACACACCCAGCCTGCAGTTGCTGGAGAGATGTTTTACTGTGCTATTTTAGTGGGTGGCACAATGATTGCTGTATCCCACTGGTAGCATTTTATTTACAGGCCTTGGGTAAATGTAGTACCATATAAGAGTTACTTACAAATACATTAATTGTGCAAATCAGGTATATACAAATATTAACATGTTTAAAAAGGAGAGGACTAGCATTTTCTCACTGATTAGAAGGCGTAATATGCACAGAGTCCTATGGCCAACGAAAATAGATACAGCAAAAAACATCTGGGGTTCCACCCATGTGAGAAAGTGCCATCTTTCTTGCATGGTTTGCCCCCACTTTTTGCTGAATTGCTGATGTGCTTTGACTGAGTATGCCCTGAGCCACTGCCAATCAGGTGCCAGGGCCTGTGTTCCTTCACTAAAACTGTATTGAAGCTGAAACCCAATTGACATCTCTGGCCACATGTCAGCCCCTGGTAAATTGCACCCTAGGTACCCAGGGCCTTGTGACCAGAGAAGAGCTCCAAGGGTTGCAGCTTTTAGTGTGCCACCCTTGGGGGCCCTGAACCCTGCCTTGGCAGACTGAGTGTCCTGGGGCAGACCTAAACAAAGAGTCGACATGGCACACATCCCTGTGTGCCATGCCCACAAACCCACTCCCCTGGCATCCATCAGTCACCCTTCTAGCTGGGTGCCCTATGCCAGTGTTGTGGGCACAGGTGCATGAGCCCTGTGCCCCTACAATGCCCATGGCCATTCCTGGGCACTGTAAGTGCAGTGATGCCATTAACAGTATATGGTGCTGGGAGGTTGTCATTACGAACTCCACAGCACCATAATGGCTACACTGAAGACTGACAAGTTTGATATCAAACTTCTGAGCACATTAAACCCACACTGATGCCAGTGTGGGATTTAATGTAAAATGCACTACAGAGGGCATTTTAGAGAAGCCTCCTGAAACCTAACCTACAATCCACGTCTGGTCTGAGAGGCTGCCTTGGCTGCCACACAGCAGACATGTTGCTGGACCCTTGGTGGAGAGTCCTCGCTCTCCTGGGCCGCAACAATGCACATCCTGGGCGAGGTGCCAGGCCTCCTCTCCCAGGACGGGCAGGGAGAAGCTTCAAAGGCATACCGCCTTTGTTAGCTTCTACAGACCACTTGCTGTACTCAGCAACTGGCCCCCACCCGTTCTCACCCCCACTCTGGCGGGAAGACTGGTGGGAAAATATACGCTAGGGAAGGGGGTGTGCCAGCCTGTGCCAACTCCACCACTCAGGTGGGAGAGGTGAGGTGAAGCACAACTCCGGGCTCCTGCCATCTTGAAGATGGGGAGCCCTGCCCAATTAGAGATAGTCTCCTGCCCCCCTCCCACAGGAGAGGAGTAGGATAGGGGGTGTGCTCACCCTAGGACAGGGACCTGCCCTTCCCCTACCTGTAACGCCCCTGAATGTAGTATTTGTGGGCACCCTGAACCTTCCTTCCTCAAATCCCGATTTTGAAACAAGAAAGTAGATCAAAAAGAAGAAGACCTGCTGTGCAGCTGCTAACAAGAGGACAACACCAACTGACTGGCCCCAGCCCTATAGGCCTGTTGATCCTTGAACCTGCTCCTGCTAAATCCCAGCATCTCCTGCGGACAGCAACCTCGAGAACCCCGGAGGACCTGCCTGCCTTGACCCTCTTAGAGACTGGGACTCCCACGAGCAGTGGCTCTGCTCAAACAGCAATACCCCTGGTGCCAGCCAGGAACCGCAAATCCAGCCCACTCTACACCCGCCGAGCCCAGCCAGTGCCCAAGTGGACAAAGACCCTGAGGACATCCCCATGGCAATTCTGACCTGGAATCCAGTGCTCAAGGACCCTCCTCGACAAGCCAGACAAGGCCTGCCAACTCAGAACCAGGGACCCCTCCTACCGTGACCAGCAGAGTTTAAGATGTCCCGACGTCCAAAGACACCCCTGCACCCGGGGCCCCCGGCCTCCTGTGCCCAACTTCGGTGTGCATACCTACCCTCCAAGATCCCAACTTACCCCTCGAAGTGTTGGTCGCTCCAGAAGATCCACCGTCCCCGGGTCTGCAGCCTTTGTTCCCTTTTCAAGATCTCCATTGAATAACATTGAGCGCCGACGTCTCAAAAGCACCCTGCACCCAGCTGCCCGAGTGCTCCAGGCAGTGCAACCTGTGTCCTATCCTACTTCCCCATTTGCCCTGAGCAAGTGACCAGGAGCCCAGCTCCCACAGTCGCATGGACTGCTAGCCAGCAGCCACCAACCGAAGGCCCCCTGCCTCTCCTTGGATAACATTGGGCCTAACTACCTCTGCACCCGGCTGCCCCTGTGCCCCTGAGGGTGTACCAACTGTACCTACCTGACCCTGGGAGCCCGCTGAATCTATGCCCAGAACCTTAACTCTGCCAGTTGAGTACTTACCTAAAAGCCGATAACTCACTTGTCTTCCATAGGCTGACCTTGACTGGTTTCACTCAAAAACTCTGAGTTTTGGAACTTTAAAATATTCACCTAAAATCAGCCAAACCATGAATTCCGACCTCCGTGCTGCACCTTCTAGCCCAGCACAAACCCTGAAAAGTAATTTTAACCGTACTTACCAGTAACCTGAATTTTCTTCCATAGGAAACCATTGACTGTTTTTCTGTGAAATTTCTTCTAAGTTTCAATTTTTGCAAACTACAAATATTCTTTAAAAATCGTACCAAATACCAAAATGTAATTACTTACCTGACTTAGGTAGAGGTCCCAGTGCTGAACTTAGGAGTACAGTATTGGATTACAAAAGTAACGTGAACATACTATACCTGCAACTTGAATTTCCTTCCATAGGATAACATTGGTAATTTCAGCTGAAAAAGTTTCTGTCAACTTTTTAAAATACAATTATGTTCTTTAAAAATCACTAGTGTAACCAAAACGCTTTTATTTAACTGTTTACAGCTCCTGTCCCGGGACTGAATCTAGGATCCAGTCCTGTGGTTAGAAAAGTAATCCATAAAGTAATCAATTGTATTTATCTAGAAAAACCCATTGAGCTCAATGTTTAATTGCAACCACTGTAGCTATTGTACTTGCAAAAATCTATTGCCTATTTGCAAAGCAATTACCTAAAGTCAATCATATTGGGAAAAGTATATTTTGATACCTATTGGTTCTAAAATAAAACAACTATATCTTTGGATATAAAACACTTGGCCTAGAGTTCAGTTTGTGAGTGTGCGAGACCATTTGTTGACTGTGTACAACAAATGCTTTACACTGTCCTCTGATACTGCCTTACTGCTTGACCAAGCTACCACTTTAGAGAGTAAGGTTATATCTAACTTTAACCTCTGCCATACCTCTTGAGACTGGGGACTCTGTACACACTGTACCTTACATTGGTCCAGTATATATAGAGCCAATTTCTTACAACCCAAGAACAGGAACATTTTCAATAGCTACGATTCCGAGTTGGGCCTTAATTACACAAGTGTTACGGTCCCCATTGGGATTTCTAGTCCTACAGTACCTCTGCTGTCCCACGTGAATCACTGAAAAAAATTCAGAATTGCTGTGGATTCGAGTACTGTACTCCCAATTCGCTAGTAATTCCTGATTTGTAGTGCATTCTCAGGGTCCAAGGGCCCGATTCACAGAACTAACTTAAGACAAAATCCTAAACTTACTACCATTTTCGTATTCACAGAAGGCACTTACTTATTTTGGTATTCACAGAAGACACTTACTCATTTCGGTATTCACAGAAGTTATGACTCCTCACTTTAGGACTCCTAAAAGCATTCTTTGAATACCGAAAGTCTTAAAATTAGGATTTTTCGCAGTTTAGGAGTCCTAAAGTTAGGAGTCCTAACTTTACTACTACTAAATTGAGAAAAATCCTAATTTTAAGACTTTCGGTATTCACAGAAGGCATTTAGGAGTCCTAAAATTAGGAGTCCTAACATTACTACTACTAAATTGAGAAAAATCCTAATTTTAAGACTTTCGGTATTCACAGAAGGCATTTAGGAGTCCTAAAGTTAGGACTCCTAACTTTACTACAACTAAATTGAGAAAAATCCAGATTTTAAGACTTTCGGTATTCACAGAACACATTTAGGAGTCCTAAAGTTAGGACTCCTAACTTCTGTGAATACCGAAATGAGTAAGTGCCTTCTGTGAATACCAAAATGGTAGTAAGTTTGGGATTTTGTCTTAAGTTAGTTCTGTGAATCGGGCCCCAACTTTTTAACACCCAGTAATTTAACCCACCCCAGAGTTAGCAACTCAGCACGGAATCGCCAGCCCCAATTACTGTGTACTCAGACGGTGACTCAAAATATTGTCCCGGAATCGACACCCAGGCAGCTTCTTCTGAAGTCCACAGTCAATAAAAGGGCTTCCTCGAAGCCCAGGTCACATAGGCAGGCATCTTTGAAACCCTTGCCGGCTGCGGTCACTCATGAACCCATTAAACTGGGGTATATTTTCACTTGTGGCCTATAAAAGGAGGTCACTACAAAAACTGTAACTTGTTTAAGGACTCAATGATGCTGGCCTACAAACACAACCCTCTGGCTCCAGCATTGATTACCCCTGTACAGTGCTTTGTTGCTAGCTTACTAGGCTCTGGCTTCGGAAATACCAAAACATACATTTAAACATGCAAAAACTGGGAGCTCTGGCCAGAGAGCAGAGCCAATATGAAGGTTCACCGCCCTCTAAACTCATGCCTGGCCTCTGTTTCTAGGCGGCTCCCAGCACAAGTCGAGAGAACAGCTCATTGGCACACGGATGTTTATTGCAACAGGCACTGACCATACCCGCAGCAGGGGTTAATCAGTACCTGGGCAGGATTTCCCATCAACCAAAAATCTGGAGTCGAAAGAAAGAATCAATGAAGGACCCAGGAAATTGGAATGATGCCATGGAATGTTATCAAGAGTAAATTCTGTGGAAGACGCGCCCTGTCTCCCGGGGGATGCTTAGCTCATGACAGCGGTGTATATAAATCCAGAGACAGAGCAAGAGAGAAGGGGAGATTGAAATATCTTACAGCGAAGCACTGTCCGCCATGGGCTCCTGGGTGATTTTTACCCTATTCCTTACTTGGGGTCGGGTTGTTAATGCTAAAGTAGTTGTCGATTTCAGCGAGTGTGATGGCTTTTTCTATAAAAGCACAGCCCCTGCTGGGATCCCGACTGTAACGCCCGATAAACTGTGCCAACAATGGAGGAAATTCTTCTCAGTCCATAACACGGCATCGACCTGCTTCGCGACGCTTTACGACAGATTCTACCGTATCCCCGTCTGGTCGGCGTACACTCTGATACATGACAGCAAAGGACGTCATCAAACTATACCAGACAAATGGTACATTGAGCCACAGGTATGGCGTTTCTCTACTCATCCGCGCGCTATCTATCGCTGCCTCCGCGCGCTATCTATCGCTGCCTCTGTGGGTCTGAGAACACCACCTAATTCCGTGCTCTGCATAGTCGAGTAGTGTTCCCTTTACAGTTCTGCGGGTCTTCAGTGCTGTAAAGTTATGTCGGATCAGGGTGGCATCTCGGCAGGGGTCTTCCATTCATTAAGGCTGGGACTGTCAGCTCACTGATACTAAACACCTATCAGGATTTCGAGACATCCTCAATGAATATGCATACGGATAATTTACATGGCATGAATTTGACTTGAAGAATGCTTGCATTTGTTTGGGTCTCTCTGATACTCGTTATTTTTGGTGAGTGTGAGAGTCAGTCCTGGAATAAATGGAATGGAAGTTTGTGTGACTGAAGCCAGGGGTCATGGCTAGCCTCTCGAACCTGGCCATCAGCCTTCTCTGGCTTTCTTTCAATCATGACTCCATCCGTGTTGATGTGTGGTTCAGGGCTCTGTTGATGCATAGGTGAAACCTCCAGGCAGAACACCCACGGGCTGGGCTTGCAGTGTTCCCGACTAGTGTTGAATTATTATTATTTTATTATTTAGCAGCTTATAAAGTGCGATGGTTACTCCATTCCAGTCCCAGCAAAATACATACTAATCTGTGGGATTACTACTTCTCTGCACACCAGAGGGATAAGTGAAGAGCGACATCCTTCCACTAGAAATACTATCATCTTGCACCAAGGAGGCATCCTTAGATGACTGGTTTAATGGAAGGAAGCCTTGACCAGCATATGAAGACATTGGTCCATTGAAGAGTAGAGTAAGTTGACTCAATGAGTCTCCAAGTCAGACATACCTGAAGGAACAGTGCGCCGGTCGCACAAATGATTTGCGAGTTAGGAAATACTCGCCTCTTAAAAGTACCCGTCATGACCTGGCTCCATTATACCAAGATGTTGGCTCTCATAATGAAACACCAAGACATTCTTCTTGTGCCTGCTGGTGCCAGATACAGAGGTGCCTTCTGCATGCCCCCACCTACCCCTGTTGTCAGATGAGGCTGTGAGGGACTGCCTTGGATTGTTCTCTCTGTACCTCCTTCTTCATCCAAGATTTTGGGCATGTCAAGTCTGGGGAGCCTGACCCTCCACTGGTAGACACCCTCTCTTGCACTCCAGTGGCTAAGACTTCTATTATTGGGGAAGTGGTGGCAGTGCACAGGCATGGTGTGTGCATAATGGGAATGTGTGCTCGAAACTATTATATCATAGGAATCCCTTTGTCACATATCCATGTCTCAGCCTCACCAAGATTATCGTCAATCCGTACTTTGCTTGGGAGCCCGTTACCTCCATCTCCTCCAGGGGTGGCCATAAAATACCACATCTACGCAGATTCCTCGGGGTTTGCCTAGCTCCTCTGAAATACAGAGTCTCTATGCTCCCTGTGCTGTGAACTGTTGTCCCTTTGCTTCTGCTTTGAACTGTGTTCCTGCTGTCGGTGGCCTCCATGGCTCTTGCTCGGTTTTCAGCCTAGACAACAGTGCAGGAGGTCACCCGCAGCTACCACATATACATGAATGGAGGATGACCAGCGACAGAATTAATATTCTTCCCACTAACCATGGCTTAGTTTTCAGGTAAGAGGAGGGAACACCATCTAGAAGAACTAGAAGCAGCCTGGAGCACTGAAATGACAGCTCTCGGTCTTCCCCCTAGCAGCTCCCATGAGAGTCCACCTTCATTTTTAGGTTTCGCCTGCACAGCACTTCTATTGTTTTTAATATAAACGTAAAAGGGGCTTACATCCCGCCCCTTCTCTTTCCTGGCTTTTCATTGGTTCCTGTACGTGTCACTTACCTGCCCTCCATTTCTATTGGCTGTAGCATATTATCCTGTATTTGCCAATGCTTTTTCCTCCCCTGCTTCTCTTTTCAGTTTCACATAGCCGAAATACTGTTAAAATCCGCTTTGGTGGAAATATTTTTTCATAAAGTTTTTTTTTTTTTTTTTTGCATGTGGCATATTTATAGAGCAATTAACACTGGGAGAGATTAAGTGATTTACCCAGAATCACAGAATGTTTCACCACAGAGACTTGAAACTGGATTCCCAGCTCCTACGTCAGCAGCTCTTGCTGCGCCTCTTAACTTCCGTGTTGCTTTTTATAGAAGGCAGTGTCTGCTGTCTGAAGTAGGTGCTGCCTACTCAACTAAAAATGTAAGTAATACCCCATAGGTTACTGTATCACCCGATGTTCAATCAACATGCAAGGTAGAAAAAGCTTCAATGTAGCATACAATGGAAACCTAGGCAGAACACACTACTTTGACATAAAGCACCACTAGGGCTTTCATTAAATATGGATTTCGGGAAGGTGGTGCCCTTTGTCTTAGCACTCTCGCTCCTTTGTTGAACAGCTTCTGAGATATATGCGTTATTTCCTTGTCTTGTATCCGCTTCTGTGCCTCCGACAACCTGCTGCTCTTGATGGTGGCTGTGTGCTGCTGGCTCCAGTGTGTTTCCTGTCCTGTCTAACTCACTGATGCTCATGGTAATGGGATTGTGGTTTTGGAAGGGATGCTTTCCCAGTGCTCCATGCTGGTACTGCTCCATCTCTCATGCCCTTTCCCCTTCCGCCCCAATCCCCTCTTTTACCCGTTTGGCTCTCTCGTTTGGTCCCCATTACCTCTTCCCTACATACAACCCCCTCTCCCAATCCTCCATTCCCCCGGACATGCAGACCTGCTAAGGAACAAGACAGCTCCCCCCCCACGCCGAGATGTTCACCCCAGATCCATCAGCCTCATCTTTTACCTCTTTTATAATGACGCCACTCACACTCTCATCAACGCATGGGTGTATCACTGGCAGCTGGGATGGAGGGCCTCCCTTCTCATTTCTTTTTCTGGATTCTCTTCTCATTTCTTTTTCTGGATTCCTGCCACAACCCTGGCCCATACACCACCAATTGCCGTCTGCACTATCTGACCCCAGGCGCCATACTTACTTGCCCCAGCACCTACTAACACAGGTGATGCCTTATATCCAGGTGCTTACCCCAACATACCCCCACCAGAAAGACCTAGATTAACAGACCTTGCACATACGGCATATGGGGACCAGACCAACATCAGGGAAACAGATCTCTTTCACTCTTCCCTTTCCGGAGTACCACTACTGAACTTTAGTATTTCTTTGAGGTTTTGTTATTTCCTCTCAGCAGTCCTCTGATACTATCTCTTACCCTATCCCCTGCGACTATCCTCCTACCCCCCCTTCTCCCTCTTAGTACTATATGTCAAATCATCCAGTTTATTACTGTACAGAGTTATCACATCCAGCTGTTGGACTAATGTGCATACAGTGAAAAAGGGTTACAGACTCACAATCACAATAACTATAGGAAAGTTGGATCTGTATTCATGGTTACCCTCACTTTTTGCTTGTTGTCAGTATCTTTTGATCAAGTCTGACTGTGATCCTTCTAATCAGGACCGCAGTCACTGTGTTTTCTCTCTAAATTGACCATGGTAAGTATGTTTGTACATCCACAATTGGCTGTTGGTGTACTCTTGTAAGTTCTTAGTATTTGTTACCAAGGTACCCAGGACATAAGTACACCAGGGGTCTCCCATGGGCTGCAGCATGCATTGTGCCACCCATGGGACTCCACTTAAACTGTGTCTATAGGCCTGCAGTTGCAGCCTGTGTGATTTGGTGCTTGGACCTCTCACAACAGATATAAGCTTCCTTATGTCAGGGGAAGGTAGAACAATAGGTATCTTGTCGCAGGGAGGTGTGACCACCTCCCAGACAGGACATAGTGCATTGGTCAGGGGTGGGGGCACTGGCCAGTGCCACCAGACTGCTTTGAAGAGCACATTTGGTGCCCTCCTTGCATACTCTAGTTTGAGCCAGTTTAGGGTGCCCTTGGCTCCCGCTTTGGCGGGAAACTGGAAAAAGATATGGGAGTATCTTCCCCTCTGTCTAGCCCCTCCTCTGGGAGGGACCCCATAGTTGTTCCAACCCTTTCCTTATGGTACTTAAGGGCTTACCTGTTGGTGGTTCCTTAGATTAGTCGTGGGACAAGATTCAACCCTGAAACCACTTCACCTTTTGACTGGTTAGGCACTTGGACTTTGTTGGAGTTCGACTGGAAAAAGACTGCACCAAGAAAGACTCCTGCTGCTCCTGGTCTCGCTGTTCTTCAAGCCTACCTTGTCATCTGTGTCTGTGCTTCTTCCAGGACCTTCAACAGACCTGTGGCCATCAAGGGCACCTGAAGTATTCTCCCATGAAGTGAAGGATTCACTCCCCTGCATCTGCAGGCACCAAAACAAAGCTGACCGGTCTGCTACTCCTTTAGTCTTACTGACTTCCCGAGGCTCAGCAACACAGGTGGTAGTTCTGCAACTCCCTAGATGCCAGACCTGTCCTCTCTACAATTCTGATGCCAGTATCCCTCGTCAGAACTTCTGGGACTGAACCCCTGTGCACAGAATTGATTTGCCATTGCCATTGCTTGTGGCCTCTGCAATCCAGAGATCTCTGGGCTACAAGAAGCTCCTACCTCCAATATCTCGTCCCTCCAAGATCAGTGTCCTCACTGCATCATTCTCGACTCCTGTGGCTTCGGCCTATGGGTCTTCCTGAGGGGCTTCTACTGCTTCAGTGGGCTCTCCTGCTTGCTCGGGGGCTGCTCTGACTCTCCTGCTGTTGTTAAGTACCTTGGACCTTGCTGGTCCCAACGTTTCTCCTTCTTTATTTTCCATGCCAGTGTGTCTACCATTCGTTGTTGGTGCTCCCATCAACAAACTAGTCAACAACATCCTACGTGGGACAGCTTGTGCACAGGTCCTGGTCTTCCTCAGTGTTGCCTGGTCCTCATAAAAGCAGCGACAAGGTCACTGCCAACTCTTCTGAACCTCCCGATATCGGTGGGCAATATGTCTTTGTGCCCCCTGGTCACGTCCGAGAGGCATAGACTCTGCAGGTTCTTCACTTTCAGAATCCACCCTTGGATTCCACCTGATTCCTTCCTGAACTTCTCCAGAGGCCCTTTCTTTCCAGTTTTCTGCAGTCGTATATGAAGATTTCAGACGTCTCTTCACACCTATGCACCTGGCTTCCCTCATGTAGGTAACCTGGTTTTCCGGGGCATCCACGGGTGGGGTGGCTCTCCAACCTTCCGTCCTCCAAGGAAATTTTTAGGGGTCCTCAGGGAAGGGTCCTTCTTCTGCAAAACTGCAACCATGACTTATCTATTGACTCTGCTTACAGCCTCTGTGGGGTTCCTGGGTACTTACCTTGGGTGGTTCCCTGTGTCCCTAACTCCTCTGGGTATTCTTGTCCAAGTCCTGTCCTCCTTTGCATTTCGCATTCCACCTGCATTTTGTGCATTTTGTGCGCTGAATTTGTGCTGCGCCTAGATAGTTGGGCTTTTAAAATTTCCTCTTACCCTCATTGTAAATTGTGTCCCCCACCGCCGATTGGCGGGCTTGGTTCCTGGGGTGGGTGCCATAGTTGAGAGGGGCAGAGCAGCTTCATTACGCCAGCGCTTGACTGCGCATGTGTGAGCAAGGGGACGCCTACTAAATGCTCCTCCCTTCCGTAGCGGGATCGCGGAGCGGGCGCGTCCTCGCGTGGCCGGAGTCGTGCCAGAGTCCTGCCCGTCTGCGCCCGTCCGCGACAGGACGTGCAGGACGTGGCTGGACTCTGACCCTCCTCCTGGCCGTATTCCTGGCCATCATGCGGTGCTATACCAGAGATAGTCTGGCGGCCATCAACCGGTCCTGGGCGACCTGCACTGCACCTCGGGTAGACCCCTTATGCGGTCCGTTCTCGTGTGGCTGCGGATGTTTTATCCTGTCTGCCCCCCTAAGTAGGAACTGTAGGGAGACCATTCGTGCGGCCACTAGCCTACAACCGTATATCAGCCTATGGAATCCAGGTCGCTCGTTAGACACCATCTAGATATTCGCGATCTGCTAGATGAGGAGTTGCCTGATCTATTCTGTGTCACGGAGACCTGGCTGCAGGATGCAGATACAGCCGTTGTTAATCTGGCCTTCCCACCGGAATACTCGGTATTCACTTTAAACCGAGCTTCTAGAGGCGGAGGAATAGCTCTCGCTGTCAAATCTTGCTATTCTTGTATCTGGCAGGGTCAAAAAATTCCGGGCTGCGAAAGTGCTATGTTTAAGGTAGCGATTACACCTAACTTCACCCTGTCGGGGCTATTGATTTATCGGCCACCGGGGAGTGAAGTGGCATTTAGAGCGGCGCTACCCGACGCCATTAGTGAACTGGCGGCGGGGTGCTCCAATTTCTCCATCATTGGAGATTTAAATCTGCACTTTGACAACTCAGTCAGCCACTCGGTGTCCAGTTTTGTGGCAGATCTTGAGGCGCTCCAGCTGATTCAGCTGGTGGCACAGCCCACCCACTCAGGGGGTCATACCCTTGATCCGTTTTTTACTAATCTTACGGAAGCCTGCATTACCAGCTACACACCTCTAGCATGGACTGATCATTACTTGATACAGATCCAGTGCCCTTCTCCGGCTATTCAACCCAAGCCAGTGGTGTGTTCAATTCCAAGACGACGCTGGAACAAACTTAAGCTGGATGAGTTTTTCCATCTCCGATCGGCTGACCCATTTGCCATCGTGGGGTCGCCGGATCAGGTTTATGACAGGTTTTGTAATTGGGTATCTAGGGCTTTGGACACTCTCATCCCCTTGGTCGGCTGCAAAACTGGGACCGGTAAAGCCAGCCCCTGGTATGACGACTCACTGCGTGCTTTGAAGGTCTCCTGTAGGCGTGCAGAGCGGGCATGGCGTAAAGCCTACAACAGCACGAAGAAAGTTCTCTACCTGTCTACTGTCAAAGTGTATCATCGGGCGGTATGTAGAACTCGTGCCGCATTTTATGCTGCACAATTCAGGACTAGTTCGAACCCGTCTAAGGCTATTTTCAAGGTATTAAAAGACCTCACTGCCAAAAAGGTAACAACGACGTTCCAGAGCTCCGTCGAGCACTGTGAAAAATTGGCAGAGTTCTTCCTGGAAAAGGTGAATGCTATTTATCGGGCCTTTCCTTTGGCCACTCCCTCGGCTAATCCATCTGTTAAGCCTCTACCATCTGAGGGATTGCATTCCTTTCCTGTTTTAACATCTGATAGCCTAGACGCATTGGCCCGTCAAGTGAAGTCTGGGTCCCCAGAGGATCCACTTTGCCCAGATGTGTTCAAAGACCTAGCGGTACATGATATCTCGCCGCTATGCTCTCTGATCAATTCGTCATTAACATCTGGCGAGGTTCCACTGAAGTGGAAGCGAGCCATGATTCGGCCTATCCTCAAGAAACCCAGCCTGGACGGTAGCAAGCCGGAGAGCTATCGGCCGATTTCACTCTTGCTGTGGCCGGCTAAGGTTACGGAGGCACACGTAAACGCTGTCCTCTCGGAACATCTCCGCCGTGCAGATATCCTCGACGCAACGCAGAATGGGTTTAGGGCTGGTCATAGCACGGAGACGGCTCTGCTTTATATGGTGGAGCACCTTCGCTCCGTGCTTGACGCGGGACAAACGGCAGCGCTTGTGCTATTAGATCTGAGCGCTGCCTTTGACACCGTCTCGCACCCGATCCTTCTGCTGCGCCTAGAGGAGGCTGGTGTGACCGGCATCGCCCTCCAGTGGTTCCGGTCGTTTTTAGCCAACCGGGCCTTTAGCGTGACCGTCCCACCTTACCAGTCCAAATTCCATCCGTTGAACCTGGGGGTTCCCCAAGGCTCCTCGCTGAGTCCTACGTTGTTTAATCTGTACGTAAGGCCGCTAGCTGAGGTTGTCAGGCAATGGGGTATGACGATGGTGTCATATGCCGATGCCACCCAGCTAGCGGTTACGATCAGCGGGGATGCCGAAGTCGATGCCCCCAGGTTTGAACAAGGACTGCGGGCGGTCGCCAGCTGGATGACGTCCAACTGTCTCCAGCTGAACGCCAGTAAGACCGAGGTCATGGTTTTTGGCAGACAGCCGGATCTCTGGGGAGAGAGATGGTGGCCGGGGGAGCTGGGTCCTGTTCCCATCCCAGTCGCCGAGCTTAAGAACCTCGGGGTCTGGCTGGACCCGTCCCTTACGTTTGTGTGTCATACCAAACGCACGGCGGCTTGCTGCTTTGGCATCCTGCGCGGGCTCCGTCCAGTGCTTAAGTTCTTCGATGCCCCTACCAGGCAACTCATGATCCAAGCCACAGTCATCTCGAGGCTGGATTATGCGAGTTCCTTACTGGTTGGTCTGAATCAGGCAGAGATTGGGCGCTTACAACGGATTCAGAACGCCGCTGCAAGAGCGGTGGTAGGCCTCCCAAGATTCTGTCCTACCTCTAGCACCCTGCGGTCATTGCATTGGCTGCCGGTGGCCCAGCGGATCCAGTTTAAGGTCCTCTGTGTCGCCTACAAAATTCTGAAGGGGTCCCCAGCAACGATCCTTATGGCCCTTCTCGCCCATTACACCCCAGCCCGACTCTTAAGATCTGCGGACCTAGAACTAGCTGTCGTGCCGCGCTTCAAGCGGAGTCGAGCTGGAGGACGCTCGTTTCGAGTGCGTGCGGCGGTCTTATGGAACTCCCTGCCCCCGGCGATCCGCGCTATGAGGGATTTGCTTTCCTTTCGCCGTGCGGTGAAAACCTTTTTATTCCCTTAGTTTGTTTACACTGTCTGTTTATTGTTTAGTTGTGTTGTGCAGCTGCCTTGTCGGGCGCCAGGACGCTCCTTAGCTGGAGCATCTGTGCGCCAAATAAAAACGCATAACATAACAAACATAACATAACATAACTTTATTAGTATATGGTTTGGTCTCACCCTGGAGACTACTGTATTTTGTGCTACTTACCTAATGCATTTAAAGTGTTCTTGTGTATTGTGTTGATATCTTCGGGTAGGAGATATATCAATGTGTTAGTGAGTGTTGTCTCACACAAGAAAGGGGAGAGGGTCAAACCACAACTCTACCACTCGAACCCCCTGGAGTCTACTCATACACACATAAAGGGGTGGAGAGGAAACGACCACAAGTAAGGATGAAAACAAGCAGTGGCACACTTATATGTTTTGAAAAACTGCCCTCACTCACACACAAAAGTGTGTGACATGCTTCATCATCGGATCTGCTTACAAAGCGCCCTGGCGTAGCCACGCACAGGGCGGAGCATAGGGAGGGGGAAACATAAAACACAAAGACGGAAACAAAATTAGAAGTGAACACAGTGTTCACAATAGAAAAGTTGTTAACCCAAGACTGGGTACAGTGATAGAACAAAGTGCAGTCAAGCTAGTGAAGTTAAAACTGGCTCATGGATACCTACTATACCTTTTTTCTTAGGTACCAAGGTCAGGATTAAAAATTGAATGAAGGATGGTGGTAATAAGGCAGGAAATCAGGATCCTGTAACACCCCTTCTTAAACTGCTAAAGTCAACATGTTTCGACCTAATAGTGCCCCCATTCAACAGGTCACGTCGATCTTCTTCAGGACGTCTATCAGTTCCAGTCTCTTAAAACCCCCTTACCTTAGTCAGGCGCTAAAGAGGTAACAAATTATCAAATCGATCTGGCCCATGTGGAGGGAATTCCGCCAACACGGAATCAACATACTGTGGAGAGATAAACATAATTCTAGAAGCATGATCCAAGAAATATCATACCAATATTAGAACGTTGAATCAGTGTACCCTCCATCCACGTGTAGTTTCCATACATTGAACCATATTCTAGTATCCCCAGAGGCATCTAATTAATTAATCAGTATGCCCCCTAACTATAATGTGGTTCCAGCTATTAAAAAAAGATGTGTTTCCTTAATCTCATTACTACTGCTAGAGTATATTCTGCGTAACTACAGCAGACATACATGGCGTTAGACACGTGCAAAATTCATAGTTTAAAATACATATTCAAATTTACATGTAGAACTGACATACCAGCCCCTTATCATCATCCATCAAAAAACTCACCAAGTTTATTGGGAGATTAAACTTGAAATGGCGTCAGGCGGGATGAGCTCCAAGGAACACAACCTGTGTTCAAAAGTACAAGATGAAAGGTAGGGAAACCAGTGTAAACAAAGGCACATCCTCGAGGAATATGACTGCGCATTAAATCCTTTACCGAGTATCCCATCGGTACAACTCGCATGTCCCTTCTCAATGATAAAAGGACATGCCCTATAATATTAGCCCCATCGTGAGTCATGCACATCGGGCAATCAGCCCCTGTTTTTTATATAGCAAAGCGGAGTTTCTAAGTCAGCCAAACCAGACACACACACTTTCCCAATCCTTTCTTATGATCAAATATGGCCTCTGACACTTCTCATGATCTTTTTATGAGCGTCGAGCGGGTGGATGCGGGGCCCGAGCGTACTCGTTTCAGCCCTGATACAAATGCGTAATTAAAACGAAAAGGAAAGAAACTCCTGCACTCAAACTTTCACACAGACTTCTTACTGCTCTGGTGGAGACTACGGCACTTCTTGTGCCTGTTACCGTGATGCATGAGTAATAAAGGAGTGTGCCCTCGTAACTCGTGGACCTGGGTCGATAGGTAGATACAAAGGTGAAGTGGTCCGAGTGGAATATATGTTTTACAATTATCCTGTATTGGTATATAATATAATCTTACACACCACAGTAGTCTTTAGTTAAATATATTCAGCACAATCAAAGCGTAGTATGCAATATTCAAAGGAATTACGTTTTATTCCATATTCATGCAGTACTTCTGCTTATAACTGCATAACATAATTTATAAATCATCAGCATTTCATTTATGTAATTGTTACATTCATTACACAATAGTTGCTCTCAGTGAGGGTAGGAAAGGGGAGTGAAAGGTAAGTGTGGGACGTGGTAACGGTGGTGTGACAGTGTATCATCACGTGAAAATGATAACGCCTTTACAATTAAGGTATTAGGAATGTTCCCAATGTACATCACACATAGGTTATAAAAAATTGTTCATTTGTTCCTATGGCGTGTAGGGTTCGGCGTAGTCTACGTTTCGACGCCGAATAAAAATGGGTTATTCTTCCCTCATGTTGGGGTCTTCATCAGGACAAGATGGAGAGCATGGTGTGGGGCGGACGGCATGTCTGGCGTCACGTCTTGGGCTGGAATTTGCTCCTATTGGTTTCGAAATTTTAGTCCGGTGTCTTGAGTACATTAAATGGGGTCTTCATGTGGTTAGCTTCAACATGTGCTGCATATCGTTCTGTGTGGAACCTCGTCTCACAGTGGGCTGCAGCGACCGGCACGCCTTGGCTGGACCGTGACGCGGCGAAGATTATCATGGAATGTCTGAGTTTCCTTTTCAAGCCCTGGGCCCAGCCGCGGCTTATCTGAGTGACGTCCCAGGCGTGTCTACGTAACGGCGCACCTGCGTGGCAGCAGTGATTCTAGCAGGAAGCATGGGACATGTAGTCCCGAAAGTTTGCCCGAACTCGGCATATTTTTAAAAAAAACAAAGACTCCGATACTGCAGCCACGAATGTACAACAAATATGTGCGGCAGTATACTGGCCCCCATTATGATCACTCACCAAGAAGCCCAAAATATGATTCAAAACAGCTATTAAAATGTGCATGTATACATAGGTCTATATGGCTTTGCAACAAACGTGACATTAGTATAATCACATTCAAGAAAGTCACACAACCCGTCCAGTACCTCAATAACAGTATCGGCAGCCGCGATTGGGCTATCCTCATGGCAGCAAAACATTAAACAAGTAGCTCCTTCGACCGTTCACATGGTTATTAAAATATGTCTGCTCCCAAATGCCTTTAGCGCTGGGCACCACAGTGCCATTCTATGGTGAAAACCATGGAATATGTAGTCCAAAAGGCCCGTCCTGCTATTCCATATCTGTAATGCATCTAAAATCGGGCTATAGTCTTATCTGAAGACAGAATATGTGTCACACCATGCTGACCCCTATTGTATGTACACAGCAAATCAATGCGAACCAAACTATAGTATCATTGTGTTACTCCTCCCTTGGTGAGTGGACCCAGGTAGCAGGAGTTCTGCACCGGCAAAGCTCTAAAGGTGTAAGTGGCCCTTATTGTTAGCTGACATATACAATGCGTAGTGATGGTACAATAATGTCTGGGTGACCAAATCCCTAACAATATTAGCGCAAGCGCATTATATATGTGCGTATGTGTTCGACCACCAAGTATATCAAGAGGAAGAACACAACAATAGTCTCTAGTTATTTAGGTTGAGCGTGCACATAGAGCACCCCTATGATTCAAGTCATCTACTGAGAGCATGCCAGGGTATGTCATCGTTGAGTCCACTTGTGGAGTGGTGTGTCTCACTGGTTAGAGGCGGCAGACCCGTAAGCAGAGAACGGCCCGGAACCAGGGTTCAATTCCCGACGCGGCAGGGTCGTGGACCAGGGTCAAAACGGACTCGCTAATTCTCGCCTCGGTGCCTACTCTAACCAGGGAACACACTCGCCAACTCTGGGCATTAAGCTTGCCTCATCTCTACAACAGCCCCCAACAGACGCCGGGGATGCCTGGTTTAACCTTGGAGATACCCAGAAAGGGACCATCTCACAGGGAAAACTTGGACGGGTTCCCCAGCGGTCTTCAGCGCCAGGATACTCCATGGAGTCTCAGTGCGCTTTACAAGTACACCCACATTTACATTTACAAGTGACTTTTAAGACGGAAACCCCATTTTTGTTCACGTGGAAAGAGGGCTCTGCTGTCCTCTGTTGCCGGCGTCCCCACGTATGGTTTTTCGATGACCGTCCACCTCAAGTCCTCTGAGGTGTGACCCGCCTCGATAAAGTGTGACGTTAGCCTCGTATTAGATCTGCCACATCTAATCGTGCTCCGATGTTCAGTAATGCGGTCCCCACCTTTCTGCTTGTCATCCTCACATATTGTTTAGCACATGGGCACGGGATCAAATAGATCACACCCTGTGAATTACAATTGGTGTGTCCTCTTTGTTCCCAAGGAGTGGAGAGACCCAGGTCGATATACTTGGTGTTGGTAGTGAGGTGTCACACACTACACGACCGACTACAGGTGGTAGAGCAGTGATAGTGGCCCTTCCCCCCAGTGGGCGAGGTACCCTCGGTCTAGTGTGGATCAGTAAATCCTTGAGGTTCTGGCTGCGTCTGAATGAAAACAATGGTTTTTCCATTACCAAACTACCAGAATTAAGAATCTTCCAATTCTTAAGTACTCTTCGTCTTATTTGTTGGGAGGATGTATTAAATGTCGATAAAAAACACAGGTTTCTTAACTTCTGTTCTTACTATTTTTGTAAATAGAGAATCCTGGGCGACATTAGATGCTCTAAGTGAGTGTTGTGTCATAAATAGAAGTATTTTATATACACACTGTGAGTTTTCTTTTTTATTTACACTATTGATTAAACTGATAAAACAAGCTGCTTAATATTCTTTCAATATAAGCCTGTAGGTTGCTCTACATAGCTACCCCAGTGAGAGCTTTCTATGGTTATCAAAGAACACTAAAATCACCATAAGTGTTGACTGGATCAGTGCAAGGTGCATCACTTTAAGTGTGCAACATTTACTAAGCCAGCTTCCTACAATAACAAATGTACTAAGCAATGGAAAAGAAGACAACAAACAAGGGATCGAATACAAATAAAAAGGTAGATTCAGGTGGAGAAACCTTTAGAGGTCGTTTTTTAAAAGGAATGAGGAATAAGTTACATGGTTGTAACAAACAGAAACAAACAGTGATAGAGGATGTGACTTCAAGGGTGTTTCAGAGAACGTACTTGATTTTGCAAAGAAAGTAGATGAAGACAAGGTAGCAAAATGGAGTTAGGATGCATTTAAGGAGCCAGGGAGGTTTCATCGTCGCAGTGAAATTGAATGGGGAAAAGGATATATAGAATAAGAGAGGTGGCCACTATCCATCAACCTTGTCTGAAAGTGTGATTGTGCCCATCTTGAAGAAAGGGGATATAGGCGGCTTTAGGTGCTATCACCCCATATCATTCCAAGCTTCCTCTCTGAATTTGATGGGCAGAGTGATATTGGCAAAGCTGGAAGCTTGTGCCTACGAGTAGGGGATACTCTCAGATATGCAATTTGGCTTCAGAAGGGAAGTAAGCATGGTGGAACAAGGGATTAACCTACACCCCATTATTTGTAAATATCCTTTGGCAAGAGGCAAGCATTTATATTTATGTTTTACTGATCTATCAAGTGCCTTTGATCTTGTAGACCATGCTACAATCTTTGGCAAGTTTTAATGGATATGGGTGTCCCTAGCAACACTAGCAATCTTTCCAGATTATATGATACCTTAACATCCTCTGTGCGATATGTTAGAAATGGAGAGTGCACTGAAAAGTTTCGAGTCACCCAGGGAATTAGCCAGGTTTGTGTGCTTTCCCCCCTTTAATTTTCCTTGTATATTAATGGAGTCTGTCATTCCCTGCAAGAAGTTAAGGCCGATGCCCCTATAGTAGGCACACACCCAACCCCTAGTTTGCTCTACACACAGGTCCGGACTGGCTGTTGCAGGCAACAGGCAATCCCCCGATGGGCCGCAAGGGTGGGGGGCGGTTTTGGGCCATGTAACAAAATCGGCCAAAAAGCGGCCCTGGCAAAGAGCTCATCTCCCCCTCCCCCCCCCCTTGGCCGAGCAATTTGCCAGGGCCGGTTTTCATTCTCAGTCCTGCCCTGTCTACACGGATTACGCAGTATTAATTTCCAGGACTGCAAATGTGCTCAGGCTTGCAGAATTTTAACATATGATATCTCCCCCCCATTGTGTTTGCTGTCTCCCGCTTCTTACACGGTATGTGGTGCAGAAGGACTACCTTTTTGACAAGGACCTAATTGAAGCAACCCCCCTTTAGTATTCCTATTTCTTTTACTCCCCTTTCTTGATAACATTTTGATAACTTGGGACAAACTTGTGGTTTAATAATTTTTTAACTGTTACTTATTTATGGTTTTTATTATCATGCTTGTATGTATTTTATCTGCACTTTTATGGTCCACGACCGAAATAAAGTTGTCAAATGAATGAATTTCCAGGACTGCAAATGGTCTAAAAAAAGGCTCATCCATCACTTTGTTAATTTATGGAAAATAGAGCCATTAAATTAAATCTAGGATAAACCTTTGTCATGTCCTGCGAGAATGTGAAGAGACCTGGGAAAAGCTTCTATGTACAGGGACATAAACTAACAAAGGTTAAAACCTTTAATTATTCAGGTATTACATTTTCTCAAAAAAGTAACTGGTCTTCTAATTTCGAGGTAGAGTTAACCAAATTATATTTTATTAGAGCCATTTCTGTAGTTTTAAGATATTCCAAAAAGATCGGGAATAAACCAGTGAGAAAAATTGTGAAGTTGTACAGGAGTAAATGTTTATAGGTAGCCCTGTATGGCCCACCACTGTGAGGTGGAGAAAAGTGTATTTTATTACAAGCCCATGAAAATTCCTTTTTACTAACACTCCTGGGTGTGCCCAGCTCAACTTCTACTTCAATATTACATTTAGAATAGGGTATAGAATATATTGAAGAGCCCATTCAATTAGGAATTTAAAAAAAATTGTATTGCCTTGGTCAAAGGAGGGCAATACGTTTTATAGGGAGGTTATAATGGATTGATTAGGTCTAAACCATTCTGAAAAAATCACCAGGCTGAAAAATGTAATGTCTTTATTACATGAACTAGGTTAAAACTTGACTCCCTTGGAGTAAAAAAAAAAAGTCCAAACTATCCTTTTGGATAAAAGGAATACCCAAAGAGAGTATCAAGAATAGTCCAAAACAACAGTTACCAGATATCTCCTGGGATATAGGGTACAGGGGATACAAGACTATTTGATTAGAGTAAAGAATGTGTGTGATAGATTTCTGCTCACCAGATTGCGCCTCGAGACAATTCATTTTTAGTGGTTTTTCCCAAGAACTGATTCATGACCTTAAAACCCACCTAGATGCCCGTGTGATCGTAATGCAATACAATCAGCTCTGCACTATTTTTGCAAAATTTTCAGTCATATCAGAAAGCGTTTACTTCGCCCACTTTTCTTGTCCCAGGGCTTTATTTACTATGAAGTGGCATTTACCTATCTTAAACAATTGCCAAATATCCATATGAGTTTTGCCAATGTTACTCTTATTAAAATGGCTTTGTGCAGAAGAAAATCGCTGATTTTCCTACATCATCTCAGATTTGATGAAAATGAATACATAGTGGGACTATATTTTTTGCTGAGATTCCTCCACATATGTATGATTAATGTAGAACTTGTTAATATTTTAGTATTTTAAATTATTTACATTGTGCCGGCTTTTTACTGTGGGACATTTATTGTAATATGCCTTTTAGAAGAATCTTGGAAGTGTTTCACACGTTTTATAGTTATGTATCTTTTATGAATTTGTTTATAAATTCGAATAAAGATTTACTTGACTTGACTTGAGAGTTGAACACACCAGTCAAGTTGTAGAGAAACCAGAGACAGTTGGAAAAAGTATGTTGGGATTTGTGCAACTGAACTAAATAAATAAAAAAGCTATGAGAGTGCCCAAAAGGCATTTGGGACACAAGCTGGAAATAACATTTAAATAAGAAGTTTGAGCACTTCCTTCAAATTAACATAACATGCATGCAAGGTGGGGTGCAGAGGATGCAAGGAGGAACACTCAGGCTGAAAGGTTGCATCAGAAGGAAGGTTGGGCCCTTTTTGAGTGATCTGACCTCAAGGAATAGTGTGCCTGCCTACTCACGCTGGCCACCGGGACTTCCAACTCCCAAGGCCTGTCACTCTGTCACTGAGGCAAATAAGCAGAGGTTGGAGACAGTAAGGTATTTAAGAGTCAGCATGTCTGAGGTCACTCTGAATCCATCCCAGTGTTAGGTGGTCATACATGAGGAATCAGCATCTCTTTTGTCCTGTCACTAGAGGTGATGACTGTTGTAAGGTGGGTATATTTAGAGGGGTAAACACTACACTAAGGTAAGCCACTTGCAGCCTGTCTGACCCCTGGGCAGTAAGCAACTGATAAGCACTTAGCCATACTGTTGGCGAGCTGCTCACGTTCCTCGTTTAAGGTTGAGGATTTACAATACATCTGTTAAAAATTGAAGAATACCCCATCCACTTAACTCCTATGTCCTGGAAATCATAGAGCGCTCAAGGGGGTGCACCAGCTTGCAGTACCACATGTTGTTCCTAGCTGTCCTGAGGGTGAGTAGTACAAGCATGCACCCACACGAGCTGCTGGTAGGTGTCTCAGGATTGACCTGCACATTCCTGTAGTACATCAGGCTGTCCTGAGAGTGGCCAAGAATGAGCAGCAGAAGCCTGCAGATAAACGTATCATTAACCTATAAAATGTACTACAGCATGTAAGAGTGCATACAACACTGGAAAACATTTTCAGTCACAAGGTACATCTGTCCCAAATTTGAAGAATACATCTGCTCAGGGTTGCGGATATAGTGATGTACATGAGCAGAACACTTGCATACCCACACTCTTTTGCTAACTAACCATCACATTCATATAGAAATATGCAGTAATACATAAAATACTGGACAACATTCTAGTAACTCGAAAAAAAGTCAACGCTATTTAAATTTGTTTGTTTAATTATGCTCCTGATGAGGGCAAAAGGAACACGCATTTGCTAATGTGAAGTTAGAGCTATTGGTGATGTAAATGGTAATGTTTTTTACTTATGTTTTTTTACTTTGCTGTGGAGTGGATGTACGTTGTTAACCACACTTTAGTTCGTGCTGTTATGAGCGCCGATTTTGTCAGGGATCCCACTATTGTTAAAATGCAATTACAGTATAATTACAGTAGATACGGAAACTAAAGCACAAGATGTTTGCTCAGAATAGCACAGTGTGTGCCACTGGAACAAGCGTTAAATATTTTCCTTTACAAACGGTAAAAATCAGGGAAGGGAGCCATATTACAAATTGTTCTTAACTTTGTGACTGTCACAGTAGTATTCAACATTACATTATCCAGTCGGATTATGCAAAGTGAGCTGGATGTCAAATGATGATTCTTGCAAGAGAGTGGGTACCCTGTGAATTCAGCAAACATATCTATACTACTATTATAAAGGAAGAACTTTGAGGCTTTGAGGCGGGTAAACTCGGGAACCACAGCGCCAATCAACACACCCGATACATCGTTGGAATCCTCAGGGTGTGCAGATGGACATAGGCTATATAAATTAAAAAAATACGTCATATTTTAAAAATTTACATTTAAAAAAATGTAGTCCCCTCGAAGTAGCGCCGGCCGCGACCTGCGTGCTGACGTCGTCCAGGAGCACGAGGAACGCGAGGAGGAGCGGCAGACATGGCGGGGGGAGGAGCACTGATGAGCGGCACACGGGCGGTGAGCAGCAGCAGACCGGCGGAGCGGCGAGGAGCACCTAACTGAGGAGTGGCGGCTGAGCGGCGGACATGGCGCGGGGAGGAGCACTGACGAGCGGCACACAGGTGGTGAGCAGCAGCGGACCGGCGGAGCGGCGAGGAGCACTGAACTGAGGAGCGGCGGCTGAGGTAATGCACTGGGGGACAATGTCGGAGCAGGCGGGGGTCGGGGCACGCGGGGGATGGGGAGTTACAACAAAAAGGCTCCGGGGGACAATGTCAGGGCAGGCTGGGGTCGGGACAGGCGGGGGACCCTCTGGCATAATTGTGCTCAAGCTCCCGACTCCCGCCGGCCGCTCCATACTCTATGAACTCCTACTCTTATCCCTGAAACCTCTGCTTATCCTCGCCTCCTTGCAAACAGAGTGCCAGAGCCCCACTTACCCAGAAAGCACCCCAGTGCCTCAAGCGCTGCTGCTGGCCACCACTGCAACACCGGGCCTCTGGCATAATTGTGTGAGGTAAGCCTCCGGAGGACAATGTCAGGGCAGGCGGGGGTCGGGGCAGCCGGGGGACGGGGCGGACAGGGGCCCGGGCTGATGGCCAATGTCGGGGCAGGCGGGGGTCAGGGAAGCCTGATTGCTCCCGGACAAGGTCGGGACAGGCTGCTAGTAATTGAATATTCTGCTTCCAAACTTAGGGTTCTAATTGAGAAATAGACAGCATACACTGTATATATTAGACTCACAACTTGCCTGATTAGACACAAACTGTGTTTAATCAGTCTGTAGAGTCGAATAAAACTTAATTTGAAGGTGGGGCAGAGCTTGCCAGCTCACAAGATGGCCGCGCAGTAATGGAGCTCCCGTAAGCCATAGATAATATCTGACATTGATCCGAGCATCGCGCTGCAATGTTGAATCCTACCAGTGCTGCATTTGCTGGGGCAGCACTGCTGAGCTGACACATCTCTCTGCTATTCCGGAAGACTTTGCGGAGGTGTCATAAGATGAGAAGAGCGAAGGCCCCCATGCCCGGTCTCATGGCCCACTGCCATGCTGAGAGGGACACCTGGAGCAGACTTTCCGGCGGTGACCCCCTTGAACTCCACGAGGGAGCGCCTACGCTGCCGGTGTTCCTGAGGTAGGAGTGCGAGCCAAACTAGCCTGCTCGCCATCTTGCCCGCTGCCAGGGCACGGCCTTCTGTGGCATTGGGAGCTGCTCAGCTGATGCCGTGACACGGAGTAGCTGCGGCCTAGTGCATTCCTAGCTGTGAGTGGAGCCGCCTAACAGGGGAGCGAAGTGATTGTCGCAGCCTGAGTCCGGCCCTGAGGTGAGTTGGCAGCAGCCAGTAAGCGGGGAAGGATGCTGGGAGCTAGAGAAGGTAAGGCCTAGAACCTACTGGCGCGAGGCAGGCGATACCGCATCTATGCCTATTAACACCGGAAAGCAACCTGTTATGCAATTGTACTCATCGTGCCGATGGTCATGTAGCCCCTTTCTACTATACCAACTAGAGTTATCTGAGGTGCACCTCTGGCGATAATTGTATGCCTACCAATGGTGCCCCTTGTGGCATGCGACTGGATTCCTACCCACAGCGGTCCCCTGCATTGAGTAGCGCTTGATGGTTGCTGGCCCGCTGGCAGCATACAACGCCTTGTAGTGGCCTGGTGAGCTGAACGGTTAGATAGAAGGTACTGCACTGCTGTTCTTCCCCATCCTATGAGGTTTTACACATATCAATAAAGCGGGGGGGGGGGGTCGCTGACTCGGCCTCAATTAATACTACTTGAATCTCTGGGGGGTGCCTTATTCGGGATCTGCTGCTGAGAAAGTCTACGATGTGGGCCTACCAATGATGGGCCAGGTGGGCAAGGTCCAATCCAGCTACAATTTGAGCAGCGGAAAACAAGGGCTCTCGAATTGGGTGACTACCAGCCCTCGCCTGAACAGTGCTTTATGCCTGATGACGCACCTGCCGATCTGCTTCAAATCTTGTCTGCTATGTAGTTCAGTCGGAGCACAGTTTATGGCAAAATAGTCCCACTGCCTTATCGTATGGATCTTATGTCCGAGCGCTTGGACAAGCTTGCTGAAAGGCTCAATATGGTAGAGTGGCGCATGACTGAGGTTGAGGAGGCCCATAAGGAAACTGATGTTGCACAAAAACAACTCAATAAGGCCGTTGCCCAGCTGCAAGACAAAGCAGAAGACTTGGAGACCAGGTCTAGAAGAAGCAATATTCGAATTACTGACCTTCCTGAGTCCACTGCCAAAGGCAATATAGAGTTATTCACAGAAAACCTCTTAGTAACCCTCCTGGGCCGGGACATTTTTTCCTCCATGTTTGTATTTGAGCGCGCCCACCACTCTCTGGGTCCTAGGCCTCCCCCGGGGACTTGAAGAATGAGGGTTCCACCATCTCGCTATTCCCTGACTTTACCATCAAGGTCCATCAAGGTCCATCAAGGTCCAAGATGGCAAGGAGGCAGTTCGCTCCATTGAAACGCACAATACGAGATCAAAATCTTGAATACCCATGCTATATCCTGCCAGACTCAGGATCACTATGAATGGTGTCTCAAAGTTATATTTGGACCCTAAATCCTTGCAGTGAGCGCTAAAGGACTAATAAAAAAAAACAGGAGCGTAATGGTGACACTGAACAATTGATGGAAGCGGCAGGGGTTGGCCTGGATGATCAAGACTAGAGGCTGGATCTGACAGCATGCTACTAATAGCCCCAGAATGAACGGGTTAACATTTTTTCTGACAAATGTTATATTATGGAGGGTTGTGTGTTTTCCACAGAGGTTTGAGAGAGTAGAAGTATCCTGGCCTACAGTAGCATTCTGGCCGACTAGATAGATAGTTCCTAATGAGCAGGGTGACCCCCCAGTCACCCAGTGTCAGGGGTACCATTCATGATGTAATGTGTTACGGATAAGTGTTAATTGCTAACACGATTGGGAATGCCATGAATAGCGGCCCCTGAAATGCCACACCGCACTGTATTTTTTAAGTTACTCCCCTTAATGTTTACTAGAAATTAGAGGGGTGCTGATTATCCTTGGAATGCTGTGCTCTATCAATCTAGAGTCTGATATGTGAATATTTGCGGTGAAGGGAGTGAGAAATGTCTCTGGCAATATGACGTAGGTACACTACAAGGACTATAGCTACACCATGCTACAAATGGTACTTGATGGTATTAATTCTCACTCTACTGTTGTGGAGTGAGGGTTGGCGGAAAGCCAACATCCGCCCCTGTGTGTACCCCACTATATGGGGCTATGCCATTTTTGTTTGGTTTCTGGGAGGGCTGGATATTTTGTTCACGACAAGTTGGGGATGGTGTGGCGTGGGTGGGGGAGGGTTTCCACTTTTGTTTATATTTTGAACCACAGTGATTGTGTGTCTATAAGATCTACAATAGAGTCGACAGGCTGTTGTTCTACCTACTTGTGACTGAGACAGACAGAATTTACTTACGCTTTTGGTCTCCTTGAGTATGGCACAAGTAGAAAGTAATAAGGTGAGATACCTTACATGGAGCGTCAGAGGTCTTAATAATTACCGTAAAGTATGGAACGTAATTCCATATCTCAAATGGCATGCTGTAGATATTGCCCTCCTACACACAACCCATCTGTATGTAGATAGTAACACTACTCACACAGAGAAAACTGCAGGGATCCTTTCATGTGGCTGGTTTATCGATGCACGCTAGGGGGGTACTCACATGGGTCAACCCGAAATCAGGATTTGTATAAGAACTGTTTTTGTGGATATGGAGTGACGCTACACCATTTCTAGGTGCAAGGGAAAGGGTCTAGACTTCCTGGGGATTAATGTTTATGGGCCAAATTTCGACAACCCGCAGTTTTACCAGACCCTACTGACATGCCCGCACATACATTTTACTCTACCACTCATTGTAGGGGGCGACTTCAATATGGTCCTAGATCCGAAGTTTCACCGTTCACGGTGTCCAGCTCAACGCAACTCGGCTGATGCTAAAGGTATTGCAGATGCTATAGCGTGCTTTGATTTGGTGGACGTTTGGCACACTCGCTCGCCAGGACAGGGTGGTTTTACTCACTATTCAGCCCCACATGTACCCCACAGGATAATAGATTACCGGCTCTTAGCAAGAACAATATACCCAATGGTCAGAGAGTGCACAATACACCCATGGACCTTATCAGATTATTCACTGATATTACTTGAGATGCTTTGTCCACAAAAAAGGCCAGCCCCATCCAAATGGGGTTTCCCCCCTATTTACTGTTGAATAGCGTTTCCAAACCTGACATACTCGAAGCTATAGAAACACTTTTTTACGAACAATATTGGCTCAGTTTAACGATTTTCCACAGTCTGGGAAACCTTCAAAGTTTACATTAGGGGCGTTGCAATATCCAAGCACTCGGGGGTACTAAGTTCCATCAGAGACTGCTTGGATGAACTAGAAAAGTGTTGATCTGAACTAGAACTGGCCATGTTACGTGGGAAGGGAACCAATAGCACAGAAGAACTAAAAAAACATTACAAGAATATCATGACGCGGCTGACTGCGAGGTCAAACATATGGGTAAATATGCAGTAGCAAGAGTGTATGGGGAGGGGGAACCCCGGGGGTGAATAGCCATTCTCACTTCTATTTGCAATCGTAGCGAAACTCCTGGCCTGTGCGCTCAGGGAGTATCATGCACAAAGGGGAACTATAATTTAATAGTATCATCATACGCAGATATATCTCTCCTATATATCAGACACCCTGAGACTAATTTTCTCCAGTGCGTAGAAAGGTGGTCCGCTTTGGGTAATTCTGCCGAATAAAAATTATTTGACCAAATCCATAACATTCCCATTGACCGAGGTTACTTCTCCCTTCGAACTAGATTTCCCACTGACTTGGTCAAATGACTCAGTGCGCTATGTGGATATCCAATTCATACAGATCCACAGACGGTTTGCAGGGAGAACTATGGCAAGGCAATCGCTAAACTCGATGAATGAGGATGTGGAGCGATGGACACTCCTTCCTCTGTCCCTGCTGGGGGCGCATATCGCTGATGAAAACGGTGGTACTCCACAGGCTTCTGTTTTTTAACATACCAATGGTTCTCCAGGCACCTTTTTTTAAATCCACTAGATCATTGCTGATAAAATCGGCATGGGCGGGAAAGCAACCGCGTGGTCAGTGGAGGGATCTCACTCTTCCCTACGCCCTGGGAGGCTTGGGAGCCCCAGATCTAGAAGTTTATTATAGATTAGCACAAAGTTTGCGGGCCTACCACTGGATACATCAGCAGTTTGATCCCCACACCTGTACATGGAGACGATAGCTGTGGCCCCCTCCTCACTCACCTTACATTTATTTCATGCTCCCAACCGCTCTACTGGTGTATTGGACTCGGTCAATGCCACGGTCCATGCATGGCAAGACCTGGTGAAGAGACAGGCAAGCTCTATACTGTATTCTCCACTAACCCCGATAAAGTGTTGTGACTGGTTCCCTATCAGTAGGGATAGAGAGGTAATTAAGAAATTAAAGACTAATAATGCAACTAAAATTGGAGTCCTATTCCTTGATGGCAATGTACGCAAATGGGTTAAGACTGGGGCTGAAGATCATGATGTCACACCCCTAGTGAGATTTCACTTCCATAGAGTGTGACATGCCTTGCAGGAGCTTCTTGGAGTTGACATGACAGAGCCGCCGGAGGTCACACTCTTCTCACTAATATTATGATCAGAGCCTCCTTGTAGCCTAGTGTCTAGTATCTATGGTACTGTTCAGGGCTACCACAAGAATTATTACACTAAATCGAGGCTAAAGTGGCAATCGGACTTGGATATGGCTATAGATGATGACACCTGGAGCACCTGCTGTGAGGCAATGCAGCGAGTCTCATTGAACGGGCGCCACCGACTAATTCACTTCAACTTTTTACACAGGGTCTATTATACACTTGCTCACCTGCACAGATATGGATTGCGTGAATCAGCGGAGTGTGATAGATGCAGAGCCAGTCCAGCAGACTTCTTGCACGCAGCCTGGCCATGCCCGGATATAGCTAGGTTTTGGAGCCAGATATTCCAAGAATTGAGCAGCATTGTAGAGACACCAATACAACCGGACCCCTTGTTGGCCCTCCTTGGCTACTTGAAACAGTCAAAGAAAGATATCCGGCATTTGATAGAAACGGGGCTGTTGATTGCAAAGTGTAGAATTGCAATGCGCTGGGCGCAAGGTCCGTCTACTACCCTTGCAGAATGGTCAAATAATATGACCTATTGCCACACTCCAAAACATTTTGAGGACTATATCAAAACTACGTTGCAAGGAAGGTATCAGATGTGCCCTAGTAGATCATCGTAACTAATCGAATAATTATGTGACAGAGTAAACTGACTGAGGAAGCAGGGAGCTGGCTAACCACTGAGACACTGATTACTCATAGTAGCATGGGTTTCACAGAATGTATTTTTGTCTTTTATTGCTTTCCCCCCTTTATTTTCTCTCCCTTATCCTGGTATATTTACACCTTGACGAATTTTAGTCGAGGCTTTATGTGGATGTCCTACAGCCATAAGATTGGAGTTGAGAATATGAACACATGAGTGAGGAGCTCTTTCTGAAAACTGCTCAAGTCAATTGCCATGTATAATCGCTAATATATGTATAATATGCGACCATGTCATGTAGTTAGGCTTTGTCTTTACACTGTCTTAAGTTAGCATGAGCTTATTAGACGTTTAAACGCCATTTTACCTCTCTGTTGCCTTTGCACACGGCACATATTGTTATTAATGCTTTGAGCCTAGTAGAATATTTTGCTTCACACGAGAATAATATGTTTTCCTATAGTATCAGCTTTGCTTGGTAAGCTATGTCTGAACAGTGAGTGCAGAGGCCTTCAAGGTTATTTCAACACAGCGGTTGTTGTTCAGTCTGATCAGCGCACGTCTTAGACATAACACATAGGCAGCTGTGGCCAACTCTGGTCTTTTGGCGCATTTAATTATGCACTGCGCAGAGCACGCACACACACTTGATGAATATCCGCATGCAGAGAGTTGGTGTAGAAGATGATGTGATCCCTTTCTACTAAGACCAGGGGTATAGGGCCGCCCCTCTAAAACCCAAAGAGACCTTCTATAATATAATATAATGTACTAGCAAGGGAGGGTAAGACTGAGGTCCTATTTAGACCTTTTCCCTTTAGCAGTAACTATGCTGATAACCTTGTTGTTTATAATATGTTTGCTTGTATTAGCCAAGATGCTGCGCTTGAGAACACTGCAATATAAATAAATATTTCAAACTCGCATGTGTCCTTATTTACTCCTCATTCTGGCCTGGTATGATAGTATAACCAAAGAGTGTTCATGTGTTCCACGTGACCTGAGGTGTTCTAAGTTCATCTTCTGGGTTGTCTAATCATTGGGGGTGTGTAAGAACCAATGAGACACTGATTGCTAGTCTGGTAGGGGATTTTGGATACTAAGGTGAGTTTTGGCACACCCTAATTCACTGAGGTTCCAAGTCTCTAAGCACAGTTCTTTGTAGGAGCAGAATCTCTGTGACATGGCGCCCAATCATTGGTGGTCTTATTACATGACACTTGAGTAGTGCTTCTATCAGTCCTTAACTCCCTTCTCTATTGTTTCCGGAAGGCAGTGGTGTCAGACAAAACCTACCTATAGTTGCATAGGTCTTTTCAAGCTTGAATCATTTCAAATGGTTTTCTTTTGAATTACTACCCAGTTGTGCTACACAGTTTTTGTTGTACATCTTTCTTACTGTGTCACCATGGCTGACGTTGACATACCGCAACATAGTCGTATTGCGGTGCGCAATCAATTGCATACTTATAACGTCCCAGTTGATGGCATGGCAGTTATTATGGTAGTGAGTGCGGAAGTGGCTTACCCTTTCGAAATTTTCTATTCGTGGGTGACCTTCCCTGCTATCAACGCGAATACTGGTGTATTCGACACTTATACTGCTACTGCCGTGCCTCAGGAATATGTTCCATATAGGACACAGGAAGTTCCGACTAATGCTTGGCAGCACCGCGTTTGGTTTAATGGCGCCCTACTCCACTCTTTGTTAAATCCAAGGTTAGGTCTTTTGTCCATTCCAGGCGCTACTTGGCCTGTTTTGGCTGGATTTACATCGCATCCTAGACATGGAGCGGTTTCCGTTGCAGATTTACGGCTGCTACATACAGTCGCAATTAGTGTAATTCGGTCGTTAGTACAGTACATTACCCGCAATATCCCGGGCGGGGCCCCAGGTGTTGCGGCGCTTCCAGACGGACAGGGCGGAATGAAGCTTAGTCCTGTGATGGTAAATGCAGTAATGGGCAAGCGCCCCCAGAATAAGGATGATTTTCCTTTTTGGCTTGCCGAAAAGTTTGACCAACTGGAAGCAGTATTTCCTAACACGACTCCTGTTGAAAAACACAGGATTCTAACAATTAGTATGCCTAAAGACTTGTTCCCAGAAGCTGGTGACTGTGAATCTTGGGGTAAGATTTTTGCGGCAATGACTGTCCTTCCCTCGGTCATTAAGCGTGTTCAAGATGAGCACGGACCAGGGGCAGCGGTTGAATTGGGCATGCGCCTATGCAGCAGTTTTGACGTAGTTTCCGATCTCGTACTTGCTAATGTCAAGGAAGATGCGGTGAGCTTTAAGGTGTCTAATGCTTTGCTGGCGGTTACCGATGCCGATAAACCCCGACAGTTAACAAGAAATATTGTGGCAGCTTATAAAACCGTGGGTCGTAATAGTTTGGGTGTCAAGCCTTTCTCTACGAAAGAGAAAAAACACCCCACGGGCAGAAGTCAGAAACTGACGATCAGCCCAAGGCTAAAAAGCAAAATTGGCCAAAAAATGAAAAACTGGGGGCGTGGCCAAGATGGCGGCGGAGTAGGACATGGTTTCAGTCCCTCCGGCGCCTCATATAACATAGCTTTGTATATCGCCCTGTTAGGGGCCCATCCACGGCAGAATCTGCGGTGCTGTGAGACTGGGTAGCGTCCGGTGCCGTCTGGTGCCTTCACTTTTGAATACGGACCTGATTGAGGACGAGTGGAGCTGTGCGGGCCAGACGAGTGGAGCGCCAGGGGTGCCTTGTGGCCAGCGAAGCGAGCTGCCCCGGAGCAGTGCGATCGGCCGCGCGGAGCTGGAGTATCTGGAGCATCACCTGTGAGGCGTTGAGAGACGGTCTCCGGGTGCCCTGGGCACAGGTGGGGGAGAGCGACCTCCTCCGGCAGCGAAGCGGAGGGTCACTCAGGACCCTATGGTGACAACGGTGGAGGGGATTGGACCGCTGAGGACACGCTGTGGCTCCTAAGCTTCCCGGGCCCCCGGTGGGGGCGTTGACCCAGTCTGAGGCCGTGGCGAGAGGAGAAAGCAGGGGGGCCGCCGAAAGATTGCAGCGACTCGGTCCGTGGGCCAGCGACGCCGCTTGGTCCTGCAGCCGCGTGTGAGCAGTGGAGGCCCGGTCCGTGTCGGGACCAGAGCGGCCAGACGGACTACGCAACTCCCCGGCGGCGGCCTGGGGGATTACGGTAGGCCTGCAAGGCGGTGCTGATGGAGGGGCCCCCCTCTTGCAGTGGGTTGCAGTGCCTGGAGGACGAACCGGGGGTCTTGAGACCGATCAGCCGCCCCATCACGGTCCTGTGGGAGCTTGCACTCCCCCTGGTTGACTGTCTTGGGCCCAGCTTTGCGCCCCCCAGGACCCGTGCTTGCGGAGGATCTGGCCCGCCCTTGGAGAGGGGCCGTCGGCTGGAATAGGTGTGAGGAGTTGGGCCTGTGTATCCAGCGGCCGAGCCCCACATGGGCTGCGTGTGACTGAGGGGACGAAGAAGTCGAGGCGCCAGCAGAAGTTGTCCCGGGGCCTCCTGATGTTCATCGGCGACTTGGCGACCCTGGGTGGCGCTTGGAGGTGAGGAGCAGGAGGGGGGCCCCTGGGGGATTGGAGGTGGACTTTGGTGGGCCCACGAAGCTTGAGTGGACATGAACAGGCAGAGAGGGGCCTAGAATTGGATGTGGCGTCCTACGGACACGCACTGCGCCGAAACCGACAGCGGACACCCCTGGGACACGGCGGCACATAGGGACCGTAGGTGACTCGCCCGGGACCTGGGCCTTAACTCGGCGGGTGGAGTGGGCTGGGGGCCTGTGGAGACGTAGACGATCAGAGCTTAAGTGGTGTGGTCCCCTTCGCTCCCCCAGCTTGCTTGTAGGCCCTCCCGGGCCCAACTATGGCGACGGCCAGGATCAGGAAGGAGAAGACGGTGAAAGATGGATCCCCGTAGGTGGCGGTGCAGTCCGCCGCACCGGCATCTGACAAGTCCCCGCGGAAGGAAGATTCGGAGGCCCCGGCAACTAAGGCTTTCATGATCGAGCTGTTCTCTGCGATCAAGGAAGACATTGTGGAACTGCACTCCCAGCTGGCGTCCGATCTCCGTGAGGTGTAGCGGGACGTCGATGGTGTGGGCGAACGGGTCGCGACCCTGGAAGAGCATGATCTGGGGACAGGGGAGGACATCCACCAACTCCAGCAAGACATGATCCGCCTCACAGAACAGAACTTGGATCTGCAAGCCCACGCTGAGGACTTAGAGAATAGGTCCCGCCGCAATAACATTCGGATTCAGGCGGTGTCCTGGAAGGGTGAGGGGTCAGATCTGCAAGAGTATGTGGGGGTCCCTCTTCCTGCACATTCTTAATGAGGAGGACTTGAAAGTTATCCAAATGGACCGAGTGCATCGTGTTGGTCTCCTGCGGGGACCTAAGGCGCCTCCTCCTGACATATTAGTATGTGTGCACGGCTTCCAACTCAAAGAACGGATCCTAAGAAAAGCCAGGGACCTCGCCCCCCTTCAGTTCCGAGACCATCGTCCTCTGCTCTTTCAGTACCTAGCGGCCTCTACGCTGGTAAAATGGAGAGACTTCGAACCCGTCACCAACTACCTTAGGGAGCAGAATGTTCCCTACTCCTGGGGGCACCCATTCCAGCGCATCTTCAAGTGGAGGGCCAAGCTCATCCAGGTCCGGTCCCTAGAAGCGGCTCGTGACATCTTGGGGCTGGAACGACCTGCCTCCCCTTCTGAGGCCGACGGCTCTCTCAATAGATGACGGCGACGGTCCGCCGAATGGCAGAGAGTGGGTAAACCTGTGCCCATGGCGAAGCCCGAATTGTCAGCGAGTATGATGGAACGTGGGGCTGCAGTGGCCTCTGTGGCCCAGGTAACAGACGCTTCAGCAGGCACTTGAGGTATGGACTCTTTACCAGGCCCTAACAGGGCCAGCAGCTGGCCTTGGAGATGATGGTTCGCAGAAGGTAATGACTAGTTCTTCTATGTCCTGGTTCTGAAAGGAGTCCTGTATCAGGAACTGGACGGATGATTGGTTGGTGCCATGTTCCCCTGCCTTTGGAGCCTATACTACGAACTATCGTATGTTCCTTTCTTTTGAGCTGTTGTGCTGTGGTTTTGGGGGGTCTTGGGGGGGTTGTTTTGGGGGCTCTGCATCAGTTCTTGGGGGCTTAGGGGTAGGTTGGGGTGGTTGGGTGTCTCCGAGATGTTCTCCGCTGGTCCAGTCCCAGAAGCCATGTCTAATGCTTTTATCCCTTTGCAGCGAGTATGGGTAAAGATTTGAAAATTGTTAGCTTGAATGTACGGGGTCTCAACAGCCCGGTTAAGCGCGCAGCCATATTATCACTGTTAGATGGTGCAGACGGGGATGTGTGTCTGTTGCAGGAGACTCACCTCCTCTCCAAGGATACTAGGAGGATGAGAGACAGGCATTTTCCAGTGCAGTTGTGGTCCTCATGCCCAGCGAAAAAAACAGGGGGTGGCTATCCTGGTCAGTGCCAAAGCTCACTGTAAGGTCCTGTCTCAAGTAGTTGAAATCAAGGGGCGCTTTTTGGCGATTAGGATCCAATGGGGGAACAAGCATTTCACGGTGGGCTCCCTGTATGCTCCAAATGTCCACCAGGAACCCTTTTGAAGACGGCGCTTGCGGGGTTGTTAGCTTCCCCAGATGCGTGTGTGTTGGTGGGGGGAGATCTGAATGTAGTAATGGATCCGGTGTTAGATAGATCAGCTGCGCGTTCGCATCAGGCGGGGGCCATCTCCCAGGGGGGGAAGCAATGGTTACAAGAGGGCAGCTGCATGACATTTGGTGCACTCAGCATCCCCTGGTACGAGATTTCACTTATTATTCCGCAGCTCATAAAAGTCATGCACGCTTGGATCACCTCCTCGCCACGACATCTCTCATGCCCCATTTGTCTGCCGCAGAGATTTCCCCGTGCTCTCTGTCCGACCATGCCCTTATCTCTGTACAGATTGCCTGTAATGAGCAGCGACCGCCGTCATCGGTGACTTCGGGATTCCCTCCTCAACTCGGAATTGGTAGTTACCCGCATGAGAGCCACGATTACTCAATACTTCGTGGATAATGACAGGGACGGTATGTCACTGGGGTCTGTGTGGGAGGCCCTCAAATTGGTGGCTCAGGGGGACTTTATTGCGGTGTCTGCATCACTCGCTCGGATCCGTAAGGAGAAGTGCGAAGAGTTAGAGAGGGAGAGAGGGAAGTGGGAGGCCTAGGGACGAGACATAAGCAGACCGGGGCTCCACGCATCTGGAGAGAGTTGGAAACAAAACGACGCATGCTTAAACATCTCGACCTGGACCGTGCAGAGTACGCCCTCCTGCGCTTGTGCCATAGGTTTTACCTTAGTGGGGACAAAGGGGGCCGGATGTTGGCACATAGGCTGAGGGCCCGAATGCAACAGGTGCGGTCGAGCAGACTTTCGATTCCCTTATCAGAGACTCTTTCCGGCGGTTTTACCACACCTTGTATTGCCAGGAACCCTCAGAGCCGGAGCATGTGAAGACGTACCTGGCTTCATGTGGAGTAACGCCCCTCACACAGAGCTCGGCAGCAGCGCTCGACGCTGAAATACGTATTGAGGAAGTCATCTCCGAGATTTCGTGGTTGAAACTGGCCAAATCCCCGGGACCGGGCGGCTTCTCGGCCATTTTTTATAAAATGTTTTGTATGGAGTTAGCGCCCTTTTTAACTAGCCTTTTTAATTCCTTCCTGGAAACGGGAGTGGTGACCCCATCTATGGCGGAGGCCGTGATTACAGTTATCCCCAAGGCAGGGAAGGACCCCATGGAGTGTGGATTGTATCGCCCGATCTCCCTCCTCAATACTGACACGAAGCTTTTCGCTAGCATTCTGGCTGCCCGTCTCAGCCCACTCATGGACGGCATTATAGAACCGGACCAGGTTGGGTTTATACCGACGCGGCAAGGGGGGAGAACACAAAGAGACTTCTGCACCTCATGGACTCTATACACCACTCTTGCACACAGGCCCTCTTCTTATCAATAGACGCGGAGAAGGCCTTCGACTGCGTCGACTGGACGTACTTGTTCGAGGTCTTGAAAGCTTTCGGACTGGGGATAACTTCGTAAAATGGGTGCGCTGCCTCTACATGGAACCGAAGGTGGAGGTCAGGGTGAACGGTTGTAGATCTGCCCCTTTCCCCATCACCCGCGGGACAAGGCAGGGGTGTCCCCTATCGCCGTCCCTCTTCGCGCTCTATATGGAGCCCTTCGCTCAGAGGTTGCGGTCCAATGGAGGCATTGAGGGAAGTCTGTTTGGTGCCGACGAACACAAAATAAGCCTCTACGCCGATGACGTGATCCTCTCGCTTGCGTGTCCTGAGGTACTGGTTTTTTTTAACCAGTGGTGTCAGGGTACACCCTAAGACCTCGAGTACTTTCCTGATTCAGACACAGAAACTCAGAGTCTTCTAGGTGAAGTCAAAGATCGAATTTATTGGCTGCAACCAAGTAACAGGCGTCCTAGAAGTACAACGCGGTGTATATTCTCAGGAGACTGCTCAATCTTACAAAGCCAGCCTTCTCTTTTTATACAAAGTATTAAGCTTTAGGCAAACATTCTTGGCATTACTGTTGACCATTCACATATTTCCACTACAAAGAAAAAGCAGAGTCATGATGACAAGCCCATATTTCAGTTTGTCCATCCCACAACAAATTACCCGGCAAGGCCCAACATTTTCATCAGATATCGGTGTACCCCCCAATAAAAACGGGCACCTCCTCCTCGTAAAGCAAGTTGTAGAGAAAGAAACTGGGACAGGTGTGAGCAAGATTAGGCAGGGTGTGTGTGCGATGAAAAGGTTTATGGTAGGCTGTGCCTTGATGCTATCTCGCTCGGCCACTGGGAAAGGAACTGGCCGGGCAGGTTCGGCCTGGGGCAATGGTTTCAGCTTGCCCAGGTCGCAGAGAAGTCAATTAAGGTGTACGTCTCCTTTGGAATCGAATTTGGCTGTAGTTATAAGCCTATGTGAGGGCAACTCATAAAATGGCTGCCGTACACAAAATGGAAGCCAAGGGTTCAGGACGAAAATGACGATTTCGAGGCGAAATCGTTACTGGAATATGACGAAAATGCTTGTACATAGTGTACTGGCCATTCTCGGTCTTTTGATACCAAAATCGTCACACTGCGGCAAAGTTTATTACACGAGTCCAGAATTTTCAGAACCACAAACCCTCCTTTTGCCCTTACATAGGCAATTTAACCTATCCTCATGCTAACCTGAGTCCAGGTCTATATTCCTAAAGTCATTGAGATGTTGCTGTAACATCATCCTAGTACTTAGCTCGTCCCTTGATACAGGTTTCCTTATACATGATGTAGCACAGAGGCCACATATTGCAGGAACACACTGCACGCACAGACAGAACAGGAAAAGAATGGCTAAGACCATCCCAATGACCATCAGAATTTTCCATCCCCAGGCGGATATCAGTTCCCAGAACCATCCCATCAACGACCAATCTCCTTTATCCACATGAATAGATTCGGAAATCTTATGCAGTTTGGAGATGGCCTGGTACACTGTTGGAGCGTTATCTGGAATGAAAACTCAGCAACTCGATTGGATCAATTTACATACCCCACATCGGTCTGCAAGTATGACGTCTAACGCGACCCTGTTCTGAAGGGTCATAAGACGATCCAACTGAAGCTCAGCAGTCAAGTTACTAAGGGCACCAGCAGTTTCAACCACGGTGGATTCAACCACCCTTGTTAATTGCCTTATGTTCCTGCTGTTAACCATTGGTCCCCAGAACGGCAGAAAACCCTTTACGAAGTCCCCAAATTATTGTCCTGCTGTGTCTTCTTTATTGAAGACACCTCTAACTAGCCTTGTCTTATGGGAATCTGCCACAGCTGTGTAGGTGGGAGGCAACAGGAACGAAACAAAGCATGTGCCCAAAAAGTCAGGGGGCAACCATGTATAGGCTCTATCATGGCAGATGAAATAGGTACCCTTAGCTGCTAAGAACGAAGGGGAAGTCTGAGACGCAAAAACATACGTTTCAGTACAGATACTCTTCCCTAACTGAGCTCTGGGGTTCTTGCCAGTACCTTGCAGACACAGGTGACCCTGATGGGGTACAATCCAAATCGGGGAAGATCTCTTAGCTTGCTGTTTCTCACTCAGAGTGGCCCCATATCCAGTCACGTTCCATCCTATGTATACTAGTGTCTCATCTCTCGGGATAGTCTTGTAAGAAATATCTTCCTTAATCATATCTACTATACTCTTAATTAGAGCACTATTCTTAGGATTGTCTGTTACAGAACGTAGGGGGTAGACTTCATGTACGTAGATGAACATTGTTCTGTATGCCCACACAGAACCATTGTGGCTGAATGGCAGGACCAGATAAGGGATACCTTTATCCGTTGTGTGAGGCATAAGACCACACACCCAACAGTTAGTCGTGTTCATTACTAGTTGGTGTTAGTGCAAAAGCTGAACGAAGGAGTTATTAATAAACTCTAATCTCCTAGCGGATTCATGTTCAGGAAGGGGTTGGAAAGAATGAGAGGAAGCAGTAGAAGGAGGAGGTATAGGCGATGTAGTGGGTGCAAATGTCACTCGAAAAGAGAATAAAACATATCCTATTAAAAATATCATTACACTGAATAACATGAAAATGCACAATATCAAAAAGCTTTTCTTGGTCATCATTTTACATATTCCGCTTTTAAAGTTCATTTCTTTGGCAGGTCTCTCCAGCTCGAAAAACTCCATCCTTTATAATATGCTGCTCGCGATGGTTGGGTGTTCTATGCTATGGAATGCTTCTGTCAGTCCAGGACAACTCCCTTAGACCAACCAGAACTGTCGACCTAACGTCTTCAGCTGCACCCCAAAGACTTTGGGCAACTGCCACCCTACAGCGGAACCCGGATGGTGGTTCCAAAAACAAAAATAAAAAAGTTTCTCAGATGAGAGAGCTGCACTTTCAAAAATAGTACTTAGAAAAGACAATTTTATTAGTTCATAGTTCTCGGCCTCAGATTATATCGTTGTTTACCCGGTATTGTCTGGTCTCGGAACAAGAGTTCAGGCTCTGTAGTGTCCAATCGAATTGACGGTGATCCAGTTGGTTGCAAAATATTGTCACTCTCTTTTTCAGTAAGTGTTCCTTTTATACGTGCATCACTGAAAGGCAGAAAACCAGGCACGGTTTCAGTCTCTGAGTCGGCGACACCCTCCTGGACCCACCAGTCGTACGGCAGAGGCAAAGGCACCCTCTTACAATGTACACCGTGGATCCAGTGCTTCTTTCCTTCTACACGAACAGCTGATCTTGTTGAAAGAAGGACGAGGTGTGGGCCGGTCCACCTGGGCTGGTCGTTCTTTGTTCGCTGAAAATTTTTCACCAGCACCCAGGATCCAGGATCGATGTGATGACCTGGAGCTTCAGAGGCCTGAGGCAGAGTATCGTGAACCTGTTGGTGTAAAACACGCAATTTAGCCGTCAATTCGTACAAATAGTCAAGCAAAACAGGCTGTTCGATTTCACAGAATTTTGTGGGCCTTGGCACTCCCCATATGTTGGCCGGACGGCCAAACACTATTTCATAAGGACTAAGTCCCACTCGCGAATGCCCAGTCATTCTGGTGGATAGGAGTGCTAAGGGCAGAGCGTCAGGCCATTTAAGACCAGAGCTCGCTTGAATTTTGGCCAGTTTTAACTTTAGCGTGCCATTGTAACATTCTACTAATCCAGCTGATTGGGGGTGATTTGCAGCGTGAAACTTCTGATGGATGCCTAGCCCTTTGCATACTTTCTTCATCACTCGACCCACAAATTCACTCCCATTGTCACTCCAAACCATTCTCGGCATTCCAAATCTAGGGAAGAACTCTTTCACAAGGGCTTTAGCTGTGGATAAGGCAGTATTATCTTTTAGCGGATAGGCTTCTATCCATCTTGAAAAAGCACAAACAACAACGAATACGTATTTTAAATTGTTGCACCTTTCCATGTGGATGAAATCTAGCTGCAAAACCTCGAACGGATACGTAGGAGGTGCAAAATGACCAGCTGGAGTTGGGGTTCCCCTACCAGGATTGTATTTCAGACACACCATGCAATCCTTGACCACATTCTCTGCACACTTAGGGATTCCAGTATTTTGCCATACCGGAGCCAACAACTTACAAATCCCTTTCACACTGATGTGAGCCATTCCATGAGCCATCGTAACTACTGCAAGCACATACGCATCGGGTAGCAACCATCTCTGATGCTCTGACAATTCAATCCAGCAACCATTGGCATCCATTTTACTCGTACTTTCTCTCCACACACTCAATTCTTTCTCTGTAGCTTCAGCTTGAATCGACTTCACACTCTCTATTGTGTCTTCACACATTCCAACGTCACCAATCCATCTTGCAGGGCCTGCAACATACATTCAGCTCATTACATTCCTTGCTGTTTCTTTTGCGACTTCATCAGCAAATGCATTTCCTCGACCAACATCATCAGTCACTTTCTTGTGTGTGCTACATTTCACAATCGCAACTTGCAAGGGCAAAGTAAGTGACTCGAGAAGCTCATTCACCAACTGACCATGCTGAATCTTAGCTCCATGCGAAGTCAGGAACCCACGTTCTTTCCACAATCGTCCAAAACTGTGAGCCACACCAAATGCATATTGGCTGTCGGTATATATGGTCACTTTCATTCCTTTCGATAACACACATGCTCGTGTAAGTGCAATCAACTCTGCTGCTTGGGCTGAATTATGTGGGATACGTGCAGCTTCAGCAATCGTATGCAAAGTCGTGACAGCATATGCTGCAGTCGTATCACCATTCGGAAGCTTGAAGCATGAACCATCCACCCATAAGGTACCTTCACACTTTGCAAGAGGAGTATCTTTGAGGTCTATTCTACCTTTCGTTTCTTCTTCTGTTCTAAGAAAATAATCATGCTGTTCTGAAGCATCTAATTCCTCTACAATCGGCAACAACGTAGCTGGGTTAAGTGTGTTGCATCTTTTTATGTGCACATGACTTGCTATCAATGTCAACTCGTAACCTGACAATCGAGCACTAGTTAAGTGCTGTGTCTTGGTCCTGTTTAACAACGTGTCCACTGTATGTGGAACCATCACAATCAAGGTATTATACATCACTAAACCAGCAAACTGCCGAATAGAAACAGCTGCTGCCGCTGTGGCTCTCAAGCATCTCGGCAATGCTTTAGCTACTGGGTCCAAAGTCGACGAAAAATACGCACATGGACGCTGCTTGTCTCCGAATAACTGTGTCAACACTGACAATGCACAACCTTCTTTCTCATGGGCATACAATGTAAAGGGCTTACTGTAGTCGGGAGCACCCAACACAGGAGCCGAACATAATGCATTGTGCAATTCGGAAAAACTTTTCTGACAATCTTCAGACCATGGAAGGGGATTCGGTGTATCTTTACAGGTTAATGCCACCAAAGGTTTGGCCATCAACGAAAAATTCGGTATCCATTGTCTGCAATATGACGTAATGCCCAAGAAAGCACGCACTTCTCTCTGTGTTCTTGGCACACTCAATTGCCGGATTCGGCAAAATTGCGGAGAGACTGGTGAACAGGCGATTGTCACAGTTCCTGGAATCCAACGGCTTGCTGCGGGATTCCCAAACGGGATTCAGACCAGGCCAAGGCACTGACACCGCCCTTCTGGCAGTTGTGGAAGAAACCAGGAGCTTTTTGGATTCAGAAGGATTGGTGGCAGTGATCCTCCTGGACCTCAGTGCGGCTTTTGACACCGTAAACCATCAGGTGTTGCTCCAGCGACTGTCAGAAGTAGGCCTGACTGGAATGGCCCTAAAGTGGCTAGCGTCTTTTTTAAACCAGCGATCCTATCAAGTCTGCGAAGGTAGTGCGCATTCAGCCCCTATCCCTCTTCAATGTGGTGTGCCTCAGGGCTCCTCCCTGAGCCCCACATTGCTCAATGTCTATATGGCACCGTTGGAGGATGTGGTAGCACCACTGGGTATTAAAATCATCAGCTATGCTGATGATACCCAGTTGGTGGTGGCCCTCTGTGAGAAGTTGGCCTGATATATAATGTTCACTATTCTAGTGAGCACTTTGTATCAGTCCAAACAACCCTTATTGATGATTGGTTGTAAGTCAACCTTATAGACCAGCTATCCTAGTAGCATGGATACGAGCAGTCTAAGGCTAAGATTCTAGAGGGCGTGTTAAGCCAGCTGTTTTACCATCACATTACCCCTTGAACACCAAGTGAAAGGACACCATGCAAGTTATTATGAAAATAAACAGATATTTATTTATAACAAGACTACCCTGAACTCTTTATGAGTCAGGGAGCTAAGCACATAACAAAACTCTTAAGAAAATACTTTAAGTCGCACAATTTACACAAATGCCCTAGGGGCACGAAAAACCATATATTACAAAAGTGGAATGCGAATTACTAGCAGGTAAGTAACTATTCTCATAGACTTAGGAATCGCTTGGCCTACAATTCTAAACACTTAGATTAGATGCAGGGGGCCTGTGGATGTCGTGTGCAGAGTGGGAACTCTCACGCGTAAGGCGGGAAAAAAGTCTATGGAGGCTAGCAGTTGCAAAGTTACTGTTCTCGGGCGAGCCCGACTAGTTGGGTCGAAAACAAGGGTGGATCCGAACACTTAGAGTGTTGGACTATGCTGAAGCACCGGAGTACTTGGTTTACCTAGCCCAGGGGCTGCGGCTGCATAGGGTTGAAGTTACGTCGGAAACCCTCGTTGAAGAACCAGGAGCCTGAAGAAAGAAGTTGCTGGCAGGCGGCCAGTGAAGAAAGTTCGTGGGGATCCAAGCCTGGATCAGGGAAGAAGAAGACCTGAAAGCAGAGGGGACCAAGTTCTGAATCACTAGCCAGTGATTTAGGTGGGCACCAGAGTGGCACCGGACGAAGTCACCTCGACCAGGTGAGTGGGCGCTGCTGGGCTCTGCAGTCTCTCGGACCAGGAGGCGTTGTCGGCGACCAGGATGGAGGTGCGAGCTGTCCCACGAAGGTATCTGCTGCTGACGTCGCTGGACCCAGGATTGGGCAACAAGTCTTGGCAAATGCAAGGCCCACGCGGTGGACCTAAAATGGCGTCTTGAGTGGACCAGGAGGGTCCAGGGTGCTCCTCTGTTGGAGGGGAGCAAGGGCTAGTCTGGAGCAACCAGACCAGCAGTGTTTTGTCGTCGTGGAGCGTCGTGAGAGGGCCACTAGCCAACGGGCAAGCGACCTGGACAGCGCGGTGTGCAGCAAAGAGCAGAAGGGCCCCACGCAGATCTCGTGGATGCAGGGGGGCTGAACTTCGGTGCTGGAGCTGCTCAGGGTCGGGGCTTCTCTTACCCCAAAGCACTCAGTCGAGGGTCACTCGGGAGTCGTGCTGGACAAGCATCGGGCAGTCTTTAAAGATGGCCGGTCCCTCGAGGTCTCGTCACACCCACGGATCACAGCTGGGCTGATGATGCAGGTTGAGGTCAGAGGTGCCAGGGAAGCCGGTTCTCGTCGTGCTGGGCAGTCTTGATCCGGAGGAGAGACTTACAGCAGACCGCGATGCTTGGTTGGTGCCTGCTGCTGCAGGGTGACTACTCCTTAGTCACAAGGGAGAAATCTTAGGAAGAGTCTTGAGTTCCTCTCGTAGAAAGTCGGTTCAGGATTCAAAGATTGATCTAATTTGGAAGGGGGCCAGTTCCTACCTTTATCCTGAAAAAGGGGGCTGGCACGCGACTAAGTCCTGCCCTATGGGTGGGACCAGGAGGGGGGTGGTTACACCCCTCTCCTTTGGCGGGCTTTTCCCCAGAGCAGGGGCTGGAGTGCCCCTGGAACTGGTTCAAGCCGGCCTATGCACAGTGAGCACCGGGGTGCCACTTGCAGTCACCTTCCTCTAAAGCCCTGCCTACCTAGGATACACAAAATCCTGTCTGGGACGGTGCTGGCACCGCCCCTGGCAGGAAACCCTTTGTCCTTGCCTCCTGCTCTGGGAGGACTCCCAGCAGCAGGAGGGCAGACTTGTGTCTCGGTGGCAGCATCCATTTTGTGGAGCTAAGGCTATGTCTGACTTTAACCGGGGTTACAGGTTACATACATGTCGTGTCCCTCTAGAAGGGTGGAATGCTAACCCCGTCGCCAGAATTGGCGAGGGGTTAGTATTCCAATTCGTATGACACCTTACTCGACATGTTTTGATAAAGCGATACCAGAGTTGGCATATAACCGCGAGGATTATAATGCACTTAAGAGTATATGATATGCAATATCATGGAAACGGCTAAGGGATGGATCCCGAAAGCCGCAGACAGGCTCAGCTCATGCCTGAGCACTATCTCACATGATTCCAAGCACTCTGCCTTCAGGATTGTCAAGGCCTGCCATAGGAGTGACTGATAGGAGATCTGTGTGTCCATTTAGGTTTAGATATAGGAATACTATATCTAAAGCAAAGGGTGAGTACACCACCTTGCCCCCAGCTGTCAAGCAGCCAGTTGTGTCTGTTTGGTTAGTCAGTCCAGGGGTGGCATAATACATGCTGCAGCCCCTGGGAGACTTCTGGGTGCACCTCAGCCCTGGGTACAGGGACTTAGAGAGGGCCCAGTGCCAATTCAGTACCTGGGTACAATTTGGAATAGAGAGAACAGCTAGGCTGTGGGTCTGATTAGCAGGCCCACAGCCAGGGAAAGTCGTAAACCAGTGAAGCAAAAAGCAAAAATCTGGGTGATCATAGGATTGCAGACCCTACTCTCCTACATGACCCCCCCCAAACTTTGGGACAATAAGCTAACCTTGACCAGGTGAGTCTTCTTGCTCTAAGTGGAAATACCTGGAGAGCCCATCAGCATTGCCATGATCAGTACCAGGTCTATGCTCCACTGTAAAATCCATCCCCTGTAGGGAAATGGACCACCTAAGTAGTTTGGGGTTTTCACCCTTTATCTGATTTAGCCACAAGAGGGGCTTATGGTCCGTCTGAATCTTGAAGTGAGTGCCAAACAAGTATGACCTCAACTACTTCAGGGCCCAAACCACAGCAAAGGCCTCCCTCTCAATAGCTGACCAATTTTTCTCTCTGGGGGTCAGCCTTCTGCTAATAAAAGCAATGGGCTGGTCGTTACCATCAAAATTCAGCTGAGATAGAACAGCTCCCACACCCAACTCAGAAGCATCTGTTTGGACAATGAATGTTTTGGAGTAGTCTGGACTCTTTAGGATAGGTGCTGTGCACATGGCCTGCGTTAGGTCATTGAATGCTTTCTGACAGCTTGCTGTCCACTGAACTTTCTTTGGCATCTTCTTGCTTGTCAGGTCATTAAGTGGTGTCACAATGGACCCATAATTCTTGACAAATTTCCTATAGTAACCAGTCAGGCCCAAGAAAGCTCGAACCTGAGTCTGGGTGGTTGGAGGAGCCCAGTCCTGGATGGCCTGTATCTTGCTCTCCAATGGCTGAACCTGGCCTCCACCTACAAGGTGGCCCAGGTATACAACCTGTGTCTGCCCTATCTGGCACTTGGTGGCCTTGATCGTGAGGCCTGCCTTTTGCAGAGCCTCTAACACTTTCCTCAGGTGGACCAGGTGATCCTCCCAGGTGGAACTAAAGACAGTATATCATCAAGATATGCTGCACAGAAGTCATCCAACCCAGTGAGAACTTGATTCACCAGCCTTTGGAAGGTGGCAGGTGCATTTTTCAAACCAAAGGGCATTACCACAAATTGATAATGCCCACCAGGGGTAGAAAATGCTGTCTTGGGCTTGGCCTCCTCAGCTAACCTGATTTGCCAATACCCAGCTGTCAGATCAAATGTGCTTAAGTAGTTGGCAGAAGCCAATCTATCAATAAGCTCATCTGCTCTTGGGATTGGGTGGGCATCAGTCTTAGTGACTGCATTGAGTCCTCTGTAGTCTACGCAAAACCTCATCTCTTTCTTACCACCCTGGGTGTGAGGTTTTGGCACTAGAACTACTGGGCTAGCCCAAGGGCTATCTGAGGGCTCAATGACTCCCAGCTCCAACATTTTCTGCACCTCTGTCTTGATGCAGTCTCTGACATGATCAGGCTGTCTGTAGATTTTACTCTTGACAGGCAGACTGTCCCCAGTGTCAACTTCATGGGTACACCAATCAGATTGGCTGGGTGTCAGAGAGAACATATGTCTGAAGGATTGCAGAACTTGTCTACAATCCTGTTGCTGATGCTCAGAGAGGCTGCCACAAAAGACAACACCATCTACTGATCCATCATCAGGATTCTGAGTGAGCAGGTCTGGGAGAGGGTCACTCTCTTCCTCCTGTCCCTCATCTGTGGCCATGAGCAAGCCCGTGTCCTTCCTGTCAACATATGCCTTGAGCCTGTTCACATGGAGCACCCTGAGGGGGCTCCTGGGAGTTCCAAGGTCCACCAGGTAGGTGACCTCTCCCTTTTGCTCAATGATTGTGTGGGGCCCAGACCATTTGTCTTTGAGTGCTGCTGGGGCCACTGGCTCCAGCACCCACACCTTCTGTCCAGGCTTGTACACAGTCAGGACAGCCTTTTGGTCATGCCAAGCTTTTTGGAGTTCTTGGCTGGCCTCAAGGTTTTTAGATGCCTTTTCCATATACTCAGCCATCCTGGAGCGGAGACCAAGTACATAGTCCACAATGTTTGTTCCAGGCTTTTTGAGAGGTCTCTCCCATCCTTCCTTTACCAAACAAAGGGGTCCTCTTACAGGATGCCCAAACAGAAGTTCAAAAGGGCTGTAGCCAACCCCCTTCTGTGGGACCTCTCTGTAAGCAAACAAGAGGCAGGGTATCAGGACATCCCATCTTCTCCTAAGAGGTTCAGGTAGTCCATGAATCATCCCTTTTAGGGTCCTGTTGAATCTCTCAACAAGCCCATTGCACTGTGGGTGATAGGGTGTAGTGAACTTGTAGTTGACACCACATTCCTTCCACATTGCAGTCAGATATCCTGACATGAAGTTTGTACCTCTGTCAGAGACAACCTCCTTAGGGAAGCCCACTCTGGAGAACACTCCAATTAGGGCTCTTGCCACAACAGGTGCTGTAGTGGTCCTAAGGGGAATAGCTTCAGGGTACCTGGTGGCATGATCCACTATCACCAGTATAAACTTGTGCCCTGATGCTGTCTGGGGTTCCATTGGACCAACAATGTCAATCCCCACTCTCTCAAAGGGTACCCCCACCACAGGTAGTGGTATGAGGGGGGCCTTTGTTGTGCCACCTGATTTGCCACTGGCTTGGCAGGTTACACAGGAGCGACAAAACTCCTTGGTATCTTCACTCATGTGAGGCCAGTGAAAGTGTGTGACAAGCCTGTCCCATGTCTTTGTCTGGCCTAAGTGACCTGCAAGGGGAATTTCATGGGCCAAGGTTAGAAGGAAACCTCTCTGAGACAAGGGGATGACCAGCCTCCTGGTCGTACCAGGCTTGGGGTCTCTGGACTCAGAGTAGAGGAGTCCATCATCCCAGTATACCTTGTGGGTACCTGTGGCATTCCCAGCAGCCTCAGCAGCAGCCTGCTGTCTGAGGGGTTCAAGTGAGGGGCAGTCCAACTGTGCCTTACCCAGGTCTGCCCTGGAGGGTCCCCCTGAGCCCAGAAACTCAACCTGATCAGGTTCAAGTTCTTTAGGCTCAGTTTCCCTCAGTTCCTTGAGATCAGCCTCCTCAGAGACTTGATCCTCAACATGGGGCAAGGGGGAAGGCAATGCCTTAACCCTACTGCTCCTTCTCTTGGGCGGTGTCTGGTCCATTGTTCCAGGATCCAGCACCTGTTCAGTAGGGCATTTCTTTGCCTGTGACCTAGTCACAGCAAGCACATGTGCTGGCAAGCCTAACATTTCCATGTGAGTCCTCTGCTCCACTTCTGACCATAGGGATGTTTCCAAATCATTGCCCAACAGACATTCTACAGGGAGGTCTGAACTAACCACAACCTTCTTTGGGCCACTTACCCCTCCCCAGGAGAAATCAACAATTTCCATACTATGGTGGGTAGTGACATTGCTGGCATTGGTCACTAGGTACTCTGGACCTAGCATGATCTGTCCAGGGTCCACAAAGTTAGGTATCACCATGGTGACACTGGCACAAGTGTCCCTGTAGGCCTGAGCCATTTTTCCATTTATCAAAGGTGTCTGCCTGTATTTGCCCAAAGTATTGGGACTTGTGGCAGGGGATATATCTGCATCCCCTGTACAGACAAGGACAGCCTGAGTGAGTGTGCCAACTAAGTTGCCAGACCCCTCAGTTCCCAAGGTTAACCCAACTAATGCCTTGGGAGGAGCACTACCACTACTGACTGTACTAGGGGGTGCAGTTGCCTTAGGGGCTGTAGTGGTAGGAGGTTGCCCTCCTCTTTTGGTGCACTCACTAAACCAGTGAGATTTACTTTTACAGTACTGGCACCACCTTTTTGACTGGCCTTCTGGAGTCTTCTTTTTCTGCTGTGAAGCCTGACCCCCACCCTCTTTGGTTTGTTGGGGACCTGTCGAAGACTTCTGGTCATTTTGTTCATTCTTAGTATTACCCTTCTGGTCTGCTTTCTTCTGACCACCCTGGTTCTGGTTCTGGTTCTGCTTGATCCTTGTTCTGACCCATTTGTCTGCCTTCTTTCCCAATTCTTGGGGAGAGGTCAGATCTGAATCAACAAGGTGCTGGTGCAACAACTGGTTCTGACAGTTATTTAAAATCTGTTCTCTCATCATAAGATTATACAATCCTGTGTAATCAGTAACCTTGCTACCCAGCAACCAGCCCTCCAAAGCCTTAGTGGCACAATCCACAAAGTCAGACCAGTCCTGAGACTGAGTTTTCTGGGTGTCTCTGAACAGCAACCTGTACTGCTCAGTTGTTAAGCCAAACCCATCAACCAGTGTATTTTTCAGGACCTGGTAATTGTTAGCATCCTCCACTCTTGTAGTGAGGAGCTTATCTCTACCTTTGCCATCAAAGGAGAGCCACAGTATAGCTGCCCACTGACTTTGGGGAATGCACTGCACAGTGCAGGCCCTCTCCAAAGCAGCCATCCATTTCTGGATGTCATCCCCTTGTTTAAAGGGGGGCACTATCTTTGTCAGGTGTTTAGTATCTAAACCCTTCTCTTTTTCTCTTGGGAGATTGCTGCCACCAGTGGGAGCTAACCCACTCATCTGCTGCTCTCTAGCAAAGGCAAGCTTTTCTTTGGCCAGGGCAAGTTCTTCCCTTTCAATCCTCAGAGTAGCCTGTCTCATCCTAGCTTCATGCTCCATTCTCTGAGGGGAAGTCAATCTCCTCTGGGGAGAGTTCCTCCTCCTCTGAGAAGAGGCATTAGAGTGCAGAGATCTATTGGAGTCCCTAGAAAGAGATCTATCTCTCCTAACTCCAAGGTTAGGCCTACTTAGGGTCAGTACTGGGGGTCCCCCAGATCCTAGCCCAAGTAAGTCTAAGTTGGCCCTAGTTAGCCTTCTGACTACCTCAAGACCTTTGTCTGCCTCATCCTCAGAGAGTTCCTCAAGATCCTCCTCCTCAACTGCTTTGTCAGTGTCAAGGAGGTCTGGATCCCCAGTGGTACCCTCTAAGGCTGGCATATTCCCATCTAGCTGAGAAATCTTTCTTGCATCATAGGTCTCTAAGAGACCTATCAGAAAGGGAATGGTGGGGTTAGACCCCTGTTTCAGTTTCCTGGAGGTACACACTTGTCTCATCTCCTGGAAACTGAGAGCTGCATATCTTGAAGTGACCTGTGGAGGGTCAATGCTTACCAGGGGAGTCTCAGTGGACTCTCCATGGTTAGACATGCTTTTCTAGTGAGGTGTAAGTGGTGCACTTACCTACACTATTTGTTTGCCTACTGATCCCTTGCTAGAGTTGTAGTTTAGGGTGTGCTAGGCCCTAGGAGCTACAACAGCTGGTTCAGTAGAACTCAGAGTATTCTAAGCTAAGTTATATGTACCTTTAGTACTTATGTGATCTTTCAAATGATATTCTTAGGATATGTGTGGTAAAACAACAGCAAGCTCAAATCCCAACCGCTGCTCACCAATGTGAGAAGTTGGCCTGATATATAATGTTCACTATTCTAGTGAGCACTTTGTATCAGTCCAAACAACCCTTATTGATGATTGGTTGTAAGTCAACCTTATAGACCAGCTATCCTAGTAGCATGGATACGAGCAGTCTAAGGCTAAGACTCTAGAGGGCGTGTTAAGCCAGCTGTTTTACCATCACATTACCCCTTGAACACCAAGTGAAAGGACACCACACAAGTTGTTATGAAAATAAACAGATATTTATTTATACCAAGACTACCCTGAACTCTTTATGAGTCAGGGAGCTAAGCACATAACAAAACTCTTAAGAAAATACTTTAAGTCGCACAATTTACACAAATGCCCTAGGGGCACGAAAAACCATATATTACAAAAGTGGAATGCGAATTACTAGCAGGTAAGTAACTATTCTCATAGACTTAGGAATCGCTTGGCCTACAATTCTAAACACTTAGATTAGATGCAGGGGGCCTGTGGACGTCGTGTGCAGAGTGGGAACTCTCACGCGTAAGGCGGGAAAAAAGTCTATGGAGGCTAGCAGTTGCAAAGTTACTGTTCTCGGGCGAGCCCGACTAGGTGGGTCGAAAACAAGGGTGGATCCGAACACTTAGAGTGTTGGACTATGCTGAAGCACCGGAGTACTTGGTTTACCTAGCCCAGGGGCTGCGGCTGCATAGGGTTGAAGTTACGTCGGAAACCCTCGTTGAAGAACCAGGAGCCTGAAGAAAGAAGTTGCTGGCAGGCGGCCAGTGAAGAAAGTTCGTGAGGATCCAAGCCTGGATCAGGGAAGAAGAAGACCTGAAAGCAGAGGGGACCAAGTTCTGAATCACTAGCCAGTGATTTAGGTGGGCACCAGAGTGGCACCGGACGAAGTCACCTCGACCAGGTGAGTGGGCGCTGCTGGGCTCTGCAGTCTCTCGGACCAGGAGGCGTTGTCGGCGACCAGGATGGAGGTGCGAGCTGTCCCACGAAGGTATCTGCTGCTGACGTCGCTGGACCCAGGATTGGGCAACAAGTCTTGGCAAATGCAAGGCCCACGCGGTGGACCTAAAATGGCGTCTTGAGTGGACCAGGAGGGTCCAGGGTGCTCCTCTGTTGGAGGGGAGCAAGGGCTAGTCTGGAGCAACCAGACCAGCAGTGTTTTGTCATCGTGGAGCGTCGTGAGAGGGCCACTAGCCAACGGGCAAGCGACCTGGACAACGCGGTGAGCAGCAAAGAGCAGAAGGGCCCCACGCAGATCTCGTGGATGCAGGGGGGCTGAACTTCGGTGCTGGAGCTGCTCAGGGTCGGGGCTTCTCTTACCCCAAAGCACTCAGTCGAGGATCACTCGGGATTCATGCTGGACAAGCGTCGGGCAGTCTTTAAAGATGGCCGGTCCCTCGAGGTCTCGTCACACCCACGGATCACAGCTGGGCTGATGATGCAGGTTGAGGTCAGAGGTGCCAGGGAAGCCGGTTCTCGTCGTGCTGGGCAGTCTTGATCCGGAGGAGAGACTTACAGCAGACCGCGATGCTTGGTTGGTGCCTGCTGCTGCAGGGTGACTACTCCTTAGTCATAAGGGAGAAATCTTAGGAAGAGTCTTGAGTTCCTCTCGTACAAAGTCGGTTCAGGATTCAAAGATTGATCTAATTTGGAAGGGGGCCAGTTCCTACCTTTATCCTGAAAAAGGGGGCTGGCACGCGACTAAGTCCTGCCCTATGGGTGGGACCAGGAGGGGGGTGGTTACACCCCTCTCCTTTGGCGGGCTTTTCCCCAGAGCAGGGGCTGGAGTGCCCCTGGAACTGGTTCAAGCCGGCCTATGCACAGTGAGCACCGGGGTGCCACTTGCAGTCACCTTCCTCTAAAGCCCTGCCTACCTAGGATACACAAAATCCTATCTGGGACGGTGCTGGCACCGCCCCTGGCAGGAAACCCTTTGTCCTTGACTCCTGCTCTGGGAGGACTCCCAGCAGCAGGAGGGCAGACTTGTGTCTCGGTGGCAGCATCCATTTTGTGGAGCTAAGGCTATGTCTGACTTTAACCGGGGTTACAGGTTACATACATGTCGTGTCCCTCTAGAAGGGTGGAATGCTAACCCCGTCACCAGAATTGGCGAGGGGTTAGTATTCCAATTCGTATGACACCTTACTCGACATGTTTTGATAAAGCGATACCAGAGTTGGCATATAACCGCGAGGATTATAATGCACTTAAGAGTATATGGTATGCGATATCATGGAAACGGCTAAGGGATGGATCCCGAAAGCCGCAGACAGGCTCAGCTCATGCCAGAGCACTATCTCACACGATTCCAAGCACTCTGCCTTCAGGATTGTCAAGGCCTGCCATAGGAGTGACTGATAGGAGATCTGTGTGTCCATTTAGGTTTAGATATAGGAATACTATATCTAAAGCAAAGGGTGAGTACACCACCTTTCCCCCAGCTGTCAAGCAGCCAGTTGTGTCTGTTTGGTTAGTCAGTCCAGGGGTGGCATAATACATGCTGCAGCCCCTGGGAGACTTCTGGGTGCACCTCAGCCCTGGGTACAGGGACTTAGAGAGGGCCCAGTGCCAATTCAGTACCTGGGTACAATTTGGAATAGAGAGAACAGCTAGGCTGTGGGTCTGATTAGCAGGCCCACAGCCAGGGAAAGTCGTAAACCAGTGAAGCAAAAAGCAAAAATCTGGGTGATCATAGGATTGCAGACCCTACTCTCCTACACCCTCTCCCAACTGATGAATCAACCGGACCTGCTGCACTCCTGCCTGTCCAAGGTGTACACATGGATGGGCAATTCAGCATTAAAACTGAATGGCTCTAAAACAGAGATGATGCTGCTGGGACATGCGGGCTTTCTTTGCCGCCAGGCAGCTGGCCGAGTTGTCTTGGCGATCCTCCAAGCCCCACAAAGGAGATTAAAAGTCTTGGTGTGTGGTTGGAACAAGATTTGTCCTTTAAGACCCACGCAAAAAAAACTGCCGGAGTTTGCTTTGGTCTACTCCGGTCAGCCCGGAAGATTTTACCGCTTATTCCGCTGGTGTCTAGGAAACTTTTGATTCAGGGGCTGATTGTCTCGAGGTTGGACTACAGCAATGCGATCTTTTTGGGCGCTCCGGAAGTGACGCTCAACAAACTTCAACAAGTGCAGAACGCAGCAGCTAGGCTGTTGATGAATATCCCAAGGACACAGTCAGCAAAACCGACATTAAAAGCGCTGCATTGGCTCCCGGTACGGGAGAGGATAACATTTAAATCTCTCTGCACGGTTCATACAATTTTGCAAGGGAAATGACCTCCCATCCTGGGTAATATAGTGCTCCCTTATAAGGCCACCAGAGCCCTGCGCTCAGACCACTCATTTTTAGGTCTCGTCCTTTTCCATTGCGAAGCAATGGTAAAGGGGGAGAATTCATGTGCTCCATCGGATAGTCAAACCACCACTTTTGTCCGTGGCGTTTTCTTCGAGTGCACGTACAGGCACGCGCATTTGGCCCATACACTTTCATGGCCATCTGTTCCTGTTCCTAATGGCCCTCCCCCAGCACAGAGCGCGCATCGCGGCCGCACAGCACATCAAAGGGCTTCGCCCAGCGTGTGCTGGGCGGCTTCTCCTCCCCTAATTATGTGGCCGGCCGTACTTGTGTTTCCTGGCCGCTTCCCGGCCGCTCTTGTATTTAATTAGCAGCTTCTTTTGTAAAGCGTCTACACTCCCACCCGTTCATCTCCCTCCTTCCCCTGTGGCCGGCCGGTGGCTGCTGGACACTGCGCTTCATGTTTGTTAGGGTATACTTTACAGATTACTTTACTTTACAGATGCCTCGCACACCACATCACCACATCAAATGCTTCTTCTCCCCCTCACTCACTCCTCATCCCCATATGCTCGCTCCTTCCCTCCCACTCTTTGAAATTGCTTTGCCGCCCCATGCCGTGCCTCTCACGCGCACAACACGCCATGCCCGCTTTCACTTTCTCCTCCCCCCCCCCCCCCCCGCTCTCCACAGCAATGCTAAGAGCTTGTTTTCATTGGGGCTCTTTTCTTAAAGTGCGAACAAAGAGACATTGTCGTGACAGTCCATACCGGTAGCTGCAGTGCGGCAAAAAGCATGTTTGCTTTCCTTTTAATATGAATGTTTTTATTGTTTGGGTCACTCGGTTCTCCCTCGTTCCCACTCCTAAAATCCCATGGCGAAATCTGTTGTCTGATCAACATTTGTATTTCTACAGTACTCGGTGACTAGTTGGACTCACACGTTTTGCGTGTAGAGGAGTCTGTTGTAAGTAATCTATGCATCAACTTTTAACACGTGTTCACAGAAGTTGCACTGTTTGTCAAGTGACTTAACAGCACTGCTGCCTTTTACACCAATATTTTTCATTCGTGAGATGGTAGCTTTGCTTCATTTGTTGAACATACTAGTGAATAACTTCATTGTGCGATTGCCTCTTCATTGATTCACTTAGGTCAAGGCCATGCTGTTTATGGGCACACAGGCGCACTGTCCTTTCCAGCATAACATCACGTTTGAAAACATTTCCTCTTAGCAGACGGAATGCTGCATCTGTTAAACCGTAGGAGTACCGCCTATTACTTTTTACGTCACTGATGGTTACCAGAAGACCCATAGGAGGTGAACATGTCTCTTCCTGTAGGCACTGTTTAGTGTTCCTTAATAATTAGCTTCCCGGCCGCTCTTGTATTTAATTAGCAGCTTCTTTTGTAAAGCGTCTACACTCCCACCCGTTCATCTCCCTCCTTCCCCTGTGGCCGGCCGGTGGCTGCTGGACACTGCGCTTCATGTTTGTTAGGGTATACTTTACAGATTACTTTACTTTACAGATGCCTCGCACACCACATCACCACATCAAATGCTTCTTCTCCCCCTCACTCACTCCTCATCCCCATATGCTCGCTCCTTCCCTCCCACTCTTTGAAATTGCTTTGCCGCCCCATGCCGTGCCTCTCACGCGCACAACACGCCATGCCCGCTTTCATTTTCTCCTCCCCCCCCCGCTCTCCACAGCAATGCTAAGAGCTTGTTTTCATTGGGGCTCTTTTCTTAAAGTGCGAACAAAGAGACATTGTCATGACAGTCCATACCGGTAGCTGCAGTGCGGCAAAAAGCATGTTTGCTTTCCTTTTAATATGAATGTTTTTATTGTTTGGGTCACTCGGTTCTCCCTCGTTCCCACTCCTAAAATCCCATGGCGAAATCTGTTGTCTGATCAACATTTGTATTTCTACAGTACTCGGTGACTAGTTGGACTCACACGTTTTGCGTGTAGAGGAGTCTGTTGTAAGTAATCTATGCATCAACTTTTAACACGTGTTCACAGAAGTTGCACTGTTTGTCAAGTGACTTAACAGCACTGCTGCCTTTTACACCAATATTTTTCATTCGTGAGATGGTAGCTTTGCTTCATTTGTTGAACATACTAGTGAATAACTTTATTGTGCGATTGCCTCTTCATTGATTCACTTAGGTCAAGGCCATGCTGTTTATGGGCACACAGGCGCACTGTCCTTTCCAGCATAACATCACGTTTGAAAACATTTCCTCTTAGCAGACGGAATGCTGCATCTGTTAAACCGTAGGAGTACCGCCTATTACTTTTTACGTCACTGATGGTTACCAGAAGACCCATAGGAGGTGAACATGTCTCTTCCTGTAGGCACTGTTTAGTGTTCCTTAATAATTACTGGATATTTCCTGTTTTATTGATGAACATTCACAAATATTTCTATCCGAGAAGGCTGCAAAAAAATGCGAGAGGACTGCATCATTTGAGTTGACACCACTTTGGGTGGTGAAGATATTTGTAGATTGTGGATGGAGATGCATACAGCGAATGATATAACAAGCATTGGAAATGCAATAGGTCTCGCAATTACGCGAGTCTGAACTATTAGCATTGTAAATGATAATGCCCTTTATTTTTGCGTTCTGGTTTTTAGAACATAAATAAAAGGCTTTGTCATTTACAAGGCCTATAGCTTAAATTTGCGTTAAAACGAGACCTATTGCATTGCAAATGCTTGTTGTTACAAGTGGCCAGAGTGTAAAGATCCTGGATGGGCGGTAGAAGATTCTCGGTGAACGCAGCCAAGTTATGGAATGCGTTGCCTTTGAATCTACGAACAGAAATTTGTATTACTCTGTTCCGAAAGCTACTCAAAACCCATCTGTTCCCCGCTTAATGCTGCTCTCTTAGCTCCTCACCCCTGAGTCATGAACTAGCGCTGGGATGCCCAAGGGTAACCGCGCGCTATACAAGATTCCAAATAATAATAATTTCGCTATTGCCTGAATTCTTTCTGGGGTCAGTTTCCTTCCCTCCTTCGATAAGAGATGACCTAAGTAGGTCACTTCTTGTCGACAATATTGCAATTTTGAGAGAGACACTTTGTGATGCAAATCACACAAATGACGCAACAAAGACAACATGGCTTCTTTACAGATTTTCTCAGTATCTGCAGCAACAAGCAAATCAGGGTAGCGCCATCAGGTAAAACAATTGTATCAAGCTGTGTTTTTAAAGCTTGACTGTATATTGATGGACTTTCACAGTAGCCCTGGGGAGCGCGTTTAAAGCGGAAGCTTCGACCTCCTAAACTGAAGCCAAAAATATCCCTACTCTCCTCAGCAATCGGGATGCTGAAGAAAGCATTCTTCAAGTCAATCACCGAAAACCAGGTGGCAGAAGCTGGAATCATAGTCAATAGGGCAGTGATATCAGGAACAACTGGAAATTGTGACACAACGATCTTATTGACCTCTCTAAGATCAATCACAAATCTGTAAACAGGTGGCTGAGAAGGATCAGTACGCTTCAAAACAGGCAGAACAGGACTATTGCAAACGTTGCCTCTTGTCTCTTCAATCACATCTTTTTCAATTAAATCGTAAATGATCGCTAGCAAAGCTTTTCCACCTTCACTAGAAATTTGTATTGGGGAATTCGTGGCATTTTAACATTGGCTTTCAATGTCACAACATATGGTGGTATTTCCAAGAGACCCACATCATTAGGACCAGTAGCCCAAAGAATATTAGGAAGAAACAACAATTCTGTTGGGAGTTTGTCCTTCGACAAATACATTGGAGAGATCACTTTCTTACCTAGTGTAAGTTGTACTCCTGAAGGAGAACAGTACAAAGTCGCATACAATCTTTTCAACAGATCTAATCCTAACAAGTTTTCACCACAACCTGTTGTCAAAATAAGGGGTGCTTCGAATTCACAAGGACCAACAGAAAGAGACATAGGACTAGTGTAGGAAGGTAAATCCCTGACTATGGTTGCCCCCAACTTTTTGCCTGGTGTTTTGCTGGTTTTCTGACTTAGTTGACCTGGGGCCCTGCTATTCAGGACCCCAGGCCTACTGCTCTCTCTGTAAAATGGATTCCATGTACCTTAGGTACATATCTAAATTGGATACTGAGTCACCTTATCAGTCCCTGTACTGTGTACCTTAGGTACCCAGGGCATAGGTGTACCCAGGGCCTACCAGGGGCTGCAGCATGTATTATGCCACCCCTGGATGGCCATCCAAATCTGACACAACTGGCTGCTTGACAGCTGGGGCAAGGTGGTGTAATCACCCTTTGCTTTAGATATAGTATACCTATATCTAACCCTAAAAATGGACACACAGATCTCCTATCAGTCACTCCTATGGCAGGCCTTAACAATCCTGAAGGCAGAGTGCTTGGAATCGTGTGAGATGGTGCTCTGGCATGAGCTGAGCCTGTCTGCGCCTTTCGGGATCCATCCCTTAGCCGTTTCCATGATATCGCATACCATATACTCTTAAGTGCCTTATAATCCTCGCGGTTATGTGCCAACTCTGGTATCGCTTTATCAAAACATGTCGAGTAAGGTGTCATACGAATTGGAATACTAACCCCTCGCCAATTCTGGCGACGGGGTTAGCATTCCACCCTTCTAGAGGGACACGACATGTATGTAACCCCTAACCCCGGTTAAAGTCAGACAGAGCCTTAGCATCCACAAAATGGATGCTGCCACCGAGACACAAGTCTGCCCTCCTGCTGCTGGGAGTCCTCCCAGAGCAGGAGATAAGGACAAAGGGTTTCCTGCCAGGGGCGGTGCCAGCACCGTCCCAGACAGGGTTTTGTGTATTGTAGGTAGGCAGGGCTTTAGAGGAAGGTGACTGCACGTGACACCCCGGTGCTCACTGTGCATAGGCTGGCTGGAACCAGTTCCAGGGTCACTCCAGACCCTGTGCTGGGGAAAAGCCCGCCAAGGAAGTGGGTGTAACCACCCCCCTCCTAGTCCCACCCATAGGGCAGGACTTAGTCGCGTGCCAGCCCCCTTTTACAGGATAAAGGTAGGAACTGGCCCCCTTCCAAATCAGATCATCTTTGAATCCTGAAACTACTTTCCACGAAAGGAACTCAAGACTTCTTCCTAAGATTTCTCCCTTGTGACTAAGGAGTAGTCACCCTGCATCCGCAGGCACCATCTACAGAAACACTGCGGTCTGCTGCAAGTCCTTCCTCCGGAATCCGACTGCCCAGCTCGACGAGAACCGGCTTCCCTGGCACCTCTGACCTCTACCTGCATCATCAGTCACGCTGAGATTCGTGGGTGTGACGAGACCTCGAGGGACCGGCCATCTTCAAGACTGCACGACTTCTGAACAACAAGCCCGCCGAGTGAATTCCTGGTGAGTGCTTTGGGGTCCGAGAAGCCCTCACCCTGAGCAGCTCCAGCACCGAAGAGCAGCCCCCCAGCATCTCCACGATCTGCGTGGGGCCCTTCTGCTTTTTACTGCTCACCGCGTTGTTTGGCTACTAGCCCGCTGGCTTGTGGCCTTCCTGACGACGCCCGACGACATTTCTGCTGCTGGTCTGGTTGCTCCAGACTGGCCCTTGCTTCCCTCCATCGGAGAAGTACCCTGGACCCTCCTGGTCCACTCAAGACGCCATTTTAGGTCCACCGCGTGGGCCTTGCATTTGCCAAGACTTGTTGCCCAATCCTGGGTCCAGCGACGTCGACAGCAAGAACCTTCGTGGGACAGCTCGCACCTCCATCCTGGTCGCCGACAACGCCTCCTGGTCCGAGAGACTGCAGAGCCCAGCAGCGCCCACTCACCTGACTGCGGTGACTTCGCCCGGTGCCATCCTGGTGCCCACTTAATCACTGGCTAGTGATTCAAGAACTTGGTCCCCTCTGCTTTCAGGTTTTCTTCTTCCTTGATCCAGGCTTGGATCCATCGAACTTTTCTTCACTGGTCGCCTGCCAGCAACTTCTTCCTTCCAGGCTCCTGGTCCGGCAACGAGATCCCCGACGTCTTTTCAGACCTATGCAGCTGCAGCCCCTGGGCTAGGTAACTTCGGCACTTCGGTGTCCCAGCATAGCCTCACTATCCTAGGGTCAGGATCCACTGTCGTTTTCTTCCTACCAGGTCGGGTTCGCCCGTGAACACTAACTTTGCCTTTACTAGCCTCCATAGACTTTGTCCCGCATCCCGCGTGAGAGTGCACACTCTGCACCCGAGTCCCCTGGGTCTCCTAGTAGTAATCTAACGATTCCCTAGTCCAGTCCTAGCGATTCCAAAGCCTATTAGAACTGTTACTTACCTGCTAGTAATTCGCATTCCACTTTTAAAGTATATGGTTTTTCGTGCCCCTCGGGCATTTGTGTATAACGTGCTAACTTAAGTATTTTCGTAAGAGTTTTGTTGTGTGCCTAGCACCCTGTCCTCATAAAGAGTACAGGGTTGTTGTGATTCTAATAAATACACTGTTTATTTTCATAACACTTGTGTGGTGTCCTTTCACTGGGTGTTCAAGGGGTAATGTGATGGTAAAACAGCTGGCTTAACACGCCCTCTAGAGTCTTAGCCTTAGACTGCTCGTATCCATGCTACTAGGATAGCTGGTCTATAAGGTTGACTTACAACCAATCATCAATAAGGGTTGTTTGGACTGATATATAGTGATCACTAGAATAGTGAGCACTGCACATCAGGCCAACTTCTCACATTGGTGAGCAGCGGTTGGGATTTGAGCTTGCTGTTGTTTTGCCACACATGCCCTAAGAATATCTTGTGAAAGATCACATAAGTACTAAAGGTACATATAACTTAGCTTAGAATACTCTGAGTTCTACTGAACCAGCTGTTGTAGCTCCTAGGGGCTAGCACACCCTAAACTACAACTCTAGCAAGGGATCAGTAGGCAAACATATAGTGTAGGTAAGTGCACCACTTACACCTCACTAGAAAAGCATGTCGACTCAGGGGGACTCTACTGAGACTCCCCTGGTCAGTGTTGACCCTCCACAGGTCACTTCAAGATATGCAGCTCTCAGTTTCCAGGAGATGAGACAAATCTGTGTCTCCAGGAAACTGAAGCAGGGGTCTAACCCCACCACTCCCTTTCTGATAGGTCTCTTAGAGACATATGATGCCAGAAAGCTTTCTCAGTTACATGAGAACATGCCAGCCTTAGAGGGAACCTCTGGGGATCCAGATCTCCCCAACACTGATTCAGCAGTTGAGGAGGAGGATCAAGAGGAACTCTCTGGGGATGAGGTAGACAAAGGTCTTGAGGTAGTCAGAAGGCTAACCAGGGCCAACTTAGACTTACTTGGGCTAGGATCTGGGGGACCCCCAGTACTAACCCGAAGTGGGCCTAACCTTGGAGTTAGGAGAGATAGATCTCTTTCTAGGGACTCCATTAGATCTCTGCACTCTAATGCCTCTTCTCAGGGGAGAAGGAACTCTCCCCAGAGGAGATTGACTTCCCCTCAGAGAAGAGAGCATGAAGCAAGGATGAGACAAGCTAAACTGAGGATTGAAAGGGAAGAACTTGCCCTGGCCAAAGAGAAGCTTGCCTTTGCTAGAGAGCAGCAGATGTGTGGGTTAGCTCCCACTGGTGGCAGCAATCTCCCAAGAGATAGAGAGAAGGGTTTAGATACTAAACACCTGACTAAAATAGTGCCCACCTTTAAGCAAGGGGATGACATCCAGAAAGGGATGGCTGCTTTGGAGAGGGCCTGCACTGTGCAGGGCATTCCCCAGAGTCAGTGGGCAGCTATACTGTGGCTCTCCTTTGATGGTAAAGGTAGAGATAAGCTCCTCACTACAAGAGTGGAGGATGCTAACAATTACCAGGTCCTGAAAAATGCACTGGTTGATGGGTTTGGTTTAACCACTGAGCAGTACAGGTTGCTGTTCAGAGACACCCAGAAAACTCAGTCTCAGGACTGGTCAGACTTTGTTGATTGTGCCACTAAGGCTTTGGAAGGCTGGCTACTGGGTAGTAAGGTTACTGATTTCAAGGGATTGTATAATCTAATTATGAGAGAGCAAGTCTTAAATAATTGTCAGAACCAGTTATTACACCAGCACCTGGTAGACTCTGATCTGACCTCTCCACAAGAATTGGGTAAGAGGGCAGACAAATGGGTCAGAACCAGGATTAGGCCCAAGAACCAAGGTGGTGACCAGAAAAAGGAATCAACCAAGCCTCAAGAGAAGGGTGGGAATAAATCTTCAGATCAAACCACACCAGGGCCCCAAAAATCCTCTGAGGGGGGTGGGTCCCAGAATCCTTCCAACAACCAGAAGAAACCTTATTGTTATCCCTGTAAACAGGTGGGTCATTTAAAAACTGACAGCAGTTGCCCAAAGAATAACAATAAGGAAAACATACCCCCAAGTAACATTCCCAAACCTCCTGTTACTACTAGTAGTAATCCCCCAGGTGGTGGGAGTGCCCCCAAGAATTTGGGTGCATTTACTTTGGGAGTTCCTGGGGACTCTGGCCTAACCAGGTCCCCTGACTTAGATACTCTTGTCTGTGAGACTGGCATGGGGTTTGCCAACTTCACAACTTGTCCCAACACTTTGGGCAAGTACAGACAGGAGCCCCTCATCAATGGTATAAAAGTTGAGGCCTATAGAGATACAGGGGCTAGCATCACTATGGTGACTGAGAGTCTAGTCCCCTCAAGGCAACTTTTACCTGGTGCCACATACCAGGTGACCAATATTGATGGAGTACAGAGAGATCATCCCATGGCAGTGGTCAATCTCAGCTGGGGAGGTGTCACTGGCCACAAGAGAGTGGCAGTGTCACCAAACTTGCCTGTAGATTGCCTACTGGGGAATGATTTGGAGCTCTCAGCCTGGGCTGAAGTAGAGCAAGAAACCCATTCTAAAATGGTAAACATCCATGGTAAGGTTAGTGGGGCAGTGGTAGCCACAGCCCCAGTCCAAGATGTCCTCCCTGAACAGGGCAGGAGGGTTGTGCCAGTCACAACCCCATCTCAGACAACTTCCTTCCCAGAACAGGTTGTCAAGGCTGTGATGGTCACAGCCCACACCCAAACTGAGCCCCCTCCTGAAAAGGTTGGGAGAGTTGTGATGGCCACAGCTCAAACTCAGACAGGTGACAGTGTTGTGAAGCCTGAAACTATGGATCACTCCACTCAGACAGAGAGTATTGAGGAGGAAGAGAAATCTCCCTCCCACCAGACTTTAGGAAAGGATCAGCCTCCTCAGGGAACTGATCTGACCCCTTGTGAAGAAACTGCCACAGAGGTAGTCAGGCCTAGCCTGACAGAACCCCTGATGTCAGTGGACCCTTCCAAGGTGGGACCCAGTCTGGAGCAGGTAACCTGCCCCTCTCTACCCTGCCTCAGTCAGCCCAGGGCTGTAGAGGTCAGGGAGGCCAGTGTTGGACCCCAAAGGGCCCCCTGTCCAAAAGAATTCCCCAATCAGCAGATTAAGGGCACTGAAGCTAGTAGACCTAGCCAAGTGAAAATAAGACACACTCCTGAGGGATCCCCCTTAAAGTTAGTTAGGGACCTCCCACAGATGGACACTGTTGGGCACAGCCAAACTTGGGACCTGAGGGCCCCAGACCTGACCTGTCCCTCCAGTAAGCCAAACAGAGGGACCCAATCTCCAGCTGTAGGTAGCCAGAGGTTGACCCTGAGAGCCCAAAACAACTCAGTCTTGGAAAGAAAGGCCTCTATGGTGGAAAATGATTGGAGGAAGTTGAGCCCAAAATTAGTGGAGCCTCACTTCAGTACTCCATTTCAGCACCAGCCTTTTTCTTTGACAAAACACACCACAGGTAGAGATTCCCTATGGTGGAGACCCTCAGACACCCTTAGGGTGAGGGATTGCTTAGTGGACCATGACATAGGGGGTAACCATGCCAGTGCTGGTACTTCCTTAAATGGCCACTTAGGCAATATAGGCTTACCTGGACAAGGATAGCCTTATCTCCTTTCGTTTGGGGGGGGGGTTATGTAGGAAGGTAAATCCCTGACTATGGTTGCCCCCAACTTTTTGCCTGGTGTTTTGCTGGTTTTCTGACTTAGTTGACCTGGGGCCCTGCTATTCAGGACCCCAGGCCTACTGCTCTCTCTGTAAAATGGATTCCATGTACCTTAGGTACATATCTAAATTGGATACTGAGTCACCTTATCAGTCCCTGTACTGTGTACCTTAGGTACCCAGGGCATAGGTGTACCCAGGGCCTACCAGGGGCTGCAGCATGTATTATGCCACCCCTGGATAGCCATCCAAATCTGACACAACTGGCTGCTTGACAGCTGGGGCAAGGTGGTGTAATCACCCTTTGCTTTAGATATAGTATACCTATATCTAACCCTAAAAATGGACACACAGATCTCCTATCAGTCACTCCTATGGCAGGCCTTAACAATCCTGAAGGCAGAGTGCTTGGAATCGTGTGAGATGGTGCTCTGGCATGAGCTGAGCCTGTCTGCGCCTTTCGGGATCCATCCCTTAGCCGTTTCCATGATATCGCATACCATATACTCTTAAGTGCCTTATAATCCTCGCGGTTATGTGCCAACTCTGGTATCGCTTTATCAAAACATGTCGAGTAAGGTGTCATACGAATTGGAATACTAACCCCTCGCCAATTCTGGCGACGGGGTTAGCATTCCACCCTTCTAGAGGGACACGACATGTATGTAACCCCTAACCCCGGTTAAAGTCAGACAGAGCCTTAGCATCCACAAAATGGATGCTGCCACCGAGACACAAGTCTGCCCTCCTGCTGCTGGGAGTCCTCCCAGAGCAGGAGATAAGGACAAAGGGTTTCCTGCCAGGGGCGGTGCCAGCACCGTCCCAGACAGGGTTTTGTGTATTGTAGGTAGGCAGGGCTTTAGAGGAAGGTGACTGCACGTGGCACCCCGGTGCTCACTGTGCATAGGCTGGCTGGAACCAGTTCCAGGGTCACTCCAGACCCTGTGCTGGGGAAAAGCCCGCCAAGGAAGTGGGTGTAACCACCCCCCTCCTAGTCCCACCCATAGGGCAGGACTTAGTCGCGTGCCAGCCCCCTTTTACAGGATAAAGGTAGGAACTGGCCCCCTTCCAAATCAGATCATCTTTGAATCCTGAAACTACTTTCCACGAAAGGAACTCAAGACTTCTTCCTAAGATTTCTCCCTTGTGACTAAGGAGTAGTCACCCTGCATCCGCAGGCACCATCTACAGAAACACTGCGGTCTGCTGCAAGTCCTTCCTCCGGAATCCGACTGCCCAGCTCGACGAGAACCGGCTTCCCTGGCACCTCTGACCTCTACCTGCATCAGTCACGCTGAGATTCGTGGGTGTGACGAGACCTCGAGGGACCGGCCATCTTCAAGACTGCACGACTTCTGAACAACAAGCCCGCCGAGTGAATTCCTGGTGAGTGCTTTGGGGTCCGAGAAGCCCCCACCCTGAGCAGCTCCAGCACCGAAGAGCAGCCCCCCAGCATCTCCACGATCTGCGTGGGGCCCTTCTGCTTTTTACTGCTCACCGCGTTGTTTGGCTACTAGCCCGCTGGCTTGTGGCCTTCCTGACGACGCCCGACGACATTTCTGCTGCTGGTCTGGTTGCTCCAGACTGGCCCTTGCTTCCCTCCATCGGAGAAGTACCCTGGACCCTCCTGGTCCACTCAAGACGCCATTTTAGGTCCACCGCGTGGGCCTTGCATTTGCCAAGACTTGTTGCCCAATCCTGGGTCCAGCGACGTCGACAGCAAGAACCTTCGTGGGACAGCTCGCACCTCCATCCTGGTCGCCGACAACGCCTCCTGGTCCGAGAGACTGCAGAGCCCAGCAGCGCCCACTCACCTGACTGCGGTGACTTCGCCCGGTGCCATCCTGGTGCCCACTTAATCACTGGCTAGTGATTCAAGAACTTGGTCCCCTCTGCTTTCAGGTTTTCTTCTTCCTTGATCCAGGCTTGGATCCATCGAACTTTTCTTCACTGGTCGCCTGCCAGCAACTTCTTCCTTCCAGGCTCCTGGTCCGGCAACGAGATCCCCGACGTCTTTTCAGACCTATGCAGCTGCAGCCCCTGGGCTAGGTAACTTCGGCACTTCGGTGTCCCAGCATAGCCTCACTATCCTAGGGTCAGGATCCACTGTCGTTTTCTTCCTACCAGGTCGGGTTCGCCCGTGAACACTAACTTTGCCTTTACTAGCCTCCATAGACTTTGTCCCGCATCCCGCGTGAGAGTGCACACTCTGCACCCGAGTCCCCTGGGTCTCCTAGTAGTAATCTAACGATTCCCTAGTCCAGTCCTAGCGATTCCAAAGCCTATTAGAACTGTTACTTACCTGCTAGTAATTCGCATTCCACTTTTAAAGTATATGGTTTTTCGTGCCCCTCGGGCATTTGTGTATAACGTGCTAACTTAAGTATTTTCGTAAGAGTTTTGTTGTGTGCCTAGCACCCTGTCCTCATAAAGAGTACAGGGTTGTTGTGATTCTAATAAATACACTGTTTATTTTCATAACACTTGTGTGGTGTCCTTTCACTGGGTGTTCAAGGGGTAATGTGATGGTAAAACAGCTGGCTTAACACGCCCTCTAGAGTCTTAGCCTTAGACTGCTCGTATCCATGCTACTAGGATAGCTGGTCTATAAGGTTGACTTACAACCAATCATCAATAAGGGTTGTTTGGACTGATATATAGTGATCACTAGAATAGTGAGCACTGCACATCAGGCCAACTTCTCACAACTAGAAATCGGGTTCCTAACCGGGGCGCCAGAAAAACCTACTGAAACATTCATTTCGCCAGACAAATGTGCGCCAGGGAGTTTGGAATGCATAATAGAACTCTTTGTAGCACCAGTATCCAACAGAAAAGGTTCTGATACACCTGATGTAATCACCTCAACGTAAGGTCCACTCTGATCTACTGGAACTGAAACAACTCCCTCTCTTTGTCTATGGCTGTCCTAGCAATCATTACCTTCCATATGCTCATCTTCTGCATAGTAATCATCAGCATAGTACTGAGCCGTCCTACCAGACGCGTTATTCTGCTGGTCAAAACTATTCATTGAATTTTGAGGCGGAAAGGAACGTGCGTTCTGGGGGACATTTCCACGTCCTCTACCTCTTGGAGCTTGCTGAACACCTCGACCTCGTGCACTGGAAACACCATTTCCACGCTGTAACAGAATAGGACATTTGTACTTAAAATGACCCTCTTCCTTACAATATGAACACTGATTGGGACCTACAGTCATATACACGTTCTGTAGACGCAGGCACCTTTTGATCGAGGACGCGACTCCTGTTTCTGCTGTTGTTGTTTACCCTGTTTTTATTTTTAGAATCAATCAACTATTGAGCAGTATACCAACACATAACACAGCTCGGCTGCCTACATCCACCGGCCGGCAGAGCACGATCCAGCAATATTAAACACAGCCTTTGGGTCTACATCCCAGGGGGCGACCTACGAATATTTAGCCCACCGACGCAGGCACCATATACTCTAGATTGTCTTCCGATGACAGCACTTCAGCAATAACGACAAAGCTGCTTGCAGTATGACCTATTAGCACCGTAACGAGCACCGGCCGACCTCACACCGCAGCATTGGTCTCACCGATGCAGATGGATGTCATTACTGAGCCGCTGCCTGCACCGTGACCTGAGGGCACTGCATGATGCACCACTGCGCTCCTGATTTTAACCTCACAGAGTTCAATCTGCAGCGCGTGTGACTTTCAGGGCCCAATGACTCCTGCATCGACCTCCGGGGTTGACGCCTGCTGACGCCGCCTCTACAGAGTTCATTGCAAGGTCCACGATGCCCTGCATTTGCAAGGTACTGTTTGCGGGTCTTCCCGACACCGTAGCTGGCCCGCGACGCTGGGGTTGGCCTGAACTGTTGGATTTTTTTGCTCACAACACCAGGATAGCCTCGGAAGGAGCTATTGACTTCAAAGAACTGTATTTTAAGTCTATTTTTGCAATATTCATATTTTGATTAATACATGTTGCATTTTTATTGTTTTTGTCTTGTTTTTCACAGATAAATATTGGCTATTTTTCTAAAACACATGTGGCATCCTTTTGCAGTGTTTTCACTGTATTACTGTGAGTCATGTGGAAATGCTTTACACATTGCCTCTGAGATAAGCCTGGCTGCTCATGCCACGCTACCAAGGAGGTGAGCAGTGGTTATCTTAGAAGTGTAATCCCCTTATCCTGACTAGAAGAAATACACCTCCGCCTAGTAGAGACCCCCATTTCTAACAGACAGTCATTTATTTGTCTATACCTCCATGGTAATGCTTTGGCTGAAGGGGCCATAGTAATACCTGGGCTGCAGGAGAGCTGTGCTCAAGAGGAAACCATGCTTGGATCAGGCTCCAGCATCATGGACCTTGTAAGGGGATGTTATTTGTTTGGAAATCAACAAAATATTTGTGAGCCAATTTGATTTTCCCATAAGACAAGCATGATTCATTATTCAGACGTAATTCCATAGGAAAGCATAGAGGTGAGGGTGACCAGTTTAGAGCCAACTACTGTGACAATTTTGTTATTGGAGTAGACAGTTTACATACAAGTATATATTGGGGTGCTCCATTTAGTAAGTTTAATATAGATTGTGGGGTTGGCATAGTTGGCCCATGTTTTGTGAAAAATGTGTTTGGCTCAGACATAGGGCTTGATTAGGATGGCGGTCTGACTAAAGCCCGACAGACATTCAATCAGGGATGGGACTGCCTGACTAGCTGTTGGTGGTCCCGACATACGAATTACAATGCGACCGCCTTGAAGGCGGTCACAATGTGTATTCTTTGTATTGCGGAGGGTACTGCGGGCTGCAGCACACGCCGCAGTACAAAAGAACACATCTGACATATCCCTGCACCATACGTGCCTACCACATGGTGCAGGGATATGTAGGGGGGCACCATAGGTACCCCCAGGTCTCATGTAGGGGGCCAGGGGGAAAGGGGATGTGCTATGGGCCCCCAATGTCCCTTTCCGCCAGACTTTTCATTGCAGGTAAACAGCCATAAACCGGCCAGTGGGAAGGGACATCATAATCCTACGGTGGTGCCTGGCAGGCACGCCACCATTGTAGGGATTGCAGAGCCTCTGACGGTCTGAAGGGCTCCTTGAGCCCGTCAGTTCCGTGGTGGTCGGTCTCTCCGACCGCCAACCAACCACCCTTCATTATAATGCGCAGGCGGTAGAGCAGGGTCTGCTGGTGGTGGCACCGCCACAGACAGGCTAGCAGTCCCACCGTCATCGTAATGAGGCCCTAAATCTCAATAGACCTCTTAGGGGTATGTGATTTGTATGGAAAAAAACACAACATGCTGATTGTATGATAATATGGCTACGTTTGTTCAAACGAGTTGACTGGATTATTTAAGGTTCTGTAAATGTAATGTTATTTATATAAAATGCTACCTGCTAATAAGATGCTGGCTGTACAAGATGCTAACTTCAGCTTGCGAATAAGAGGCTGGACAAATATGGGGGCATATTTACAACAGACGGCGATAAATATTGCAAAGCGCGCTTAGCGCTTTTATATTTATCGCCGTCTATCGCTGGAATTTATCGCCATGCTTGTGCTATATTTACAACGCATAGCGCAATGGCGATATAAATTCCAGCGATAGCTGGGTAATCGCCGTTTTGCAGGGAACATCGCTGTTTTTCCAGCGATGTTCCCTGCTAAAAAACGGCAATATGCTTGTTCATACGACCATATGCTTGTAACACAAGAATCAGCCCCCCATGTTAGGTATGGGTTAGTCATGATTTTAGCAGCCATTAGTTTTTGGCGAAAACAGTGGTTTTCACCCAAAACTAACGTCTGCTAAAATGCGTGTGCCACCTTGTAAATATTGCAATGTGCACATCAGAGATATTTAAAAGGTTGTACTGCCCAGTGACGCCCACTTTGCATCTCATCAGAGATGCAAAGGGAGGCATTGGAAAAAAGGCTGCTAACATGTGCTAATGCATGTTAGCACCCTCTCGTAAATAGCGCAATATTTTTATCTCCGCTTTTTTGGTTTTAAAAGGCAAAAAAGCGGAGATTTGGCCCTTGTAAATAGCAACAAGAAAAATTCTTTCCGTGAAAGATTAGAATCTAAAGCACACCTTTGGTGATCCAAATCGCTGAATTAAAAATGAAGAAAAAAGCTGTTTGACTTTTCTGTGGGATGATCCCAAATATATTCACTCATAGGCTTGAATCATATTAAGTCATATGATAAGTATTCCATCTGGAAATTCATTCAGGTGAAGGTCTTCAAAAAATATTAATAATCCATTAGCTTGATGCTAACACGTTAGAAATATGTCCCGATGCATTTCGAGGGCGTGGCTCTTCTTCAGGGGGGCGGGTCACACAAGTAAACCAAGGTACCGGGGACGCCGTCAGAGTAAACGCGGCTCGCCCGTACTGTGAAAATCGGAAGTCACACACTTTTATTAATATTTTTTGATGACCGTCACTTGAATACATTTTCAGATGGAATACTGATCATATGACTTAATATGATTCAAGCCTATGATTGAATACATTTGGGACCATCCCACAGAAAAGTCAACAGGCTTTTTTCTTCATTTTTAATTCAGCGATTTGGATCGCCAAAGGTGTGCTTTAGATTCTAACCTTTCACGGAAAGAGGTTTTCTTCTTGCATCACGTTTCGGTGCCTCTATGAACAGGAGGTAATCATCTTAAGCACCCTAACCATTCCAAAATTCAATTACCAATATACATTTGATTACCTGGAGTGCAGCGGTTCACCAGTTTTTTTATACCTTGTAAATATGCCCCAGAATGCTTTACTCTGACATAAAAATCAGGCAGAAAATATTTTCAAGGTTTTTGTAATCCACTGTGAATGTCACGCTGTTTTCACAGTACTCTCTTGAATAAGTGTTTCTATGGCTTTTGTATTCCAGCTCATTCGCAACGACCTTCCTGGGGAAATGCAGGCAGAGGGGGAGATATCTGATGACCTGCGGCTCAGCCTGGACGAGAGTCAGGCCATTAATGACGACTACAAAGATTCTTATTTCGACCGGGGCCACTTGTTCCCCAACTCCTTCCAGGAAACAAACCTCAGAGACTCCACCTTCACTCTCACAAACGCTGTGCCCATGGACCCCTGCTTCAACAGAGTCACGTGGTCCAAACTGGAGAAGGAGCTTAAATCCCAGTTACTGTCAAACTGTGTGAATGTGCAAGGGTTGCCCTACCTAGTGACAGGGTCAGTGCCGAACCAAAACAGGAAAATACCTGTCTTCGATCCAGAGGACACAGAGCCACCTACAGGTCCAAACCAGAACTACAACAGAGTGTCTGTGCCCAGCCACGTGTGGACCGCCGTGTGCTGTGATCACTGGGATGAAAATAAGAAATTCTCCCTGGCTTTTCTCGGCGAGAACAAGGCTGAAGGCGATATCGAAACACTGCGTGTGCAGGACCTGGCAGCCAGGCTGCAAACTCTGTATGCTTCTCCCGACAATATTGCCATTTTTAGTGACCTTTGTGAGGGCACGGATAAGACGTTTAGGGACAAAATCTCATCAGACATTAAGAATCACATTTTAAGTGGGAATATCAAAATAGACCGGGCCTTAGAAAGAAAGAGGGCAGCGGATAATATTGCTCAGAGATCCAGTTCAGCACAAAAACAAGTGAAGACCTCTACCGGCGCTACCTACGCACTGCAGTTGCCAAATTACTCTGTGTGGGCTAAAGTTCGCACCAGCGAGCCGGGGTACGTCTGTGTGCTCTCCACCCTGGGACGGGTCGGCCGCCAGGACACCACCCTTGTCCGCGACGAGCTCAGAAAAATACGTAAAAGGAGCGCAGCCTCTGAAACGGAGGGTCCTATTTGTCTTGTGCAGGAGAGGGCCGCGCTTCCATCACCAGCCTTGGGAGAACAATGCATACATGCCAACAGACCCGATTCAGGCGGGAGACTACCGATTTTAAAAGCCAAAAATGGCTTTATTTTGGCCGTCTCCCGCCTGAAATTGCATTTTCTACAACAGAAGTCAATGGGGAATTTTCATTCTCCCGATTTTTTCTTTTAAATCTCCCACTGCCTGGTCCTTAAATGTTGGCATGTATGACAATGTGTCAATGATGTTTGTAGTAACAAGAACGAACGCTACAACTGGTGCTGGACGGCGGCTAAGGTTAAGAGCTGGGCTTACTGCTGCACGGAGCAATGCGAATTAAACGAGGAGAAGGGAGAATACGAGTGCCAAAGCTCCTCTTATGGTAAAGTGCCCTGCTCCCCTCAGTACTCCAGCGTGACAGCTGCCGGGGGGGCTTGCCGCAGTGACCACCCATGTGGGAGGTATGGATATGATTATTATTGGTGTTATACAGATTATGAGGAGAAGTGGAGCCACTGCTGTTCTCCAAGGCACCCCTGTGAGTCGACAGGACAAAACAACTGCGCCGCCGCTGATTCAGGGGGTAGCCCAGTCTGGTGTCACATGTAGGCCGCAGATGCAGGTCAAAGATAAACCCAACACTTGCACAAATAGGTGATTATATTTGTGAGGTGTTTGAATTCGCCATCACTATATATTTTTGAAAATTTGGGGCTCATTGCATGTGCCGGAAATGTCAGGATCTCCGTTCCTCACGCAGACATATTTTGGACTTCGTTTCATGTTTATGGGATGGCCTGAAGTACGGAAGCCGTGATGTCTAGTAAATATCAGCTTTGGAATTACAACTATCCGTCCTCTGAATGACTCCTACGGTAAAAACTGGTGCACTGATTTCTACACCCATGTTAACCTGTTTTCTCTGCTAAATTCCAACGGATTTTCACAGATAAAATTGCTTCATAAAAAAAAAATATGAAGGCGTGGGTTTGCCCGCGTAGTTTGTAATCCTGATTTGAACTAAATGTCCACTTGAATCGAGATTAGAAGGAAATCGATAACGAGGGCTCTGTCCTTAAAAAAAGTCTGCTGGACGAGGTGTAAATATGTGAAAATCGGTGCAGAAACTCGAGAATCCAGCAGTTATTCCTCATTCCAAGGATCCTATTACGAGTTTACAAACGTGGTTTTACCAGACCCGGAATATCCAATGCCACATGGTGTGGCAATCACAAGGTGTGGTGTTCAGTACCATTACAAGTTTTCCTACCCAGAAGCGGAATCACTGCTGGAATTGGGTGTATGCGCACCCATTTCCTCATCCTTTCCCCTCATTCACAGGACTTTTCTACAGATATAAGGTGCAGGTTTTGCCCCCTTAACTCTTAGGGGCCTTAATACGAGTTTGGCAGGTTTGGGAGCGGGCCCTCCCCACACCGCCAAACCCATGTACCAACCCCCTGCCAGATGAGGAGTTTTCTCCTGTCTGACGGGCCGTTCTTTGGCGTTCCCAGGGCGGTGCCTATGAAATAGGCCACACAATGGGAGGTCAAAGGCAGTAACTGCATGACATAGACTGCTGCAGTTAATTCCATCCAGGTACTGGTGTGCAGGCACACAGGGGGGCACAAGGTGTGCCCCGCGTGTGCATCCACATGGCGTAAGGAACAAGGGGGCCCTGCATGGCCCCCTTTGTTTCCTCATGCCACACTTTTCATGGCAGTCGCACCGCTATGAAAAGAGTGGCATTGAGGAAACTCGTAATATCCTTGGCGGGCTGCAGCGGCCCCATCAAGCATATTGTGGCCTCAATAACGCTGTGCCTCTGCCAGGGATCCCAGATCTCTGGCGGCTGTGGTGGCCCTGGTTCTAATGGGGAGGTCGGAAGACCGCCACTGGCGCGCCCCACGAATCTGGCGGCCCTTAATCACCATTCAAGCAAGAACTCCGGTCTCTGCCCACATTGGGATTGTCAATAATTTTTAATAGACCCCAGAGTGGAAACATTGTAACAGGGTGGTGATCTTGCACTTGCTAATTAACACACCCTATGGTAGTAATGGACGGGTAAGATGAGGCCTAAGAGCATGCATGGCTGAGAGCTGGGTGAATGGGTAGCCATGGACCCACTGGCAGCAGAAGGGTGCTCATGGCTCTCTCTTCTGCTGCTCAGTCTTTCGCCCGCCCATCCATTGAGCCATCTACATGCAGCCACTCACAAATGTGTCCATTTATGAACTCACAAAACCATTAATTCGCACTTCCTTTACCTCATTCTATCATTCACTCAACCACACAACCAGACAAAGCAGATCACCCAGGAGGGACGATGAATCAACATGAGCGTCTGGCCCCACATGCACCCTGAAAGGCCAGGGAAGTCCTCTAACCCACTGGCCTCCGACGATACTCTGTGAATGCCTAAGAGCTGCACTTCCCTCCCCCCAGTGCCTTGAGACCCATCCGGGTGAGTAGCTGTGCTCAACAAATCTTGATTGACTAATTGAAGAAGCCCTTCCTGACAGCAACCCAACTCATGGATTAACCTGGATACAGGAGAGGGGCACAATTCATTCACCCGTCCATTAACTCATTCTTACATTCACCCAAGCACACAACTAGACAAAGCAGCTCGCCCAGGAAAAGCCCTTCCTGACAGCAAACCAACTCTTGGTTCAGCCTGGAGACAGGAGAGGGGCACATGTTAGAATCTATGCCTTAGTTGGGGTAAAAATACTGAGGTAGAAATCAACCCATGAACCAAGAGCATTGTACATGTTCAGAATCATATACTAGCCAACGGGTCATCATTGCTTGTGCAAAATCACTAAGTAGAACCAGGCAAAGCTGTTAATCAGCCTCATGTCATGTATGACCCCTTACTCCTACCTTTTATCTTTTCTTTGCCAAATAGCAATTTTATGTATCGGGCCTTGAAAGCGTGGGATTTAAAAGCCTGCATATAAATGCTCTTGACAAAAAACAGAAAGCATGGTGCCTCATGGCATCAAAAAGAAACATAGCCAGTGAGCAATGATGGCATGATGAAATTGAAGAATAAACACATCAATGGACTGGTGTAACTATAAAAATGAGTCCACCTGAAAAAAAACCTTTTTCTTATTATCTTAAATGTTTGATCTTCTTCATATGAAAGTAAAATAGAATCATTAACATGTGATGCCTATTAGAACAAAACATATTGTATGTGCATAATATAAGAATATGTGTAACAAGCATGTCTTCTTTTTATTTCAATGATGAACAATTCTTACTAGCTGATACAAACTCGAGAATGTATTTTCTAATTGTTGTAACATGAACACATCATCTCTAAAATATACACATTATACAGAGAACACAGAATACCATAACTGAACAGCTCAATTATCTTTCAAAAACCCAGATATAGAGTGCTTTCCTCAATGTATCAAACATTTTTCCTGAATTTTAACATAACAGAAAAGTACATCAATCTTTCAAAAATATTCAAGTTCCAACTACCATATGGCATTGCAATTTTCTTGCATAATATATTTTTAATCTTTTTTGGAATTAGCTAGAGTTATAGGGAAAATGTGATCTCCCCTACAGGCAATATGCCAAATGTGTCTTTGTAGCCACAACCCTCCAGCCCCATCTGATAGCTAGACATATTTACCTATTTTAACCAATGTTAAAGTTTAAGTGAGATAAACAGCTCAAAAAGCCTCTTTTAAATTTATTATTTATAAAGGTTCTGAAGCAGATTGTTCTGGTCATTAAGTGTAGACTCTAAATCCTCCCAAGATGACAAAAAATGAAGAATCGGTCTTTGCCTTGGGTCACAGGACAACGAGCTTCATAACAATTTAGCACTTAGGTGAAACTAAAAAGCATGACAACACTTGGCATTCGGTCGTGGTTGGGCACAGCAATTAGGATTCAGTCAATGGTTGGACAGAGCACTTGAAATTCAGTCAATGGTAGGACGCTTAATTAACCTGTGTTTTAATACAGCACTTGTCATTCAGTCAGTGGTTTGACACATCACTTCACATTCAAACACAGCACTTGAGTTTAAGTCAGAGGTTGGGCACTTGGCATTCAGTCAGTGGTTGGACATAACACTTGAGATTCATTCAGTGGTTGGACACAGCATTTGAGATTCATTCAGTGGTTGGACACAGCATTTGAGATTCATTCAGTGGTTGGACACAGCACTTGACATTCAGTCAGTAGTTGGACACAACACTTGAGATTCAGTCAGTGGTTGGACACAGCATTTGAGATTCATACAGTGATTGGACACATCACTTGACATTCAGTCAGAGATTGGACACAGCACTTGACATTCAGTCAGTGGTGATCCAGCGGCCTATAGAAAATATATCAAAAACAACGCTACCCAACTTCATAACCTATAAACAAATTATTACACTAATTTATGGACCCATTTATAAACATGACATATTTGGGCCTACTGAATCAGGTGGTCAGATTAAACCTATATACACATTATTTACAAACTATATACAAATTTATACATCTGCGGAAAGAATATTATCATTAGAATAAATCCTAACCATTTAAACGACCACCATTGGCGATGGGATCTAGCTAATAGTAACCGGCACTTCTGAATAACCAAGACCAGCTTGTTTGTCAAAAGTAAGATTTTATTTACTAAATTATGGTATTTCAAAATGTAATTTTATTATCGTAAATTTATTAGCATTAGAGTAAGCATGTTTAAAAGCTTCATGAGAAAAATACAATTTAGTAAGAAATTCAAAGTTTAAGTAAGATTTAGCAGTTTAGCATTTCTAAAACCTAAGTCCCTAGCTAAGCTAAATAAATGGAAAATAAAGTAAAGTTCTTTGAGGATTCTTACGTGCTCCACGCAAAGTCCAGCAGCACTTCACCCTCATCGGAAAGTCAGAAAGCAGCAGCCAGCCCATCCCTAAGGGCATGACTTTTTATACCTTTCTATGCTAGCTAAACTAAGCGAAGGAAAGTTTTCACAAATCCTCGAAGTCCCATTGGTTGAGAGTGACAAGTGACATGTCACCCACATTTCAAAAGTTCCATTAGGTCAAGTTTCTTAAAGACCATTGTCTTTTCCGAATGCAACCAGGAGCTTCCTTGGTTTGCAACAATTGTAAATTAATGTTCTCACAGTGTTCATTTCATTTCCGCGGGTGCCAAGTTAGAGCTGACAAAATTGTCCTTTATCACTTGCTTCCGACCTTGGCCACGTCCGACAAAATGGTGACAGCATGTCAGATTTGCTTAGTGAATGCAGCTTTGCCGAACACTTTTTTTCAGAATGGGCTTCAAGCGTCTTGTGCAGAAGTAAAATTCAGTTTTAGCAAACTCGAGTAAACTAGGCCCAAAAGCAGGCAACTTATGCTTTCTAGTAATAAACAAAAACAAGAAAAGTATTAATGTAAGAAATAATGTTGATTCTGTATCCACCCTAGGTTTACTAATTAATTAACCCTCCCGATTAGTCTAATGTTACCTAGCAAATGCAAACAAATAAAGCAGCGTTTATATCTACCAATCTTCATTAATCCATGAAACTTATGTGCACCTAGAATAGTAGAAATGACATCACATAGACAAGTAAAAGCAAAATAAGAACATGCTTCTTTTAAGTTTGCTGCAGTTAGTAATGACAAAAAAACGAAAACAACAAATTATTTTATTATTTTGTACGAACAAAAGATGCAACATTTATGCACGTTTATGAGCACGCATGTTAGTTCCCCCATGTGTAAAGTTTAATCTAGGTTGTATTAACACGATACATCACAAATTATTAATATTATTATTCATGTTATGGAAATGTGACTTTGCGAGTTTAAACAACATTTTGTTTTCTAACTCGCTCCATCAACTCCCTCATCTGGTGATTAACAAATCACCACACCAATACCCAAAATTTTGGTAATTTAAATTTCCGAGAAATTGATTCAAATTCATTTTTATCAGTAATCTTAAAAATCTGTTTCTGCATAATCTTTGGAATTAGCATAACGCTCTCTATGTAACTCCTGTAATTCAATCTCCCTTTCTTCTTCTTTTCTAAGTTTATAGATTCTTTTCTTTTCTTTCAACTGTTTCTTTCTCTTATGCAACAAACAACCTATTTTTGTCAAAATAAATATGAATACTATTATAATCAAAGGTGCCAAAATCTTGCCAAGAATTGAACTACCAATATCATGAAACCAATTTTTAATTGCTTGGAATCTTTTTGAAAGTTTCCCTGTAAAATCATCTTCTTCTAAAGGAATTATCTCTGAATGCATTTGTGTAATGTTTTTAATGTACATCTCTATATTCTTACTTTCATCAGGTATATATGTGCAACAATGTTGTACATGTAAAATGCCACAGACTCCTCCCTCTTTTGCTAGGAGAATGTCTAAAGCAAGGCGATCTTGAATCACCATAGATCTGATTGCAACTACTTCAACATTTACTAATTGAAATCCATCAGCTGTGTCTGTTGACAATCTGTCAACAATTGTGGACAATTTTCTAATTCTCCCTGCATTTAGGGTTATACCAACAAAAGGTATCACTGCTTGAAAAATATCTCCCAGAACTTCTGTAAAAGTTTCTCTTTTGACTCTATTTACATAATTATGAATTTTGAACAATCCTTCTGAATCTCTATCAACATGAAACACTTTAGGAAAAACAATTCCCACATAACAAGTTCCATACCAATGGTCTGGAAGGTTGTAGTAGGCTTTGTCACCACAAACAAAATAAATTCCAGGGAAGATTGGATCTTTTCCACCTTTGAATCCCCAACCTCCCAAAATCTGATAAGTATCTTCACAGTTACTTGCACCTACAAAATAATTATCAAAAAGTGTATTATCTCTTCTAATGCAAAGCTTTCCACTAACTGGTTTATCTATGTGAATTGCAACATTTTCAAGCATTTTGCCATTTAATTTCTCATCCTCTTTTTGCCAGAATTTTGACTTAGTCTGCTTGACTAATTCATTTCTTTTGTAAATTGCTCTTCTCTCTTCAACCATATTCAAAAATTTCTTTCCCTCAGCACTCAATTTGCATGTTAGGTTATTCTTGTAAGCATACTCGTAAGTGAGTTCGTTAGTAACAAGGAAAAATTCTCTCATTTGTTTAACTTTCTTGTGCTTATTTAAAGCACCCTCAATCTTTATATTCGCAAAAATCTCGTCAAAATCTGAATAGTAATATTCTAAGCGTCCAGTTTGATAAAATAAGCTAGTTAACACACTACATGTTACACCATATGTAAGAGGAAGCATATTGTATGTCACTCCCTCAGAAACAGAAGCAGGTAACTTGACGCAGACATAGCAGTCTTTTGCATCCATTACCTTGACATATTCACTCAAAAGCTTAGTAAATGTATTACTTGAAAAATCACTAATAGATTTATCTTGATGAATGTTAGGTTGATGATCAATAACTTTAGCAGATGCACTATGTTTAGTTTGACTAATCAAAGCTTTGCTTGTCATGTTAACTTTGTGTAATTCTCTATTCATCTCTAATGGGATGATCACAGCTAAAACTAACCAGAGCAGAATTAAAATGAGCAGACACACCAGAGTCATCTTACAGCATCTCTTAAAAACAGAACACTTTGAAGTGCTCTCCTTAACATAAGGCATTTTTGGTTAGTTTTAGTTTTGCCTCAAATTTAAAAACAAAATTTATTTTAAAATTTCTAAGAATTAAACTATTTATACCCCCCTTTTAAAATAATTTTATTTTTAAAACCCTAAACAAGTTTTCTTCGACCTTATGTCATACATAAGATTTCTTCAACTAAACAGTTTTTCTTCGACCTTATGTCAGCTAACAAAATTTCTTCAGCCTTTTGCCAAATTAAAATTCCTGTACTTCAATCATTGTCACTAATTTCTTCTATTTCGTTTTCTTCTTCACTACTACCATAAATGTCAATAACGGGTGGAATTACTAAATAAGTCCACTCAGGAGACTTGTATTTCTGGTTTGGTCTCACTATTCTTTTTCCTTTTCTCGACACCACTTCAATTTTCCTTCCAACTCCCACTTCTTTTCCAGGACTCTTTTGACTACTGATTTCTTCAACTTGCTCTTTAGGTTTCTTGATCAACCTGACTCTCAATCTTCCACCAGGCCAGTAGTCTGCTTTTCTCACATATTTCTTCTTTGGTTCAGAAGCATTTGATTCTGACTTCCAAGCCCTTTTCTTTCTGTTTTCACTTGCACCATCCACGTCACTTTCTTCAGTTTCGTAGTCTGAAATTTCAATTGACTCAGGAACTTCTCTATTCGGCAGTTTTACTCCTTCAGGAACACTTCTCTGATTTCCAATACTGGTACTTGGTAATTCGTCTTCTTCTTTTTCTTCAATTACCTCCAACTTCCCAGACTTTGGATTTCTGTTCCTTACTTCAGAGTTTGTTTTCTGCTTTTCGATACTCTCCTGGTCTGAAACTTCTTTTTGTTTCGCTTCTCTTTCTTTTATAGAAACAACTGAATCCTCAGTTATCTTTCCTTTTAACAGATTCTCTTCACCTTCAGAATCTATTTCAATAATTTCTAAGTCTTTTCTTGTTGAATTGTCATTCACAGGTACAGGTTCCAGATGTCGACCTTCTTGTCGATCTTCAGGATCTGGATTTATTTCACCTTCTGCTTCAGAATCAGAATCATCTGTAGTATCACTTTCAACATCAGAACTTTCAGGAGTTGGTACTGGAATAGTATGACTAGGATGAATCCAACGTTTCAATCCTTTGCATTTTACAGCATTAGTAGTGATCAAAATTATTTGCCTAGGCTTCTGCCATCTAGGAACCAGACAATTTCTTCTCCGATGTACTTTCGTTCTGACCCAGTTACCAGGTCTCAGGTCATGTGTCAAAACTTTTTCATCTGATTGTGCTTCAGTTCCCACCTGATTAGATACAGAAGTCACTATATCAGATAACCTTTTACAATAATCCAAAATAGCACTGTCATTTATGCTCAACAGTTTACCTACAGGTACAAAAGCTTGTCTCATAACTCTTCCCATTAAAATTTCATGAGGACTCAAACCTGTCTTTTTATCTGGTGTACTCCTTAATGACATCAAAACAAGTGGAAGAGCATCTGTCCACTTTACACCTGTTTCAAGACACATTTTTCCAATTCTGTTTTTAATTGTTCCATTAATCTGTTCAACTACCCCAGATGCCTCTGGTCTGTATGCACAGCGTATTTTCTGCTCAATGCTCAAAGCTTCACAAATTAACTTCATCAGTTTGTTATCGAAATGGCTTCCTCCATCACTCTCAATAGTGACTGGAAAACCGTACCTTGGGATAATTTCTCTGAGCAGTAGTTTTGCTACTGTAATTGAATCACAATGTCTTGTAGGAAATGCCTCTACCCATCTTGAAAATAAACAAACGATCACAAGGACATATTTTAAGCAATTGTGTAAGGGCATTTCAATGAAATCCATCTGTAACCTGGTAAAAGGACCACCCTCTCGACCAATTATTCCTGTCCCTACCAATGATTTTCTGTTTGGATTCATTTGTTGGCAAGACAAACACCTTTGACAAAAAGATTCTGCAATTGTTCTGAATTTAGTATTGAACCAAGTTTCTCTGAAAAGTCTAATCATAGAATCTCTTCCAAGATGTGCTGGACCATGATATAATCTGGCCATATCTGCAATTAAACAATTTGGTAAGACTATTCTGCCATCTTTGTAAACCCACACTCCATCTTCTTCACGTGGTCTACAATCTGATCTTAACCACAGATCTTTTTCCTCATCATCTGCTTCATTTTGTAATTCTCTAATCTCATTCCATGTTTCTACAACTGTTGTTAGCATTAATGAATTTGAATCAGTTTCTTTACTTCTTTCCCGATTATATGAATAACCTTTTCTTGCACAGAATTTTGCCGTTTCATCTGCAAATGCATTGCCTTTTGAGATATAATCAACTCCTTTAGTGTGCGCTGCACACTTGACAATTGCGATTTCTTTCGGCAATTGTATTGCTTCAATTAATCTCCTTATGAAAATTGCATTTTTAATTGGAGATCCTGCTGATGTCATATAGCCTCTCTGAGACCAGAGTTGTCCATAATCATGTACAACTCCATACCCATACTGACTATCAGTAATGATGGTAACTCTTATATCCTTTGATACTTCACAAGCACGAATTAAAGCAATCAATTCAGCCACTTGTGCTGATCGAACTCCTTCAAGACATGATGCTTCTTCAACGTCTGCAACTGTGCAGACTGAATATGAGGCTTTCAAGACACCTCCCTCTGATCTCAAACATGAGCCATCCACAAAGTAGACAAAATCTGATTTAGATAGAGGTCTATCTTTGATATCATGTCTTGGTTTCGTGCAGAATTCCATAACATCTAAACATTCATGTTTTGTTTCAATGTTATCAACGATCTCAGAATCAGGCAGTAATGTAGAAGGATTCAGATTTAAACATCTTGAAATCGAAACATTATCTGCTCCTAGTATGATTTTCTCATACTTTGTCAATCTGCTGCTTGTCAGATGCTGAGTTTTACCTCTTGTCAGCAATATTTCAACTGAATGAGGCACAAAAACTTTCACAGGAAATCCCATGATGATTCCTTCACTCTGTTCAAGACTAACACTTGTAGCTGCAACTGCTTTCAAGCAACCTGGTAATGCTTTTGCAATGGGATCAAGAACTGCAGAGAAGTATGCAATAGGTTTCTTTAAATTCCCATGTCGCTGAATTAATACAGACAATGCACATCCTTCTCTCTCGCTGCAATATAGTTCAAAATCTTTCTCATAATTCGGCATACCTAAGGCAGGAGCTTGGCATAAGCTCTTTTTCAAATTCTCAAAAGATTCCATCTCAATTTCATTGAGAATAATTGGATCTTTTACATCAGACTTTGTCAGTCTATGTAGTGGTTTTGCAATTACTGAAAATCCACTTATCCATTGTCGGCAGTAACCAACCATTCCCAAGAACATTCTGACTTGTCTCTGTGTTCTTGGAGGTTGCATTGCTTGAATCATTTTAATTCTCTCAATTGTCACTTGCCTTTTTCCCTTTGCAATTCTGTGACCAAGATATTTTACTTCTTGTTTGCAAAACTGTAATTTTCCTGGAGACACTTTATGTCCCTCTTCTGCAAGGCGATTTAACAGTATTATTGTGTCTGTCACACAATTTTCTCTTGTCTTTGCAGCTATCAACAAATCGTCAATATACTGCACTAACGTAGACCTACCTGGTAAATCCAAGTTTTCCAAAGATCTTTTTAACAACTCATTAAAGATTGAAGGACTTTCTGTATAGCCCTGAGGGATTCTTGACCATCCGAGGGTCTTACCTTGGAATCTGAAAGCAAAGATTTCATAACTGTCTGGATGTAAGGGAACAGTAAAGAATGCATTACAAAGATCAATGACAGTGTACCATTCAGCATCATGTGGAATCTGGTACAGAATTACTGCTGGATTTGGAACCACAGGACAACATGGAACAACGATTTGATTAACCTTTCTCAAATCTTGTACGATTCTAAATGCTCCATTTGACTTTTTAACTCCCATAATTGGTGAATTACAAGGACTACTCTCCATTTCTTTTAATACACCTTGTTTGATTAATTTTTCAATTATAGGCGTAATACCTTCAATTGTTTCTGCTTTCATTTTATACTGTGGAATGTTAGGAAATTCTATTCCCTGTTTCAATGTAATTTTTACTGGATCTACGTTTTTCATCAGACCCATCTCGTTCCCAGTAAAATCCCATATATCAGGTTTCACTGTTTCCTTGAGCTCTTCAGGCAAATCTTTCTCTTCAAATGCAGGAAACAATTTTGTTTCTTCTGCTTCCATCATCATCATTGTCATTCTGTATAAACCATCTTCCTCCATTGTTTGTAACTCAACTCCATCAGGAGAACAATATATTCTGCAATTCATTTTACACAGAATATCTCTGCCTAGTAAATTTACTGGACTACTATTACAAACCACAAATCTGTGTTTATCTCTATAATTTCCAATTTCAACTGGAATTGGATCAGTTAAATCAGTTTTAATTTGTTGATTGCTTACTCCAACAACTTGGATGGTATCCCCAGAGAGAGGTAGGTTTTCAATTTCCACTGATCTAACAGTAGAACGGGTAGCACCAGTGTCCACTAGAAAAGTGATGTCTACATCGTTAACTTTCCCGTTTACAAATGGACCGGACTGGTCAACCTCAAGAGTGGCTCCAACAACACACTCTTCCTCCTCTCTCGGGCACCGTCAGCAATAATCATCAGAATCGCTGTCTTGGCTTTCTGTTAACAAAAATTGTTGTGAAGCATTTTGCATTTGCACCCTTTGTTGCTTTTGCTGTTTTTGCGGTCTTATTACCTGTTCATTTCCCTGAAATCCCACATTTGGATTATATTTTTGGACTCCCCCACAATTCGGAAATGGTGGTTGTGGCAATTGATCCTGACAGGTATTCACCTGTTGCTGTTGCTGTCGCTGAATGTTTAACTCGTTTAACCCCTGTTGCATCTGTAGCTGTTGCTGCAGGTCAACACCATTCTGCATCTGTGGATTTAATAAGGGATTCTTTAAGTTTCTAGGAAGTTTAGGACACTCGTCTCTCCAATGTCCAATTTCGCCACAATTAAAACAAGGTAATCTTTGTTTCAACTCCTCAATCTTTGGGCTAAATTTTCTTGGAAAAATATTACCTTTTAGCTTTCCTTGTATCTGGTTCGTATTTCCAGTTTGAACAAAATTTGTGTTCTTATTACCCATGCTGGCAATTTGTTGCTCAGCTACTTTTACCTGAGCCCACATGGCTTTCTCCTTGAGCTTCTTTTGTCTCACCTCTAACTCATCGCTGCAATATTTAGCTTTTCTCAGAATATCATCCACAGAAAGTGATTGCCATCCTACAATGCTATTCCTGATCATGTCTGCAATTTCAGGTTTTAGTCCATAAACGAATCTATAGATAAAATGACTCATGTCCTTTTCATCTAATTTTTCATAGCCACTGTATTGTTTAAAAATTATTTATTTATTTATTTATTTATTTTATATGCTTCTATAGCGCATGAATAAACCCCCGAAGGGGTATCTCCGCGCTTTGCCTTTCAGAGGGAAACAAGGACTGTGCCAAGTCATTAGGAAAAAGTTGCTGGAAGAAGGGAGGGGGTTTAAGTACTGTTAAAGAGATATGTTTTAAGGGATTTGCGGAAGGATAAGTGATTGGTTATTTGTTTTAATGTGAGGGGGAGGGAGTTCCACAGAGCTGGTCCAGCATATGCCAGAGCACGTCCTCCTTGTCGGCATTTCTTTATTTTGGGGACCTGTAATAGTTGCAAATTACTAGAGCGCAGAGAGCGGCTTGGGGCATAGGGTAGAAAGGCTTTGGTAAGGTATTTTGGGCCATTCCCTGACAGACATTTGTGAATTATGCACAGCGTTTTGAACTGGGTACGTTGCCGCACAGGCAGCCAGTGAAGTTCCGCCAGAAGTGGGCAGGAGGGGGTCCTAGATGGCATATTGAGGACTAGCCTCGCTGCCGTGTTTTGGACTACTTGCAGTTTCTTTAACTGGCCTTCATTGGTGGATAAGAGAAGGCCATTGCAGTAGTCCAATCTACTAATAACTAGCGCCTGAACTAGAGTTTTTCTGTGGTTGTCACTGAGGTAGGGGAACACTCTTCGCAGCAGTCCAATGGCCCTAAAGCACGTGCCGGCAACCTGGTTGACGTGGTCTTTAAATGTCAGGGTTTGATCGAATAATACTCCCAGGTTTTTCACAGTCTGTTTTGGGATGGGCACTGGACCTAGTTCTGAAGGCCACCACTCATTAGACCATTCTGATGCTGCCGCCCCAAACAGTAGCACCTCAGTTTTAGCCACATTGCATTGAAGGCAGTTCTCAGTCATCCACCTTGAGACTGCCCTCATGCCATCAGCGAAGGATTTTTTCAGGGCGGGTGTTAGAGTTTTGAAGGGAAATAGAAGTTGGGTGTCGTCGGCGTAGGACACCGGGGTGAACCCAAAGGACCTCACTATGTCAGCCAGGGGGGCCACATACACATTAAACAGTGTGGGGCTTAGGCATGAGCCCTGTGGCACTCCCCTGGTGAGCTCCCTAGAGGTGGATTTATGGGAGCCCATCCTGACTTCCTGAGAGCGGCCGGTGAGAAAACTCTCCATCCAGGACAGAGCTGTTCCTCCCAGCCCCACGTCCCCCAGACGGCCGAGAAGCACTTCGTGAGACACCGTATCGAAGGCAGCGGATAGGTCCAGCAGCACCAGAATCATAGACCCCCCGCCGTCTAGTGACATCCTGATGTTGTTGGTCACTGCTAGTAGGGCTGATTCGGTGCTGTGGTTTGGCCTGAACCCAGATTGTGAAGGGTCCAGGCCTTCCGTTGCCTCGATGAAATTGGATACATGGGTGTTCACGTGCTTCTCTGTCATCTTACCGATGTAGGGAAGGAGGGAGATGGGCCGGAGGTTAACAGTAACCTCTCATAAAAGGAATGAACTGATTCTTTTGTTTCCTGATTTGTCCTTTCTATTTTAACCCAATCAACTTCTTTGGGTGGAATTTTGTTTTTCATCCAAACGATCACTTTTTCGTAAAAATCCATTACAAGAGGATTTGGGGCACCTGTTTCTTTAATTCGTTCAGGTTCTGTTTTTGGCCAACTTATTGATATTTTACATTCTGTCCAAAGATCTGATGGTACGACAATGTCGAAAAATCCATCTAAATCAATCCACAGAACTTTTGACACTTTGATAAATCTATCCACTTGTCTATACCACTCTACCGGTTTCTCCCTCAATTTTGGAAAATCATTTGTGAATAGCAGTATGTCCTGTCTTGACCAAGGGACATGAACATATCCTCCACCTGCAATCTCTCTCATTGGAAATTGTTTTGACAATTTTTCCAATCTTTCATCTTCCTTCTTTTTCGTCCATTTTACTCTCCATTTATTGAGTTCTCCCAGCTTTTTGATGTAAACAATCAAATCTTTTATATGCACTATTCTTCCCATTGAGTTCAAACTCTCAATGTCACTTTCTGAAAAGTCTAGTCTGTAATGTTTTGCAAAATTCTTTTGTTTACTCACATCGATTTCAAGTTCCGCTGCTAGATCTTCTAATTGATCATATTTATTTTTAGTTTTCCACTGAATACTTTTACAAATGAACAATAGTTTGTCATCTCGATAATAATTTAAACTATCTGGACCAATTGTTCCAATTATTAATTCTTCGATATTTGCTTTTAATTTAGCCACATCAAGTTTTGGAGTAGTTACCCTAACTTCAGGACTCCCTACATCTGAAATAGCACCCATTGGTGTTTTTGGAGATAAATCCTCATTAAAGGTTAAATCTGGCATTCTCGATCTCGAAGAGTTTATTTCGGATATGTCTGAGTAAAATTTTTCAGCAGCCTTTTGAATTTCTGCATTTAAAGGAATAGTTAACCCTGTTTTGTTTGATTCTCTTTGGTCAAATACAGGCTGAACAGGACCAATCGTTACTGGAACTGTCACAGCTTCCATGCTTTTTGTCATTCGTTTGATTAATTCTTCTTTATATTTAAAATATTCAGCAGAATCAGCTGTTTCAATATTTCTTGTTTCCCTTGCATAGTCTTTTGGAGCTTCTCTTGCTCTTGGGGTCATTGCAAAATGTCTACCTTCATTTCGAGCATTATCAAATTCTGGTCTTCTTGGAGTTTCAATAATTTCACAATTATTTGGATAAAGTTTTGGAGTTTCATTAATTGGAGGTGCACTCGGTGAAGTTTCAGTAGAAACCACCGGAGTAGACCATGATCTAGGAGGTCTCAAAGGTTGATTCTTTCTAGCTGTAGTGTATATTTCTTCCATAACTGCATCTTCAGATTCGCTTTCTATAGATTTCCCAGCAGGAGTACCCATAACCATTTCCTGAATTAAATACAATCCTTCGCTCATGTTTCCCTGCCTCCACATTCGTAATCTGTCTTCATGAGTTTCTCTTCTCTAAGGTGGAGTTTTAGTAGGTCTTTTAATTCCACTAGCTTCTCTTTGTAACTGATACATCTCATCCTCCCACTCAACTAAAGCTTCAAATTGAGTTAGTCTCGGTTTTGGAATAAGAGCATTCATTTTCTCTCGTAAATTCCTCAAGACTTTTACATTAAATGAACCATCATCAGGCCAAGTTAAAACACCGTCGTTCTTAGTATAGCGTTTCCAGCTATCGAACCATAAAACAGTATGATATCCATATTCACCTTCCATGTACGCTGCAGGTGTTTTATACTTATGAAGTAATTTACCACCTCGCGTTTCGATTTTCTTGTCGGGTGAAAATAAATTTTTAAGTTTCTGAAATAATGTTGGCTTTTTCTCAACATGTTTAAAATGATAACTCATTTTTAAAAGTTAAATTTAATTCGTAAATTCGTTCGTAAAATATTTCCGGGATGTTCCGCAAAGCAACCAATCCGTGCGCGAAACACACCAACAAGCCAATGACAGTTGAGCTACGTCAGTTTCCTGCTCAACGAATAAAAATGGAGTTTTTCTGAAGGACCAATCAGCTTACAGGTCGTCAGAGACTCAAGAGCCAATCAGAGTATAGCTTGTGACGTAGGTCACCCAATCCCAGCGCGGCTCTGTGACGTACACAGCAGCTGCGGTTTCTCGCTTCTCACTCCTAGCGCTTACCCCTCCTTCACAAAATCTTTTCACAGCGCCATTTTAAGGGCACTTTTCAGTGTAAATTAATTCTTTAACAATGACAATAAGGACTCATCTGTTCGTTTCACTATTTAGGATAGTTTACATACATTCAAGTATCCACACTTCGGAATAGTCGGCGCTATTCACACTAAGGATAATTGTCAATCGTCGGTAGAGTAACTCTTACCCCACCCTTCTAACACGTAAAATTATGAACTCGTTTTCCTCTGAACGCACCGCGAAGTGACAGTTCTAAGAGTTCCACTTGAACATAAATTACAAATCAAATTCGCACTTTCACACGGAAAATTCCCTAATTTCAAACACACATGAAATCCGTACAGGACTCTCACCTGTTTATAGAAATCATGCACCGTTAGCAAAATAACAACGTTATCCGTACAGGACTCTAACCTGTTTATAGATATAAAACATGTACCCCTACAGGACTCTAACCTGTTTATAGATAATCATGCACCGACGCTACTCTGCCCTTCATTCAAGTTCGGATATAACTAATACTTTTATCACAGTGAGTTTTATGGAAGGCGCTTTGTCCCTATTCTCATGCTGCTCTAATTTCTTAGAAAACCCTCACTTTACAAGATTCACACCTAGCCCTAACACTGTGCTGCACGGCGACAACACTATGGTACACGGCGATACCACTTGTGATACTCGGCGATATCACTGCAAACAGAACAGATGACTTGCGTGACTAATTTCTCGCCACACAATCTATACCGGTATAGCTTACAGATAGCACGAAAAACAAACTCAACATGTGTTAAAACATCGATCCTATTTCCATACCATAACACTTTAGTAACCCTTAGCAACCAACATATTACCTTGGTTACCCTTAGCAACCATCAATTTCTGCTACCAGAGAATTGATCCAGCGGCCTATAGAAAATATATCAAAAACAACGCTACCCAACTTCATAACCTATAAACAAATTATTACACTAATTTATGGACCCATTTATAAACATGACATATTTGGGCCTACTGAATCAGGTGGTCAGATTAAACCTATATACACATTATTTACAAACTATATACAAATTTATACATCTGCGGAAAGAATATTATCATTCGAATAAATCCTAACCATTTAAACGACCACCATTGGCGATGGGATCTAGCTAATAGTAACCGGCACTTCTGAATAACCAAGACCAGCTTGTTTGTCAAAAGTAAGATTTTATTTACTAAATTATGGTATTTCAAAATGTAATTTTATTATCGTAAATTTATTAGCATTAGAGTAAGCATGTTTAAAAGCTTCATGAGAAAAATACAATTTAGTAAGAAATTCAAAGTTTAAGTAAGATTTAGCAGTTTAGCATTTCTAAAACCTAAGTCCCTAGCTAAGCTAAATAAATGGAAAATAAAGTAAAGTTCTTTGAGGATTCTTACGTGCTCCACGCAAAGTCCAGCAGCACTTCACCCTCATCGGAAAGTCAGAAAGCAGCAGCCAGCCCATCCCTAAGGGCATGACTTTTTATACCTTTCTATGCTAGCTAAACTAAGCGAAGGAAAGTTTTCACAAATCCTCGAAGTCCCATTGGTTGAGAGTGACAAGTGACATGTCACCCACATTTCAAAAGTTCCATTAGGTCAAGTTTCTTAAAGACCATTGTCTTTTCCGAATGCAACCAGGAGCTTCCTTGGTTTGCAACAATTGTAAATTAATGTTCTCACAGTGTTCATTTCATTTCCGCGGGTGCCAAGTTAGAGCTGACAAAATTGTCCTTTATCACTTGCTTCCGACCTTGGCCACGTCCGACAAAATGGTGACAGCATGTCAGATTTGCTTAGTGAATGCAGCTTTGACGAACACTTTTTTTCAGAATGGGCTTCAAGCGTCTTGTGCAGAAGTAAAATTCAGTTTTAGCAAACTCGAGTAAACAAGGCCCAAAAGCAGGCAACTTATGCTTTCTAGTAATAAACAAAAACAAGAAAAGTATTAATGTAAGAAATAATGTTGATTCTGTATCCACCCTAGGTTTACTAATTAATTAACCCTCCCGATTAGTCTAATGTTACCTAGCAAATGCAAACAAATAAAGCAGCGTTTATATCTACCAATCTTCATTAATCCATGAAACTTATGTGCACCTAGAATAGTAGAAATGACATCACATAGACAAGTAAAAGCAAAATAAGCACATGCTTCTTTTAAGTTTGCTGCAGTTAGTAATGACAAAAAAACGAAAACAACAAATTATTTTATTATTTTGTACGAACAAAAGATGCAACATTTATGCACGTTTATGAGCACGCATGTTAGTTCCCCCATGTGTAAAGTTTAATCTAGGTTGTATTAACACGATACATCACAAATTATTAATATTATTATTCATGTTATGGAAATGTGACTTTGCGAGTTTAAACAAAATTTTGTTTTCTAACTCGCTCCATCAGTGGTTGGAAACAGCACTTGAGATTCAGTCAGTGGTTGGAAACAGCACTTGAGATTCAGTCAGTGGTTGGACACAGCACTTGACATTTGGTCAGTGGTTGGATGCTCAATTAACTTAGGACATGCCCCTAGAGAACCAAACTACAACAATCATTCTATAATAACAGCAGAAAGAGAGAACTTATAGTCTTTCTTTGTCTGAAGCCTGGAAGTGTTTCCTTGCCTGAAGGTGGGTACTTTACTTCCTGCTTTGTTGAGGGGTCCTTTCGTCCTCAACAACCTGCATCTCCTACTTACTTTTGATTTAATCCAGCATGACCCTGGCCTCCCTAAAAAATATGTTTGCTGGACTCTGGTCCCTGGTGAGGGTGGATTCAACGTCTATCGAAATATATATCCCCTTGTGGAAAGCTAAATATAACACCCACAAATCTCCAAAACTGAGGTCAGAGACAGTATGGAAATTCTGATGCAATAAGTAAAGGAAAAGGGAGAGTTAATTCAGACAGTAATAAAAAGTATAAAGGGATTTATAAAGTTGATTTTTCCATAAAATAATATCATGGATGATATAGCGAGAAACCATGGATTCATGGTAAAAAAGGTTTGAATATCAGTACAAAATAGTGTAAAATTCAAGATTCCTAAGGGTCAATAAATAGTTATAAAATACAGGGCTCGTAAAATCATAAAAATATTACTAGACCTGCAGTTCTAGGAACTTTAATAATCTAACCGACCTAACTGTAATGTACTTGACCTGTAATCTGGTCTCAAACTGTGTGATCCTACGCCAATATTTTGTCTTATAGAGCCGCCTTTTTCTTTATTATCACATAAGAGAGCACCTTTAAATTTGCAAGTTCACTATTTCTGCTTGAAAATACTCTTTATTTACTAGACTAAATGTTTGCTCCATGTATAACAAGTATCAAGCCCATAAATAGGGTACTCGTGATTCCTGGAGTGCCTCTTAGTTCACTAATAGCATTGTCATCTGAGCAGGAAAAGTAATAATTCCCAGTTCATGTTAAAAAACTCACTTTTCCTAAATATATTACCAAAGCTTGCTGTGGTAGTGAATTTTAATTTACAGATAGCATATTTTCAATTGATATGGCTATAAAACGTTCCCACTACCATCTAGTTTGTAAATAATAGTAAACACTTTTTCGAATTGGGTTACAGCAAAATTATTAAAAACGTGCACATCACCAAGTAAAGTTTTTTAATTTGTTTTGATCCTATAAAAATATTTTGTCACCACAGAATTACAAAAATGGGTCTTCATAACTAGTGAAATATATTTTAAATGTTTGAACAGTTCACTTAGGGGCCAGATGTAGGAAGCCTAATACCGGTTGGTGACGGCCGAAATTACCGAATTTCGCCCGTTACCGACCGGTATTAGGCATTTGAGATGTAGGTAGCTACATTTCAGATTCGGTAATTTACCGAATCGGTAATTTAAGGAATCGGTAAATTACCAAATTCTTAAATACCGATTCGGTAAATTACCGAATCTGAATTGTAGGATGCACTCAAGTGAGTGCTTTTCACCTGTAAGGATTCGTTATTTACCACCAACTACAAGTTTGGTGATAAATAACGAAAACCGTTAAAAATGCAATTTTGTGCTTTTTAGGTTTCGCCTCGCCGAAAGCTGCGCAGCAGACTTTCGCGCAGGCGAAATCTTTAGTTCTAGAGTAGTGTGTGTAGTCCCACCCCTCTGTTCCATTGGCTAGCTCCATAAATGGAGGCTAGCCATTGGAACAGACATCTGTCCGTCATTGCCGGAGCAGATTCGTGGGCGTTCCCGCGATTTTTACTCATCCCACCCCTTTTCCTACGTCATGCGGTGGTGGGCGGTGTTTTTTCTTTTCTTTTTCAAGCCATGTTTTTGTCATTTGGAAGGTGTCTGTTGCACGGATGAGCTGCGCTATTTCTGTTGCCTGTGGTCTTCGTGTTACGTCGTGCTTGGCTCGTGGCTGTCGTCTCCGTCTTCCGTCTTTGCCCGGTATGTATGCTCCGGTTTTCGTGCGTGGCTGTCGTCTTTGTGCCTGTGGTCTCCGTGTTATGTTGTGCGTGGCTGCTTTCAGGAGCTGCTCGGCTCCGCTGGCCTCCCCCCTTCTCTCTGCCCTCCTCCGTCACGCTCTGCCACTCCCCCGGGCCCCAACCCCTCCCCTCCCTCCCTCTCCAGCTGCCATGCTGCCTCTGCTTGTTTAATCCTACTGCAGCGGCGGGAGGAGAAGAAAGCTGTGTCGGTATGTGAGATGCTGGGCGTGGGGACGGTGTGTGCGAGTTGTGGTGCTTGTTTTACTTTTAGTACCCATTTACCAGCCTTCTCTAAAAAGCAATCGAAAAAGTCAACTAGGTGTAGTTTGAGTCCTGCTGCTGTCAGGAGGGTCCTATTTATACCTTATAAACGTATATGTGACGAAAGAAAGAACATCCATTTAGTTCCCCCTTACGCCCGGCCCTTCAAAAGCAGTGTTTGTCTGTTGGATAAAGAGCTCTATTTATTTGTGGGCTGGCCCAGAACCTGTAGTGCAAAGTTTGTGACCGGTATTCATTTGGTAAATGCACGATTTACGACGAGGTGGAACTCTTGTGGGTGGTTCAGACAGGAGAAAGGTTGAGACTCGACGAGACTCCTCAGTGGCGGAAAGAAAGTTCTTAGATATATAGCACAATTTCATTAGGCGGAATGTAAATAAATAAATAACCAATGGCTGCGGTTGTGTCTTTAGGAAGCAAGTTTCTGGCAGAATTGATTGACTTGATGCTACTGAGCTGCGCTTAAAATCACCGCGTCTCTGGGTCAGTATCATACATGAGTTGCCTAGGATCACACATTGCACTTAAATGGCCGTCTGGATTTCGGCTCCGTTCACTTGGTGCCAACGTTGAGAATTTAGCAGCAGTGTGTTTTCCGCCGAGAAGATTGCAGCGCTGCACAAACCAAATAGTTCCTTTCTCACTGGGGCAGGCATTTCTATTGTATTATTATTGCTTTTAAGTAGCGCTTCATGCGCCGAGACGAGGTGTCGAAGCGTATCAGCAGATGGACCCTTTACACGATAAGAACGCTTGCTCGCGGCAAAAGGTAACAGTGAAAAACCCGCTTCCTTCTCCAGATAACTGGTTGTTTGGGGGAATTAGAAGGATGCATTTGTACGTGTGTCCCTTCCACACGGGCTCTCATTTCACAGGGGCCGGGTATTTCCAGTTACGGTCGTTGCTTTTACAACGACGTCTCCCACTAGGTGCTAGTATTGCATTACAGTGACAAGTGAACATGACAAACGGTGTCCCCTTCATGGATCCGCTGGCTCAAATCTTCCTCACACAAGGGGGACGGACTCTGGGGTGAGGGTGGGGGGTTGCAGCGGCTCAAATCTGGAGAGAATCTGTGGCTGATGGGCACGTGAGGTAGGAGTATTGGCTCACAGTGATGCAAAACCTGCCCCCCCCCTCCCTCCCGCAGCAGCATGGCGAGGGAGCCCTAAAAGGGCACTCAAACTGTCTGCTTCGCTGCTTTACAAAGACATTTGGCCTGATGGGGGAACCCCCGAGGGGCGTGCAGCCTGCCAGGCAGGTCAGCGTAGTGTTCCAACTGTGGAGCTCCGCCTTTCAACCGTTTATATTACTCGTATTGAGCCGTGCTGCTTTGGCTGAAACCAGCAGCTCTCACGAGGTACCTACACTAAATACTCTCCCTTTTATGTGTTGTAGTATGGGTATGCCCATTCAGTAGGCTGATCAGAATTTTAAAGGCACAGCTGGTGGAAAACCGGGACTGCCCTGGCAAATCCGGGACGCCTGGTCACCCTACCATTCAGTTTTATGTGGTCAGTTTATTTGAGGTCAGTTTCATATGAGCGCTCCTAGGCAGGGCTTTAAGAATGCCGGGTCCTGCTTTTGCTCAGCACGGCCAGTTCTTAAAAGCGGGTTGTGAGACGGGCACCTTTCGGTACCACCACTGCTCAAAGCCTTTGATGTAACCTCAAAGAGACTCGTTTTATTTTTATTTTACAGTTTCATCGTTTCAGAATTGAAGCATTTCAATATTATATACAACAAAGCCACAGTTGTTGCTTATTTATTTTATGCAACTAACAACCATTGACAAAGCTAATAGTCTCGGCTTGTTGTAGGTATAATGTTTTGTGTGCTATGGAGTACTAGGGACTGCAGAGTGACTGCAGAGGCTAATGGCAATGTAAATGACAATGCCATTTATTTATCAGTTTTCAAAACCAACACATAAATACAAATTTTGTCATTTACAATGCCAATAGCTCTAACTTTTCCAAAGGCGAAACCATTGCATTGTAAATGCCTGTTTAACAATGCCATGTGGCAGACAAACATGCCCTTAGGGCATGTATGTGTGCAACATGTGCACCCATGCACTATTCAGGGGTGCAACAGGGTGTCAATGTGACACCCTGCCACCCTTGTAGGTCTTCCCCCCTTACCTGGAGGCCCATAGGAATGAATGGGGAATACCATTTCGGTAAATACCGAATCGGTATTTACCGAATTTTACCGATTCGGTAAAAAATACCGAATGAATACCTACATACCATTTACCCATTCCAAAATATCGAATCAGTAAAATTTGGTATTTTAGAATCGGTAAACAGTATTTACCTACATCTGGCCCTTAGTTATTTCAGTGTTGTGTTAGAAAAAAGCCTGACACCTTACAGCCTTTCATTTAACATGCTTTGCACAGTTCAATTATCACAGAGTTCACTTTACAAACTCCTCTACCTTAAGTCATGGAAAGGAAAATAAATGTAATAAGATAAGCTGACTTTTGACCTCTGTCTCTGAAAGACAGCAAATGTGACAAAATAACAAAATGTAATGGCATTTTTATTGCTCTTTCCCTTTGTGAGCTATAAAGATGCCTTTAAATCTTGTTATGTTGTCACTTTTGCTCTGCTTTCAGAGACAGAGATAAAAAGTCAGTTTGTCTTCCCTAAAATTCGAGGATTTGAACTGGCCAGAAAGTGTGAGTAGTCCCTAAAAATAGCTGTCCTGAATACAGTGGGCCAGTGGATTTTTCGAGCCCTGAAGTAGATTTTCAAATAGTTCCAGTTCCATGGAGAGGAGCTACTCCTTAATGTAAACCTATGTCAATGATTCTAGAAAATTATTCACACTTTTTTGTGCTTTAAAGTTTTAAAAGAATCTGTTGATTTGTTAACTTTCCTAAAACAACATATATTGGAGTGGCCTCAACTGCTCATAACTCAGGCCGAACAGGCATTTCCAGCCACTTACGAAATGGCACATTTAATAAAGGTTCACATGGTTACTGCACCTAAATAAGCAAAATCAACAAATAAAAGCATTATTTGTGGCACAACATATTTGTTTGAAATGCAATTATAAAATTAATTCCGCCTGAATGCTAGTGGGTTGGAGAAATTGAGCTTTTGAATATGTAAGGTACAAGACATATAGATAAATGTATCTGAATGCCCATCCTTAGGGGAAAATGAAATGATTATGCAACACCATTATAATTAATTTGAACATTATGCATACGTTTTAACCTGCTTCATATGTGATTCGAAACGTATTATTCTTTTTATGTCACAAGGTGGATAAGTCAAAAATAAACATATATTTCATATGTGCGGCATGTAATGAAAAACTTTTTAATTTTATTAATAAAGATTACTTAACTGAAAATAATTGTCTGGCTCAATGTACTAAATTGGAAAGTGACAAAATTAAAGTGCAAGATATACAGAGTATTTAGGTACATGCTTTCCTTTTTATGGATCTGGACAAAATAAACCTTAAGTCCTGAATTTTTTATAATTGCTTTGATCGACTAAGGAAAACAAATTCAATTGAAAAGCTTATAGTTCTCGAATATTGAATAGCATACTTCTAGTGAACCAAATATTCTTCTTCTCTTCTTTCCCTGTTTATTTCCTGTTTCTCATCTTTACTGTCCCCTTTTCTTACTCTCGTTTTGCTTAGTAGTTTGATTTGTGATTTCTGTTCCTTTATTTATACTCTCTTTCATTTACATTTTGTAAGATTTTTCTCCGATATTCTTCCTTTTAATTTGATTCTTTTTTATTGTATTAATTTTTTGCTTACCTCTCTATTTTTACTCTTCATTTGCTAATGTAGTGGGTTTTTAAGTCGTACATGCTCCTATGTTTTTGTTATATTATCTTAATCAGAGTTCTCCACATGTATGATATAGGGATTGCGCTAAGTGCATTTAACTTAAACAGCTGTATAAATTACATCTATATTATACTTCCATATTTCTAATTAAAAAAATTTTGAATCTTAAAATGTTGATACAAGTCAATTAATTCAAATCCATATTTTCGGACTGATATTTTCATATGGTGTTGGTCTTCAAAACAGGTTAAAAGCTGGAGGCAGAACTGAAATGACCATGTCATTATAGAATAAAGAGTCTCCATTGTAGGTCATATCTAGTCGATAAAAAGTATTGGCAAAGCCAAAAGGTCTGACGTTGGCCGCCAGCCTTTTGGCAATACTTGTTTAATTTTTTATGGTTTTAGGGAACGTTATTGCTTGGGACGCTGCCACCAACGCAAAAAACAAACAAAGAGAAAAATTTTTTTTAAATGGCTAAAACTAAAATTGTTTTTCTGGTCTCAAAAAAGTACACAATACCATGGGACTCTCTGGCACTGGAGGGAACTACTTCATGTTTGGATGAGCACCTTGTGAAAGGGCAGCATGCGATAACTCATAGGGAAATCAGTCAATGGCTGAGCTGGGCTGACACACTGCCCCCTGACGCATACTGGAGTGGGTGGAAGAAAAATGTGAATGACACAATCAGAGACCAATGGATGAAGTCTGGCTAAAAGCCCGTATAGGTAACTATGTTATACATGTTTTTAGTAAAATCAAAAGGTCTTATCTAACACAGACATAAAAAAAGCCAATCCATTTGGCATTGGCTGCCATTCTCTTGCATTTAAGAGAGGAAAAAAAAAGAAAAAGGAAATAAGGCAAAAAACTGAGAATAGGGAAAGAAGGCAAGAAAAAGAATGGAAGGCAAAAAGGAAAGAAACAAGACAAGGCAAAAAAGAAGTAAAGAAGGAATTGAAGAGGAGAGGAGGAAAAAAGAGGAGGAAAGAAAGAAGGCAATCGGAGAAGGAAAGTAGGCAAAAAAGAAAGGACTGAATAAAGGGAAGAAAGAAAGGAAGAAAGAAATTAAATAAGGAGACTAAAAAGGAGAAAAACAAAAAAGAAAGAGAGCAGAAAATAAAAAGGAAAAAGGCATTACAGAAAGAAAAGAAAAAATTGGAAAGTAGACAAAAACCAAAGAAAGAATGACAAAAAAAAGGTAAGACAAAAAAGAAAGGAGGGAAAAAGGTATGTTATGTTAGCCAATTTGGAGAGCGCAGCGTATACCCGGCGGTGTCTTGGCGCTAATGTCTGCAGAACACCAGTAAGTCAACTTGAGATGGGAGCCTAGGGAATGAAAAGCCATGTCTTTAATTTTTTCTGAATTGGAGAACGGATGGGGCTGCCTGCTTTTAGGGGTAGCGGAAGAAGGTTCCAAGCTCTTGACGCTCTCACCACAAAACTACTTCCATCCAATTTTATTTTCTTAAATCTAACAAAATGAACTTTAAAAGCCCTTGATAATCTTAAATTTCTAGTTGATGTATACCAGGTTAGTGTTTTAAAAAAAACAAGGGTCCAGAGTCATGAAGTGCTCTGAAAAGTAAGACAAAGTGCTTTAAACTTGATTCCATGTTTGACCTTCAACCGGTGAAGGTCATCCAGTGCATGGGAGGAAGATTGATGTCTAGAAAGTACCACTGTTAAAGATTGAAGGATTTGTTAGCATGAGCTGAAAGCCATTTTGTATGTTGGCAGCCATTTTAGTTAGCCATGTGCTCGCCATGTGCTGTTTCCCTCTTCAGAGCCTTGCACATGCTCAGAAGGGCCTAGCTAGTAGAATGCACCTGCTTCTCTCATACAACTGTCAGGTTATTTTTGCTGCAGTATGGAGAAGTAACTCTCCTCCCACTTTGTTGAGCAAGCAGATCTTGCATGCCCATATTAGGCATTTTGCATGCTTACATGAGCCAGCACTGCCCCCTTGGTCTTATGCTGACTATGTAACCCTAGGCATATACAAAGCCCCAGTTTTTTTTACTCCTTAGACTGCCTCATGCAGTTGCTTAGGGTTCTGTGTGACGTAGTCTCCCTCATCTGAGGTGAATAAATGCATTCTTTTGATATTTCAGCTTCTGTGCCAATTTCTTCTTTGTTGGTTTAAAAGGACTAAGTATCAGTGAGACCCCTGAGAAGGTTTCTATGTTCGTCACCAATAGTGACCTAGCTGCAGAGTTTTGAAGAACTTGCAGTTTGTTCAAATATTGGGATTAAATGCCATTGTAGAGACCGTTGCAGTAATCGATTTTTGATAAAACGAGTGTGGAGATGACTGATTTCCTAACTGCAATGGGGAGGAAATTCATTATCTTCTTTAGAATTCTTAGCACGTTATATTATGACGAGATTACTGTATTGATTGTTTGCCTAAATTTAGGTGGTCATCTAAGATGACTCCTAAGCTCTTTCCTTTGCTAACTAGGATAGGAATGGGACCCAATTCGACCGGCCAGCAAGAAGCTGACCAGAAGTTAGGATTATTCCCAAACAATATCACCTCTGTTTTCCCCGCATTAAGCTTGAGACAATGTTTATCCATCCAAATGTTAATATGTCCCATGCATTGCTGTGAATGCGATGACTCCTCTCATTGGAAGTGTTTCGCATCGAGCATACAAAAAAAAGAAAGACGGATTTAAGTATAGAATGCTGAAAAGAGAGAAATAAGGAAAGAAAAAGGGAAGAGGGCAAAAAGAAGGAAGAAATAGCAGAAAGAAAGAAAAAGGAAAGATGGCATAGTAGAAAGAAAGAAAATAATGAATGAATGAAACAATAAAAAAGTCGAGAAAGAAAGAAGGCACAATAAGACAGAAAGACAGAAACAAAAAAGGAAAGAAGGCAAAACATGAATAAAAGGAAGAAAGAAAGAAAGAAAGAAAAAAGCTAAAAAGGATAGAAAGATTGAAATCCAAGAAAGGAAAAATGCAAAATGAAACACAGAAGGAATGCAGAAATAAAGAAAGAAATTAAAGAAGGCAATACAAAACAAAAAAGGAAAGCAGGCAAAAAAGAAAGGGAAAAGGAAAGAAGGCAACAAAGAATGAAGGGAAGAAAGAAGGCAAAAAAGAAGCAAAGAAGGCTTAAAGGAAACAAAGAAGAAATATGAAACGAAAATAGGGAAGAATGAAGAAAAGCAAAGAAGAAATGGAATAAGGAAAGAAGAAAAGAAAATTGAAAGAATTAAAAAAAGACAGAAAGATGGAAAGAAGGCAAACAGAAGGAAAGAAGTCAAAGAAGAAAAAAGGAACAAAAAAAGGAAAGAAAACGGTAAGAAGGAAATAACAGGGGAATGAAGGTGGGAAAGAAAGAAGGAAAGGAAAAGGGAAATAGGGCAAAAAAGAAAAAAGGGATAAAGGACAGAAAGCAGACAAAAAAAGGCAGAAAGAAGAATCGTAAGATGGAAAGAAGGCAAAAAAGAAAAAAGAAATGTAAGTAAAAAAGAGGCAAGAACCAAAGTAAGACAATGGAAAGAAGGGAGGAAAGAAGTTTCACAGTATAAGATATTGGATACTAAAACCCAAATCACACCCCACTTATATTTAAATAAAAGCGTTACAAGTGTGTAGCAAATAAAAAAATATAAAGTATGATTTTCTTCCAGGGCAAAGTTTAATATAATATTATTGGTGAAATCAAGGCCAGGAAATAACTGCGGTCAGATAAACAAAGGTCACCCCAAAATGAATTTACAACAGTGTTGTCAGGAGACAGAACTAATAAAGCTGGAATGTGTCCTGTGCTCCCTTTAAATGTGTCCTGGTATCACATCAAGCAACAGTAAAGAAATTATAAAGTAAAAATTAAAACACTAGTACTAAAGGGAGCTACCTGTCCCACTAGATAGAGGCCTTCTCCCACCAGCCTAGCAGGGGGTACTGATAGAATGACCTTCCGATTGATATAGTGTGTGCCCGGCTGCAGAATCAAAATGTATCCTTCTGTACCTCATTTTTTTAGCTGCATCTGCCTGGAAAATTCCATTTTGTGTGTGCCTTCATTGGTTCTGAATTGTACATAATGTATCTCTATGCTTGCTACTGCCAGTCTCTCTGGGCAACTGGTGAATAGGGTACCTTGGGAACTACTCAGGACACGGGTTAAATAAGTACTGCACCTATAAACGTTGGTGGTGCCATGTTATACGGTTACCACTAAAAAGGTAGGACTGCATATTAGGATGAAAAAGCTTCAGAATGTAGGGACTGAGTCTATCTACACCATCAGAGAATGTCGGTCCAATTCCTTGCTGGCTTACAGTCCCTTTCCCGAACCCCTAATTTTTCCTGGGTAAAAGGCGATTTTGACAACCTCAGACATGATACTCTGATCCCCAAGGAAATCGTGGAAACAGATCTTACCCTTTCATAGTTTACTCATGCATGCCCAGGGTAAACACAAGATACAAATTTAGATTCTCAATACATTTATTGAGACAGTCATAGTCTTGTATAGAAAGAATGAGATGCGAATATTAGGCAGATAAAAAAAGGAGAGTAACCGGAATTTCTAACAAGGAAAAAATAATAAACAGTCCAATCATTACAATTGCCTTTATATATATTCCTAACTATCACTAACCCTACCCTCAGAGCATAGAGGGTAAACCCTGCGCCAGATCTCGAAGGTTCACCTGAGCCGCCATACCTGGACAACTGGACCAAGGAATAGGCCTGAAGTGGAGTTGGCAATCCCTCTCTGCAGATTGAAAGATCAGCATCAGGAAAGCTGCATGTTGAACACAGGATTGTTTCATAACAGTCATGGTGGGAGTGCTCCTCCCACCCGTAAAGGCCAGGACACACTTTATGTAATGAAACCCTCACTGTATTCGAGGCACAGATCTGATGTAATAATATGTCTTGATGCTAGAAGCTGTCTCCAAATGGGCAAAAGAAGAGGTAGGATATCTTGTTCTATGGTCCTAAACTGGAACAGAGTTACATACTAAACAGCAACAAAGGCTTCCTCAAAAGAAGCAATATGTACAGCGTCTTGTCAGAATAATATCATGCATGCAAATAATATTTCTAAAACAATTTTCAGCCTGAAATGTGTGAAATATAAATCTAAAATGAAGAACCAAAGTGGGCTCAAGAAGGCCTCACAGCAGACGCAGTTCTACAGCTCTGCCAAAACATATTTGCTGTCTCTATAGTTTCCAGTGCCAGATGAACAAAAAGAAACCCCAAAGATGCCAAGGAAAATTTATTGCAGATAAGTACTCGCAATCAGTGAACAGCCGCAAGGACAGCGGAACCAAAATCCCCAGAAAAAACCTCCCCCACCCGCAATTTATAATGGGAGATCAACGTATGTGGGGAGGACCAAGTCGCCGCAGCACAAAGATATTTCAAGGAGGCCCCCTTAAAAGAAGCCCAGGAGGAAGACACACCCCGGGTGTATCAACCCTAAATGACCGAGGGAAGGGAGACATCCGAATGCAGTTAGGCCTAGGAGACAGCGTACCGAACCCAACAAGAAAGGGTAGCCGAGGTAGGCCAATGACCGTGGTGGGCAACCCCAAAGGTGACAAATAAAAAATCCACCTTGCAAAGGGAGGCCGTACACTCAAGGTAGATCACCAGAGCCCTAGTCAAATCCAAGGATTGGAGCCGGATCTCCCATTCCGCAGAGGGGGCAGGAAAAAAGGCAGAAAGGACAATATCCTGAGACAAATGAAAAGGAGAGGACATGTTGGGAAGAAAGGCTGGGTCAGGACGAAGGACCACCTTATCAGGGAAGAAACGCAAGTAGGGAAGATGGCAAACAAAATGCCAAGCTCCCCCAAATGCCTCCTGGAGGTAATGGCCACCAGAAAACAAACCTTCAGGGAGAGAAACTCCAGAGACCCAGAAGGCAGAGGTTCAAACGGGGAAAGCTGCAAGGCATGAAGGACCAAAGGAAGATCCCAGGAGGGAGCAGGAGAAGCAACGACAGACTGTCGAAGAAAGAAAATACTGTGCAGAAGGTGAGAAGCCAAGGACTCAAAGGAGACAAGAGAGTTCCCCTGGATAGCCTTAATGGCGGACCACTGGCTGTAGAGAGTAGAGACCAACAGCCCAAGCAAAAACCCATCCCGGAGAAACTCAAGCACAGAACCCCCCTCACCGGTTTCAGGGGCAAACCCCGCAAAGAACACCAAGCAGAGAAATGTCTCCAGTGACGCTCGTAGATCTTAAGGGTACTACTCTTCCGAGGATTCTGTATAGACAGGGCCACTACAGAGGAACAACCCAAAGACACTAGCCAACGCCTTTCAATTTCCAAATCCCCAACACCAACTGGCTGAGAGCCTGACGATACAGGAGAGGAAAGCGGAGCGGAAAAGGAGACAACGGGAACTTCCAAAGGGGAGCGACAGCCAAATGAAGAAGGAGGGGATACCAATGCTGGTGAGGCCAAAAGGGGACCACCAATAGCACCACCACCTTTTCCGCCCTGATCTTTGCCAAAACCCAGCTGAGAAAGGGAAAGGGAGGAAAGGCATAGAGAAGAACCTGAGGCCAAGGAAAACTCAGGGCATCCACCCCCCATGCCTCCCCGCAAGGAAGAAGGGTGCAAAATCTCAGCAGAAGAGAATCCAGAGGGGAAACAAAGAGATCCAACCAGAGCCTGCCAAACCTCCCCAACAGATCCCGATTGAACAGAGGTGACAGTGACAGAGAAACTGAAGAAGGAAGAAGGTGACTCAGCTGATCCGCAAGCCCACTCTCCCTCCCCAGCAGATAGATAGCCGTCAGACCCAGCAAATTGGCTTCCGCCCATGACCCAATCTGATATGCCAGGAGAGTTAAAAGAGGAGAGAGACTGCCCCCCAAATGATTCAAGTTGGCACGGGCCACCTGATTGTCTATCCGGACCTGAACCCACACGTCCTTCAGATGACAGGCAAAGTGCAGGAGAGCCTTGAACACAGCAGCCAGCTCTTTCCAATTCGAGGACATCCAGCTCTCTGCGGGGACCAAGGACCCTGAGTAGAAAGACCCCCGAGGGTGGCACCCCAACCCCAAGGGCTGGCATCTGTAGTCAGGGTACAGGGAAGGGGAGTTTCCAGGGGCACCCCACTCACCAGGTTGTCCGGAACCAGCCACCACTGGAGCTGGAGAGAAATGGTGGGAGTCACTGGAACAGAGACTTCGTAGTCCTGGGACCCCAGATCCCAGTGAGACAGATAGTGATACTCCAGATGGAAGAGGTATCTGCGAACCCAAGGAACCAAAAAAAGAAAAGCAGACATGTACCCCTGAACCTGCAACCAGTCCCTTGTGGTGGTCGATAAGGCAGATAGGAGGGACTCCAGACGAGGCCGGAGCCGGAGCTGGCGAGCCGGAGGAAGAAACACCATCCCCAACTGGGTATTAAAGAGAGCGCCAATGAACTGGAGTTCTTGAGACGGGGTGAAGTGGGACTTGCTGAGATTTACAAGGAACCCATGGGACTCCAGGCAAAGCCGTACCAACGCCACATCCTCCAGGGCCTTAAGGAGAGACGAGGAAGAAATTAACCAGTCATCAAGGTAGGGAAACAAAAGCACCCCCTGCCCAAGCAACAAACCCACCAAGGGTGACAAGACCTTAGTAAACACCAGAGGGGCAGAGGCCTACCCAAATGGGAGGACACAAAACTGGAAATGCTGACCCAGGGCAAAGAACCGCAAATACCTTTGGAAGAGATGATGCACAGGAATATGGAAATAAGTATCCAAAAGGTCTAAGGACGACTGAAAGGCCCCAGAGGAAACAAGGGAAAGTATCCTTTGCAAACTCACCATCTTAAACCTCTGGTAAGGCACATAGGAGTTCACGTTCTAGAGATCCAGGATAGGGCGGAAATCCCCCGTCGGCATCTTCACCAGGAACATCAGAGAGTAGCAACCATGACCCAACTCGGCCCCGGGAACAGGAACAATGGCACCCTTCTGGAGGAGATCCAGGATCCCCCGCAGCAACCCCAACTACCTCAGAGGATTCTGAGGAGTGGGAACAAAAAAATCCGGTGGACAAGAATAGAAGTCAATAGAATAACCTTTAACCACCAGACGAAGAACCCAGGAATCGATGACGTTGTAAGCCCAAGCGGAAGAGAACAGGCCAAGCCGGCCGCCCACCTTGAGATAGTCAGGACTTGGTAGAGGCATCGGTAAGGGCAGCACCCGCTGGCTGATGCCGGGATTTCACAGAGAAGGGGGTGCCACAACCCCTCCCCCGAAAGAGATGGGAGGAACCCCGCCCGGCTGAGGGAGGATTCCCAAAGGCACGCCTATAACCAAATCCCTGACCCCTCAGAGCAGATCACAGAGGTGTTAGGAGCTTACGATCTTCCACCGACTTCTGCAGGAGATCCTCTAGCCAAGGCCCAAATAACTTAGCACCATCAAAGGGCAAGCGAGAAAGAAGACCTTCCAAGACCTCATCCAGATGTTACAGCGAGCAGAAACAATGGAACCAGAAATTGCAGCAGTAGCAGACAGAGAGTCAAAAGTAATGTCCAACAGTAATCGGACCTGCAGTTCCATAAGGGACAGACAGTAATTAACGTCCTTCCCCTGCTGGAGGGCCTCAGACAAGACTTGAAAATCATAGAGAAGAGACTTGACCACATACGAGGCATAATCCCCCGCCCTGATGGAAAAGTTAGCAGCGGAGTAAGCCCATTTACCAGCACTGTCCACTCGTTTATCCACAGGATCGCTAGGCGAGGTGTCCTCAAATATTATCGAACCACTGGAGGCTAGGCCCACCATGAGAGAGTCCATCTACAACTGAGGGGGAAACTCAGTCCGAAAGTCTTGAAGAGGGTACTTCTTAGCAAGGAACCGCAGGAAACCAGCCCATTTTCTGGACAGAAGCCCCCGGATGGCCTTATGAATGGGAAGGGCGTCAGGCTCATTCCGACGGTACTGGGAGACAAAAAACCTCCTCCTCCAGCTGGAAATACCAAATTGTCCTTCAAGTGCATCAGGACCTCCCTCAATTCGGCGACCTTAATAAAGCGCCCATGCTGCTCCTTATAGGAACCATCAGAGTCAGGGTCAGGCTGAAAAGAACTTCTAGGAGCCTTATTAATCATAGCCTGCAGGACATCAATATCCATGCATCCAGGCTGCACGGAGGAAGCAGGATCAGAATCTGACCCAGAAGACAGGCGTGGACACTTCACAGAGCGTTTCTCCTCCATGACGAAAATCACAACAGCTGTGAAGGAAGAGGATCCTTAAAAAAGGGGGCGAGAGGCACTGTTGCCAAGCAATTGGCCCCACCCCCCGAAGCGGGACTGCCGAAGACAGCCACCCAGAGACCACAAAGGACCCCAGCAATGTTCTTCTAGGACATTGCTGACTATAAGTATACATTATTGATATCACCGAATTCAGTACTGTAGCTATTTCCATATGCATTGGAATTCAAAGCATTTCAAACTAATTTCTGCTTCATTCAAATGACACGCTTGACTCGTGCATGCCACCAGAACAATATTTGCACAGGCAGTTGTAAGGTGAGGTTTGTGATTGTTTTCAGGTATCACACATACTTTCACACTTGTGATGGTGCACCCAGCTCCATAACTGCTTGTATCACAGATTTGTCATCCAGTTCCAAAGAGGAGAAGATTTGACCCTCAACTTTGTAGAATGTATTACCCTACAATCACTAAATGACCCCAATTCTCAAAAGCGAAGTGATGTTTTTCATTGCAGCGCTGTAGACCTCATAGTCTTTGCAGGCATTTTCTAAACACAGTGGTGTGATAAAGCTGTCGGCTGGGGGGAGTACACTGTGGTCCAGTGGATTTCTCTGTGTTCGTCGCATTTTTAGAACACTGCCAACTTTTTCCGGAACATTCCCTTCTTTCTCAAGCCATTCAACCCTAGCAAAAAGAAACACAGGCAAAAAACTATTTAATGAAGCATTTATCTAAAAAATTTATGATATTTGTTTAAGCCATTAGAGTCACTCGAGCGCGTTAGCATGTTTTTGATTAATCATGTTGACCTGTTTCCTCATCGTCTTATTTATTAAGATTTTAATATACAGAATGCAAGTCTTCAGGGAAAAACCATATTAGAAGCTATTATAACCGTTGTAAGATCCAAACATTCTATGGGGCATATTCTCAAGAATTTATCGCTGAGTTATCAGCACTTTATCACAGCCAAAGTCGCGATAAATGTATCGCCCCATTCACAAGTTGGTGCTAACAGCTGATACCACCGGTTTACCTGCAGCCACACAAAACATCGCCACAGATGACACCGGCAACTATCGCTAATGAGATGGAGAGTAGGCGTTCCCGTGCAATAAGCCGCGACAACACCACTCCGCAACATGAATGAGAATGTTCACAATACCAAGTGTGGCGTGGATGTGATGGCCAAACTGCAGTATGCTGACCACACACATATTCATGTCGACATACATCTCTGGTGTATGGAGTGTAGTGGACAGGGTATGCAACCATGTCAACCCAGCCAGTGGGGAAGATCGCGGAAATGTAGCTTGTTATGTCCCCCCATGTAAGCGTGAGCGGAGTGGGCTGGCCCGGTGTATACCAGGCCAGCGTGGGGGTGTGAATAAAAAGCACGTAACTCTGGGCGTGCTTCTCTTCCGGAATGACCAACGTCTCTGCCAGGGCAGCGCCTCTCACCCTGCCACGAGGCCGACACTGTTGCTGTGAGGGGTGTTGCCTGCGATCCTGTGCGCCTGCTGCACCCCGGGCCACTGGTCCCCGAACCCGTCTTGCCCGCTCCTGTGCACCCAGGCCTCACTGCTTATGTGCCGACACTGGCGTTTGTCAAAGAGGGCCCACCATGTGCCGGTGCAAGCTCCAACCAAAAAGGCCTGAGACCTTGGCAGCCTCCTGAGACCGTCACGGCCTCCGCGACACAGGCCCGCAGTACTGATTTCTCGTTGATGTACTCCACTGGCATACCCAGCGGACTAGTAGGTCACACAGTCTTGATTATAAATGTCAGAGTACATTTTCTATGGCAGAGTTTATAACACTGTACTCCCTTCCATTTGGTGCCACCAACCAGCATTCCAACCACACGTGTGTGTGGGCCCTCGCAGACTACTGCCCTCGGGCCACACTGCACTGGAGTAGGTCACACATTTGGAACTGAGTCTTGATTTCTTCATGGCAGAGTTCATATCATTGCACGCAAGGAGAGGTGTAAGAGGAAGACGCGTTTTAGTCAGGAGGAAAAAAGGATTATCGTTATGGAGGTGATCGAACACTACCAACAACTGCCCTGTTGTCACTAACTCTGTGCATCACGAGCCAATGACACGTGGCTGCGGGCAACTGCTGACCGCTGCCTCCGGCCTACACTGTGGTCGAGTAGGTCACACATTTGGGACTGAGTCTTGATTAAGCAATGGCAGAGTTCATATCATTGTACCGGCCTCATCGCAGACTGCATCCCCTCTCTGCCCCAAAGCCACTAAGTCTGTTTCCCGACATTCATCGACACTCTCTGGTTGAACTTTGGTGGCGTCTGAGTCGACGGACTGGGGGTTGTCTTCATCCTCATGTAGCTGATACCGACTTGGAGGCTGTAGCATTCCACTCCTCCATTTGCCGCTTCCGGATGGCTTCTGCCCTCTGTATCATGCCCTGGAGGACACCTTCCACTGTCCCCCGCAACCCTCCGCCACATTCACCTTCGACATCGACGAGGACCCGCTCAGTTTGCGTGGCCCTACCTCAGTGCACCGCAAGTCACCGTCCCGTTGCGGTGTGTCTGTGCCGGCCACAGTGCATCCTGGGCCACTAACTCTGTGCAGCTCAAGTCAGGGTCCCTGTCTGATGAGATATTGGATGGCCTCTGGGACAATGGCCTTGGGGTCATCAAGGCCATGTGTCTTTGGCTCTGCATGCTCCGCTCCCTCTAGCCTCAACTGCGGTCCACCAGGGCTCACACATCAAATCGAGTCCTGACCAGCCCGGAAGTCGCACGCCACCACAGCCAGGACCACCTCCAAACCCCAACTGCCAGAGTTGAAACAGTCATACTGGCAGACAAACGAAGTTACTGTCGTGGATGCCATCATCTACCTGATACCCTGCTCAGCACTCCAGGTGCCACTAACTCAGTGCACCACAACTCATGGATCATTTTTGATTGAGTTGTGTGCTGTGGAGAGCTCACGCAAAAATGTCACCTCAGGCAGTGTGGGAGAAATGGGACGATGATGAGGAAGATGATGCAGGTGTAACACACCCGACTGCAGCTGCATCAAGAATATCCCAAAGGGACACAATCCTAGACAATTTCTTCACATGAGCGCTCTCAGCTCTAGTGCCCCAACCTCAGTGCACTGCAGCTCACGGACACTTCTGTTTGCATATTGGGTGACCTCTGTACTTGCTCTGGCTACCAACATGATGCTCCGCAGTTGTCTCTGTAATGCTGGTGTTTTCTGTTTCAATTTTAATAGTGTTCACTGTTCAAGTTGTTACCAGCACCAACCACTCCAAGTGGGCTGGCTTACACTCACCCCACACACATCCAGCACAGGCATCACTGTACATGTGACCCTGCGAATAAAGAGGCCGGGTGCATTTGCCCGTAGCCAGTTCCACAAATAATCTGCGTGTGTCCGTGTGGTCATAATGTATGCATGTGGGCCCCGGCCCCTACAACATTACATTGTGCTGTGTACAGCGGACGCAACCATGTCACCGCTGGCAGTGGGTAAGACCTTGGACATGTAGCTTTGTCGTTACCCACTCAATACGCAAGAGGAGTGGACTGGGCCGTCGCACGGAGGCCTACCATGGGTGTGTGAATGATAATTGCGGGGCTCTGGGAGTGGTTCAGTACAGCAAATGTACAAATGCATGTGTCTCTGTCACAGTGTGGGTCTCCTTTGTGGGGTGTAAGTGGTCCCTGATGGGACTTAGACATCTACGTATGAGATCTAGTTCGGATTCCATGAGCTCTGACCCCTCCCTCACTGTTCGGCCACCTCCTTTTTAGCATTCTAACACCTGGCATTGGAATGCGATGTGTGCCTCGGTGAAGTGTTGGGAGCCAGCTGTGGTGGCGGGTGCTTCCTGCTGTGTGGTCTGCGCAGGGGCTGGGGTCTCCTCTATGTAGATTGGCTGCCCTGCTCCTGGGGGTGGGTTGCCTAAGAGGTCCATGAGCTGTTGAAGGGTGATGGTGTTGAAGGTGTGGTGGTCCTCTCCAGCATCACTGATGAGGTGTTTGGTCTGCTCTGCTGGAGGTGTTTTTTGTCCGTCTGCAATGTATGACAATGTACATTGTGACTGTTTGGGAGGTGCTGAATATTTGATGAGGGACAGTGGACATTTAGACTACATGACGGATGTGAGGTTGTACACGTACATTTCCATCTCACAGTTTCCTGCTATGTTAGATGTGATTGGCCTGTTTCTGCGCATGAGCGGACCCATGTGTGTCCTCTGTTCTGCAGTGTCAGTGTTGCACTTTGTACCACATTGTCGTCGGATGTGCTGATATTGCTATGTGCATGTGCTGAAGTGTGCCACGGAGATCAGGGACATGATCCTGGGTCATTGTGGTTGTGCAGTATGCTACACATTGTTGTGCATGTGTGCCATTGTGCCCATCTCCCCTTGTCCCCCCAGTCCCTGGTCGTTACTCACCCTGTTGATGTTGTGTCAGGTCCTATTGAGCTTTGTCCGTACACCCAACTCCTTGCACCGTCTCCATACTGATGACTGTGGCCTCCATTTCCTCCAGCTCCTCCTGTGGCGCAGGACTCCCCCCTCCTGTCAGCATTGCTGGGTTTGTGCTTGGTTTGGCTTTCCACATCATGCCAGCGCCTCTTGGCCTCCTCCATTGACCTCCTCGACACTCCGACTGCATTCAGGTTTGTCAAATTGACGTTCTGTTGATGGCAGTGTTTTGTCACCTCTGTGACGCTGATCTGGTTTTTCCTGCGGACTGCAGCCTGCTTCCTCTTCCTCTTCTCCTTGGCCTTCCCCGACCCTCGCGAGTGAAATGCAAAAGCATTGCATCCCTTTCATGAAGGTTTTGCATTTGACTCGTGAGGGACATCTAGTAACGACTGGTGGAACTGCAGCTTGATGTAAGAATAATTTCAATGACTTTGCATTTGACTCGTGAGGGACATCTAGTAACAACTAGTTGAATTGCATATCTTTGTAGAATTATTTTGAATACTATAATATTCACTGCCCACTGCTAATATCGTGCCATAATGCTTTGCAGGGCCTTTGGTTGGGATTGTTTTTTTTCCAATAACTGTGCTTGGGGTGGTCCTAAGAGGATGGGACCACCACCGAAGTTCAAAAAGATGTGCTTTTTGTTTATGCTCTTTGTGTTCAAGGCATCTGCTTGGTCCTGCCCCTAGGTTAGGGGGGACCCCAAAATCATCACCTCTCTCATTGCCTTATATTTGCATTCAAAAAGTTCACTTTTATGGATTATTAATATGTTTTTTAGCATGTAAAATTTCTTTATCAAAGCATCTAAGGATGTTGTTGATTTACTACGAAAGATACGATGTGAAGAGTTGCATTAAGCTAATTTTGCAGTAATTATCACACGTTCTTGAGAATATCCCCCTATAATTTTGATGGGAATGACAGGAAAAGTGTTGAATAGTCCAATTACAATAGTTTATTCCTGGTTTATGTAATTATTTAGTGCCTGGCTAATCCTACAACAATAGCTGAACAATTCCTGGGACCTAAGGCGAGTGGGCAAGTTGTCATGTTGTCAAACTTGGAAACACAGGTCACCAAAGGTTGCCAGTGGTGGTACAATATACCCTCTGTTCCTGCTGTGTGGCAGCTTCTCAATGGTTTGACTATCTGTGTATTGCGCACACCCATATGTAGCTAAGAAAATATGGTTTGAAACTTCTTATCTCGATATGTGTGTTTAGCGTGCTAGTCATGTTCGTGGGCTGCCTACCCCACGAGAAACTATACCTTACTGCAAGTGCCACTGGTCACTTGTAATCTGGCTGCACAGCTCATGAATGCCTCAAAGATTTTTGCACGAAATAATCTTGTGTCACAAAAGTTTTATCAATACTATTTCTTTTTTTATAAATCATGGTGACTATTCATGTTTACAAGTCACGTTGAGTATGTATTCAAACACATTTTTCATTTGTGCTTTGTCAAATACTCAATCAGTGGATGGAACTCGCACAGCTTATTCAAAACGATAAAGTTGCGCAGATTTTAAGTTCTGTAGTGTGCTCGGAGGTAATCACTGTCTGGCCAGGCAGTGAGGAATCCAAGAGAACTAATACATAGCTCCCCCGCTTGGGAGAGAGCACCTTCGAGCACTACTGAGGGGGGACCACTGGGTCTTATTCTGTAGAAAAACAGTTTTTTTCAACACACGGTGGTGTTAGTCCAACATTCACAGTTTATTAAACTCTCAATATGTACTTGGTTTAACATAAATCACTGGATAGTTGGTATTCAAGATATCTTAATCAGCGAAGCATTGTTACACATGATAGCAAATCCCGATGCATTTCGGGCCACGCCCTTCCTCAGGGGATTACTCTACAAGCAAAAAACAGAAATATATGGAATCATCTATACATTCTCAAACTGACAAATTCAAAGCAAGATTAAATACAACGAATAAACTATGTGGGAGAAAAGCAATACTAAGCAAAATCAGGCAGTGAGCGACCAAAACTATAATGAGAAACCCAAACGTGTATGAACTAACGCTCCTGTAGGAAATACCGGGCAAAAATTAACCTCTAAGTTTCCCTTGTTAACCCCAGGTCTATAACTGTATAAAGCAAAAAGCAGGGTACACATGCGTTAAGCGCATAGATACAACAGACAACATGTACAAAACATGAAACGGCTGTCGGCTTGCTAGGTAACATATAACAATAATATAAAAATAATCAGGGTCCCAGGAGGGTACTTGCAATAGCGTAACTACGCTAGAACTCCGCGGAGTTCCGTGTGGCAGGCAGTAAACCGAACTCGCGGTTAAGCAGCAGAGTAAACAAGCAAAGAGGAATAAACATAGTAAAAGGACTGGGATAGGGAACGCTATTGTGGGGGCCATGATGTAACGTGCAAATCTCACAAGTGTCAAATGAAAAGCATAGAAAAAAATAGAAAAAATATATATACGAACAACAAAACTCATCTGTAAAGGCAAAAAATGAGAAAATGTATAACAGTAAGAAGATCACAAGTAACATTGAAATTCCATGCGGTCATTTAACCCATGGGGCACCATGGTGGACATAAATCGGATCCAGAAATGTTCTCTTTTTAGTAACGTGTTCTTGTTATTCATAGTCACCTTGACTTGTTCCAACACTTGGAATTTCAGCTGAGCCACACTGTGTCGATGCTCATGAAAATGTGTAGCCACTGTGGATTTCAAGTTCTGGGTTCTAATGTTACTCTTGTGTTCAAGGATCCTGACACGGATCTTTCTTTCAGTGTGACCTATGTAACATTTCCCACAGGGGCATTTCAATATATAGATGACATTACTACTGTTGCAAGTAGCATTGACTCGTAGTTTAATTGGATAACCTTTCATGGGATGGTTGATCATATTACCTGGAATGCAGTTGTTACAATTACTACAGTTGTAACTGGGTTTTAAGCCTTTGTAAGTCATCTGAGTGTCTGTAGCATTGGGTTTTGTCAAAATTTCTTTTAGGTTTCTACCTCTGGTGAAAGCAAACATAGGGGGTTGGCTGAAAAGGCCCTGAAAGTCTGGTTCCATGGACAAGATGGGCCAATGTTTACGAATGATGAGTTGGAAGTGGTTGGAAATCAGAGAATATTTCGAGACCACCACCATGCGGTCTGTGTTTTTTTTATGTTTCAACTGGAGAAGTTGTCTCCTTGTTAATTTCTCACTTCTATCCACAGCCAAATCCAGGATCGGTGGGGGGTATCCCCGTGCCTTTAATCTCTCTAACAAGATTTTGATCTCTTTTTTGCTCTCTTGTTCATTAGAAACAATACGTTTAACTCGGAGTAATTGAGCATAGGGTAAATTGTTTCTCAAACCTAGACGGTGAAAACTTTTGTAGTGCAACGTAGAGTTCCTATCAGTAGGCTTACGGAAGATGGTGGTAGACCAGTCTCCCATCTCTCTGTGTATCTCCACATCCAGATAATGAACACATGTCTCATTGTATTCCCATGTGAATTGGATACGATTGTTGATGTTATTCCAGGTCATCAAAAAGTCAGCCAGTGTGTCTGTGGAGCCTCCCCACAGCAGAAAGATATCATCAATATATCTCAAGTATAATCTTCCATGCTCTAACCAACTAGCTTGATTCAGAATGTGTGTCTCCTCAAATTGTTTCATGAAGATATTCGCATAGCAAGGAGCTGCGCAATTTCCCATGGCCGTACCATTTAGTTGATGTTTCCATTTGTCCTGTGCCAAGAAGTAGCTGTGGTAAAGTGTGAACGTAGTTAATTCCATCAGGAACACTTTCAGATCCGGATCGAGATCAGATGCAGCTAGAACGTGTTCTATAGCTTCTATGCCCCAATCATGGGGGATGGAGGTGTAGAGTGAACAGACGTCAACTGTACACATGATGAGTTTAGTGTTTTTTAACTCTTCCATGCAAGATTCCAGCTTCAAGAGAAAGTCCGTAGTGTCTCGTACATATGACCTTGTTTTGAGAACGAAAGGTTGAAAATACCTGTCTAGGAATTTTCCAGTGTTCTCATGGATGCTGCCTTTGGTGGAAACAATAGGTCAAAATGGCGGTTTTGTGGGGTGCTTGTGCATCTTGGGTAACATGTACAACACAGGTGGTTTGGGGTTAATAGGTACCAGATATCTTCTTGTTTTGTCGTTGATAGTGCCATTGTCAAAAGCTCTATTGATGATGTGTGTTAAATTCGTCGAGAACTCCCGGGTGGGGTCCCCCGGCAAAACATTGTATATGTTATTATCCAAAATGTGAGCTTCCATTTGGTTTTCATAGAAAATGGTGTCCATAATCACCAGGGCACCGCCCTTGTCAGCGTTCTGACAGATGATGTTAGGATTGTCAGCCAGTTTTTTCAGAATGTTTCTTTCAGTCCTAGACAAATTACCATGTTTCAAAGATTGTTGGAATGGTAAACTAGCAATCTCTTGTTTGATCAAGTTCTCGAAAGAGTCGATGATCTTATGACTTTGTGGTGCCATAAAAGTGCTGTGTGGGGAAGTCCTCAAAGCATGTCTTCTTCTTGTGGTGGCATCGGGCTAATGTTCTGAAAAAAATGTCGTAGTCGGATGTTCCGTACCAGTTTGAAAGCACTGACTTCTAACTCTAGAGTATTAGTTCGAGTGGTGGGCACAAATGATTGCCCCTTTTGGAGGGTGTTGATCTCTTCCGTGGTTAATTGTGTGGAAGAAATATTTATAACTAAGTTCTCGTCAGAACTCATCGTCGTTTGTTGCTTCTCTTGCCCCTGATGGCGGGCGGTGTTGTTTTTTCTCTTTCCTCAACGGGTTTTTCCCTTCCGGGATCTGGTGGATGATCCTGGCCTTGTTCTAAAAAATGAACCGCAGGTTCAGTGGAAGTGCTTGGTGTCTGCGACTCTGCATTGGGTGATGGACGAGTGGACCGCTGTCTGTTGTCTTCCTCAGAGGATGATGTTTCATTCCCTGAGAAAGGATTATATAGTTTGTTAGGGCGTCGGCGGGCATACACCTCTGCCCAGGTGTACACCTCGCCGAGCTTATAGTCTATGGTGTCTCGTTTAAACTTCCGAAACTTTCTTTCCTGTGTTTCACGTGTGTGTTTTTCAAGTTGAGTCTTGACATTCCCCAACATTTTATTAAGGTCTTCTTCGGACATGGCGTTGTCCAGCTCATTCCTAATGGTCTTTATCTCCTGGGACAATTCTTCCAGTGTTTTTGATAACTCTTCCACGACCAGGAGGATCAGGTTGAGAGAGCATTTATTGAGGATGGAATACCATCGCTCCACAAACTTCACGTTGTTTTTACAAAGTAAAGGTTTCAAAGGGACCCTCAGGCCCCGCGGGATCCGTTGGGCACGATGGTACCGCACCAGTGTACTGGCGTGTAATTTCTGATTGGATTCTTTTTTTAGCAAGTAGAGTAATTGTCTGATGTTACTCTCGACACTGCGAGTGGTTGCAGTGGAGATGATGTCTTCATGAATCATGCCATATATTTTATCAGCATCTTCAATGGTGAAGGCGAACGTACTCGCCTTTTGGTCGGTCATGCCTGAAACCAAATCGAAATTCATTGTGAATTTTTTGGCGGCATGCTGAGCTCCTGGGTCAGAAAGTGGTGAATACTCAATCAGTGGATGGATCTCGCACAGCTTATTCAAAACGATAAAGTTGCGCAGATTTTAAGTTCTGTAGTGTGCTCGGAGGTAATCACTGTCTGGCCAGGCAGTGAGGAATCCAAGAGAACTAATACATAGCTCCCCCGCTTGGGAGAGAGCACCTTCGAGCACTACTGAGGGGGGACCACTGGGTCTGTGTTTTTTTTAGGTTTCAACTGGAGAAGTTGTCTCCTTGTTAATTTGAGAAACAATTTACCCTATGCTCAATTACTCCGGGTTAAACGAATTGTTTCTAATGAACAAGAGAGCAAAAAAGAGATCAAGATCTTGTTAGAGAGATTAAAGGCACGGGGATACCCCCCACCGATCCTGGTTTTGGCTGTGGATAGAAGTGAGAAATTAACAAGGAGACAACTTCTCCAGTTGAAACCTAAAAAAAACACAGACCGCATGGTGGTGGTCTCGAAATATTCTGTGATTTCCAACCACTTCCAACGCATCATTAAGAAAACATTGGCCCATCTTGTCCATGGAACCAGACTTTCAGGGCCTTTTCAGCCAACCCCCTATGTTTGCTTTCATCAGAGGTAGAAACCTAAAAGAAATTTTGACAAAACCCAATGCTACAGACACTCAGATGACTTACAAAGGCTTAAAACCCTGTTACAACTGTAGTAATTGTAACAACTGCATTCCAGGTAATATGATCAACCATCCCATGAAAGGTTATCCAATTAACCTACGAGTCAATGCTACTTGCAACAGTAGTAATGTCATCTATATATTGAAATGCCCCTGTGGGAAATGTTACATAGGTCACACTGAAAGAAAGATCCGTGTCAGGATCCTTGAACACAAGAGTAACATTAGAACCCAGAACTTGAAATCCACAGTGGCTACACATTTTCATGAGAATCGACACAGTGTGGCTCAGCTGAAATTCCAAGTGTTGGAACAAGTCAAGGTGACTATGAATAACAAGAACACGTTACTAAAAAGAGAAAATTTCTGGATCCGATTTATGTCCACCATGGTGCCCCATGGGTTAAATGACCGCATGGAATTTCAATGTTACTTGTGATCTTCTTACTGTTATACATTTTCTCATTTTTTGCCTTTACAGATGAGTTTTGTTGTTCGTATATATATTTTTTCTATTTTTTTCTATGCTTTTCATTTGACACTTGTGAGATTTGCACGTTACATCATGGCCCCCACAATAGCGTTCCCTATCCCAGTCCTTTTACTATGTTTATTCCTCTTTGCTTGTTTACTCTGCTGCTTAACCGCGAGTTCGGTTTACTGCCTGCCACACGGAACTCCGCGGAGTTCTAGCGTAGTTACGCTATTGTAAGTACCCTCCTGGGACCCTGATTATTTTTATATTATTGTTATATGTTACCTAGCAAGCCGACAGCCGTTTCATGTTTTGTACATGTTGTCTGTTGTATCTATGCGCTTAACGCATGTGTACCCTGCTTTTTGCTTTATACAGTTATAGACCTGGGGTTAACAAGGGAAACTTAGAGGTTAATTTTTGCCCGGTATTTCCTACAGGAGCGTTAGTTCATACACGTTTGGGTTTCTCATTATAGTTTTGGTCGCTCACTGCCTGATTTTGCTTAGTATTGCTTTTCTCCCACATAGTTTATCCGTTGTATTTAATCTTGCTTTGAATTTGTCAGTTTGAGAATGTATAGCTGATTCCATATATTTCTGTTTTTTGCTTGCAGAGTAATCCCCTGAGGAAGGGCGTGGCCCGAAATGCATCGGGATTTGCAATCATGTGTAACAATGCTTCGCTGATTAAGATATCTTGAATACCAACTATCCAGTGATTTATGTTAAACCAAGAACATATTGAGAGTTTAATAAACTGTGAATGTTGGACTAACACCACCGTGTGTTGAAAAAAACTTTTTTCTACAGAATAAGACCCAGTGGTCCCCCCTCAGTAGTGCTCGAAGGTGCTCTCTCCCAAGCGGGGGAGCTATGTATTAGTGCTTTGTCAAATAAACATAAAAACAGACTCAAGAAAATCAACAAATAAATTCACTTTTGCAGCGATGTATTGAGATCCCAATTCCTTTCGGCTATCCTATCCCTTCTTCAGAGGCCATTAGATTGATTTTCTTGGGTCTGCTTTTATGTTTATTGTATGCTGAGAGATAGTTTATGTGTAATACGGGTTATGGTTAAGTATGGATTCGAGTAACAGTGAAAGAGGTTAAGATGTTAGGGGCAGATTTACAAGCCCCTTGCGCCACTTTTGCGTCACTTTTAACATGGGAAAAGTGATGCAAAAGTGGTGCAAGGGGCCTGTAAATCTGCCCCTTAGTTTAGCACTAACTACGAGCTGCAACACTTTCTGCACTGGTGAATGTTGAAACAGACAGTATGTATAGGTATCAAGGACCCCTGAGAAATTGAATCTAATAATTCCTAGGTCAGGGATAGACAAACAAGCGAAATGTAACAACCTAGGCAATTAGGTACAACTAGTCATATAAAGATGATAGTAGAGAGGAAAACACTAATTATAGTTCACATTCAAATATTTATTAACACAGTTAAAAATTCATTGAAAACCACATGATTATACAGTATGAATCAATTTACAACAATGAAGTTAAAATCAACATCATGACAAAAATACAAATTATATTAAAAGTTTAAAAAGTGGCACAAATATATCTCGACGCGCGTTTCGGCGACCAGCGCCTTCTTCTGGAGTTGCCACACACTACTAATTCTGTGACTTTGGAGTTTTTCAAGCAGTTTGTAATCCGAAAGTTCAATGTCAAGGATAGAATAGATCGATCAGAACCATTGGTAAAGTTGATTTTAGACTTATTTAAGTTCGTTTATTTGGATATTTATAGATAACGGTTCATATTATGGACTTTTGATGTATGGGACCAGGGATAACACGATAACTTTTTAAAAGCTGGTGCTGTAGCCCAAATTCTAGCACATTTACGGACGAAACCCAAATCAGGTGACCAACAGATAGTTACATGCCAAGACCGGTGGATAGATTAAAGATTACAGATCTGAAAGGGATATAAAACAAGGGTAGTGCCTCCTGGTCGCTAATTATGCTGACTGATGATGATTTAGGTAATGAATGGTAATCTTGATTTTCGGCATGAGAGGTTTATCATATGGAATGGACATAGATGGGAGGCTAATAATAGGAACCAAATTCGAACAAAATCCTACCATTGGTCGTACTAAAAGATAGAGATAATGTGGGAGGAAAAGTTAAGTAATGATGGTGCAAATTTAATATTTTATTATAGATAATTTTGAAAACTTGAAGTTGGATATTGGTTGATTGTAATGGGAGGCAGCTACTAGAAGTAGCTTGGTAAGATCTCAAGGTGCATTTTGGAAACTTTGAAATGCACAGATGATCTGCAGGAATTGGTTATCATATGATAAAAAAATATTTTTGCTTACATAGGACATATATGCTTGGCAATAATTTTGGATTTCCTTCCAGGTGACTAGTACTATTTACATATGGAACCTTCGAGGTGGGAGTAGAACTTAACTTTGGGTAGTTTGGGGCATTTACATGTGCGACTAAGATCGCCGTGTTTACAACCTTAACTTTTCTTTTTCTTCTATTAAAGATCTTTTAGTTCACATTTTTTTGCTCACATTGGAGTTGCAATGATATTGTTGGATGGAATGGGATATCACGCAAGATTTTACTATTCTAAGAAATACCATCTTCCCTTATGACTTATTCCTCGCTTCATTTCTGAGGTTCACCATCTGAGTGGATGCATAGTAATCTGCGTGAATATTTGGGTTTTCTCAGTTACAAACAATCATCTTAGAGGCATATTCACAAGGAGCTATCGCCGCATTACCTGCACTTCATCGCAACTAAAGTTGGGATAAATTTACCTCCCCATTCACAAGCTGGTGCTAACAGCCCACAGCACCAGTTTTCACACGATAGCAGCCGCAAAAAACATCGCCACAGAGGACCCCCGTAACCATCGCTAATGAGATGCAGAGTAGGCGTTCCCGTGCAAAAAGCTGTGACAACACCACACCTCAACATTCACAACGGCCGTCCAGTTCGGCGATAAGATTACAAAACACACGATAAGGCGCGTTAGCAGCAGGAATTTTACACCTGCTCTGGCCTGTTGTAAAGTCGGACGGCAGCCTGCACCACAAGAGGGAGCCCAGCCCAGGGCGACATTGGACAGCCAACCGATGCCATGAAGCAAATGATTATGCCCTCCTGACACCCAAGAGGGCCACAACACCCACCGCAACCATACCGAGGACCCACCGGTCCCTCCCCAACCAAAGACATGCCAGAATAGCTACACCTAAACATGTAACAAATAATCCGCCTGATGTCGCACAATCACAACTGGTGACATGCATGTGTCAGCACAGAAATAACCATCACACATTCACTATGGAAGCAAACAATTAAACTTTATTGAAACAACACAGAAATGAAATTAAGACACATGGTTGCTCCCCTCGACACATTCTGTAGGTCACAGTCTGCAAGACAAAAAACATGATGAGAAGGAGTGTCCTGCACACATCAAAGGACAGAGGGAGAGCGAAGGAGAGAAGAGAGGGAGAGAGTGAGAGAGAGAGACAGAAGAAGAGAGAGAGAGAGAGAAGAAGAGAGGGGGAGAGAGAAGAAGAGAAGGGGAGAGAGAGAAAGAAGAAGAGAGAGAGAGAGAGATAAGAAGAGACGGGGAGAGAGAGAGAGAGAAGAAGAGAGGGGGAGAGAGAGAGAAGAAGAGAGGGGGAGAGAAAGAGAGGGAAGAAGAGCGGGGGAGTGCGAGAGAGAAGAAGAGAGGGGGAGAGAGAGAGAAGAGAGGGGGAGAGAGAGAGATGAAGAGAACCTGTACACCCAGCTCACACTGCTCACCTGCTGCCACCAGTGTGTCTCCAACCACTTGCCGGTACGTATATCAGCACACCAGGTCCCACATCTGAGACAACGCCGACATCTGAAACAGAGTCCAGAGACATGACTGGCACAGTACACACACTTGCAAAAGACAACATTGCCTGCCCGCCAATGCACACCCAGGCAGAGGCACCCAAGCCCCTCCCGCCGCCCATCATAGCATGCCCGCCCATGCACACCCGGGCATCACTGCTCACCTTCCGGCACTGGCGTGTAGACTGCAGGTCCAACCACGTGCTGCTGCAAGCCACAAGGCCGGGTCCCGTAGACATGGCACCCTCCGCACCTTGCAACCACCCTGCACTGGCCACCAGGTTACACGTCTGGTGCTGGGACTATATTACACCATGGCATGGTATGAACCAGGGCACCCGGGCAACATCGCAGCCTACACAGCCGCTCAGCCCAATGGGTGCCACTAACTTTGTGACCCCGGAAGCGAGGCCACATTGCGGTAGGCCCGCGCAGGATGCTGGCGCGGCCTACAATTGGGTCGAGCAAGGCACACAAATTCTTGGCAGTCCGGACCGCCAGGATGGGCTATCGTGGCAGGCTGCACACCCGCCCAGCAGCTCAAGGTGCCAATGACTCAGTGCACTCTAAGACACCGTCCTGTGGCGGGGTGCCTGTGCCGGTCGCAATGCAGCATCTGCCACAAACCCGGTCCAACCCCAGTCAGCATCCTGTGGCAGGGTGCCTCTGCAGGCTGCAATGCAGCGTCTGCTACAAACCCTGTCCAACCCCGAGCAGCGTCTCATGGCAGGGTACCTGTGCCGGCCGCAATGCAGTGACTGCCACATAACCTGTGAAAACCCAGTCAGCGCCACGTAGTGGCAGGCCTGTGCAGGCCTCAAGGGTTTGGGTCCGCCATCCAGTCAGCACCGGCAGAGGGGTATGTGACGTTGTCGGCCCCTTATATGTGCTGGGTCACATGGCCTGTGATGCCTGTGCCGGATGGGTGTGGTGTGCATGCAAACCTGCCCTCAGGAAGTGGCTGGTACATGCTGACAACTACACCAGTAACCTGGACACTACCAGCGAGTACGCCTGCGATGGGTAGCAATGAGGCCCCCCAGGGAGTGTGTGCGGAGTGGGCTGGCCTGCCGTATGCTGAAACAGGGAAGGGCTTGCAAGAATGACTCATGGGCACTGGGCGTGGTTCAGACCATGTCCGGACAAGAAAGTGGCTGCTTCATGTGTCCCTGTTGTGGTGTCCAAGGGACCTGTGACACAAATTGTCATGTTGCACCCTTTGACTGCCATCCCACAGGATGTGTATCATTGACGCAAGTGAAATCATTGTCCCTACATACATCCACACAGACATACAAGGTTGAGGAGTGACATGCCACAGCAGTGCGTCACTGGATGTTTATTGTACATCCAGTGCAGTTGTGCAGCTGGAGCAGTACAGGGCAATGCCGAGCATGCTACTCAATATGGGCCAGTGGAGGGCCAGCCAGAGTCCATCCGTGGAAGACTAGTACTGCGGAAGAGGAGGGGTGCAGTCCTCAGTCTGGTCGCCATGTCATTGGGCATCAAACAAGATGTGGCGGTCCATGTCGCTGTCCAAGGCGAGTGCATCTGAGTGGATTGGGGGTCAGTGTAAGGTCATGAGGCCACTTCCAGGACCAACCGGGAACAGGCCAGGCTGACGGAAATGAATGCTACTGAACCCTTCTGATCATAGGCACATCCATGTCCTCTTCCCCGGAAATGTGCCATGCCCCACCTGGGGGTGCTGCTGTACCGGCTGCAGCTGTACCTCAGGTGCCGAGGTGGTCTATCTGCCTCACTGTGAGGCACTGACACCTCAGGTGCCGGAGTTGGTTTGTCGGTGGCACTGTGTGCCACTGACACATCAGGTGCCGGAGTGGATAAGCCTGCCGCACAGGGAGGCATTTCCACACCAGGGTGCAGAGATGTGGATGGTGTGGGGGCAGCAGCATTCAACATCGCCACGCTTTATGGCAGCAATGCCATGATGAGGATCTTCAGGGCATGGTAGATCCCAGCTACATTCCACTGATGTGTAGTGGTGGCTGCCATCCTTTCCGCCTCCATCCGCACCATGTCCTGCATGAGCCTCCGCATCTGTGGCAGCTCACGTCTGGTATCGCTGGAGCCACTCTGAGTGGACAGGTGTTCTTCTCTCCACGTCATGACTCTAGCGATGTCAGTCAGGGCTCGTTGGAGACCCTGTAGCGGGGCTACACACCCAAAGATGGTGTCAAGTTTGGTTTCCATGTTGCCGAAGCCCAACCACACCTGCTCTAGGGTGTCCATCTGGCACTCCAGCCCACGATGTTGGAAGGCCATGTGTCGTTCGTGGGGTTCTTGGGAGGGTGCTGGGCTGTGGAATCCTCCTGTTGGGTGGTTTTGGTAGTGGGTGGGGTCTCCTTGATGCACCTGGCCTGCCCTGATCCTGGAGGTGAGTGGCTGATGAGGTCAATGATGTCTTGGGTGTCGATGCTCGTGTTGCCCTCCTCGTCATCAGCGAAGAGTGGCTGGAACTGCTCTGCAGGAGGTGTTGACGGTGCCCCTGCAATGTGAAGGGGAGATGGTGTATTACGATGTGTCCACATGTATGTAGCCGCATGGTGCATGTTGACATTTAGACAGCATGGCATTGTGCATTGTGACAGTCTGTAGATCTGGGCGGGGTCCCACAGTAATTGTGTGGGTGCACTGTGCTCTGGTTGATTGTGCATCTGTGCCGTTGGGGCCCTCGCCACCCGTCCCCCTAGTACCTGGTGGTCACTCACCCTGTTGCGGTTGCGTTGTGTCCTGTCAAGCGGTGTCCGATCCCCCTACTCTGGCCACAGTCTCCACACTAATGACTGTCGACACCAGCTCCTCCATGTAATCCAGCTTGAGCTGTGACGCTGGGCCCCCACCTCCAGTCTGCATTGCTGCCTTCCGGTTGGCAAAGAGTTTCTCTTTAGTCTGCCGCTTGATGTCATTCCATCGCCTCTTCACCTCGTCCATTGTCCTCTTGTGCTCCCCAATGGCATTCACCTTGTCCACGATGTCCTGCCATATCCCATTTTTGGTGCTCAATGACACGTTGGAGTCGATGAACAGTTCTTGATGGAGTTCCATCACCTCCATGACTATGATCCTGTTCACCTGCAGACTGAAATTCCTCTTCCTCTTCTTCTTGTCCTTGCCCTTGCCTGTCCCCGGTGTCCCGGGCTGGTCGTCCGGGGTGCTTGTGGGGCTACGCTCATCCTCTGCGCCAGCTCCGGCTGCCTCCATGTTGCTTTGGTGTTGGTCAGTTTGTGTTTGTGTATTTTTCAACTTTTATGGTGATTTTTCCCGCCTGCCAGGTGTGTGTTGCAGGCCTGGCGCTGCTTTTCACTGGTTTCCTCATCGCACTTGGGCCCATCGCAGGTTTTTTGGTGTTGTGGTGTGTGTTTTTGTTGCCATCGAGATGGCTGTATCGCGAAAATTGTCCGCAGTTTCGACAGACTATCGAATGCTACCGCCGTGTTATGAATTCCACGTTGTCACAGGGTTATTTTCCCACAATGGGCTGCGATGTTGAAAGTTGAGTTACGCTACTCTTGTGGTAGTTATCACACGTACTTGTGAATATGCCCCTTAGTGGTTAGCTGAGTATAAACAGCAGCAATGTAAGAATATTTTTAGATTGGTTATTATTTGTTTATAGCCTGACAAACTCAATGTTAGATTTACCTTAGGACAAAACAGGTGTTGGCTACAAATCCATGATGGACTTCGTTGAATATATATGAAGATCGAAAATAAAGTGGGAGCATTGCTCAAAAATAAAGTGAAAGCTTTAAAGACAACATCCAATTGACATTTGAATTTTGGACATAGATTTGGTACGCATAATATTATATATTACAATTTGGAGGCATTATTTGTCTTCATTTTTGAGGGGGTGAGTGGTTCTTTCCAGTCGTTGGAACACCATCTCAGAATATACACTCTGAGACATTTTGATACACGATTGTGCACAGATTTGTCCGTGCCACTTTCTGTTTGTGTATACTGGGAACACATAAATCTCAAATCTCAGCTTCATAAACATCTCAAACAATAATCAGTTTTATTCATTTAGATCTCATCAGAGATCAACAATCTATACAGTTGTAAATAATTGATCAAAAGGGCACATAAAAGATGTGGCAATCTCCACATTAAAGTACTGTTAATACATTCGTAAAAACGATTGAAAAGACTCATACAAATTGTCGCATACAAATTCATCAGCGGGTGTCTTCGCTAAGCAATCAAATAATTGACTTTAAGCATATTATGTTTGAGACACAAATGATTAAAAAAATTATTCCTAGCTTCCAACACTGTCTTGGAAGGGCAGGGAAAAAGAACATGCTTACTATCTTGGATAATACCCTTACCAAGTTCACATGCTTCAACCGTGTCTATTTTATTAGACCAATGGTTTTAAAAATAGTTTAAAGCTAAAATGCCCAATCGTAACATAATTATAAATCGCCTGCCCTATGTTTCAATGTAAACTCCAGGTATTCTTGATACACCTTGAAAGATAGGCTGTCAGAGGAAGGTTTGTATGTTTCCAACTGGGAGCAGTTTTGTATATCCCTAGTGAAATTACTCTGGCCATCGTATTTAAAAAACTATTTTTAGTTATGATGGTGTCCTTAATTGCAAATAGATGATAGAGCATTGGAAATTTGCTAGTGCAATCTCAATAATATTATTAAAAGTATAAGATCCTAATTCATTCTTGAAGGTTTTACTCCTCGGGAGGTCTCTTAGAGTGCCTTATGATGCGTGGAGTAGATTATAGGCTAAGGGTGTAGAATAGGAAAAAGCTCTACGCTTAATGCCTGGATGGGAATTGCTTGACTTAGGAATACTATCTTCCATAGGACTCTCCCTTCAAATAAATCTAAAATAGACCACTTATTTATAGGGATATATTCAAGGCATAAGATAGAATGAGGGTATCTATGCCTGAGAAATGTCTAGGAGAATTAGAAAATGCTGTCTACCCTAAGAGGAGTTAAAACTTTTCTAAGAGGCCTATGTGAGCTGTTGCCTTAAACCCCATGTGAGAAAAATTACAGGTACTTTCCAATGTCTGGGAGAAGACCCTTCCTAAATATATATGTTATTGCCAACTCCACACGCCTTCCCACAGCCTCCAATTAAAGGGGCGGTCCTGTCTCTTTCCTCTGAGAGGCACCACCTTGGATTTGGAAATATTTATTTTCAAGGTATATCCTCAACAGACTTAAAAAGCACATCCAGAGTCTCCTGAATACCAATGGATGTGAGATAGAAAATTACCATGTCCTCAGCGTACATTAAAATATATATATGTTTAACCCTTTCGCGCTAGACCTCCCCTCCCCGTGCTAAGCCTTTTTTTTGGCTATATGAGGTAGTTTGCCCTGAGGCCCTTGTAACTTTTTGTCCACATAGGGTATCCACATCAAATTTGTATCCTTTTCTTCCAACATCATGGGAATTTATAAAGGTACCCAGGTTTTGTGGATTCCCCGGAGGGGACCCAGAAATCAGTCAAAATACAGCTAAATTTTGTTTACTTTTAAGAAAATAGGGAAAACGTGTTTCAGAAGAAAGCGTCTGTTTTTCTCCCTGCAAATGGTATCAACAAAGGGTTTGTGGTGCTGAAATCATCATCTTCACCGCTTTCAGAGACAGGCAGACTTTTGTCAGAAAACCTACATTTTCTATACAGTTTTGGAATTTTTTCTGAGACATAGCTTATTTTTGCTACTTTTTGCGCTTCCAACCTCCTTCCAGTTAATTGTAGAAATGGGTGTGAAAGAAATAATAGATCTCGGAAAGATATTTATTTCTGATAATTAGACAACATTCTAAAATCAGCAAGGGGTCATTTGTGTAGATCCTTCAAGTTTTTTTATAGAAACAAATAGTTGAAAATAAGAAATATTGAATATGAGTTGAGAAAATAGCCATTTGTGCAAATGTTTTCACCTGTTTCTTCTTCCAAGTATGACTGATTTTTTTAGAGCAGTACACTGTTACATCTGGTGGACCCTTCTGGTTTTGGGGATAGAGAGGACTTGAAGGGTCACCAAGAACACAAGGAACCCAAAGACAATAACTGAGCTGCGTCCTGCAATGGTTTCTCAAGCAATTGATTTAGTAAAATATAAAGAGTGAAAAATAGGTATCTTGGACACCTATGTATTTCCAAAATTGGAACAAGTTTAGAAGCAGAAGTTATTTGCACATCTACCAAATTGTGGGTACCCATACTAGCATGGGAATTATAGGACATTTTGCAAACAGACTTCTTTTTTACACCTTGTCTTACATTTGGAAGGCAGAAATACATCGACAGTCAATAGGTAATAACAGTTGTTCTACAATTCTCCTGATAAAAATGGTACCTCACTTGTGTGGTTAGGCCTAGTGCTGCAACAGGAAACGACCCGAAACACAACATGGACATATCAAATTTTTCTAGTGAAAAATGACCCTTTTTTGCAATGTGCCTAGATGCAGATTTTGGACCCTAGCTCAGCCGACACCTGCGGAAACCTAAAAAACCCGTACATTTTTGAAAACTAGACCCACAGGGGAATCCAGGATAGGGTGACTTGTGTGGCTCTCACCACGTTCTGTTACTAAGAAATTCTTGGAAACCTCAAACGTTGTAAAAACAGCCCACATGTTCCTCATATTTCTGTGAGGAATGTTCTGGAGTCTGCATGCATTTACAAATTTCCATCCACCCCTCATTCTCAAGATTCTTAAGATACAAATGGTACTTCACTTGTACCCATGACAGGAAACGGACTAAAACGCAACGTGGACACATCACATTTTTCCACTGAAAACTGACTCTTTTTTTGCAATGTGCCTAGCTGTGGATTATGAACTCTAGCTCAGCCAGGACCTAGAGAAAGCCAGCAAAACTATATATTTTTGAAAACTAGATACCCAGGGGAATCCAGGATGGGGTGACTTATGTGACTCTCACCAGGTTCTGTCACCCAGAACTCCTTGAAAACTTCAAGCTTTGTGATGGAAAGTTCTGGAATCTGCATGGATCCACAAACGTATATGCGCCCGCATTCTTCAAAGTCTCTTGACGAAAATGATACCTCACTTATGTGGGTAGGCCTAGTGCCCACAGCAGGATACGGCCCAAAACCCAACGTGGACACATCACATTTTTACACTGAAAACTGACCATTTATTTTAGCAATGTGCCTAGCTGTGGATTATGTACCCTAGCACTGCCACCACCTAGGGAAACATAGAAAACCTATATATTTTTAAAAACTAGACATCCAGGGAAATTTAGGTTGGGGTTACTTTTGTGACTCTCACCAGCTTCTGTTCCACAGAATCCCATGCAAACGTTAAACTATGTCAAAAATAACACATTTTCCTCACATTTCTGTGATGGCAAGTTCTGGAATAAGTGTTGATCTACAAACTTCCATACACCACACATTCTCCAAAGTCTCCTAATAAAAATGGTTCCTCACTTGTGTGGGTAGACCTAGTGCCCGCGACAGGAAACAGCCCTGAACACAGCATGGACACATCACATTTTCCCACTGAAAACTGTCCCTTTTTTGCAATGTGCCTAGCTGTGGTTTTTAAACCCTAGCTCATCTGGCACCTAGGGAAACCTAGCAAACCTATCTATATATATTTTGTAAACTAGACACATAGGGGACTCCAGGATGGGGTGACTTGTGTGGCTCTCACCAGGTTCTGTTACCCAAAATCCCTTGCAAACCTCAAACCTTTCAAAAAGTAACACATTTTCCTCACATTTATGTGATGGAAAGTTCTGGAATCTGTGTAGATCCACAAACTTACACCCACCCAGCATTTCCTAAAGTCTCCAGATAAAAATTGTTCCTCAATTTTGTATGTAGGCTTAGTGCCGGTGACAAAAAACTGCCCAAAATGCAACAGGGACACATCACATTTTTCCAGTGAAAAATATCCCTTTTTTTGCAATGTGCCTGGCTATGGATTTTGTTCCATAGTGCTGCCGGCACCTAGGGAAAACTAGCAAACCTATAAAAAATTTTAAACTAGAAACCCGGGGCAATCCAGGATGAGAGGACTTATGTATCTCTCATCAGGTTGCGTTACCCAGAATACTTTGCAAACCTCAAACTTTGTCAAAAAGAACACATTTTCCTCAAATTTCCATGATGGAACGTTCTGGAATATGTGTGGATCCACAAACTTAGACCCAACACTTAAAAAAATCTGATTTCCTTCACTTTTCTGTGAGGGAAAGTAGTGTAATCACTGGGCTGACACATTTCCTACCACCCAGCATTCCTCTAAGTCTCCTGATAACAATTATAGCTCACTTGTGTGGGTGGGCCAAGTTCTCGTGACTGGTAAGGTCCCAAAAGTATTGTGGAGACATCAAAATTGCTATCACAAAATGACCTGGTTTTGCAAGGGGAGCACCTGCGTTTTTGGACTCGTCGGCCATCTAGGGAAACCTACCAAACCCTGACATTTAAAAAACTAGATACCCAGGGGAGTCCAGGGATGTGTGGCTTCCGTGTATCCCTCAACATTTTCATACACAGAATCCCCTGCAAACCACAAATTTAGCTAAAAAAATCACAATTTCCTCATATTTCTGTCTTGGATCACCGTTCTGGCACAAATGTCCTACCACACAGCGTTTACTTTCTTCTCTTGATAAAAATGATACCTCACTTGTGTGGGTGTCCAATGCAGATTCACCTACAAACGTATTTTGAAAAAAAGATATTGCTTAGAATGCGCTGTGCTAGCCCCTCAATACCTATGTTTTTGGCCCTTCCCAGTTCCATACCCTTGGCCCACCCACAAAAGTGAGGTATTATTTTTCTTGGGAGACTGAGGGGAACACTGAGTGGTAGGACATTGGTTCCGGCAATGTGATCCCAGCCAGAAATGGGCGGAAAATGAGATTTTTTTCAGCAAAATATTGGGTTTGCAGGGGATTCTGGGTAGGAAAATGTAGGGGGATCCACACAAGCCACACCTCAGTGTCTAGTTTTCAGGAATGTTTGGGTTTGGTAGGATTCCCTTTATGGTTGCTGAGCCCAGGACCAAAAATGCAGGTGACCCCCTTGAAAAACCAGGTTGGTTTGTGATAGATATGTGGACACCCGTGTTTTAAGTCCTGGGCCTGCAGACATCTAGGGGAACCTAAAAACCCAGACATTTCTGAAAACTTGGCACCTGTGGGGATATAGGGAGGTGGGTGATGCATGCAAGCCACAACTCCAGCCAAGAGTCAATACACGAAAACCACCATCCTTGCACACCATCAGCCAAGCGCTATCTACGCACACAACCAGCCAAGCGCCATCAATGCACACTGCCAGCCAAGCCTCATACATGCACACCGCCAGCCAAGCGCCATCCATGCAGTCAGCCAAGCACTATTAACACACAATGCCAGCCAATCGCCCCCACATACTCCGGCAGCCATGCACCATCCCTGCACTCCGCCAGCCAAGCGCCAGTCCATGTACAGTGCCAGCCAAGTGCCACTCCACACACACCACCAGGCATGCGCCAATCTACACACACCGTCATCAAGCGCAAGTCCACAAAAACACTATTAGCCAAGTGCAAGCCCACACACAGCGCCAGCAAAATGCCTGCCAAAGGTCAGTACATGCAGACTGTCAGCCAAACCCACTTCACGCACACAAACTCTCCCTGGTTTCTAGTGGTTTTCAGGCCCACGCTCGGGAGTCAATAAGACAAAAAATATCACTTAAACAGCCAAAATGTATGCTAAAAAAGGGGGAGTGACCTGTGCCTATTGGGCTTCTCCCTGACATGCCCATAAACCTATCCCTGGTTCTTAGTGGGTTTTCCGTCCCTGCCCCAGAGGGGCAGATAAGGGGCTATTTCCCCCGATCTGCCTTCCAGGGGGGCATAAAGACATTTCAGGGTGAGGGGGCATTAGCACATTTTGGGCAGCCCCCATCCCTACGTATTAAAAATAAACATAATCCCTGGTGCCTAATGGGCTTTCTGCCACCCCAGGGGACAGATCAGGGGCTATGGAGAAGTGTGGCTCAGGGGTTAGAGGCAGCAGACCCGGAAGCTGAGATCGGTCCTGGACCAGGGTTCAATTCCCCGCCTCGGCGGGTCTTGGGCTAAAAATTCCACGGACTCGATAATTCTCGCCCTGGAGCCTCCTCGACTCACAGGTTCACACTCTGCGACTCTGGGCAATAGCTTGCTTAATCTCCACAACGGCCCCTCGCGGCGGGATGCCTGACTTTCACCTTGTGGATACCCTGCTATCTCACAGGGAAATACCAGGAAGGGTTCCCTAAGCAAGCGCCGGGAAACCCACTGCGGGTAGCTGTGCGCTATATAAGCTCAACTACATTTACATTTACATCTGCCTGCCGCGGGAGGCAGAAAGGTTGTGGCAAATTTTTTTTGGGGGGAGGGGGCATTGGCATGCCCATTTTGGGCAGCCTCCACCACTATATATAAAAAAATAACGATACCTGGTGGCTATTGGATTTTCTTCCCCCCCGGGGGCAGACCTGGGGCTATTGCTCCCTTCTGCCTCCTGAGGGGCCGTAAATATGGTGAATATTTTGTTTTGGGGATGGGAGCATAGGCATTGCCATTTTGGGCAGCCCCCTCCCCTATATACATAAAAAAACGGTGCCTAGTGCGCTCTCTGCCCCCCATAGGGCAGATCGGGGGCATAACCCCCATCTGCCTCCCGGGGGCAGAAAGACAGTGGAATTTGCGGGGGGCATTGCCAGGCCCCTTTTAGGCAGCCCCCACCCCTACATACATAATTTTAAAAGTCCCTGGTGCCTAGAGTGCTTTCTTCCCCTCGGTAGAGCAGATCAGGGGCTATGTGGAATTCGGGGGGGCATTGTCATGCTCATTTTGGGCATCCCCCACCTCTATACACATTATTTAAAAAATCCCTGGTGCCTAGTGTGCTTTCTGCCCGCCCCAGAGGGGGGCAGATCATGGGCTATTGCCTCCATCAGCCTCCCGGGGTGGGGGGGCAGAAAGACTGTGGAATTTTGGAGGGGGCAGTGCATGCCCATTTTGGGCAGCCCCAACCCTATATACATAAAAATAAAAAATCCCTGGTGCCTAGTGTGCTTTCTGCCACCCCACCCCCAAGAGGGAGATTGTGGGCTATTGCCTCCATATGCCTCCCAGGGGGGCAGAAAGACTATGGAATTTGGGGGGTGGGGGCATTGGCATGCACATCTCTGGAAGCCCCCACCCCTAAAAATGCCCTAAAAAAATCCCTGGTGCCTAGTGTGATGTCTGCCCCCCGTGGGCTATATCGGGGGCTAGTACCCTCATCTTCCTACCGGGGGGGGCAGAAAGACTGTGAAATATGGGGGGAGGGGCATTGGCATGACCACCTGTCAGGCTCCACCCCTAAATATGCCCTAAACAATCCCTGGTGCCTAGTGTGCTTTCTGCACCCCGGGGAGCAGACATACCATGGAATTTGGGGGGTGGGAGCATTGGCATGGCCATCTCAGGCAGCACCACCCCTAACTATGCCCTAGAATAATCCCTGGTGCCTAGTGTGATTTCTGCCCCTGTGGGACATATGGGGTGCTAGTGCCCTCATCTGCCTCCCATAGGGGGCAGAAAGACTGTGGAATTTGGGGTGGCATTGGCATGACCATCTCAGTCAGGCTCCATCTGAGATTAGACCTGGGAGGAGCTCAGGGTACCATGGCCAAAAAGCAGTGCTGTCACTGCCTGTGCAGTTGAATGATGGGACATCTAGTGATGCCACTTTCTGTGCAGATGGAAAATGGAGTGGTGTCACTTCCTGTGCACATGGGCAGTGGGAAATGAAGTCCTCTTGCTTGGCTTCTTAGTTTAAAGACTATTTTGTCAGTAAAACACAAAGTTAGCTCCATGTAGATGATGAGTGAATGAGGAAATTGAAGTAGTGGACTTATTTAATGTATATTTTTGCAAGGAGAGAAGAGCCTTGAGGGCTAGGTAGCAGAAGGAGCCACATTGGCCAGCTCTGGAAATTACATTGGGAGATAGGAGGCAGGTGGGAAGAACTGTCGAGTTTACAAAAGCTGGTAGGCCAAAAGGTTTTCAGATGTTTCCAGAGAGATGATATCTGACAAAACAGTAGAGGAATGGAAAGGGAAGAGATTAAGGTAATTAAAATATTGTCGAAGTGTTCCAGCAGGTGGCATATTGTAATTGACATGTGGAAATAGAACAATCAGGTGAAGTATGTGTTATGGTATGGATGGAATTAGAAGAGATGAGAAGTGGTAGGAATGGGGTAACCTGATGTGTGATGTCCCTTCACCCAACCACCATCATGGTGGGAGAAGCCCTTATGAGTGCTGAATTTGTGAAATATTAAGTGCCTGGCCCCACCTTTTGTTCAGAAGCCCAATGCCGGTGCTTTTCAATGTCAGGATGATGAATACCAAGACTACATTGTCTTGATTCCACCTAATGCCTATTTAATCCACCACTAAACACGTTTTTATCTGACTGTTGTACATTCCTGTTTTCTCTCTTTCTCTCAGTTTTCTCATCTTTTTCTTCCACCTTTCTTTCTTTCCCCGTTTGTGTTTTCTCTTACTCTGGGTCAGAGTCTGATGAAGGAAAATAAGTGTTAGTCTCCAAAATTGAGAGCCCGTGGACCCGACCTGCAGCCACAAGCTCACATAAAGCACTGCACTTATATCCAACCTCCGATGATGTGGCTAAGAGAGAAGAAGATCATGGAGAATAGTAAGTGAGAAAACGTAGATCAAAGTCAAATACGTTAAGGCATTGTCATATAGTTACTGCTTACCTATATACCGTGTTAAGTTAGCATGAGCTTATTAAATGTTTAAACGCCATTTTACCTTTTGCTGCTTCTGCACACGACACATAATTGTTGTTTTAGCTTTCAGCCTAGAAGAGCGTTGTGATTTACACAGGAATAATATGTTATTGATCTGATATCAGCTTTGCTTGGTAAACTATGTCTGTACAGTGAGTGCTGAAGCCTTCAAGGATAACTCGACACAGTGTTGTTGTGAGGTCTGATCTTCGCACCTTCCTAGACATAACATAAATGCAGCTGCTGTCAAAATCTGGCTTTAGGCGCGTTTTATATTGCTTTGCATAGGGCACACGTAAGACACTTGATGGTGCTTCGCATGCCGAGAGCTGGTGGAAGATGATGTGATCCTCTGCCACTAGGATCTTGAGGTATGGGGTCGCCCTGCTAAACCCAAAGAGACCTTCTTAGATATAATATAATATGCTAGTTAGGGAGGGTGAGAATTAGGTGTTGTTAACCCTTATTCATTTCAACATTTTGGCATGTTGTCACCTTTTGCCTTTTATGGACTAGTAACTATGCTGATAACTTTGCTTCCTATAATGTGTTTGCTTGTATTATCTAAGATACTGCGTTTGAGAACACTGCATTAGTAAATAAATGTTTCAAATGTGCACGTGTCCTCATTTACTCCACGCTCTGGTTTGAAATGATTGTATAACGAAAGAGTGTTCATGTGTTTCACGTGACCTGAGCTATTCTAAGTTCATGGTCTGGTTTGTCTAAACATTGGGAGTTTGTAATGAGCAATGAGACACTGTAGCTAGCTCGGTAAGGGGATTTTGAGTTCTGAGGTGAGTTTTGGCACACCCTAATTCACTGAGGTTCCAGGTCTCTATGCACAGTTCTGTAGGAGAACAGGATCCCTGCTACAGCATATGAGAAATTTTGGAACTACCCAAAACATTCAGGTCCTTTCACAAAATGTCCAACCACAGGGCTAGGTTTTGTGGGCAAAATGGAAAGTATATTTTAAAGCACCCTTTTTCTTCACAATTATCAGCAATAATAATTTCAGGAAACTCTTTCATCACCGTATACTTAATATTTTAAAACAGTTTTTGAAAGATTGGCTGTGAAGACAATTTTGAAAGAATTTGAACCTGACTTAATCAGGCACATGAAAAGACTGCATTAGTGATTGAAGTTATAAATTAGGAGGATGCATATGGAAATAGGAGGGTTTCAGAGGATGTGGTGAGCAATCTCAGTGTAGGGTTCCATGAGTAGAGAACATGCTAAGCAGCTTTTGACTGTGACCTGCACCCCAAACTTTGGGCTTTGCTCGGGGAAATAGGGGTTGACCCCGCTCTCATTGCATTCTTGCGCAAACTTTATTCGAATGCAACGGCAAGAGTCAGGTTCAGGATCAATGGAGAACTTTCCCCCCCTTTCTCAATTACCAAAGGGGTTAGGCAGGGCTGTGTACTGGCTCCCTTCCTGTTTAATTTATATACTAATGGTCTGGAGTCAGCTATGCTAGAAGGGAGCCAGGACCTTCCACAAATTAAACATCGCCCCATACCAACGCTGCTATACATGGACAACTCTGTCATCTTTGCTAGGACGCTGAGCCAACTGCAAGTACAGCTCAACAAGTACTGTTCCTACATGGGCTCCTTAGGCCTTAAGGTCAATATAAAAAAGACATTTGTAATGCACCTCGGCCCACAAATTAAGAGCCCTAAATCTATCTTTGTTGAAAAAATCAAGCTTGAACGAACCCACGTCTATCCTTACTTGGGCATCTTGGTGGACCATTCATTGAGCTGGCGGCAGGCTGTGGCAAGCAAAAAGTTGCTCTTCCAGAAAGCAACGGCAGCCCTGGTCACCTTTTCAAGGAAACTGGGGAAACCGGCTCCTCCTGAACTTCTTACTATTTATTACGCAAAGTGTCACAGCGTGGCAACGTACGGAGCAGGGGTTTGGGGCTACGGTCCAATAAACCCACTTCAAACTGTTGAGAACGGGTTTGTTAAGTATTTGCTGGCCCTACCACAAAGTGCCCCAACCTATGCCTCGTTAGCCGAATTGGGTATGGACTACATCACGGACACCATTCGCTGCCAACCCATGCTCTTGTGGCACCGCATATGGATTAAAGAGGAGTGCCACTTAACACGTTCATTAATTTTGGATTGTATAGCCCTTGATAACTGGGAAAAAATACCCTGGCTTGTATATATAAGGAACTTTTGTCGGGACATGGGCGGTAGCAGTTTTTTCCAGGATCCACCCAGTATGGGCGACATCTCGAGGAAAGAACTAAAAAAGCTGTGCTTGTGCCACTTAAGAGCTCTTCGATGCTCGATGGAATTGGTGATACCCGCAAACACTCAAATCGTTGCTGTTCAGAACTATCTGGGTATTCAACCTTATTTGACCTTCCATCTGAACAATTATGAAAAGTACCTTTTGACAAGGTTTCGTTTTAATTCTTTTTTCCGGCTTGTAACCTTTCCAAATTCCCAAGACTGGTCTCCTACAATCATTCCTTGTCCCTGCGATGATCTTTCCCCTCAATCAACATTACATATTGTTTTCTTTTGCAAATATTATACTTTTCCTAGGAAGGTCTGGATCCTGCCTTTACTGCGATTAATGGGTTTAAGATCCTGTCGCCCAGCATTTTTGTCCCTGCAATCTCTTGAGTCAAGTTTTATAGCGAAGTATATAGCTAACTTTTTAAAATCTTGTATCAAACATTGACGTAACTATGAGTAATTTATATTTTAGCTAACGTTTTACAAGCAAATGTGTTTTCTTTATTCATGTATAACATGATTGACTTGTCTGTAAAACGTTTTTACAAATGTTTATTTTTAATGTTATTGTACTTTTTATGGTTGCAATAATAAGTGGTAACCGAATAAAAGTCTATGAAATCGAAATCGAAATGTTGGGCCAGATCATTGCTGTATGACTATGTGCACTTTAATACTGTTTTGCACTGTATTGGTTTTAACGTAATGTGCAAACCCTTTTTTTATGGATATAACCACAAAAACGTGTTATTGACTGATTTGAAAACATTGGCATCTGTCTCTTTTTATGCTCTTCACTAATATTCTGTTAATCTATCGTCCCTATAGGATCCCACTTCTCTTACAGTGTATTACAACACCAAATACCTGATTTAAACATATGTTGCTATGACTAGGCATGACTAACACTTGTTGTGCTGAAAACGTAATCCTCAATTCGAGGAGTATTCCTGGATTACTTGAATCTTACTCTCAAAATTCAGGAGCAAACCTTTAGCCCTACAAGAGTAAATGAATGCAAAAACTGGAATCCCTTGCTTATTGTGTTTTGAGCCACCCCCATTTGAACATTGCAAAATGTGTTCACTTAGTCTGCTGGCACTCCCTGAGATTTGCACACATTTAGAGCCATCATGTATATCAGGGTCACTCCAGTGGTGGCTCAGCCTCGCCCCATTGACTTGAATAGGAAAAATATAACGATAATATCATTATTATAATTTTATTTTTCCTATTGTAGTGAGTGGCTCATGGGCGGGGTGGGCTAGCCAGAGTAGGGAAAGGACTTGTTTGGACTCCTTAAGTGCAAATGACTGCTAGGCCGGTACCTGCGCACTTAGCATTTTCCCCACCAGGCCGCATTACACAACCTGGTGACGAATATTCAAGCCTCCCAGTCCCCGTCTGAGCGTCGTGATTCGGTGCTCAGACCAATCTCAACACTGCATTGCACCGTTTTGATTGTCTACGGGAAGCCTGGGAGTCTGGGTGCTTCCTGCAGCCGACGGATACAGGGAGAAGACAGAGAAGAGGTGGCGACCGGCCAGCTCAGGGAAGTGTTTTTTAAAAATGTATTTAGTTCCTTTCTTGTTACATCCCTCCCCCCGCTTCACCACTCACAATCAGTAGCAGCCACGCTGGTGCATTCCTGTCATTTACCCCAGCACCATTGCACAATGGACTGCAAAGTGCAAACGCAGGCAGCTTTGCATCATGCTGCAAGGGTCCCTGCAATGCGGGGTTGATTCATTTTGTGCAGGACGGTACATCTTCCTACACAAAACCAATCAATTCAGGTGAATCCCTCTTTCTATGTGTGCTGCAGATTGCAGCACACATAGAAACAGGAAAAAACTAGGAGAAAAAATATATTTCCCTTGTTGCTCCTACCTAACTTTCTGATGCATGTCCAGGTTTACGATTTCTCGTAAATCTGGCAATGCTTCAGATTCCATGGATATTGCCTGGGAACACCCATAGCAAAAAACATGGAACACCCTTTTCTCGCAGTGTTCTGTGCAAAAGGTTCACATATTTACAAGGCCATGAAAAGTCATGAAAAGTGGCTTTTACGCCACCTTGTAAATATGCTGGGGCTCATTGGGCCATCAGCACATCATGTTGTTATGAGGCCCATACTATTACACAACACAAAGACAACTGTAATCTGTATAAGGCTGGCTTAGTATATGGTGCACACTTATTTAAGTGATGCACAGTGCCCTAATTCAGGCAACCCTTAAGGTGATTTTAGGGGTTTTTGATAACCATAGAAGGGCTCTCAAAGTGGTAGCTGTGGAGAACAGCCTTCAGGCTTATCATGAAGGAGGATAAAGCAGCATATAAAAATTGTTTATTTATTACGCATTACAATCACTAACACAATGGTATATCTCCTAGTCAGAGATAACAACACAATACACAAGAATACTTTAAAATATTCAAGTAAGTAGCACAAATATACATACACTGGTCTCCAGGGGAAGGCCACATCATATATTTAAAAATGGAATTCAACTGCAAAGGAGAATGGGACGTTTACCAGAAGACTCAGAGGAGCTGGAGAAACAAGGAACCACCCATGGTAAGTACTCAGGAACCCCATGGAGGCTGTGTGCAAAGTGGAAACACAGCCAGATGCCCTATAAAAGTCAATGGAGAGGTTAAAATTGCAATTTTAGAGAAGACAGACCCTTACTGGAGGACGCTGAAGAAATCCTGTGGAAGACAGAAGGTTGAAGAGCCCCCCCCCACCCTTCTATGTCACAGGAACCAGGCTACCTGCACCAGGGAAGTCCGGTGCATAGGGGTGAAATGACAACAGAACCTACAGTAGACACCAATGGGAGACTTTGAAGAAGATGACTTTGGAGAAGACTGGGAAAGAGTCCTGGGAAATCCAAGGGTGTATCCTGTAAATGAAAAACATGCAAGCAGAGGGAACAGTCTATGCCACTTGGAGGTGACCAGGAGGCATGGAAGCACACTTCACACCCATGTTGAAAGGTTCAGAAGAGACTACGGTGACCTGCTAGCTGTAGCTGTGATGGGCAGGCACTGCTGAGGAAGACTAGAACCCATTCATGAGCTGTCCCACAATCGTTGTCGGTGTTTAAGTGGTCGGTGGCTGGCAGGAGCACCAACAAGCTTTGGTAGCTTTAACTGGTGTGGAGAACGAAAAGAAGCAAAAGTTGGGACCAGCTATCTCCAAGGGACTCACCAAAAGCAGGAGAATAAGAGCAGGCCCAAGAAAACAGGGGAGGCCACTAAATCAAGAGAAGACTCTCAGGAGGACCCACAGGCTGAAGACACAGGAGTTGCAAGTGGACTTCAAGCAGCTCACCAAAGTCGGAGCCCAAGATGCATGAGATGCAGGGAAGACTCTGTTCTTCAGGAAGTGAGGAGCTCGAGGCTGGAGTTTCTTATAGCCCAAAGATTCCTGGAGTTCAGAGCCAACAAGCCTTGGCAATGGCAAGTCGAGGCAGTGCAGAGAGGTTCAGATCCAGTAGGCCCGATGAGCGATATTGTGCTCCAAATTGCAGGGAAGACAGGTCAGGACTATAGGAGCCACAGAACCACCACCAGTGTTGTTGAGCCTCAGGATGTCAGTGAGACATCAGGAGCAGCAGACCAGTCAGCTTCATTGCAGGGCCTGCAGATACAGGAGAGTGACTCTTTTACTCCACGAGAGATTGGGAGATTTTTTAGGTGTTCTTCATTCCCACATGTATTTGGAGAACCTGGATGAAGCACAGACACAGATTACGTAGAAGGTTTCCAGAACAGTAAAAAATAGGGGCAGAAGGAATCTTCCTTGATGCAGTCTCGATTCCAGTTGACGTCCAGCGAAGACCAAGTGTCCAGACGATTAAATAGTGAAGTTGCAGTTTCAGCATTGAGTCTGGTCCCAAGATGAATCTAAGAACCCACCCACAGGAGAGTCCTTAAGTACCCTAAGGAAAGGGTTGATACAACTTGGGTTCCCTCCCAACGCTGGGGCTGGACAGAGGGGCGGATACTCCACTATCCTTTGTCCAGTTTTGAGCCAGAGTGGGAACCAATGCTTCCAGAACTGGCTCAAACCGGGGTCTGCAAGAAGGACATCAAATGTGCCCTTCAAAGCAGTCTGGTGGCGCTGGCAAGGCCCCCCACTCCAACTAAATACACTAAGGGGCATATTCACAAGAACGTGTGCTAAACACTACCAAAAAATAATGACACACCTTTACACATCGCAGCCGATCGCGGGAACATAACCCTGTGTTAAGGTGTAATTCACAACAAGGCGGTAGCATGCAATAGTCTGCCGAAACTGGGGCCAATGTCCTTGATACAACTACCTTGACGCCGATAAAAACACAAACCTCAATGCGAAAAAACCTGCAATGGGACAAAGCGCAATGAGGAAATCAGCAATAAGCAGTGCCAGGCCTACAACACACACATGGCAGGTGGGAAAAATCACTATAAAATTAGAAAAAACACCCAAACACAAACTGACCAACACCCAAGCACCATGGAGGCAGCCGGGGCAGGCGCAGAGGACGAGCACAGCCCTAGAAGCGCCCCGGACAACCAGCCTGGGACCTTCGGGGGCAGGGAAGGACAAGGACAAGAAGAAGAGGAAGACAAAGTTCAGTCTGCAGGAAAACAGGATCCTGATTACAGAGGTGATGGAACACGATCAGCAACTGTTTGTCACCTCCAACGTGTTATTGGGAACAAGAAATGGGATATGGCGGAATATCGTGGACAAGGCGAATGCCGTCGGAGAGCACAGGAGGTCAATGGACGAGGCCAAGATGCGATGGACTGACATCAAGCGAAGGACCAAGGAGAAACTTGCAGCTAACCAGAAGGCAGCAATACAGACTGGAGGTGGGAGCCCAGTGCCACAGCTCGTGCTGAATGACATGGAGGAGCTGGTGTCGACAGACATCAGTGTGGAGACTGTGGCTGGAGTCAGGGACTGGACGCTGCTTGACAGGACACAACACAATCGCAACAGGGTGATTGACCACCAGGTACTGGGGAGACGGGTGGAAAGGGCCACAATGGCACACATGCACACTCAAGCAGAGCACACACACAATGACTCTGGGTCATGCTCCTGATCTACACACTGTCAAAGCCATGCTGTCTGAATGTCAACGTGTACCATGCAGCTACATACATGTGGAAACATTATAATACACCATCTTCCCATCACATTGCAGGGGAACTATCAACACCCCCTGCAGGGCAGTCCCAGTCACTCTTTACTGATGACGAGGAGGACACCGCCAGCATTGACACCCAAGCCCTCCAACACATCATGGACATCATCCACAACTCACCTCCAGGATCAGGGCAGCCTAGCTGCATCAAGGAGACCCCACCCACTACCCAAAGCACCCAGCAGGAGGCATCTCTCTCAAGACCCTCAGGAACAAACCATGGCCTTCCAACGCCGTGTGTTGGAGGGCCAGAGGGAGACAGCTGAGCAGGTGCGGGAGGGGTTCTGCCTCATGGCTACCAAACTGGACGCAATCCATGGGTGTCTAGGTCCCATCAGGAACTAGCTCCAGTTCCTAGCGGATAACCACAGCCCGCTCTATGGTCTCCAGCAAGCCCTGACTGACCTCACTGGAGTCATGACGTGGAGAGAAGAACACCTGTCCGCTCAGACTGGCTCCAGCGATTCCAGCCATGCACAGGCTCATGAAGGACATGGTGCGGATGGAGGCAGAAAGGATGGAAGCCACCGATGCACATCAGCGAAATGTAGCTGGGTTCTACCATGCCCTGCAGATCCTCATCATGGCAGTTCTGCCACAAGGTGTGGCACTCATGAATGCTGCTGCCCCCACACCGTCCACATCTCAGCCCCCTGGTGTGTCAGTGCCTCACAGTCTGGCAGGCGTATCCACTCCAGCACCTGCTGTGCCAGTGGCACACAGTGCCGCAGTCGGTATTGCAAGACCCACAGGTGGGGCAGAGCACACAATGAGGACGTTGATGAGATTATTGACGGAAGGAGGCAGTAGCATTCATTTCCGCCACCTGGCCTGTTTGTGCTTGGTGTCGCACATGGCCTCATGACCTCCCACTGACCCCCGATACACTCCGCTGCACTCACCTTAGACCACGACATGGACTGCCATATCCTGTTTGATGACCAATGACACTGCGACCAGACTGCAGACTGTACCCTTCCACTTCCGCAGTATCTGTCATCCCCAGATGGACTATGGCTAGCCCTCCACGGGCCCATATTGTGTGGTGTGCTTGGCATGGCCCTGTACTGCTCCAGCTGCAAAACTCCACTGGATGTGCAATAAACATCCAGTAACGCACTGCTGTCTCTTGTCTTTCATCATGCCTGCATGAATGTGTGGCTGGAAGTAGGGACAGTGATTTCCTTTACGTCAATGATGCTCATCTAGTGGGATGCCAGTCCCTGTGTGCCACATTGCCTATTGTGTCCTGGGTGCCGTGGACACTACAACAGGGACACACGTATTAGTCACTTCCTTGTCCAGACATGGCCTGAACCATGCCCAGAGCACTCAAGTCATGGTTGCAAGCCCTGCGCTGGTCCGGCATATGCCAGGCCAGACCACTCCGCTGACACTCCAAGGGGGGCCCACATAGCTACCTGTCACATGCGTACCCGCTAGTGGTGTGCATGTCACTGGTCTAGTTGTCAGCATGTCACAGCCACTCCCTAAGGCAGGTCTGCACATACACCACACCCATCCGGCAAAGGCGTCACAGGCCTTGTGACCCCGCAAATATAAGGTGCTGACAACGTCACATTCCCCTCTACTGGTGGTGACTGGATGATGGCTCCACGGTGCTCAATCACAAAGGGCCCATGATTTGCTGCGCACAGAGTTAGTGGCACCTGAGGCCTTGCGGCCAACACAGGCCTACTACCACGTGGCACCGACTGGCGTAGCACAGGGTTAGTGGCACCGGAGACCTAGCGGCCAATACGGGCCTACCACCACTGGAGAACCGGGCCTTATGGGCCGAGCGGCGCAGGGCACGCCTAATATCTCCGGGTTCACCTGCCTTGTCAGACAGAGACACAGGACACTCTGCTAGGTGTAGAAAATTGGGTTTATTAGCTGCAGCTAAGCACAGTTATCCAAGAAGTACAATGGTATATTCTTAGGAGACTGCCACTTAATTCCATGGCGCACAATCTTTTATAGCACACATATTTACAACATCTACTCCCAAAACATACAAAGCTGACAACTAGGAAAAGTTTAAAAACAAGCTATCAAGTATCTTGAATACGCTCTCCTTTCAGACCCCATGTTCTCTCCTCCCCTCAAGTTAATCAATGCTAGTGCCTGTAATCCAATATACAGGTGGCAGGACGTAATTGCGTGCCTCAAAGGATAGTTGTGTAATAGGAGAATACAAGGAGAGAATAGTGAAGGCCAGTCAAATAAGATAAAGTAAGAAAGAATGGTGGGACCCAAACAGTCGACTAAGACAAGGATCAATCAGTCTAGACATGGATTAACAAACTCAGCCAGACCCTGACATCGGTAAACAAGGACAAAGGGTTACTTTTTAACAGAAGAGACACATAGCAGCTGGAAAAGCAAAAACACTACGTTCGCCGTGCTGCCTGAGTGAAGGCAACATAAAATGGCGGCTAAATACGAAGCGAAGTCGAAAACCACAGAACCTCTGACACTCCTTTTGCCATTACTCAGGCAAAACACAAAGGACTCAAGCTAGTCTGAGTCAATGTCAATGGTCATGAGGTCATTGAGCTGTTGCTGCAACATCATTTAATGTTCTCTGTTTTCTGTGACACAGGCTTTGGGGGACACAAGGCCAAAGACCACAGATGGCGGGCCACACTGCAAACAAAGACAGCAAGAGAAAATGATGGCCAAAATCATTGCAAGGAAAGTTAACACTTTCCATCCCCATGTGGACAGTAGTCCCCAAAGCTATCCCATTATAGACCAATCTCCTGTGTCCTGATGAATAGACTCGGAAATTACATGTAACTTAGAAATGGCTTGGTATACTGTAGGGGCATTATCAGGAATGTAAATGCAGCAACTAGACCCAATCAATTTACAGACTCCTCCTCTATATGCAAGGATAATGTCTAAAACCATTCGGTTTTGCAAAGTCATAAGACGATCCGCCTGAAGTTCAGCTGTCAGATTACTCAAGGCTCCAGAAGTCACATTTATCGTAGCCTTAACAACACAAACTAGCTGTCTAATGTTTCTGCTAATGGCCATTGGGCCCCAGAAAGGAAAAAACCCTTTGATAAAGTCTCCTCCCTCCTGTCCAGCTGTGTCTTTAGAATCAATAACCCCTCTGCCATATCTTTTTCTGTGATGGCCTGAAGGGGCAGTATATGTCGGGGGAAGAAGGAAAGCCACATAACATGTTCCTGAAAAATAGGTGGGAAGCCATGTATAGGCTCTATCATGACAAACAAAATATGTACCTTGAGATGGTACCAACGGTGAAGAAATCAAGGGTGAATAGATATATGTATGGGAACAAACACTCTTTTCCTGTTTATTCTTAATATTCTGACCATTTATCTGCAGACATAAATTACCTCTATGAGGTATGGTCCAAATTGGCAAACATCTTCTTTGTCTAGCCTTATCAGTGAGGCTAGTAACATAACGGGTCACGTTCCAACCATCATATGCTCGCTTCTCATCAACGGGAATCTTACCAATTTCGGCAATTTTAGCCATAGTCACTATTCCCTTTATCAAAGAACTATGACTAAAATCTGCTCCACCATTATATGGACCACCAAGAGGATGTCGAAGTTGATTCTGGTATACATTAGAAAACATAGCCAAATAAGCCCAAGCGTAACCTTCATAAGAAAACGGAAGGACTAAATATGGTATCCCTTTCTCAGCATTACGGGGCAAATGCCCACAAACCCAACAGTCAGTAGTGTTGACTACCAGTTGATGCTGATGTAACAACTGGATAAATGAATTGTTGAAGTATTCTGTTCTCCTAATTTGTTCATGATCTGGGAGTGTATAGAACTTATGCGGGGAGGTAGTAGTAGAAAAAGTCAAAGAAACAAAAGTTGGAGCAGGTGCTTGCTGCATAGTATGGACAACCCAACCCACACAAGCCAATAAAATACATAAACATACTAAAATACACAATGCTACGCTACATCGACTAAACAATAATTTCTTATACTTGATTTTCATTGCAACTTTCTTATACAAATCGGGGTACCTTTTCACTCTCACTGTCACCTACGCCTTCTCGGACCCACTGGTCATAAGGTAAAGGTAAGGGTAAGGGTACCCTCTTACAGTGCACGCCATGGACACAATTTTTCTTTCCAACGACCTTCACTGCTGTACGTGTGACGAGGATCACCTGTCGCGGCGGCCCCCAACGAGGTTCAAAATTCTTCTTCCTCTGAAAATTCTTCAGACAGACAAAGTCTCCGGGTTGAATGGAATGACCTGGATCTGAGGAAGCCTCCGGCAAAGCGCTTTGAAACTGTTGATGAATAACACATAATTTAGTGGTGAGGTCATGCAAGTAATCAACCAACAATGGGTATGGATTATCGGAATACTATTTAGGTCGAGGGACTCCCCAGACATTGGCTGGGTGCCCAAAAACGAACTCATAAGGACTAAGTCCTAAACGAGAATGTACAGTTGTTCTCGTAGAGAGAAGTGCCAAAGGTAAAGCATCGGGCCAAGCAAGACCCATGCAGGCCTGAATCTTTGCTAATTTGAGCTTGAGAGTGCCGTTATAGCACTCTACCAAACCCGCTGACTGAGGGTGGTTTGCCGCATGGAATTTCTGCCTACTACCAAGACCCGCACACACCTTCTGCATAATTTGACCTACAAATTCACTTCCATTGTAACTCCAGACAATGCGCGGCAAACCAAACCTTGGAAAGAATTCCTTTAACAGGACTTTGGCAGTGGCGAAAGCAGTATTATCCTTTAGGGGGTAGGCCTCTATCCATCTGGAAAAGGCACAGACCACCACCAGAACATACTTGAGGTTATTGGAAAGTTCCATGTGAATGTAATCAATTTGTAATACCTCAAAAGGATACGTAGAGGGAGAAAAATGACCTGCCGGAGTTGGTGTTCCCTTTCCTGGATTATGCATCAAACAAACAATACAATTCTTTACCACATTTTCCTCATATTTAGGGATTCCTTCATTCTGCCATACTGGAGCCAGAAGCTTACATATTCCTTTCGCACTGATATGAGCTGGACCATGCGTCATAGTAACTACAGGCAGTACATAGGCATCTGGTAACAACCAACGTTGATGTTCTGACAACTCCGTCCAACACCCTGTCGCATCCAACATTCCCGTACTCTCTCTCCACTTACTCAATTCCTTCTCAGTTGCTTCTTCTTGGATCATTTTCACACTTTCTACTGTGTCCTCACACATACCTACTTCTCTGACCCATCTTGCAGGACCTGCAACATACATACAACTCTTAACATCTTTCGCTGTTTCTTTTGCTACCTCATCTGCAAAAGCATTCCCACGACCCACATCATCAATGATCCTTTTGTGTGCACTGCACTTCACAATCGCTATCTGAGTAGGCAAGTTGCTGTTCTTGTGTATCTTTCTCTTCTGGAATAGGTAACAATGTTGCTGGATTTAAAACATTACATCGCTTGATATGTATGTGACTAGCCAAAAGCGTCAACTCATACCCAGACAAGCGAGCACTCGTGAGATGTTGCGTTTTCGTTCTGTTCAAGAGAGTATCCACTGCATGTGGCACCATAACAACAAGAGTGTGATCCAATACCAATCGTGCAGATTGACGAATGGAGATCGCTGCTGCTGCTGTTGCTCTGAGACAACAAGGCAATGCCTTGGCCACTGGATCTAATGTAGCCGAAAAATAGGCACATGGCCTTTGTTTGTCTCCAAATTGTTGCGTTAAAACTGACAATGCACAACCTTCTCTTTCATGCACAAAGAGTGTGAAAGGCTTACTATAATCTGGAGTACCCAACACAGGAGCAGATTACAAAGCAGTACGTAAATCAGAAAAACTCTTCTGACATTCATCAGTCCAAGGAAGAGGTTGGGGTGTATCTTTCAGAGTAAGTGCCAACAAAGGTTTGGCCAACAAAGAAAAATTCGGAATCCACTGTCTACAATAAGAGGTATGCCCAGAAAGGCACGCTCCTCCCTTTGTGTGGATGGTACAGACATTCGTGCAATTGCATGAATACGTTCTGGGGTCAATCGACTTCCCTTCTTCGACAAGAGATTACCTAAATAGGTAACCTCTTGGCGACAATATTATAATTTAGAAGCTGACACCTTATGATGTACATCAGACAAATGACGCAAAAGCGAAACAGTCGCATTTTTACAAACGTCCTCTGAATCGGCAGCCACTAACAGATCATCCACATACTGAATAAGAGTAGCACCTGGGAGGAGGAGCTTCGCGCGCAACCAAGATGGCCGCGTGAGCACAGGGCTCCCGAAACCCTCGTAACCTCCCGAATATATCCTGTCACTTATCCTGTATGCTGTTGACATCTTTGTGCAGATGAACCACAGTAGAGTCGAAAACTCATTTGTATCCCGATCGGACCCCGGAGACCAGAGTTGTGGTGCTGGAAAGTTTGTGGCTTTCACCTCTCGGATGCCCGGCGCCTGAGTTGGAATGGTGTCCGGGGCATAATCGAACAACATCGGCCTAAGACAGCAGAGGTGCCCGGTCCGGCTTCACTTTCGCTTTCATTTTTGATGACTGGTTTGGATCCCAGGCCTGGGACGCCTCACTCGCTTCGAAAGCTCGTATCCCGACTGGCTCTTGGACGTACTGAACATCTTTTGGAGTTTTGGCCTTGGACTAGAGTATAAGCTGTCTTTTTGGTCATTTTTACTCCTTGGTTCGAGGGCCGTTTTATCGCCCTGGTCGATATTCCTTGCAATTGGGATTCGTTTGCTGCTCTCTGGTTGGTCTGCATATGCCCCCCCCGGCTTTTGCTCTGGATACTATCTGATATTGTTCCGAAATGGCGAGCAAACCTGAGGGAGACAGACAGAAGGTAAAAAACACCAGACGGGGTGGATATACCCAAACCAACGTCATGGATTGTTATGCTCAGGTTAAGGGGTCGCCCAGTGGACCGGGTAGGTCGCTGGAGGAAGCGAAGGGTTCATCGACTCCGGTGACGGAGCTGACACTGCATGATGTGATGGCCGCCATTGATAGTATCAAATCTTCCCTCGGGAAACAAATCGAGACCCTTGCCCATAAATTGGATACGGTGGCGATCGATGTGAATTTGATCTGTACGGACCTTACAAAAACCAATGAAAAGGTCAAATCGTTGGATATTAAAACATCGAGCCTAACGGACAACGTTGTTGAACTGCGGACCGAAGTCCGTACTTTGAGGGCCTCCAATGACATTGTTATCCGTCGCCTGGAGGATTTTGAAGGAAGGGCCCGGCGGAACAATATCCGTATAATTGGGGTTCCGGAAAAGGTGGAAGATCAAACGGCTGACCTCATTGACGAGGACCTTATCGTCAAACATCTAGCACCCAAGGGACTGAGCAAGTTCTTCACGGTGGAACGGGCCCATAGAGTCCCGGGTGCCAGACCGAAAGTTGGAGCCCCGCCACGGCCTACGATAGCGCAGATTTTTAACTTTCGGGATAGAGAGGCTATCCTTCAGGCATCGCGGGCGGGTGGTCCCTTGAAGTTTGAAAACTCTTCCATCAGTTTCTACCCGGAATTTACACAGACGATCCAGAAACAGAGACTCAGTTTTCTGGGTGTGAAAAGGAGACTCCGAGACATGGGTCTCAAATATGTCATGCTCTTCCCTGCCAAATTGAGGATTGAGTAAACGAACGGGTGTACTTTTTTGATAAGCCCGAGGTGATGGCCGATTGGTTGGACACTCTGCCGGCCCGACAGGATCCAGAGAGTCAGTCTGGCGGAGCGGAGGGAGGACCTGAGGAGCAGGAATGAGCACCATTCGCCTGGTTTCTGGAGATAATGGGGGTGGTTCCAATTCTGATGTGGATCTGACAGTTCTTCAGGGCTATTGATGGGTCTCTCCTCCTCAGCTTTACTTTTTGTAGTCTAGTTTAGATGTGGGGGCGACAGGCACACTGCGAGTTGGGGTGGCTTTTTAGTCGTAAGCAGGGGTGAAGGGTGGGGGGTGTTGCAACGGGTTGTTCGGGGGGGTTGATTTTCTGTTCACTGTTGCAAGGCGCTATATTGCAGGACATTTTCATTGATGTGTTTGGCTCTGCTCGGGTTGGATCTTCTTTCTCTTTCATGATGGGGGTAGGGGGTTGAGGTTGATGAGTTGGAATGTTAACGGGTTGGGGGACAAGATTAAGCGTGGGGTGGTACTACAACTCCTGAAACGTCATTCCCTTGATGTTGTTCTTCTTCAAGAGACTCACTTGGTAGGGAATACATGTCACGCCATGAATAGGAAGGGGTATCATCTAATTGCCCACGCTGGGTTTTCCTCTGGGTCCCGAGGGGTTGGACTTCTTATTAAAAATGCTCTCCCGCTTGAGGTGGACTCCACGGTCCTTGATGACAGGGGACGCTATGTGGCTGTTTATGAGCGGTGGGAGGGCCGCACGCTTTCCCTGGTCTCTATTTATGTTCCTCCCGGCCTACAATCCACTACTTTTGCTGATTTGGGGGGGTCTTACTCGATCTCCCCGGTGGGTCTTTGATACTGGGTGGGGATTTTAATGCGGTGGTTTCCGGTATGCTTGAGAGGCATCCACCTAGGGACCTAAGGGGGGCAATGGTTGGCTGCCTGATTTCATGGACACACTGGGCATGGTGGACTGTTGGAGATTGCTCCATTCTATTCAGCGGCAGTATACGTTGTGGTTCTGAAAATTCTGGACTCGAGAATTAAACTTCGTCGTAACATGACGAATTTAGTATCAAAAGACCGAGAATGACGAGTACACTATGTACAAGCGTTTTCGTCAATTTCGAGTGACGATTTCACCTCGAAATCGTCATTTTCGTTCTGAACCCTTGGCTTCCATTTTGTATGCGGCAGCCATTTTGTGAGTTGCCCTTTACATAGGCTTATAATACAGCTAAATTTGATTCCAAAGGACACGTACACCTTGATTGACTTTTCTCTGACCTAGGCAGGCTGGGCAAGCTGAAACCATTGCCCCAGACCGAACCTGTTTGGTCAGTTCCTCTCCCAGTGGCCGAATGAGATAGCATCAAGGCTCAACAGGCCATAAAACCTTTTCAGCACACACACACCCTGCCGAATCTTGCTCACACCTGTCCCTGCTCTTTTCTCTCACTTGCTTTATGATGGGGAGGTGCCCGTTTTTATTGGGGGTCCACCGATATCTGATGAAATGTTGGGCCTTGCCGGGTGATTTGTTGTGGGCTGGACGAAGTGAAATATGGACATGTCATCATGACTCTGCTTTTCCTTTGTAACAAAGAAATGTGAATAGTATACTGTAAATTCGAAGAATGTTTGCCTAAAGCACAATATTTCGTATAAAAAGAGAAGCCTGACTTTGTGAAGTGGAGCAGTCTCCTGAGAATATACATCCCGTGTGTTGTACTTCTAGGACGCTTGTTACCTTGGTTGCAGCCAATAAAATCGATCCTTGACTTCACCTAGAAGACTCTGAGTTTCTGTGGTCTGAATCAGGAAGAACCCGAGGTCTTTGGGTGTACCCTGGCACCGCTGGGTTGCCGGTTCAGTACCGGTTTTGAAAAACCCAGTACCTCAACGTTTCACTCGGGCGCCCATGGTAGTCTTTCTAGGATTGATTATGTGCTGCTACCAGCTGCACAGGCGTTCTATGTTACAGAGATCAAGCGTATGGCTCGGGGTATCTCCGATCACTCTCCGCTGTGGCTTCGGTTGGATTTAGCGTCGGGTGCCGAGGGTCGGGTAGCCCCGATTAACCCATGGTATCTTCGCAATCCTAAAACCCACAGTAAGCTTGTAAAGGCTTTAGATCATTATTTCCGGTAGAATGAAGGTTCGGTTTCTTCCGCGGTCTCACTGTGGGAAGCGTTCAAGACCATCCTTTTGGTCAAGCTCTATCACTGATTGCTGGAGTTAAAAAGCAGAAAGAGGAAGATGTGATAAAGATAGAGATGGAGATAGCTGATTTGGAACTGGCTCTAGAACAGGAGGTGACCCACTCTAGATTGCATGTTCTGCAATTGAAGCAGCTGGAATATAGGACATTGGTGACGGAGGCTGCAAAGGCCCTTAGTCGGGAGAAACAGGGGCGTCTCGATGATGTTGGGGACAGGGCGGGCAAATTGATAGCTTGGTTGGATAGAAAAGACAGAGCAAGTCGTGTTGTACCGGAGATTGAGATAGAGAGTGGGGCCCTGATTACCGACCCACAAGGGATAGTGGCATGTTTCGCCAATCATTTTCAAACTGTGTACTCTGCCGTGTCTGATAGACCGGAGGAGGGCTCTTGCTTACTACTACGAGATATTGCCCTTCCGAGTCTTTCCGAGGCGGATAGGGAACTCATGGATTCTACAATCACGGCAGACAAAGTAGCGTTAGCTATGCGTTCCCTACGTTCAGGTAAAGTGATGGGTCCCAATGGTCTGCCGATAGAGCTATACAAGCTTCGGCCTGACAAGATCGCCCCGTATTTAAGGGACATGTTCTTAGAGTCCCGGGATCGTGGTTTTCTCCCCCGAGACCAGCGGTTGGCAACTATAGTTGTAATACACAAGGAAGGGAAACCGAGGAATAAGTGTACCTTGTACCGGCCGATTTCACTGTTAAACGCCAAGCCTAAAATTTGTGCTAAGTTACTGGCTAATAGATTGATCACGGTCATCAGTGATCTAATTCATCCGGATCAGTCTGGTTTTATCCCACACAGAAAAACGGCGTTGAATCTCCAGTGCCTACACGGGGTTCTCGCGAGGGCTGCGACGCTGCGTGAGCCGGCCATTTTGGCGTCTTTGGATGCCACTATGGCATTTGATACTGTGGTATAGCCGTATTTGTGGGCGGTGTTGACTAAATTTGGTTTCGGGTCGGAATTTATTGGCTGGGTGCGGCTTCTTTACGCGGACCCCCTCGCTCAGATAGTGGTTAACGGTCGTGTTTCGGCACCATTTTGTCTCGGGCGGGGTACCCGCCAGGGTTGCCTGCTGTCTCCTCTTTTGTTCGCATTGGCCCTGGAGCCCCTCGCTGTGTGGATCCATTGGGAGCCCTCCATGAGGGGTATTCACTGGTCTCCGGAATACGAGGATCGCATCTCCTTATATGCGGACGACATTCTGCTTTATTTGACTTCCCCTAGGAAGTCTCTGATAGTATTGTGTGACGTTTTGACTTCCTTTGGTAGAAACTCGGGCCTGATTATCAACTGGGCAAAATCCTATCTTTATGTCCTCTGTGGTGATGCTCCGGTTTTGCCGCGTAACTGTCCCATCCAGATTGCGCAAGAGGGGTTTAAATATCTTGGTATTTATGTTTCGATGGACCCCTTGGTTCGGTACGAGAAAAATCTTCCCTCTCCTTTGACTCGGTTGAAACGAGAAGTAGCGGGTTGGCGGAAGCTTCCGCTTTCGTTGCTTGGGCGAACGGCCCTTTTTAAGATGATGCCTCTTCCTCGTTTTGTGTATGCTCTACAGAACACGCTTGATGTAGTTCCTGCTAGTTACTTTCAGATAGTCGAGGGTCTGCAGAGGAAATTGTAGTGGGATGGTAGACCTCGTATTGCGCTTGCCAAATTGACACTATTGAAGTACGACGGGGGTATCGTTCTTCCCGACATTAAACGGTACTATTGGGCATCGCAGTTAGGGGCCATCAACCATGGTATGTATGGTCCCGAGTTAAATCCTGGTTTCGCCATGGATAGGTGGTTACTCCCCGGAGGCAACTATTATAGGGCGTTATATTTTAAATCGGTGGTGAGGTCTCTGACGGGGCCGACGAGGACGGCCGTACGGATCTGGCAGGATGCCACTAGCGCGTTAGGATGGAAGGATCGTTTGACCTTGGCGACCCCGCTTTTCGGAACTGATAAGTTCGGTAAATTGTGGAACACCAAGGGGTTCGACAAGTGGGATCTTATTGGTATCACCAGGGTGGGAGACATCTGGGTTAAGGGACAAGTGAAGTCGTTTGCGGTCTTGCAGACTGAGTTTGAATTGGGAGGAACGGAGTATTTCCGTTATGCTCAGGTTCGCCATGCGTTGAAGTCAGTCTTCCCGGAAGGGGAGGAGATACCTGAGTCTACCCCGCTGGAGGTCATATACCAGATAGTACCATCTCCCTGATGTACAAAAAAAAATGATTAATCACAGGGCAGACCTTCTGTCGCAATTGTGAGATCAGTGGACCCGTGACGGCATTGAGCTTGATGATGAGGACTGGCAATCGGCGATCTCCTCTCCCAAGGAGGTCGCGGTTCCAGCACGACTCAGATTCGTTCAACTCAAAATATTACACAGAGTATATGTCACGGGTCCCCGTTTGGTCCGTATGGGTTTCTCTGAGGAGGGTCTGTGTCAACGGGGATGTGGACAGTTGGGTACGTTTCTTCACATCATCTGGGAGTGTAGGGAAGTCGCTGATTATTGGAGTAAGGTCCACAAGGTGATTCAGGAGGTTACGGGTGTGGCTCTCTTGCCAGAAGCTAGGCGCTGCCTGTTGAATGTTTGGGAGCCCGCCGATCATAATGTAGCTCAGACTCAATGGGTTACTCTGGGGGCCATGATTGCTAAACGTAATATTGCACAGTTGTGGGAGTCCCAGAGGCCTTCTACTCTAGAGGTGTGGATGGAAAACATGGATTGGTGCATGTTCAGGGAAAAAACGGTATATTTGGCTCGGGTTGTCCCGGAAATGGCATAAAGTTTGGGGTCCCTGGAACCGGTATAGAGGAGACATATGTGTACCACCAGCGACAGCTGTCCTTGATGTCCCGCTTTCCCCCTGACCCCGCATTAGTCCTTGATTGCTTTAATGTCTTTGATGCCAACTCTTCTTCCATCCCCCTTACCCCCGTCAATAAGTTTACTATTCTGTTGTCTATTGCTATGATGTTCCGCCCTCGTGCAGTCTGAACACTTTATGTATTTTGTTGCAGCCTTGCTGGTTTTTTCTCAATAAAAAGAAGCATAAAAAAAGAGTAGCACCTGGAGGCAAAGAAAAAGCGTCAAGCTGAGATTTCATAGCCTGACTATAAATGGAGGGACTCTCACAATAACCTTGAGGTGCACGTTTAATTCGAAAACTTCGGCTTCCAAGAGAGAAACCAAAGAGATCCCTACTCTCCTCAGCAATAGGAATGCTAAAGAAAGCATTTTTGAGATCAATAACTGAGAACCAAACAGCCGAAGCAGGGATCATTGTGAGCAAAGCAGTAATATCCAGGACAAAGGGAAACTGAGGGACAACAATTTTGTTGACCTCTCGAAGATCAATCACAAAACGGTATACAGGAGGCTTAGAAGGATCAGTATCAACAGGCAGAACAGGACTATTGCAAACATTTCCTCTCGTTTCTTCAACCACACCCTTCTGAACTAAATCATAAACAATAGCCAACAGAGCTCTTTCGCCATTGTTAGAAATCTTATACTGAGGAATGCGTGGCAATTTAACATCAGGCTTAACAGTAATCACGTAAGGTGGAATTTTCAGCAAACCAACATCATTCGGACCCGTGGCCCAAAGCGTAGCAGGAAGTGAACGCAATTCAAGTGGCAGTTGATCTTTAGACAAATACATGGGAGAAACCAATTTATCACCCAAAGTAAGATGTACACCAGAGGGGGAACAATACAATGTTGCATGTAGACGTTTCAATAAATCCAAACTCAACAAATTCTCACCGCAACCAGTCGTTAAAATGAGCGGGGCTTCCAAATCATAAGGACCAATGGAGATAGGCAAAGGACAAGAAACCGGGTTGCGAACTGGGGCACCAGAGTATCCTACAGAAACATTCGTTAAGCTAGACAAAGGTGCCCCAGGGAGTTTGGAGTGAATGATAGAACTTCTCATTGCACCAGTATCCAAAAGAAATGGCTCTGATACACCTAATGCAACAACGTCAACATAAGGCCCATTCTGATCCACTGGAACTGATACCACTCCCTTACTTTGTCCATGGCTGTCCTAGCTAGTATGAAAATCCTGATTTTCGCTTTAAGTACAATAATCGTCATTGTAATATTGTGCAGACTGGGAATTCTGCTGATCAAAATATTTAATAGAATTCTGAGGGGGAAAAGAACGCTATCCCTGAGACAACGCACCTCGCCCTCTACCCCTAGGTGCTGACTGAAAACCACCACGGCCTCGCGGCCCTGGCAGTCCACCATTACGCTGCAATAAAACCGGACAACTACTCTTAAAATTACCTTCCTCTTTACAGTAGGCCCATTGATTAGGACCCAGCAAAGGTAGCGGAACAAAAGGTATAGGTTTCTGTAACAATCTTTGAAACTGTGAAGGGTGTTGCAATTGACGCTGAGCAGAACGAGGGGGATAAGCTTGTTGCAAAAGAACCTTCGTTTTTAACTCTTTAGTCTTTTTCTCCACTTAATCCTTTTCTTCCTTATCGTAATACTGAGCAGTAGCTAATATCTGGGTAGACGATGAAACAGCCCACGAACTCTCGGAGTCTTTCAACTTATGCGATAATTCTGGAAGTAAATTAAATACAAATTTATCCACAAATAATCGCTGTCCACCCTCAGTACTCATATCTTGACCACTATGGTCAATGAACGTCTCCTCAAAACGGGTAAAGAAATCGGAGACACTTTCATCTTTCTTCTGTTTACACGCAGCTAACTTATCCCAATTAACACGTAGTGCATGCATCATCGTTTTCATTAGAGCTATTATTCTACCAGGCAATTCTGTGATCAAATCATCGGGTTTAGCGCCACCTACTTGTGCTGTATCCGCAGCAGTTATAGCAGCCCAATTACCACCTAAAGCTTGGTCGTGGTCTTCCCTACGAATCCGAGCCCATAATGCCTGAGGGACTACATTTCCCATCAGCAAATCAATATCTGCTAAATTCATAATACACACATCAACAGTCTGGGACAGCTCTTTATAATACCCAGCAGGATTCTTACTAGGGTCTGGTAAAGACTGTTTAAGCGCTAAAACTTCCGATCTTTTCCAAGGGACATGTACCCATATTCGCTGGAAATGAGCTGGGATACCCGCAATAGCGCCTGCCTGTGGAACCGCATCCCTCCATATCGGGGGAACTTCCCGCATAGGATAGTGTTTCATTTTACGCCGAACCGCAGGATCAGGTTCGAGAGAAGCTTGAGAGAAAAAGGAAGACCTAAAAGTGACAAGTGTCTGGACGGCATCCTCGACGTCGGGACCCACAATAAGTCCTTTATCAAATTTAGCCTGTATATCAAACAAACCCTGAGGAGGTAAATCCAAATCCATATCTCCCCATCCTTTAACAAGAGTATTACACATAACATTAAAAACATATCTCTGCGTAGGCGCATTCCACTGAAGAAAAGTATCCAGGATATCGCGCACGCTATACTGTGGACCACTCATGAACCAATTGTGAGCGAGAGAGTCTAACTTAATTTGCTCGTCAGAATCTGGAATTTGACTACGGGATTGCCTTCGGGACAAAACAGGAGTCAAATTAAGAGACCCAAAGAAAGGTGATAAAAGACCAGAAACAGTATCGACTAATCGTCGACGAGCCGTAGGAGAATCTGACAGTAAAACAGGAGACAATATATTAAGCACAGCAGGAGAAGAACTAACAGTCGTAAGAGGAACTGATGGTAAAGGAGACTGAGGTACAGAAGTCGGTGGCAAAGGAGGTGGAGGTGGAAATACTGGAAGAGGCAATTGTGGAAGAATCGGAACAACTGGCTGAGCAACAGGTTGCTGAACAACAGGTTGTATTGGGGGTGCATTAGCACCTAGTACATAAGGCGGAGGTAATCTCAACAAATGGGACATTAAGGGACCTTCGTCAAGATCTTTAGTCTGTGGGGGAGTAGACAACACAGGATAACATCTATCTGTTGCCATACAATGCTGTCTTTCTGAGACTTCAATCAACTGATCAGTCTCATTATTCTTAAGCTGTTGAGCAGCCTGTAAAATCGTCATATCTTGCGCTTTCTTGTCTCTTTTTGCCTGTTTAATTTCTTTCTGTTTGGCTTCCTTACACCATAGGCGGAAAGAATCAAACATTGCCGGCCGGGCTTTTCTCTTAAACAAAATTGCTTCTAAGTTATCTAATATGTCAGGCTCAAAGCTACCATTTTGTGGCCACTGCAGAACACCATCTTTCTTCGTATATCGGATCCATGTTTCATTAAAAATAATAGGGCCAAGACCATGTTTCGAATAGAGCTCATAAGTGGGAGTACAAACCGGAGGAATTGGACAAGAATCCTCTAGCTGGGAATCCCTATTACAGTCAAAACAGCAAAACTTCCTAAATTTACTAAGCCCAGGCATTTCGTAACGGACTGGACTGTTCACAAACTTCAAGGGGTTAAGGCAATGATCACAGCACAAACGTACTTACCCCTTGGCTTCGACTAGTGCAAAAGTCGAATAACAAAAACAAGACAAAAGAGTGGGCGCTACCCATGAATACTTAACTTAGTGTTTTATCACGGCAACAGATGTCCGTCTAACGTCTCGCGATACAAATCATCACCAGAGGGCCAAGGCAGGGCGGCAGTCAGGGCAGCAATCGTCTGCAGCTGTCGGAAAGGAGTAGCTGCGCTGCAAAAGACCTTCGGTCCACTTCGACATACAGGGGTCGCTTGACGTGGTTTGCGAATCCTCCAGAATTTTCTTGCGAGGCTCCTCACGACGCTTGGGCTGAACCGCTACCACTGAAGCCGCCCCACGTTGGGCGCCAGTTGGGGAACCGGGCCTATGGGCGGAGCGGCGCAGGGCACGCCTAATATCTCCGGGTTCACCTGCCTTGAGACACAGGACACTCTGTTAGGCGTACAAAATCGGGTTTATTAGCTGCAGCTAAGCACAGTTATCCAAGAAGTACAATGGTATATTCTTAGGAGACTGCCACTTAATTCCGTGGCGCACAATCTTTTATAGCACACATATTTACAACGTCTACTCCCAAAACATACAAAGCTGACAAATAGGAAAAGTTTAAAAACAAGCTATCAAGTATCTTGAATACGCCCTCCTTTCAGACCCCATGTTCTCCCCTCCCCTCAAGTTAATCAATGCTAGTGCCTGTAATCCAATTTGCAGGTGGCAGGACGTATTTGCGTGCATCAAAGGATAGTTGTGTAATGGGAGAATACAAAGAGAGAATAGCGAAGGCCAGTCAAATAAGATGAAGTAAGAAAGAATGGAGGAACACAAACAGTCGACTAAGACAAGGATCAATCAGTCTAGACATGGATTACCAAACTCGGCCAGACCCTGACATCGGTTTAAGGTAACACAAAATGGCGGCTGGACACAAGATGGCGGCTAAATACGAAGCAAAGTCGAAAACCACAGAACCTCACCACGTGGCGCTGACTGGCGTTGGTGGCACACGTTATTGCTGAGCGAGTGTGCAGCCTGCACTGATGATCTGTGCACTGATGTGGTCTCTGCCATTGATGACTCTGGACTCAGCATCATGTGTGGGACCTGCTGGCCGCGGGCCGGGCCCGCATGATGTGGACCATGCCACGGTGGCATGACCGGGGCCTGGCGCTCACACGGACACGCGGTGTGCCTACTGATGGACACACCAGTGGGACCAGGTGAGCAATGGGGCCCCTGTGAACAGGGACACCGGTGTCTGTCTCTCTCCCTTTATTTCTTTGTCTCTCACACTTACTCTCTCTCCCTTCCCTTTCTCTCGCTCTTTGTCCCTTTCCTCTGTCTCTCTCACTCTCTCTCCCTTCCTTTCCTTCCCTCTCTTTCTCTCTCTGGCTCATTTTCCTTCTCTGTTTCTCTGTGTCTCGCTCATTTGATGTGCGTATAAGATACACAACCTGATTTTGTGCTTTCTTTTCCAGGCTGTGTCGTCGAGATTGTCCCTGGCGGACCCAACAGGAGTCTTCTGCATTGCTGTTTTGTGTTGAGTTTCAATACAGTTTTTGGTTGTTACTTCAGTGCTGTGTGACTGTTTCTCGTTCTTCTGGCCACACATGTGTGTATTTATTTTGGCACTGTGCATCATTGTGCGTTTGTTGTGGCTTTTGTATCATGCACAGTATTTCAATGTCTGGGGGGAACGTCGGGGGGGCCTGGGGTGGTTGCAGGGGGTGTTGTGACCCTCATGAGTATACGCTTTGCATGATCATTGTCTCCAGGGCATCTGTGGATCTTCAGGTGTGGCTCTTGGCTGGGCTCCCTTTCATGCTGCACCAGCAGAAGGCAAGTGTTAATTCACTGCTGCTACCGCAGCTTATTGCCTGTTTTTGATTTGCTTCGTAGATCTGGCAGTTCGTTGTGAATGTGGTGTTGCAGTTTTTTCATTTGTTTTTGCACGGGAATGGCCACTCATTAAGGTTAGTTGGTGGTGTCCTCCTTGGAGATACATTTTGGGGCAGTTATTGCGGGAATACAGGCGATGTCTGCAGTTTGCACCAGCTTGTGAATGGGGTGTTAAATCGATCTCCACTTTTGATGAGTTATGGTGGGGATAATTCAGAGTTGAGTCCTTGTGAATATCCCCTTCAAGTCCTGTCTAGGAAGTGGTATTACCTCCCTGTGATAGGAAAACTATTGTTCTACCTTCCCCTGCTCGTCTTCAGCTCAGTAGCAGGGGGACAGGTTCATGTCTGTGCTAGTCGGCAGCAGCACTAGCTTGCTGGCAAACCCTGAAAGGCTGTTACCAGGAGTACTGGGGTCCCATTGGGAGCCCCCGGGTACATGGAAATATACTTCCAGCACTGGAATCAGTGTTTGGGTATGATTCCAACATGTTTGATACCAGGCTTCATCAAGCCATTATACCGTTAGACATCTTCTAATGACTTATGTCCTCTAATGTCTTAAAATGGCTGACAGCACTTACAGGACCTGGAGAAATAACTCTGAGGTTTGTAGAGGGATCATGCTCATGCAGGGGCACCCTCAATCTTGTAACTAAGCAGCCTGCACTCAGGACTCAAGAGCATGCTATAGGGGTGGGTTATGTTTTTAGTGGACTGACCTTAGATATAGAGAAATGTATGTCTTGTGAGAGGTGCAAGCACCAACTTACGCAGCCGCCAATGGCAGGCTTGCAGTCACAATGGGAAACCCCTGGTGTGCCTATACCCTAAGTACCTTAGTACCATATACTACCTTCCTATATCTTTCCTCCTAAAGTAAGTAGCAAAGCCACTCCAAATCCCTTATTAACATCCTATTCAATAATGCCTAGTGAAGGAGTGGAAACTGATTCAGTAGAAGCTTATTGGAAAACAAATCACTTCTATCTAACTTTTGAAAGAGGAAATTAAAAACATAAATCAGTAAATAAGTCATCAGCATGTCTGTGATTGGGATGCATGTGTGAGGTGATTCATTTACATAGGTACATAGCAAAAAGTAAATATTATGAAACATATATATAGAATACTGTACCTGTATTCTATGGAAATTATGAATCACCAATGAGATCTTTTCTCTAAACAGCAAATGACCGCATACTGAGTGTTTTATTCAGACACAGGAATCCCAATTGATTTATAACAGCCTTAAAATTTACTTTTTGGGGCACATGACTTTATATAATACCAAAACTGCAAAGAAGTTCAAGTACAAAACCATTAACAAATGTAGAGGCGCTAATTGTTTGGTTGATGAAGGGGACAAAATAATGCCACAAGTGCCCCTTACCGTCTTAATTGTGATTGGAGAATGGATTTTACGTCCTTGCCTTTTGTATAAATCAGGGTCTGGTTTGGTAAACTGAGCTCATGACTCAGCTCTATAAGGTTTGTTTTTGCACCCACAGGTGACACAAGTGAACTTAGTCCAATACACCAGCACTGAATGTGAGATACAGGTTATTGTAGCCCCGCAGAACCCCATCCATATATGAATGAGGGGGTGTAAATGCATTTGATTAACTAACTGATAGAAATGGCAATTCAAATAGTTGTTCATTAATGATTTACACACTCAAGATCACTAGAAACAGAATATGTATTCAAGATATTTATTTTAAAATGCTGGGATCTAGTGCACATAATATTGATAACATCAAAGAAGATAAGATTTTCAAAAAGAGTGAAAACAGGAAGAAATCATAAAATCATAATGTATTGCCCTTACACTCTCACTGTGCTATCTCTAAGTGTTATGCTAGTTATAGCAGATGAATATCTAATAAGCTTAAGTTTCCAAGGTGGGCACATACCTGAACAACAGGATTTGTTGTTGTTTGGAATAGCTTGTCAGCTATTTCTAGCACAAGGCAAGAGCTAGAAGCTTGTGTCTATGAGAGAACACAATCCTGGCACAAGTTTGTGAATGCATAATGGAATGATTTGCAGATCTTTAGGACATCTTGCCTGAGGCTCTTTCGGTTGGGATGGAATCTGGATCTGCGACCAAGGTGAAGGTGCTTTCTTAACTCAAGCAACAGTCTTATATACTGAATCTGATCAGAGATTGAAATTTCCATTATAAATTGAGGAATGCCTGGCACCAATTATGCTCATTCTGGTGTATGGGCCCAGACATTTCCTTATGGATATATAAGGCGAGAGGACATAATTTCCGACTGCACTATTTTGGCAATGGATGTTATATGACCTTGAAAAAGAAACCATCCCAGACTGCTGTCACACTGGGGTTTTTGTTGATGTCTGTGTCTGAATGACTTGACACAGTTCTTGGAAAGATAGACAGCATCTCCATCAGAAGCAGACATTGTGATGAGGCAAACTAAAATGAAAGCTATAGCTAACATGGAAACTGTCTTGTTTGTGTTTCAGAACCTAAAAGTAAAAGAAAGAAGTCTAAAAGCAAGTGATTAAAATAATAGAGGGAAGGAGTAATACGATTTATGACATTGCTGGAATCATTTCTAAGCTAAATAGTTTCTAAATTATCCCTCAATTTATTTTTTATTGATCTTGCTTAATGGATTTATTACACATTTACAGAATCAAAGCACATGTCAGAAACGTGCATTTGACAAGATAGCAATACATCACTTGTTACATTTTCTATAGGGACATACTAATGAGGATATCCATGGTTTTTATGTGTGTCATTTAACCAAAGGTATAATAAGAATGTCAAAAATGCCAGGTAGGATTGGATTAATCAATTACATTCCTTTTTGCATGTATACATTTCCAAACTGCCCCCTTCACCTCCTCGTTTCTCAGGCTGTAGATGAGGGGGTTCAGCATTGGATTTACCAGTGTATAAAATACAGAAACAACCTTATTTTGCAAGACAGAGTCACTGGAAGGAAGTTGAAGATATATGAACATGGATGTGCCGTAGAACAGACAGACAACAGCCAGGTGGGAGCCGCAGGTAGAGAAGACCTTGGGTCTGCACACAGTGGTGCGGATTTTGAAAATGGCAGCAATGATATAGACATATGATGCTACCGTGACCACAAAACAGGCAAGGCCCAAAGAAAACACCACTGAAAAAATCACTGTCTTTCCTACAATGGTATTGGAGCAGGAGAGATTCATCAGTGGCATTAGATCACAGTAGAAATGATCAATGATGTTAGGCCCACAGAAGGAGGTGTGGAAGATGCACCCAATGTATACTGCCGCAGTCATGAATGCTCCCAAGTAGACCGTGGTCACCAGCAGGATGCACACGTCGCTGTTGACGATAAGTGGATACAGTAGAGGGTGGCAGATAGCAGCATAGCGGTCATAAGCCATGGCCGCAAGCATGTAGGCCTCGATGGTTCCAAATACTGTAAAGAAATAGCTCTGGGATGCACAACCAATGAAGGAGATCACCTTTTTGCTGGAGAAGAAATCAGCCAGCATTTTAGGGGCAATGACAGAGGAGTAACAGCAATCAGACAAAGACAAATTACTAAGAAAAAAGTACATAGGGGTGTGAAGACGGGGTTCAACAGTGATTAACGCTATGATACAAATGTTGCCAAATAATGATAAGATGTAGAACAGAAGAAACATAACGAAGAGTGGACCCTGAAGTCTTGGGTCATCAGTGAGTCCCAGGAGGATGAATTCTGTCACTGAGGTCTGATTTCCAACATCCATTCTATCCTAAGATTGTATCCATTGAGACAAGATTTAATATGTTAAAGCTCAGACAGTTATACATTTCTAGATACATTTTAGTCATCAATATAACTTGGAAACTATAGTAGAGGGAACAGGCATCAATGACCATTCTCAAAAGTAGCACGCCTATCTATGGAATTGCCCTGTACCATATTAGGCAGGGCTCGAAAAATCCACTTGCCCACTTGCATTGTCAGGCAAGATTTATTCAGGACGAGCTATATTTAGGGAGAGCTGAAAATCCTCTAACTTCAGTCACAGAAAAAAAGTAAATGTAGGAAGACAAACTGGCTTTTGACCTCTGCCTCTGAAAGCTGTGCAAATATGAGAAGTTAACAAGATTTAAAGGCATCTTTACTGCTCACAAAGTGAAAGAGCAATAAAAATGCCTTTAAATCTTGTTATCTTGTGCATTTGCTGGCTTTCAGAGACAGCGGTTAAAAGTCAGTTTGTCTACCTACATTTATTTCTCTTTCTGTGACTGAAATTAGAGGATTTTATAAAATGAAGTGTGTGACAACTGAACTTCGCAAAGCATGTTAGGTTTTAAGATGTCAGGCTTTTTTCCTACCAAAACACTGGATTAGCTAACTGTTCAAACATTTCAGATATATTTCACTTGTTATGAAGACCCATTTTTGTAATTCTGTGGTAAAAAATATTTTCCCAATTAAAAAATGATAAAATTAGAACACTTTACTTAGTGGTGTGCAAATTTTAAATATTTTTCCTGAAACCCAATTTCCAATCATTGTTTATGCGCTATCATTAGTAAAACTATATGTTATTGGGAAAGATTTGTGGTAATTTCAATGCAAAATATGCTATCTTAAAATGACAGTGCACTACCACATCATGCTTTGGTAATATATTTATGAAAAGTGAGTTTTTAAACATAAACTGGGAATTAGTACGGCTCCTGCCCAGACAACGTTCCTATTAGTGAACTAAGAGGCAAGCCAGGAATCATGTATACCACATATGTGCGCTGTATTCTTGTTGTACATGCAGCAAACATTTAGTCTAGTAAATAAAAATAGTGATTTGTACAGCAGAAATAGTGAACTTGCATATTTGAATGTGCTCCTTTATGTGATCATAAAGAAAAAGGAAGCTCCATAATATAAATATTTTCTTTGGATCACACAATTTGAGACCCGTTTCGTTAGGTCGAGTAGAATATTAAAGTTACGAGACCTGCAGGTATAGTAACATGTTTATGATTTTTTTAACCCTGGTAGCCCCTTTCGCTGACTGCACAGTCATGCCACAAACACTGACAACACCATTCCAGAGCATACATCTTCACACCCATGCCCCTCACAAATTTGAGAAATGGCCTTAATCTGTAGTTTATTCAAATTCCAAAGCAGTTAAAATGTCTGCAATTGAACCAAACCCAGCTGTTTCTGTGCAATACCTATCCTGACATTTTGATTGGAGTAAAAACCTGACAGTCATTATTTATCTTTTATCAATTTCTTGTGACTGCGTTCTGTGGTTGTGTCACTGAATTTTAATGAATATTGGCTGGCTCCTTCCTCCACCAGTTTGGGGCAGGAGACCCTGGAGGGAGACCTGCTACTTCCCACAAACCACCTACTGTTGTGGTTCCAAAGAAAAGATGGTTATTACAAGACAATAGCTACTCAAGCAAGTTTTTTGGGGTCTATCCACAAAGTACACTTTGTAATACGTTTAGTAGTAGTAAAGTAATACTGCTCAAGTACTACAACATGCTATTCTCAAACTATCCACCTCCATGTAGCCTATCTTTTCTATGATGAGAAATTGGTCATAGTTACAGAGGTCCCGGCTCAGGTAGGTATACCATTTGGTAGTAAATGGGGGAGAAACCTGAGGGAGTGACTGGAACATGGAGACTACTTACTACTAAATGGAAAAAGATCAGGATGGTAAAAGAGGGGTCTGAACGGGGGTGAATAGGGGTTAGAGAGGGACAGCAAAATAGAAACATCCACTCCCAAACGAGAATGCATACTGCTATTCAAAAACTGCACTTCTAAATTTATTACAGTCAATGAATCAATCAGGGGAATTTCAAGCGCGCTAATTACCCATGAGGGTCCCAAGGAGAGGGGGGAGGTAAGCAGCTTCGTTCAGTCAAAGAGCCAGGCCTTGAGTGTCCTTCTGAAGATTTGTAAAAACTGAAAGGATAGTAGTGTTTCCCAAGGGAAATGTCCGCACTATTCTTTAGGCCACAGATATGTATCTTGAAATGGTACACGAAATGTTTTAAGAAAAAGCAATAGAAACAGTAATGGTTTCTTGGGTGCTAAAGAAAATCTATGCACCTACTATCCAAAGGTGCTAAAGGCAAACACGAAATGTAAGCCCGAATCAGTATATGTGGGGAAATTCTAATTACAGCACTCCAAATTAGTATAGTTCATCAGAGCTCTAGTATATAGCCCTCAGCACTCAAGCTTTTATACACAGGAGTGTTCAAGCAAACACACTCAGATGCAATTTGAAAGAACAGTTTCTTCATATATAGTACGGGATCAACAATTGTCACGCCAATGTAGTTTGAGATCCAAGTCTGTATTCTTCAAGTTTTCTTTATTCAAAATTTCATAAAGATTATTCCAGCATATTGTTTGCCTAACAATATGCCAAATATATACTAGAGCTCTGATGAACTATACTAATTTGGAGTGCTGTAATTAGAATTTCCCCACATATACTGTCCTTCTGAAGATGTTCAGGGATGGGGCATGTCTGATGTCGATCGGGAGCTCGTTCCAGGTCTTGGCCGCGATGGAAGAGTAGGCTCTTCTGCCCGTTCTGGCTCTGCGGAGTGCGTGGAACGAGATTCTCTCATTGAGGTGTCGGGGGCCGGTGTTGTGGAGGCATTTGTTGGCATGGGCAGGTGTTGGGTGATGTGTTTGTGTAGAGGGATGCTGAGGGCGAGTCTGACTGCAGTGTTCTGAATGATATGGAGTTGTGGAGCAAGGACTTGTTGATTCCTGCATAGAGGGTGTTTCCCTAGTCCAGTCTGCTGGTAATGAGTGTGTGTGTGATGGTATTCCTTGATTCGGGGGGGGGATCCACTTGAAGGTCTTTTGCATGATGTGGAGTGTTTTGAAACAGCTGGAGGCGATGGCGTTGACCTATCTAGTCATGGAGAGAGAGGAGACGAGTACGATGCCGAGGTTCCAGGCGCAGTCTGGGGCAGCGTGAGGGTTAGTGAGGGCGGTGGGCCACCAGGTGTTGTCGCATGCAGAGGGGCAGGGTACGAGGAAGAGGACCTCTGTCTTCTCCGAGTTGATTTTCAGGCTGCTGCTGCTCATCCAGGATGCATCCTTCATTCCTTTCTGGAAGTTGAGTCTGGTGGTGACAGGGTCCTTAGTGAGGGAGAGGATGAGTTGGGTGTCGTCGGCATAGGATCCTATGCTGAGTCTGTGCTGTCTGACGATGGCGGCGAGGGGGACCATGCAGATGTTGAAGAGTGTTGGGCTGAGTGATGATCCTTGGGGTACTCTGCAGTTGATTTGCATGGGTTCAGAGAGGAAGGGTGGCAGTCTGATTCTTTGGGTTCTGCCGGTGAGGAAGGACCGGATCGATTCGAGGGTGGTTCCCTGTATGCCGGCGTCGTGGAGTCTGGTAGTGAGTTTGCGGTGGGGGGTGGGGTTGAACGCTACAGAGGGGTTGAGTAGGATCAGGGCCACAGTGTGTCCTTGGTCGAGGAGCGTGCGCATGTTGTCTTTGTCTGCGAGTAGGGCATTCTCGGTGCTGTGGTCGCTGCGGAATCCGGATTGGGAGGGGTCGAGGATAGAGTTTTCTTGGCTGGGCATTGAAGATCTTTTCGGTGACTTTGGCTGTGAAGGGGAGGAGGAAGAAAGGTCGGTAGTTCTTGAGGTCCATGGGGTCCGCTGTGGGCTTCTTAAACATGGGTCTCACTTCTGTGCGTTTCCAGTCGTCAGGGAAGGTGCCAGTCATGAGGGTGGTGTTGAGGGTGCATTGTAGTTCTGGAGCTATGACATGGCAGCTCTGTGGTAGATGTGAAGCAGGCAGGGGTCTGTGGGGGCACTGAGTGGTTGTCTTTCATGGTCGAGATGATGTATTCATGGTGACAGTGGTCCAGGAGGTGATGGTTAGCTGGCTGGTGTTGCTGGAAAGGGAGGCAGTTTCGGAGTTAGGTGTCTGGTCATTGAAGTGGTCGTAGAGGCCCTTGATTTTCAGATCAAAGTAGTATCCAAGCTTGTCTCAGAGCTCCTGGGAGGGGATGATGTCCATAGTTTCGCTGGGGGGTTAGGAGAAATCCTGGATGATGCTGAAGAGTTCCTTGGAGTTGCTGGAGTTGGCGAGGATCTTGTTTCGGATGAAGGTCCTCTTGATGGATTTGATTCGTAAGTGGAATTCTCTCATGGCGTTTTTGTAGGTGGTGCAGTCTAAAAGGACCAAAACTGTTGTAACTGTACTCCAGCCTTAGCCATGGAATAAATCCAGTACCACACATGGCCACTCACAATAACTGCAACACACTTCCATTGAAAGCTATTTTTGGCAGGGATTTAATATAACACACCAAAGAAAATATTGGTAAATAAATACAATTATTTTTAATTTTACATCACACACATACACTGTGAAAGGTTATATTGAATAATTTATGTTGAAATATATCTTTTAATAGTAGATGTAAGTTTATTGAACAAAAATGTTTGTAAATTATAAGAATTAAAAATTACATAATATATTTGATGTATTTAATTTTCTGGTAAATATTTAATTTGATTGTTAATGTGCCGTAACACTTTATTTTTTAGCTATAGCTTAATAATAATTATTTTTATTTCATTTGGATTTTTTGTTTACATTAAAATAACTTTTTCTCTTTTTTGGGATAGTTATGAAAATTTCCATGATGGCATTAAAAAGTATGGTGCTTACTAAAAATAAATGTAATGCTGGTGATCTGCACGACAAGCTGGAATCATGTGAAAAGCAGCACTTTCTATAAAATATCATAGTGCTGGTCGACCAACACAGGTAAAACTGTGTTACCTACTATTGCCAATGCCATGCCAATCTTACAGCCATGACACTGTCCACTGTCACAGTGGTGTGAACGGGATTTGCATATCATCTAACATGCCTATCAATCACATTGTGAAGGGATCCCGTAAAAACAGGTTCAATCTGATCTGAAAATGCATACTTTCCCCCAAACATGTCCTGTCTTGTTTGATGGAATTAGTTTTTGTTGAATTTAATGACCTTTCCACTTTACTAATGCTAACCAGTGCTAATGTGTTTGTGCTCACTCCTTAAAACATTGGCAGAATTGGTTTACAAACAAATTGCACCTTTAATTATTTTACCTTTAAGTCCCTAGTAAAGTGGTACTACATGTACCCACGGCATGTAAACTAAATGCTACTAATGGAACTACGGTACAAAAAGGGGTGGTGATGGGCTACTGGGGTGGTAGAGTGGGCTAAAGAGTGGTGATGGATTAAACCCAGATCTTTTGACTGGGTGTGAGTGTTTGATTGTTTCAGATGCTCCGTCCATCACCACCCCCTTTGTACCGCTTTTGGCCGCCATAAGTGGGCAGGGAATGCTCAGACGTGAGTCCCTTGCTCACTTTGCCACTGGATTCAAGCAAGCCGCGCTGAAGATGGCTGTAATGCCAGAAACTGGTCCTCGGAAGCTTGTTTCCGGTCCAGGGAAGGCATGGCTTGGCAGTTCGGGCTGGACTGTTCCCATGAGGCTCAGGGTCAGACTGATTTGCATATAGCCATGTCTGAACTGGGGTGGCAGAGTGGGCTAAAGAACGGCGATGGATCAAACCCAGATCTTTTGACTGAATGTGAGTGTTTGATTGATTCAGATGCTCCGTCCATCACCACCCCCTTTTGTACCGCTTTTGCCGCCATAAGTGTGGCAGGGAATGCTCAGACGTGAGTCCCTTGCTCACTTTGCAACTGGATTCAAGCAAGCCGGGCTGAAGACGGCTGTAATGCCAGAAACCGGCCTTCGGAAGCTTGTTTCCGGTCCAGGGAAGGCATGGCTTGGCAGTTCGGGTTGGACTGTTCAATGAGGCACAGGGTCAGACTGATTTACATATAGCCATGTCTGAACTGGGGTGGCAGAGTGGGCTAAAGAACGTTGATGAATCAAACCCAGATCTTTTGACTGGGTGTGAGTGGTTGATTGGTTCAGATGCTCTGTCCATCACCACCCCCTTTTGTACCGCTTTTGGCCGCCATAAGTGTGGCAGGGATTCTCAGACGTGAGTCCCTTGCTCACTTTGCCACTGGATTCAAGCAAGCCGGGCTGAAGACGGCTGTAATGCCAGAAACCGGTCCTCGGAAGCTTGTTTCCGGTCCAGGGAAGGCATGGCTTGGCAGTTAGGGCTAGACTGTTCCCATGAGGCCCAGGGTCAGACTGATTTGCATATAGCCATGTCTGAACTGGGGTAGCAGAGTGGGCTAAAGAACGGCGATGGATCAAACCCAGATCTTTTGACTGGGTGTGAGTGTTTGATTGGTTCAGATGCTCCGTCCATCACCACCCCCTTTTGTACCGCTTTTGCCGCCATAAGTGTGGCAGGGAATGCTCAGACGTGAGTCCCTTGCTCACTTTGCCACTGGATTCAAGCAAGCCGGGCTGAAGACGGCTGTAATGCCAGAAACCGGTCCTCGGAAGCTTGTTTCCGGTCCAGGGAAGGCATGGCTTGGCAGTTCGGGCTGGACTGTACCCATGAGGCACAGGGTCAGACTGATTTGCATATAGCCATGTCTGAACTGGGGTGGCAGAGTGGGCTAAAGAACGGCGATGGATCAAACCCAGATCTTTTGACTGGGTGTGAATGTTTGATTGGTTCAGATTCTCCGTCCGTCACCACCCCCTTTTGCACCACTAATGGAACTACAGCACTTATTGTGCCACCCACCTAAGGAGGCCCTATAAAACATATCTCAGTTCTTCCACAGGCACTTGTGTGCAGTTTTAAACTGTCAATTAGACTTGGCAAAATAAACCTTTTGCCAGGCCTAAACCTTCTTTTTTAATACATGTAAGTCACACCTAAGGTAGGCCCTAAATGTAGGACATATGTTTTTAAGTTTTACAAGGCTTCTTGGTGAAAAACGTACAATTTTGTTTTTCACTACTGTTCCCACCTCTTCTATAAGATAGCAGCGGGTTACATTATTTAATTATTTATATTCACTTATAAAGTTTTATCAAGCTGGAACATCACCCATGAGGGTATCAGCGCGCTTTGCAGATGATCAGAAATAAGAAAAAAGAAAGCAAACAACTGCATAATCAAGAGAGGTACAATCTGTTCACACACTGAGGAAAGTCACCTCTAGAGCCGAAGAGACAGCAGACATGGTTCAATGCTTGAGTAATAATCATGGGTGTAGACATCAAGTCAAATTTTGTGTACCAGAGCATTAATGTGTTCTTAAGTAGTACTTCAACTTCTTTTTTTGAAAGATGCACTTGAGGGGATCAGACTAATTTCAGGTGGTAGGGAGTTCTGATATCTTTGGGCACTACCGGAGTTCTTTTTGTGGAATTTCTGTGGTTTCAGCAACATGGTGCCGGTGCTTCTAGAGGATCTGCATCCACCAAATAATTCTAGTTTTTGTGCTGAGTACTTTGGAGTGCTGCAGTGTAATGCTTTATGGGTGAAGTAAGCATTTTTATAGTTGAATCCTTGCCTACATATGGGAGCCCGTTTACGTATTTTAGATCCTGAGAGACATGTTTTCCTTTTTGTTCTTGTGATGAGCCTAGCAGCAGCATTAAGAGAGTTGGTTAAGAGAGATGCCAACTTGGATCTAAGAAGGCCACAAAAGGTTGCACTTCCATAATCCAACCTGGGAATATCTAGGGCTTGGACTGCTGATTTGAAGTTGTCATGGGATAGGGAGGGTTTTGTTTTCCTCAAACTCTTTTGGGGTGGAAGCTCTCAAATAGCAGGAGGCTATTCCTGTCTGTTGGTTTGTGAAACACTTGTGTTTGTAGTTTACCCTCCCCTTGAAAAATCTCCAGATCCAGAAAGGGCAGGTGCTCTGTTGTAATAGTTGATGTAAAGAGAAGGAGGGGATTCTGGTTGTTGGGCCAGTCTAGGAAATCATTGTTAGACTGGGCATCTCCCTCCCAGATCAGTGGCACATCGTCGATGAAGCATTTCCATACTTTTATGTTGCCATTCCAGATGCTCATGGGGCGAAGATAAATTGACCCTCAAAGGCAGCCACGTAAACTCCTGCCAAGCTCGGAGTGAGGGTACTCCCCATTGATGTACCATGGGTCTGGAGGTAACGGGTGCCTTGGAATTCAAAAAAGTTCTTGGTCAGTGCAATTTTCACGAGGTGTAGAATAAATAGTCTTGGATGCAAAATGGCCATTCTTGGTCAAATAGGATCTCTTCTACCACCAATGTGAGGTCCTTTAGTAGGTTGATCACATCAGTAGTGTCCTTCAGGTAGGCTGTCCTGTTCTGTACTAAATGTTTTAAAAAGAAGTCACAGAACTGGGGCAGAGGCTCGAGGATCGAGCCTATCCAGGATACAATCAGTCTCCCTGGTGGGTTTATGCACTTTGGGGAGGATATAAAAATAAGAAGTCACCGGGTCTTCTGGGCACAGGAATTTCCCTTCCTTTACTGTTATCCATTCATTGTTAACTCCTTCCTCAACCACAGAAGCTACTTCCTTCTTGATGTCTGGGGTAGGGTCTCTACGGAGGACTCTGTAATTCCTTGCATCGGCGAGAAGTCTCAGACACTCTGCCTCATAGGTTCCTTTTGTCTAGATAACTATGGCTCCCCCTTTGTCTGCTGGTTTTACTACAATGTCCGGGTTGTTCCTCAACTGTTCCAGTGCTTCCTTTTCATGTCTAGTAAGATTCTTGAATGGGAGGGTCTCTTGCCTGGCTAGGGTTTCAACTTTGTAGATGACCGCCTGTTCAAACGTTTCTACCTCGATGGGGAGAGCTGCGGGTGCGGGTGTAATTCTAGATTTATGGTGGAAGTTGGTATCACCACCCCTCTCATCTGCCTCTAGTTTCCCTTCGAAAAAAAACTTTGAGCCTAATGTAATGAAAGAAACCTGCCAATTCTGGCGGACTTTAAAGACGTCCAGGGTGTTGGTTGGGACAAAACCCAGTCCCTTGCTCAGGAGTGATTCTGGTGGGCCGGTCAGGGGTGTGTCTGTTAGGTCCATCACCAAAGTTACTCACGCTTGTCCCCGGTGAGCGGTCCCTCGCCATGCTCTTGGTTACCCTCTGGTTCAGATCCTCCCATTGCACCCCTGTTGATCCCTTCTGTTTGCCCCTGCCTTTTCCTCTGCCTCTCCCTCAAAAAGGATTCAGCATCTCTGGATATTGTGGGGTTTGTGGTCCCTGCATCAGTAGGAATTCGTGGCACGTGGGTGGCCAACCAAAGTTTTGCCCCGGATAGTTGGGGTACATGGGGTTGAATGCTGAACATGGTCCACAAAAAAATCCCCTTCCTCTACCTCTTCTATAGGGTCTTCTCTCATAGTCACTTCCTTCATTGCTAGAACTCATCCTGTCAGAGTTCCTGCCGTCCCTGTTGGGACCCTTTTTCATGCCCTCCAGTTTTTATGGATGTATTCCTCTGTTGTATAGGGATATACCTTTTCTTTTGAAAAAATGTTACGTTCCTTTTGTAATTTGTCTAATTTTGATCTTAGAAGACAGTCTTTATATTCTCCTATCTCACTCTTTATTTCTTCCAATTTCTTTTTGTAAGTTGCCTGGATTTGAATGTAGATGGTGCCTGCTGTTGTTTTTGCAGTATTTATATTCAAAATAAGCCAATCCCTGGTACGTTTCCAGGCTATTAAAGACCAGTCTTTTCGGAATGTTATATCTTCTAGGAAGATAAGGGGTTCATTGTTGACGATCAGGGTTCGATGGCAGCGTTTGCCCTTAAATATTCAGTCAGAATCGCCCCATGCAATATCGCCTTCACGTGTGACCGCTTCAGTTCAAGTGTCCCACCCTTCACCCTGGGAAAGGACTTGGTTTATTGTTGTGTCACCAAGCAATGATGGCCCTGCGATGATTGATCACAAGTTCTGTGTTGATGTTTATGAAGATTTGTAGTTTTGCCTTGAGTTGTAGAAGGTTTAGTGAAATCTCATCTAGTCTGGATTCCAGAGAGGCATGGAGTCGTCACAGTGTGGGTCAGGAGGTCAGGTAATGAAGGGGTGCCTCGGGTTGTGGTGTTTGAATAATGATGGTCCAGAAGAACCAGCAGGGGGTAGGTCTGGGTAGGGATGGAGTTCTGTGGCATAAGGAGAAGTGAGGAGCTTGAGAGTTGACTGAAGATCATGCGGAATAAGTTGTTGGTCAAGTTAGGTAATTTGGACTTTGAGAATGTCAACAATTGGGGAAGGAGTTGGCCTAACGGCTAGGGGGGGTTGACCTCAAATCTGGGGAACTGGGTTCGAGTCTCGGTAATGACGCTGAACATCCTGTGATTCTGGGCAAACCACTTAAGCTCCCCATGCCTAACAAAAAAAAATGAATGTGTCCACATATAAGGCAACTGGTGCTCTGTAAAGCGCTCTGATACCCAATTCGGGTCAAGTTCACGCTATATAAAACTCTGTAAAATAAAATAAAATTTTAAAACTAATTGCTCCCTTGGGGAGTAGTGGGAGCACAAGAGAGACCTGTGAACATGTATTCGGAAGACAAACGTATAATCATAGTGAAGGTGGTAGTTCCAGGACTGTGTAACTCTGTAGTCTCTGTTCTAGAGACAAGGTCTGGTTTGGAGACTCAGGGGTTGCGGTTGGACCTTGTAGAGGGTGTCATATATATAGTATTGAAGGTGGGGATCAATGTCAGGAAGTATGGGTGGGCTACGGGTAGGGAGCTGGATGTTGCAAGGACAAGGGCAAGTGTGGGAACTAGTACAGGTTCCTGTGAGATGCCTGATACGCTACTACCGCCTTGGGAGGGGGAGGCATCCTTATTGGTCACAGCATTCTTGATGATATCAAAACTTGTATCCAATATTTCTAGGTTGCTATTTGAAGACTGAATGGGGATAATTCCATTGTTATATAGGGGTTGGTTGCATCTGCCCTGCAGAAGAGTGACAGCATACAGAGAGTCTTAGACCATGTGTAGTTTTCTTGAAGGAAGTGATCAAGAGCATGGAGTACAGGGGTTTAATCCATTGCGCTCGTATTTTATGCAGAAGATAAGCCCACTAGGTATAGCTCCTTTATTTGAAATGAAGTATGGATCAGAGATTATAGTTTCTGGGTGAGATTTGAGGATTCTGTGTTTTAAGCTGTTAGATGCATTTTAGTTAAATTAGGAGGGTACCTAATTTTATAAGCATTAAGTCTGGCCGGCTCTAGTTTGATGTAAAGAGCTCTGGGGGAGTTTGGAACCATGTTTGTGTGAGCAATTAATGTCCATAGAAGAAATGGGTTAATCAAGAGATAAGTGGGGCTTCCAGATACAGATAAGTTACGTGCCACTGCCAGATTGACCTGAAACGATTCATACCAGGCACCTAACAGGCGGTCCCAGCATCAACAGATATAGCAATAGTCTTCGGACTTCTGACTCAGTAGCTGGGTTATCCAGAGGATCCCGCCTTCCTTGCCGACCTCCGCTCACTGATTTCTTGACTTCTAGACAACAGTCTCTGGACTCAGTAGCTGAGTTATCTAGAAGATCCCGCCACCCTTGGCCAAACTCTACACTCTGATTCCTTGACTTCTGAACAACAGTCACCGGCACTGGATGTCCTCACCTTGACTTTGGGTTCCAATTACCATTTCCCAGTTAGTTACTGTCATGGTTGTCACTGGTAAAGGGCTCACCCTTTCGCACCAAACATAACCATATACACTCCCTATACTAGCTCCGTTACCATCTACACGAGTGAATGGAGCATGAGTGTGTGGGATTGACTAATTATGTATTCACAGGGAAAGGAGACTACAACACCCAGAATCCTCCTTTCCAGTCTAATGAGATCACCTGCTTTGGGGAGGAACCTGAGTATATAAGTCACACCTCAATAGCGAGCCGTGCTTGTCCGAAAGCGAAGACCTTGATTGTATGCTAAGCGAAGCGCCTGCACTGAATTACCCATCTACATTTCTTCGCAGGAGAGGTGCTGGATGATTTCCAACCCTACACGCTTCTGGCGTCTGTGGCGCCCTGAGCCCAATGGATCCGAGAGCAGCTCGCGCCTACCAGGAAGCATTTGCCCTGCCTGCTTTCCGAAGTACCGGCTTCAGGACAAAGCGGTAAGTGATTACACAGGGCGGAAGGAGCAGCTCTAACCTTCACCATGCGTTTACAGTGCAGACTGTTGCGGTCTGGAACGTGCTACGGCTTTTGTGCATTTCACCGCTCACACGCTCGGAGCATAGCGGTGCAAGCAAAGCCATTCAAATTTTTAACCGGTGAATATAATATAGGGGTATTGGCGTTGTAAATGACAATGTATTTCACCCATGTGTTTTGGTTTGGAGTGGAAGCATGTAGTTTGGAGTGAATTTATGTTGATTGTATTGGAATTGTTAGTTGTTGAATTGTGTGGTGTGCGGTGTATTTATGTAGTGGAATTATGTGGCATGGTAAATTGATAGGAGTGAGAGCTTCAAAGAATAGATGGAAAGGAAGAAAGGGAGAGATAGGTAGTTTGTGCAAGAAGTGGTGAATGAACGGATGTATGACGTTACAACGCATACTTTTACAACGCATACCTTTACAACAAAATTTTTACAACGCAAAAACTATTACAACGCATGTATTTACAACGCATGTTTTTGCAACGCAGGTACCTTTACAACGCATACCATTACAACGTAAGTATTGGTAAGTATATATTATTTTTTTTAATTTTAATTAATTGAAATTAATATAATTTAATTTAATTTAATTTATTTTAATTAATTTAAATTTAATTGTATTTTTACCCTGTACCCCTGTACCCCAAAAACCCAAAACTGACCCTGAACCCTAAAAATACCCCTTTACCCAAAAACCCAAAAACTGACCCTGAACCCTAAAAATACCCCTTTACCCAAAAACCCAAAACTGACCCTGAACCCTAAAAATACCCCTGTACCCCAAAAACCCAAAACTGACCCTGAACCCTAAAAATACCCCTATACCCATAAACCCAAAACTGACCCTGAACCCTAAAAATACCCCTTTACTCAAAAACCCAAAATTGACCCTGAACCCTAAAAATACCCCTTTACCCAAAAACCCAAAACTGACCCTGAACCCTAAAAATACCCCTGTACCCCAAAAACCCAAAACTGACCCTGAACCCTAAAATACCCCTTTACCCATAAACCCAAAACTGACCCTGCACCCTAAAAATACCCCTTTACCCAAAAACCCAAAACTGACCCTAAACCCTAAAAATACCCCTTTACCCAAAAACCCAAAACTGACCCTGAACCCTAAAAATACCCCTTTACCCAAAAACCCAAAACTGACCCTGAACCCTAAAAATACCCCTTTACCTAAAAACCCAAACTGACCCTGAACCCTAAAAATACCCCTTTACCCAAAAACCCAAAACTGACCCTGAACCCTAAAAATACCCCTTTACCCAAAAACCCAAAACTGATCCTGAACCCTAAAAATGAATTAAATTAAATTAAATTAAATATAATTATATACTAACCAATACTTACGTTGTAATGGTATGCGTTGTAAAGGTACCTGCGTTGTAAATACATGCGTTGTAATGGTTTTTGCGTTGTAAAAATTTAGTTGTAATGGTAGTGCGTTGTAAAAGTTGCGTTGTAAAGGTTACATACTGAATGAACTCGAGACAGAGGAGCAGAAAGATTATGAGAAAGAGAGAAAGAAGGGGAAAGCAGGCCACAGCGGCATACGCAGGGAGGGCCGGTGTATGCAGAAGACACCCTAAGAAGAGGAGGAAAGCAAGGAGTTGAGGGATGGAAACCTTTGTAAAGATACTGGAAAGAAACTGTGCTTAGTATGTGTGAGCAGGCAGTAAAGAGAGGAGATAGGGAGTGTGAGGGAGGGATGTAGGGTTGGTGGAAGTGTAAAGGAGAGATATGTTGGTTTGGAATTGTTTGTTGTAGAATTGTGTGGTGTGGTGTGAAGTTGTGTAGGGGTAATATGTGGTATGTCAATGACATACTTTTGAATGTTGCTTCCTAGAATAACTACTTATCTGTGCTCAAAATGGGGAGGGAGAAAGGAAGGTTGAGTGCATCAGAAAAGGGAAGGGAGACAGCAAGGGAGAAAGGATGTCAGAATGCATGTAAGAAAGAAAAGCAGAGAGAAACACCATGGCTTTAGAATGAGGCTGGGCATGTTCAGAGAAGAGTGAGTCTTACAGTTAGAGGAGTGTGCAAGGAAAGCGGGGAAAAATCAAGCGAACAGATGCTTTCTGACTCGCACAATAGGAGAAAGGGCCCGGTGCCCACAAGGTGCCCTTGTGGTGACTCCAGGTTCAGTTTGTGTCATCACAGGTGAGCTTGTTCAAAAAGTGATACTACACAGAATATGCATAGCCCCCTGAGACAAGAGATTCACAGGTGTGGAGGAGTAACAGGGGAAGGGTGCAGTGATGACCTCCTAAAGGGCTGCTGTCACGGGGTGCTTTGGTTCGGTTGGCTGATTTCTACACACATATTTCAGTCAATATAAATTTCTACAATGTCTACAATCTTAGATGAACTGCTATATAAACTTGGAGTTATGCCCCAAGCTGGGCATTAAACTTGTGTAAACACCAACCCCTCTTTGCAATAATAACCTCATTAGATTTCACTCAAGTGTGTCCAGATACGAAGATCAGGAATAATGCGCTTTAAAAGCATTCTGCTCATCTAAGCGATATATGGAACTTGTGTTTGGGGAAGATAAAGTACCGTACTCGAGCTCCTGGTGCTCATGAAATCAAAGCAGACTGATGGGGGATGGTGGTGATGGTTAGGGATGGTTAGATTTGAGTAGAAGGGGTGATGGGCTGCTGGGCAGGTTTTTGGTGTCTATCTGGGCCATTAATTCTTTGGGCATGGAGTGAGTTCCCGGTGCCTCAATTTAGCAGTCTATTGTCACCACTCAGAGAGAAAGCAACCCACAAAGAAAAGACAGTCGCCACCACGTTAACCACACCAGAGTTTGCCTGGACTAGGCTGAATCTGCCATAAAGCACTATAAAACCCCTCCAGAAGCCACTGCCTGTGGCTCCCCAGGCAAAGTTACCGCATTATATTCAGAAATGTGGCTTGCAAAGAGTGTGTTATACAAATGTGTGCACACAGAGACACAAACAGTGTCACATACACCAACACTAAACAAGAATGTCAGAGACGATCACACCATCTGGGAAAAGGCGGAGAGGACGGGTGAAAAGCGGGCTGCGCTAGGACCCAGACATCGGTGTGCAAAGGTGATAGACAGTATATTGCTGGCTACGATGGGCTGCAATGGTTTCTTCATACTTGCTGTGGTGCCATGCGTGGTGCAATAATCCGACACGCAGCGTCTCTGCACTGCAGTTATGATGTACACGGATATGATAGGGGTATCATAGCAATATATACAGTGGCACTAGCGGAAAAACAGAAAGATCCCCATGGTTAAAGATGAAGCTTGGCGGCCGTCGCGCTGACTGTAATAAAGAATGATGTGTGCAGGTTGCCATTGTAAAACTGAAAGAGCGCAAGGGTGCTGAAAATAACAAGCTCTTTAAAAAAACAGCGAGACGCAAGTGCGAACAAAGGCATGCCGGGATAGCCAATCCGACTTGTACGTCACAGAAAGGACTTTATAAGAAAACATTGAAAATGCAATAGGACTCGCATTTACGCGAGACCTAGTGCATTAGAATCAGAAGTCCAGGTGGGAAGAAGGCACAGCGGGAGTGGGGGGGCTGGTGTGGTCGAAGAAGTCACAGACTGCGAGAGGGGAGGGGGAAGGCAGGGGAATAAAAATACTGTTGGAAGTAAAGGGGCCGGTAGACGTGGAGGGATATAAATGATGAATGAGGAGGGACAAACAAGCCTCAAACCAATACAGCATTTAAGACAAAATCCAATTGGTAGAGTTTGTGCAGAGCTTCCACGAAGCTTCCACGCAACAGTATAAACTGCGTGCCTCGCAAAGACATGGCAACGCATTCGCGCTGCAACGCTAGGCGAGACCTCAAATAGGGGAGTTTGCCTGCACGGAGTGTCCAATTCTTTTCTGCCTACTTCAACTAGAGTTGGCATGCACGTAGAGTTGCGATGCTAAATGCTTATTGTATTTAGAGGGCTATAAATTTCGAGCAGCGCCGAAGGACACAACAGTACCCCATTGTCTTGTTTGTCAGATTGAATCTCTTTCTTCTCTGTAAGGAACATAGGAGCAGTAATACAACGCCGATAGGTGCCAGCCCAGAGTGCCTGTTCTTATTATAGCTTGTTCTGTCTTTAGTTGTATCACAACATTCCTCCTTGCCCGTTCGGATGCCCAAGTTGCATGAAAGCAATACCTATTCTGCTTGTATCCTTTCCCAACCTAGGCCTGTTGCAATGGGATATATGTGAGTTATGTGTGTAGAAAAGGATAAATGTAAACAGGAGGAGCACCAAATAATTACAAAAACATATAATAATCCGTTATTTGGACATTTTTCAAATAACCAGTCGTTAGGCAGTAAGTTCAGTTCCAAACCAAGAAAGTTTTTCTTTCTCTTCTTCTTTAATTCATACATTAAATAATATGTGCTTGAAAATATATGATAGAGAAAAAAAGAAGGCAAATCATATTTTTTGCTGATTGAATATTGTGGAAAACAATGAGTGATTCTTGAATTAAAGAAGAAGAGAAGGAAAAGCGTTCTTGGTTTGGAACTGAACTTACTGCCTAAGGACTGGTTATTTGAACATTTTCCAAATAATAGATTATTGTACGTTTTTGTAAATATTTGGCGCTCCTCCTGTTTACATTTAATGTTTGAGATCTGGTGTGGTTTATGAGCGGTGGACCACGAGGAGTGAGCTCCGCCTATAGAATACTTTCTTCATTGTATTGTTAGTACAATCAACTAGTGCACTGATGTGCTAAGGCCCTAACCGCTTAAAATTTAAATTGTTGTTGTCTAGAAAAGGAGCATGTTGTTTTGATGATTACTCATAGGCTTATTGCATGATTAATAAACTCTTTTGCTTTCATTCCATCATCACAGGGTCTCCAGTTACAGAGTGTTCTTCATATTAGATGTGAGAACCAGAGATGCCCTTCCACGTCAGTTTATTGTTTTATCCATTTCCCCTTTCCCCTGTGAGCGGTCCTCCAGGAGAGTTTTATCTCATCCTTCTGTGGGCCGACACAGGGAGGGAATAGGTAAACTTAGTATGACCCCTGCTGGTTTTTGTTCTGGAAAGTTAGTGGCTTGTGTTATCTGCTAACCTGACAGTTAGTACATGCCTACTGAACAATCTTCGTTACCGGATGTCCTCCTTTGATGCTGGTTCTGATTCCCTGGTGCCCTTTTTACTTTGTTTCTTGGCTCCTGTGACGGATCATTGATGACTCCTCCGCAAATTGTTGTTACTAATTGTACGGCCTCCAGTGTTTCCTTCGTAGGCGCCGCCATTGCCGTTGAACTCACCCACCCTTGCACACCAATCCCAGAGTACTACTCGTGATTGCTCCACTGCATTCTCTTAATTATTACTTCACAGCGCTTTAAATATCCGTAATCTGGTCCTGAAGATGACCTGAACTAACTACAGGTCAAAACGCCATTAACCGCCCTGCGCAATTTTCTGGCACAACTTCTTTGGTTCAGCAGATTACCTTTTTCCTATAAACTCTTGTAAGTGAATGTGAACCACTAGAGAAAGAAAAACGTCTTTGTATATCTTGTTATTTGTATTCTCTGTGCACCGTTTTTTCACTATCTCACTTGCGCTGCTCACCTTGCTTTTTTCACAAACACCCACCTGCACAAGTACCTACAGGTTACATGTACATCTTTTGTTATATAGTGCCCTCATCGATTTTGTTCACCTCTCCTTTTTAAATATAGACTACTGTGGGCATATGTTGCAGTAACCATTATTGCCTCACTGTCTGATCTTTCTTGCAACTATTGTGCATGCTTTCTGAATTTGTCTTTTATCATTACTTGTTTAGACATTGTCATTTTGTATACACATTGTTTAGCCATCCAAGATCAGATCAAATTTTATTGTTTGATTAATTAAAATCATTACAATTCCCCCCTGAAGTGGATACAAAATAACTTAGGAGATTACATTACAGTCGCATTCTAAAATGCTCCTGATATTAAAACAATACCATGGTTAAGATACTTATGTGCAAAATACTTATTGTTAAAAATCTTACAGCACAAATGAAAGGGCTCAGACAGCACACCTGTAGTCACGCATAAGTCAGTAAGCCTATGTTACATTCAATGGGTGTTTATAATACCCACTCCAACCCAACAAAAACAACATCAGCAGCAATAGTATTCATCAAAATATAGGGATCCAAGCCATGTGGTAATCTTGATAATCTTTATTCAAAATAGTATTCTTAAAACTTCCCAGCACACGACTTGCCGACACGTGTTTCGTCTAAAAGACTTTTTCAAGGCTGGAAATATCAAAATAATACACCAATAAGTGTTCTATACATACAAATAGTGAATTTCAAATACATAATAAAATCCATATAAATCCATACATATATAATGTAAAATGAACACACCCCTGGACGAAGTGCATTACATATAAAAATAAGTGAACTAGTCTACATAATAACTAATATATCCACAAAATCACATTTATCAAAGAAGGGAGCAAAGCAGTTGAACAAAATAAAATAAAACTCCAAGATGTTACAACTATTTGATAATAGGGGAGAGAAAAGAAAGAAGGATATCTAAAGAACATGAACTAATAGACATTGCTAATATTCCATTAGTCTATTTACAATAACATATCATTGATATAAGTGAAGTGTCTCACACGTACCTGGAGCATATTCATAGGCATAAGTATATCCTATGTAAAAGAAGAAAAGAAGAAACATGGGCCTCTTGAACTATACTCAAGTGGCCCATGAGTGGTGAGTGTGCCCACTGGGATTATGGTCCCTTTCATCGTGAATGTTAAGAGTAAGATCTAATGGTTCTACTATAGAGATAGAGGATAACTGAGGCCAATGTACTGGATCAGATAAGTGTGATACTCAGTGGACTGATGCGCCTTTTGCCTTCTTGGAGCTTACATACTAAAAATTGACAGAGTAAGAGATTGCAATCTTGGAAAGTACAAGGATGAATATATCTTTGAGGTAGTTATTGCTGAAAATGGTACATTTGTCTTTCTTATATCTATCTAGATTGATTTACAAATAACACATGCCCACAGGGGGACCATGTGCGAATGTGAGTCCATACTTGGATACAACCGTCTCAGATCGAGGGACAGTTGGACTGCCATCTTTGGTGGGTTCTTTTCCGTAATGTTTGGACTCTCACTTTTACTAAATGGCGCTCTTCTCTTTCTTTTTTCTTCTTCGCTCTTTCTGCTCTTTTTCTTTAATCCCTTCTGCTTTCAAATCTTCTCTTTTCTCTTCTATTCCATTCTTGGTTTACTTTCTTCTTTTCTTCTTTTACATAGGATATACTTATGCCTATGAATATGCTCCGGGTACGTGTGAGACACTTCACTTATATCAATGATATGTTATTGTAAATAGACTAATGGAATATTAGCAATGTCTATTAGTTCATGTTCTTTAGATATCCTTCTTTCTTTTCTCACCCCTATTATCAAATAGTTGGAACATCTTGGAGTTTTATTTTATTTTGTTCCACTGCTTTGCTCCCTTCTTTGATAAATGTGATTTTTTGGATATATTTGTTATTATGTAGACTAGTTCACTTATTTTTATATGTAATGCACTTCGTGCAGGGGTGTGTTCATTTTAAATTATATATGAATGGATTTATATGGATCTAATTATGTATTTGAAATTCACTATTTATATGTATAGAACACTTATTGGTGTATTATTTTAATAATTTCAGCCTTGAAAAAGTCTTTTAGACGAAACACGTGTCGGCAAGTCGTGTGCTGGGAAGTTTTAAGAATACTATCTGGAGTAAAGATTATCAAGAATACCACATGGCTTGGATCCCTATATTTTTATGAATACTATTGCTGTTGATGTTGTATTTGTTGGGTTGGAGTGGGTATTATAGACACCCATTGAATGTAACATAGGCTTACTGACTTATGAGTGACTACAGGTGTCCTGTCCGAGCCCTTTCTTTTGTGCTGTTTCTTTAGGCACACCTTGTGTGCCATATACACCCTTGGGTAGTGGGTGTTGTTAGGGCTAATTGAGCACCCATCTCCTACTTTTGATTATGCTATTCTCTACTTCCACGTTCGTATTATACTACTCATCATTGTGAGGCCAACAAATTTGCGGACGTTTCTCTATCTAGGGAACGCTACTACCCATTCTTTGTAAAATTATTTGTTAAAAATCTTATATAAGGGTTCCTACTTTAACAGCTTTCTCCTGACATAAAACCCTTTTTGCTCCTTAACTTTTTTGGTATAGTCCCTCCCAGTCTCCTGAATAAAAGCAAAAACAGACGGGCTATCAATTTAGCAGCATAATACAACACAGGTAGGGGCTAAAGTTTAAAACTCAGAACAACAACCTAAACAGTGTTTTAAACCCCTTAAGGAAAACACTGATAATAATGAGGTCCCAATGTTCAACTGTAATTTTCTGGGCTGTCTTTTTATTTGAGGCCTACAGCTAGGCGGGGTCTTTTTGTGGGTTAACATTCTATCCGCTTAATTAATTAATATGGAGATTCAAGTGTTGCATAGTTGCGTAGATCCAACTTATTTTGTTTGTTCTCCATCGGCTTGCCGTAAAAGTCTGGTAACCATTGTCATGTATTTGACCCCCGGCAAGCCAGGATGTTGGACGTGCCCTCCAGACAGTATATCACCGCTTTCCTGCTTGAACGAATATGCAGATCGTTGAAGATGAATTTTAAATGCTGTCTCCTCTGGTCCAGAACAGCTGGACAGGCACATAATAAGTGGGGTAAAGATTCTTGTTTGAAGCCACATAATCGACAGATCTCCGATGAAAAGGCCTTTTTCCACGATGGATACAGGTCCTTTGACTCATGCACACCCAATCGAAAGTATATAAAGCTCTTTTTTAGCTGTGAGCTGAAATGGGCAGATAAATATGCTTGAGGCCTTAAGGATCTGTAGGAGTTAATGACTGTCCACCTGTACCAGGCGCTTGGTGATTGCCTTTTTGTCAGCCAGCAAGGATTTTTTTTTTGCTGCGATGTTTACTGCTTTGCCAAAGCTTACTCTGTCTTCCCCGTTTTCCCATACTGTTTGTAGTTCCAGCTCAGCTAGAGATGTTCTCAAGAAGCTTCCCCAGGAATTCGGTGTTTTGAAATGCATCTGGTGCTTAATTTTGTCCCAGCATAATCTGTTCAAGGTGTCCGGGTTTGAGGAGCGGAATTTTTGACAAAGTTTTACAAAACCGCTCATTCCTCTGAATTTCTGGTGCTGAAGGCTGAATTCCAGTCTGACCTGGGAGGGGAAAGCAAATTTTGGCAGGTCGAAAACAGCCTTATAAATTTTTGTCTGCAGTTCGTTCAGTAGATGCGCTACCTTGCCGCACCAGGGAGCCAGGCAGTAGGACAGACTGGGCTGGATTTGGGTGGCCATAACTTTTAACAGAGGAATGCAATTCGGGCTGTCCAGTTTTTTACGTAGTAATCTATATGCATAGATTAGTGATTGAGCTTTTGCTTTTAATGCCGATTTATGTTCTTTAGGAGATGAGCCCTGCCCAATTGTTACGCCCAGATATTTGTATGAGCACTGCTCCTCCACAATTGCCCCTTTGGCCAGCCATTTAAACTTGGTTTTTTTGGGATCCACTAAGCGAATAATTTTAGTTTTTTCTTTGTTTAGCTCCAGTTGTTCCTGATCCAAGTAAGCTGCTAAATTGTTTATTGATCTCTGTAAGCCAATAGGAGTTTGGCTCAGCAAAACAATATTGTCTGCATATTGTAGGATGGCAACTGACTCGTTGGCCATATTCGGTGGGTGGGACTCAGGTTTTTCAATGTATGATGCAATGTCTGATAGGAACAAGTTAAATAGGCTGGGCGCCAAACGCAGCCTTGTTTCAAGCCTAGTTGCGTATACACATTGATTACCCAGGTCTCAACTGGGTCTATGGGTACACTATTGTGGTTTGTTTAAATTGTTTGGGTAGTACAGGCACAATCTTTTTTACCAAGAAGCAAAGCATTGCAATGACCTTTTTAAAACAATGATAACATGACTTAGAAGACCTAAGCTTCCAGGATTAACCTAGCAAATGCCACAGTTTCAAGTCTTACCAAAATAAGTGGTCAGGCTATGCGTCACAAGTGTAGATACTAAGAAAAGCACCCAAAAGAGAACCCATGTTGGGTAGGCAGAAGGTTTATGCAAGTAATCAGATATCAGCTGAATACTACTTCAAGAGGCGTCTCTAAGCTGAGAAGCTGCTAAAACTAAATACCCCTAGGTCTTATTCCGTAAGATATTCTTTTAACCACCCTGCTCTTTTCAGAGTGTCAGGCTTCCGGATGCATAAGTGTGGCTGAAAACATGCTGGTGCTTTTACTGCCTATCCCAGATTTGCCTAGCAAAGGAATGGTGCAGATGGGACTAGGAGAACATCAATTGTCATGCATTGCAATTGGCCTTTAGGTTTCTACGTACTACCCATATTGGCTAACAGATAAAGTGCATTTGTATTGAGTGAGACAAAAGTGATAGTGCTCTTGCAGCTCTTTCAATCTTACCCCAAGAGAGATGTAATGTGCAATTGTGCAAAGCCATCAACCTGATTCTGCTCCTAACAGTGTGTCACTGGGCTACCCTGCACTAACAGATTGACTGGCAATAAGGTGCTTGTGCATTGCTAATAAAGTGCAGGTGTTCTAATTTGCCACCCAGTTGTAAAGGGCAGTCATAGTTGCTTAGACTTACCCATGTGTTCTAAATTTAAGGGGCGGCAGCTCAGCCATTCTTCGCCTCAGGATTTGAAATTAAAGTGCAAGTCATCTCTAGAGATTTGCCTCTTTCTATTCAATGCTGTTGTATTATAAGCTGCCCTGATGTTAGCAAAAAGATTAGCTGTTGGGGGGGAGGTGGAGTTGTGCCTTTAGCTGCTTCCTGCTGTTCCTTGCCCAAAACTCTTTTTTCACATCTCTGAAGGAATTTCACCTTTGCACAGTTTAATAGGAGTCAGATGGGTCAAAACAAGCAGCCACTACGTCCCAGCAAGTCGTTATGCCTCTCTCCTCCAGTTTCCTGTGCAGCAGTGCATGGCAGTCATCCAGAGTAGATTTACAAAGGCATATAGAATGAGGGGCGTCTTCAGGTCCTTGGCCACAAAGCCTGGAGCTTCAGTTTATTTCCATGCTTTAGGACAGGAAATACCCCCCAGCCTGTATTTCAGGTACTTCTCCGTGGTCTGGTTACTGTAGAGATCTCCTAAATAACTCTGGGGTTTGAGCTTGGTGTAACTGCGGAGTCATCCAGCCATGGCTATGCCTTGACAGGCTGGCTTTGTCCTCTATGGTTGAAAACACTTGAGTGCTCGATTTTTTCCATTTTTTAAGTTCTGAATGGTTTAGAGGTAAGGCCCAAGACATACTGCCTACCTGAACAGCAACGCGGAGTTCATCAACACACCAGTCACCTCCAGTCTTCCGGACTCTAATTCGCACACATATGCAAAAGCAGAGCAGGAGGTAGTGCTTTCTCATAAATCACTCCTAAAGCCAGACTCAACCTCAAACACCACATTACAGCCTCCTCACTAATATTTTTAATACTGCAAGAAGCTGAAGACCTGTCTCTTCGAGTAAGGCCCCTCGAGGCCACCCCACACACCTGCTTAGTGCCATCATACCCTTACAAATAGGTGCTATAAAGCCCAACATACCACAATATAATTGTTTTTACAATATATTAAATCTGATTTTCCAGATGTAACACTTAGACATTCAAACAAGGTGTCATTCTGCAACATTACTACTGTGTCCAATGACAAGAAATTAAAAACAGTGCTCAGATTGACCACTGCAGAAAAACATCACCAAAGAGGCAGGGAGAATGTAATGCACCTGTCTGAAACTGACTCACATACTCCCACAATGCCACCCTGTGGAACATACAGATCTGTTCTGGCCCATCATACGCATGGTAGCTGACAGATAAGATCGCAACATAGGAAGCTCAGCACACAAAAGCAAACTTATATATTCAGGTGTGAAGGACATCTGAAAAAAGAGAAAATCTGCAAAAACATGCCCGTTTAGCACTCTGTCCTGGCTTTTTTCATTTAATTTGTTCCGCTGTTCGTATTGCCTACAATTTAACAGTGCTTTTGATAAAAAAAAAGGTCAAGACTGTGAAGATGTTACACAGGGAATTTACAAGTTGGGTTGTGCCCCATAAACAGTTATTTTGTGTAGGTGTGTGTGTGGTTTTTGAAAGTCAACAGATGCACAGTCGTTTTAAGGTCCAGGGCCCCAGCCATTAAGAAGGCACCCAGACAGAGCCTGCTCGTTCTGCAGAGAGTCATGGCCTGATGACCTTGAATAATTCTTAAACAGATTGTTTTAAATACTGTTTTCCTTTAATTCATTTTAAATGTAGGTGATGTATGAAAGTCTATTTCAGACCTTTTGCAGAAAAATGTTGTGTTTATGTTTCTCTGCAACATCCATATGGAAAAGTTTCTTTTAAATCACAAAAGGACAAGGTCTCACAGAGATTATTTGAGTAACATGTGTGATCAACTACTGTGTTGATATTGAAAACATATGCCACTATCCCTGAATATTAGATGTAAACACATGGCATGAAAGAGCTGAAATGGAGTCATAAATTCAAACCTGTTCTGAACAGGGGCCCCAAATTAGGTTTGGCCCAGGGCCCCAAAAATCCCTAAAATGTCCCTGAACTTTGCTAACATCCCAAAGAGCTTAGTAACGTGGCTCTCGAGACAAGGATAGCCTAATACAGTGTAGGATCCTACACAAAAACAGGTGCCCCCCCCGAACGTGACCCCTCAACTGGTACATGTCCAGCGGAGATAGCTGAATATAAGATGTTGATCAACATGTATGCCATCCCCATCGCACAAGGTTGGCCAATTTTTTTTTTAACTTTAGTAATTTGACACCAACTGGATCGCAACCCCATCACACACACCAACGACAACATCTTTCCTAAGCCAATCAGTATCATTTGATGGTGCCGTCTACTCATGCTTTTGACAGGAGGTCCTCACCCTGCAGGAGGTCCTCACCCTGCACCAACAGTTTTGGGAGTGACCATCGTCCCCTGTAGTCTTCCACGCCATTAGGCGAAGTGACCCCTCCAACTCCATCTAATGTAGATTCTGATCCGGATTGGGGAATAGGGGGAGAGGGATTGGAAAATCCCAAGAAAGTTCCACAAGAACCAGAAATCAAGCTGGAAAGTTCCAAAACGGGGGACACACATAGCCCTTCTCTGGTTCCCAGTCCTGTAGAAAGACGTCTGCGGTGGGCGTCAAGGGATCCGGCCTGTAACTGAAGGAACTGGGCAACTGATGATACACTCTGGAGGCGAACATGTCCACTGAAAAAGGACCCCATCAGTCCTGGAAGTTGGCAAAGACATTTGAATGGAGCTTCCACAGACTGTACTCCCAAAAAGGGATGGGATTGCCAGTCCACCACCATGTTTTCCTGCCCTGGAAGGTATTCCGCAGTCCTGGCAAACTGCCAAAATTGGTTGCGAGTTCTGCGAGGGCCTCGGACCGAGTGCACCCCAGGTGTTTTATGTACCGGATGGCTGAGATGTTGTCCATCTTTAAGAGGCCGCAGGAAGGGATCTTGTCTCAAGTCCAACAACTTTACGCAATGGAACCTCTCAGAAGTTCCAAACAATTGATGTGCATCTTCTGTTCTTGAGGAGACAATGATCCTCCTGTTGAAAACTCTCCATACCGCAATCCCCAGTCTGACCTGCTGGCGTTGGACTTTATAAAGAGTTCTGGAGATGAGCTTAAGATCGCCCGGACGTTCCATTCTTCCATATGTGAATGCCACAAGAGGATCTCATTGCATGCATCCTCAGAAAGGACCACCAACTGGGAATAAGAGAGCCCCTTCTACAGGTGAGTCGCTTGCAAGGATTGAAGTGTGCGGTAGTGCATGGGTCCCAGAGTGGTTGCCTGGATGAATGAGGAGAGGAGACCCATCAGACAGGCAATCTGCCACAAGGACACTCTGCCTGGCTAGCATTTGTTGCAACAAAGTTGAGTATGCTACTAGAGTGTAGGCATATCCCTGCTACGGGCACACTTGTGTGGTTCGAAGGCACCAAGGGTGGTGCGTCGAATTCCAAAAAGGTTCAATTCAAAAGTTATGCGTTGAAGTTTTCAATTTTTATTCATTCCATTCGTTCCTCATGGCAATTCATATTTATATCATATGAAACATCATGGTAAGTAAATAATCATTATATGACGCTGGATTGACTCCAATGCATTTCGGACTGGAGGTCCTTTGTCAAGGAGTGCTACAACAGAAAGAGCAAACAAAATACAGATCAATGAGGGTCCTGGGTGAACCAGGATGTGGCTATTATATAATCTCATGCAACCCTTATGAGACCCAAGTTGTGAAAGAGAGGAGTAAGTGAATATTATTAGGAGTGTCCAGTGGGAAGACGGGTGAAAAGAACAAAGCTGGTGTGTAGTTCTAATGTCGGCGTGTCCAGTAAGAGAACGGGTAAAAGGAACAAAGCTGGTGACATTGACAACGTTAAAGAAAAACAAACGGGGTGCAGTGAAAACGGTGCGGTGCGGTAAAGATCAAGAAGCGGGCTGCTCAATATTACTTGAGGCTTGTGTCCTCTTCAAAGTGAAAAGCGGTGACGGTGGAGAAAACTTACTTAAGGAATCAGCGTCTTGTTAACAGCGTGAGGGTGTCGGTTCAATGGCTCCGCGGAGTTTAGACAGGGTGAAGGGTGAAGGTAATCAAGGTAGGACTGGAGGGGAGGTGTAAAGGTAAAGAAGGGACTGTACCAGGAAGTCTAGAGAGGTAGTGAAACGTAAGCGGCCATATTGGAAAAGGGTAAAGGCATGGAGAGTGACATGCGATGCAAGGTTTATAGCCAACAAAACTGCAAAAATACAGTGCATCAAAGAAGTCCGTTACAGATAACAGCTCAATTCAGTACGGTCATTGAGACCGGCCGGTTTCTGTGACTGGAGTCTATAGATCCAAGATGTTTCTCGTTGGAGTAAAGTTTTGTTGTTGTCTTTGCCTTCAACTTTTTGGACCAGTTCAAGTACTAAATATCTCAATTGTGCCACACTGTGATTGGCCTCGTTGAAGTGGAGGGCTACATTAGATTTCGGGTTTCTAGTACGAAACCTGCAGGAGCACCTAAAAATCCTTTGAAATACCCACAAATTTACTCAAAGAATCTACAACATTCGCTGTGCGCCCAGCCCTAAACTGCCAGACTTATTCAACCCCCACTGTTCAAACGGCCGGCAGCACGCACTCAACCAATCTGCATCATGCAATATGACGAAATCTCAAAATCCACAGAAGCAAGGGCAGACACTTTAGCTTTTGACACGGATGCAACCGAAAGAATTTACGCACTGATCAATGAAGATTTAACTCAAACAACAGCCAACAGATCCAAAGAACAATGCATCAAACAGTTGCTATATCTATCAAAACGCCGCATTAATCAACAACTGCATGCACACACCCTCATCAAATATCACAAGGTACTACGCATTCCCCGAGGCCTCCGGATTGCTTTAAAACCGTCCCTGTGCAAGAATTCGAAGACATTTATTGAGAGATGGAACGCCATCCTCAATAAGTGCAGCCTGGATCTTATACTTCTAATCGTAGAAGAATTATCCGGAATTTTGATTGAACTGAAGCAAGAAATCGATACGATAGAGACTGAATTGAAAGAACTTATCACAACTGATGAACTCAATGCAACCCTGGAGGACATAAAAACACAATTATACCGCCACACCAGAGAAATAAATGAACGGAAAATTCGGAAATTCCGTCGGGACACCTTGGACTACAAGCTAGGTGAGGTATACACCTGGGCGGATGTATACGCTCAACGACGTAGAAATAAACCGTTTAAAGCAGACACTGATACATCATCTTCGGGTAGCGATAACACCAATCGCCCACCTAAAAGATATCCAGCAGGTCCAACAACCTCCACAGGTCCTAGCAACGATACACCTTCGACATCTAATATCGATTTAACCACCACTGAGCCTTTTTTAGGCGTAGGTTCAGACAAAACCACAGACCCAGACGGGGCAAAAAGACAGGCAAAAGAACACGAAGACAACCAACCAACTACGAAGACCAGACAAAAAAACAAGAAGAATCGCTAGTGATTAATATTTCAGAGGTTACCCTCACTGATTTTGAAACTAAGACCCTCCAAAAGGGCATGTCCTTCATCCCCACCAGTGCGACGAATCTACTTGAACTGGACGTGAGCACGTTCAAACTCACCAGAAAATTGAGACTAAGACACTTTTTTGAGAATATCCCTGAATCGACAAACAAAGACAAGCCAGATCAACTCAAAGGTTTACGACCCCGGAGCACATTCATGGCACCGACCAGCCACAAAAGCATAGACACTTTCGAAACCTTAGTGAAACAGGATATATCCAAGATCAATTTCCGAAAAAAAGTTCATAAAAACATCACCAACAAAGAATTGGACACCCTCAGAAATATAGCACAGAATCCCCTCATCAAATGTGTGAAGGCTGACAAGGGCGGGGCCCTTGTAATTCTGAATACAGAACTCTACGACCGAAAGTTTCATGAACATGTAACCGATCAAGAAGTGTATCTACTTTTGGAAGGCAATCCGACCAATGACTTCAAAATGGAACTATCCCACATCATTGAAAGGGCCACATCCGATGGCATCATTGATGACAGGACGAAAAGGTACTTAATCGTGGAACACCCCAGAAGTCCATCCATAACGATGCTACCCAAGATACATAAAAATCTGACGGATCCCCCGTTTCGCCCTATCGTCTCCACAAGAGGGTCCATCCATGAACCTACAGGAAAATTAATTGATCGATACCTTCAACCGATGGTCCTTGAACTAAAGAGTTACATAAAAGACACTACTGACTTTTTAAACAAACTCTCGGAGGTGCAAATCTCTGAAGACGAAGCAATTTGTCTATGCACGGCTGATGTAAAAAGTCTGTACACCTCAATCCCCCATCAAGGAGGGATTGACGCTGTAGGACAAGCGCTGTTGTCATCTCAAATGGACGATTGCCTTAAACCCTTCATACTCGAACTGATGGTATATACCCTATACCACAGTTACTTCAAACACCAAGATGACTGGTATCTTCAAATGTCGGGCATGGCCATGGGCAATTGTGCAGCACCGACGTACGCGAATTTGTACATGGGGAATTTTGAGAATAACCATATCTACCAAAATGCAAATTGGACAAGAAACATCAAATTCTACGCACGTTACATTGACGATTTGTTCTTCATTTGGAGAGACACAAAGGAGAACCTAGAACAGGCACTTATAGACCTCAACACCAAAGACGACCGCATTGAATTTACCTGGAATATCAGCAACCGGGAAATAACATTCCTAGATGACTTGCTTAAACTAACTCCCAAAGGAATTGAGACTGACCTTTTTCGAAAATCCACCGACCGCAATAACTCTTTACTCTACAGTAGCTTTCACCAGAACTCTCTCAAACGACACCTACCCTACAGCCAGATGCTGAGAGTTGTACGCATCGTTTCAAACCCGGACACCAGATCGACCCAATTGGAATCCATGGCTACTAGATTCCGACAAAGAGGGTACCCTGACGATATCCTGAAACAAGCAGTTGAACTGACCTCAGCCATACCTAGGACTGAAGCACTACAACACAAACCCAAGACTGATGAAAAACGAATGGTCTTAGTATCCAGGTATTCCACCGTGAGCAAATGTTATAAGAACATTATCCTGAAGCATTGGCGGATCTTATCGTCAGAACCTGATTTTAAGGACATTTTCAAGGAGCCACCTATCTTTGCATACACTCGCCCTATGAACCTGAAAGAAATTCTATCTAAAACTAACACTGTCACCAGATCCATTCAACACACCGGAACCCGTCCCTGCTACCACTGCAATAATTGCAATAACATTATAAAAGGAAACATTCTCAATCACCCTATGCGAGGGTTCAACATCAAACTCAATGTGGATGCCACCTGCGACTGTTCTAACCTCATCTACCTCTTGAAATGCCCTTGCGGCAAAATCTATGTGGGCAAAACCACCCGCAAGATCAAGACCCGCCTAAATGAACACTAATCGAACATTCGTACTAGAAACCCGAAATCTAATGTAGCCCTCCACTTCAACGAGGCTAATCACAGTGTGGCACAATTGAGATATTTAGTACTTGAACTGGTCCAAAAAGTTGAAGGCAAAGACAACAACAAAACTTTACTCCAACGAGAAACATCTTGGATCTATAGACTCCAGTCACAGAAACCGGCCGGTCTCAATGACCGTACTGAATTGAGCTGTTATCTGTAACGGACTTCTTTGATGCACTGTATTTTTGCAGTTTTGTTGGCTATAAACCTTGCATCGCATGTCACTCTCCATGCCTTTACCCTTTTCCAATATGGCCGCTTACGTTTCACTACCTCTCTAGACTTCCTGGTACAGTCCCTTCTTTACCTTTACACCTCCCCTCCAGTCCTACCTTGATTACCTTCACCCTTCACCCTGTCTAAACTCCGCTCCAACTCTGTGGAGCCATTGAACCGACACCCTCACGCTGTTAACGAGACGCTGATTCCTTAAGTAAGTTTTCTCCACCGTCACCGCTTTTCACTTTGAAGAGGACACAAGCCTCAAGTAATATTGAGCAGCCCGCTTCTTGATCTTTACCGCACCGCACCGTTTTCACTGCACCCCGTTTGTTTTTCTTTAACGTTGTCAATGTCACCAGCTTTGTTCCTTTTACCCGTTCTCTTACTGGACACGCCGACATTAGAACTACACACCAGCTTTGTTCTTTTCACCCGTCTTCCCACTGGACACTCCTAATAATATTCACTTACTCCTCTCTTTCACAACTTGGGTCTCATAAGGGTTGCATGAGATTATATAATAGCCACAGCCTGGTTCACCCAGGACCCTCATTGATCTGTATTTTGTTTGCTCTTTCTGTTGTAGCACTCCTTGACAAAGGACCTCCAGTCCGAAATGCATTGGAGTCAATCCAGCGTCATATAATGATTATTTACTTACCATGATGTTTCATATGATATAAATATGAATTGCCATGAGGAACGAATGGAATGAATAAAAATTGAAAACTTCAACGCATAACTTTTGAATTGAACCTTTTTGGAATTCGACGCACCACCCTTGGTGCCTTCGAACCACACAAGTGTGCCCGTAGCAGGGATATGCCTACACTCTAGTAGCATACTCAACTTTGTTCCTATCTCAAGTCGCACTCGAACAGTTGCGACACCTGCAGGAGCACCTAAAAATCCTTTGAAATACCCACAAATTTACTCAAAGAATCTACAACATTCGCTGTGCGCCCAGCCCTAAACTGCTAGCATTTGTTGCAACTCATGTCTCCACTTTCTTTGAAGGAAGACTTAGCGTAGCCTCTGTGGAAACTGTGATGAAACTCAGAAAAAAAGATTTTAGTAATGAAGTCAAAAGGGGTTTCTTCTTGTTTATGACAAAGACAAGGCTTTTGAAAACTGTGACTGCCACTTGCAGTTGGGATGACAACTGGTGGGGATCTTGTGACAGGAGAAGCATGTTGTCCAGATAAATACTGAGGCGGGTCCCCTATGCCTTGAGGTGTTCCATGACTGGTTTAAGGGCCTTTGTGAAACAGAGACCGAAGGGCAGGGTTATAAATGTGAAACACCAGCTTCCACCAGAGGAACAGGAAAAACCACCAGTGTGGAGGAAAAATCAGGATAAATAGATAAGCATTCTTCAGGTCCAGGCGGACCATCCAATCCCTAGGGAGAAAAACATTGCAAAGGAGGTGGATCTCCTCCATTTTTAAGTGGTGGTAAACAAGCCACTCATTGAATTTGCTTAAGTTGATAACCGGTCTCAGCCCCCTGTCTTCCTTGTCGACCACGAAAAGACTGCTTATGGGTGGGGGTTGATGGGACAGATAGCTCTCTGTTTCAGTAGCGCAGAAACCTCTGTGTCCATCAATTCCGCTTCCGAAAGTGAGAACTGCAGAGGCCTGGGGCACGTAACTTGATGGGGGGGATCTGTGAAACTTTATATGAAATGCCTGAATCTTTTGCAGGACCCAAACATCGCTTTTAATTGACTTCCAAATGTGGAACAAAATTTGTCAGGTGGCCCCCTACTCTTACTAGGAAAGAAGGGTGAGCAGTCACCAGGATTGGAGGTAGCATCAAACCCCTTGTGTCCTCGGCCTCTGAATCGCCATCCACGGATCTGGTAGAAATTGCCAAAGCAGGCTTGGTCTTAGTACTTCTCGTGCCTGGAGCCTTGCCCTCTAGGAGAATTCTGGGTGGAGTATTGGATGGTTGAGTGGGTCTTGTCTAGGCCAGCCCCATTGAAAACCCATAAGGAAAAGACCATCTTCATTGAGGATTGGTTCTTATCAAGGGAAGTAAAAGTATTCACAAATTTCCTTAACTCCTTAATAAATGGCTAGCCAAAAAGTCCTTCTTGCGCTACTGTGGAGTCTGCAAGTTCCTCCAATTAGGGTTCAACCTTCATTAGGAAAGAGTGCCTCTGCTCGGTGGACAAAGCGCAACTGACTTTGCCCATTGAGGCAATCACACGCTGGGCCCACCCAAAGAGGACCTCCGGGAATGTGAAAGATCCAGAAGCTTTGGCGTCCTCTACCATGTTTAGGATCCTGGTTAAGGGGCCAAGGGCATCCAGGAGTTTATCCTAGCATGCCCGCTAGGACCTGACAATGCCCTTTTTTGGGATATTTAATGTACTTGGCCAAAAAGGTGGCCAAGTACATTAAGATCCAGCTCTGGTGTCACAGCTACCTTTCCGTCTAAATATTGGTGAGGGCATTCTGCTTTAATTCCTCTTTCCTCAATGGGGTTCTGATCCACCAGTCACAAAATCCGCCACCTTGGTAGAGGGTGCCCACTAGAAGGAATGGGGATGAATGAGCTCTTCTAGGTCGAGCATGTCCGAACCATCATCCAAGGGAGTGCCAGTGGCTGAGGATGTAGGAGAAGGGAGCCCAGGTGGGAAGGGCCGGTCTCTTTACCTGTGTCCCAGCATCATCTGGGGTGGGGATGATGCTTGGTCTGTTGGCCCTATGTTGAATCCCCTGGCACAGGGGCAGGCCTGGCCTGGTTCAAGAATGCCAGATTAAGAGGTGCAAAGGTGTTATGATGTGTATCTCTGGTTTCCTCGTGCGTCTTGTGAGTGTGTGTGTGTGTGTGTGCTCTCGTGGGTTGGTTCTACTCTGATGTAATTAGAGGATGCCAGGTTGCGCTCTACAATTAAACTTACTTCAATCAACTCCCTGCGTGGCTGGTTCTTGAAGTACGCATCTCAACAAAAGGCCTCATGATCTGCACTTGCTTTACTGGGGCGGTAGACAGGTATTGGGTCCTTATCACTGCACAGGGGTCAAAGGGTCGGGGTTTCAGAACTCTGAAACTTGGACAATTTTGCGCATTTGTGCATGATTTGTTGTGATAGATGGTGTTCCATGGGTGCTATAGCCTCTTCCCCTGCTTTATTGATCGAGGCATCGACAGCGTCATAAAATTCATCATCCGATTGGAGGGTAGCCAAGGTGTTCTCATCATAATCGGCATCTCCCTCTTTTTCTGTGGCAATTGGCAAAGCGGGAGGAAACAATGGCAGGCAGTGGTAGCAAAGTTTTCACTAATTAAAGGCCAAGTGCAGTGCGACCTAAAGCGCCTAGAAATTGGGGCCCAGAGCAAAGCGCTAACAATTTAGGTGCCTGGGGGGCCTAGCTTTCCATAGTGGGCAGACCCTAACGTTCTTGAGGGTCTAAGCTCCGGGGACATCATGGTGTTATATCAAATCTGGGGTGAAAGCAATGGGAGTGTGTCCCTTCATAGGCTTTGCAGCCTCCCACACCAATACAGACCCCAATGGAGTATACAGCAAACCACTCACTACCATCCGTTCATGAAGGGCGTCAATATCCTCAATAAATCAGGCTTGTAAGCCTGTACAGACTCCAGGCAAGGGCGTCAATCTCCAGGATCGTCAGAGGCTGAGGCAAGCGGCATGCGATTCTAGTTCCCCTTACTGACAGGCATTCTAATATCGTGCATCACAAGCCACAGAGAAACAGCGCCTCCCACAGCACCCACCAGTGAGGGAAGAACACTACCGCATTCTGCCAGTACCCAAGAATTAGTTGCAGTTGCGTAGAAGTGCAAAGCTGTCATGTGACGCTGATAAACATTCACACGGCTTTCAACCACCCCTTAAAATATGCTCAATGCATGGAGAGAAAAGATAAACCATTTATCTGGGCTTCGAGCAGCGACGAAAGAGGGTTTGGTGACAAAAGTGAAGGACTATGATTGCGATGATGACCTTTGATTGAACCCCTCTTGGATGATGGGACTGTTTGTAAATAGTTTGTTTTCCCATTCCCAGAGTTCTCTGGGAGATGTGGTTCTGTTAAATAAATAAAAAAGGTCTGCTGGGAAAGTAAATGATAATCCTCATCAGGTCAGGCCTGACATAGAATTTATATCATAACAAACGTGCACACGCACAGTCTAGTGCACATTTGCAAAGAGCAGCACATTACTTGAGTGGATTAATCTTGCACGGCTGTGGGTAACAACATGTCTGCTCCCACTCAGAGAGGGGCAAAGTTAGTATGTGTCGGTCTCGAGAGGTACAAAAACTTGAATAGCTGGAACTCCATATTGAATGGATGTACAGTTATTTGTGAAAAAAGATGTGACCAAACTCACTGGGAATCCAAAAGGTGCATAAGAGTTATTTGTTAAATAGTATTTCACCTGAGTATGCCCTTTGCATTATATTGTAATAAGACTTTATATAAATGTGTCCATTTCAAAAAGGCACATGTATTTCTTTTTACCAACACTGCTATTAGTAAAAAGCCAAGTTCTACAGCATGGAGCTATAGCCCAAATGCCAAGAAATGCCTCTTTTATCGCTTAAAATGAAAACGAATTGAAAATCATGAGGCATGTATGTTGTAAAAAGAACAGAAAATTCGACATGTAAAAAGGGTTCTTGCCTGGGTCACCACCAGCCCGCCCCGTCGGTTTTCCGGAGCAGTGCTTCACTTCCTTCTGCCTGCCCGCCATTTGACGAACCGAGTCCGGGCTGCAGCCCCCAACGGTGTACTAACCACCCTGCTCCAGAATGGCAAAGCGCGAGTAAATAAGCTCCTCTGCAAAGTGTTTACTTACGAGCCTGACACCATGAGGCGTCTCTCATGGCCTCGCACAATAACTACACTCCACGCTGTTACTTGAAGGGTAAAAGGCCATTTTATTAGGACAAGGTTGCAATCATTTAGACTTATTAACAGTACATGAATGCAAGAAATATATATTCCCATCCCCATACCCAGGCATTCTCCATTCTGCCTTCTCCAAACCATCTCACCTGTTTGACTCTTCCCCATTCACTCGATAACCTCCTTCCTTTCCCCATTCTCACCTTCACTTGCCCTCCAAGCATCCTCTGTTGACTTTGCCTTCATTGCTCATTGCCTCCCGTGTCCCGCTATCAGTCACCTGTGTACCGTTCTCCCCCACCCGAGGGGTGGATCCGCCCGTATGTGACTCACCACCCCTCCAAAGAACCGTACCGCCTCAGCCTTGCAACCCGCCCTAAACTGGCACCCCTGACCTAAACCACCCTTAGTCCTTCGCTGAAAACCCGTAGGGTGGGTGGGTGGACAAACTTTCTCTAACCCTCCGGGTGGTGCTAAGGTGTCAGGAAGAGGCCGGATCTTCCTCTCCTGACACCTTATATGGCCTCCCAATCCCACCCCTTCCTTTGACCCCTCTAGCCCGCCCCCTCACCTTGTCCTTCCGCTATTGCGCGAAAACCCCGGGGGAAGACTGGTCAATGACCTTCGCTTCCCCCGGGGGCCGCATCGCGCAATAACTACACTCCACGCTGTTACTTGAAGCGTAAAAGGCCATTTTATTAGGACAAGGTTGCAATCATTTAGACTTATTAACAGTACGTCAATGCAAGAAATATACATTCCCATCCCCATACCCAGGCATTCTCCATTCTGCCTTCTCCAAACCATCTCACCTGTTTGACTCTTCCCCATTCACTCGATACCCTCCTTCCTTTCCCCATTCTCACCTTCACTTGCCCTCCAAGCATCCTCTGTTGACTTTGCCTTCATTGCTCATTGCCTCCCGTGTCCCGCTATCAGTCACCTGTGTACCGTTCTCCCCCCACCCGAGGGGTGGATCCGCCCGTATGTGACTCACCACCCCTCCAAAGAACCGCCAACCAGGGAACCCCCGGAGGGCGGTTCCCTGCCCCACCCCCCGTGTGCATCGAATGCATCCACCACCCTGTGGCGTCCGGTGGCTGACCAGCCACCACCTTACCGCGCGTCTCGGGCACACAAATAACCTAATGCGAGGCAAACCCCGACCAAGAAGATGCCCCCCTTTCGCAGTAAAGGACCAAGCCCACTTTAGTTTGCAATCCGTGTAATCCGACCTTCGTCATGCCAAACCACGTCAGTGACATGAGTCCCTCTTTGCCGGTGAACGACCATCCACCACCTGTATCCGTGCCCCAGATTCCCAATCACATTCCCAATCAGTTGTCGGGAAGCTGCCTGCCTTTTCAAGGTGAACGACCATCCACCAACCATTACTGCGTCCCGCAACAAAGCACATTTTCCGGGCCATTCGTTGCTAAAGGTGCCCCCCCATGGTGACTGACCAACCACCACCAGTCCTGCACCTCAAGGAAGTAAATAGGAATTCTGTCCAAAATTGAGCGCGACGAAAGTATCCCTCCAGATGAAAACGGCCATCCACCCTCCGCTCGCTGCCAGGGCAACAGAGAAAAATTCACAGACCAAACATCCACCCCCTGCTTGCCGCCAGTGCAACAGAGAAAAAATTCACAGGCCAAACATCCACCCCCTGGTTGCCGCCAGTGCAACAGAGAAAAAATTCACAGGCCAAACATCCACCCCCTGCTTGCCGCCAGTGCAACAGAGAAAAATTCACAGGCCAAGCACAGTCTCCAAAAAGGCGCCCCTCGCCTCAGTGAACGACCATCCATCTTTTTGCTTGCCCCCCATTCGAACGCCAGGATTCTCGGGCCGGAAACCTTGCTCATGTCAAGCTTCCCCTTTTCAGTGAACAACCATCTCCATATTGCGTGCATCCATTGGAAAACAAATTTCGAATGAACCGAAACTGTATGCGTCACAAGTGCACTCCCCCCGCGGTGGGTGACCACCCACCCATTTGCTAGTTCAAATTAAACCGATAGGATCCTTGGACCAAAACCCCGCTCATAGAAAAAGAGAGCCTAGTTTGCGGTGAACGATCATCCACCCTTTGCTTGCCTCCAATCGAACCCGCCAGGACTCTCACAGCAGAAACTTGCTCCTGCCAAGCGCCCCACGAACGGTGAACGACCATCCACCCGATCGCTGGTCTACCACTAAAACCAAATACAACTGGGACCGAAACTTTATGCGTTATCAGTGCACCCCCCACGGCGGATGCCCCTCCCCCATGTACTCATCCCATTGAAACAGATAGGATTCCCAGGCCAAACCTAGTTAGTGCCAAGTCCCCCCTTTTTCGGTGAACGGCCATCCACCTTCTCGTCCACCTCCACTGTAAACCTATATGATGCAATGCGGCAGACACCTAACTTGGGAAGTGCGCCCCCTCTGAGGTGGACAACCATCCACCCTACGCCTGAATTCAGCGTCTCCAAAGATTCATGCGGGACCAAAGCCGCATTTGACAAGCACCCCCTCCAAGGTGAACAACCATCCACCTCACAAGGCTGTCTCCTGTGTACACAGCCAGCATTCTTGTTTTCCATGTCAAACTGTGCCAAGCTCCCCCATTGCAGTGCCCCCCGCCCAGCACCGTAGCGTGTAAGTCAGTTCGCCCTCCCTATGTGATTGCACCGTACCTTTAAGGAATATTTAACCTTAGGATTCCTGATGCTCAAGAAGCACTTCCAAAGCATGCTGTTCTCTGCAGATGAACACATAAGCCCACCGTGAACAACTCTTGGTCTATAATAAGAATCAAGACGCCTGCATAGTCATCCCCACCTAGTCTCACACAACTCAGAGCGTCAGATGTGTCACAGTGAATCCCACTACAGGCAGTGAACGACTATTCACCACCCGGGCCTGTATCCCGCACACATAACGATTGTCGGGCCAACTCCGGCCAGGCGAGGTGCCCCCCACCCCCCATGGACGACCATCCACTCTCTGTACCACTGTCCTAGTGTAAGTGAATAACCATTCCCCATCATCCATGTACTGGGACAGGTGCCACCCCTTGCCAAAAGGGGGCCCACCTTCAATCTCCCCCAAACAGGCCCATCACCAGGGCGTCATGGCCTGGGCCTCCAAATCCTCAAACCCCCAGGTCGTCATCCCCCAAGCACCAACCATGCTTTCGGCCAGGGTACTCCTTGCCCCAGTCACCATGAACATATTCCCCGCCATCAGCCCCGGGATAACGCCAGACCTCACATATCCCAGTAACAGTTCTCCCCCTCCTGTATCCTCAAATCAGGGCAACCATATGTCTTATGACCCAACGGCCATCGTACTGGCACCAACTTCCCCGTTAACACATCCCCCTGCCAGCATCCCCCGGGATAACGCCAGACCTGACATATCCCCATACCGGTTCTCCCCCTCCTGTATCCTCAAATCAGGGCAACCATATTTCTTGTGACCCAACGGCCATCGTACCGGCACAAACGTCACCAGGAACACCTCCCCCTGCCAGCATCCCCCGGGATAACGCCAGACCTGACATATCCCAGTAACAGTTCTCCCCCTCCTGTATCCCCAAAGCAGGGCAACCATATTTCTTGTGACCCGACGGCCATCTTACTGGCACAAACGTCACCGTTAACACATCCCCCGCCAGCATCCCCGGGATAACGCCAAACCTGACATATCCCAGTAACAGTTCTCCACCTCCTGCATCCACAAATCAGGGCAACCATATGTCTTGTGACCCAACGGCCATTGTACTGCCACAAACGTCATTGGTAACACATCCCCCGCCAGCAACCCCCGGGATAACGCCAGACCTGACATATCCCAGGAAAATTCTCCCCCTCCTGTATCCCCCAATCAGGGCAACCAACACATCCCCCGTACAGGCACAAACTCACCACCCCCATCCAAATGCAATGAGAAAACCACCCGATCCAGGCGACCGCCTGGTTCCCACTCAACTTCCAGATCCTGATGATAGAAAAGGAAAATGAGCCCGCAAGCCCACCTCGTGGTCCCTATCCCTCGTACGCAGTCATCCTAACACCTCCGCAAAAACCCATGCCCCAAATACCTTTCTTGCCACAGACCCATAATGTCCTCCCGGCACCCCGAGTCAGCAGCCCCCCAGGACCCCCAGAAACCATACGCCTCCGCAGATGACCCTGCCACAAACACAGCCTGCCAACACCCAAGGCCAATAAAATTAGGAGAAAAACCTCTCCCATTTGGAATGAAAAAACACCGACCCCCAATGTGCTTTACCCTCCATACGCCATGCACGACACCCAACCCCCATTGCCCCCCAAACACACCGACACAAAGAACGCCGCTGCCCAGCCCCCACTGCCAACATCCGGGCACACCGTTGTCACAACTAACGCAAAGGCCGCTCTCCGCCCGAAGTGCGTGAGCCCAAACTGGGTGCCCCCACCGCCCAGCACAACCCCACCTGCTGCAACGGAAAAACTCCTAAACCGTCTAGCACTGCAGGCAAGGCGACACATCCAGGAAACTAAGACCTGTAAACCATCCGTTAGAACCCTTCACAACCGGCCCAACACCCTGGTGTGGCTAGCCCAAACCCCCCCAAAGGCCACCTACCATGCACAACCAAAGTCAGGCTGCCTCCTTTTCTTTCAAAAATACTGAGAGCCCCTGCCTGTCACCACTGGACCATCTTTTTCAGTAAGCCCCATTGCCACGACCCCCGGTTAGCCAGCCGCAGCAAAACCCACTCAGCCCCAGCCCTTCTCACACAACAACCATTCCACATGCAATCCCTTTACACACCCCTTCACACATTGCCTTCAAACTCCATACCCACACTCGTGCATCTTATACATAACATTATATGTGACATTGTCCGGGAAAGAAGCCGTTTTGGTCACTGCGCGATCCCCCGATGGAGGGCAGGCCGCCGCGGACCCCCCTGCTGCTTCTGGCCAGCGTTAGGAGGCCGTTATGCGCCCCACTGGCATCGCACCTACCGCCGGGCTCTACCACCAGCTTCGTTTCGCCGCCCAACCGGGTCGTCATAACCAGGCGGGTCCAAGCACCACCAGGCCTCGTGCCGTACTGGCAGTCCCTCACCCCTAACCCCCGTACCTCACACCGCGCCACTTGCAAACTCCGACAAGGAAACACCCCCACCCCCAGGCCACTCTTTCCCCAGACCCCAAGCTATCTCCAGTGCCCCATACCAACTAACTGGCGCATGCCACCAAGCCGGAAGGGCCCATGCCCCGACCTCGCTGCTAGAAAGGAGAGTCCTAGAGGCAACCGGTGTCAGCCCCCAAGCATCGTCGGTAACCGATGCCCCACAGCCCACCGCCTAACCGCACCCGCTACACCATTGAGGTGCCCTTGCCCGTGCCCCCCCCGCTAGGGAGAAGCCCCCGGCCCCCACCCCCAGGCCAGAAAGCGACCCCCCCCACCCCCACCAAAGGCCCCACGCAGCCGCGAGATCAGGCCGAAACATTCAGCCCCCCGCAACCCCCCCTGCCCGAAGGCGCACGTACAGCAACCCCCCACCGCCCGCCTCAGCACAGGGCGCCCCCCCTGCCTGAAAGCTCCGGCGCATCCAGCAGCGGGTCCCGACGTGTCCCATTGACGCATTGCCGTCAGTCACCCTTGGGGAGCGAGTGGCTTGCAGTCAGCCCTCGTGTTCACCCACTAACCTCCTCAGTTGGCTGGGAACTATCAAGGCATTTCCCCGTCCACGGATGCAGTCCGAAACCCCCCCTGCCCCCCGGCGCACGCGCAGCAGGATCACCCGCCCGCCCGCCCGCCCCCAGGGCAGGATACCCCCCCCCTACCTGCACCTCCGACGGGACCAGCGGCGAGTCTCCCACGCCACAGCACACCTCTCTAGGGACACCGCAAATGAGGACGATCTCCCCGGCCTTGCCGCGCCACGCAGCAGGCCCACAAAATTCTAAAAACTCCACAAACTTTCTCTAACCCTCCCGGTGGTGCTAAGGTGTCAGGAAGAGGCCGGATCTTCCTCTCCCGACACCTTATATGGCCTCCCAATCCCACACCTTCCTTTGACCCCTATAGCCCGCCCCCTCACCTTGTCCTTCCGCTATTGCGCGAAAACCCCGGGGGAAGACTGGTCTGCGACCTTCGCTTCCCCCGGGGGCCGCAGCCTCACGCTAACATTCTAAACTGACCTTGAAACGGAACATACCAGAAGGTCATTTGAAAGGAGGGGGACAATGGGAAAAGAACAGGGCAAACGGGGGAGAAATGGGTAATATAATGTGTCCATTTAATTAATGGGCTCTTTTGCCAGGTACATGAGTCATTCCTGCCTCTTCCTGCCTTATCCTTTTTACCTCTTGGACTCCTGCTGTTGGTTTAGTCCATGGAACGTTGGGAGCTTTTAATGGAACTAACGGTGGCCTGTGTGACTGTTATTCATTCCAGATGGGCTCCCTTATTAGATGGTACTCACTAAAGTTGTTGTTAACTTCATCTAATTTGTCCATTTTTTCCAAGTAGGTATGCACATGCCAGCAGGCTGGAAGTGGCACTCTAGCACCACCTTAGCATCTCATGGCAGCCCCTATTGGCGCTTCCTTTCTTCCCTGCCTGACTCCCAGCTGCTGAGGCCACTTGTCCGAAGCTCCCTCAGTCAATGGAGTCACCAAAAGCTGCCATATGTATACTTATTTGGCTTTACCAGGCTGAGGACGACTGGATCGGCTGCTACTCCCACTCTTAGCAGTGAATGGCCACCTCATACAGCCACATGTACCTTGTGCCAGGAACCAGGGGATTCTTCATGACAGTCCCCGAGGTTTTAGGTGAAAGACTATGGAAGCAACAGCTCTTTAATGCAGGATAGACAACCTTAACCTGTTCCATTATGAGACGCCTACTAGCCAAGCAAACCATTGCGATTATTGTGGAGATAATAGACACCCCTGGCCAAAAATGTTAACGCAAACATAATCATACTAGCCAGCAGTACAAGCAAAAAATCATCAGGGTGTCCCACAGCAATTGAAACCATGAGAATAATACCATAGACACTGTTTTTGGGGTAAATAAGAAACTAAGGGGCATATTACCAAGGAATATCAATATTTATCACAAAATGTGCTTAGCGCATTTTTTTTATCGCTGCCTATCGCTGGATATGTTAGCGGAGAAAACATGCTATTAGCAATGTTTTTCTCCATTGTGCTAAAATATCCAGCGATAGCGGCGAAATGCGTGAATATCGCTGAGAATTCAGCGATATTAGCGACAAAATGCTCTTAGCCATGTTATCCACCTCCCAATGGATAACATGGCTAAGAACTGGTCTGGGCAGGTGTTAGTATTTGGAGATATTCGCGCTTAGCACAAATATTTCCATCGCTACGCCTGCTTTGCTAATAGGCGATAGCGACGTTAGCGACTGCTTTCAGTCGCTAACTGGTTGGGTACGCCCACTTTGCATGTCATAAGCGATAAACATCACTGACATGCAAAGCGGGCCCCAAACCGCTCGCTATCGCCTAAAAGCTGTCACTAATATTAGTTAGTGTCACTAACATTAGTTAGTGACAGCTTGCTAATAGGGCGATAGAATTATCGCCACTTAGCGGCCGAAAAGGGCCGCTAAATCGGCGATAATTGCCTTTCTCCCCCCTTGGTAATATGCCCCTAGATTGCTAATTGTATGGAAGACCATGATACCATCTCCCGGGCAGGCATGTCCTCAGTACACAAGCTAGGATCAGCAGAACTAAACACTATACCAATGGCGCCTCATTGATGAGAAGTGGCACATCGCTGCCTGAAAGCAGCGATGCGCCACTTCTCAGTTCACCCCCCTTGCAACACCAATGATGCTTCATATTTACAATATGACACATCATGTCGCAAGGAAGGACAGATATGTCAGTATAACTGGCATATCTGTCAGTGCTAAAAGTAGCGCATTGCTGGAGTTGAGTCGGAAGCCTGACGCAACTCCAGCAATGTTCCTTTCACATGGGGCAAGCCCCATGTGAAAGGGCCCGCATCACCCTTATGCCTGCCATGCGGCAGGCGTAAGGTTTTGAGGCAATGGCGATCTGGAAGTGGCGCAGCAAAATCTCATAGATTTCGCTGCGCCACTCCTATGACCCTTTCTTTCGGGGGTACGCCCACCCTGCATACAATATACCTGGTGCAGGTGTAATGTAGCGCAGGGGCTTATGAAGTGACGCATCTACCTAGAAGCGTCAGTTCGTTAATATGGCGCATGTTCTACACCACTGGTGCGTCACACAAAGTGATGCACCGGTGGCCCAAAAGTGACGCAGGGGCACATAAATGAGCTCCATGGTTTTTAACTTGTAGTCCAAGGACCCCTTGGGTTCTGCGGGACATACTGTGGGGGTCAACAGTTTTACAAAGTTAAATATTATAAAAAAAATAATAATAATTATAAAGTATATACATATAAAGAAGCAACATTCAAAATTTGAAAACTGTTTCTATATGTGTTTGGTAAATCGCAGTTTACAAAAGTGAACATCACCAGCGCCATCTTGCCTAACAAGAGCCACTGTCCGCACGTAAAACGGCATCCATTTTAGGTGCCGCGGCCATCTTGCGCTTTGCAAGTCACCCACGATTCACCCTGACCTCGCAACCATTCCCGGTGCCCTGATACAGCATGACCAAATGCACTAAGGTCATAAAACCTTGTCCTCGTGACAAGACCCTGGAGCCACTTCCCGCCCTAAACACATTTGTCCTTTCATCCTCCACACTCGAGCAGGCTCTCCTGATAACCCCCAACTGCAACTGGCCACTCTATCCAGTCCCAGGCTGTAAACCAAGCCCTGTGGACATAGTTTATTGCCCCCACACAGCAGGACTTGTTGCACGAACAGAAATGCTTGATCTTATCACTTAGATGTGACTGATCACACACATTTACAGATCCTGTCGGAATGTCCAGCTGCGAGATATCAATCACTAATTAAGACCCGGGTGGGGGACGACAAACTGTTGGGACTCTGTGAGAACCTCCTGAGGGCGGGAATTCCCTGGATGTTTGACCACCAATAAAGTTACTGTAAATTGTATATAAAGGAGAGCAGCGGAGAAGTTGTTAGAACACCTCCTGAAGACATCCCTTGTGTCAGACCTGATGTGTTCTCCTCTAGAGCAATAAACTTGTTCTTGCTTTCCACTCTCCAGCGCCTACCTCTTTATTTTGGTAACTATCGATATTGGGAATTAGAGGCGTCTTGCACCAAGCAGCCTGGGGATTCTTTAGAGATTGGCTGTTTTTCCACAAATTGGCTTACCAACGTGGCACCCATCAGCGACACGAGGTCTGATAGAGAGGTCCTAACGAGGGAGTGAATGACTGCAACGATCGGGAAAGTGCACCTGCCTGAAAGAGACCCTCGTCTGGCAGCCGATCATCCGAACTTCACCGGTTCCGAACGGACCTCTCTCGAGTGACTTACGGTCCTGACTGGGATCCCACAGGAGTGTCGTGGCTAATACGGAGAAAAGAGGATGACCGGGCGCTGGAAGTGGAAGACGAAGAACTGTCCATACGGTCCGGGTAAAGTCGTGAAAACGACTGCTGTCGAATGATTGATTGTATTGGAATTGTTTGGATTGAATACTAGTATTGCGCTTTATTGGTTCATTTAACTTGTTAGCTATTTGGTACGTTGGTCCTTTTTGCGATATTCTCTGTTTGCAAACAACGAAGAATAGAAATATTCTCTCTCTTTGCAGGCAGCGAAGGATAGGTAGTGCGGACCTTTGTCCACAATTGTTTGAGATCTTTATTTGTCCGATTATACGTCATGCCTATCTTCTCCCCACTGATTGGTAATTGGTTCAGCCCGGAACGTTTATTAGTGGTCAGTCATCCCGCTCCACCCGAGGGCACCCCTAATAAGGATATGTATGTGAAATATGGAATAGTCGCTGTAGCTTATAGCAAACTATGGCACAAGCACACTAAGAAAGATCAAGAAAATCAGTGGCCACTGACGGGATCTTTTGATCCTGCTAAAATAGAAACGCTAGAAATAGCCTTACGCGAAAAGAAAACCACGCCGACTATGCTTGACAGCTTCGGCTTATGGCGAAAAGAAACAACACAGCGAAAGAAAAGAGATGAAGCAAGAATAGAAAAAGAACTATGAAAATCAGCTCACCTAGCTGGCAAAAAGTTAGAAGAGGAAGTTAAAGAAAGAGAAAAAGCTAGGAAGGAGCGAGAGGCAGAGATCTCAGGTCAATACCCGGTTAGAGCTCCCTCAACTCTTTACCCTGAGCTCCCATCGAAACAAAGGGTAGGCGACGATCTACTCCTAGGACCACCAATTATCTACATACCACCTCCCTATGCCCCTACCCATCCTCTAGTGCAAGAACAAGAATCTCGGAATACCACTGAAGGTAGCGCCAGGGCCTCGGTATCCACGGCCTCTGTGGCCACCAAGCCTCTCATGCCTAATGCCTTGCCAGACGACACATCAGAAAGAATCGAAGTGAAAGGGCTGGTGAGAATCCCACGATTAAGTAAAAATAAGCGATCAGGCATTGATAGGATAGTTAAAACCCTAGTAGACAGGAAAGAAACAGAGGAATACATAACAGATATATGTAACTCGTGACTCTGTACAGAAAGGTAGATACAGGAGACGAGAGTGAATGCGATGTAGCGGAAATTTTTTCCTATACATTAGAAGTCTTCCGCCACCTCATGGAGCAAGGGCAGGTAGACAAAAATGCAACATCTGCAATGACGGAACCCCCGATAGAGAGAATAGATAACATGATGCTCATTGAGAAAGCTGCCCCCTATTGGGTCCCCCCTAGAGACAAGGAACTCATGATGACATAAATCACCAAGACGCTAAAGGAAGGGTGATCTATAATTGGGTATATCAGCCCTGGGATAGACAGGACATTCTGACGTTCCGAAAATTCCTGCCGGACTTACGAAAGAATCCTACCGCATTTTACACAGAATTAGGTACAGCCCAAGGGTCGACAATTATGATGTTAGCCGACATCTATTTGTTCTTTGGGCTATGTCTGCCAGCCGATGTGTGGAAGCAGATCCGGAAAGTAGACGACACAGACCTGTTCGGTCATACCTGGGGACAACTCGATGGGCTGGATAAACAGCGAAACCCTGGCCAGAAACCCTTGAAAGCCATACTAGACCTCCCTGACAAAATAGTGCAGAAGGTAAAGACCCTGATTCCCGAGAAAAAGATAGATTGGTCTATCGTAACAGCATGCCACCAGAAACCTCAAGAAGATGTTTCAGAATTCTTCTCCCGGTTCGAGACAGTGTTCTCCGATTATAGTGGACAAGACATGTCCACTGCGACTGGACACCACTTGTTCGTACAGAACTATGTTAAGGGACTGTTGCCAGAAGTCTCACAGAGACTACAGATTAGTGAGAGCAGTTGGGCGGCCTCTAAACCAGCGGCCATCCTCCAGATTGCCCAGTACTACAAACACCGGAAAAATGAAAATGAAAGGGCCAATGAAAAGAAAAAGAAAGATTTGAAAGAAAGAGTCATGATAGCGCAGCTACAGGGTGTAAATCTAGGAAGAGAATAGTACAAGGGAGGATTTCAGCAAAATACCCCTAGAGCACCACCACCTAGAAATAACGTGTCTACCCCATACAACGGACTCCGAGACTTAGGGGAAGATCAGTGTGCATTTTGTAAGGGGTACAGACACTGGAAATCCCAATGCCTGATCCTGGCAGAAATAAATAAAGAAAGAAAAAGGAACAAGAGAATTAGCAAATGGACCACGAGGTAGAGGACGAGGAAGAGGGTACGCAAACGACATTAGTGAGGAGAGGCCAGGTAGGACAAATGCTTTTGACCGCCCCGAACGAACCAGTATCAGCAATCGGACTACGACAACACGTACGACTTTGCATAGGACAGCCAAGGGCAAGGGAGGGATCCAGTCGAGCTCTATGTTGATCAGCAAGGCCCTTATGTTACCGCAAAGGTCCTGGGCACAGAGTTGCCATTTTTGGTAGACGCAGGAGCAACACGTAGGGCACTATCGAAACGACTGATTCCAAGGGCACCCTTGTCTGGCTCACATGTGACCTCAATAGGATTTGATGGTACGCCCTCCACTAACCCTTTGTCCAGGCCCATCCCTTTTAATCTAGAAAATAACATCATCGACACGACATTCCCTCTCTCTTCCAACACCCCAGACGCCATTATGGGTCTCAACTTACTGAAGCACTTCCGAGCAACTATTCGATGTTCCCCGGATGGAGTGCGAGTCATTTTATATGACAACCACCAACACCAGAGAGATAGTCCACTCCAAAGCATGTATCCCATTTCCGAAGCAGACACATCCCTACTGGACACTTTACCATCGCACTTGTGGGCTAGGGCTGACTCAGACATTGGACAAATGATGATTGACCCAGTGCATGTGACCACACGACAGGGCGCGACTCGGCCAAAGATACTGCAGTACAAAATCTCACCAGAGGGAGAGAGAGCACTCACAGACATCATTCACTCACTCATAGAAGCAGGAGTGGTAGAAGAAGTGGTGAGCAACATTTGTAACAGTCCTATTCTGCCGATCATAAAGAAACAGGGAGAGGGAGACGGAAAAGCCTACCGCTTTATCATTGACCTAAGGGAGGTAAACAAGACCGTAGTGCCCCAATATCCAGTCGTTTCCGACATTACCACCATCCTAACCCTCATCCCATCCACTGTCACCGTTTTCACTGTTATCGATCTTAAAAATGCATTCTTTTCTATACCCATTCATGAGGACAGCCGCTATCTTTTTGGATTTACACTCAGATCCCACTCATTTAAATTTTGTAGAGCAGGGGTATACAGAAAATCCGAGCATCTATAGCCAGGCACTCAAAAGACAGCTGGAAGCCATACAATTGCCAGACGGAGTAGCACTGATACAATACGTAGATGACATCGTGCTAGCAGCAGACACCACTCCAATAGCGGTCACTGCCACCATTCAGTTACTTTATTTCCTTGCCAAGAATGGTCACAAGGTCTCCCGCAAGAAACTGCAATTCTGCCAACCACAAGTGACCTATTTAGGACACCTTTTGTCAAAGGAAGGGAGAACGCTCAAAGGAGACAGGATCCAGACCATTCTAGACACTCCTGTCCCCAAAAACCCGAAACAAGTCCGCTCACTGATAGGCCTCACCTCATTCTGTCGACAATGGTTACCAAACTTCAGCCTCATCGTCAAGCCCCTTCTCTCCCTCCTAGCCGAAGACACACCCTTTGCACTCCCTTGGACACCCGAATGCCAGTCAGCATTCAAGGAATTACGAGATGCCCTTTGTTCAGCACCTGTTCTAGGGACACCAGACTACTCCAAACCATTTTCCCTCTACAAACACGAAAGGGAGGGATGTGCATTATCTGTCCTGACACAATCAATTGGCCACAAGCAACTCCCCTTTGCGTATTTCTCTGCCACCTTCGACCCAGTAGCTAGAGCGTTGCCCGTGTGCTTGCGCGCTGTAGCAGCTGCAGTAGTCTTCATACGACAGAGCGAAGGAATAGTGCTCTCCAATCCCATCACAGTGCTAGTACCACATGCAGTCGACACATTGCTAAACCAGACTAAGACGCAACATTTGACGAGTGCCCGACTGACTGGATACGAACTGACCCTGTTAGCACCACACATTACGCTGAAACGATGTTCCACCCTCAATCCAGCCACATTGCTGCCTCTTCCAGAAAACGACCCTAATACAATTTTGCTACACGACTGAGTAACCCTTACTGATGAGCAGACTAAAAGTAGAGTTGATCTCCGAGACACTGCCTTCCCAGAACCAGACGGGGAACTATGGGTAGACGGCTCATGCCTCAAGCTCCCTGATGGCACTACCTCAGCAGCGTATGCCGTGACCACAGCTCGAACTGTCCTAGAAACTGCCCGCATTGCCCAACGATCTGCCCAAGCAGCTGAGTTCATGGCCCTTACACGAGCATACATTCTAGCGGCTGGCACGACAGTCATCATATACACCGATAGCCAGTACGCCTTTGGGGTAGTTCATCATTTCGGACTGCTTTGGAGGAAAAGAGGGTGCCTGATGTCACACGGAATGCCCATCTTACACCGGGACCTAGTCTCCGCATTGACAGAAGCAGTACTCCTCCCCAAGCAGCTAGCAGTAATTAAGTGTCAGGCTCATAAGAAGGTGACCGATCTCATTGGGCAGGGAAATGCACTAGCAGACATTACTGCCCGAACCACAGCACAAGACAGAACCACTACACGCATGTATGTGACCAGGTCACAAGCAGAACACTGGACTGACGCTAGGGCGACTATAAGGGACATTCAGACGACAGGCACACAGATCGAACTGACTGAATGGGCTCGGGTGGGAATGAAAGATGAGGAAGGCCGCTGAAGGACACAAGACGGTGACAAATGACTGTTAGCAGACGCCTATCTGATCTCCATATAGACCATGGCACACTTACCCGCACATATAGGATCCGCCCCATAACCGAACCAATCACGGGGGTATGGCATAACGGCAAGATAGCAGACTCAGCAAGACGTTTAGTACAGCATTGCATGGTGTGCTTGCAATACAACCCAGGGAAGGGGACAGCAGTACTACGGGGAGGGTTTGGGATCCCCGATCACCCCTTTGAAATCCTCCAAATGGATTACATACAGTTAGAAAGATGCCATGGTCTCAAATAGTCATTGTGTGCGCTTTCAGCAAATGGGTGGAAGCATACCCCACTCGTGACAATACCGCCCTAGCTACTGCTAAGGTGTTGCTAAAGGAATTCTTCCCTAGATACGGCCTTTGTCTAATTTCATGGAGCTACAATGGCCCCCATTTCGTAGCCGAAGTGATTCAAAACATTCTGAAGGGTTTAGGGGTGAAGCAAAAGTTCCATGCCATCTTTCACCCCCAATCAGTGGGCCTGGTGGAACTACACAATGCCACACTAAAGTTAAAATTGGCAAAGATAGTCGCCACAACTGGGCTGAAATGGCCGACGCACTCCCACTGGCATTGCCATTGACACGTTCCACCCTAACCAAGCAGAGACTGACCCAATACGAAGTAGTCTTTGGCAGGCCTATGAACATTTGGGCGGCACCGAAACCAACCACCATTAATGATGTCCCGGACATATTAATGTCTGACTATCTGTACAAGTTAACGAATGAATTAACGCGTATCCACCAACAGGTGCTGCATGCCATTCCGGACATGTCCAGGGGCCCAGGACATGATATAAGACCTGGGGATTTCGTCTTGATCAGAAATTTCCAGAGGTCGAAGAGTCTGGAACACAGGTGGACGGTTTCAGTTTCAGTAAAGCTTTATTCGATTTTTTGCAAAGTATAAAATCATAAAGGCTACATATATATATATACACATCATCATTTCATAATAATAAATGCCCATCAACCCTTAAAAAACCATTAAGAAGACATTAAATTGGTACATTTGTCAGAATAAAGCATTACAAATTCATATTTTAGTTAATTAATCAGTTAACATTAATATTCGCTTCCTCGGGATGCTTTTTAAAAAACCCGTCATGACCATGATACGTTTATCATTTCCTAGTTGTAATAAGCTTAAATACGCTGGTCTACATTGTCGCCAGTAACCCTATCTTAGATATTGTTTAATCCACCTTCTACGTTCGTTATCATAATATTTACAGAATAAAATCAAATGGAGAGTGGATTGTATAGACTGGTTGTCACATGGGCATGGTACCAGAGTTCTTGAGCAGTCATTTCTTTTTGGAAAAGTTACTAGGCGGAAAAATAATTCAAATCTGAACCTAGTCAATATAAAACGGTCAAAACCCACAGCACAGATTGATAAATAGGGTTGAATCGTCTGGCTGATCAGTGCCATTTGATGTTGAATTACTGTCCTTTTCGTAAGTTCATCTGTTACTCTCAACATGTCAAAGTGGGTCATACATATTCTTTTTAGGCCCCTCCTTGAAATTCCGCTATTTGATTCAGGGTTACTATACAATTCGGGTCTTTGCAGGTCGATGAGTGTATTCTTGACATATGCTAACCACGGGATGCTTTTAGCTTTGTCCAAGGCCATCGTGTCCTTAATGATGTCCCTGTTAAGACCCAGGGCTTCCACAGTCCATACCCTATGCCAGAGTACAATTGGCTGTAATTTTATTAGTTCGGAAATATATTCCATCCCTAATTCCGCATGACAGTTAAATACAGACTCACCCTGGGGAAGCGATAACAAATATCTTAAAAACCCATTTTCGGCTATTTGAATGGAGGATGCATTCTGAATCCCCCAAATTCCAGCCCCATAGAGGGCTATGCTCCTACATTTAGCCGTGTATATTTTTAGCAGGATTTCGGGTGGTCTTTTGCCTAATTGTTTAGCAAAATTCATTAGGGCCGCTATAGATTGTTTAAATAACAAAGTCCTAGATTTTATAGCTGCCACCCATGAACCTGAACCATCGAGTAACACCCCCAGGTAGGAGAAGGTTTTGGTACACTCAATTGATAGGCCATCTGTCTGGATTGCCTTACATTTGGCGCGATCTTTCCCGCATTTCATCATGAACGACTTTTTGGCATTAATTTTTAGCACCCTTTTTCCCATGAATTGATTATATATTGCTAATGCCCTCCTGGCACCTATCAACGTGCGGGCCATGAGCACTGCGTCATCCGCATAAAGGAGTGAGACAGCCTGCTTCTTACCATATCTGGGAGAATCAATTGTGCTGGCCTCCAATTCCCCCTCCAAAGCGTTCGTATAGATGGAGAATAGGAAAGGGGCCAGCACGCAGCCCTGTCTAACCCCCTTCTCAATGCGGAAGGGCCCTGTGCATTCTCCCATTTTCCTGTGTCTCACCCTAGCTGTAGCCCCAAAATACAGCTGGAGTAGAAATTGTATTATGGCTGATTCTACTCCTATTTCTTCCAGGGTTTGCCATAACTTCGCATGGTCCACACAGTCAAACGCGGTTGTGAGATCAACGAAGATGGCATATAGAGATTCATTCTTGGCTTGGGTATATTTCCCCTGAATTATCACAAAGTTGAGGACCTGCTCCACCGTGCCCATCCCCTCTCTAAAGCCATATTGGACAGGACTTAGGATATTATTGTCACTTGTCCATGTTTGAAGTTTCTTTAAAACCACTCTGCCTGCAATCTTCATAAGGGAGTCCAGTAGGGAGATTGGTCTGTAGTTTGATGGACTCTCTCTATCTCTCTTTTTATAGATCGATATTATTACCGATTCAGACCAGGTTTTGATGAATCCTATTGCACAACATGCCTGCAAGACACGTGTGCAAATTGGGGCCCACAGATCGGTGATCGATTTAAATATATAATTTGGTATTCCGTCTGAGACTGGGGCCTTACTTCTTTTACTCTTATTTATTGCCATCAGGACTTCAGCATATTGGATTTCTAAACCTATTGGTGCGTGTTCTCTTATGGGAACATCCACCTCAGGTATCACATTGATGGGGCCATCATTTCTCCCCTCCTTTTTATATACATTAAAAAAATAGTCAATCCAGGTGATTTCATCTATGGCAATCTCTAATCGTGCGGTGTCTTCCTTTTTAAAATATGGGGCTTTTACTGCTTGCCAAAACAGTTTGGGATTTCTACTTTCCGCCGCATTTACTAAATTTTGCCATGTTAGTTCTTTAACCTCCTTTTTCCGACGGAACCTCACTTGATTGTATGCCCTATGGCAGTCTCTTATTAGTTCGTTATCTCTGGGTATAATGCTATGGGCAATTTTAAGCTTAGTGTAAGCCTTTGTGCAGTGGGTATCAAACCATCCAATGGTCTTGTCACGGATTTTATTATTAGTTTTAGTGAAGGAGTCCTGTATTACCATGGAAATATTTCCAAAGGCATCCAAAATTTCTTTATATGTGGAGTCCTCATCTAGGCATACCTGGATATATGGCAATGCCTTAGAGATTATTCCCTCATTTGTTTTTACGGGATCTAATATGCTCCACTTCTATGCAACCCCATTATAGCGTGCCAATGTTATGTTTTGCGTCCATGCCAATGACTCAATAGTCGTAGATTTATTCCATGCCGGTAAGGATGAATATAAACTAATTGGCAGGTGGTCACTAATGCCATTCATATGAGTCTCAAAATGTTCTACCCTGTTGGAGTGTTTATTAGGAACTAGTATGAAATCAATGACCGACTGGAAACCCCTTGATAAAAATGTTGGACTAGATTCTACCATTGGGGAGCACATCATATTTGCAAACCCCAGGTCCAGGGTAGCCATGATGTCATTCATTTTCTCCCTTTTCTCCGTGTGTATAAAGTGATTTGTACCAGTGAGTTCTTCCCACTCATTTTCTCGGGAGCTACACACTACTGACTTGCATATACTAATGTTAAAATCCCCTCCCATACCACAATTACAACTCTGCTATTGGCAAAGTTTGCATATATTAGGTCTTCCGTAAGATTACTTATTACCTCCAGAAAATTACCTTTAATGGTGTTATTGAAGAATTTTACCACCACCAAGTCCAGGCCCCGCCAATAGCTGAATGGAGACCATTAGGTAATAAGAGGAGTATTTCATCATTTTTATCCCCCGCACATTCATCAGGTTGGAAACATAAACATAGATACTCTCTTTATGTCTACCATGCGTAGAGGGCACTGCTGGGATGCGGAAGGTCTTATATCCTTCTATATGTATTTCCCCAATTAGCCATGTTTCCTGAATACAAAGGATATCAAAGTCATGTATGAACTCCGACCACACGGTATTAGAGATCTTACTCTCCAGGCCACATATGTTCCAGAACATTACCCTTACCAGGCCTCGTGGATTTGCTACCTTTATTAACGGGAATTTAACATTATCATTTGATGGCGTCGGTGCTTCCAGTGTGGCTATTGTCACTACACCCCCTTTATTCCTCATAGGGTTATCATCAATTATATTAGGTATTGACTGAATACTGTTCATGTGAGTCGGGTCAGTGGTCAGATATTTTTTATATCTATTCGCTCCTATTATCTCTGACACCCCTACTGGATCTGATACGTTCTGTGTTTCCGTTGGTACATTCCCTATCTCTTCCATTCTAGGGGGTATTACTTTTTGGCCCGTACTCTGCTTTGAGATGCACCGAGCATTTGCCAGTTCTTCCAGTTTTCCCTTCTTACTTGATTCATGGGGCTATAAAAGAAGGCTAGTGGTAGGATCTCAATACCTAGTCCCCTGGGACCCCCCTGTTCCCCACTCCCCTCATGATCCTATCAACTGGCAATTGGCTGTTAAAATTTATCACAATACAGTCAACCTCTTTTGACTACCTTGATCTACCAACCCAGAACATCCTTCGGGCCATTATGATGTGTTGCCCTGTCAACCTCCCTTCTGCGGTGGTGCTAGACAGCCAGTGCATAACTTTATTTTTTAGCTGGCTGTAATCCTCTGTTACTCCCTCCTTAAGAGGTGGTACATTTCCTAGAACTAGGACCAAGGGTGCTGATTGTGGTGGTAAATTGAGAGTCCGTAACTTAACCCAGGAGCTTGCAGGCTTATCGGCAGGATTTACCCCCTCCACCGGTACAGTTAGGGGGTTTGTCCTATGATTGTTCTGTTCTTTTGTGTGCCTACTCTGTTCTATATCCACTTTTTTACCTGATTCACACTTTGTTTTATTCGATCTTGTTCCTTCACTGCACTACCTAGTATCGGACATGAGGGAGGTTTACTAGTTTTATCCTGCTTGCTTGTGTCTATAGCCATACCCCCACTTTGGTTATTAGAAGCTACATTCACTGCCCCAGATCTATTATCAGCAACTACCTTAACAAGATTGTCCACCTTTTCATTTAAGGCCTTCAACCTCTTAATGATTGGCAATATGAATGATCTTAACAAATGCTCTAAGTGTATTATTGTGCCAGCCCCATCACTTAGGGCCAATTTTGGTGGTTGATGAAAAGTATTGGGCGGAGGTTTGTAAGATACTGGCGAAGATGTAAACGTAGGGGGGACATATGGTATTTCCAGCGCTTTCATCCAGAGGGACTTTACCAGTTTATTAGAGGTTCTTGGAATTTTTGATTTCCTTCCCACTTGCCGCCTTCCTCCCCTCTTCCTTTTTCCCGTTTGCTTGGAGCATACTAAACTATTCTCATTTGGCACTGTTTTACACTTTAATTTAATCGGGCGAAATTCCTCCAAAGAAATACTATTACATAATGACAGGTTATTATCAGTGGTAGAATCAGTCACATCTAGATCTTCACCCGGCGATATTAGGTTAATTTCAGGGTGGCTTTGTCTATCAGCATGCTCAGGCGTAACAGCTTTTCTTATTTCACCTAAGAATGACCTTTAGCGCCTGCAAAGTCCAGAGACAACCGTTTTTCAGCCCGTGCAATTTCCTTCTCCAGCACCACGGCTGCTTTGGTAAAAAAGCTATCCAAAGTCCCTGTAGTGCTACCACCGGTTACCATCGAATCAGTTTTCATCCCCATCCTTACTTTTTGGGCCATTCTACTTTTGGGCACTAGGGGATTCAATATACACAACGTCCCGTTTTTCTCACTGTGCTCTTACCAGGATATGTGTAGGCAAGCTTTAGATAGATGGCCCAGTCCAGTCTCGTCCGGCCTTGGACGGCCGTAGACGGCCCGCCCTTTGCCCGGGCTTAGCCCGGCTGGTCCCGCGAGTGAGGCGTGGATGAGGCTGGAGTTTAAGCGCCTCCTGGTGCGCTTTCGTGAAGCGTGGCTTCCGGCCGCATTGAATGCTGGGTGTTGTAGTCCCAGGGCCTGCTCCCCGCACAGCGGTCGCGCACAGCTGGAGAAAGTGCGGCAGTGGGAGACAGGCTCTCAGGGAGGCTCCGGTGATCGAGAGTCAGCAAGGCAAGCTGCAGGTGGGATTTTAATCCCCGTGAATAGCCGCAAGGTCTCTGACACAGTTCCCCGCTCAACAGGGGAGGAGGCTGGAGTTTAAGCGCCTCCTGGCGCGCTTTTGTGATGCGCGGCTTCCGGCCGCATTGAATGCTGGGTGTTGTAGTCCCAGGGCCTGCTCCCCCCATAGTGGCCGTGCACAGCTGGAGAAAGTGCGGCAGCGGGAGACAGGCTCTCAGGGAGGATCCGGTGATCGAGGGTCAGCAAGGCAAGCTGCAGGTGGGATTTTAATACCCGTGAATAGCCGCAAGGTCTCTGACACAGTTCCCCGGGTCCCTGGCAAGTCCTCATCACCACCCGAACTGCCCTTCAAGTGGAAGGAAAGAAAAATTGTCGGAAGATCTCACCAACCCTGACAACCAGCAAGGAAGTGGACGTCTAAGAAGAGCTCCTGACCAAAGATCGACCAGCCTTGAACTGCTACCCACAGACAGAGACTCTAGACTGGCAGAGTATCCCGACCCTACTGTACCATCCAAGAAAGGGTACTACCTGAGGTTGACAAAAGGAGGGCGTCTCGACACACAGACCACTAACTAAGTCAAAAGTCTCAGATCGGTAGCCAAACACTACAAAGGCTACCAGGAGATACGCTAGACTAAGTATGTGGTCCTGTGAGTCATCGAGCCCCTTGAAAATGATGAAAGATCCCGGACGACCGAAGAACCACTGCAACGACGCCAACGACGCCAAGACTGCCAAAATTCACACAGTAAAGACAATCGCACTCATAGCAGTATCTCTAACCAGCCTCTTGCTAATGGTCGCAATCTGGATCATCGTAGAGAGTGCTCCTGAAAAAGAACACTATCTGGTATCACTGTCACCACGCCTCTGAGAACGACGCAGAGAGTTCTGGTATAACTCTTTCGTCCAACTGTTGCACCAGCGCAATCTTGTTGCAAATGTTACAAACTGTTGGGTCTGTGGGCTGCTACCACATGCCACTGAACATTCCATTCCTTTCATCCCTTCACCTTCCTCTGTTCATGGGTCCTGCCTTGCTTGGTTAATGCTCCTACAAGAAAGCTACAAAGACAATGCCACATCCGATGGGACAATAAAACAATTCTATAACAAGTTCTGGCTGAACAAAACAGGAAGAACGGCTGTTCCCTTTTGTCCTCTCACTTCAAATGCGACCTTCCCAATGAACATTCCTGCAAAAGAACGAGTGGAAATGCAAGTGTTCAATGATCCAGCCAGACCCACTTTCTCCTTTTTAAAGAAAAGAACAGCTGCAACCACAACTGTGGCCCTATCTGGAGTGAACGTCTCAGGTCTTGTCTGCATCGAAGGCCATGGGACGAAAATCATGGGCCACAGTACTTGTCACATCACCAGGACTCTACACACTGCCGACCCCCCTTTATTTGTTGCATCACCCAATATGTGCTTCATCCGTGGTACTAAAGCCTACACCTGGCTCCAAAAAGCTGGGGGGGCACTTGCTACATTGCCTTTGTTCTGCCTCCGACCTACACTGCACCTGCTGGACATCACCGAGAAAAGCGGTCCGGAGACACAGACCAAGCGGATTCTACTACATCACAGTTTCTTGATGCAGTTAAAGGCCTTGTTCCACTTTGGGGTCCGATGGTAAACAGCCGGTCCATTCGACACCTGTCTCAAGCAGTAGAGTCAGCTTTGAATGTAACAGCTGGCATCCTCACCAACAACACTGCCGAGCTTCAAGCAGTCCGCCTGATGACTTTGCAAAACCGTCTTGTTTTAGACGTGGCACTAGCAGACCGTGGAAGAGCATGCCGCATCATCGGTGCCAGCTGTTATAACTTTGTCCCTGACAGCTCGCCTTCTGTCTATTAGGCGATCGAACATCTGCACAGACTGGCATCGGAGATCCATCAAGAACAAGAGACTTGGACACTTGGAAGCTAGTTTTGGGGCATATTAAAAGAATGGGGGTGGAAAATATTGATGATCCTCTTGGTTCCGATTTTTATAATATGTGGCTGCTGTTTGGGGATACACTGCATACCACCCTTGTGTTCTCTATGTTTGAACTCTTTGTGCCCTAAGACTGTAGATTCTTGCATAGAACGAATTAATGTAATACATGACACAGAAATACAGAACATTATGGGGATCGAAATAGATTAGCAAGATGTCTTGGGAATGTTCAAAGGGAGGACTGTTAAATCGCAGTTTACAAACGTGAACATCACCGGCTCCATCTTGCCTAACAAGAGCCACTGTCCGCATGTAAAAGGGCATCCATTTTAGGTGCCGCGGCCATCACGAGCTTTGCAAGTCACCCACGATTCCCCCTGACCTCGCAACCATCCCCGGTGCCCTGATACAGCATGACCAAATGCACTAAGGTCATGAAACCTTGTACTCGTGACAAGACCCTGGAGCCACTTCCCGCCCTAAACACATTTGTCCTTTCATCCTCCACACTCGAGCAGGCCCTTCTGATAACCCCCAACTGCACCTGGCCACTCGATCCAGTCCCATGCTGTAAACCAAGCCCTGTGGACGTAGTTTATTGCCCCCACACAGCAGGACTTGTTGCACGAACAGAAATGCTTGACCTTATCACTTGCATAACCCTTAGATGTGACTGATCACACACATTTACAAATCCTGTCGGAATGTCCAGCTGCGAGATATCAATCACTAATTAAGACCCGGGTGGGGGACGACAAACTGTTGGGACTCTGTGAGAACCTGCTGGGGGCGGGAATTCCTAGGATGTTTGACCACCAATAAAGTTACTGTAAATTGTATAAAAAGGAGAGCAGCGGAGAAGTTGTTAGAACACCTCCTGAAGACATCCCTTGTGTCAGACGCAATAAACTTGTTCTTGCTTTCCACTCTCCAGCGCCTGCCTCTTTATTTTGGTAACTATCGATATTGGGATTTAGAGGCGTCTTGCGCCAAGCAGCCTGGGTATTCTTTAGAGATTGACTGTTTTTCCACATGTTTGTGGATTCAAATATTCAAATATTTGAGAATTTGTTTCGTGCATACTTTTTCTGTATTATTTTGAAGTTCAAATCACGGGGATCTCCGGTTATCAATAATGATTCAGTGTGGGCCCCCTCGATTCCAGTTATGATTCAGGTGGGGTCCTTTACACCATCATTGAAGTGGCATCCTACAAAGGAGCTTTTTCAAATATTTGAATGGCACATGTAAGGAATACTCTCCTGCAGTCTAATTCACCACACTTTTGAAAAATCCTGCACTAATTGCAAATAGCATGCTCACTTAATCAAGCACGATTGTTGGCTTTTAAAGCTGAGGGAAAGCTGTGTCTGCAACAAAACATGGCGGTCTATTGTACAGTTAACTATGCACTAGGGAAATATTGGCACTGATTCCTATCTGAACTGGATCCAATTCAAGTCACGATCCCCTTTGTATCTCAAGTTCAGACTTGGAAAACCTCCAGTGATATCAAATGGCCAAATGGGACAAGTCAAAATCCAGTAGTGCCTATGTGATTGCAGCATGAGGGCAGAGACGCTGTGCTACCTTTTATGCTTTTCTTTACAAAGACAAGAAGCATACTTAAAAGGTTGCTGCTACCCTATTTAAAACCTATGTTGTTCTTCTACCAGGTGACCCTCCTGGTCGCTCCACCTGTCGCACGGTCCCCGTGTACCAGGGCCCCCTGCTGCCTGACGCCTGACACCTGCCTGCCAGGTCTCCCTGCTGCCCACCTCCTGCCCCTGCCTCGCACGTTCCCGCGTGCCAGGTCTTCCTGCTGCCGGCTGCCTGACCCCCGACCCCGCCATCGCACGGTCTCCGGGGGCCAGGTCACCCTGCTGCCTGTCTGATTCCTGCCCCTGCCTCTTGCCCGCTGCCTGCTAGGGACTGCCCTCAGGCCTCCCCCTCGCCGCTCTGCCGTTTTTTTCCCGCCTCTCCTTTCCCGCCACCCCTCCTCCTCCCGCCGTTCTCCTCCCTCCCTCCCCGCCGCTGCCCCCCTGCGGCCCGCCCCCTTACTTTCCTCGACCCTCATTCGCCGCTCCCTCCCGCCTCCCAGCTGCCTCTCCCTCGCTCCGCCCCCCCCCCTCTCCACTTATGGCAGAGTGGCAAACGCGCAGCGTTGACGCGCCGCGGGAGCGCCGATTGTGCGCCAAAGGCGCGCCAAAGGTAAGCCCGTCTGCGCCCGTCTGCGCCTGGACCGCGCCCAGTGCCAGGACCCTTGGCCCCCGCAGACACCAGCCCACCCGCCGGACCTACGACGCCTCCGAGCTCAACGCACTCAACGCCGGCTGGATCCCTGGTTGCTACCGAGCCACCCCGAGGCGCACCCTCGGACCTTTCTGCTGCCACTCCTGCAAGTTCACCTGCATCCGGACCTGCACTACACCAGCACCGACCAAGACGAGCACCAGGAGCAGCCACCTGAAGTGCATCCTGCTCAACACCCGCTCCGTCCACAGACACGCCGTCGAGCTCTGGAACCTGCTCGATACCACAGCCCCGGACGTCGCCTTCCTCACGGAAACCTGGATGAACGCCTCCTCAGCGCCCGACATCGCCATCGCCATCCCGGACGGCTACAAGATCATCCGGAGGGACCGCGTCAACCAGACAGGAGGAGGTATCGCCATCATCCACAGGAACACCATCCGCATCACGACCAACACCGACGACACCCTCGCACCCACCGAAAACCTGCACTTCCAGATCCACATCAACCCCAAGACCACCCTCAGAGGCACCCTCATCTACAGACCCCCGGGACCACGCACACAATTCAGCGAAGACATCCCCGACTTCATCAGCCCGTACGCCCTCCCCTCCGCTGACTACATCCTCCTCGGGGACCTCAACTTCCACCTGGAGAACAACAACGACTGCAACACCACCACCCTGCTGGACAACCTCGCAAACCTCGGACTCAAGCAGCTGGTGACTACCCCCACCCACTACGCCGGACACACTCTCGACCCCGTGTTCTCATCCAGCAAGGACATCACCTTCCGCCACGCCACCGGACTCCACTGGACGGACCACAGCTGCGTCCACTTCAGCTTCAGAAGGACCACGATCCACCACCACCAGCAACAGGTTTCACGTAGAAGCTGGAACAAGATCACAGCCGACCAGCTCGGGACTTCCCTGAGCAAGAACCCTCCCACCGGCGCAACGAACCCCAGCCAGGCGGCCACCAACCTCACAAAGTGGATCAGCAACTGCGCAGACGACCTCGCCCCTCTGAAGACCCCGCCTAGCAGACCCGGCAGCAAGAAAGCCCCATGGTTCACCGACGAACTGAAGAGCTCCAAGAGGAACTGCCGAGCCCTCGAGAAAGCCTGGCGCAGAGACCCAACACCGGACAACATGACTGCCCTCAAGCTCGCCACCCGAAAACACCACCAACTGATCCACGCCACCAAGAAAACTGCATTCAAGGAATGACTGGACAACAACGCACACAACAGCAAGGAACTCTTCAACATCGTTAGAGAGCTCTCCAACCCCAACGCCGGAAACAATGACATCTCCCCTTCACAAGACCTCTGCAACTCCCTCGCCTCCTACTTCTACAACAAGATCGCGGACATACACAACAGCTTCAGCACTCAACCGACGCACGCCACGACCGAACAACCGCCCCCCCACCACCACCCTCCGCGCCTGGACCCCGCTCAGCACCGAAGACACCATCCGCACGATGAACTCCATCCACTCCGGATCTCCGACCGACCCCTGCCCTCACCACGTCTTCAACAAGGCCGACGCTGTCATCGCACCCCACCTGCGGGACATCATCAACACCTCCTTCGACACCGCTACCTTCCCGGAGAGCTGGAAGCACGCCGAACTCAGCGCTCTACTGAAGAAACCATCAGCCGACCCCACCGACCTCAAGAACTACCGCCCCATCTCGCTGCTCCCATTTCCTGCAAAAGTCATCGAGAAGACCGTCAACAAGCAGCTGGCCGCCTTCCTCGAGACGAACGGATCCCTCGACCTCTCGCAGTCTGGATTCCGGGCCAACCACAGCACCGAGACTGCCCTGATCGCAGCCACCGATGACATCCGAGCCCTGCTCGACAACGGAGAAAATGCGGCCCTCATCCTCCTAGACCTCTCCGCGGCTTTCGACACTGTCTGCCACCACACCCTAGTGCAGCGCCTCAGCAACGTCGGAATCCAGGAGAAGGCACTGGAATGGATCATCTCCTTCCTCGCCGGAAGGACACAGAGAGTCCGCCTCCCCCCGTTCAGGTCAGAAGCCACCGAAGTCATCTGCGGCGTTCCTCAAGGCTCCTCGCTCAGCCCAACCCTCTTCAACGTCTACATGAGCCCCCTCGCAGCCATCGAACGCCAGCACAACCTCAACATCATCTCCTACGCCGACGACACCCAGCTGATCCTCTCCCTCACCAATGACCCCGCCACCGCCAGAGCCAACCTACACGAAGGGATGACAGACGTAGCCAAGTGGATGATGAACAGTCGCCTGAAACTGAACTCGGACAAGAAGGAAGTCCTCATCCTGGGATCTTCACCCTCCGCCTGGGACGACTCCTGGTGGCCCCCCGCCCTGGGCAGCGCACCCAAACCAACAGACCACGCATGCAACCTGGGCTTCATCCTGGACTCCTCCCTCTCAATTACCAGACAAATCAACGCCGTCTCCTCGTCATGCTTCAACATCCTGCGCATGCTACGTAAGATCTTCCGGTGGATCCCCACCGAGACCAGGAAGACGGTCACCCAGGCCCTCGTCACCAGCCGTCTGGACTACGGCAACTCCCTCTACGCCGGTACCACCGCCAAACTCCAGAAGAGACTCCAGCGGATCCAGAACGCCTCAGCACGACTCATCCTGGACATCTCCCGTCGCAGCCACATCTCCGGACACCTGAGAGACCTGCACTGGCTCCCGGTCAACAAGAGAATCACCTTCCGTCTCCTCACCCACGCACACAAAGCCCTACACAACCAAGGCCCCGGATACCTCAACAGCCGCCTCAACTTCTACGCTCCCACACGCCAGTTTCGATCGACCGGCCATGCCCTCGCCGCCGTCCCCCGCGTCCGAAGAGCCACCAGAGGGGGAAGGTCCTTCTCCTACCTGGCCGCCAAGACTTGGAACTCCCTCCCGACTCACCTCCGCCTGACCCAGGACCACCTCACCTTCAGGAAGCAGCTCAAGACCTGGCTGTTCGAGCAGTAGCGGACCCCCCCCCTCCCCTAGCACCTTGAGACCCTCCGGGTGAGTAGTGTGCTATATAAATGCTGTGATTGATTGATTGATTGATACCAATTGATGGACTTGTACTTTGCACTTTGCTCCGGGACAGACTGAACACCATGATATCTTAGACTGTGAACTTTGATTCAATTTGACCTTGAGGTTGCACCTGTGGAACAGCTGGTGCCTTGATTTTGTGCACGTAGTAGGATTGTATTGATTAATAATACGTGAGACAAGGGGGGGTGCAGTGTTTTGTGGGGCTTGCTGCTCTGATTTGTTGATTGATACTATTTGAATTTCTGCTTGTATGAGCTGAGCCAGTGCAAGTGTAGAAAGTGACAGCTTCACCCGCATCAAGTCAGTATGGCCCATCTTGTCAACACCCAGACCCTCTATGATACTCCCTGGGAGGAAATGCTACAGTGACCATCACCGACAACTGGACATCTGAGATCTTCATGCTAAAGCATCCACTGCCCGTTGTGACCGTTAATGTAGAATCTCCAGGAACGACCGGCTGTGATGACCAACAGGGTCTTCATGCCAGAGTGTTGACCATCCACAACTCCTTTCCTACTTTTGTGCTACAGAAACGCCATTGCGACACTCTCCCTGCTCCTCACAGACCAGCCCCGCGCTCCATCGCGGTCATCCTGAACTTGTGAATTTCACCTGGATTTGCTTGACCAGATATGAGGGTGTGGCAATTAATAATTGTAGGTGCTACGCTTACCTGAAACCTATAAAATTGCATATCTCAAGTTCCACTGTTCGATTTTTGTTTTTTGGTGTTTGGTGTTTTTTGGTTTGTTTGTTCACTGCATACTTTATACATTGCATCTAAGTTAAGCATGGCTGCCTTTTGCCTAGTTACTACTGGGATAAGCATACGTTGATTTAGTGACTTTTTGTGGTTCACTCTGACAAGGATTGTGGCTGTTGCTTGAGTTGGGTTTCAACCCCTTCAACCAACAATCCTATTTCTCACTAACTTTGATGTGACTAAACAGACCAGGACGCCAAAAGGATGTGTTGCACGTGCAACTGTAATTTTTGAAACAGTATGTCACCTGAGAATCAGTTTTGCATCAAAGTGCAATAAAATTTGAAGTACTGTTTGCCGTTGCAAAATGCGCCCTTATTTCTTAACCATTTTTTTTCCGGAGTCTTGAGTAATGAATGCTTTCTTGACAATGTGGGAGCATAGGGCAGTAATTGCCCCTTTGGAATTTCCCAGCTCTGCTGTCAAAAAACTGTGCATTAACTTGGAGATATTTTCAGTTAATGTATGCTCTCAAGATGACAAAACAAGCACACAAATCCTTTCTGAGATCTTACTGTGCAGAAAATAGCGCAACAGTATGCCCCCTTCCCAAGGACCCAGACTTACCATGAAACCAACGAAAAAAGTGGACCAAAATAGGAGCATGAACAGCATCAGCATTTTCCAAGGTTTGTCCACTGGTAGGATAACCCTTCCACTGCACAAGGTACTGCAACTTTTTTCAGAACATATGGGAATCAATAATATCATGTATCTCAAATTCAATAATCAACACAGGTGGAGGCTGTGTGAAAAGACAGCAGTAAGGATCTGTGTAGTAGGGCTTCAATTGAGAAGAATGAGGGACTGGAGGGATCTTCCAAGACCAGGACAACTGTAATTTGAAGGCCACAGGATTCACCAGATGGACAATCTTAAAAGCGCCATAATCCTGGGGATGGAATTTAGTAAAAAAAAAAAAAAAAAAGACAAGCAGGCAAAAACATAGAAGAGAGCCTAACTTTGTCAGTAACTTTAAAGGAAAGAGCGAGGGTGTGAGGGGTATTAGCAGAGCCTTCTATCCTACGTTTGGAGTCCTGAAATTTGGAGGCCATTTTTAATTTTTACAGAATGCAAATGCTTGACAAAACTGTCCGTAGCAGGTACTATGATTGGAGAATGGAATGCAGAAGGAAAAATTCTAGTCTGGAAATCTTGAAGACAAATAAAAAAGAGGTTTGGGTGGCACTATGGATTGCATTATTGTAAGAGAACTAATACCAAGTAGGAAAACCAATCACTGTAGGTCATATTACAAAAACACCGAGGGAATTGCTCAAGGCCTTTATTCCGCCTCTCTGTCTGACTATTGGTCCGAGGTTGAAAACCAGGAGACATGGCAGCCTCAATTTTGAGGGACCTACAAAAAGACTTCCAGAAATGAGAAATATATTGAGGTCAATGATCAGAAATAATTATGTGGCGTAGACCATAAAAACTGAAAATCTTGTGGCAAATATTTTACACAGTCTTAACTGACTACACAAATTTCAAAGCTGTAAAATTAGCCATCTTAGAAAAAGAATCAAGAGTCACCATGATTAGTTTATGACCTTCAGAAGGAGGTAAAGCCACAATAAAATCTGTAGAATCGGTTTGCCACAGCTCGGTAGGAACAGGTAAAGGCTGAAGAAGATTAGGTGGGTGGGCATGAGAGGTGTTGCTTCGAGCACAAATGGGACAGGGCTTAATGTAGCGCTCAGTATCTTGACAGACAGAGGGATTTCAGAAAGATTGGCTGGTCAGCTCAGAAGTAGTTCTAATCCCTCTATGCCCAGATACAGGTGAATCATAGCTCATCTTGAGTAGTTCTGTTGTCAATCTTTTAGTTAGCATGTACAGAACCTTTCCTACAAAACATAAAGTACATTATGAGTTTTTTGTATCATTTTCTACTCTTCTCAAGGTACCTTGGCATTTTCAGCTTGTGCCTTTCCAAAAAAGACGATACTACTTCAATAATTTTATGGTAAGAAAGGAGTCCCTGGATGAAAGTCCATCAGCAAGAATGTGTTGACTGAAATGTACGTGATAAGAGTCACTTTGATTAAAAAGTATGCCCATCATGCTTGTTGGCTGTGTTTTACACTGCATGGTCCTGAGACACTGTAGATTTCGGTGATCTTTTCTGATCTCAAAAGGTTCTCAAGACCCCATCAACAAATGCCTCCATTCTGAGCAGGCTAATTTCATGGCAAGAAGTTCTCTCTCTGAATCACTCAGGGTATGTGAGAGATTGAAGATGTGATATTCTAACCCATTATGTTGTTATAGTTGCAGTAAGACGGAACCGATAGCTCTATCTGAGGCACCTGTCTCAACTATAAACTTTTGTGTAGGAACAGGATGTGAATGGGTGCATGTCTCTCCCTAAACTCTCCCCTAACCTTTCGTTAGCCCCTCCTTACTTCTCCCTTAATGTCTCCTATTTAATCATAAAGATTCCCCACTTTCTAGTCACTCCTCATTGTACCACTCACATTTACTACTAAAATGTATACTTATGTGCTTGGAGACTGTGCAGTCGAGGCAGATACCCCCTCACCTAAAAAATGGGAGAAGCAGAGGCAGAGTCATTCCTGCTTAGTTTGGTGAGAAGGGCTTTGGAGTAAGTTTGTAGCACTAGTCTAGTACCACTATGCATACCACAAGATGCAGTTTGTGATAGGCACATACTGTAATAATGTCACTCAAAACTGTAGGAGTAAATTTACATGTGTAGCTTTAGTCACCTGTAAATCCGGAGAACACTCGTACAAACCCTAGTCATGAGTAGGGTAGACTACTGCAACGGATTACTTATTTCCGCTAATACAGAACAGTTGAAGAGATTGCAGGTTGTTCAGAATACTGCTGCTAGATTGATCCTCAATGCCCCTGCGAGATCTCCCTCACATCCTTTACTGAGCAAACTACATTGGCTCCCAATTCGCCAGAGAGTGCTATTCAAGATTTGTTGTACCATCCACAAATGCTTGTATGGTACTGGCCCTAGGTACCTAAATGAAATTTTCCAACTGTATCAGCCAGGTAGATCATTAAGATCTGAAAATCAAGCCCTGCTGCAGATCCCTAGGATCAGAAGAGAAAGACAGGGAGGCCGAGCTTTAGCATTCAGAGGTCCTACCTTATGGAATTCACTACCCCTTTTCATAAGACAGAACTCCAATCTTGCTACCTTCAGAAAATATCTGAAAACGTATCTGTTTCCCACCCAGCAACCCTAGCTAAGTCACACAATCCTCCTGCTCTCACCTATCTTCAAAACAACACAGCGCGGAGATATCTCTTCGGAGATCGAATTCCTGCGCTTTACAAGAAAACAAATAAATAAATAAATAAATGAACCTTTGTGAACCTTTGTGAATTGCCCGTTACATGTGTAATACATATCTATACTTACTTTCATGATATTTTGGTTCTCCATATTTAGGCCACAATACTTTTGTACCGCCATATTTTGTTAGCTATATATTCTGATATTCAACCAACTTACAGGTGTCCAAATTATATTAATCAAATACGTTGATAAAGTCACAAGAAAGGGCAGATTAGTGGTACAGCCTCCCCACATAGCGCCTTCTCTGGCAACCAGCCTGACCAGCAATTAGGAAGGACGCCATCCTATCTGCCGGTCTCTGCTCCCAAAATTGTGGATGACGAACATAAGGAACCTAAACATGAGATTTTAAGAACTGAGTCAGCCCGCGTGGAATCTACGAGGCAGCTCTATGCTGGGGCTGCCACAAATACATCTTCGGATACCCAGAGCAGGCCAGGAACTATTGTAAAGTTATTTAACTCAAGTACAAACACCCATGAGTGTATCAACAGACCACAAAGTGATAATCCAGTAAAATACCCCATTAGGAATATGAAAACAATAGAATTTGTTCCAGTATAAAGATCTAGAGTGGCTTACGACACATTGAATCGCGGTAATATTCTTTGCTTATTTTTACACATACCCTCACTAAGGAAAGTAAATTCAAAAGATTTGGACTTAGTTGAGTTTATCAATTAAGGCCAAAGTGGGGGTGAGTCCACACGGACAACATGGGGGTCGGAACTCATTGCCCAAAAAATCTTACTGAAATCATCAATATTTGAAAATTGGGGCATAGAACTAAAACCCTCTACCTCTTCTGGTTATCCAGCACCTCTATTACAAAATCAAGGGGATTGTCGGGTGTCCGAACGACCTAACGCCTCTAAATCAATATTGAGAGGGGCAAGGGGTCCCTCACCGGTCAACCTGAGGCAGTCTCAGGACAATGGGAGCCACCGTCAGAATCACTCCTATCGAGACCCCTGCTACGAAGACTCAAGATGGCCCAGGAGAGTGATAGTCTCCAAGCATGAAATAAGTAATTGACAGGATAGCAGGCATAATCTCTTAGAATGTGAGACAAATCTAATACGGATGTGCTCCTGGAACATCAATGGCTTAAACAGCAAGCTGCCAGACAGCACCACTATGAATTATCTAAAGTCATTCCACATCATTGCCCTCCAGGAGACTTGGTTAATGGATCCACCTCACCTACAAGGATATCTACGGTTCTTTGCCCCAGCTCTTAGAAGAGCAAGATTCGGTCATCTCCAGGGTGGTCTGGTGACTTATGTAAGCAACAACTGTACAAATTCAGTCCATCAAGTTGCTCTAACACTGGAAACAATCGCTATTAAAATCTCATCCATAAAAAGGCCATCACATAGGCACAATGAGAAAATACTAATAAATACATACATACATCCTAAGAGGAAATCTAATGACGCAAAGCAATTGGTTAACTTCGTAGAGTCTTGTTTGAGTGAAATCAATACATCGGATATGATACTAACAGGAGACTTTAATCTACATCTACTTGGCTCATCAAAAGCAAAGGAAGTCTCTCTACATAACCAGTTATGGGACATACCGCATCAGGGAAGTAACTCAGCAGCAGCTCCCTCCAAAATTGGTCAGCTTCTTATAGAGGATCTTGAACATCGTATGCTACGAGAAACAAATGGAAGAATCACAGGTGATACACCCCCTGCATTTACTCATCATTCCTTAACAAAAAATTCAACGCTGGATTACACCTTTGTGTCCCTCACTCTCTTCAAAGAAATTATTTCATTTAATATGGGAGATAAAGCTGACAGCGATCACCGGCCCCAGGAACTTACTTTGCTTACAAATATTCCTGGATTTACAAAATGGAAGGGCTTACCGGGCACAGTTGCAACTATTAACCTCAGGAAAATAAAATTCACGCTGGCATCACAAGATAACTTTCAGGAAAATGCTAAATGTCTGATTGAATCATGGGTTGGGGACAATGAAATAGAGAAATGGATAAGCTTTACTCATGCCCTGGCTACGACTTACTCCGCCCCAATTAAATCTAATACAAAGCAGGGACTTGCTAACTTTACCATGCAGCAAAAGAGTAAGATAAAATCCTTAAAAAAAGGCATTATTTACTCTTTGCGGCAGGTGCGCCAGGATCCAACTGACATCATAAAACTTGCTGACTTGCGAGAACAGAAAGCATGCTTAAAGCGAGCGATCTGGAAAGCCAGGCACAATAACGAGGATACCCTATGGGCAAAACTGCATGCGGACTCCAAATCAAAAAACAGTGCGAGATTTTGGGAAACTATAAAAAGATTTACTCACCCAACGCACGAGGGCCTGTCTTCACATATATCTGAAGAGGACTGGGCCATTTATCTTGGAAACCACTTTAAGCAAGGAAGGTCTGCTTCGCACGCTGAAACCAGCATTGATTCTACAAAGCGGTATAGGATCTCAAAGCATCAAGTCAATGAGGGAAATGTAATTTCTGAGGAACTGTTTGAAGGAGAATCATCGGGACTTATTCCTTTAAGTGATTATACAAAATCAATTAATAAGTACATCAAGAAGGGAAGGCAAGCAGGGGCTCCGGGGCCTAACGGAATCCCACCCGTGCTCTATAAACAAAACGTAGAATACTGGGTAAAGGCTCTAAGCCCCTTGTTCAGGAAAATAAGAACAACAGGCCGACTCCCTCCATCTTGGAGGATCTCGATAATTTCACCAATCTACAAATCAGGTGATAAATCTCTCCCTAAAAGTTATCGGTTAGTTGCCCTCTTGGACAATGATGCAAAATACTTTGCTGGGACACTGCTGGATGAGCTGCAGCTTTGGGCGGAAGATAACTCAATCATTCCCCTAAATCAAACAGGCTTCTCTAAATCCGTGGGGATCTCGACAAACATAACAACAATGGCCTTGTTAATTGACAAGGCTGACGCCACAAGAACACCACTACATTTATGCTTTATCGATTACCGGGCAGCCTTTGACCATGTGAACCGACAGAAACTTTGGGTGAAACTGGCAGGCTGGGTCATTCCCCAGGTTTTATTGAACCTGTTAATCAACTTGTATACTGAAACTTGGGTGCAAGTAAAGCTCGGTGACGGGTCAACGCTATCTAGGAAAATTCCAACAACAAACCTTAAGGAAGGCTGTGTACTGGCCCCAACGCTATTCAACCTGTTTCTTGCAGATCTTATTCCGTTATTAAATGCCTGCAACTCAAACTCCCCAAAGATTGGGAATCTAACACTACCATGTCTCCTTTACGCTGATGACCTAGTATTAATTAGTCAAACAAAGGTGGGTCTGCAGCGTCTTCTAGACATCACGTCCCAATACTCTGAGGCTAATGACTTAACCAACAACTTGGAGAAAACCAAAACCATGACAATCAAAATGAACCTGAAGAAAATACCTATCTGGTTCTGGGATAAGATCCAAATAGATTCAGTCTCAGAGTATAAATACCTAGTGGTGATTATTGACAAAGGCGGGCATTTTGTAACCCAAAGAGATGTAATCAAAAGGAAAGGCATTGCCTTAGCGGTGTCATTGAGAAACCTAAACTCCAGATTAACTGGCCCCTCACTCGCCCCTTTGGTTGAAGTTATACGAGCACAACTTCTTCCGACAATAACTTACGGGAGTGAGGCACAGAGAGGAAGGGATTCCAAGCTCTTGGACACCGTGGTTGTTAAAAAAAACAGAATGGTCTTAGGTCTCCCTGCACGAGTCTCTCCAGCAGAAATCAGGCTTGAGTTTGGCGTGCAAAAACAGACTGTTGCAAGGAAAGGTGCAACAGTTATTTTCTGGGACAGAGTCAGGAAATCCAGACCAGGCACCTTAAATTGGCATTTATGGACTGAGTTACAACAGAAACAGTCATCTCCAGCAGCGAAAATTTAGCTACTAGTGTGTCAATCCTGGGCCTAACCGAACTTTGGGCAAACCCAACAAGCCACTGTCTTTTCAAAAAAGCTACAAAGAAAATTGTAAAAATTGAATCTTGGATCGAAGACAAGGATACCCTAGCAAAGAGGTCGCATGGTCGGTTGACCCTGGGTACTTACTCTTCTCAGGCTGCACAAAAATACTTAGCTTCTGGCTTCACCAGACATATAAAAATAACATTTTTAAAATACAGACTAAGCGTGTTGCCATGCACAAGGCACTTTCCACATTGGCTGAAAAAACGATCTGATTTTAAATGCTGTTTGTGTGGGACAGCGGAGGAAGATATGCTGCATCTCATCTGTACGTGCAAAGACCTAACAGCGGAAAGGAGACAGCTTTTAAAACCACTCTTCAATCAGAGAGGCATCCGTACACGGAGGCAAGCCTTGTTAGCATGCTTTTCACCTGGGGACACACAGCTTAACTGCAGGCTTGTGAAATTTTTAGGAAAAGTGGAGAAGAAAATGTTAAATCAGATCGGCGCTGCAGCTGACAAGGAAAGAGACTGACGCTGTTAGAATAATCATTTTTATTAATGGAACGTAACAGTATAATGTTTTTTAATCGATTTTAACTTTTGAACATGCAATGACTTGTTTGTAGCAATGGTTTTAAGTAACTCTGCTAAATAAAAATTAAACCTAAACCTAAAATTAAACATAGCGCCTTGAGACCATCACAGGTGAGTAGTCACGCTTTACAAGAACACTGATTGATTGATTCTATGTACGCATTGGTGTAGTAGCACATTTGCACCACATAGCTAAAGTGGTATGGATGTGAACTAGGATAGAAATGAAGGCCTATATCACTATAGTAAATCAGACAACTGAACACTGCCAAACATACTGCATTTATTTTAGCTTCTAGTTGATAAATATCACTACTTCCTCCCTTCTGTAACATTAAACATCTTGAAGTTCACTTAGCTCACAGAATGCGTCTATACTGGGGCATCCATCTGGAAAAGACAGCTTTAGAACCATTCAGTTTCCTGTGCAGAAAGAAGAATATCTGCATGACAATGTTTCTTATCTGTAATGCTGCCAGTTCCTGGAATACATATTCCCCAATCCCATTCCATTCCATTTGTTTGTACTACATATTCAAATTGCTCTGAGACTATGAACAGTGTGTAATTCATGACAGTTTTCACAGTGTTTTCAAATAGGAGCCTCCTTTTACTGTCAGATTTAAATGTTACTTTACTTATATAACCTCAAATGCAATTGTTTAAAGGTTATAGAGAGCAAAATATTTTACACATTATGTGTGTTTGAATGTCATTTTTCATTTCCATATATTTATGTCACCATAAGCAACATTTTGTAGCAAGTGTATACATTGATGCAGGTAGATGAGGCTATTGGCAAGAGAAAGAGAGAAAAGCTGAAAGGGTGAGGAAGATATTTGAGAATTCATTGAATACATCTCCATATCCTTATGTTGTCTTTGTAGAGCATTGATCATCATTTCTATGGGAAGATGAATCCCATTATTGTGTTCATTTACTGTAGTTTCCTCCATTGGATATTAGTTCAACTCTGCAGCTTCAGGAAAAAGGGTTCAAGAGTACTCAATACAGAATGTTAGTTATCTGTGTTCATTGGTACCCTGTGGTGAAGCTTCAGTATACCGGGGAGTCAATTTACAGGCTTCTGCTCATGTGTTTTGCACAGACGTTATTCTCATATGTATGCACTTTTACAATAAATGTGCCCTCATTTTCTATTTAAAAGTGTCTTCCATAATTGAGATGAGAAAATTCTGATAGAAAACGATTTAATCTCTCAAAACGATTTAGCAAATCCCAGCAGATGATTAGCATTTTTCACAAGTTAAAATCACTTTAGCAATCACCATAATTATTTTTTCACATGATAACAGCAAAAATTACTTATATTGTGACTAAAATGTTCTGTCACGCTTTCTAGCAGCTCTTTTTGTGTCCTCAAATGCAGGCATGCACTACAAATGTATTTCATTTGGAGTAGAATGGAATTGCTTTATCAACAAAATAAATCCAATTGGTATGCTCTTGTAACCATCCACCCAAAACCGTCCCATGAAAAACACACCATCTAACAGTCAATTTTTAGGTCGAGCCTACAGCGCAGGCGGTGTCTGAAAGACCTTTTGTAATTACTTACACCAGTTCATGCCCACCTGCTGCTTGCCATAGGTCCCATCTAGTGCCCCTCTTAATTGCAGCATTCTGATTTAACTTGCGGTTTTCTGTCCGTGGCTGCTGCTTGTTATTAGCCTAACCAAGATTAAATGTCAGAAGGCGCATGTTCGTTTTTGCCTGACAGACACTGCTCGAGTGCAATTTCAGACGTGCTGAAATAAAGTTTTGTAAGTGGCTCCTTAAATCGGTGCAGTATTTCTAATTACTTTCACTCCATGTTTCATCTCCTGGTATTGTATCTGCATTTTAATCTTGCAGGGGGGTGAGGAAATAGTGAAGTCTCTGCCATGTTCCCTCGTAGTTTGAAGTTACGCTATATATAAAATCCATCAATCAATCAACCAGAGTACTTGTAAAGCGCGCTACTCACCTGTGAGGGTCTCAAGGCGCTGAGGGGAGGGGGGGTGCCGCTACTGCTCAAAGAGCCAGGTCTTGAGGAGTCTTCTGAAGGCGAGTAGGTCTTGGGTCTGCCGTAGGTGGGTAGGGAGGGTGTTCCAGGTCTTGGCTGCGAGGTAGGAGAAGGATCTGCCCGAAGGTCGTTCGTTGGATGCGGGGGTCAGCGGCGAGGGCGAGGCTGGCGGAGCGGAGCTGTCGGGTGGGGGTGTAGAAGCTGAGTCTGCTGTTCAGGTAGGCTGGTCCATTGTTGTGGAGTGCTTTGTGTGCGTGGGTGAGGAGCTTGAAGATGATCCTCTTGTCGACGGGGAGCCAGTGTAGGTCTCTCAGGTAGGGGATGATGTGGCTGCAGCGGGGGACATTGACGATGCGTTGTAGTCGTTGTAGTCTCGTTGGAGGTATTTGGCTGGGATTCCTGCGTAGAGTGCATTGCCGTAGTCCAGTCTGCTGCTGACGGGGGCCTGTGTCACCCTTCTTCTTGTTTCGGTCAGGATCCACTTGTAGATCCTGCGGAGCGTGCTGTAGCTGGAGGAGGAGACGGTGTTGACCTGCTTAGACAGGGAAGAGTCGAGGATGAATCCTAGGTTGCATGCATGGTCGGTGGGTGTCGGTGCTGTTCTCAGTGTGGTCGGCCACCAGGAGTCGTCCCAGGGTGGGTCCGAGGATGAGGACCTCCTTCTTGTCCGAGTTCAGTTTCAGACGGCTGCTCCTCATCCAGTCGGCGACGGCCTTCATTCCCTCGTGGAGGTTTGTTTTGGCGGCCCTTGGTGTGGGAGAGGATGAGCTGGGTGTCGTCGGCGTAGGAGATGATGTTGAGGTCGTGATGGAGGGCCACTTGTGCAAGGGGGGCCATGTAAACGTTGAACAGCGTCGGGCTGAGGGATGAGCCCTGGGGGACGCCGCAGGTGATGTCGGTGGCTTCGGATTGGAAGGGTGGGAGGCGGACGCTCTGGGTTCTGCCGGAGAGGAAGGACCTAGTCCAGTCAAGGGCCTTATCTTGGATTCCGGATTCTTGGAGGCGTGTCTTTAGAGTGCGATGGCAGACCGTGTCGAAGGCAACTGACAGGTCCTGGAGGATGAGGGCTGATGTTTCGCCGTTGTCTAGATGGTGCCTGATGACGCCTGTGGTGGCGATAAGAGCTGACCCGGTACTGTGGTTTCGTCTGAATCCGGACTGGGACAGGTCCAAGATGTTGTTGTCTTCGAGGTGGCGGGCCAATTGCATGTTGACGATTTTCTCAATGACCTTCACCGGGAACGGGAGCAGGGAGATGGGCCGGAAGTTCTTGAGGTCATTGTGGTCCGCCTTGGGCTTCTTGAGGAGGGCGTTGATTTTGGCGTGCTTCCAGATTTCCGGGAATGTCGCTGTTTCGAAGGAGATGTTGATGACCTTCCGTAGTTGGGGTGAAATGGCTGTGTCTGCTTTGTTGAATACGTGGTGTGGGCACGGGTCTGACGGAGATCCTGAGTGGATGCAGTTCATGACCCTGCGTGTCTCTTCTTCATTGACGTTGGACCAGGAGGTCAGGCGGTTGGCACTGGTGGTGTTCGCAGGGGAGGTGTCTGGCGTAGTCGGGCGGTCGCGGTGTTGAAGCTGTCGTGAATGTCAGCGATCTTGAGGTGGAAGAAGATGGTAGTGAGTCTCACAGTTCTTGTGAGGGTGGGATGTTGTTGGCGTTGGCACTGGGGTTGGAGAGTTCTTTTAAGATGCTGAAGAGCTCTTTGTCGTGTGCGCTGTTATCCAGGCGGTCTTTGAAGGAGGATCTCTTGGCTAATCTGATGAGGTGGTGATGTCTGCAGGTGGCGTCCTTGTGAGCTGCGTGGTTGTCCGGTGTGCGTTCGTGGAGCCATTTCTTCTCCAGTTTCCGGCATGCGCGTTTGGAGGTCTGGAGCTCGTCGGTGAACCAGGTGGCTCTCTTGCTGGCATGGCTGTTGGAGGGTTTCTTGAGTGGGGCGAGGGAGTTGGCGCAGTCGTGGATCCACTGTCTGAGGTTGCGGGCTGCAGCGTCTGGCTGGTGGAGTCGGTGGGTGGGTTCTGGGCGAGGGTGGTGATCAGCTGGTCTTCGGTGACTTTGCTCCAGCAGCAGCGAGGCAGTTGTTGGGTGCGGTGGTGCGTGGTTGGTTTCTGGAAGGTGAAATGAATGCAGCGGTGGTCGGTCCAGTGGAGTTCGGTGGTGTGGTCGAAGGCGACGTGGGTGCTTGTGGAGAAGATGGGATCCAGCGTGTGGCCGGCAGCGTGGGTGGGTGCGGTGACGAGTTGTCTGAGGCTGAGGTTGGCGAGGTTGTCGGTCAGCGTGGCGGAGTTGGCGTCGCCGTTGTTCTCGAGGTGGAAGTTCAGGTCCCAGAGTAGGATGTAGTCCATGGAGGCGAATGCGTGGGTGCTGGCGAGGTCGGCAATGGAGTCACTGAACTGAGCCCGAGGTCCAGGGGGTCTGTAGACGAGTGTTCCTCTGAGGGTGGTGTTGGGGTCGGTGTGGTTTCGGAAGTGCAGGTGTTCGGCGGTGTTGAGGGTGTCGTCTGTGTGGGTGGCAACCTTGAGGGTGGACTTGTGTACGATGGCTATTCCTCCTCCAATTCCGTTGGCGCGATCCCTGCGGGAGATCTTGTAGCCGTCTGGGATGGCTATGGTGATGTCAGGCGCCAAGGAGTCATTCCACCAGGTCTCGGTTAGGAAGGCCACGTCTGGGGCGGAGGTGCCAAGCAGATCCCAGAGCTCGACGGCTTGTTTGCGTGCGGAGCGGGTGTTGAGGAGTATGCATCGGAGGTGGTTGGGTCCAGTCCTTGGACGTTTGGTGGCTCTGTCGCAGGTGAAGCTGCAGGTGCGGCAGGAGAAGGGTCTGTGGGTCCGTTTCGGGGCGGCCTGGAAGCAGGTTTGGTTTTGGCCGGCGTTGAGTGCATGGAGGGTGCTGGCGTCGTAGCGGAGTCTGGTGTTGTGGCGTTTGCGGGGTCCAGGGGTTCTGGTGCTGGGCGCGGAGGGGCGTGGACGGGCGCATACGGTCTTGCCTTAGGAACTGCTGGAACCACATAATACAAACATAAGATAAGTATTTCAAATGTACTAAAAGGTAACCACACACATTTGTAGATATATTTTTTTTTAAATTCAAATTAATTCGAACTTCACATACATTTAAATAAATCCCAGTTTTTTCAAGTTGACATATATTTTTTTGTAAGAATCGCGAGTCTTCTTGACGAATTAAGAAAAACTTTGTCAAATAAACAAAAGCCTAGCTTGTAATGTGTCCAAAAGGCATGTTTGCCTGCTGGAACATTTCCTCTGCTGCATTTCATTTGGTGGTGCATGTCTTCCAGGTTTCTGATCTTCCACCCCCTCCCCGGCATCTCTCTCACCCTGCCTGTAGCTTTGGTTTACCACTTTCACTTTCCGCCCTTTTTAGGTCTCGCGTCTAGCGTTGCAGTGCGCATCAGTGCCCACGCAGCGAGAGACCTTATGTAAGGGGTTCTGTAAGCTGACCACACGCTCGTATGTGTGGTATTGCTTTCGACGGCTGCAATTGGCTTTAGCGTGATTTTAAAAAAAAATTTAAGGCACGCAATTGGGCAAAGGCGGGCGCATGTCCCGCCTTTGCTCCGCCCATTCCCATCGGTGTCTATTACGCGCAGCAGCGTGCGTTTGCCCCGCTGCCACGCTCCCTCGCCCCCACTCCTCTGTGGTGCGCACGCACCACTGGTTTTGCTTTGTTGTTACCTTCGGGATGTTTCCTCGGCGGAACGCAGTCAGGACACTTTCCAATTGTTCTCAGTGTATCGATTTGCAAGCACACATTTAAGTCATGTTAAGGGGGCGTGCCTGCCTGCGATGTTTTATTGCAGTTGAATTTGTTTTGAGTAGTTAAGCCGCCCCCTGGCACAGTTACAAAGTGTCCTTGGCCACTGGTATCCCGCTCGACATTTACGCCTTTTTTTGCCAGCAGCACAACCACAACCACTACCCTCAGTGCTTGCCCTGCCCGTTCAGGTGTTCCACAGGAATTTATTAATTAGGATCTATCAAATTGATTCCGGGTAATCCCAGAGCTGTATTAAACTGCCCCTGAGAATGGGCAGGGGCATGAGTGGTAAAACAAGGGTTCTTTCTGCCCGGCGCTAATTACCGGCGCTGTAAAAGGACCACCAGCACCAGACAGTGGACCAGGGCTCGGGGGGGGGGGTGAGATGGAGGGGCCTTTGGATGCCAGTACCTCTCTTTACAATATGTTCAACTTCAGGAGTTTCCCTTTGACGGTTTAGGCGATACGGAGGGTACACAGTAGACTTCACCACCCACTCAGTTGGGTCAACAACGCACGCAAAGCGGATGCTCTACGGCGCCGCAGTGAGCAGGGCTAATGGGGCGTTCTTCGCACCTCACATGGGTTGACGGGTCCCTTCTTTGAATTAAGTCACCTGTGCCCACTACTTTAAACGGGACCCGCCTCTTTCCTTTTTCCTGTGTCTTGGGGTTTTCCTGTGGCACTGGACTTTAGACAGTGGGTTCCCTCCAGTGCCACCCCGATCCCCCTCCAGACAAAGCACCGTTAGCTCGTGCCCATCCACGTGTGCTCACCCGCTTTGTTGCCAGTGCATGGCAGTGCAGCAGCCCATTCTGTTTGTTTTGCAGCCTGTGTTTGCCGGCAGCTCCTGCCCTGAGGATTAACCAGCCCGCCAAAAATCTGCAGCCTGGCCCTTTGCACATCAGTGTGCACTCGAAAAACATGCTTTTAATTTTTGATCATGGCAGAGGGGCAGGGAGGCCGGCGCAGCCTGGGCGAAAGGCAGGTTCAGGTAATGACTGTTTACTGCAACTCTGTCCCCTTTCCCTTTCCCTTTCTTTAAAAGTGCCAGCATGTGATAACAGGCACCGAAAATAACGAAGCCGCACGTCAGAGTTTTGGGACTATGAATGAAGAAATGAATGGTACATAAGTAAACCATAGTGAAATATCCCAAAACGTTGAGCCATGGGCCTTATTCGAACCAAGATGAGCTCTGCCCATAAACAGGGGCACACAAATTATACAGCGGGGGAGGACCAAATTCTGCTGCAAGGGTTGCTACAGTATGTGGAATGAAAAGCCAAATGATGCCACAAAATACTAGGATGTCTTGTGGTAGTATTACCGTATTATTTCGTCATTTTAACACATTAATGCTATCAGAGCAAAGGTTTCGCCTCATTACTTACATGCCAACATTTTAGAAGATGAACGTGGGAGATTTTTAAATATTAAATCGGCTGAATGTATTTCACCCATTGACTTCTATCGAAGTCGAGGCAATTTCAGGCGGGGGCAGTGCTTACTTTGTGCCGGTGGTTTTCAGTGCTCAGCGCCAGCACTTAATCATCAACACAAGCAAATCAGAACCAGTTAAGTACACATTCATTTTTGGTAGGCAGAAGGAGATTAAGTGATTCGCCCAGAATCACAGGATGTTGAGCAATGCTTTCTAAAAAGATTTACAGGTACCGCATTATCTCTACTTGTAACCTCCCATAAGGACACTTTCTGGTACATGTGTTGTTACTCCACATGTTGTATTTACTGCCTCAGAGGACTGCTTTCTTACAGACAGAGCACAAGCTATGTGCCCTGCAAAGATTACAGTCGGTACTTTACTCACTACCACTTCTCACATTTATATAATACCTTCTATTAATTTACCTTCATCAGCTCCACACACACTAAGACCGAATCCAGAATTAATATAAAGCTTCTTTTGTCACATTTCATAGCTACTTATTTTATATATGGACATAATTAGTTGAATGTACTTGTGGTACTGTATTGCATGCAATGCATAATGAATACAGTGTATTTATCATATCCCCTAAGACCTCTTTTGGCCACATATAGTACTGCACCCTGCAAGGTGGCTAGGTAAAACAAGCATTTGCAATGCAGTAGGTCTAGCAGGTTTCAGCTATTGACATTCTAAGTGACAAACTGACAATGCCTTTCCTTTATGTTTTAATTTTTAAAACATAAATAAAAGACATTGTCATTTACAATGCCAATATCTTAAACGAGACCTATTGCATTGCAAATGCTTGTTTATTTTTTATTGTTCCTTTAGAAGCACATGTCAGTTGTGCTGTAATAACTTGCACCCTTCCTGCTCATGCCAGCTCCCATTGACCTATCTGAGACAAATGGAAAGTAAGAGGCATCTCGTCAGTTCCATGCTTCCGTTCATGCTCTATTACAAGCATGCTTTGTTACAAACAAGCTTTTTGGTCGTGTACACATCAGGTGGTGTGATGCAGCCCTGTCTGCTGCTGCGTGTAGCTCAACATCATCTCCTACGCCGACGACACCCAGCTGATCCTCTCCCTCACCAACGACCCCGCCACCGCCAGAGCCAACCTACACGAAGGGATGACAGACGTAGCCAAGTGGATGATGAGCAGCCGCCTGAAACTGAACTCGGACAAGACGGAAGTCCTCATCCTGGGATTCTCTCCATCCGCCTGGGACGACTCCTGGTGGCCCCCCGCCCTGGGCAGCGCACCCAAACCTACAGACCACGCACACAACCTGGGCTTCATCCTGGACTCCTCCCTCTCCATGACCAGACAAGTCAACGCCGTCTCCTCGTCATGCTTCAACATCCTGCGCATGCTACGTAAGATCTTCCGGTGGATCCCCACCGAGACCAGGAAGACGGTCACCCAGGCCCTCGTCACCAGCCGCCTGGACTACGGCAACTCCCTCTACGCCGGAACCACCGCCAAAGTCCAGAAGAGACTCCAGCGGATCCAGAACGCCTCAGCACGACTCATCCTGGACATCCCCCGTCGCAGCCACATCTCCGGACACCTGAGAGATCTGCACTGGCTACCGGTCAACAAGAGAATCACCTTCCGTCTCCTCACCCACGCACACAAGGCCCTACACAACCAAGGCCCAGGATACCTCAACAGCCGCCTCAACTTCTACGCTCCCACACGCCAACTTAGATCGACCGGCCACGCCATCCGAAGAGCCACCGCAGGAGGAGGGTCCTTCTCCTACCTGGCCGCCAAGACTTGGAACTCCCTCCCGAACCACCTCCGCCTGACCCAGGACCACCTCGCCTTCAGGAAACAGCTCAAGACCTGGCTGTTCGAACAGTAGCAGACCCCACCTCCCCTAGTGCCTTGAGACCCTCCGGGTGAGTAGTGCGCTATATAAATGCTGTGATTGATTGATTGATTGATTGATTGATTGATTGATTGTTGTTGGTGTGTCTTGCAATCAGGCGTTATGGGTACAGAATAAAACTGCACGCTTAGAGAGCGAAACAGTGGCATAACGAAGCACATGCATATGAAAAGGATAAAAGGCCACCCTTGAACAAAACATATTTTGTAGCATGCACATACAAGCTTCTGCAACTCAACCGCATAACAGAGGTACAAGATTACCAACTGCCATAAAAAAAACATTTGCAATGCAAGAGGTGTTGCATCACTGAACGTTTCAGCCAATAACTAAAACTTTCAGTAATGTGAGACCTATTGCATTGTAAATGCTTATTATAATTGTTACCCCACATTTTAAGGGTCTTATTGCCAATAACAATATTATCCAAGAGAAATGGCACTCCAGCTAGTTATTGAACTGGCTGCAGTAGAGCCCGAGGCAAATTCCACCCCAGTGTAAACTACCCCCTTGATTAGTTTTGATTAATTTATATTTACCTTTGTTTATCACAGATTTATACATCACAAACTCGGCCAGAAGGTATCAGAGCGCTTTAAACGAGGACCAGTTGCATTACAGAGGTACACATTTTGTTTGGCTCGTGGAGATAACACTTTATCTCTCCACGAGCCAAACACAATGTGTACCTCTAATGCAACTGGTCCTCGTTTAAAGCGCTCTGATACCTTCTGGCCGAGTTTGTGATGTATAAATCTGTGATAAACAAAGGTAAATATAAATTAATCAATACGCCAACAATCACAGGATGTTGAGTGTCCCTGCAGAAACTCTAACCCAGTTCCCTAGCTTCAAGGCCGACCACTCTAGGCCACATCCTCTCAAATGGTTCATCATGCCGCTAGCTTTTGATTGTAAACTGGGCACCTCTTTGTGCATTGATGATGTCTTCCTATGGTTTTGCATTACTTAGTTATTAACATAGTCAATTAAAAATTGAGCATTTTTTAAGACCACACAAGTAACCATTTAAAGTCAGGGAAAGTAAATACCGTTGTTAGAAAAATAATCGTACGGGGATTTCTGTTTGCACCATCAGCAGTATGCAGACACATTGAATATTGTATCATAGGAAGGAATATTTGTTCAACATTTTGATGCTGAATTTATAACTGGAAGAGCTAGAGTTCCTATATTAGTACTAGATTCTGGCTTATTAACAGGCTCTCACTTCGAGTTAAAATGTGAAAAGTTGGAAACCTATTCCTACAATGTGTGAAAATGTAGCACTTTTCATTGATTGTGAGAACTCTGATGGGGGAGGAGGCTTGTCAGTGGTTTTTGGCAGGGCTCGATGCCTGCCCATCATCTCTGTAAGCTGTTCCACTACCAGTGGGCAGCATCTGAAGCCTAAGTGAAGATGGTGAGTGGAAATGGTGAATAAAGGATGTCCCCAGGCGTGTGCTATTGTAGAATAGTTTTTTTGTTTTTTGTTTAAATTTTCAAAAACCTTTATTGAGTGAAATCTCGGCGGAATCCTTGTTGTGTTGTTCTGGGGCACTGACCTGTTGGACGCCTCGCTGCTCCTGGGGCCCTGACGCTGTGGTCTCGCCGCTGCCGCGTTTCTACACCTCGCGGCTGGTGGCGGCTGGAGACTACAGCTCCCAGAGGGCCAAGCGACCACTTCCGGCCACTTCCTGCCGCTGCGCGCCCAGAGGCGCTATTTAAACAGATCGCTCCCTCGGTGGAGCGGGGGTGAAATCTCGGCGGAATCCTTGCTGTGTTGTTCTGGGGCACTGACCTGTTGGACGCCTCGCTGCTCCTGGGGCCCTGACGCTGTGGTCTCGCCGCTGCCGCGTTTCTACACCTCGCGGCTGGTGGCGGCTGGAGACTACAGCTCCCAGAGGGCCAAGTGACCACTTCCGGCCACTTCCTGCCGCTGCGCGCCTGGAGGCGCTATTTAAACAGGTCGCTCCCTCCGCGTCGCGGGACGCGCGCGGGCGTCGCCGGGCTGAGCCCGGGCAGAGGGCGGGCCGTCTGTGGCCGTCCGGGGACGACCAGGGACGGGACGGGCCACCCCCCTTATCTCTACTTGTGAGTTCATCCAAGTGGTATATAGTGACATTAATTTTATTTTTATTTTTACTTATTCATTGCTGACTGTCTCCTGATTTACCACCCATTATGTCTATACAATCCACGTTACCTGATAACTATCTATTGAAGGTAGTTAATAGAATAAATACGGATAGGAGGAAATCTCTTGGGAAAAGCACTTTGGAAAACTCCCCTTTGATTGTGCCACTGGATCTTAATAATGTGGATACTAGTACACCCAGTGAACATGTTGCATTAATTGAGGTGGATAATAACAGTACCGCTGTAGACCCAATTGAGGTTATCAATAATGTGACTATAGCGGAAGACGACATGGGTGACACCTGTGAGGGTACCCCTCAACAGCCAACGAGGGCCATAAGATTAATGAGAGCTTGCAAGAAAACTGTACCTAAAAGGGGAAATTATCATTCAGGTAGAAAATATAAAAAGGACCTAACTCACAAGGATAATCCAGAGGAAATAGGGACACTTATTAAAGAAAGCTGTGTCTCCATTGATCCTGACCAATTAGAATTACTGATAGGTTCTATTGATAAGAAACTCAAAATGATCATCGATCCACTGCTTGCTAAAATAGAGGGTTTGTGCGGTGAAGTTCTAAGATTAAGGGACGCGGTTGACCATCATTCTGTTACTCTGGATAAAACTGTGTTAACGATTAAAGATACAACATCACCAACCTTAGTATCTACTCAGGAAAGGGCTCAACCACGAAACATAAATAGCCCGCCTGTTATTGTTACAACCGGGAAACAACTATCCAAAGAACGACCTGTATCGACAACTTCTGTGCAGGATAAGGGCAGACCATCTCAACAGCAGAGAGCAGGGTCATCCAGTATAGGACAGGTTATCCCAAATCAGGATGTAAGACCAACATTATCTTTAAATGGGGAGCAGACTGGTCTAGCGCCAGCTGTGACAGTTCCTGTGGCTGCCACAGGGGGAACTAGCAGGGGCCCAGTAAGAGCAAGTAAGCGTCCTGCAGACCTCCCACCTGAATGTGTACCAATACGTTGTAGTTCTAACGAATGTCCCACCTATTATACAGGCCCCTAACTCCCAAGAGTCGGCAGATTCACTAAAAAACAAAGCTATCTCTTGGCTAAGTCGACACTGTGGTTATCCAGTTGGCTACTCTGATCAGATTATTTCTATCAGAAGAGTCAACTGGATAGGTAACACCAGAAAAACCTGTGGGGGTGACTGCGTGATTATAAATTTTAAACATCCGCAACACGTTGCGACGGTCCTCCTTAGAGCGGCCTCAATCACGCAGTCAGAGACAGATGTCGTTGCAAGGCCACTGGGATATTTCTACAACCATTTAAACAGGTTGCACTCAGTAAACAGTTGGGAGGGATCTTCGAATAATATTAACTATTATTCTATTGCAAATAGATCAGGGCCACACACCTTCTGTTTTGGCCCCCAGGATGGCCCTTTTGTTACGCCAATGCATACGACGAACCCGGTCCATGGTGGGAACAGATTTATAACACATGCGCCTAATTTCCCACCAGTATGCGATAGTGTAATGTCACCTGTTAATGGAATGTTATACCAAGTCCCAACTCAGACTAGGTTTCAGTCACTGAGTTTCCTGGACCAAAATGATTGACATAAGAGTAACCTAGTCCAGGGGAGAGACGATGCTGGAGAGTTAAAAATGTCCTTAACTGAGAAGATTAATATTGTGAATATGGATTGTTTGCCTAATGAGGAGCATTTAGAGTCTAACATAGAGCATTTTTATGTAAATGATAACGTGTCCGTATCTACTGATGAAATGCCTAATGTCAGCCTAGAAAGGGTTAAGGCAACTTGTCATATTGCAAGCTGGAACATTGCTGGTTTGATGGCCAAAGAAGAAATGTTGGGATGGAAAGATTTTATTGGCTTATTTGACATTATTTGTCTACAGGAAACATGGTGTAGAGAATATAAGGGGAGTGATGGCTTTGTTTCCTATGAGCTTCCCGCATTGGCCTCACCTCATGGCAGATCTAGAGGAGGTCTGCTAGTTCTGATCTCAGTGAAGTTGCCTGTATTAGTAAAAAAGTATGTAAAAGTGGGGGCTCATTCCCAAATCCTTTGGCTTGCACAAGACGCAGGTAGAAATGTTCTGTTGATTAATTTCTACAATAATATATTTGATGGCACTAGGCACACAGTCATAAATAAATTACACAATGCAGTGTGTAATCTTGTAGAGAATTTTAATGGTGTTTATGAATTTATTTTTGTGGGGGATTTTAATGTTTCAATTTGCCCCTTATCATCCCAGAATCTATGTGGTGTCTATAATCATTCAGGGGATGCTGAAGTTCATTTCCCCCACCATTTGTATGGTGAAACTCTGAATAACTTTCTGATTGATTATGACATGGAAATCATGGAAAATGTAAAGAATGACCTGGGAGAAAGTATTCCAACTTTCAAAGGGAGGGGGGCCAATTCAGTAATTGATTTTATATGTATGTCTACCAACCTAATTTTCATGTGCTCTGAAGTCAAGGTGGTTGATGTAATGTTGAGTGACCATAACTGTCTAACCACTGAAGTTAAGATCTGGTATTCTACCACCACTCCCAACTCGGGTTCAATTGTTAATATTGAACCATACAGAACTAATGGAGTTAGGCTGAGGTGGAAGGGAGAGAAAGCAGACGAAACATCTGATTCTATTATCAATAGTTGTTTGACGGAAATCTCTGCAATTCTCGAACAAGGGGAGACAGTTGTTGCCAGTATTGATCACTTTGTTAGAATCAATTCCTTCATTAGTAAGAAGTTTACTAGAGAGGTGGGGCACGTAAATAGACAAAATAGGGGCTGGTTTGACCATGTTTGTTCCAATGCCCGGCGAGATCTTAAAGAAGCTTTAGCAGCCAAACCAAGAGACAAGTGTTTAGTGATCCAACTTAGGCAGGATTTTAAACTGGTCCTTAAACGCAGAAAGGCTGAGTTGCAGCAGGAAGCGTAGGACAATTTAAGCCAAGCAGCAGAACAAAGGAACTGTAACTTGTTTTGGTCTACGGTAAATAGTCCTTTTCTCAAGGACGAGAAGGCCCCAGTGCTCACATCTAATGTGAGCATGGAGTCATGGATTCAACATTTCTCGACTATTTTTGATTCTGGCAATAGTATAGCCCCCCTAGGAAACGGATGGCCTATAGTTGCACTAGATATTACAGTAGAGGAAGTTATGGTTAGTATAAGAGCGAGTAAGGGAGGGAAGGCCCAAGGACCCGATGGGGTTCCTATAGATGTTTATAAAACCGCCCCGGAGATTTGGGGCCCCCTACTGGCTAAGATCTTTAATGCAGCAGTCTGCTCAAAAATACCACCTACTTGGGCAGAATCAATTATAATCCCTATTTATAAGAAGGGAGACGGGGCGAAGCAAAAAATTACCGACCAATATCCCTACTGGACTCATCAGTTAAAGTTATGAGTCGTGTTCTATTAGCCAGATTAGAGGAATGGGCAGAGTCGAATGAGATTTTAACTAATAGCCAGTTTGGTTTCAGAAAAGGACGTGGAACTATTGAGCAGTGCTTAAATTTAGAACTTTTGGTCGGGAAATATACCCAGGCCAAAAAAGGGTCATTGTATTTATGCTTTGCCGACTTAAGCAGTGCCTTTGATATGGTAGACCACGCCTTACTGTGGGCAAAATTGATTGACATGGGAGCCCCAGACTGTATAGTATATTTTCTAGCTCGCCTGTATGAAAAACTCAGTACTAGCGTCCGATATGGGCCAAACGGGGAATGCACAAGTAAGTTTAGGATTGGGAGGGGAATCAGGCAGGGGTGTGTTTTAGCTCCCCTACTGTTTACTCTCTTCATTAATGAGGTGGATGCTGTCCTGCAAACAGTTACGGCAGACGCCCCGAGAGCCAACAGCCTTAACATCCCCGTGTTACTCTACGCGGACGACACTGTGCTGTTGTCCAGGACTCCCCTGGGTCTCCAACGGTTGATGGACAGGTTTGTCCAGTTCATCAAAAATAGGAAACTGGTGATCAATAGGTCAAAAACCTATGTGATGGAGTGCTCAGGTCGAGCTAAGATGAAAACGAAAGTTAACTCTCAGTATTTTATAGAAGGTGAACAGGTTCTAAAAGTAGACAATTTCTGCTATTTGGGGATTAATTTCTCAAAAAATGGTAGCTGGGACATCGAACACAGAGCGATTAAAACTAAGATGATTAGAAGTGCCAATGGGGTTTTCGTTTTCGCAAAGAAACTGGGAAATAGACGTATTGCAGATATGCTAAAAATTTACCAATCTAAATGTCTATCTGCGGCCCTTTATGGGGCAGGAGTTTGGGGTGTGACATCTGCCGGGTGCCTACAGATAGAGGAGAACAACTTCTTGAAAAGGCTCCTGTGTCTACCCAAATCCATTTCTAATACCCTGGTTCATAAGGAAACGGGGTCCCACTTTTTGAATGATTTAATCATGTTAAGACCCTTATTATTGTGGCGATCTGTTTGGTTGAATGAAGGCACCTCACTAAACAGAGCTATCATTGAGGATTGCCTCACCTTGGACCAGCACTTGAAGATCCCCTGGATTAAATATAACATTGAAAATTTTCAAAAAGTCTTTGGATACAATGTGATCAATGATCGGTTTTGTGCTTCTGATAACTCCAAATCAAATATGAAAATTATGTTTTTGAATTTCTGTATAGAGAGGCGCGCCCTGGAAGATTCTAAACTCTCTACTTGTAAATTTTACAATGGCTTGAATGAGTTTAGTGGATTTCATCCTTATCTGACACAGGTGACTAGAGTCTCACACCAGTTTGTACTTACTAGAATGAGGATGGGAATTGTACATCATCTGGTTGCGTGTCCTAACGTAAAAATACGCCCTGTGGGACCCTGTCCTTGTGACAACAAGACTGAACAGAGTACTATGCACTTTCTCTTTTCTTGCCATTTGTATAGCGAATTACGGAAAATCTATTTAAAGCACATCCTGAAAAGATTTGGAGTAAGAACAATTAAGGAGTCTATGAAATTGCTTTTTAATATGCATCATCCGGACATTTGTTTTTTTACGGCTACTTTCCTACTCAAGGCTATTGGTGCTAGGAAAAGTATGTGCTTTTAAGACTCTGTTTTAAATTATTTATTCCATCCCGCACTGGATAATTATTGTAATATGTGTATTGTTCTTTGTTTCTTTTAATTAATGAAATGTCTACTTATGTAACTGCATGTGCTTTTATGGACATGTTTTTTATGTTCCGAATAAAGCTCTATGAAATGAAATGAAATGAGAAGTTGCACGGTACATCAGTGCAATGCAATCCACAGATCAATAGTCTCAGTAGTTAGCATGTAAGTAAACCCTTCCCGCGCTGGCATTGACATAGCATTAAAAAAATACGGAATACAAAATGTCCCCCCCCCGCCCCTCCCAAATAACTTTGGCACAGTGTAATAAAAGTAAACAGTGAGATGCAGTCCAGATTGCAGTGGCACAGTAATTTCCCCAACGTTCGAGTTGAAACATAACGGTATATACGAGGTCATGGAGATGCGTGGCCCAAAGACAGTACAAATTTAGCTGGGACATGACCCCAACCACCACAGTCACTGCTAGAATATTCACACAATGCAAAGATCTTAACGCATCCAGGGGCATATTACCAACGTTAAGCGATATTTATCGCTAACGATGCTTAGCAACAAATTTTTTAACTCTAAGCATCGTCAAAAATTATCGCAGATAAACCTTGCTATTATCAAGGTTTATCGCAAATGCGATAAAAAACGGCCGCAATCCATGAATATCGCTGAAAAGTCAGCGATATTCATGCATTACCGAGCTAATGCTCTTAGCCATGTTATCCACCTCCCATTGGATAACATGGCTAAGAACTGCTCAGGGCAGGTGTTAGTTTTTGGAGATATTCGCGCTTAGCGCGAATATCTCCAAAAGTTGGTAATAGGAGATAGCGATGTTAGCGACTGTTTCCAGTCGCTAACATCTTGGCACGCCCACTTTGCATATCATTAGTGATAAATATCACTGACATGCAAAGTGGGGCCCAAGATGGTCGCTATCTCCTACTAGCGGTCGCTAACTGGTGTTAGCGACAGCTAGGTAATAGGGAGATATGAGAGGGTGGTGCATTCTGTATATGTTTATACAAGAGGGATATAACATGATGGGGGCTCTTTTTGCAATAAGGCATGTAAGGGTGCAAGTGGCTCTGGCTCTTCGGGAAATGCAAGGGTTACGCTTCAACACTTTGTCGGAGGCGAGTGTATAAGAATGTGTCCATTATCGAGGGTATGTGTGCTCCAAAAAATTGTTCCTTGGTGCAGAACTGACCCCCAGTATAAAGGTTGCCCCAGGTATGGTAATTGAGTCCATCCAACATCCTCCAACATATTTCCTCACACGTGACCTGAAGCATGGGATTTCGAAACAGGGGCATCTTGAGGGAGTACAATAGAGGGTTCCCAGATTGCGAGTCATCTGCCGCCATGCTGCTACAGTGCAGTCAACGGTGGACGGGTCACTTTTCTGCTCCTTCACCATTGTGAAAATTGCTATTGTAGAATAGTTGAACCCATGGCTTGTCCTGGCTCTTCACCGAGGCTGTGGGGTATGTGAGTGGGCACAGAAGCATCCTTTCCTGCATTTGCTGTGCCATTTCAGACTGTTGAAAAGAGTTATATGTGATGTTGTACATACTTGGTGTACACAAGTTTTTGCTTTGGTAAGAGCAAATATTTTAGCTCCTGCTTGGCACAGCTCAGATAATAGAAAAACAGACAATAAAGGAAAGAATTTCAGTGTTGACTTGAGCAGTTTTACATTTTACATCAATTTGTTTCATTCATGGAGGGATAGAGATAATCCTTCTCTGCAATCAGGTCACAGAACTCCCCTAACACAACAGCTGCCCGTGTCACTCCCTGTGGCGCTGGCTGACATCACATGCACAGCAGTGAGAACACCTGCCATCAAGGCAGAAACAACAGAGGTGACCATAGTTACACCCACAGCAAAGACAATAACAATAACAGCCTCAACATCAGGGGCCACAGCAATCTAACGGCTGCCATCATGGCAGAAACTACAAAGGAAAACATGGTTGCACCCAAAGCAATGACATACACAATACCTTCCCAACATCAGGAACCAGAGCAGTTATAACAGCTGCCACAGAAGAATTGACCTCCGCAGCAGCAGTAGCTGTCATTGTAGCATGTAAAACTGCTGCAACAAAAGCCACCACAACAGCAGCTACATACAATAGGTGTTAGAGACTGCTGTCAAGGACTGAACCTAGTGAAGTTCTGTTTAGTGTCCTTCCTGATTTTCTCAGGACAGAAAGGCTCCACCCAGGGGCTACAATATCTCACTGCACACTACAAGAGGGCCCCAGGGGGGCAGGTAAAAGACCCTCTTGGCTATCTGATAGTGCTTGACTGAAGATGGAGGTTCATTTTGCAGTATGAAAGCCAGGTATCAAAATCCCCTTGACGTCAGAAAGAAAGAAGATTCAGACCAAAGAATTCACACAAAGGATTAAAATGTAATTCAATTGCAAATAACAAAAAGTAGATATCAAGTGGGCAATGAGCACAATGTAAAAGAGGAAACAAATAAATTGTGATGCATCTTTCCCTCGTGATTGCCTCGTTTATGTATGATTCAAAGATGAACTGACATCATAAGAAGGCCTCATGCTTCAACTTGAATTAGCAACCTCCAATAGTGTTCTCTTGACAATCCACCATATTGGGAAAGGCAATTCAGAGGTTTGACCACACTTCTTCCTTTACACGCATGGCATAGGCTAAACATGAAAACCAAATTTGGCATTTGCAGCTCGATTTCAGAACGACACCACCTCCCACACTACTAATGTCTCCTACTGGTCACAGAACACCCTTCTGGGTGACAGAAATCACAGAACCATTAGTGCGGCCCAGGCACATCTACTCGCAGGGCACAGTGTCCAGCAGCAAGCTGTCTGGAGCTTCCCTTGAACGGGGATACTCTCTGGTAAGCACTGTGCACAATTATGATAGCTGCAAAAATAACTGTATTGCCAGCAGACACCAGAGGAGTACCAACCCTGCCACCATGACAGGGACCCAAGCAGTAACTATATCTGTAATTTTTATGTTCCAGATAGGTACCCTAATGTAGGTCTGGGTAATATCATACACCTTCGCCTACATTATCTCCCTTATGCTACACAGAAGGAGGGTTTTTTCCTGAACAATAGTGTCCTATAACTACATCAATAGACTCATACAGTATGAATGAATATTCATAAGGGTTCTTGGAAACCAGGCAATGGCTACACCACCTGCATAATATCTACATACAAGGTTCATCCCATACGTCATCCTCAAATCCAACAATGGCTAATACAACAAAAAAGGGACAAAGAAACCCTAGATACTTTCTGTATAAATGCAGCACATCTTGTTAGGGTTGGAGGAGGAGATCGAGACTTCCAGGCCGACACACTGACCAGAGACACTAAGGCTCCTGCATGCAGACGATCCAGCTGACAGTGGTCTAATACATCCCTCGCGGGTTGTCTAACTCGAGGCCAGGACCAGGCTCCACATACTCTCACTTCAGGTAATGGGGTTAGACTAAATCCTAGAGGGATTCTTGGCTTCAAACCTTCTCACATGCTAGATAGGCATCATAGGAGTGTGGGCTCTTTTTTATCATGAATGTTACATTCATGTATGTATTCCTGATTATTGCAAGAAGGTAGAACTGTACTATCCTTTTATTTTCACTGAACTGCTAATCATATATATCTGCTACTGTCTAACGGTTGTTGCAGCACCTCTATTTTACACTAGAAGAACAACTGTGCAATAAATTCTTATTGTAACACACCTGACTGTTTCTTCTGTGTAACTGTCTGAGACCGAATAAATGAGCACGATTGAATGTGCGAAAGGTAGTACATTGTCATGTTCTGAGGTTGCCAAAAACTAACCTCTCCCCGATAAGGGGAGAGTCTAGTGGCACTGTGAGATAGCTAATACAAACAGGGTAACATTCCGGTGGGGGCGCCTATCGCCAGTCTGCCACCAATCCCACAGTTTATGTTATCCGGAGAGCGCATATCCTGTATAGGTAATATAGGAACTACACAACATAACCACAGATCACAGTATAACCACTGAGACTACCACAGCATCAATAACAGCATTTATAATAATCTCAACCACAGCAGGGATCATGGCAGCAGCAAGCAGTGCCAGCACCCGAGCCACAACAGCTGCATACAGAGCCACTTCCAAGTAGCTCCAATAGTTGCAAGCATATCCAGGAACACAGCAGCAACTACAGGTCACATAACAGAAGTGACTATAGCTCCAAAACAACAGCATTGGCAGCATGAACCACAGCTGCCACAATGACAGAGAGAACAGTAGCTAACACAGAAGGGATCAGAGAAGCAACTATGATTGTAATCAAAGCAGGGAACACAGTCATGATCACACACACCACCATGTCAAACACAAAAGCAACAACAACACCTGGCAGGATGAACAACAATGAAAACTACTTGAATCATAACACTAACAACAGCTGCCACAAAAGTTGAAAGCACAGTGTTCACTACAACAGGGACCAGCTAGTAGCCACTCCAGAATCTACAACAGTTGCCACAAAAGCACCAACAACCGCATGCAAAGCAAAACACAAAACAGTTGCCACTGCTTATTAACAGTGTGGCCCTCAGTATGGGCCACAACTGCCCTAATGGCATGAGCTAGAGCAGTCACCAAAGCTGTAACCATAGGAGGGATCAGGAAATTAACTGGAGATTTAACCAAAATAAGTGGAGAAATAATACCCTTGGCCTCATCTTTGACCAGTACCACCACCATAGTATAAACAACAGCTGCAGCAATTTGTGTCAGCAAAGCATTGACTAGATCATTGGAAACTGCTTCCACCATATATGTATTCGCTGCAGGGACCAAAACTTCCATGACCATATGGCAGCAGTATCCATAGAAAATACAACACTACCTGTGTGGTAGGGGCAAAAAAAGGAACAATAGCTTTACTTAGAGCAGGAAATACAGCATCGACGAGCTCTGCCAGCACAGCAGGGACTACAGCAACAACAATATCCTTCACAACAGCAAGGAGCAAGCCAGCAACCGCAGCTTCAAACTCAGTGGGACCACTGCAGCAGAAATGAATGCCTGGAATGATTAAATTAATATCATCCACTAAAATGTACCCTGAACTACATTTTCTCTATTGCTTGTTTTGGTACATTTTCATCTACAGACAATGAGCCAACATATGTAGATCAGCTATGAGCCCTGATCAGAACTGTTGAGCTGTGCCCACTGTGAAGGGCAATAAGAGCACCTCCAGAACTATTTCAGCTTGTTGGGCCTCATCTTTGATGAACAGTCTGAGTCCTATGGCACAGAGAACACAGACTCTATGTCGGGGTATCTCTTACGCTCTATAGGGTGTCACTGACCAAAACAAATAAGCACTGGCAAAACTAAGAGGTCTTGTTGTACCGAGCTAACATATACAAGGAAAAACATGCACACATATGGACATACTGCTTGTGCATCATTACTCTGCAGCTTACTGTGCTTCCTGCATATGGGCAGTGTTTTGTCTTCTGCAAGCTTAGTTCAGCAATGTTAGACATGTTGCCTATTCTTAGCCTAACGAGAACTGGGGTTTTTTAGAGTGAGGGAAATACTGGGCGCACTGCTCACGGTGGTACATGTAATGCTGATAGGTTAGGGTGCAAGTAGGTGAGGGGAAAAATGCCCTAAACCCCTCCAAAAAATGTGTGCAAAGGCACACACTATGCAAATGAAAATACAAAACCTATTGCACACCAGTTAAAGAAAGTATAGATAAGGATGTCTCAATGGACATTAGTAAGTACAAGTTACAACATTCGCAGAAAAGGAAAACGATGGGTGATGCGATTCCTCTTTTATTGCATAGATGGCCAGCCGACACGTGTTTCGTCGTCAAGCGGTAACAATGCCGCACCCGGAACCATCCCGTGGGATTACTCGTCCTGCCGGCTTTCTTTGTACTACACGGATCTTATTCCTGGATGTAACTACATAACATTCAGTTACCACGCTGATGTACCCTTTACTGACCACAATCATCCGAGTGGATGCTTTTACCGTCGTGTGATACCGCTGAATAACAGTCGACCAAGAGCACTATTTACCTACTTTTTAAGCTCTAATATCGTATGAACCCTTAGTGACTCTGGATCTACACAAACGTTTTCGAAAATACTCAACCTGGTCTCGAGCGGGGCCGGGTCGGAATTATCACCGGCTAAGCGACCTGTGGTCCAGTACCCTCCTGCTACAGCCCTGAGGAGTCGTGCAAGCATTGTTACCGCTTCACGACGAAACACGTGTCGGCTGGCCATCTATGCAATAAAAGAGGAATCGCATCACCCATCATTTTCCTTTTCTGCGAATGTTGTAACTTGTACTTACTAATGTCCATTGAGACATCCTTATCTATACTTTCTTTAACTGGTGTGCAATAGGTTTTGTATTTTCATGTTGCCTATTCTTCCTTGCAACCGCCTCTTGTAGTTTCACTGGAGTGGAACTTGCAAACAATCTTGTGTCTTCAGGTGTTGTGGCTTTGTGTTTTTATGTTGTTGTTCCGCCATGTGGTTTGCTTTTGTTCTGCAGCCCTCTGTGCTTTGTTTGTGCTATCTCTTCTTTGGGCAATAGTTCCTGTATTAGATCTTAATATAAGGAATAAAGCACCTCCTCTTCACTTTGTAAGGATATTTCAAGTCACTGAGGAGTTCCATAACCAGACAGTGGTACAAGGCCGGAATCCGAGTTCCTTTATAAAGTTATAGAACTCCAAGGTGACTTGCAAAATACTTATTGTGTACACCAGATAGTTCTAGTTTTTCTCTAACTATCTAAGGAGCACAACCAATCCCCTGTTCTCTCTGCTTGTCATTGTAAGCTAGAAATGTTGAACAGAAGAAAGAAAAGAAACCTTATGTTTTTTATTGCTCTATTTTTCTAGCTTACACTGACTAGCAGAAATAACAATTTTATTTTTGTACTCCTTGGAGAAAAGTTAGAATCTTTATGCATATTTCTACTTATACCGGTCTATTGCAGCTTTAAAAAAAAGAAAAGAATAACTTGTGTTGAACTGCTTCTAATATCTGTTTGTAACCAATATCTAACAGGTTTTTGATGTGTTTTATTTTGCACTTGAGGTTTTATTTTTATTCTCCATGTTTGCAAACATTCTTGCTCTTTCACATGAAAGAGCTAAACGCCAAGGTTTTAAGTGGCTTGTGGGAAAGGTGATGGTGTGTCCCCTTTCGTACATGATAAGAATATTGCAAGTCACTTCGGAATGTTAAAAAGGAACTCGGATTTCTGCCTTGTTCCTCTATATGGTAATGGAACTCCTTGGTGTCTTGCAATATCCTTATAATGTGCAGCAGGGAGTACTTTACCCCTTATTTAATAGTCAACTGTTTATGTCTTTTCTTTATAATCGGAGAAGAAACTAGAGATTGGCATTTATACAGGGATCACAGAATCCTTTATAATATAATCTCATGCCCTGTCTTGGCTGGCTTCTGGCATAATTTGCACCACATAGATGTGCATTGATTTGATGACTCGATGTTTTTATTACCGGTAGAGTTCCCTTGAGGATCACTGACAGAATATCAAAACCAAAAATTTCGTGTGAGCCGAATATTGTGTTAAAAATATCAATTATTAAATTATCGAGAAGGTAAATGGGTAAGTATAGATTAACTGTTCTTTACTCCACATTTATGTGCCTTGAAGATAATAATTATAGTCAAGGCGCATGTATGTGGTTTATTTGGTTTAAAATTGTTCTTACCTATGGAAAATTGCCTTTACAATATTTTTACAATCGATATTACTGACACACTATTTTGTACCACAATAATTTGGGTTCCGGTATTCTGTCAAAACTTCTCCCTTGATCAATGATTGAATAAGATTAGGAAGTTAAAAAAAAAAAAAGTAGGTTGCAAAGGAAATATTAACAGTGTCAGTGCTTATCAAGACGAAAATGAATCCTTTTGTAAGAAAAATAAAAAGGTAACATTTTGTGCCCATAATCAGTCCCTGGGCATTTTTTCAACATGAAAAGGTAGATCCATTTGCTTAATTAGCTGCTTTCAAGACACAATTAGGTTACCTTGGCACGCAGAATGTTGGACTAAAAGCTTCAGAAGTCTGCAGAGTTTTACAAAGCCGAACACATTGACAAAACATTCAGGGAATGTCTTCTTCATGGGTTCTGCATGTTTCTTCTTTTATTGGAATGTTTCACCCACCAGATGTGACGTTAGTAAAGTTAAAAATAAATATAGATTTACCAGTTTCAGCTTTGAAGAGAGTTTCCTTACTAAGTGCAATAACATCTCCCAATCTTTCTCTCTCTTTGCACAAAGGTCCCATGGGCTGTTTGGAACCTAGCTCAGGACCACAGGATCAGGAAGACACAGACACTACAATGGATCTGCTTCAGTCTCATCCAGTGTGAGACCTTCAGCTTAGCATCAACTTGACCTGAAGAGTGTGAGCATGCCATCCAGCAACAGGTGCGAAGGACATTTGCAAAGTCCTCTCAAAGTGTACAGCTGATTGTGGTAGCTTGGCATCATCAATGAAGGGGCTTGGAGTGGTTGGAGGATGAATGGGATCCCCTTTGGATTAAAGCAACCAGTTTTGGCAACACTGTCACACTCGTGTCTCTTTTGGCAAAGCTGCCATCTTGAACTGCCACACTGATCTTTTGTAAATGATGGCCCTTAAGGGTGTGAGATAGTAGAGGAGTCATAATTTCTTGAAAGTGAGTGTTGGAACTGGGGTCACCAGTTCCCAGAGGGTAGCATGGCACGAGCGGGTAGGCATCCGAAAGCTTATGTGTAAAGTGACCATACAGCACATACAACCACTGAGATGGTAAAATGGGCACGCAATGACTGACACCACTCCAGTAAGTTTGTATAAAAATTAGATACTTTTATATAGAGCAGAGTCAGGGAAATCAAGAATTACAGTATCAATATCTCATTAGTTTTCCTTCAGAATACATAGGTTTCAACACTTTGTAATAAATACTCAGATGAATAAATATTAAATATCAGATAAATATTGAATATTAGATAATATTAAGTATAGAAAACCACAGGCCTGACCTCAGCCTTGCTTCTTGCCAGCACCTGTAAGAAATACATTAAGGGGACAACCAAATGACATTGCACCTCATTGGTTCTGCAGGCATTTTACCCACTTCTCACCAAGCAAGGGTGAGCGTTTTACAGCAGTAAACATGTAAATAAATAACTGTAGGCTTCCCGTAAATATGGCACTAAATGGGAGAAAATATTTCATTAAGAATAAACATCCCCTTGTGCAGGATTAGCCATCTTAAGGATCACTCCCAGCAAGAGTGAGCATTTCCTAGATTGGGGCATTAAGCAGTTCAACAGTAGAGAAGAACTTTTCATTAGGTATACATCAACCTTTCATCGGGTAACACTGGCTCAGTTCACTAGGCAAGATCTACCACCTTTTCAGGTAATCTAGCTTTCCTTACGGCCAGAATAACATTCGAGGAATCAGGCAGGGATAATAACATTCCCTTAAAGGTTAGGCAACAGCTCATTATACAGAACTAACATCTTATCCTGCAAGCCCACCCTTCTTTAAGTAAAATTGACCTTCTCAGTATATGAGGCAACCAGTTCATTAAGGAACAGTGAATAGGTCATGGAAAATTAGGCAGGGGAAAACTCAGAGCCCAACTGTTGCATCTCCACAACCTGGCATTAGGCTGAATTACAGCTCTCTGGCAGTAAGGCAATTTTAGACATTTCTTTAAGTAACTGAGGGCCTTCCTATAGGCATTGCACTAGGCAGGATTAAACATTTAATTAGCCAGTACCAAGTATTTCAATAGGGCATTTCATCATAGTATGCAACAGGGCATTTCATCCCCCCTTAAGCAGGAATAACATTTCCTTACCCAGGGATCAACATTTTGGTACCTACACTAAGCAGGCATGAACATTTCAGTAGGATAAAACCAACCCTTTCATTAGGCAACAGTAAACCTTTAGAGACCAGGCAACATCTCGCTATGCAAAGATAAGCATCCCAGTACATAAGGCAAACATTTAATTAATCTCTTCGAGCAAGCATAGGCATTTTCGTGTAGCAGGAATGAGCCTTTTCTCGGGTGGAATAAACAGTTCTCTAATCAGGGCCTAGCAATAACTGTTAGTGACCTTTGCCCCAAGTGGGGGTCAACTTTCGCGGCCCAGCAGTCCCTCGAGGGTCTTACCCCGATTCAGCTGGTCCACTTGGGGTTAATTAGGGCCTACGGGACCCACAACAGACTTGTCCCCAGGGTAGGGGTGAACTCGGGCCTTCTCCGGCCTTCCACCCTCCTCCCTGGGGTTACCTCAATCTTCGGCTCCTCGGGGAGCCCTTGCGATGCTTGAGGCCGGGTTGGAAAAGCTCCGGCCCTCCCGGAGGCCTCGCACGGCCAGGGGATCTCTTCCAGCCTCTCTGGAGCTCACAGGCTCCTCCTGAGCTTGCGCCGGCAGGTGGGGGCTCGGACTCTCTCGGAGCCCTCCCCGATGATGTCCGACTATTCCCGGGCCTTTCGCAACCTCTACGGCCCAAGAACCAGAATGAATGTGGTGCAGGAGGGACTAGGCCGCAGCGGCCAATGACTGTGCACCAAAGGCGGGGGCGCGGCCGGTGACGCGGCACCACCGTCACGGGACCTGAGAGGCAGGCTTCAAGTCCTGTCAGGCCAAGTGCGGCCTAACAAATTCCGGTGTTCTGGGGCATAACAGCGCCCTTCCTCACAGTGCACTCCTCAGTCTCAGCGCTCACACTAGCGGCAATGATCTTGGACCCAGGGCGCTTTCTGACACAGCGCCAGGCAGCAAATTCAGGTCCTGGGCTCACAGCATCTCGCTGATGCAGCACTTGAAATTAATGACAGATGCTGGATGTACAGCACTTCACAGTACCTCAAGGGTCCCCAGGCAGCAGCGGAGCTCTCAGGTTCACAACGCTTCGCAGTAACAGCGCCGGTAGTGGGTTTCAGGGATCAAGTACACAGCGCAACCCATTCACAGCGCTGGTAATTGATTTCTGGTGTCAGTTGTAAGCTTCTCTGGTACAGCGCTTCGCAGGGGCCCTTCCCATAGATAAGACAGTTCAGACAGCACCGGCAGGACAGGTAGTCCAGGATGCTAGCGCTAGGGAATAGGGGCGCTTAGCCAGCAGACAGTTCATTTAAGTTGGAATCAGATCAGCAGGACCAACAGGACAGGCCACACAACAGTGGCAACCCAGCAAAAGGGGTCCCAGGTGGCGTCAGAGAGCGCGGGGAGCGACACAGCGCCAATACCTGGTTGATTTCTCAATAGTCCTGTGGTGGTTTGGTTTCTTCTTGGCGTTTTATGTTTCTTGCGCCCTTGTAGATAGTAGATCTCTGGGTTCCTTGAAGGGGGGGGGGGAGGTTGGAGTTGATGGCTGATATCAAATCTCCTCAGCCAGTTCCCTTCAAGTGGTCCCTGGGTTCCCCTCCCGCCGGGCCAGGTCAATGGGCTAGCTCAGGATTCCTCAACACTTGGAAGGCAGCACCTAAGCCCTGTCACTCCCAGTATCATAAGTCCCTGACTAGGCCCCACTGCCTAAAACTCCTGCCTATGTTCTCCCCCAGGTCTGTGCTCCCTCAATCTGACAGGAAAGGTTCCCTCCCTTTCCTTATATAGTGCTTATTGACAGTTGGCAGTGGCAGTTGGTGTCACCTTCCCAGTTCCAGAAGGTTCCAGGAGGTTCTAGAAGGTTCCACCATTCTGGCTATGGGCAAGCTGGAAGGCTAGTATTGATACATTGTTTGAAGGGTTCCAGCCAGCTCCTGGCTACTAGAATGCGCCTGAAAGGACCAGACTGCAGTAGCAGGGGTCAGGGGCAGCCATGTTAGGGGTAGAGGGCACCTGCACCTTAACATTAGTTTAACATTACGCAGGGCATCTCCACTACACAAGGCCTATACCCTTTTGTTACAGTAGGGGTCAGTCTAAACTAAGGGAGCAAAAAGCGAAACATTTCTGGGAAAAGGGCCAAGTCCCACACGTCTCCCCCCCAGCCAAAAGCCAGGGTAGACCGATCATCACCTTGATGGGCTTCCCTGCTTGGGGCGGAAAAAGGTGGACGCAGGCCCGTTACTTTAATGGCATCCGCCAGCTCTTCACTAATCAAACCACCCCACTGGTGTTCCCGAGTGGGATGCGGCCGGGACTGACCTCTAGGCAATCCAGAAGCCTCTGGCCCTTGCTTTCTCTCAGAGTGAGTGGCAGTAGCCCCAGGTCCGTGGTACCTTTGGACCACTCTCCTTCTCAACCTAGAGTCTAAACCCTTAGGTTGAACTGATGACAGGGGCGAGTCCTCCCTCTCCCTGCACTCCCTCTCAGAGTTCTGCACCCTCCCAACTGGAGTAGTACCCCTGAGAGTCACCACTGGGGGGACTCTGAATACAGAGGTCCCTCCCGCCAAGTCAGGCAACTCCTGAACCTGGCCACCCAACCCAGGATCTACACCCTGTGGCTGGACCGATGCCAGAGGAAAGTCCTTCCTCCCTCCGCACCCCCTCCCAGAGTTCCGCACCCTCCTACCTGGAGAGATACCCCTGGGAGTCACACCGGTAGGGTCCTTAGTTACCGGTACCCCACCCTCCAGGTCAGGCAACTCCTGAACCTGAAACCCCAGTCCAGGTTCTACACCCTGTGACGGGTTTGAACTCCGAACCTCGGGTACGCTGCCACCATTAGGAGTACCTGGCGCACATAGTTCCAAGGCTTTCAGCTCTAACTCTGTTAGCTGAAGCTGGTGCGCCAGCTTCCTTTCATCCATTGCAAGACTCTCCCTCTCCCTCTCGTGCTCTAGCATCTTCGACGACGCACACCTCCTAGATACTCTACTCCCTGCCCCGGAACATCTTCCCGGTAGCACATTGTAAGACACAACAATGTTGAGTAGGCCTGGGTCTTCTGGTGTGCCCGCCTCCCTAGGTGTGACCTGCCCCTCCTGTCCCCCATCCCATCTCCCCTCTGGGTGGGCTCCTACCCATGCCCTCAAAGCGGTACGGAGTTCCTTCTTCCCGGTACTCCACCCAACAGGCACCCCCATCCCCTGACAAAACTCCATTATGCCAGGTGGAGACCCAGATAAATCTGGGAAAAGATACCAGGACGTGGGTGACAGGATTAGGTCAAACGGGTCTTGATACACTCTACAGGCTAGACAGTGGAGGGGTCAATTACTTAGGCTTGCAAACACAATAGGTGTGTAGCCTAATTGATGTGCACCCTGTCTCACTGGAGGGTGCTGCATGGTCACAAGTCCTGGATCCCACCGCTCGACACCAATATGTTGGAACTGGGGTCACCAGTTCCCAGAGGGTAGCATGGCACGAAAGCTTATGTGTAAAGTGACCATACAGCACACACAACCACTGAGATGGTAAAATGGGCACGCAATGACTGACACCACTCCAGTAAGTTTGTATAAAAATTAGATAACTTTTATAGTCAGCACCGGCAGGACAGGTAGTCCAGGATGCTAGCGCTAGGGAATAGGGGCGCTTAGCCAGCAGACAGTTCATTTAAGTTGGAATCAGATCAGCAGGACCAACAGGACAGGCCACACAACAGTGGCAACCCAGCAAAAGGGGTCCCAGGTGGCGTCAGAGAGCGCGGGGAGCAACACAGCGCCAATACCTGGTTGATTTCTCAATAGTCCTTTGGTGGTTTGGTTTCTTCTTGGCGCTTTATGTTTCTTGCGCCCTTGTAGATAGTAGTCTCTGGGTTCCTTGAAGGGGGCGGGGGGTTGGAGTTGATGGCTGATATCAAATCTCCTCAGCCAGTTCCCTTCAAGTGGTCCCTGGGTTCCCCTCCCGCCGGGCCAGGTCAATGGGCTAGCTCAGGATTCCTCAACACTTGGAAGGCAGCACCTAAGCCCTGTCACTCCCAGTATCATAAGTCCCTGACTAGGCCCCACTGCCTAAAACTCCTGCGTATGTTCTCCCCCAGGTCTGTGCTCCCTCAATCTGACAGGAAAGTTTCCCTCCCTTTCCTTATATAGTGCCAGTTGACAGTTGGCAGTGGCAGTTGGTGTCACCTTCCCTGTTCCAGAAGGTTCCTGGAGGTTCTAGAAGGTTCCACCATTCTGGCTATGGGCAAGCTGGCAGGCTAGTATTGATACATTGTTTGAAGTGTTCCAGCCAGCTCCTGGCTACTAGAATGCGCCTGAAAGGACCACGCTGTAGTAGCAGGGGCAGCCATGTTAGGGGAAGAGGGCACCTGCACCTTAACATTAGTTTAACATTACGCAGGGGATCTCCACTGCACAAGGCCTATACCCTTTTGTTATAATAGGGATCACCCTAAACTAAGGGAATAAAAAGCGAAACATTTCTGGGAAAAGGGCCAAGTCCCACAGTGGGGAAAAGTATTTTTCGATCGACAATCATTCTTACCAGGACTCCATTGGTTAATAACATTGCCATCTCGTGCAAACACATTCACAGGACCCACCTAGTCGTTTTTCTTTTGTACAAGGAAAATTCTATCAGCACGACAAAAATCCATTTTGTAGGCCTGCATTTCTGCCCAGGAACTGTCACCCGCCCAACCCCCTGTTCTCTGCAGATCATCAGAAAGCCACATGGCCCTCACCCCAAGTTAATGACTCATCTTTCCTCTCCTGCTCCCAGCCTGATAACACATCCTTGACATCCTGATCAGGTTATCTGGACAATGGTCTGACTGCTGGCTCCTAATCAGGGTGGGTAAACAATGACTTGAAAGACCCGGCTTTGATCAGGCAGTTGAACAATCACCTGAAAGATAGAGCCTTGATCAAAGCAGAGTGAACAATGCTCTGTGTACCAAGCCTTGACCAGGTCACCAACTACAAGCATAGAGTGGACAATGCTCTGTGTACCAAGCCTTGACCAGGTCACTAACTACAAACACTACCTGGGTCCAGCTAATCAACAACAAACACTGCCCTGAGTGAATAATGGACTAACAGCCAAATGAATGTGACAAATGTAAACCAGGCAATCTCTCCCTCCCGAAACCACAGGTCCCCCCCCCTGCCCTTAAAATTGCGACTCTTAACTGCAGATCACTCCCTAAACACGCCCTGCATATCAACCATCTGATCGTCGACCTTAATTTGGACATACTATTACTCACAGAAACCTGGATTACAGAGCACTCCAACGCCGACATTGTCATGGCCCTCCCCCCGGGTTTCATCATCATGTCCCAACCTCGCCCCTTAGGTAGAGGAGGTGGACTGGCCATTATCTACAGGGACCACTTTACCTGTCGAACTAAAGACTGCGCGATCCAAGACTCAGAGAGCTGTCTCTTTACGATTCAGCTGTCCTCAACCAACTCCCTGTCAGGCCTCCTGGTGTATCGGCCGCCCGGGTACTCGGCCCCCTTCATAGCCGCCCTGCTGGAAACCGTCACCTCCGCAGCTCACCTGACACCCAACTTCATCATAACTGGTGACCTAAACATCCATTTTGAGGATCCCCTTGACACTGGGGCAACCGACCTTATCGACGACTTAGCGGCCTTGGGTCTGTCTCTCGCCAACTCTGATCCCACACACACGAAAGGGCACCTTCTCGACCCGGTGTTCTCCAACATCCCCTCCCTCCTTTACATCAAGTCCCAACCCCTCCCGTGGACGGACCACTTTTTGGTCACGACCCATCTCCCTGGAGCCTTTAAAAGGCCTCAAAATCCCCCCACCTTTACCAGAGATAGAGCGTGGGCCAGACTCTCTGTGGAGGACTGGTCCACAGCCCTGGACGCTTCAACTCCCTGCCTCTCTGAAGACCCCGCCACCGCCGACTCCCAAGTCAGAGACTGGATATCGTCCACCCTTGACAAACTCATCCCCATAAAAAATCGGGAGATCAAAAACAGGATTAAGGGCCAAGCCCCCTGGTATAACGATGACCTCAGGGTCCTACGCAAAGAGTGTAAAAAGGCCGAGAGGCAATGGAGAAAGAACTGGCAACATAGTAACAAAGACCTCTACAATAGCGCAGTAAGACGCTATAAGTCAGCTCTCAAACTTGCCAAAGCAGGATTCTATGACAACAGAATACAAAACGCCACCAATTCCTCAAAAGAAGCATACTTGATTGTCAAAGAACTCCTCAACATTCCGATGGCCCCCACCGCCCCCCATGCCCCTCCAGACAGAAGTAATGACCTTGCCTCGTTCTTCGACTCTAAAATCTCGCGTATACTGGACTCTCTTCCCATGACTACCCCCCTCAATCCCACTGATACTGAGGTCTGCACGAACAGCCCGCGGCTGTCCTCCTTCAGAGCAACCTCTCTCATTGAGGTCACCTCCACGTTAGCCAAAATGAAAAGCGGCTCTCCTCTTGACCCGGCCCCGGCTAGAATATTAAAAACTGCCGCTCCCAGCATAGTCACCACCATTAGGGATCTTATTAACATCTCCTTGCGACAAGGCACAGTGCCGCCCAGCTGGAAAAACGCGGTTGTCAAAGCCCTGTTAAAAAAACCCCACCTGAATCCTGACGATATGTCTAATTATAGACCTATATCACTCCTTCCCTGCATCAGCAAGATGGCAGAGAAACTAGTTAATTCCCAACTTTCTCAATTCCTTGAGACTAACAAAATCCTGCGCCCCTCTCAAACCGGCTTTCGGCCCGGTCAGGGCACGGACACAGCCCTCCTCTCCGTCATTGAGGAATCAAGGCGCATTCTTGATTCAGGAGGATCAGTGGCGGTGATCCTCCTGGACCTCAGTGCCGCCTTTGATACGGTGGATCACCGTGTCCTTCTACATCGCCTGGCCAGAGCAGGAATTGTGGGCTCAGCACACGCCTGGATTAACTCCTTCCTTTCAGGCCGTTCTTTTCAGGTGTGGGACGGCAACTCTCGCTCAGACCCCCGTCCACTCACATGCGGAGTCCCGCAGGGGTCCTCGCTTAGTCCCACCCTGTTTAATGTTTATATGGCCCCTCTGGAAGATGTTGTGACCCCCTATGGGATCAAGGTTGTCAACTATGCTGATGACACCCAACTTGTCGTCTCCCTCTCCCAGCTAGACAAACATCCAGACAGCCTGAGGAACTGTCTCCAGGACATCTATTCCTGGATGTGCGAATCCTCCCTTAAATTGAACGGTGCCAAAACCGAAATTATGCTCCTGGGTAACAAATGGTCCTCAATCCCCGCCGCGGTGTGGCCAGACACCTTTGGCGAGATTCCCACTCCTAAGACCCAAGTCAAAACGCTAGGCGTCTGGCTTGAACCAAGCCTCACCATGAAGACCCAGGCGACCAAGACCTCTGGAACATGCTTTGGCCTCTTGCGGTCTACCCGCAAGATCCTCCCCCTCCTCCCCCCGCTCTCCAGGAAGCTGCTGGTTCAAGGGCTCATCCTAGCCAGACTTGATTATAGCAATGCCGTCTACCTTGGTGCACCGGAGTTCACCCTCGCCAAACTCCAACGGGCACAAAACGCTGCGGCTAGGCTCATAATGGATCTCCCCCCTAGAGCCTCTGCCAAACCGGCCCTCAAGGCCCTTCACTGGCTCCCTGTCCGCCAGCGAATTGAGTTTAAAGCAATGTGCACCAGTCATAAACTCATTAATGGTGCCGGCCCGGCCGCCCTGAAAGACCTTGTCGCCCCTTACAAAGCCTCAAGGTCTTTGCGCTCGGACGATGAGCATCTGGCCATCGTCCCTAAATTTAAGAAGGCTCGTACCGGCGGCCGCCGCTTCTCGGTCAAAGCCTCTTCAGGGTGGAACGCACTGCCTCGCCACCTGCGTCTAGAACCCTCCCACGCCCTATTCCGAAAAAAACTAAAGACTTTCCTATTCCCTAAATAGTCATCCGGTCCCCTCCTCCTCTTGGATGTTGTAACTTTATAGCGCGGGGATGCCTCCGGGTCACCAGGCGCTTTATAAATTTATAAATAAATAAATAAATAAATAATGTACTAAGAAACATATAAAAGGCATGTAAGCTACCGAGTGAAGTATCAGACTCCTCTGTCTTGTCTTTGACTGGCTTTGGGCTCTGTTCCATAGCCCGGGCTATTGAAATAAATCTGGGTTCCTCCTGCAGACGAAGGCTCCTGTGTCTCCTTTTACTACGTATGAAGGGTATGGAAGATTTGGGCGGTTCCCCCGCCGCCGAGACCCTGTAAGTGGGTAAATCCGGTTCTTCAAAAGTGTGGTCTTGCCTTTAATATTAGATACTTTACAGATTTACACCTTTCAGTAATGCATCAGAGCAATGAGGGAGTGCCTTAGACCAACAGAGATCAGATCTCACAGGGCCTTGTCATATCATCTTAAGAAGGGCATGTGCCATTGGCATAACGTGAGAAAATTCTGGTGGCATGCACCAGAGCTGAGCCATCTAGGGTAGGAGGCCCCGTGTGCTTCTGTGATGTGCGTGTGTCTTGTGCACCTCACCAGGTGTGCCTGGTGTGCCCACTGCAGTGCTGATGCTGGGATGAGGCATTTTCACTGAGATGAGCAACTTTCAGCAGGATGGCTCAAAGGGGTCTTTATTATGGTCCATGGTGTAGTTCTTGGATGCTTGCTGAGGCGCACTAGTTCATGCAAGTGTTTCTGGGGTCATCGTTCTTGTATTAGGGGGAATAATATGGGGACTATTTTTAAGGGCTTAGCGGGTTGAATGTGAATTGGCAATTGACCTGTTCTGTTCTTGAGGAGATCATATGTTTGTTCACCCAACCAGTCATAATCCTTTCAATGAGACCTATCAGTCTTTGCACACTTGACTGCCATTCCATTCCATTCTATTTCATGAATTGTGTAAATGCAGTTTAGAGTTTTCATTTTTTTGCATACTAGGGTTGTGTGACTCAGTAATCATCTGCAGGTGATTTGGAGACTCATTCAACAGGATCCTCAGTATTCACCTCGTAAGAGTTTTAACCAATAAACAAACATACTCAAACACAGATAGATGTACTGTTACCATCTATCATGTGCTTGCAGACCTGTTTGGTAGAGTTTCCCACATGCTATGAACTGGTAGAGTGGGTTTCGAGTTACCAGTCCCAAACAGGCACTACAAATTATTGTACCCCAATTTTAGAGCTGATGTTTACTGGTATGGAGTGTTTTAATGAAATGAGTTTCATTCCACCTGGCTCACGAGCAATTTTATGACACATTACTAGAATCTCGTCTCAGGCAGGCTACAGTATTTTAGCTTTGATAATATATTTTACACTATCCATTTAGAAGCTGAGGGTAAAATAATGTTTTAGGGATTCACATAAATTACCAGACTTGTTGGGATTAGGCATGCACAAGAGTTTCGCACATTTCAAAACATGGGTATACTTTTGTGTAATACCCATGTTGTAAACGTTATCACCCACCATGCGCAGTGTCTTCTCCAGAAAAGGACACCACCCAGAACAAGATGTATTTCCTCAGCGGTGCGGGTGGAGACCTAGGTAGAGCGGTGTGTGTATATGACACACACTTTAATTCATAAAGGAGGATTAAAAGAGGCTCCTACATCTGGTGTGATGTCAAAGTACACACTTTCTAAGAGGCAAATGCTTTGTAGTCAGTGGAGCATTAGCATCATGGAGCTCCCTGTTGTGGCTTCGGATACACTTGTCTCTTGCACCTGAAGAGATGTAGAAGGAGGTGATATCTGTCTGTGTTTTCTCGATAAAGAGAGCAAGGCAGACTTGTCGCAAGAACATTTTAGGAGACGTTAGGATATGTCATGCATGGTCCTTGTTGTCCTTGAGACAGCCACTGCCACATTTTAGGAGACACCATGAGATGTCATGCATGGTCATTGTGTCCCTGAGATGGCCAGTCCCACATTTTAGGAGACACCAGGAGATGTCATGCATGGTCTGGTGTCACTGAGATGGCCAGTCCCACATTTTAGGAGACACTAGGAGATGTCATGCATGGTCTGGTGTCACTGAGATGGCCAGTCCCACATTTTAGGAGACACCAGGAGATGTCATGCATGGTCTGGTGTCACTGAGATGACCAGTCCCACATTTTAGGAGACACCAGGAGATGTCATGCATGCTCCTTGGTGTCCCTGAGATGGCCACCGCCACATTTTAGGAGACAGCAGGGGATGTCATGCATGGTCATTGTGTCCCTGAGATGGCCAGTCACACGTTTTAGGAGACTCCAGGAGATGTCATGCATGGTCTCGTGTCCCTGAGATGGCCACTGCCACATTTTAGGAGACAGCAGGAGATGTCATGCATGATCCATGGTGTTCTTGAGATGGCCACTGCTACCTGTGGATCTTGGGGGCTTTTAGGAGATAGTGTTGGGATGAAGTTTGATAAACTGGTGAGCGCTGTTCCTTTCCTTACTCCTCTGGTGAAGCCAAGCCATGGGTCATAGGAATGGGGGTCTGTGAGCGCTCCACGCAGCACTACCTTCCCTTCGATTAGAGTGCACTATGAGACTACAGCAGATGTAGTGTCCAGCAGAGCCCAGAGTAAGCCACAAGTCTAGGTACCATGAAGGAAATGAAGCATGGATCTTATTCAAGGAGAAAGGTTGATGTAGGTGCACAATGTTTTTTTCCCCTGACTGACTCTCATTGCAAAAGCCTGACTTTATTCTTATATTCGATTCTCTAATCAGAAAGCTGAGAGCATCAGGTTCTGAGATATGCCTGAGAGTGTAGTGCCTGGCAGTCATCAGTCATCATGTCTCCAGGAGGTTTTTCCTGGTGCTGAACCCCCACCCATCTTAAGTATATGATTTCTTGGGGACCATGCCACTGGCTGGTATGGCTGTAGAAGACCTAGTACACCCACCAACGTTTAGATACCCAGAGGGTCTCCACATCAGCAGCAATCTTTGTGAGACATGGAGCAGAGGAGAAAGTAGAATAACTCAACTCACCGGGGCTCAGATTTTGTGTGTCAGCAGTAAATGGTTGGTGCATTTGGAGTCACCACTGTGAGCTACCAAGGTAGGTAGACAAGTCATGATACTGAGCGGACACATGACCAGGTTGCAAGCCTCCTCCTGCATGGGGCAACGTTAAACCAGGCCACTCTGCCAAGCATGCTTGGAAATGGTGTTGATGAAAGGTGACTTATTTCTTTCCTACCACACACATTTGCATATTTAGTCAATCTCTCTGTCACTCCTCCTTTTGCATCTCTGTAGACATCAGTTACTGGTAATGTGGTCTGTGCTCATCATAGTTCACATTACACTCTTGGTTTGTCTCAAGTTACTACGTAATTTTTAGGGGTGTCCAAAGCTGAGCAGAGTAGAAATATAATATGTAGGTGCCGCATGAATGATCCCACCACAACTGAACCACAGACACCTACCTGTTTGAGGCATAAGGTTCTGCATGAAGTTCACAGGGAAGGAATTACAGAGTAGTGTCGTGCAGTTGCTTTAGACATTTGTAATGGTTACTTCACCTGCACGCATCTGAGGACATCCATGTGCCAATAATTTGGCTTATTTGCTTATTGTTCTCGATTGTTCGCTCCATCGACTCCTCTTAAGGTTTGAGTGCACATATTGGGGTATAACCGAACCTAGTAAGAGTTTGCGTGGTGTTGTGCATTGCTCAAATAGACTTGATAGTGTAAGCAATAGATGAGGGACATCTCCTATCCAGAATTCACCAAATATCTATTGCAGACTGTTTGCCTATTGTGGTCTGGACATTTGTGTGAAACATCTGGGATCCTGGGTAATATATCTATGTATCTGACTAAAGGATGCACAGCTGACAGGATGGCTGCTAGAGTTCAGTGCTCACTGCATACAAATGCCATGACCTGAAAGTGATGAGTTTGAATCAAGGCATCTGCATGATTGGACACGGTCAGGAAAATGTGACCGTATTTCCTTGGATTGGTTTCTCATTGCAGCTCAAACGTTTTTCAACTCTCCTGCATCACTCATAAATCCGTGCCCACTGGCTTCCCAGCACATCTGTCCCAGAAGCTTCCTCTTCTTGGGTGAAGAGCATAATGTGCTGAGACTGCACTCTCATCTATGGAAATTCCTTATCTAAAACATCAACAACACACTTCACCACCCCTTCTCAGGCGGTGCCGCAAGGATGGGGAGCTGTGTCCCTGTGAATAGCAGGAGATTTGCTTCTTGTGAAAGGTTAAACGGTGGACTACAGCATCTGCTGTGGACAAGCCAGTGCTCGGAATGTGGTCCAGACTCTGCTGTCTTATGTAAGGATAGAACTTAGATTAGGAGAAGTATTCTGTCTTTATTCTGATTGGATCAGACATTTTAGCATCCTAGTAAGAATACTTGTTTATGTATATTTTATATATTTATGGCATAAAGGCAGGGACACACCAGTCAGTGAAGTTATGCAGTCTTGGTAAGCCTCTACTCTTGTCCAATCACTAAGATTCTTCAGTCTCTTCTCAACATGCTTAAGAGGTTTCACCTGAATCCACTGACGTCACTGGATTACCTGCACCACACCTCTCGTGGAGCACTCTCTCAGAGTTGTATTAAACTGATAATAAAGAAATACATAATTCCCAGCAAGGCAGACTCAGCCTCCTATACTTCCGAGGTCAGTAAATTGAGCTCCATAAGTCAGACCACAGTAGCATCTGTAAAATGGTTTGCAATCACAGAAGTGTGATATTAAGTAGCAAGTACAAAAACATTTATTGATACTTTTGGCTCCTTCTTTGTTGGTTATGGCTGTCTATTTAGACCAACCCTAGCATCAGTACAGCTGAGTCTGCGAAAAAGTAACTATGCTAATAGAAAAAAGCACAATTTCACAAGTTGGATACACCACTGGTTACTGATAGTATGTGAACTCTACAGAATGACAGTGGATCACTGAGTCCTAGGTGCATTGATCCGTCTTGGGAGTGACCATTGGTCATCCTACCATGATTATCACTTAATCAATACGTCAACAGAGGTAAAATCCAGCCCTCTGATGACATCCCAACCTCCAATTTGCTGCTAAGGAATTAGGGTAATGAAAAGTAGTGTAAAACACTGAAAACAAGCATGGTTGTCAGATTTCTGGCTTCTCCTACTGATGTATATCTTTACCATATAATATCCATTGTTTTGGATACTAGCAGCCAATCAGAAACGTACCTGAGGCATGTAGGCAGATCATCAGCTGCATAGACAGGGACTCTGCTGTCAAATCACCCCTAAGGCTATTAATTCTACTTGTTCTTGGGGTCTGGTGGTCACCACTTTTATCCTGTTTTGGGAGCCTGCTGAGACAAAGCCCCACAGGATTCTGAGATCCTGGAAAATAACAGACACGCTTACAGATCACATCAGTTGCCCTCTGAGGGTTGCACCATGGAGCAGGTAGTTTGCTCTGATGCTCTGAGGCAATTTCGTCTGTCTCCCTGGTAGCCTCAAATCCCTTCAGATCAAGACAACCTCTGAGATTGCTAATCAGTAGCTGCCTCTGTAACATGTTTCATCACTAATCACCCGATGCAGCGCAGTGCCACGAGTCGATAGCACCAGAGTCATGTCTGTGATTGCATCTTTTAAAACAAATAGTTTTTTTTAATTCAACCCTTTTACCTCAAAGGAAATGGGACTGCGTTTAAAAAGAAACTTTAACTTTCTTTGCTTGTTTATTCTGGATCATTTCTTTCTCTTCAACAAACTTTTTTGTTTTTTACATTCACAAAGGGGGAGGCATCTCAAGGTTACTCTTTGGCAAATGCATTACTACCTCCTTTGAGTTGTTGTAAGATATCAATGTTTTGCAAATGGATTTTCATCAGAAAAAATTGGCCAATAATATGCAATCTGGTATTAGGAAGTGATGCCTATACCATGCCCCGTAACCGTTTCTCCTACAATGGGACTAGTACATAAGAAAAAGTATTCAATGATCACAAACGTCTAACTGGAGTGTTGTAGGAACTACTTAGGAATATGGACTAGGACATTGCAAGCGCACCCTGCTGAACTGGATGCTGATACTTGATCTGATATGGAAAGTTGACCCTTGTGCCTTTCTGGAGTAGTTTAATTTAGCAGCTAATGGATAGATCTAAAGAGGGGGATTGGAGACCAAAACTAAATACATAGGGGGTCATTAGGATGACGGGCGGACTTAGTCCGCCCGTCATCCTAGCGGGGATTGGGACTGCCCGCCATAAGGGCGGGGGTCCCGTGGGGGGAATTAGGATGTGCCCGCCACAGTGGCGGGCACATCCTGCATTTCTAGCATTGTGGCGGGTGGTGCTCTCAGCTAGAAATGCATTTCAGCATTTGCATAAACAAAGCGGCAGGCACCACGCGGTGCCTGCCGCTTTGTTTATGCAAATGTGGGGGGGGGTACCACAGTCCCCCACCCTTGTGCAGCCCCCATGGGGGGCACAATGGGTACTTCCTGCCCTCGATGTAATTCATTAGAGGCAGATATTATCCATATCTTCGCTGCCTGTCCCCATTTACATACTTTATTAAAGACATTGAGATCTTTCTGGATAGGTCATTAGGTATGCAACTAACCTTAACTCCTACTTGGATACTCATGGGGATAGGTCCAGAGGGGAATAACCTGCAGAAGGAATTCATGTTTATGGCTACGGCAGTATACAGGCTGACCATAGCCAGGGCATGGTTAGATAAAAATACCCCGGTTATGCGTATTTGGTTGGCAAATTTACTGGCCACCTATAATTTAGAGAAATCTATATATGCACGGAAAGGCAGGAGGGGAAGGTTGCGAGGCCTAAAAATCTGGGAGCCTATAGCTAGATGGAAGTACAGGTTGCAGGTACCGATTATAGGTTGGGCTGGTCTTAAATCAAATTGTGTTAAATTGTATATTATGTTTTCTGATTGCTGCTCGCTATTACCTTTTGTTTTATCTTTCTTCCTCCCTGCTGTCATCAGAACTTACTACGCTATAATGTATTGTATTTAATTGATTACTGAAGGTGAACTAGAAGGAATATGTACTGTATATATATAATGATAGTGGATGAAGCACTGAAAAGACATAAAATGTAAAACGTACAATCTGTGTAAAAGGAAGAAAATAAAAAGATATTTTAAAAAAAAAAAGGAATATGGACTAGGACATTGCAAGTGCACCCTGCTGGACTGGATGCTGATACTTGATCTGATGTGGAAAGATTGTGGTCGTCGGCTTCCCCTGTAAAGCATTGCCCTGCGTGTGAGGATAGGGGGGAAAACGACCTGCATGTGGTCTTTTTTTGCCCAGCCTACAGGGCAGCCAGAAAGTACTGGCTGCTTCCGCTGATAAGGAACATGGGTGGCAGGGAATATGCACCAATGTACAGGATTTTAAAAACTGATGTTACTGGCCCAACTGTTTTCGCACTTTCTAAGTTTTTCACCAATGTGTGGTATACACGAAACCGTTTTTTAAAAAATGTTGGGTAGTGTCTAAAACATTTTTCAAACCCTTTATAAAGTTGTTTAACCCTGTACAGACTTGTTTACACATGTATTTAATATTTTACCTGTAATGATATTCTCACATGTGTTTTTCTTCTTGTATTGTGTATCTTTTATGACCAAATGGTCGAAATAAAGATTGGAAATGAAATGAAAAAATGATATGGAAAGTTGACCCCTGTGCCTTTCTGGAGTAGTTTCATTTAGCAGCTAATGGATAGATCTAAAGAGGGGGATTGGAGACCAAAACTAAATACATAGGGGGTCATCCTAGCGGGGATTGGGACCACCCGCCATAAGGGCGGGGGTTCTGTGGGGGGCATTAGGATGTGCCCGCCACAGTGGCGGGCACACCCTGCATTTCTAGCATTGTGTCGGGTGGTGCTCTCAGCACCGCCCACCACAATGCTAGAAATGCATTTCAGCATTTGCATAAACAAAGCGGCAGGCACCGCGCGGTGCCTGCTGCTTTGTTTATGCAAATGTGGGGGGGTACCACAGGTACCCCCCGTGTGCAGCCCCCACCCCTCCTTCACTCTGGGGGCCCGCAGGGGGCCCCGAGAGTGAAGACCGCATGCCTTTCCGTGGCGGGATTGCTGCCACGGAAAGGCATGACTGACAGCCCATACACCCGACATCGCCCGACATCGCCCGACATCGCCCGACATCACCCGACATCGTAATGGGCCCCATAGTATTGAATTTTCAATGATGATGGAATATTCACACTTGTTGTTACTTGGTAAAAAACAGCAGCACTGTAAGCATAACATATTAAACACAATGCTTCATGTTACACTTCTGTCATTTCAAATAATAAATGAACCAATGATCTAGATCAACACATCCCTGAATCAATGAGAGCTGCCCTAACAATGCTCAAATTTAGCAAATAGTTGAAGACACGCCTCTTTAACGATCAGTACATCATGAAGGTTAAGAAGGAACCAGCTACCTTCCAATCACAAGCTCACTGCACTTATGCCTTTGACCCTGCACTGGGCTCCACTGTCCCCTGTCTGGACATATCCTATGCATACATTACATATGCACATACATTCATAAAAGGTGTTACATTTCAGTGGAAACTCAAGACACTGCTCTAGGAAGGATGAACGGCTGTTTCAGACTCAATAAGATTCAACTGGTGAGTTACAGAGATTTCTGATGTTTCAGCAGTGAATATTTAACTTACTGAGAATGAGCAACATTTTACTAACACATATACAGTGGTAGAATGTTTAAACAAACTGTAGCCACCACCCAGTACAAATATATAAACAAATAATAAAGTATACAATGTAGCAACATGGAGTATCGAGATTGGAGTCATAATGCTCTTTTTGCAATAATCAAAAGGATTTTAATTGCTGTTCTAATAAAATACAGTTTAAGATCATCTGTCATTAGAAATAAAGACTTATGTAAAGCAGGTGAGAGGATGTGATAACTGAAACACTTGTGCCAGACCAGGCATAAGCCCTCCTCCCATTCCTGTTTACATTTCTCTGCATTCTGGGGCTAGTAGTAATTTTTCACTATGTTATGTTATGTGTACTTGCAGAGTGTGGCTAACTACCCATATTGGTATCCAGGTTCTGAGTAGGGCAGGCCTGAGGGGAGAGGAGGAGGTCATGCCTGTTTGGTTTGGAACAGACATATCTTGAGGTTCCTTAGAAAGTCCATGAAGGAGGGGAGGTTCTGAGGTGTTGTGGGAGGTCGCTCCAAATCTTGGCTGTGAGTTATGAGAAGGAACGTCATCCCCATCTGGTATGCTTGATGCAAACGAGCGGTGCCCTTGTCTGGGATACAGACCTGAGGTGTCGGGTGGGTTGGTGACAGTTGAGACGGTGGTTGATGTAAGCTGGGCCAGTGTTGTGGAGAGCTGTGTAGCTGTGAGTGAATAGATAGAACTTTTATCTTTCCTGGACTGTGAGCGAGTGGAGAATGTTGAGGTGAGAAGAGATGCTATTTTGCAGGATGTTGAGATGAGACTGGCAGTGGCGTTCTGGGTGGTTTGGAGTTGGCAGAGGATATGGGCTGGGATTCTGATGTGGAGGATATTTCCACAGTTAAGTCTACTTATGATAAGAGCCTGGATGACTGTTTGTCTGGTGAATCACTTGAAAATATTGTGTAGCATTCGCAGGATGTGGAAGCATGATGAGGCAACAGTGGTGATCTGTCTGTCATGGAGAGGTTAGTGTGCAGAATTATTCTGAGGTTCTTAGCATGGTCCGCAGAGGTGGTTGGGGGCCAAGTCCTGAGGTTCCAAAAGAGGTGTCCTAGACGGAGAGGTTGCTGTTGAAGATTAGGAATTCTATTTTTTTCTGAGTTGAGCTGGATGCAATTGTGTTTCATCCAAGCAGCAACGTTGTTTATGAAATAGTGACATTTTCTATAGCGCGTGCTAGGTGAGTTGGTAACGGAGAGAATGAGTTCTGTATCGGCGGTGCTGGATACTATGTTGAATATAAATGTAGGAATGTGGGACTACACGTACGAGAATACAAATAAAAATATGGTGGTTTCATCTTCATTTAGAGAGACAGGAATATATATGTGGACAGGTACTATATTTAAAACCCCACAGCCCCAGGCACTGCAACCTCACGGGGCAAGTCTCTACAATTCCAGTGGGGAGCCAAACGTGGCCCTGGGCCAACCCCTGTCCTGTGGTGCCCATCCCTGTACACGGCTGTCACGGGGCCCTTTGTAATGGCTATAGCAAACTGTTCTCGCTTTTACAAAGCAAGAGCATTGAAAATGCCCTTGCTTGCTGAAAGTGAGCACAATTGCTTTTACACACATGGAGTTGCATGTTAGTAGCCCCCTATGTGTAAAAGCAATGCCGGATCCAGCAGGCTAACTATAGCTTATGCCCCCACTTGGCACTGCTTATGACCTCACATATTACATCACTCAAGACATGGCCAGTGACATCACTGATGACATCCCAAATTACATCACAGATGAGATCATCAAGTGAGTGTAAGTCTTTTTAAGGGTCTATGGGTGCTCAACATATATACTAACCTACTACAAAAGTAAAATTATTGTCCTAGGTGCACTACTACTGAGTGATACTACTTCTAACATATACTGTGGGACTGTATGTTTCCTGGTGTGTATGGGTGTGTAAGTGGCTGTGTAGGTATATTAGTGGGTTTGTAAGTAGCCGTATGTCAGTGGCTCTATGGGTGAGTGAGTGGAAGAGTGACAGGCTCTATGGGGGTATGTGGGTATGTAAGTGGCCATATGGGTAAGTGAGTGGCTATTTGAGTGGGTGTCTGGTTAAGTGAGTTATGTGTGAGTGGCTGTTTTGGAGAGTAAGTGTCTGTGAATGGCTGTATGGGTGAGTGAGTAGATGTGTGAGTGCTTGAATGGATGTGTGAATGGGTATGTAAGTGGTTGGGTGGGTGAGTGAGTAAGTGTGTGAGCATTTGTATGAGTAAGCAAGTGTCTGTATTGAGAGGCTGTAATGGTGAATGAGTGGGTTGCTGAGTGACTGTATAAGTAAATAAGTGGATATGTGAGTGGCTGTACGGGTGAGTGACAGGTTGTGAGAGGAGCTGTATGTATGAGTGAATGGTTGTGTGAGTGGCTACATGAATGAGTGAGCAGGTGTGTCAGTGCCTCTATGGAGGAGTGAGTCAGTGTGTGAGTACTGTTATAGGTCTGTGAATGGGTATCTGAGTGGTTGTGTGGAAGTGGGAGTGCAAGAGGTTGTATGGGTATGTGACTGGGTATGTGAATGGTTCTATCGATGCTGCCATTTGAGATGTCATCTGTGATGACACTGATCATGTCATGCGTAATGTAAATGTGAGGTCATATGCAGTGCTTTGCGGGATGTAAGTTATAGTTAGCTCAGGCAACTAAACTTGCTGAATTTCATTGGTATTTCTTGGATCAATCCTGAGCATGCGCATTATTGGACTCGTATATGTTATACAGATATATAAATACAGGCACTAAATGAAAACCCCAAAGTACACAAATATAAACCTGAACCACTCAGCATGTGCACAGCCAACGATGATGTGTGGTCCGGGTAGCCACACTGGGAGCAATGTCTGTTGCCTACTGGACTGCATCATCTGCAATCGTGACTCGATCTGAATTGTGAGCCCTGCTGTCCGCAGTGTAGATTGAAGGCAGTAGTTATCACAGACATAACTGTGTGGTGCTGTGCTTCTGGGTTCGAAGGGGGCCGGCATCGAGGAGGCTGGTGGTCACAGCGGTGGCCTCATGGCAAGGTGAGGGCCACCACCCTGGCAGATGTGTTGGCCTTCCGGGAAGTGAACCACGCCCAGAGCCCTGGCCTATCAATTCACACTACTACGATGGAGTAGCGCACATCGAGCCAGCCCACTCTACTTATGCTTACGGGGTGGATGACACAACTACATGGCCGAGATCTTCCCCACTGCCCGAGGTAACATGGTTGTGTCCACTGTCCACAACACTACAAGCACCAGCAGTATATGTCCACATGGAGAGGTCTGTGGTCTGAATAGTGAGGTCTGTCCAGCACATCACCGGCACACTTGGCATTGTGTGCATTCTTATTCATGGGTGACTTGCCTCCTTCACACATACTTGGTTCCCACCTCTCCCAACATTCAGCTAATATGTGGGGCCATGCCATTTTCAGAACGTCAGCTGTCTTGTTCTGCCTTGGTGGTAGTCGGGGCGGGGGGTCCGGGGGGTGGTGGCAGTGGGTGTTGTGTCCCTCTTGTGTTGGTCTTCAGATGTGGCTCCCTTTCATACTGTAGGTACTCGTCCTGCTTTACACCAGTAAAAGACAGGTGTCAAATTCCTACTGCTAAAGCGTCTTATCGCCTGTTTTTGGATCGCATCGCAGATTTGGCTGGTCGTTGAAAATATCGGGAAGTGGTGTTTTTGTGTTTTTTTGCAGGAGAACGGCTACTCATTCATTAGCATTAGTTGTCGCTCTCATCCGTGGAATTTTTTTTGTGAAAGCTATCACTGGAAAACTGGTGATATCGGCAGTTTGCATCAGGTTGAGAATGGAACAATAATTCTTTTGCCACTTTTGCTGCGCTAAAGTGCAGATAACTCATCGATAAGTCCTTGAAAATATGCCACATTGTATTTTTAATTTTTTCATCTGGTTACGCGCACCCAGCTGCTTTTTTTTTATATGACTTTTTTGGCCCGGGGGGTCCTTGTGGGATCCCCTGAGCTGGCCTAGGGGGTCAGGGAGTTTGTACCCTGTCCACTTTTCTTGTTTGTTCAAAAAACTTTTATTGTGATTTGCATGTAGCTACAACAAACTCTTAATAAACACAAGGGTTCATTTTAGAGCCAACCTATAACCCAACGGTGGAGACTAATCGCCGAGTTATCGGCAGGTTAGCGCAGCAAAAGTGGCGAAACAATTATTACCCTCTTCTCAAGTTGGTGCACCCTGTCACATTGCCCACAGGCTGACGGTACCAACACAGCGGACAACCAACATCCCTCAGCAGACAAAGCTGGTGGCTGTGCTGCACTTGTTGGCCTCTGGTACCTTTGAACCAACAACTGCCAGAGTCAGAGGAGTCTCACAGCCAGCCCTATTAAACATCCTAAGACATGTTTTGGATGCATGTCCACAAAAGGAACGGCGGGCCCCTGTATCCGCACCACACGCTCGTCCCAATTCGTACTCTTCCTGCGTAACCAACCCCAACCCCAGCCATTGCATTGCACCTGTGTTCTCCATATCCAAGAATGTGGTTTCTGAAATTGGTGTGTGCCAGGTCATGAAGTCCAGTAGTCAACAGTAGCGGAAAAACAGTACTTTATTACAAAAACATAAATTAACTACACATAAACATCAAACAACGAGTGACATTCCTAATGGGGAACATCATCAGGGCAACTTGTGGATCCAAATAACTGCAGATCCTCTGGGAAATCCCAAAACATTTCAAGATTCCGAAAGTCCAGATTCAGAAACCTGTTATATAAATGGTTACAATGGTCAAGCGTTAGTATGGCAACATACATAATCTGGCACAATGTATTGCACTTGGACATATGAGAATGGTTACAGGTATGATCAATCCTGCACAAAAAGAGTGTAACAGAAGTTTGTGAGGTTGTAACGTTCATAGGAAAGAAAAGGAAGGTTAGGACCACACAAACTTCTGTTACAGTCTCATTATGCAGGATTTATCATACATATACGCATCACTGTTCGTTTCAGCTTGATACACCTGCAGATTCACTTCACCCACACTGTGCTGGAACAGCTGGAGCCCAAGCAAGGTAACCACGCCATACAGTCTTCCCAAACATGTTGGGGCAATTAATTGCACAGATGTACTACTTCCTGCCGACACTGCACACAATCACTGCAACAGAAACCACACACATTCTAACAATGTGAAGTCAAAACTGGACCATCGGGGCCTGTACACTAATGTTGTTGCAAACTTCCAAGGCAGTATGCATGATTTCTACATCTTCCACAAGCACCCCAGCCCTAGTCCCCAGACCGGTCCGCCGCCCAGCAATGACTGCCTGACCCTGCGCACCCAGACCTCAATGTCTCCAAGAGGGCCCACCCCATGCCAGAGCAACATCCTCAGCAGTCGCTGAATTCCATGGCATAGGCCTCCAGCGCATCCTGCTGCACCGTGTCGTGTTTGTACAGCCTGCTGCCTTTGGTGTACACGCGGTCCAGCTGAGCTCACAATTCAAATCGGGTCTTGATTGATTGCCCGGATGGGGTATCGAGGCCTACGCATCATCGCAGGCTGCACACACGCTCAGCTCTGGTGGCACTAACTCAGTGCAGCTCAAGTCATCGCCACGTAGTGGGATGCCTGTGTTGGCCAAAATGCCTCAGCTGCCACTAACTCTGTGCACCTCAAGTCATCGCTATGTAGCGGGAGGCCCTTGTTGGGTTAAGTGCCTCGACTTCCACAGACTCTGGGTACCTCAAGTCATCAATACATGGCGGGAGGACCATGTCCGCCAAAGTGCTTCGGGTGTCACCAACTCTGTGTACCTCTGTAGTGTAGTTCCTATTTTCACAATAGGCTCTGCGCATTGGAATAATATCTTCAATAGTATAGACGTAGGACTGTGGTTAACTAGGTCTTCTACTGACGATATTAGACTTAAAGTTATGTGTGCCAGCTAGCTCAGAGTTCACTAGAAACTTTCTCGAATAGGCAAGGAGGAGTTTAACCTCCCTGGATAGACAAGAAGGGATTTGGTTTCTGACAACCATAGAACATAACAACTTTGCTCCCCCTAATCAAGAGTATATCTCTAGAGTCGTGTGAAAACAAAAGACAACTTATTTTACTCAGTCAGTACGTGCATTCTTAGTTTCACCAGATTTGTAGAGAAAAGGAAGAGACGGGCGTGTTCAATAAAAAGGTGTTATTTATTGATAAGTCTCTTTTCTCGTACAAGAGAAATGAATCGCTATTATTGCAATACTTATAGTTAAGTACAGTGCATACAGTAAAAGCAGAATTATAAAATAATACTGTAAAAGCATTGATATGGTTTCTTAGCCATATGATACTTTAAAATGGATAAAATAGATACATACATATATACATTGACTAATCGTACTCAACTGGTGCTTCTAACTACGCCTACCCCAGTGTACCTGACCTAAGCCTAATACGTGGGTGGGAGTAGATAAGTAGCAGTTTAAGTTAAGTTTGCTTTGCCAAGGGTCTGACTCAAGAATTCTCTGTAAGGGGTTATTCAGTTCAGTACCTGGGATTTAGAAGGCTGGCGGGCTGGTATCTCTATCTCAGGACTTGATATCCCAGCTGCCTGTGAGGGCGGCTGGAAACGCCGGAGCTGGATTTCTCGGCAAGAGAAAAGGCAGCGTCTCTCTCTCAGCGCGTCAAAAGGGAGGGGCAGCGTCCGTGGGCTTTTTTTGCATCAGCTGGGCTCCTCGGCAAGTCGCGCTGCTCCAATCTCGTCACCACCGTGTGTTTGCTTAGGGCAATGTCGGTATTATTTATACCTGAAAGGTGCCGAGATTGACGTAAGGATGGACATAAATATGTCAATAAGGATGTCATAAGAACTGGTCGTTCTTACATTCTTTACTGGAGTTCTTGGCTAAATCAAAACAATAGCTGCGGGGGATTTCCCAGGTTGCTGGAGGTTTGATTTGTTTTGAGAACTCGGTATGCTTTCTAGGGGGGCTGGAGGGATAGTGCTTGCCTAATGTGATAGCATGCGCTATGACCTAATCAGAAAACGGGTTTCTGTGCCGTTGTATGGCCACTAGTGATTTATTAACCGGACAAGGGTCAGAAACAGGAATATCGATACAGTTCCCATAGTAAAATACATTACACCCACTCCACGGAATCTATGTCTATATTTACTAACCTAAGCATAGTAAACATAACTTAATAGTGTAAGTGTACACGAAACCACCCCAAAATACATTAATTTGTACCTAAAAAATGGTTTTGCGCAATACATGAAAATGAGTATAGCTACTGTATGCATTTAAGCAGTGTAATCATTCAAAGAGGATGCACATTATTATATCAGCATGAATGATTTGCGAAAATAACACATGAAATGGCTCTTAATACAGAAGAAAAATTGCAAGACCACTTCCTCACATAAAATATAATTCTACTTGTAAACAACCTAGAGGTCGAGGTAACGTTTTCTAGAGGTACCTAAAAATAGAAGTTTTCTGTTCTCTAAGAATAGTTTTACTTTAAGCAGAAGATAAGTGCCCAAAAAAAATGTAAATATTTTGGTTTTGGAAAAAAAGTTCTACTTTTCTTGCAAAAAACTGGATTAAATTCTTAGTGGCTTTGTTATCAAAGTTTGAAGGCCAAATTCAGAGTTCAGGGAACGCTGTGTGCACGTTGCTTAAAGTCATTCCTTTTGTTCTGGTGAAAACATCATATCATTAAGATGTTCGAAAAAACAGTCAACAGCTTCTGGTGAGAGTTCGACTAGGTTGGAAAATGACGCTACCATGCAGTCATGAGCATGATTGCTTTCAGTGATGGTTTGATCAGCATAGCTGACAGAAGGTCGTACCTGATCGATGCTGCTTTTATCTTGTACTTCACTACCCTTCAATCGTAGTGGTGAAGTCTCCACGAATGCCGTCATCAGGATAGGTAGCCGCTGGGGACAGCACAATGCATGAGCCTTAACTGGACTCAACAAAGTCTCTGCATCCAATGGTACTTCTGATTGTAGTGTGAGACAGGTGTCCAACACGCATTCTTCGCCGCATAGCATGCACCTTAATACAGGCATAACACAATTCTGCCACAAGGGTCTGAATGAAAGAAACCAGGTCATATTTAAATCTCGTAGCCGTGCTAATCCAAGGACTTTAGTTATTCGGTCCCGGTAGCGGATAGCTAGGATTGTTTCTTCCATTGTTGCTGGAGTCATGTCTGTGACACGGTTTGCCATAGCGAAGCAAAAGTAGCAAAAATAGGACGCCTGCTACTAGTCCCAACAGGAGAGGAAGTCCGCCAAAGATGGAATGGACGAAGTAAGGAAAAATACCCAGGATGGCTTTGAATGGGGTCAAAGCGCCTGAAAAAACTGTCTTAAATACACTTGCGATACCACTTGTATCAGAAATATTTAAGATTTCGTTTAGCATTTCTGCGAAGTGTAGGGGGCTATTTGTTGATAACAGTGAATGAATCTCTGCCGTTGTCCTTGCAACTTGGAGATCATACGTTTCTTTTGATGACGTCAACTGGGTTGGCGTCTGTAGGAGCACAGTCTTCATTCTGCTTAAAGTATCAATTCGAATAGAAGAGATTTTCAAACTGGGCCATAACCTTGCCTCCCTGTCTGGAGCATCATTCGGGAACAATACCCTTTCACAGCACATGACCCTGGTAGTCACGCTTACGAGATAAGGTTTTCCTGGCAGCAGGCTGCAACATCTGTGATCTACAATTAGAATGTAACTCCTGTTCGAAAGTCTTCTATAGAATGGTTCTATTTGTGTTGCAGGTGTGCCTAGCTGGTGACATGAAAGGTTATTTGAAGTCCCTTCACAGGCCCCATGCAAACTTATACCCTGACACAGAAGTATACCACTTAGTGATTTTGCACAATTATTGCCACTAAGAAATACACTCTGTCCTTTATTACTGACACATGTGTGTGTATAGGGCAAGTTCCATGTTGATTTAATGTATCCTTTACCCAACCTTTCATACTGGCCTGCCTGTATATATTTTTGGCAGTATTGAAACTGGAAAGTCGTTATCGGAATATTTATTATCCCATGTATTATCCATTCAATGACAGGTCGTTCTGACATTGTCAATGGTAATCTCTCAAGTTTTTCAATGCTCAGAATTGTATAGTCAGCACCCTTCTGTGCCAAACTGATTTGTTTATCAGTAAGGTTAAAGATATTAAATAGTGACGTTGTGTTGATTAAATGCCAAGGCACATAGCCTGAAAGCAGATTTTGTAACGTCCAGCCAAGCTGTACAATAGAACGTAATTGAGACTGACCGTGTTGTAACATCAGTAAGTCTTGCTCTATTATATCGATTGCTGAAGACACAATACTGTCCAGTGAATATATTCTGGAAGACAGAGTCATTAACCCATTGTCCACAACAGAAAGTGATTTTTCCAAATTAATACGGTCAATTTCCCGTATTTTTTCTGCTGTCTCAATTTGAGTTTCTTTCCAAGCTTCGTTATAAGCTGCATATATAGAGGCCGCTATGAAACGTTTTTGACGCTGTTTGCGTGGTCCCATAATGAAATCACGCAAGTCAGCACCTTCTTTAAGTAAAGTTAGGTGTTGCTTAATTTCTGCCAGTGTGGATGTATGTAGCCATTGAAGGCAGAGTTTTCCCACACTGTAAGTAGTTACAATCCCTGGATGTTGTCTCTGGGAGTATCTAGGGTCTGGCCTGGTCAATGTGAACCCCTGTATTTTGTTCAGGAATCTGTCTTGACAGTTATTTGTGTCTGTGGGCCAGATCAACCATTGTTTCCAATCAGGATGTGTTCTGTTTTGGTTTAAAATATGGGTTACGTCTATCTCAACATCCGTAGTGCTATTACTGTCCGTTGTTGGCTTTGGAATAGACGGTTTATTTAAGTCTTTGATTTTGGCTAGGCCAAGACAGGTAGTCTGTTGAATCGTGTCATTCAAAAATATAATTTGTTCTGGGATCATGCAGGCTCTAAATAATGATTCTACACCTTGCACTTGCCAATCTTTTGTCCCCCAGATCGTTTTCGTATCAATGTTATTGTTCCAGAACTCAAAACCAAATGTATTCATTTTTTCAAAAAATGAGTCCGAATATATCAATTTTGTGTTTGTAAGCATGGTTTTCACTCCTGTCTTATTTAACAATTTGAAATAGAATGTTTCTGCATTACTTGTGTTAAACCCTGAAAAGTATGAATATTTATCATAAAATGTTTTTGAACTGCCTTTTGGTGGAGTTGCACAATGTTCCCATTGGTTATAATTTAAAACATTTCTAGGTTGAGAAGATTTATGCAGATAATGGTTACCATAGTGGTTGTAGCAAAACATCTCATCATAATTAGATGAACCTTGCAAATAATCATGTTCTGTAAATTTAGCTGACATCACTAGATCAGACATCATATCATTAATACTTTCAAAGTCCCAATCATCAGCAAATGTGCTTGGTTTTACAAAGTCACTCAATGAAATCTTAAATTGGTGTGGATACTTCAGGATCTCAACCGGGCCATATATTTTGTATTCAGTATTGTCCCATGCTACCCCGCCGGGTATAGGATTGGCTGTGAAGTTTACTGAAGAAAGTTCTCTTTTCTCGACGTGTGAAGACGTGTGTGGTTTAAGGACCAAGTTGATATTCTGGCTTGCTGTGCCCATTTTAGCATATTTTCCCTCAATGAAATGTCCCAAGCATAGTACCATGATGAGCCAAAGTATGAGGACAAATGCACCTAGTGCCACCCAAATTTCAATCCATGGAGAAATCAGATAGGTTTCTTTTAGTTGATGAAAAAGTTCCTTTGCTTTGTCTTTAAAAGTGTTTGTTGTCGGCTGTACTTCTGGTTCACTTGGATCCTCAGAAAAATCATCGAAGTTGATGAAGTAGCCGGATGCTGTTCTGTCAATTGTTCCAATTGCTTCTGTGTTCCTTTTTGCTTTAGGAATTTGTTTTGTTTCAACTGAATAGTCTGTGGTTACATCACTGTAGAATGGAATTTCTTGATGTAAAGCTTTGATTTGGGTTTTAAGAGGTTTAAGTTCCATTGCTTTGTTGCATAGTCCTTGTTGATTCACTATAGATTTTTCAAATGTGATTAGTCTCTCAGTTTGAACCTCTGTATTTGTAGCAAATTTTGGTGTTCTGCTACTTCTTGGGAGTCCACTTGGCCTACTACTTGTTATCGGCCACATGATTGTGGTTTAACCAGGTCGATGGATACAACTCGGTTCTCCTTTTTACCAGCAAGGGGCGGTAGTACTACTGATCTTGTCCCGTTGACAGACAAGACAGGAACTGCTTTTCTGTAAGAAGGCCCAAATTCCTTCTTTACCGCGATCTTCTCTCTGACCAGATCCCCGATCTTTGGAATCCAGTCAGGCCTTGCTGGGACAGGTGGTTTCTCTTCAGTGGTTGTTGGATGTTGTTTCAACTTTATGTTGCTCAGGTCTTTTCTTGTTTCATTTAAGTCCTGCAAAATAGCCAAACGATCTTTGATATCAAAGCATTTTTCTTTAACCACTGAAGTCTGACTATCAAGGTCCTGGACTAACATTCTAGTCCCAAACAATAGTTCGTACGGACTGAGACCTCTCAGGTAATTTCTTGGCAGATTATTAAGACTACGTTGGACACTTATTAAATGTTTGACCCACCCAGCTCCCGAACCTAATACCTTTGCTGTTATAGATTGCTTTATGTCACGGCTTTTTCTTTCCACGATTCCGTTTCCCTCAGGATGAAAGGGACAAGAGTACCGCAATGCAATGCCCATGCTGGTCATGGCCTCCTTATAAGCTCGAGAGCTAAAAGCAGGACCCTGGTCAGAATGCAGCATGCCAATTGCGTATGTGCCGATAAAGACTCGCAAATCTTTTATAACAGTTCTGGCGTCACCCGATCGCTGGGGCCACATCCATATGAATCTCGTGCATGAATCCACTGCGACCATGATATATTTATAGTTACCATCCCTTTGTAAGGGACCGCAGTGGTCCAGGTAAACACAGGCTAATGGTTTATCTGAGATTAGAAGGGGCGTCTGGGCTGGTCGTTTCACTGTTGATACCTTCATTCTTTGACATATTTCACATTCTAGAACATAGTTCCTAGTTTGTCTTCTCATTCTCGGCCACCAGTATCTCTGTTTTAATAATGATACTGTGGCTGAAACGCCAGCATGTACAGAAGCAAGCCCTTCATGTGCCGCTATAATGAGTCCTAACCTATGTTCCATGTTTGGAATAGCCCTATCCCCCACTCCAGGGATTCGAGCAAATGGAACGTTATTCGCATCAGTTATGTATGAGTACTTTACTGGAAAGCCTTTCGGGAGTGTTTCTATCGCACCTTTTACCGTAGTGCAGACGGCCTGTAATATTTCGCTGTCTATTTTTGTTTTTGACTGAGTGATGGCAGCTACGGAAGCCGTTTCCACAGCTGCCTTCGCGGCCTCATCAGCCAATGAATTCCCTGCAACGTGAACGCCATCACGTTGATGACTCAGTGTATGTATCACGTGAGTCTTTTGTAGTTCTTTTTGTAAAAGAACTACTTGTTCCCAAAGCATTTTATGCTTGATTGTGCCACCTTTTGCATCTTTAAAACCGTTCTGAACCCAGATCTGCAAGTATTCATTGTAAGATTGAACGCAATAATACGAATCGCACACTATGAGTGTGGGGAATTCTCGATCGGTATTTTCAAGCGCCATCTTAAATGCTAGTAGTTCTGCTCGCTGAGCTGTACAATCTCCTAGAGATTGCGTTTTAGTGACCAGTGGTCTAAATTTTCCTTCGTGCCAGCGACCTTTAACAATCGCGCACGCAGCACTGTAAGCTTGTTTACCCCCCACTGCGGGTTGTGCTGATCCGTCCGTGTATATTATACAGCCGTAATGTTCTAGAGGCAGAATTTCGGTCGGCAGAGGACATTCAAATTCATATTGGAGAAATTCTTGTGTTTTTAAATTAGGATCAAATTCGTATACCACGTCTGTTGCAGCAAGGGAATTGGCCCACTGTATCCATCTCGGATGTAGGGCTTTAGCATTCGGAATGCTTGCCTTTGTTACCGCCTCCAGGGCTGGTATTGGTGTCACGATGATTATTCGTTTACCTTGTGCTAGAGCTCTATCTTTTGCTACAGCAGTTTGTACCGCGGTTAGAATTTTTTCCGTTGGACTAAATTTCATTTCAGCTTTTGTGTACAAGTGTGATTTGTATGTTATTGGTACCGTTTCTCCCTCATTAGAGGTTAGGTATGTGAATCCGCATCTTCCTGGGATGACTCGAATCACAAGGTTGCGTGTGTTGTCGCGTGTTTGTAGTTTTGTTTTAACTAACATGTCTGTTTGTAAAGATCTCAAAATTTCTGTGTGTTTTTGAGTCTAGTTGATTCTTTTAAAATCTGGTTTTATTAGATCATAGAGGGGTTTGACCCTCTCTGCATAATTTATAATGTATGTTCTTCCGAAATTTAGGAAACCTAGAATTGATTGTAAGTTTTTTAGTGTTCTGGGTGCTTGGATTACAGCACATTTCTCTAGGAAATTGTCAGCCAGGCGTTTGCCTTCACTTGATAGTTCATATCCTAAAAACAGGACAGTTAGATGGGCAATTCTTGACTTTTTAAAGTTGAATTTGTAACCCTCTGCTGCGAACCCCAGTATTATGGTGATCACTCTTTTCAAGTGAGTATCCAAGTCATCATCTGTTAGATAGATGTCATCGACATAAGATAATGCCTCATCATCATATATTTGTAGTAACTCTGTTACTCTTGCTGAGAATAATCCTGGGCTGTTCTTGAACCCCTGTGGTAAACGACAGAAACTTTTTGCGAGCCGTTTATTGAGAACGCGGTCAAATATCTGCTTTCTGGTGCTATATTTTGACAAAAGAATCCATTAGAGATGTCTAATGTTGTTTTGTATTTTTTGCGCACTATGTTATTCATTAGTGCTGCACTGTGTGAGTTTTGCACTGCAAAAGTTTTGCAACATGAGTTCAAGTGTCTGTAGTCCAAAACAAGACGATATGAATCATCTGGTTTGGAGACAGGAAACAAAGGATTGTTCATTTGTGAGGTGCAAGTTTCAATCACCCCCTGGTATTCAAGTTGATCTAGGATCTCTTTTACCTGTTTTTTAGCTTCTTGCTTAATTGGGTACTGCCTCTGTGCAGTAGGTTGTGATTTTAACTGGATTTTGTGAGGAGGAGAGTCCTCATCCCATCCCACATGGTTTTTATATAATGCAGGAGCTTGGGCTCCTGCCCACTTTCTTGCAAGTGTATATTTTTTATGTATTGGAATATGATTTGAGAAGGCAGGAATAATTATTTCTTCGCCATGAGGGCACTCCCTGACAAACTCTGGTGGCCAGTCTTTTTCAGCTAGAAGGATGTCATAGCCCTTTGAGAGATTATCCCAAAATAGACCCCTTATTTTCCTAGTCTTATCCCCCTCTATACGCAATGTTATTTCATATATTTTATGAGGTTTGCTAACTCTGGTATCTGCAGTTTCCACCTGAATGTATTCATTCGTGTCCACTGTCTCCAGATGATTCATCAGGATCTTGCGAGCTATGCTCACTTCTGCTGCCCTGTCTAGCATTGTCTGAGCCCATTCTCCGTTTTTCAGCTGTGTCCTCAGTATTCTTGGCATGGTTGATTACTTTAATACTGGCTACCTTCTTCTTTGGAAATTGTAATTTTTTATTTTGATGAGCAGGTTCCTTGTCTTTGGACTTGACGTGCTCTTCCCTGTGTTCTGATCGTCCTCTTCTTTCCGATTTCTGCGAGGAAGTCTGAAAAGATCGAGAGGGACGTGTATCAATATCTTGATATCTATCAGGTTTCTTTATATTATCCCTATTTCTAAGGTTGTATTTTTTCCCAGAGGGCTCCCTTTGGGGAGACTTGTGTCCTTGGTCCGGAGATCTTTCTCTCCACCGAGGAGACCTTCCTCTGGTTTGGAATCTTTTTTCCTTTGGAGTGGATTGTTTATTTCCATCCCAGCTCTTTTTTTGAGTGTTTAGATTATTTTTAATAAATACCTTTTCAGGATTTTCTATTAGTTGGGGTTTCACCGGTATTCCACCCAAACTATCTCTTCCTAGTTCTTCATAGGATTTTTCTATGATTCTGGCAATTTCAAATGGTTGGTCTGCTATATCTGTCTCTTTCAACCTCTGGCGGATCGCCACATTTGCTGCATCTCCCTTTATATTGGCTAGTAATATTGCCGATACCTGCTTGAAGTCTTTCAGTAATTTCATACCCAGAGTTAGCGGCGGTTCTGGACCGTATTCATCTTGAATTTGTTTTAGCACATCTGGTATTACTGACATGGATGGAACACCATGTGTTTTTGTGTAAACAGAAGCAAAGACTGTACCCCAAGTGTCACAGTCCTCCACATGTGGTGCGATTCCCATTGGAAGACAGATAGTCAGAATTCTGTGTTTCTCAACAGGGGTGGTATCTGGAAATACCGCCTCTATTTGAGTGATTTTTTGTGCTAACCAGAATGGAATTTGTTCCCGTTTTGCGGGTACTTTACCTAGACAGGACTGTATGTTCTGTGGTGTAATTTTATTTGTGTTTCCCTGATGAGAGGTCAGCTGTGGAATTTTAATAGCTGGTTGGACTGTTGAAGTCCGCATTCCATATTGGACTAATTGTCTATGTATTTTAATTAGTTGTTTTAGCTGTGCTAAAAGATCTGGTGCAGACATTTCTTCAATGTCTGGATGTGGTGTGTATCCGGCTAGGACCGGCCACGTTTCTCCTGGTCTACCTAGTGGACCGAGCCTGGTGATGTGATTATTATGTTTTAGGGCGCCATTAAACCAGAGCAGGTGCTCTTGGTATTTGAGTGATATCTCCACTTCCTCGAAAGGAGTGTACTCATTCGGAGGTTCCTCTATTTTGTAGTAGTGGAACTCCTTTGTTACAGCGTTTGCTGCTGGAAAGTTTATCCATGAGTAGAATACCTCTGTCTGCCGATATTCGTGTGCCTCGATTACGAATATTACTGTACCACCTCTCGGTGTCAGTCCATTTTCTATAAGTTTTAAAGTTATAGTTTTTCTTATGTTGACCGGGATTAGTATTGCCTCCGGGTCTTGCTGTAGGAGACTATTGTCATCCGCTAGGAGTTGAGCTGCTGCTCTAGCTGTCTCCCTTCCTTCTCCACTGTCTGACATTTTACTGACAGGAAGGTTATTTTGTTTATTTGCAGATCAGGTTTCTACGGAAACAAAGATTAAATGCACAATATTTTGGAACAGTGTATCCTTCAACGTTGAATAAACCAAGAACCATACATAGGAGTCTCCTCCTACGAAGTTTGGCGGATTTAACCTTTCACCCACTCCAGTCGTCTTTGGAGTATTATGGGAAAAAAGGGTCTGTGTGAAAAAGCACGACTGAGTTACTCTAATGCCTTGCGTTAGATTTATCGCCTATCCAAACAGTTGGGCGCCATGTAGTGTAGTTCCTATTTTCCCAATAGGCTCTGCGCATTGGAATAATATCTTCAATAGTATAGACGTAGGACTGTGGTTAACTAGGTCTTCTACTGACGATATTAGACTTAAAGTTATGTGTGCCAGCTAGCTCAGAGTTCACTAGAAACTTTCTCGAATAGGCAAGGAGGAGTTTAACCTCCCTGGATAGACAAGAAGGGATTTAGTTTCTGACAACCATAGAACATGACAACTTTTCTACCCCTAATCAAGAGTATATCTCTAGAGTCGTGTGAAAACAAAAGACAACTTATTTTACTCAGTCAGTACGTGCATTCTTAGTTTCACCAGATTTGTAGAGAAAAGGAAGAGACGGGCGTGTTCAATAAAAAGGTGTTATTTATTGATCAGTCTCTTTTCTCGTACAAGAGAAATGAATCGCTATTATTGCAATACTTATAGTTAAGTACAGTGCATACAGTAAAAGCAGCATTATAAAATAATACTGTAAAAGCATTGATATGGTTTCTTAGCCATATGATACTTTAAAATGGATAAAATAGATACATACATATATACATTGATAATAGTACTCAACTGGTGCTTCTAACTACGCCTACCCCAGTGTACCTGACCTAAGCCTAATACGTGGGCGGGAGTAGATAAGTAGCAGTTTAAGTTAAGTTTGCTTTGCCAAGGGTCTGACTCAAGAATTCTCTGTAAGGGGTTATTCAGTTCAGTACCTGGGATTTAGAAGGCTGGAGGGCTGGTATCTCTATCTCAGGACTTGATATCCCAGCTGCCTGCGAGGGCGGCTGGAAATGCCGAAGCTGGATTTCTCGGCAAGAGAAAAGGCAGCGTCTCTCTCTCAGCACGTCAAAAGGGAGGGGCAGCGTCTGTGGGCTTTTTCTGCATCAGCTGGGCTCCTCGGCAAGTCGCGCTGCTCCAATCTCATCACCACCGTGTGTTTGCTTAGGGCAATGTCGGTATTATTTATACCTGAAAGGTGCCGAGATTGACGTAAGGATGGACATAAATACGTCAAAAAGGATGTCATAAGAACTGGTCGTTCTTACATTCTTTACTGGAGTTCTTGGCTAAATCAAAACAATAGCTGCGGGGGATTTCCCAGGTTGCTGGAGGTTTGATTTGTTTTGAGAACTCGGTATGCTTTCTAGGGGGGCTGGAGGGATAGTGCTTGCCTAATGTGATAGCATGCGCTATGACCTAATCAGAAAACGGGGTTCTGTGCCGTTGTATGGCCACTAGTGATTTATTAACCGGACAAGGGTCAGAAACAGGAATATCGATACAGTTCCCATAGTAAATACATTACACCTCAAGTCATCGCACATTGTGGGAGACCTGTGTTGGCCAAAGTGCCTTGGCTGCCACCAACTCTGTGCACCTCAAGTCATGGGCCCTTTATGATTGAATATTGTGGTGCAGACACCATCATGTCCGGCACTAGGGAGTGTGATGTGGTAGGTCCGTAGGCCCTCATGCATAAATAATAACCACACAGACACACCCAGATAGAGAGTGGAAATGGTGTTGAGCAAGTGTGCCCGGCCCTTTTTATTGTCAAAGTTACATGTCCTGTGACGCCTGTGCCCGATGGGTGTGGAGTTGGTGTAAACCAGCCCTGAGGCAGTGCCTGTGGCATGCTGACAATTAGACAGGTGACCAGTGATGAACAGTACAGATTTGAAATATCGAGTTCCCAAAATATAGTTTACAAAAATATAGTGCTGCAGAATATCGAAATGCAGGTAAGAAATATAGTTTTTAATAACATCGAAGTTAGTAATATCGAAAGTCATAATATAGTTGTTCAAAATATCAATTTTTTGTGTGTTTTCAGTGTTACTATATGTGTTAAAAGTAGAGATTATGTTTGTAATGTATGTTGGAATTTTCTTAAAGCAATTAATTTTATGTAAAATTATTTTTGAGTAGTTTAGTTTCGTAGCGGGTTGTGGGTATATAGGAGAATAGGGTGGGAAGTAATTTAATTATAATATACTAATTAAGATTTTATTTGAATTAATTAATTATATGTTCATGAATTTTTGTGTCATTTTATTCCATAGCGGGTTGTGGGGTTATGGGGGAATAGAGTGGGAAGTAATTTAATTTAAATTAATTCATTCATAAATTATGTAATTAATAATTTTGTATTTAATAATGTATAGTGTTAATTGTATTAACTAATTAATCAATACATATTTATAATTTGATTAATAATACATAATATTTATAGGTAATTATGAAACATATTACATCGTTATTAATTTGATATTTAATATTAATATTTAATTTGTTAATATGTTTAACAGTTTACTTTTTTTAGGAGTGGGTTGTGGGTTTATAGGGGAATAGGGTGGGAAGTAATTTAATTGTAATTAAGTAATTCTTAAATGCTATTTATTGGTATTGATGATTTATAGTTAATTATTAATTGGTGTTTACTTTTTTTAATTAACTAATTGATAATTATATTAATTGTATTAGTTATCATTTGGCAAATAATTTTATTATTTATTATTTATTGGTATTGATAGTTAATTTTGTTAATTAATTATTAATTGGTAATTACTTTATATTAATTGAAAATTATATAAATTATGTGAAATTCTATGTGGATTGGGTTGTGTGTTTATGGGTGATAGTGTGGGAAGTGATTTAATGTTAATAAAGTTAATATTATTTTTATTTATTGGTATTTTTAATTACTTTCTTGTTAATTTATGATGATTCATTATTTAATTACAGAAATGTTTTAATTTTTTAAGATATGTAATTTATTTTTATATTTATGTTATAGCTATATATATATATATATATATTACCTACTGGCGGTCGCCAGTAGGTATATATAGTTAGGATTTTTTCTCTATGGGATTTTTGAAAATTCTATGTCTAATAACTTTGGCGTTTGTGGACGGAATTGGCTGAAATTTTCAGGAAAATGGCACATTTTGTTTCTGAGCAGCCCTTGAAAATTTGGGGGGGTTTGTCAAGGGGGGGCCGAGAAAAAAGGGGGGTCCCAAAACGTGTTTTTAACATTGAGTTTTCCATAGGGCGGTTGGCCTCACTTTTAGCCCGAACGGCTGAATGGATTTGCACGAAACTTGGCAAAATTGTAGGGACTGGTAGCCCGATGTGCCTTTGCTAGGTCTCAATATATGTGCTTCAGTGGATTTTGAGAAATTAACGTTCAAAAAAAGATATATATCTGTAACAGCGGACCGGGCAGCGCTCCGGTTCGCGGACTTTACGCGTTACGGAGCTTTGTGAAGCGAAGCTGATTGGTTCTCCGGCGTCTGTAAACATTCCAAACAGTCCGTAGCGGCCGCATCTTGTCTCTCGGTAGGATCGAGAGACAAGCGGAGGCCAAAGCGAAGGGGCAAATGACCATAAGGGGGCATAGTAGATCCTCCCTGACCCTCTAGGTTTGATGTGGAGGTTTTAAAAGGGCCCCGCGGGGCAAAAAAAAAAAAATAATAATAATCGAACGGCTGAATGGATTTGCACGAAACTTGGCAAAATTGTAGGGACTGGTAGCCCGATGTGCCTTTGCTAGGTCTCAATATATGTGCTCCAGTGGATTTTGAGAAATTAATGTTCAAAAAAAGATATATATCTGTAACAGCGCTCCGCTTCGCGTACTTTTCGCGTTACGGAGCTTTGTGAAGCTGATTGGTTCTTCGGCGTCTGTAAACATTCCAAACAGTCCGTAGCGGCCGCCATCTTGTCTCTCGGTAGGATCGAGAGACAAGAGGAGGCCAAAGCGAAGGGGCAAATGACCATAAGGGGGCATAGTAGATCCTCCCTGACCCCCTAGGTTTGATGTGGAGGCTTTAAAAGGGTCTCGCAGGGCAAAAAAAAAATATATCGTTTTTTTAGTTTTTTTGCGTGGAGTGCGCCCGGTTCGCGAACCGGGAAGCGTTCTGGGGAGCGTACTTTCTTGAAAATTAGTGAAAAAAGTTAGAGTAAAATAATAATTGTGAGTGATCAGATGTAGGGTAGCTCTGAGAAGAGCTTTTGGGTTTATGGTACATTTAGGTACTTATAAGTAGGTACCAATGCACAGTCTTAAATTCAGAGTGAAAATTCTGTTGCCCTCATCTGAGAAGTGAACTCCATCTCCTCTGTAGATATCTTGCATGTAGTAACGCAAGTTATTGTTGTACAGGGAGCCCATTCCATGGTCTCTCATGTAAGCTGAAACAGATTTGTTTACATGCTTCCTCGATTTCTCAATTTGTGGACAAAATTGGTTCGACCACCTCCATTTCTGTCTTTGGCATATATTTGAATATACCAAGGCAGTCTGAGGAAAAAGTGCCATCAATTGCTCAAAGGTGTCCTTTAAAAGCATTTCCAGACCTACCCCAGTCAAAGTGCCCAAATCATTACCTCCACAGTGCACAATTAACAGGTCAGGTTTTGGCAAATGCATAAAGGTTTTCACCAATGGTATCAATTGGTGACATTTTAATCCTCTGTGGCCAAACCACTTAATTTCCACATCTTGTAAATTGAGGTTAGGTAAATTCCTGTTTTCAGCGTACCTCTGAGCCCAATAGATGTAACTATGTCCAACAATCCAGACAGAAAACATGGCGAGAGAAGGTTCTCCTGCAGTCAGATGAAGTGTGGCAATGAAATGGCAGTTGAAAAAATGAGAGTGTAAAATGAAAAAACTGAGGAGTTTCTGTGTTAATGAAGCAGTAAGAGTGATTGGTGGATTTTGATTGCTGAAAACAGAAAGTTAGGGTGCATGGATGAGTTCGTTGAAAGATGTATTTTGAGTGGCGAAGAAAAAATCATTAAATGAAAGTATGCACTGGATATGCAGGTGCACTGAGAGTTCAGAGTTCAATTGCAACATTGTTGTGTGAACTTGGAAACACCAGAGGTCTTGCAAGAGGTGGTTGCTATGCAGAAAAAGCAGAGAGGGGGCAGAGGGGGGAAGGGTTTTGATTTGAAAAAAAGTGAGGGAAGAGTTTTGATTGGGTGACATGAGAGATATGTGTGAAGAATTACAGCATTTCTGTGCTTTTGATAGCTGCAGACTCTGGAGGGCATACCTTTTGCTCTGCTGAAGACAAATTGGTGTGTTTCTGAGACTGTTTTGAAACTCAAAATATTTGCTAAGGTGAGAAAAGATTTCTTTAATTTAGATAGAAAATAGTGTGCTTTAAGGAGAAAATTATGAAGAAAGTTGTGTTTTTCAAATGTTGGTTTGTCTCAAGTGTTTTACAAATAGATTTTGTTTCTTTGAGAAATTGTAATTGGAGAAAATGTGAAGTATTAGTACTGACAGGGTTTTTATGTGCATAGGAGCTGTGGAGTGTTTTCAAATTATGACTTGTAAATCGTTTTTGAGGAAAAGCAATGGTTTTAATATTTATGACAAGGACATAATGGTGTATGCTTCTTTATAAGGTAATTGAGAGTCTCTGATGTTATTTTTCCCATTTCAATGTAAGAAGTTTCTCTGTGGAGCAAATTGCTTGTAAATATGCTCCCACCTGTGCATGGCAAATTTAGATTTTGAATGTTTGCGTTACATAGGCATGTTAAAGGTGACCGAAACATGCTGCAAAGGCAATCAAAAAACGCATTCATGTGTCTTAAGGACATTTTAAGTCATTTCCCCATGTGGAGTGTTTTTAAATTATGACTTGAAAATCGTTTTTGGGGAAAATGAAGGCTTTTAAAATTTATGACAAGGACATAATGGTGTATGCTTCTTTATAAGGCATTTCAGTGTCTCTGATGTTATTTTTCCAATATTAAATTAAAAGACCTTTCCCCGTGGAGCAAATTCCTTGTAAATATGCTCCCACCTGTGCATGGTAAATTTAGATTTTGACTGTTTGAGTTACATAGCCATGTTAAAAGTGACCCAAAAAAGTTGCAAAGGCTTTAAAAAAACACTTTCATGTGTCTTGAGGACATTTTAAGTCATTTCCCCGTGGGCAGTGTTTTCAAATTATGAGTTGAAAATCGTTTTTGAGGTAAAGGAATGTTTTCAAAATTTATGTGCGCCATATGCCCCCAAATTTCTTTTTCAGGGGTGCAGCAGGGTGTTCTTGAGACACCCCTGCACCCTCGGAAAAATTCGTAATTTGCGATGAGGTAATTGCTAATCGCAAATTGCACCTTCATTCCTATGGGCCTCCTGCTCCATGGAAATGAATGGGTAATTTGTAATTAGCAAATAGCTCATCGCAAACTAGGAATGGTAAAGAATCGCTATTTATTCCTTAAAGTTCGCTATTTAGGAAATGCAAAAAACTTTGATGATACATATGGCGGTTCATCTCTAACAAGATAAGAAGCATAGGGATAGATTTATGATGACTGGCGCATCACCAGGGATGTGTTAGTCATCCTGTGCCGCTGTTCCGCCACCTATGGTGTGCTGCATTTACAATGCGGCGCATCATGGGGCAAAAACAGCACAGATGCGTGACGTATCTGTGCCGTAAAGGTGGCGCATTGCTGGAGTTGTATCGCAAGTGTGATGAAGCTCCAGCAAGGCTCAGGGGTGCCCCTGTCGCAGGGTTTCTGTTCTCACACAGAACTGTGCACAGAGGATTGGAACCTCGGCGAACTAGGGTGCCCCAAAACTCACCTTAGTACTCAAAAACCCCTTAGCAAGCTAGGTACAGTGTCACATTGGATATAACAAACTCTCAATGTTTAGACAATCCAGAATATGAACTTATAGTACCTCAGGATACGTGGAACTCATGAACACTCGGTCGTTATATATTTATTAGAAACCAGAACATGGAGTTAAGAAGAACACATGTGTATTTGAAATGTTTATTTACTAATGCCGTCTTCTCAGGCGTAGTATCTTAGATAATACAAGTACACATATTATCAGTAGCAAAATTACCAGCATAGTTACTAGTACATAAAAAGCGAATGGTGACAGTATGTTAACATGCTGTAAATGAATAAGAGTTAGCAACACTTATAAGCAGCCGCGGGCCGTGGAGGGAGTTACGGTGGGGCAGGGAGGCGGGGAGGGGGAGGGGCAGGGTGGAGAGGGCTAAAAAACGGCACCTGGATAATTTCAGGTAAGTAAACAATTTGATTAATAAAACGAATTTCGTAGCGCGCACTGCATCGCATTTTGCGATGCAGTGCGCGCTACGAAATTCGTTTTATTATTTAAATTGTTTACTTAGCTGTAATTATCCAGGTGTCGTTTTTTAGCCCTCTCCACCCTGCCCCTCCCCCTCCCCGCCTCCCTGCCCCACCGAAACTCCCTCCACGGCCCGCGGCTGCTTATATCTCACCCTCCCTAATACACATATTATATTATTTGCTAAGAAGGTCTCTTTGTGTTGGTTTAGGGCGTGCCCATACTTTAGTGTCTTAGATTTGAAGGAATCACATCAGCATACACCAGCTCTCTCTTCATGTGAACCGCATCAAGTGTTGTGTATGTGTGTTCGGCAAAGCAATATAAAACCCGCCTCATGCCCAGAATTGGCAGAAGCTGCACTTATGTTATGAGTATGAAGTCGTGGAGATCAGACCTCATAACTAAGCATGAGCGCAAAATCCGCTCCGATCGCGGATTTTGCGGATTTTCGGCAAATCCGCGATCCGCGAACTCTCGCGGATTTGCCGAAAATCCGCAATCCGCGATCGGAGCGGATTTTGCGGTCAAAAGTTCAAGCGCGCCTCATTAACGATGGCGCCGGCAAGCTGCCAGCGCCCATCCTGCAATTGTTACTTAATTAGCTTCAACAGGAAGCTCTAACAGATAAGATACAGCAGGGGCTCGAGCGCCTGCTTTATTTTAGCAGTTGGAGCTTCCTGTTGAAGCTAATTAAGTAACTTTTGCAGGATGGCGATGGCGCTGGCAGCTTGCCGGCGCCATCGTAAATTACTTCAACAGTGATGTGTCTTCTTGAATAAATATGAAGGGCAGGGTTCATTCGGGCACGACGGTCCTGGCACAATTAAATAATAAATCTGCTGCTCTGATCGGTCTCTGACCTTTTATACACACAAGAGGCATGCTCGCATGGACGCCCCGTCCGTTTGGCCCCGCCCACACACTCGAGGTGTGCACCGTCTTCCCGCCATTTACCCACTATGATGGACATTTCACTCAAGGGACCCCTGCGCACTTCGGCGCGATTGCATAGTGACACACACTTGGTCGCTGGAACTAGTTGAAGCGCAAATGCAGTGACTCATTCAGCAGCCCAAAAAAAAACGGGAGGCTGGGCATCTTTGACTTTCACGAGCGCAACCCCCGTGCTGTTCCTGTGACCAGGGGCTTCTGTCTCTTAATCTGCTGCTCTGATCGGTCTGTCACCTTTTAGACACACAAGAGGCATGTGCGCTCGCGTGGAAGCCCCGTCCGTTTGGCCCCGCCCACACGCTCGAGGAAGCCCCGCCCCCAAATCCGCAAATCCGCTGAATCCGCGGATTTTGCGGATCCACGATCCGTGAATCCGCTGGATCCGCGAATCGTGGATCCGCAAAATCCGCCCATGCTTACTCATAACAATTCTGTATCGTGTTGTTCTTGAAGCTTCAGCACTCGCTGTACAGATATAGTTTAACAAGCAAAGCAGATAGTAGAGCAATAACATATTATTCTCATGTAAACCACGATGAACTACTAGGTTGAAAGCTAAAGCAACAACTAAGTGTCGTGTGCAGAAGTTGCAAAAAAGGAAAAATGGCGTTTAAACCGGTAATGAGCCCATGCTAACTTAACACGGTGTAAAGATATCCAGGATCTAGATGACACCTCCCCATGATCCGGAAACGAACTGAATAAGATAATAGAAGTGCCATCTCATGAGAGCAGATTGCAACTTTATATGTGGACGGTCCGCAAGGTAAAACATTAAAAACTAGGAAAATTTAATGCTAAAGAAAAATAAAACAGCCAACTACTTTATCGAGGCTTAAGCCAATAGGCAAGCTAAATAATAAAAACTTGACAAATAAGTCAATGAATTGTCAATGAAATGCTAGTACTCAGCATATCAAACATGAAAAAGGTCTATGACATAACTGTGTATGCAAAATAAGCTGCAACAGCCTCCAATAGGAAGTCACCGTCTTCATCCGAAAAGAGTTCAGCCATCCAATTTAAAAGCGGAAAAGAACATACGTGCTCTCCCAGCACCGGATCCTCTATCACCATCAGAGGACAGCTCGGTGGGTTTTCAAGAAAGCTCTGTTCCAAGAAAGACTGTGTTGCCGCCAGTAAATTCCAGGGACCAATTAGTCCATGCATCAATGCCACAGCCATAATCCTTTCGCCAGGACAAACCAACTCGTGAGTAATGATAGGACTCATCAGCTGATTAAAGTCGACGTCAGGAGAAACCGGTCCGCAGAGACACAAATCAATGGCCCAATCGAAATCACAGGTCAGGCAGTGAAATACAGGCTGGACACAGGTGAAGTAGGAGAATCGAAAAGATAATCCATATGCCGTGCTTAATATCGCCAACGGCATTGTGCCATAATATTCAAGCATGCGATTGCGGAACAGCGTCAGCAGCTGCAGGGCGGGAGCTTGCACAGGAGGGACATCCATATTTAAAAATGTAAAAAAGCACAAGAGCGTCCGCTGCTAATGCTAGTAAAAATGGGAATCCACGAAGCACAGTGGAAAAAATAGAATGAAAGAAAGCAGGGATGACTCCAAAGATTTTCTCAAATGAAGTCACGAGACCACTGGTAACAACTTTAAAAAAGTGCGCCAGGCCCTTTGTGGAGGACGCGTTAAAGATAGTCCGAACCATCTTGCTGAAATGGAAAGGCGAATCAGTATTTAAAAGGGTCTGCACCTCTGTACGGGTGTTCGCTATGTGAAGCACGAAAGTTTCACGGGCCGAACTCAAGGCCACCTCTCTCTGAGACAAAAGAGCGCTATTCTTGCCATGCCGGTGAAATCTGCTCCCAAGGTTGGTATTTGTGGCCAGATTGAAAACTCCCTATGTTCATGTGTGGGAGGAAATAGAACATTTCTGCAGCAAATAACCCGTTCACTTACTGTTACGATAAAAGGAATACTTTTAATTAACCCAGAACAATCTTCATTATTGAGCATCAAATAACTACCATTTTCCAACAACTGAACGTGGGGATGATAGCAGGAACTGGCGTGCCTTGCAACACGCAAGCCATATTTGGTCGGTCATGAACCGTGTAACTGTATGTGCGTACACATTAGTGAATGATCTGGCGTCAGTGCATTCCTCTCCATTCAGATAAACTTCTTGATCATCTTTGAAACATCTGTATGTGTATGGAAGCGACCAGACCTCATGAAGAAAACCACTACCTAAAGGTTCATAACGACCTATTGGTATATATTTCATACAATTTGAAAACTTATATAAAGCAAAAGGCAGCGTTATTAAACCGTGGATAAGGCACGTTGCCAAAGCAGCCAACCTTTTGGATTTATACTGGAAATGTTAAAGGATGAATTACGGAGTAGGGCCTGTAAATCACTAATGGACAACCGAGTAAAATTACTCCAACCATCATATTCCTCTAACTCCGGGATAGTAGGGGTGTTTAATTTTTTAGAAGTAGCCAATCCAAAGCATTTGGTCTGGGAAATTGTTTCATTCACAACCAACATATGATTTGGGATGAGACATGCACGGTGCAAAGCCTCAGTGCCTTGTACCTGCCAGGTTTGTGAACCCCAAACTGATGTAGATCCTGGATATCTTTACACTGTGTTAAGTTAGCATGGGCTCATTACTGGTTTAAACGCCATTCTTCCTTTTTTGCAACTTCTGCACACGACACTTAGTTGTTGCTTTAGCTTTCAGCCTACCTGCGTCAAGATATATGCCTGCTTCAAGCAGGCGCAGGGTTTTGATGCAGCTTTGTCCTATCTGATTGTAAATGCGGCACACCGTGGGTGGCAGAGCAGCGGTGCACGTTAACTGGTGCATCCCTGGGGATGTGCTAGTTAATATAAATCTGCCCCTTTACATTTAATTATGTGCAGGGGACACAGAGTCGGTGAGGTTTATCCAAGGTTAAGAAGAGATGAGTCCTGTTCAGTGAAAAATTGGAGATAGGCTTCACCTCCTCACAGCCGCAGGCCGTGGAGGGAGTTACGGTGGGGCAGGGAGGCGGGAAGGGGGAGGGGCAGGGTGGAGGGACCTAAAAACTGGCATATGGATAATTGCAGGTAAGTACACAATTTAATTATTCAAACGAAATTCGTAGCGCGCACAGCATCGCATTTTGTGATGCAGTGCGCTCTACGAAATTCGTTTGAATAATTAAATTGTGTACTTACCTGCAATTATTCATATGCCAGTTTTTAGGTCCCTCCACCCTGCCCCTCCCCCTTCCCGCCTCCCTGCTCCACCGTAACTCCCTCCACGGCCCGCGGCTGCCTCCTCAGCATCGTTGGACATGGTTAAATAATAGCTGCAAAATGTTACTCTTGTTAAACAATTTTACTATTATAATCTCTGAGATTTGTCTCTTACTCTGCAACATCTCATTGTTGTTATCTTTCTTTAAAGATAAAGACAACATCAACATGAGCGACAATCAGCAATCAGTTGATTTCGACCTCATCATTGAACTCGTAATTGAAACATCAGTGGATGTTGATCCCTTGGATGATTTCAATCCTGAGGATGAAGAAGAACGTGATGAGGATGCAGATTTGTCAGAATTGTATGACATAGGATGGGAAGCTGACGTGCTTGAGCCTATGGAACTATAAACATTTATTTTATAAATTTATAATAAATAAAAAGTAAAAATGTAAACCGTTTAATTTAAAAATAAAGACACCTTCAAAAACAGGTTATGTGTAGTGTCTTCAATAAAATATTAAAATATGGTCATAAAATTAGATCAGATTCATATATAAAACAGCACAGGTAAAATGAATATAAATTCCATTTCTTTTCTGCTATTTCTGTATTCTAAATTTGCCATGTACAAAAAAATCTTCTATGTAAAAATGTTAAGTAGTGTGTTAAGTTTTTGATGACTGTTATTAATTTACTGTTGGGTAATAGTGGTTAATAACATTTTTTATTATATTTTACCACAGATTCAACTGCAGATCATTTCAAGATTTCAGCATGCCAACCAAAGAAAGAGTGAGAAAGGCTGCAAAACGTCAAAGACAGCAGGTGAATGAAAAAAAGCAGCAGTCCTCTAACAAAAAGATTTGTCAAGTCACCAAGAAAGCACCGGGTAAGAGTACAAAAACATTCATAAGAAATATCTGTAGTAAAAAAAATATTACTACAGAAAATGTTTCAGTCCAGAAAAGGAGAAGCAATTCAAACGGTAAGGAAAGGCCAATGAAAAATGTTACTGCTAGAGTAAGAGATAACTCTATGCATGAAAGTAGAGGGAAACAACAGTTTAGGGACATTCGTAAACGAATGTTCCGCAACAGGATAATTGGCAATTTGTTAAAAAATATTAAGAAAGGTCAACAGAAAGTGGTTTTTTATAAGAGAAAAAAAATAGTTGAGAAAGTTATTGATCAGGCATTTGAAATTAAACGTAAGTTATTTATTTTGACAATCAATAGAATTAGGAAGCTAAACAAGGCAATTTATGATTTCAAAAGAAATAGTAGATGGAAGAGAATAGTTAATCGTAGTAATTTTTGTGAAGTTTTTTCTGGAGAATGGATGCATAGTTCAAGCTCTGAGGCATTTTTTAATGAGGAGAGTTATTTCCAGGATAATGATTTGGTGCATGCAGTTGACACCAGTGGTCGAGCTTATGAAGTGAAAGATGGTTGTCCAGTTGAAAAAGAAAAACTTGTGACAACAGAGATAGAAGAGGTGTTAGGTAATGAGGTTTTAGGGAGACGTCCTAAGGGTCCTGTGTACACCTGGAAGTGTAGTAGTATTTGCAGTGTACGACAGGATTCCATCAATTTGCTTTGTGATTTTATACGGTCATTTAATAAGAAAAGTTTGAAGCAGCAAATGAAGTTGTTGCAAGAATTAGATCCTTGCAGAGTGAGAGAAGTGATAGGTTTGCATGGTCATTCACTGGCTTGTCTTTCCAGGAGAGTATGCCAGAGTGTTTTTCATCATTTCAGGATGCTAGCAGTGCATCATAATAAAGTGAGGAAATTAGTTAGAATGTTGTATTATGCTAAGAGTCCAGCAATTATGCTTAAACAATTATGCGCTGCTCTTTTGCATGGTTCTGAAATAGATGTGAAGAATATATGTGAAGAAATTTAGTTTTGTTACTTTGGAAGTAAAGAGGAGAATGTTGAAATTGACCAAGAAGAAGAGAGTAATGTGGAAGATAGTGTACAGGTTTCCAGTACAGATAATTTCCAGAGGGAAATTGCGACGTTTGAGGTGAAATCAAGTGAGAGGCCAAATTTCACTTGTGTGTGTTGTCGACGCACTTATTATAAGAATCAGACTAAGTTAGTGGATTTATATGGAAAAAGTGAAAGGGAAAATAATAGTGAATGGAAGGATTTTACAACATACTTGATGGTAGAAAATTGTTTTGATTTGGGATTGGATCAACGTGTGTGTACTTATTGTTGTAACAAATTAAATCAAAACCAGATGCCTGCTAGAGCAGTTCATAATAATCTGGAATTGGTTGAGATTCCTTCTGAATTGAAGGATTTAAATACTTATGAATCTATTTTGATTCAAAGTATCCATCCCTTTCAGGCTATTGTAAGAATGGAGCCAAAGACAGGGAAATTGCCTCCATCAGATTTACAGAGAGGATTAAAGGGAAGAGTTGTTTATTTGCCTCTTGATTTGAAGAAAAACATTAACACAATTGGAGTAGAAAAAGTGGAAGAGGAACCTCTTGTTATCTTAGTTGATGGGGTTCCGACAAAGAATAAGAAAATATGGCAAGATTTAGTAGATGTTAGGAAAGTCAAAAGGGCAACATTGTATTTGAAAAAATATAATAAATACTATAAAAATGTATATGTTGCAGAAGAGGAAGTAAGTGAGGAAGAGGATAGCGATTTGTGTGCTGGTCAAATTGAGAAAGTAGAACCATGTACTAGTGAAGAAATATATGAACATTATAGTGTTCATCCTTTGCATTCCAAGGAAGTCATGGGGAATGCTATTGAGTTGTTTCAAATGAAACAAGCGAAAGGGAGTCCCATTAGTGTTTGGGAGGAAAGTTTGGAAGCTCGGTGTTTTCCACAGCTTTTTCCAACAGACCAGGGAGGAAGATATGATGAGCGACCTCATCAAATTCCTGCTTCTGAATACCGGACTTTGCGATTGTATGCAGGAGATCCTAGGTTTCGACAATGCATTCCTTATTTGTTTCATCTCCTGTTTGAAAGCGATCTGTCTGGACTGTCATATGCAGTGAACCACATCTTGAAAAGTGGTATACACATGCAAAACATCTCGGCAAGTGACTTTATGGATAAAGTCAATGTCCAAGACAGTATTTTGGATTCTCACCTGATTAATCTCATGGCGTGTCAGCGTGGTACTAATGAGTACTGGTACCGTCGTCATGGTGATTTAAAATGTATGCTGAGGAACTTAGGAACTCCCACATGGTTCCTCACTCTGAGCTGTGCTGAGCATGGCTGGGAAGACTTACTTGAATTTCTACGAGAGGCAAATGCTAACGTAGAAAACATCGAATTCAAGACACCCGGAGAACTGTGCTCTTTGGATCCAGTCAATGTATGTAGGTACTTCAATCATAGATTTGAAGGTATGATGTCTTTCATCATGAATAAGAAGAATCCACCTCTTGGAGAGGTGTTGGATTTCTTCTGGAGGAAGGAGTACCAAGCAAGAGGTGCTCCTCATATACATATGTTGCTGTGGATCAAGGATGCACCTAAATTTGGAACGGATGCAGAAGACTCAGTGATGAGTTTCATAGAACAGTATTCTACGTGTGCTGTTCCAAACGCAAAGGAGAAAAAAAGCCTAAGAGAAAAAGTTCTACGTTTCCAAAGCCATCGATGTGGAAAGTACTGTCGTCGTAAATTCCGGAACAAAGACAAGTTCTACACCAAATGTCGTTTCGGCTTTCCACGACCGGTGATTTCTAAAGGAAGAGTGAACAGTTTGATGTCTTCGCTGCGACATAATGTGATGAAGAAATCACCTAAAAACACATACAATTTGAAGAGGAACGAAGAGTCTAAGTACATCAACGACTACAACCCGGTGATTTTGTCCATGTGGAATGCTAACATGGATATACAGTTTGTGGCTGATAACTGTATGGCTGTGGCTCGGTATGTGACATCTTACATCACCAAAAAAGAGAAGACAGAATTGAAGGATATGTGGGAGGACATTTCCCATGAAAAGAGCCTCAGCAAGAAGTTGTACAGTTTCAGTCTGAAGATGTTGTCGCATCGAGAAATCGGAGCTTACGAATGTTCTGACCGGTTGTCTTCAGCAAGTCTCTATGCCAAGTCCAGGAGTATCGTTTGGGCGAGTGTTGGTCTTGCTGCAACGCGTAATCGAGTTCTCAAACCTGTGCGGGAAATTGAGTATTTGGCGGAAAAGGAGCCAAACAGTACCGACATTTTGAAGACCAACATGTTGGATACATATTATCCAAATCGAAGCAGTCACCTCGAGAATGTTTGTCTGTATGAGGTTCTGCAAAATTACATATTCAAGAGGAACATCAAAGAAGATACTGAGAAAGGAGTGTATGCTGTAATAGGAAGTGAGGGATGTCTGGTCAAGCAAAGAAAATGCCACTTGATAAACCATCGAAAATTGAGTGGCGAATCTCCTGAAAAAAAGGAGTTTTTCTATTTAGCACTTTTGCAACTTTTTAAGCCTTGGCGTGCAGAAGAGGAACTGCTTGGAGATTTCCTTTGTTACGAAGACTCTTTCAATGCTGCCAAGGAGACCATAGAATGTCCTGCTTTTCCCAAATATGTAGAAATGTTGAATGTGGAAATTGAGCAGGAAGCAATGATTGCAGCCGAGATTGCCAGAGACAGTTCTCAGGACAGTCAGAGTTCTGCTTCATTGAGTCAGGATCCACTAGGAGGACCTGTTATCGAAAATGAAGCTGCCACTGCTATGAATGAAGTGGAAAGAGCCATGGCACATGCTCAGGAGGATGCGGTTAACTTAGAAGAGTTGGAAAGACAACTCAACGTTGAGCAGAGGAAAATATATGACGAACTTACCATGCAAATTGATCATGGATTAAGTCATGACAAGAAAGAGTGCTCATGTACGTCGTTGAAGCCTGTCCGACTGTACGTGAGTGGAGAAGCGGGAACTGGAAAAAGTTTCCTTATTAAAGCAATTTCATGTTATTTGCAGGAAAGGACAGAGTCATCGCTGTCTTGTGTTGTCACCGCTCCAACTGGACTGGCAGCACATAACATTAAAGGGATTACTTTACATCGTTTACTGATGCTGCCAGTGGAGCATGACAACAAATTAGAATATCACAAGCTATCTGGAGATGCTTGTTTTGAAGTTTCAAGAGTCTTGAGGAAAATGAAACTTCTTATCATTGACGAAGTAAGCATGGTTTCCAATGTCATGCTTGCCTTTGTGCATTTGAGAATGCAAGAAGTTCTCAAAACAGAGTATGATGTGTTATTTGGTGGCAAACACATCATTGTTTTCGGAGATCTTCTGCAGCTGACACCAGTGAAAGGGCAACCTGTGTTCAAAATGCTCACGCATGAAGATACCAGGAAGTGCTTAGGGAGCATTGGCAACGTCAATATATGGTTAAACTTCAATTATGCTGAACTGCATGAAAATATGCGTCAGGCAAAGGATGAAGTTTACAAGACTATTCTACAAGATGTTAGAATTGGAAAAGTGACCGAGCATGGGAAAGAAGCTTTACATGCACGATTACTGACAAATTTATATCCAGACCAAGATGTTGTGCCTGAGAATATTTTTCAGAAAATTACTGAGAAAAAATCTGGAATATGTTTGATGCCAACTCTTGCAGAATGTGCCAAATTCAACAACAAAATGTTGCATTTAGAAAAGCAAGAGATTGTGAAACTGGAAGCTATTGACAGAGTAGAGCATATGGGATCAACAATTATTTTGTCTGAGAATCTGAAAACAAAATTGGATTCATTAGAGAAGAGTATATCTAAAACTGCAGGTTTTGAAAAGACTCTGAATGTGTGCTTGAACTGCCGTATAATTTTAAGAAGGAATTTACATGTTGAAAGAGGTCTGGTAAATGGATCAATGGGTAATGTTGTTGATTTTGTGAAATACAGAAATAGAGATGGAATTGAATTTTTAAAAATTAAATTTGATGGCATTGAGGAAGTACAGCTAATTGGTCGTTGTTCTGCTAGATTTTTGCTTGTAAAAGACTTATATGTTCATCGTAAGCAGTTTCCTGTTTGCTTGGCATATGCGATGACAATCCATAAATCGCAAGGTTTAAGTGTAGACTGTGCATTGGTGAATATTGGCAGTTCTGTGTTCAAGGAGGGTATGGCATATGTGGCATTGTCACGAGTTAGAACTTTATCGGGATTGTACTTGATTGAGTGTGATGTCACAAACATTTGTGCGGATCTAGATTGTGTTAAGGAATACAATAGGTTAAGAAGAGAGTATGCGCCACATTTGCCTCAGTATCCTTTGTTTGAGAAACGTGTGGTAGGCCGGAAACGAAGAAATGTGACCAATACTGGGGAGGTTGTAGCAAAAAGACGAAAAGTCGATGAACCTGAAATTATAAGCAGAAACAAAAAGGATTCTGTTGAAGATGTTGTTGGTTTTCAATTTGAAAACAGTTCTGGTGTCAACTGCTATGCTAATGTAGTGGTTAATGTTTTGTTTTCTCTAGAAAATGTAAAAGAAGAGATTGTGGTCAATTCTGATCAAAGATTTTGCAGTTTGTTAAATTCTGTGTTAGAGAAATGTAGCACTGATAGAACAAACATAGAAAGTGTGTCTGAAATTCGAAATCTGTTAGACAGATGTTCAGGCCAAACACAATTCTCTCAAAATAGTCAGCAAGATTGTCAGGAGTTTTTAATGTATATGCTTGATGTATTGCATGATGAAGGTGTAGATGTAGATCACCTGTTTGGGCTTTCTTATCAATGGCAGCATGACTGCGAGAACTGTAGGGTATCAAGTACTACTAGTGTAGACTCAGAAAGATTTATATATTTACCTTTGCCAGACAGTAAATCAGTCTCTTTTAATAAGCTAGTAAAAGCAGCTGATCACAACATGGAGTGTAGCCAATGTAAATCTGAAATGATGTCCACATTATTTATACGAACATATGGCCAGTATGTCATTTTAATGTTCCAACGATGTAGGCCTGATGGAACAAAATTGACAACTTTAATTAAAAATTTTGTGGCTTCACAGTTGTCAATATCAGGAAGGACTTTTGTAACTGTAGCAATTATATATCATGATGGTCCTTCAATAACATCAGGACATTACACAGCTTATTTAAAGTGTAGAAATGGCTGGTCATTCTGCAATGATTCTGTTTTAATTTTCCAAAAAAAATTGCCGTATGACCTTAAAAACTCTTACCTGGTGTTTTTAAAACCAAAATTTTAGGGAAAGAAGCTCGGGATGTGCTCTGAGGAATTTCAAGAAGTTCTAATGGCTCCTACACGATTTGGCCTTGAGGATAAGTGTAGTACAGAGACATAACTTCTTACCATAACACTGGACGTCATGGAGAAATACGTGCACTTTGAATGAGTTCAGAAAAACTGTTTCTTTTTATAAGCTAATTGAAGCAGCCAATCAAAACATGGAGTAGAGGGAATGTAAGTCTGCAATGCTGTCTACTGTTTTACATTGCTTTGTGATTAAAAGTTATGTAGAGAATTAAATAATTGTACTAGTCATAAAGGTAGTGTAAGTCTGCTTCATAGTAAGCAGTATCAGTGTGATAGGAAATGTAGAACATGATTGAGCAAGAAGGGGAAGATATTACTAGTCCAGGATTGTTAAAATGATCTTCAACATTTTAATTGTGAAAGTTGCGGAAATACAACATGACGGGATTGGCTTAAAAGAATTCTAAGAGTTATAAATGGCTCAGACACGATTTGGCCTTGTGGAAACGTGTGGTAGAGAGCGAGAAGTCATTTATTGTATGTAACATGTTTTTGAAAACGATGGAGGTTTTCTTTCAGAAAGTGGCGGGTTGAAAGTAATAACAGCACAACAGAGTGTAAGCTGTTCATAGGACATCCTTCGCCGTCATGGAAAGTAAGTTAACTTTAAGGAGTTCTGAATTCTGATTTGTTATGTTGTATGGGTTTTTTAAACACAATCATTTTGATTGTGTTTTTTTTCCCCCGCTGTTATATGATGAATACCTTCAAGTCACTGTTTTAGTGAAATTTGATACATTCTGAGAACAGCAAAAATAAACCATTTAACATGTATAATTAATTCTATTCTGTTTGCATTTATGATGTACATGTAGAACTGTGTAGGAGGCATGGAGAAGGTGAGGCTTCTGTAAGTGTCAAAGTTGTTGCATACAGTGCTCATATTCTACGTAGTCTTTTATATTTCATTACTTTCACTGTTTCTGACTGATCTAAAAAAAATTTTTTTAAAAGAACAGTAAGTATAAGGGAAGGAAACAGACAGTTATGTTAAAAGAAAGACAGCTATAGGGAGTAAACTAGGGATACTGTTACCCGCAATCCTCTGCGGATGATGTCACTGACCATGTCATGAATGATGTAATATGTGACATCATCAGCAGTGGATTACGGGTAATAGTATCTCTAGTTTACTCCCCTATAGCTGTCTTTCTTTTAACATAACTGTCTGTTTCCTTCCCTTATACTTACTGTTCTTTTTTAAAAAAAAAAATTTTTTGGTTCGCTCCCGGTTCGCGTACCGGCGAGCGAACTGGGAAGCGAACTAAGAGAAATAGAGGTTGGCACAGTTCCAAATATTGTACCAATTTTTTAATAACGGGGAGGTAGTTCTGAAAATAACTTTTTTTTTATTGTTTTTGTTGTTTTATATTTTTTTTATTATTTTTCTGAACATTTTTTTACTTTTTTTGAATTTTTCTGAACGGTTTTATATTTTTTTGGGGTTTTTTTCGGGGGGGAACGAAAATGATTCATTGTAAAGGGCTCAACAGGAGCAACAAAAAAAAAAGAATTTATTATTTGGGGCGTTTCGTACAAACTTGCATATGATTGTCAATAGCTCTGTTGATCAGAGTGATGCTACTTTCTCTGTAGCAAATGAATCCACTGCAATGTACGCAGACTTGTTTTACTTCACCAAATCTCATTTGTATATTTGGCACCATCTCCCTGCCCTCTGGTCCCGTTACTTCCGGTACAACAGATCTTCTGGCCATAATAGGGAGATTATCTAGGTCGTTACGAAACTGTGCAGCACTGTAGTTGTTAGGATGCCACCTAGTCATATGGCGATGCATTGTGTAGTTTCCGAAACTGTATTTTTTCTCGGTCCCTCTGGACAGTCTATCTTGACATATAAGGCAAGTTACGTATCTTGCATTTACTTTTTTCTGACCTTTGGGAATTTAAAAAAATTGCCAAATGAAGTTTTCTTTCCGGTGAGACGTCCTGGCCTCCTCAGGCAAAAACTGCCTCTCTTCGTGCTCTTCCTCCTGTTCCTCTTCTTCCTCTTCTTGCTGAATTATAACTTCAGCAGGTGGTCCACTCTTCCTTGGATGTGGTGGAGGTGGTGGGGAAGCACCAGCTGAAGCTACTAAAGAAGCCATTGCTCACTGGTAACAAAGGGTCTTTCTCTCACAATGATGAAAGTCAGAGTGAGGAAAGAAGGAGGGATTTTCATCATTTGGGAAAAACAATAGTTCTCAACCAATGAAAAGTGTTCATTTTAGATTATATGACCTAGTCTTACATCATTAGGAAACCAAAAGTGAAATGAACCAATGAAAAGTGTTATTACCAAGTCACATGACCTGCTGTGTTTACGTTACGCGCTTTGCGCCGCCTCCCGGTTTGCTTCCAGGAACCTGCGCTTTGCGCCTCGGTTCGCGTACCAGTTCGCTAACGTAGCACGTCATATGACGTATCACGCGACAACGCGAAACGTCATGCGGACGGGAGGCGTCACGATGTTGTTTTCTAACGCGGCAGTTGCGGTAAAGGAACGTTTACCGGCTCGCGGTCTATTTCGCGGCATCAAGGTCAGCTAACGGGAAGCTTCCCGATTCGCGAAGCGGGAGCGAAGAAAAAAAAATATTAAAAAAAAAATTATTAATAAACATATAAAATATCTTTTTGGATTTAAAGAAGAATACATTTTACAGATATTAGCTTTTAAAAAACCAATGAAATTCACTGAAAAAACCATAGGTTATAGACCATATATAGTTAGGAAGTAGCATTTACAAAACCTTGAAAATTCACTGAAAAAACCATAGGTTATAGACCATATATAGTTAGGAATTAGCATTTAGAAAACCTTATTTTACTCACACAAAACCATTGAAATTCCATATATAGTTAGTTGCACTAACTATATATCGCGCACCCGCAATCCACTGCTGATGATGTCACATATTACATCATTCATGACATGGTCAGTGACATCACTGATGACATCACTGATGACATCTCAAATGACATCACTGATGACATCACTGATGACATCTCAAATGACATCACTGATGACATCATGACACACCAATACCAGTTACTACATACGCACTCACTGATTCCTACATCTACACACACATTCACTCATTCACCCATACAATCACTCATACATACAGTCACTCATTATTACAACACTATCATATGCACTCATACACCTATGCAGACAGTCACACACTGCCACTCATCCATGGAGTTACTCACACACCAAGTCAGTCCTGTAAAGAATCAATCACACTTCCATTTCCTCATCTATACAGTTAAACACAGAACACCATACTTCAGTGACATCACTGATGACATCACTGATGACATCTCAAATGACATCACTGATGACATCTCAAATGACATCACTGATGACATCATGACACACCAATACCAGTTACTACATACGCACTCACTGATTCCTACGTCTACACACACATTCACTCATTCACCCATACAATCACTCATACATACAGTCACTCATTATTACAACACTATCATATGCACTCATACACCTAGTCAGTCCTGTGAAGAATCAATCACACTTCGATTTCCTCATCTATAGTTAAACACAGAACACCATACTTTTCACACATATACTAACACATACTTACTCTCTTATACAATCACTGATACAAGTACACATTGATATGCACAGAGTCACACACCTCCCAGCCAGCCACACACACACTCAGTCTTCCATACATCCACTCATTCCTCAATATGTAAAACGTATTTAAACTTTACAAAAACACACAGACACTAGATGATGTCATCAGTGATGTCATTTGAGATGTCATCAGTGATGTCATCAGTGATGTCACTGACCATGTCATGAATGATGTAATATGTGACATCATCAGCAGTGGATTGCGGGTGCGCGATATATAGTTAGTGCAACTAACTATATATGGAATTTCAATGGTTTTGTGTGAGTAAAATAAGGTTTTCTAAATGCTAATTCCTAACTATATATGGTCTATAACCTATGGTTTTTTCAGTGAATTTTCAAGGTTTTGTAAATGCTAATTCCTAACTATATATGGTCTATAACCTATGGTTTTTTCAGTGAATATATATATATATATATATATATATATATATATATATATATATATATATATATATAATTATCAATTAAAATATGTTTTTAGCTTTTTAAAATTATAAATATTAATTACTTTTAATATTATTACATTTATACATACTATAAAAAATTATGTTTATTTGCTTATAGATTACATTTTTTATTTATTAATTTTGACCTTTTTTTACTTAATTTTGAGTGTTTTAATTAATTACATTTATTATTTCATTAAAGGTATATTATTTTGAAGACATTTAAAAAAAACTGATAGTTTAGCATTCTATATTTTTAACCAATATTTATTATTCAATATTTTTGCACTTACCTCTTTGTAGATAGGGATTCGATATTCTGTCATTCTATATGTTTACTTCGATATTCTGGTAAATCGATATTCTTGTATTGTATATTCTGTCAGTGATCAGCAGATCACTACAGGGAAAACCTGGGACATGTAGCGTTGTTGTCCCCTCCCCACTGTAAGCGTAAGCGGAGTGCGCTAGCCTGGCATATGCCATTCTAGCGTAGGGGTATGAACTATGAACCCTAGAATATGGGCGTGGTTCTGTCCTGAGCTGGAGAAGGAAGTAAGTAATGGGTGTGTCTCTGTTGTAGTGTCCGCGTCACCCGGAGCGCAATCGATAATGTTGACCCTACATTACTACATACTTCCACACTTGAATGATCATAGATATCTGTGTGAATTTGAGTGTGTAATGCACATTCAGTGGAATGTTGTCTTAAGGTATTTTCTTCTCTTGTTTTTGGTACAGCCAGTACTATGTACTCATCCAATCAGTCCCTAAATTCACAAGCACTTATAAATTCACCATGCACTCTCCTTGCAGTACTCTAATTATTCAGTCAGTACCCATATACTCAAGTAGTGACCCATGCACTAACACATGCAAACGTAACTGAATCACAAGAAAAGGAGTAGAAAAAAGGTGAAAAAAAGAAAAGGGGTCAGGGTAGAAACACCCTGACCCCCTGGGCCTGCTCAGGGCATCCCACAAGGACCCCCCAGGCCCAAATAAAAGCATTATTTAAGAATAATTTCATCCGAATTTGCACTGGGTGCGTGAATTTGGTCATAATTATAAGAAAAAAACAAAGTGCATGCTTTAGGATGCTTATTAACACAACCACAAACTATTCAGCGACATCCTTGGTTTTGTTTTTGACATGACTAAATTTGGGAAATTATACCAGCAGAGCACTTACAAGCTGGAGGTTTAGAGAGCTCATTTTCAAGGGGATGAGGAGGCGCACTGCCGGGACAAGCCATTACTGTGAAAAGGGTATGCTCCACAAAGACACAGACATTGCACTTCTGGTGCCACTGCTTAGCACAAAATTCCCTTGCGGCGTCGAAGCGGAACACAAGGCACGACTCTGTACTCTTGCAAGAAAATGAGTTCATGATGCACGCACAGTAATTAAAACAATTTGGGGCATATTATCAAGAATGCCGTTAAAATTATCGCCGCTTTAGTGGCTGGAAACTGCCGCTAAAGAGGCGATCATGGGCTTGATAATATGCCCTTGAGAATTCCCATGGAAGCCCATATTCACACCAGAACCTCGGCTTCTATGGGAATTCTCAAAGGGATATTATCAAGCCCATTATCGTCCCTTTAGCAGCAGTTTTCTGCCGCTAAAGCAGCGATAACTTTAACGCTGTTTCTTGATAATATGCCCCTTTGTTACCAGAATGTTCTTCAAGCAAGGGCAGAGGTGCACTCCACAATCTACCTGGCTGCTCATGGCTGAATGCATATTTATCAGCACTGCCAGCTAGGGTAATAAGGGGGACAATTGTGGTCCTTCAAGAAGCATCAGCACAAGGAGAACCGCAGTTACACGACTCCGTCCTCTTCGTCGACTCTGATTCAACAAGATTATTCAGGCTTTCCAGAAATCACAAACAAATTGTATCCTCGGGGGCGATATAGGAATTTTATCAATCGAATGGAACTAGCTTAGGTGGGGTTATAAAAGAAGAAAATAAAGTGGCAGATTTACTACTTCCGGCGCATCTCTGCTAATCAGCAGGGATGCGCCAGAAGATTTGCCACGCATAAGCCCACCCGTGTGCCACCACTGATGCACCGTATTTACAATGCGGCGCACCGTGGCGCACGATGGGCAGATGCATGTCGCATCCCCCGGCGGAAAGTCGGAGCGTTGCTGGAGTTGCGTCGCAAGCGCGACGCAGCTCCAGAAAGGCTTGGGGTGCCCCTATCCCTAACATGCTGCATCAATCTTTATGCCTGCTTCAAGCAGGCGCAGGGTTTTGACGCAGTATGACCTCAAAAGTGACTGAATGAAAACTTGTATATTTCACCCAGCCACTTTTCGGAGGTGTTCATGCAGGAACACCCAAATGTGGCTCAGGGTTTTACAATGGGATGCATCTCCCTAGATGCGTCGCGTTGTAAATAGCCCGCAGCATGGGGCTGGCTTTGCGCAGCCGCTGGGTCCCAAAAGTGACGCAACGGCGGCGCAAATCGGGTGTAAGAGGCTTGTAAATTTGCCCCAAAGTTCTTTTGTGAAGATAAAAGGATATGCAAAATGCTGCCTGTGGAGAAGAAAAACTGCAATGGCAGGAAAGCAAACATTTGAAGAACCTCTTCAAAGACTGAAGACCGCAATCTGTCATGCGGATTAATCCCATGAATGCAGCGTCACAATGTCTTTATAATGTTTTATTCATGCTTCAGTGCTGCTCTTTTTTCTAATCTAGGGCCATATTATAAAGCAAGGGCGATACTTTATCGCCGCTTTTATCGCAGGAAACTGCCGCTAAAGTGGCGATATTGGGCTTGATAATATGCCCTTGTGAATTCCCAGAGAAGCCCAGGTTAACACCAGAACATGGGCTTCTATGGGAATTCACAAGGACATATTATCAAGCCCATTATCACCGCTTTAGCGGCAGTTTCCTGCTGATAAAAGCGGCGATAATATGTCGCCCTTTCTTGATAATATGGCCATTACGTCCTTCAACGAAGAGCATTTACCTGATCTTGACAGGCGGACTTCGGTTTCCAGACTTGCAGGGAAAATACAATTTAGGCTTCTGTTTAAAAAAGATTGATGGAAGTAGGTAACATGCCAGGAGATTGTTTTTCTGGAAAAGATTCATTCTGGGTACTGACACATAAAAAATAAATAGCACGCAACCTTATTGCACTTTAAGTATAATAAATACATTAGAAGAGCGAATATCTCTCGTTTTTGTGCATTCTCTTCATCTGTTGGTTGATGATGATGATGTTTGCCATTCCATAGCTCACAAATTCATTTAAAACGACCCTAAGCGCTGGGCGAGCACTTACTAGCAACCTAACCAGTAGGGTGAGCAAGGATGCTCCAGAAAAAAAGACAAGTCTATCACGCGAATTGTAGCTAGGATGGATATTCCTGCCACAGCGATTCAGGAAGAGTACTACATCTAAATGCAGTAAAAAAAAAAAAGGCTGGACAGTGGAATCCTAGAGGACTCCGCACCTAACTTGCTATACCTAATGTATGTATATGTACTTTGGGCCTACCCAAAGACTTGTGTGCACACTGACAAACACCCACTGTCACAATGTGATTCCAATACAGGAATGTACATCTAAAGGCCTTAGTAACTGAAATGTTAGAACCCAAAGCTAGTGCGGCAACAGAGAGCATTAACAGCCTGATTCATGTACGGGCCGTTTTGCGTGGCCCTAATAGCGAATCATAGCGACTCGCTATTGAGGACACGCAAAACGGCATTCATGTAGGAATTGCTAAATCAATAGCGATTCCTACATGTTCTCTATTTGCGAGTAGCAATTTGCTACTCGCAAAAAAAGGAATAACTCCCCATTCATTCCTATGGGCCAAAAGGCCCACAGGAATGAATGGGGAGTATCCCTTATTTGCGAGTAGCAATTTGCTACTCGCAAATCAGATAGAGATTTTAAGGGTGCCAGGGGTGTCCAAAGGACACCCTGTAGCACCCCTAAAATGCACATTTGAACAGGTGTTGCGCACACACATGTCCAAAGGACATGTGTGTGTGCAACATGCAACTTAGAAAAATGCTTTTAAAAGCATTATTCTATGTTTTTGCTATTTACCGAGAGGTCTGACCTCTCGGTAAATAGCGGCCCAATTTTGCTAAATCGCAATTTTTGCAAGTGTCATGAATAGCATTTAAGGAATCTCTAATAGAGATTCCTTAAATGCTAATCCTCGCATATTTGCTAATTCCTCATTAGCGATTTTTGCATTTGGGATTGTGAATCCCAAATGCCAAAATTGCACTCGCAAAAGGCAAGATTCTGAGAATCTTGCCCTTTGCGAGTGCAATTTTGCTTCATGAATCAGGCTGTAAGAGTCTAGTGCTCTGGAGTCGCAATCATGTATATTTGGAAAAGAGGAGAGCATTGAAAAGACACGCATGTTCATCATGGGGATGAATTTAACTGGAATCTGCCTTCCTTTTTGGAGCAGTGCAGCCTCCTCTTAGCATCGAAGATCTGGTCTCCTCGAGACATGACAAGGGGACACCTGCCTTTCCCGTGGTATTTAGTTTTTGCATCAGATTTTTGAAGTCCCTATATATAGTGAATGTTCGACCTGGCATCCTTGTAGTGGTGTCTCCCTGTCTTTTTGCCTCTGCCTCCTAGATTGTTGCCCCTTACCCTGACTTGGAAAAAGGGTCCCTACTTGGACAATGGTGCAAACCATTGACAACTAGAGACCCCATTTTTAACAGTGAATTTCTATAATCCCTTGCAGATTGAAGCAGAGTACCCCATGAAATGATATGAAAAGGGGAGGATGAGGAGACACAACCACACGCCTCAGACGCAATAAATAGAAAAAATGCGCAGGTGGTAACCATGGTCTAAATATCTTTTCTTTTTTTTCTTCTTATTGTTGTGCAGAATAGCATTGAGCGGTGAGATAAACCTTCAGCATGACCCCCAGATTATTATTTCCGAATGAAAAATTTGTGGTCCCCAGTTCTTTGTTTATAAGTTGTACCCCCGTCCCACACAGTATTATGTCTTTTTTTACTGGGTTTCAGTTGAAGTGTGTGTGCGCGCGCCAGTGTGTGTGTGTGTGCGCACCAGTGTGTGTGCACCTGTGTGCGTGTGTGTGCGCCAGTTAATGTGTGGCAGTGTGTGTGTGTGCGCCTGTATGTGTACGCACTAGTGTGCGTTTGCACCAGTGTGTGTGCGCGCGCCAGTGTGTGTGTGTGTGTGCGCACCAGTGTGTGTGCACCTGTGTGCGTGTGTGTGCGCCAGTGTATGTGTGCCTGTGTGTGTGTGTGTGTGCGCCTGTATGTGTACGCACTAGTGTGCGTTTGCACCAGTGTGTGTGTGCGCGCCAGTGTGTGTGTGCATGCCAGTGTGATGTGCTGGTGACTGCAAAGAATGCCCGTGTTGTCTAAAATTGTAACTGAAGTTGTTTAGCAAAACATGGAGGGTATGCGCATGAAATATGCGTTATTAAGAGCCTCAAGCAAAAGTCTTTAAATTATGTTTGTCTGCATCTTACATACTGCTGATATTGTGGCTTAATTTTTTTTTGCTACTTTGTAGGTAAATGTTTGAAGAACCCATCAATTTGGGACACATATCCCTTTCTTCGTGTGGCTGTGTGCTAGCCTGTTGCTAAACTATTTTATCTTTAATTGTGTTGCAAGTGGAGTACACAACAGGAAACCCATGACGTGCTCAGTTTATTAGCTAGTGTTTCATGGATGGCCCCTGGAGTAAGGAACAAAATGGGCCCCATCTGGCCACTGTTTGAACTTAGATATACAGCAATAATCATGGTTCGGTCAGCCCCTCAGGCATCTTGGCCCCGGTGTCACAGCACCTGCTGCACCATTGGAGGCTACACACCTGGGGTGCTGTTGTTTTCTGTTCAACATTTTCACATACCTTTCTTCTTGAGTTATGTTAGATCTGGCAGCCTTGGCGTGGGTCTCCTTACACTCTTTTCCCGCTTATCCCCCCGTATCTGTCCCATTCTTCCATCTAAACTCCTTTGGGCCTCACCCCCGAACGCCGCGTGAGGCCGCATCCTAATCAGTTAACCCCGGACCCCACACATTCACCTGACCCCAGGGGGGGGGGTAACAGTAACTACAGAATAGAGCCCCATCCCCGGGTCCACGAGACCTACACGTAGCATAGACCTGTAGCACCCCCCAGCGTAGGAAAGCCCAATCCTGTAAGAGCCCTGGCTCCCTAGCACCCCCACCGTGCTCCGGGCCAAGAGAAACATAGGGCCGGAAACACCCGATCAAGTCGTCTCCTAGCCTGGTGTTACCATGCAGGCGCTAAGTGAGGGGGGTGGAGGAGTTTCGGCCAAACTTCCTGTCACCCCCGAGGCCGGCACCGCTCCCCGCTGGCCGTCTGAGAACCCTGCCCCCAGCTGGAGAGGAGCCAGATGCCATCTGGCAGGAAGCCCGGGCCATGAGGGGGAGGACATCAAGGAAACCCCTGGCCGATCAAAGAACTTCAAAGGGGTGAGGCCCTATAACTGGATGCTCCTTCCACACTGGCAGCAGTTGACTTTTGGGAACCTCGAGAGCCCTGCTGACTTCGTCGCGGCTCTGTCGACTCGGACACGGAACTCCGGAGCCCTGCTGACACTGTTGCAGCTCCTGCAACCAGTACTAACAGTGCGCCCGTACCCCGACCTCCAGAGCCCTGCTGACGCTGTCTCGGCTCCTGCAACCAGTACCACGGGTATGCCTCATACTCTTGCACACACCCGCTGGTGCGCATCCTGGATCTCCATCCTGCGAGTATGGCTCTTACCCTTGCATGTACCCGCTGGTGCGCATCCTTGATCGCCAGCCAGCCGGTATGCTCCGCACTCCTCCACGCACCCGCTAATGTGGCTCACCGCGGGACCCAGTCCCAATGCGGTACTTAAAGCAGGCCGCTTTGGCGATAGGAGAGCCCTTGACTGATCTAGTCAATCTCTCGTTCTCTCATGGGACTGTGCCGCCTGATTGGAAAAGTGCGGTTGTCAAAGCGCTTCTGAAGAAGCCTGGCTTGGACCCGCAGAACCTGGCCAATTTCAGGCCCATCTCCTTGTTACCAGGAGTTAGTAAGATCGCCGAGAGGTTGGCGAACCATCGGTTATCCAACTTCCTTGAGGAGAATGGCCGGTTGAGGGACTCCCAGACGGGATTTCGACCGGGCCATGGAACTGACACGGCTCTGCTAGCCGTGGTAGAGGAGGCCAGGAGCACTTTGGATGCAGGGGGGTCAGTGGCAGTGATCCTCCTGGACCTTAGTGCGGCCTTCGATACCGTCAACCATGGGGTGTTGGTACAACGTCTAGCTGAGTCGGGTGTCACTGGAGTGGCCCTGGAATGGTTGGCCTCCTTTCTGGAGGGGCGTACCTTCGAGGTCTGGGAAGGAAATGCAAAATCCCCTCCCACTTCATTGCGGGGTGCCCCTGGGCTCATCCCTGAGCCCCACATTATTTAACGTGTACATGGCACCCCTGGAGGGTGTGGTGTCTCCGTTTGGCTTTAAGACCATAAGCTATGCGGATGACACCCAGCTTGTGGTGAGTTTGACACAGCTGGAGAAACAGCCTGAGATGCTCCATTCTTGCTTGAGAGAGGTGTTTGATTGGATGTCCAGGTCATCGCTCAAACTGAACGGATCAAAAACAGAGCTGATGATCTTGGGCCAGTCAAGTTTTGCCCTCTCGGCGAGCAGCTGGCCCAACTGTATGGGCACCCCGCCCGACCCAAAGAAGGAGATTAAGAGCCTGGGGGTCTGGCTGGTGCCGGATTTGTCCTTTAGGGCACACGCCAAGAAGACCGCTGGCGTGTGTTATGGAATGCTCCGGTCGGCCCGCAAGGTTCTCCCCCTGCTGCCAGAACTCTCCCGGAAGCTGCTAGTCCAAGGCTTAATCATCTCACGCCTGGACTACAGTAATGCACTCTTTCTCGGAGCGCCAGAGTCAACGTTTAAGATCCTGCAACAAGTGCAGAACGCAGCAGCAAGGCTGCTGCGGAACGTTCCGGCCAGGCAGTCAGCCAGGCCCGCTTTAGGAGCACTCCATTGGCTCCCTGTCAGAGAGAGAGTTACATTTAAAGCCCTCTGCATCGCCCATAAGAGCATACAGGGGCAAGGACCAACTATTTTGAAGGACATGATCCGGCCCTATAAGCCCACAAGAGCTTTACGCTCCGACAACAAATATCTCCTTCAGATAAAGAGAATTAGGAGAGCCCATTCAGGGGGCAGGAGTTTTTCTATCCATACAGCGCGCGCCTGGAACTCCCTCCTACTCGCCCTGCGCTCCGAACCAAATCTTCTCAGATTCCGAAAACATCTGAAAACGCATCTCTTTCCAGAATAACTGCAGCTTCTTTGCCTTCCATTAGTAGCTTGCTCTTGGTTTCTATAAGCGCTGGGATGCCCCTGGGTAACCGTGCGCGGTACAAAATTCAATAATAATAATAATAATAATGTGCATCCTTGATCGCCAGTCTGCCGCTAGGCTCCGTACTCTTGGACGCACCCACCGGTGCGCAGCATTGATCTCCCGCCTGCGAGACCGGCTCATACTCTTGCAGTCACCCACTGGTGCGCATCCTGCATCTCCAACCACGAGTATGGCTCTTACTCTTGCACGCACCCGCTGGTGCGCATCCTACATCTCCAACCGCGAGCATGGCTCATACTCTTGCACGCACCTGCTGGTGCGCATCCTGCATCTCCAACCGCGAGTACGGCTCATACTCCTGTACGCACCCTCTGGTGCCTATCCTGGATCTCCAACAGCGAGTACGCCTCGTACTCCTGCACGCACCCGCTGGTGCGCATCCTGGATCTCCAACCACGAGTAAGCCTCGTACCTCTGGACACACCCGCCGGTGCGCCGCACATCTTCACAGGTAGCCTGAAAGGACTACCCCGACCAAGGAGTATGAGCTGTACACTGGGTACGCCTCGCACAAGGGCACCTTTGTATCCCACGGCTAAAGGATTAGGAGCCGTCCACCGGGTACGCCATGCACTGGAGGCCCCAGTGTAGTGTCCGGCGCGAGTATTGAGAGCCACAGGCGGAGAGTGCCTCGAATCAACCACCCCTCGATCTCCTCCGTGGCTCAAGGATTGAGAGCCTGCTGCCAGAAACACTGAGGACCTTCCTCCTATTCTGTTGGATTGTGAGTACTGCCCACGCTTTGCCAGGCCGGACCCGCCCGAACCGTCCCTACGTGCCTAGGAAAATCCTCACCCCCTATTTTTAGTGTAGTGACTCATGTATACTGATAACCTGATATTAAGTGTGATATAAAGACCCCTTTTGGATATCGAACAACTGTTGGGGTGTCCCTTTGTGGTGTGGTGGGATCTTGCTGTGCACAACTACAAATGCCTAACCCTCCTCTCAGAGGGTCAGACTCCAAACACTCGGCAACGTTCCTGGAGGAGGTGGGTCCCTGGGTGGTCAGAGAGAGCTACCCCTGCCATCCAGAGAACCTCCCCCCCAACAAGTTATTTGTGTGATCCTGGGCACATTGCAGTCTCTCGCTCTTCGTTTGGCACCCTCTCTGCTCCCCCTCCTCCTCCCCCTATATTGCAAAGGAAAATAAATGCGAGATGCTAAGTTAATCGAATCTAAAACTACCCCTACTGTTACCTCATGTAAGTCCCACACAGTGGGATTGCTAGGAGATCTTCGGAGGCCACGCCCCCTTTCTCCACCACTCTGCAAACGCGTCTCATGGAACACTACTGGTTGGAGGAGGAAGTTCACTACAGTCCTGAGGGACTTTGCGAGCCGAGAAGCCCTCCTAGTACTTCCTGTAAGTCCTACGCAGCGGAATTCCTAAGCGTAGGTCGGAGGCCCAGCCCCCTTTTTCCACCAATATGCAAATGTGACTACTAGTTAAAGAAGCTTTTGCAATGTAATAGGCCTCGTATTTGTGAGGGTGTTAATGTAAAAGTTTTCACAAATGATTTTTGGAGTGGAGTGGATGTACGTTGTGTGTTATGGAATTATGTGGTATGTTGTGCAGTGAAATTATGTGGATATAAAATATGTGGTATTAAGTGTATAAGAATTATGTAGAATGGGATTATGTGTTATGGAGAGTAATTATGTAGTATGGTAGTCTGTGTTGTGAAGTGGTAACCTCAGGTTTAGTCTTCCTCATATCCATGGAAGCTTAACTATAAACTCAGTGAGAGAAAAAAGAAGGAATCAGTGGGGGGCAATTGTGGACCTAGTCAGAGGTATGAGCAGGGCCCCTGAAATTATGCGATTGTTCAGCTGCACTGATTTTTGCACAATTATACATTAGCCACACAATCCATCATCTGCTGCCTAATCTGCAGATTTGAACAAAAAAACCTTGTTTCTAGCTCATAAGGCTCACACATTACAAAAAATGCAGCAACAAAGTGTTACAGCATGGTGGAAGGCCCTTTGCAACCCTAGAATGGTTACCTGTTACTTATTGCTAAATGTGGGTGTCAAACTAATGGTGTGCAAGCCACTCTTGCCTATTTCTGTGCCTCTCTTACCTCGTTCTGCAAATCTCTTCTACTTTCTGCATCTCTCTTGCCTCTTTCTGTACCTCTGTTGCCTCTTTCTGCACCTCACTTGCTTCTTCCTGCACCCCTCTTCCCTCTTTCTACACCCCTCCTGCCTCTTTCTCCACCTCTGTTCCTTCTTTCTGCACTTCTTTTGTTTCTTTCAGCACATCTCTTGCTTCTTTCTGCACCCCTCTTACCTCTTTCACCACCCCTCTTCCCCCTTTCTGCATGTCTGTTGCTTCTTTCTGTGTTTCTCTTGCCTTTTTCTCCACCCCTTCCCTATTTCTGCGCCTCTTTTGCTTCCTTCTGCACTCATCTTGCTTCTCTCTGCACCTCTCCTGCTTCTTTCTGCAATCCTTGAGCTTCCCTCATTCTGCACTCCTCTTCTTTATTTCTGCACCTCTGTTCCTTCTTTCTGTACTTCTTTTTATTTATTTCTGCACCTCTCTTGCTTTTTCTGCGTCCCTCTTTCTCAATCCCTCTTTCTACTTTCTGCATCTCTCTTGCTTCTTTCTGTACCATTCTGGCCTCTTTCTCCACCCCTCTTCCTACTTTCTGTACCTCTGTTTTCTCCTTCTGAACTTCTCTTGCTTCCTGCTGCATCCCTGGTGCCTCTTTCTGAACCCCTTGTGCCTCTTACTGCCCCTTCTCTCTTTCTACATTCCTCTTGCCTCTGTCTGCACCTCTGTTCCTTCTTTCTGTGCTTTTTTGTTTATTTCTGCACTGCTCTTCCTTCTTTCTGCTTCCCTCTTGCCTCTTTTGTTACCCCTCTTTCCCTTTTCTGCATCTCGCTTGCTTCTTTCTGCACTTCTTTTGTTTCTTTCTGCACCTCTCTTCCTTCTTTCTGTACTTCTCTTGCATCTTTCTTCACCCCTCTTCCCTCTTCCCTCTTTCTGCACCTCTGTTGCTTCTTTCTGCACTAGTCCTACTTATTTCTACACCTCTCTTGCTTATTTCCGCAGTCCTTGTGCCTCTTTCTGCACACCTCTTCTTTCTTTCTGCACTCCTCTTGCGTCTTTCTGCACCTCTGTTCCTTATTCCTTTGCTTCTTATGTTTTATATGCACCTCTCTTGCTTTTTTCTGTTTCCCTCTTGCCTTTTTCCATCCCTCTTTCCCCTTTCTGCATCTCTGTTGCTATTTTTCTGCACTTCTCCTGCCTCTTTCTCCACCTGTCTTTCCACTTTCCATACCCCTTGTACCTCTTACTGCACCCTTCTTCTCTCTGTCTGCAAACCTCTTGCCTCTTTCTGTACCTGTGTTCCTTCTTTCTGTATGTTTTGTTTCTTTCTCCATCTCTCTTGCTTCTTTCTGCTTCCCTCTATCTCCACCCCTCTTCCCCTTTCTGCATCTCTTGCTTCTTCCTGCACTTCTCTTGCTTCTTTCAGCACCTCTCATTATTCTTTCTGCACCCCTTTTCCCTCTTCCTGCACCTTTCTTGACTCTCTCTGCACCTCTGTTCCTTCTTTCTGCACTTCATTTGTTTCTTTCTGTACCTCACTTACCCCTTTCTGCATCTCTTTTGCTTCTTTCTGTACTTCTCTTGCCTCGTTTCCAACCCTCATTCGATCTTTCTGTACAGCTGTTGCTTTTTTCTACACTTCTCTTGCTTCTTTCCACACTCCTTGTGACTCTTTTTGCATACCTTGTACCTCTTTCTGTACCCCTATTGCCTCTTTCTGTACTCCTTCCCTCTTTCTGCTCATCGCTTCCTCTTTTTGTACTTCTCTTCTCTCTTTCTGCACCTCTCTGGCCTCTGTCTACACCTCAATTGCTACTTTCTGCACCTTTCCTGCCCCTTTCTGCACATGTCCTGCCTCTTTCTGCACTTCTCTTGCCTATTTATGTTCCCCTCTTGCCTCTTTCTGTACCACTGTTGGTTCTTTCTGCACTTTTGTTGCTTCTTTCTACACCTCTCTTGCTTTTTTCTATACCCCGCTTGCCTCTTTATGTACCCCTGTTCCCTCCGTCTGCACCTCTCTTGCCTCTTTCTGCATCCCTGTTCCCTCTTTCAGCAGTTCTTGTACCTCTTGCTGTGCCTCTTTTGCTTCTCTCTGCACTTCGCTTATCTCTTTCTGCACTCCTCTTGCCCCTTTCTGTACCTCTGTTGATTCTTTCTGCACTTTTCTTGCATCTTTCGGCACCACTCTTGCAAATGTCTATACCCTTCTTGCTTCTTTCTGCACCCCTCTTCCCTATTTCTGCACCTCTCTTGCGTCTTTCTGCACCTTGTTTGCCTGTTTGTGCAACTTTATTGCCTCGATCAGTACCTCTCTTGCCTCTTTATGTAGTTCTCTTGCTTCTTTCTGTACCTCTTTTGCCTCTATCAGCAACAATGTTCGTTTTTATTGCAGTTCTCTTGTCTCTCTCTCTGCACTTCTCTTGCTTCCTTCTGCGCTTCTCTTGCTTCTTTCTGTGCTACTCTTGCTTCGTTCTGCACTTTTCTGACCTCTTTCTGCATTTCTATTCCCTATTTTTGCACCTCTGTCGGTTCTTTCTGCACTTCTCTTACCTCTTTCTGTACCCCACTTGCCTCTTTCTGCATCTCTGTTGCTTATTTCTGCACTTCTCTTGCTTTTTTCTACACCACTCTTGCTTCTTTCTGTACCCCTCTTGTGTCTTTCTACATACCTCTTCCCTCTTTCTGCGCTTCTCTTGCCTCCTTCTGCACCTCTCTACCCTCTTTATACAGTTCCCCTTTCTGTACCTCTGTTGCTTCTTTCTCACCCCTCTTGCGTCTTTCACCACCCCTCTTGCCTCTGTCTGCACCACTGTTGCTTCTTTCTGCAGTTCTCCTGCCTCTTCTTTCTGCACCTGTCTTGCCTCTTTCTGTGCACCTATTGCCTCTTTCTGGACTTCTCTTGCCTCTTTCTGCACTTTTGTTGCCTCTTTCTATGTTTCTCTTGATTCTTTCTGGACTCCTCTTGCCTCTTTCTGCAACCATCTGGCCTCTTTCTGCCCTTCTCTTACCGCTTTCTGTGATTCTCTTGCTTCATTCTGCTCCTCTCTTGTTTCTTTCTGCCCCCGGTTGCATCTATCTGCACTTGTCTTCCCTCTTTCTGTACTTCCGTTGTCTCTTTGGACACCTCTATTGTCTCTTTCTGTACCTCTTTGCCTCTTTCTTCACTAATCTTACCTCTTTCTGCACCTCTGTTGCTTCTTTCTGTCCTTCTCTCCCTCTCTATGCATTTATGTTCCTTCTTTCAGCTCTTCTCTTGCCTCTTTCTGCACCTGTTACTTCTTTCAGCACTTCTCTAGACTCTTTTCTGTACCCATGTTTCCTCTTTCCACACCTCTCTTGCCTATTTCTGTACCTCTCGCCTCTTTCTGCACAGTTGTTCTCTCTTTCTGCACCTCTCTTACCTTTTTCTGTAACTCGTTTGCCTCTTTCTGTAGTTCTCTTTTCTGTTTCTGCACCTTTATTGCCTCTTTCTGCTCCTCTCTTGCCGCTTTCTGCACTTCTCTTGCCTCTTTCTGCACTTCTCTTGCCTCTTTCTGCATATTTCTTACTCTTTCTGCATCTCGCTTGTTTTTTTCTACACTTCTCTTGCCTCTTTCTGTACTTCTCTAGCCTATTTCTATTTTAAAATGGGAAGTGCAGGCTGTTAAGTTTAAAGGTCTGTATGCTCTTGAGACTGAGGTATATTTCTACTTGAACATGTATTCTCACATGTGTTATGGATCTGAAGATGGTAGCTTATAAAGCAGGTAGCTTCTGTTATGGGTGGTCACATTTTGTTAGTTCTGCTCTGTCATTCGCTTGCACAGGCAGACATGTGTTATGTATATAGGTGTTACATAGCCCCTCAAATGTACTATTGAATATGCACGTGCATGTGAGATGTCATGAGTGATGTCAGAAGTGATGTCACTGACCATGTCATGAGTGATGTATCATGTGAAGTCATCAGCAGTGCATTGCGGGGGCACGAGGTATAGTTAGCCTAACTAACTATAACGGGCAAATTTCTCTGGTTTTGTACGAGTGAAATGTCCAACTAACTATAAAATCCTGAAACCTGTGTGTTTTTTCAGTGACTATACATAGATAGATAGATAGATAGATAGATAGATAGATAGATAGATAGATAGATAGATAGATAGATAGTGAAACTTCCTGAACCTTTTATCAATTTACCCCAGGTATGTGACCCTGTCACACCCACGGTACTAAGGCTGCCCCCTTCGTCCTGAAGATGACCCGCAGGCTGAGGCACCCACTCACTTTTGAGCCCATAGTCGGGTTGAAACATCGACGCCCTTGAAATTTGCAATTGGACCACCTTCTACCCAATGTCATGATACATGTCACTTTGGAATTCCTGTTTTGGACTGTATAAATTGAAATCAATAATACCAAAGTATTACCACAACAAGGAGTGGCCTTTTGCCGACAGAGCTGGGACTCTTAAGCCAGCTGTTTCTAAATTATCTCAAATTTTATTGTTACATTTCTGTGTCACCATCTCTATTAGCTTTACACCCCCCTCTTTCACTCATTTCACATTCCCTCTTTGCACATTCTTAGAAGCACCACAATCCTTTGTACAGCAAATGTATGATAAAAAATTAACACAATTGAGACAAAATGATGGAGTGATTCATTAAACTCCTTCTGATCACTTATTGTTTCCTGTCATGTTGTTACACCATCTCTTTCTTCGAGAAACTACTGAGGGGATTGAGACCACAGAGCCAACCATTCTGAAGGCTCACTAAGTTGTATAAATAATGATTATAAGTATACATTGAATTGAGCTTTGATTGTTAGTTTTGGACCATTGTTGTTTTTTCCAGCACAGGAATCCAAAGAAAAGTATGACGGTCTTTAAATGTAATTTTTGGGGGTACTTTACCTTATATAATTTTAGAAGTTCAAAGTAATTGAGGACAGAAAATGTAAAAATGTTGAGGCAGTGATTGCATTTCTGATTTAGGGCATCAATACTTGTAGCACCTCCTAAGTGCCTCCTATTTACATGACTTTGGGTGGAGGCTGGATTGTGTGTCATTTGATTTTTTTTATAATTCAGGATCTGTAGGGAGGACAGAAATGCACTTCAGATTCTGGAAAGTGGTTGAAAAAAGTACATGGGACTTTGTGTTAATTGAAAATGGCGACACTGGGCATAATTTTGATGGTAGCTTGTGTGGGTGCTATTTGTGTCAAGTACATGCTACATAAGTTGATGGTTGCACCTTTCCACAATTATAGCATAATAGGACAATTGAGGCATCATAACAGCCCCCTTGGGACAGTATCATACAGCTATAGGGTCCAAGAAACACAATTATGAAGATATCGGTGGTTTCTATCTGTGTAATTTAGAAGAAGGTATCATACTAATGTCAACAACACCAGGTAGGATTGGATTAATCAATGACAGACATTTACAAACTGCCTTCTTCACCTCCTCATTTCTCAGGCTGTAAATGAGGGGGTTCAGCATTGGATTTACCAGTGTATAAAACACAGACACCACCTTACCTTGCGTGACAGAGTCACTGATAGGAATTTGAAGGTATATGAACAGGAGAGTGCCGTAGAATAGACAGACAACAGTCAGGTGGGAGCTGCAGGTAGAGAAGACCTTGGGTCTGCACACTGCGGTGCCGATCTTCAAAATACTGGTGATAATTTGGACATATGATGCGACTGTAACTAAAAAACAGAGGAGGCCAAAGGAAAACACCACTGAAAAAATCACTGCCCTTCGTACAAATGTGTCAGAGCAGGAAAGATTCATCAGTGGCAGTAGATCACAGTAGAAATGGTTGATGATGTTAGGTCCACAGAAGGAGGTGTGGAATATGCACCCAATGTATACTGCTGCAGTCAAGCAGGCTCCCAAATAGACGGTGGTCACCAGCAGGATGCATGTGTTACTGTTGATGATAAGTGGATACAGTAGAGGGTGGCAGATAGCAGCATAGCGGTCATAAGCCATGGCCGTCAGCATGTAGCCCTCGATGGTTGCAAAAAATGTAAAGAAATAACTCTGTGATGCACAACCAATGAAAGAGATCACCTTCTTACTGGAGAAGAAATCTGCCAGCATTTTAGGGGCAATGACAGAGGAGTAACAGCAATCAGACAACGACAAATTACCTAGAAAAAAATACATAGGGGTGTGGAGATGAGGTTCAATGGTGATTAAAGCTATGATACTAATGTTTCCAAATAGTGTTAAGATGTAGAACAGGAGGAACAGAACAAAGAGTGGACCCTGAAGTCTTGAGTCATCAGTGAGTCCCAGGAGGATGAATTCTGTCACTGAGGTCTGATTTCCAACATCCATTCTATCCTGAGTTTGTATCTGTTCAGACAAAATGTAATACATTACAGTTCTGACAAATATAAATTTCAATTTTAAATTACAATTATCAATAAAATTGGAACCTATACTGTACTGAACAGGCATCATTGACCATGATCAAAGGTTACCACACCTACCTATGGAATTAACACTGGCATCACCCTGTTCTATACCATAATATACCCCTTCTTTGATTACACAGTCATTTAGATCATGCCACAAACGCTGACACAATTCCAGAGCATGCATCTCCACAACCACACCCCTCACAAATTTGAGAAATACTCTGCAATGTATTCACATTCAAAAGCAGATAGAATGTTTGGAGTTGAACCCCAAACAAACAATTTCTGGGCAATCCCTACACCGACATTTCGATTGGAGTCAAACCCTGATAGTCATTCATGTGCTTTGGTGAATTTCTTGTTAGTTTATTTAGAGGTCCAGGTTGTAAATTAAATATTGGTGGGAAGTTGAATCAGTGACTATCTACATTAATACTGACTGGCTCCTTCCTCCAACAGTCCGGTGTAGGAACCCCTGAAGGCAGACCTGCTACTTCCTATAATCTATCTGATGTAGTAGTTCTACAGAAAATAAGGTCATTGCATTGTTGTTGCTTCGATAGTCGGGACTGCATTACAAGGTGATAGCTACTCGAGCGAGTCTTTTGGAGTCTATCCATGAAGTGTACTTTGTAATAAATGTAGTAGTTACAGTAATACTACTCTGGTACTACAAAGTGCTGTTCTGAAACTAGCTGCCTTCAACTATCCCATCATTTCTATGGTGAGAAACCTATTCTCAATACACATATGGGCATATGATTTGGTAGTAAATGTGGAAGAATTAGCGGGGCTGGAACATGAAGACTACTTTCTGCTAAATGGAAAGAGCTCACTGTGGTAAAAGAGGGGCATGAAAGGGGGTGAGTAGGGGTTTATGGATGGACATGCAAATAGAAACATACTTTTAGAAATTGGGTTGTTGGTTGACTGCGGTGTATACCTTAGTCAAACAGCAACCATATTCCTTGTTAAGGTAAGTGTCAAGTAAACCCTAAATTAAACTTAGCTCACCCTCTGGTAGCTTGCACAGAGCTGTCAGGCTTAAATTAGAGGCAGTCTGTAACGTATTTGACCAACAATTCAAACAGTAAACAGTTAACACACAATACAAAAAAACATTAGGTTCGAAAAATAGGGAAACGTTTTATAAACAAAAACAAGACCAAAACAACAAAAATCCAATCAGTAGAACTGGAGTTATGAGTTTTTAAAGAATAAACTAATATTGCATCAAAAATCTTAAAGTGCCAACAGTGACCATCAGGTCACCCTGGACGGGTTAAAGTCAAAGGGTAAAGCCGACTCCGATGGAGTGTGGGAAGATTAGTACGGCTGAACTTTTACCTTCTCCAGAATTGTGCTAGGAGTCCCATCTGCAGAGAAGAAGTTTACAACTAACAAAGAGAGTGTCACATGCAATGGTTGGCGGTGCTCAAGCCGCACACCAGGTGTCGCGGATGGACAGGCTGGAGCCTCACAGTCACAGGCAGACAATCCTTGCTGTGTGAAGAGACAAACTTGCGGCTTCTTAAGCTGGATTTCTAGGTGAGCAATGAGGATCTGGAGCAAACGTTTGCAAAGAGCCCAAAAGCTTAACTTTTTAGTTCCTAAAGACCTAGAGCTCCTGAAAGACCAATTCCAAGGGCCCATGACCTGAGAGGCACCTCTTAGGGGCAGGAGCTGGTTAAAGACCGGTCCAGGAGCCTGGAGGAGCCTGTAATGTCCCTGAGGCTCAGATCAGTAGGCTAGCAGACTAGCCCTTTAATTCACTATGGGGTCCTGGGTTCAAGATGGATTCCTGGCCAGTTCTTACTCTCCAGGCAAGAGGGCAGCAGGTCAGCACATCAGTCCAATTTCTTGTCATAGCATATACAGGCCCAGAGGTGTACTGAAGTGGTGACATCAGAGGTTCAGCACTTATACCAAGTTGGGCATTTGAAGTGGGGGAGACTTCAAAGACAGGCCTTTGAAGTACACAGAGGTACTTCCCTTCCTGCCCTTGCTCCAGACTCACTACAGGGGAGTATACTTTCCTTTGTGCGGGGACAGGACAGAGGCTATTCAGGTCTAAGTGAGGATTTTCTCAGCTCCTCTCTCCCATCCTGCTAGAGATGGCCCCTTGAGACACAACTAGCTCCCGTTTTGTGAGTGGCTGGTGGCTGTCTAGAAAGAATATACAAAGTCCAGCTTTCTCCTCACTTCAGACAAGTGAGCAAAGACAAGCACCAGGTACAGAAGTGCTGAAGTTAGAAAATGCCAACTTCCTAAAAGTATAATTTTCCAAATTGCAATTTAAAATCCAACTTCAAATTACTTTGTGATTTTAAATTATTATTCCATAGACACCAAACTTGAAAAGTTTATCTCTTTCTAATTGTGAATTACACTTAATTTTTTTATATTTTACTCCCAATGTTATCCTATGAGAGAGATAGGCCTTGCAGTAGTGAAAAAGGACATTTAGAGTTTTTCATTACCAGTTAGGATTTTTCTCAGTTCAGGAGTCCTAAATTTAGGAGTCCTAACTTTGCTACTCCTAAACTGAGAAAAATCCTAACTTTAAGACTTTCTGTATTCACAGAAGGTATTTAGGAGTCCTAAAGTTAGGAGTCCTAACTTAACTACTCCTAAACTGAGAAAAATCCCAACTTTAAGACTTTCAGTATTCACAGAAGGCATTTAGGAGTCCTAAAGTTAGGACTCCTAACTTTGCTACTAGTAAATTGAGAAAAATCCTAACTTTAGGAATTTCAGTATTCACAGAAGGCATTTAGGAGTCCTAAAGTTAGGACTCCAAACTTCTGTGAAAACCGAAATGAGTAAGTGCCTTCTGTGAATACCAAAATGAGTAAGTGCCTTCTGTGAATACCAAAATTGTAGTAAGTTTAGGATTTTGTCTTAAGTTAGTTCTGTGAATCAGGCCCTGAGTGCACTTTACTAGGGACTGACATGTAAATCAAATATGCCAATCATGGAAACACCAAGCCATAACACAATTTACAACAGAAGCACTTGCACTTTAACACTGATCAGCAGTGAGAAAGTGTGCAGAGACACTAAGCTAGCAAAACCGGGAAGTTAGAAAGCAAAAACTCAGGGGAAACATGCCAAAAGATGCCAAGTCTAACAAGACGAATATATGGGTATAATCTGCATAGCCATAAAACTATAAACGGAAAGAGGTAATCAAACCTCCCAGGGCAGAAATATATATTTATTTAGAATAGTGGGACTGAGAGCAGACTCCTTTTTTTTTAAGAGTGCAGTAACTAATGCTGATTTACAACAATTAGGTACAATGCGCCCTCTAAGGAGTAATTACATATATTAGTTATCAAAGAAGAGAAAGGGGAGGCTACATCTTTAAATATTCCCAAAAACAAAAATGGTGACCACCTTGATGCAATCTATCTTAAGATTCCGGGGTCAGGGCGAACGATGATAAAATTAAAGACATTTTATTCTAAAGGAAATCCGCACATAGGAGCAAAACATTAGCACTAGGGAAGTCTTTGGTAGATACAGCATACTTTTTATCAGGGAGCTGTAGACTGTGGACATTTTTCTTGCAGGGTTGCTTGTGTATGTGTAAAGAACCTTTGTTGAACTAGGAATTGTTAGGTTGCCAGTTGCTGTCAGTCAAGTGTTTAGTATGAGTACAAGTAAACAATGTCTCAAGAGAATGGGGCACAAACATGGTAAAGGGGTGATGCATCACAATACTTTCACACCGTTCTAAGCTGACGCCAATGCCTTCCACAGTTTTAAGGCATCAAGGCAGCCCTGAAGCTATGGGGTCAAGTGTAGTGGAAAATTAGGCCACTGGGATCTAGGCAGTTCCATGCATTTGTGTAAGCACTGAAAGAGTGCAGCCCTCTCTCTCACTGCAAAAGAGAGCAAAGGCTTTATTATAATTAGGGCTGGGCGGAATTTGCGTAGTCGCACTATGCAAAACTCTGCAAAACAGCAAAAAATCGAGCAAGCAGAAAATCCGCTAACATGCGGAATTGCTTGTTCCGCCCGTTAGCAATGCTTTTTTCCTGTTCACGAATGCTGTTTGTATGCTTGGGGGAAATATTTCGCGAACAGGCATTTTGAAAGCGCGGGCATGCAAAAAACTCAGCAAAGCCACGGATCGCGGATAGTTTGGCAATTTCGCGTTGTCTGTGGAACGCGAAATTACCCAAATTCTGCAAATTCCGCAAGCTGAACGGGATTTACCGCCCAGGATAATTATAATCAGGCATTCTTAGTGCAAGGCCACAATAGAGACTTTCTGTCAGCTCTAGGCTGGCAATCAAGCGATCATTAAATCAAGATAACGGATCATGCACATCCTTGTGTGTAACCCTCTGTAAAGGCTAGACCACTAGGGAGAAGCTGGGTATCCACTGATGACAGTAGGCCAACATTCGCAAAAAACATTCTGACTTCCTTTGAGTGGTATTTCAAACCAAACAAGGGAACCCACAAGGTAAATAAGGACCTTGGGTGTCAGTATCTTAAGTAAACAGTGGTCTCTATAAAGAAACCGGATAAAGCTGTGAATAATATAGACTAGAATCAGTACTATATTGATACTGTCCTGTATTTTCCAAATTTGCTACCTGAACTGGAGACCCTCCTTGCCTGCTCGCCACCTACCTGGGACACACGCCGAGCAACCGCCGACGCCGCGCCTGGAAACATCAGCGGCCGCAGAGAGGATTCAGCTTCCCAGGGGGCCTCGCATCGGCGCACGCAGTGCGCGTCACTGCCTTGCGCCAGGAGGCGCTTGAAAAGCCCGGGTCCTCCCGCAAGGCGGGACGCGAGCGGGACGCCCGGACGAAGCCCGGACAAAGGGCGGACAGTCTAAGACAGTCCAAGACTGGCCACGACTGAACTGGACTAGGACCCTTGCCAATTTCTATTACGCGGTATTTTTAAACTGCTGAAACCTTCTATACTTCGTTATTGTCTGTTTAGTGTGAAAGTAAGTTTATACTGTGATTGGAAGTGGGTCATTTGCACTGGACATACCTCCTTATTGTATGTAGTTCCTGGCGATGTCTAAGCAAAAACCACTTATCGCTCCCTCTAACACCATGGACAATTATTTAGTCCAGGTGGTGGCTAAAATAAACAACGAGCGAAGGTCTTCTTTGGGACTCAGCCCCATACCAATAGTCACCCAAATGGAGACGTCACCTGTGAATTTATTGCATCTGGATCCAATGAATGAAGCTGTAGTACTCTCGCAACCCGATACCGATAGGCCTCTGCTAAATGTCTCTACCACCTCTAACCTAGATATAATAGTGGAGGATGATCTAGATGAGTTGCACCAAGATCTAGAACTAGTCGAGGAAGTTTTTTCCCCTTCAGCGCCTGTCCCAGCGCCGAGAAAAGCTAGAGGGGCCACTAAGTCCCAACCAAAAAGAGGAGGGTTGCGCTCTAGTAGAAAAAGATTAGCATCCCCTACGTCCAAAAGCGCCATAGAAGATGCAGGGAGAGAAGACAATGGTAACATGGTGTGGGATGATGCCATTATCAAAAAACTCATGGGTATGTTGGACTCAAAATTAAGTCGGATTATTAAACCTTTGTTATCCAAGATTGACCACCTCACTGACAAAGTTAATAAACTTGAGAGCCTCTTGAAAAGCACCAATGATAATGTGGGGGATATACCAAATCTGGTCGCAAGCAAGATTGAGCAAAAGCAAACCAGGGAAAATCCACCAGGGGAGGGAGCAGAGTCAATAGCCCCAATAGCTTCAATTCACCCCTCCACACCAAAATTAGGACTATGTACAAACATCCCTCTAGTTGATGGTCCCATAGCGAGTCCAGTGAGGATTGAAGAATCTGGCTTAGGATTGGAAGCAGGTCCGGTTGAACTAATTGTAGAAGCCTCCCCTCTGATCCTGGTTCTCGCCAATGTTCCACCCCTGAAAACAAGCCAGACTGAATTTCCCCAATCTTTACTAAATAAAGCACTGCTCTGGTTGAGTAACAACATGCATATTTCTCCTAGGGGTAAACAAAAGTTATCAGAGGATTTGTCATCAGCAAGAAGAGTGAAGTGGATAGGGAGTAGTCCTAAGAAATTTGTGGGCGACTGTGTGGTACTGAATCTCAAAGATCCCGAAGTACTGCCTGAAATTCTAGCTAACCTATTCCCCCCCCCCCAACGTAGAACAGCTGAATTAATTCCACTCACACTGGACTTCTTCTATAGTAGAAGAGGTCTTGTAGCAAAACCAAGTGTATTAAGAACTAAGTGGTCAGTTGTGGATAGCAGAAGGGCGAGGAGCGGCCCAACTTGTGACTGGGGGTTGAGTTTGGAAAATAGATATTCCGCTTTGTCTAACTTAAATGAGTGTGATTGACTTGAAGGGTCAAAAAATGTCCTAGATAACATACAGGGGATTACAACAAACTTAACTGTTGTCAACAAAGTGGGCACACAAAGTAATACTCAGGTAGTAAGATGTAGGGAATCCCTAGATCTTAATGCAAGGGGGGAAGAAAATGTTTTACATGACAGATATAAAAATCTTGAACATGCAAGGAGTGATGGTTGGTCGACTGATCAGGAACTATCTGACCCAATAGGGCGCTAGGTGGCGCACTAGCTGAATGGCGGCACTTCTGTGAGGCTCCAGCTGCCTGGCTACAGATATCCTGCAATTATCCTGTTAACATGCTGACACCCGTCCCAAACTTGGCTAGAATGCATACAAAGGTGGGAGAAAGACTCGGTGAAAGTTTGGTGCCGCTGCGCTGAAATACGGCGGACCTGGAGCTGTTTTAAGTTTGGCCGTGTCCTACTGCTGGAGCCTGCTGCTGAGCCCGGCCGGACGGCTCTCCACGCGAGGCCGGGGCGCGTCACGAGGGAGAAGGCCAGGAAGGCGCCCGAGGTGTTGCGGAACGGCGGCGGCCGCCCGGAGAGCAGCGGACCGCGGAAAGGTACGGCGCACTCCCCCCCACCCCCCCTCTATCGTTGCCCGCACTACCAGCACCCGCCGCCCTGGCGGGGGGAGGAACCACTATCTACGCCTCCTGGGGGGGAGGACAGGCGGACTGCTCTAGGAGTTGGACCCTCGGGGCCTCTGTTTTTGCCAGTCACCAAGGCGGGAGACCGATCCTGGAGGAGTGACCCACGCTTCCCTTCACGGGCAGAGTATCCTGGGGACATGTAAGGCTGCAAAGCTGACTATGCTTGCAGAGATTGCGGTGATTATTGGAGGGCCACGTCGTGGGGCAATGCTGGCTGCCTTACCCTGCCTATAACTGGGCGCGAACAGGTGGAGGCAGGCCTCTTGGACATTACTCCTCACTGCATTGGGACCAGTGTAGCCTGAAATGGGATGTGGCATATAGGCGCGACTGGCACAACGGACCATTCATAATTGTGGGACAAGGTGAGGCTATTTGAGGAAGGGGACTGAGGGCCGCTGCGGACCGCTATCATCTGGTGTGGGAAGTGACATCGGTCAGACGCACCCACGGCGCCGGAGATCCTGTGAGGACTCCTCCCCCCCCCCCCCGGGGCGCTGCCTGTTGCCCGGTTTGAGAGACTGAGGGGGACGCGCTGGCCTCCCGTGCCTGAGGCCCGTTGGACAATATTGGCCTGCTGCACGCTTCGCTACCCTCGGGCCCCCGAGGAACTCCCCGGCTGCATATATCCCTGGCTCTAAGTGATAGGAGAAGGGTGTTGAACCTGTGTGAAGTCGCCAAGGTCACTGTGTGCGTGCCTCTTTGCCTCCCATACCGCTAGCCAGAGTGTGAGTGGTGCTGCAGCTCCCCCCCATTGCCTGGCGACCATGGGGAAGCCGGATACTAGACAGCCCAAGCTGCAGTTTGAACCTGCGACGCAAAAGAAAGTGACCAAACACGTAGGTGACACCGGACAACCTCGGAGCCCAGCAGCGGAGGTTTCTACCCAGGCCCACACAGCCCCTGACATTGCCTTGATGATGCAGGAGATCCGCCAGGGCTTTGCTACTGTTGTGGACAAGGTGGACAGGCTGTCCGCCAGAATGGATAGCATAGTCCAGAAAATGGATGTCCATGAAGAGCGCATAGTGGAGGCAGAGCGCCGGATATCTGAACATGATGACACCGCGGCGGCACATACTTCTCGACTCTCCAGAATGGATAATCTATTAAGAGTAATTGCCGCCAAGAATGAAGAATTGGAAGCGAGAAGTAGACGGAACAACGTACGCGTCACGGGCATTCCGGAATCGACCAACACGGGGAAAATGGAGCTCTACGTTGAGAAGCTACTAACAGCAGCAGTGGGGGAGGAGGCTCTCTCGAACCAGTTTATTGTGGAACGCGCCCACCGTTCGCTAGGTCCCCAGCCCAAGCCTGGCGCACCGCCACGGCCCATTATTGCACGCCTGCTCAACTATCGAGATCGAGATGCGGCACTACGAGCAGCCAGGACGAACCAGAACCTCACTTATGATGGAGTGCCCTTCTCTATATATCCTGATTTTACCCCGGTGGTCCAGGAACAACGGCGGAAGTTCCTTCCGGTTAAGAGAAAACTTCGGGATCTGAACATTGACTATGCCCTTTTATACCCGGCCAAACTGCGAATAACCCATCAAGGCACACAGCATTTTTTTCTTAACCCTCAGCAAGTTGAAGACTATATTAAAACTTTGCCTAAACGTGGTAGGCGCCCTGCGGATGCTGACAGACACCAGGACTCCGGTCCTGAATGAATGGGCGAGGGCCCTGTACTGATCTGAGACACCGGTCTTCTGCATTGCCATTGCTGGCTTGTTGTGAAGCAAAGGGCATCACGGTGTGCGGTGGTTCGAATTACTTCTGAGGTACCGTGGACGGGTGCCGGACAACAGGTGGTAATGTATGCCAGGCCCCCACCCCCCAAACTCCCTCTCCCTCCCAGAGAAGGACGATGAGGGTGGACATGCACGGAGCGGGAGGAACAGGGGTGGGTGACCGTGCGCCTCTGATGGCCCCTATTGGGTGTGCCCCAAGGACCTTGACTTTTGCTCTTATATTGTTTACCTGTTCTGGTTACTATGTGGGTGGGGGGTGGGCAAGGGATGCTGGCGAGTTGGGGACGCTTCAGTGGGAGGAGGGTGGAGGGGGGGGGACCTTGCATGGTATGACTGCTGATGATACAGGGTGGCTTACTTTAGCAGCGCTGGGTTGGTGGAGACTCTTCGGTGGATTGCTGAATGCTGCTGTTCAATCTGCATGCCTGGTACTATTGTTGGAGGGTGTTGGGGGGGGAGGGGGAGGTATTGTGTAGGGAGATGTGTTTGCTTTTGTTGTTGGTCCGTAACATGGAGGTCCAGTGACGGAAAACTGCTTCTACATATGGGTGGGAGGTGGGTAGGGGTTTACTTAGCCACACCTGTTTGGTTTTGGTTTAGAACATGTGCACTAGTTCTCGTAAAATGGCTTCGAAGTCACGTTTGGAGATGGCTAGCTGGTGGCCGGGAGAAGGATGGGTCTACTTTGTTATGTGTGCAAAATGAGGGGCTGAGACGCAGTACTGCAGCTAAGGGAGGAGCTCCTGGGCGACGATTTCCATTCCCCCCGGGTAACACTGTCTTGAGGGGCGATCTGAGGGTTGTAAGTCTCCCTGATTGTGTCTACGCCTTGTTGGATGCCTTGATTCCTACTGTATGTATCCATTTACACCCATGGGGGACACACACCTGAATGTACTCACTTGGAATGTGAGGAGGCTGGGGGATCACAGAAAGAGGAGACAGATACTGGGATATCTAGATCGCCATAAAATACACATTGCTTTTTTACAGGAAACGCACTTTGCACCTAATGGACCACACACCTATGGCAGCAGGTGGGCCTCATGCACTGCCTTCTCTTCATATTCATCATATGCACGTGGTACGGCTATACTTGTCAAACGGAATACACCCTTCTTTCTGGCAGGCTCAAGGACAGACCCACAGGGGAGATACTGCTTAATGTGGGGCAGGTTGGGGCGTATATCAGTGACGCTGGCCTGTTGTTATGGACCTAACGTAGATGATCCGCAGTACTTCACTGCCTTATGGGCAGCGATAGTTGAGACGGGGTCCCAACACATTATATGGGGGGGTGATTTTAACGTAGCCTTGAACCCCACTTTGGACAGATCACATCCCGCCCCGCATCACTACACTAAAGGGAGGGAGGTCATTCGTGCGACTATTGATGACAACCATCTTATAGATGCATGGCGTTCACATTGTGGGGCGCTGGAGGAAGGTACTCACTTTACCGCACAGGCGAAATCGTGGGCTAGACTTGACTACATATTCCTAACGTCCCATCTCTACACAGCACTGGTACACGCAACACACCTCCCCAGAACGTATTCGGACCACTCTCCGGTTCGGATCACATTGAAAGGTGCCGAAATGGGGCCCCCTGTCACGGCATGGCGCATGCAGCCCTCGATGCTCCTAGATATGGTATTCCAGGAGGAGCTTCGCGAGGAATGTTTAGACTTCTTTCAACGTAATAAGGACTCAGTTAAGGATGTTGAAACTATCTGGGCATGACGGCATCCCCATAGAGTTTTACAAGACATACATCGACTTCATGGCACCGGTCCTGCGGGAGGTGTACGAAGATGCACTAGAGGTTGGGTACCTCCCCGCTTCCATGAGAACTGCCCTTATCACATCCCTGCTGAAGCCTGGGAAGCCTGCTTCACGCTGCGATTCCTATAGGCCCCTCTCCTTACTTACTTGTGACGTGAAGATACTCGCCAAACTAATTGCGACGCGCATTAGTCTCCTACTGCCAAACCTTATACTTCCTGATCAGGCTGGGTTTGTCCCCGGCAGGGCGACCTCGCACAATCTTCGCACTTTTTTCTCAGTAAATGATTCTATCCATGAGGTCTTGCCAATGGCGGCCATTTTTTTAGACGCCACTAAAGCGTTTGACTCGCTTGAGTGGGATTATGTATTCCAGGTGCTTGAGCGGATGGGCTTCCCTGCTATTTTTATATCCTGGATCAAGCTGCTGTATACGCGTCCTGTGGCTAGAGTACTCATTAACGGGCAGTTGTCCTCGGACTAGGCAGGGATGCCCCTTGTCCCCGCTCCTGTACGCCATAGCCACTGAACCCCTTGCAGCTAAATTACGTCAACATCATCGGGATAGTGCGCTGAGGTGCTATCAAAGGCAAATCCTCATCTCAATGTACGCAGACGATATTACACTCTATGTATGCCACCCCGGCGAGAATCTGCGCCCCATACTTAGGGAGTTCGTCCGTTTTGGAGTTCTTTCAGGTGTGCAAATTAACTGGAGCAAGTCCTGCATCTTTCCACTTACTGCCTCGACACGTGAGTTTCAGCTGGAATATCCCCTTGCCTGGTGCGAGGGAGATTTCAAATACCTGGGTATTCATATAGAAAAGGATAGGGAGGCCCTTATGCGTGCCAATTATGGGACGGTGATGAACAAAATCAGTGACAATGTATCCAGGTGGATAACCCTCCCCTTGTCCATGGCGGGGAGAGCTTCACTGGTTAAGATGGTGATACTCCCCCAGCTCCTGTACTTATTTATGAACATACCATTTGATCCCGGGACATATTTTTTTAAACAGCTGCGCTCAGAATTACTCAGATTGGTCTGGGGAGGGAAGACGGCCAGACTTAAATGGGAGATACTGGTTAGGCCGTACTCGCAGGGGGGTTTTGGGATCCCGGATTTCGAACTCTATTACCAGACTGCCCAAGCCCACTTCGCCTATTTTTGGATACGACAGCCTCGATACATGCCCCAATTGGCGGCCGAACATTGGCTAGCACACCCGACACCGATCGAAGGAGCACTCTACTTCCCAGTTGAAGGTAGAGGTAAAACCCCAAACACGGTCCTCAGCACAGTGACGGCATGGAATCGTATTACTTCAAAACTGGACCTACAACTGATGTATGCCCCACTACTCCCTTTGACATACCACCCGCAGCTGCCGCTCCTACAGGAGGCTGGCTTTCGTAGATTATTGACAAAACTTCATGTTCAAACGTGGGGAGATTTGTATAAAGATGGCACTTTTCAAACTAAAGACCAACTATATGCCGGGATACAGCCGACGCCACTGGAGATATTTTACTATATCAGGCTTAGGCACGGTCTGCAGGCGGTTACACCTGATTTCCCGCGCGAACCTCCTGTGCTTCTCCCTCTGCAGCATATGCTTCAACTTGATAGCCCCAGCAAACGGGTGTCCACGTTATATAGGTCGGTGCGTGTTAATATGGAATACACTGAGGTGCCTGCTAGGGAGAAATGGAACCAGGAATTAGCCGTAGCCCTTACTGATAAACAATGGACATTTTGCTTACAGCAAACAGAACGCATTTCATCCAGCAGCAGATATAGAATCATTCACTATAAATTCGTTCACAGATTATACTATACACCTGCGCGACTACACAGATTCCAGCTAAGGCCTAGTGACGCGTGTGACAGATGCGGGGCCCCGGGGGCTGACTTCCTGCACCTTGCATGGGAATGCGCTCAGGTATACCACTATTGGGAACAGATCTTCCAGGCACTTTCCAAAATGATTGATGAGCCGGTAGCGCCCACTCCATTATTGGCACTATTAGGCTACGTTGAACCTCTCCAAGCTGCCCACCGCAAGTATGTGGCGATGGCCATGTTATTAGCTAAGCGCAGAGTAGCCTGCAAGTGGGGAAGGGGGAGGGCACCTAAATTTAAGGAGTGGATGCGAGACATGGTGTACTGCCAAGAACAATTGCACACTTACACTGAACTGCTACCTCCCGCTTCCAGACCCGCTGATATTTGGGCCCCGCTGCACTGCTATTTAATCACAGATTCTCCAGTAGATGCCGAGGATTGAGGTTGGTATACTGGGAATATGATTTGCTACCCCCCTTACACTTGGAGGATGTGGGGACGTGTTAAGATGCTGTAAGGTCTCATACCACCTTTGAATGTAGACATGCCATCACACCGGGGCACATGCCTCTCCATCTTCGTGACTGAGTTATCGCACATGTTAAAGTTACTTACAATATTTACAGAAAATGTAAGACGAATTGATATGTCTAAGTTACGTTTGTACTTGTCACTGAATTGATGCGCTCATTATGCAATACTACATATGCCGACTGTTGACTTTCACTTTTCATCCTGATGGTCTCCACTAATGGCGGCCGGCCTCCGGGTTGTAGGCATGACGCTGTGTAACCCTGACAGTACTCAATAAACGTTTTACACCAAAAAAAACAAAAAACTATCTGACCCAATAGATACGTCCAGAGCAACTCTGGAGAATGGATTAATCCCAATAGCCGAGCCTGTAGAAAATGATCTAGGGCTGGGCCAGGTAGGGTTAAATATGGGTAAACCTAATCTGTCCTTTATGTCATGGAATATCGCGGGTATAGTGAACAAAATGGTAACCCCAGAATGGTGTGATTTTATTGACCTCCATGATATCATTCTCCTACAAGAAACTTGGTCTCTAAGCCCAGTTTTTCGACAGGGGTATATACATTTTCATATTCCAGCTGCAAAACATCGAACAGGTCGTCCCTCAGGAGGCCTGTTGATCTGGTTACGTCAGTCGTTGAGCTGTACAATACGTCAAAGATCACTACCATCTAATGATATCTTAGCACTTAATATTAGATGGGATAACGGCCAAGAGTTTGCTCTTTTTAACATATATGCCAGGGGGGTTGGGGTTGGTAAATACTCAGAAGTAGTATTGACCCTAGAACAGGAGTTAGAGCTGCTACCCCTGGAATGACATATCATTGTAGGGGGGGACATTAATTCTACCTTCGAACCCTTGGGTGAGGAGGATAGGATTCTGTCTGAGGAGGAGGATAGTAAGTGGGGAATACCCCAGCTTGAGGTGCCTGCCATTAAAAAATGGAGTGCTGTGGCCATCCAAGTGAAGAGTCTCTGCCTGGCAAAAGGTTTAAGAGCGGCTAATGGGCGTACGCCCTCTGACCGCAATGGGAATAGTACTTTTGACAACGGTCGGGCGTCCAGTAGAATAGACTATTTTTTTGTTGATGTGAGGGACTGGAGTAAATTGATAGACATGGCTGTGGAAACAAGAATGGAAAGTGATCACAACCCCTTGTGTATGACTTTCCATCCGTATCAGGGGGTGGAGGGGCATAGCACTAAGGTTGAACGAGTGACCCAGGACGTAGCTTGTTCAAACAATCAGCGTCACCTGAAATGGAGAAGGCTGATAGAAGATCCAGGGAAGCTAGACGTCATCAAGAGAGCAGTGGTTGAGGAAATAAATATCATCAAACATCATATTGGGAAGCCAAATTTCCAAGATCACATGATAGAGGCCCATACAAAATTCTTCCGCAGACTGCAAGGGTTTTTCCTAAAAACGGTAGACCTAAGCAAGGGCAAAAAATACCCGCCAAAACAGGGATGGTACGATAAAAGCTGCAGATTGGCACGACAACATTTGAGTAGCGAGCTAAGAAGGGGAAACTCTGATGCAGTTAGGAAGGCGAGGGATATATACAGACTAACTAAAAAACAAGCCAAGAGAAGGTGGGACGAGGAATGCTGGTGCGAGCTGAAACATGCTTGCGCAGCTAAAGATTCCAAGCTATTCTGGTCCACGGTAAAATGGGATAGGGGAGGAATAGCTGCCAAACCGCAAAATCATGTTGCCAAAAACAAATGGGTTGAGTTTTTCAAACCACAATATGCCCGTAGCCCAACGCAAGCCATTGATACTCCCCCACCAACCGTTCACTTTAATCATAAAGTATTTAACGTAAACGATGTAAGCATCGCTCTGGACTGTGTAACGGGGGGAAGAGCTCCGGGTATGGATGGCATTCCGGCAGATTTGTTCCTAAGCGACCGGAATTCATGGTGCATGTATTTTTCATGGCTGGCTAATGCAGTGGCCATGGGAGGGGAAGTGCCCCCCTCCTGCAAGGGTGCTGAAATTATCCCTATATTTAAAAAAGGCGACAAATCCCTTCCCAATAATTACAGACCCATTTGTCTCATAGATACAGCACAGAAACTGATGGGCCGATTAGTACAGAATAAGCTGCAAACATGGATAGAGGAAAACAACATCTTGTCGCCATACCAAGCGGGGTTTCGTCCCTTGACAAGTTCCATAGATCAGGTTTTCTACTTCATTGCCATTTATTGGAGAAACGTCATATTGAAAAATGGCACTTTATACGCCGTGTTTGTGGACTTAAAAGCAGCTTTCGACCTAGTGCCAAGAGAAAAGTTGTGGAGGACATTGGCTGAAGCAGGTATAGGTCCAGATCTCCTCACTCTTCTTGTGCGCCTCCATGAAAATAATTATGCCAAAATCAGGTGGGGGGCGCAGGGAGAAGTGACTGATCCATTTCCAGTAGAGCGGGGGGTGCGGCAAGGGTGTGTCCTGGCCCCAACACTATTCTCCATCTATATTAATGGCATTGTGGACTACTTGAAAAAATCTCCAAGTGATGCTCCAATTATAGCAGGCTTACATGTTCCAGTCCTTATGTTTGCGGATGACACGCTTATACTTTCATGCACACCGAGCGGTCTCCAAAAGGCTGTCAATGCATTTGGCGAATTCTGTGATCTCCGGGGCCTTGAGCTGAACACAACTAAGACAAAATTTATGTGTTTGAACCGACAATCCACATACAAAGGTGTAATCACGTATAAGGGTACTCCCCTTGAGAAAGTAGAGGCTTTTTCCTATTTAGGAATAATTCTACAGGGCAATATGAAATGGAAATCACATATCAACACGGCAGTATTAAAGTTTAATCAGCTTGCAGGCGCAGTTGCACTTAAACATAGAGCCTCGCTGACAAAAACAATAAACTGTGCCCTTGAAATTTACAATATGAAAGTCTTGAGCGCCTGCTTGTACGGTTCAGAACTGTGGGGTTTTTCAAATTTAGCAGATCTCGGTCGAGCGGAAAATAGATTTCTGCAAGGGCTGGTAATGGCTCCACAAAGCACACCTATAATCCCATTGAAACTGGACCTTGGTAGGAAAAGTATCGAGGATATAGCTCGACTGCGGCCATTGTTGTATTGGAGGCGACTGATGGTGACCCCTGAGCTAGCCCATTACGCTGCAGCATTGTTAGATGTTGTTAAGTTTGATTGCTTTCACTGCATTGTATGGCTGAAAGATCTGAGGGGTCTATTGGTAAAGTTAAAATTGGATCATCTTTGGGGCAATAGGGATGTGTCTTGCTTACCGACGAAAGCGAAATTGAAAGAAATATACTGGGAGATGGTGTATTCTACAACCTATTGTACTGGACAAATAGCCAATTTGTCAGCCCGCCTTCTGAGCATTAAAATGGTTCCATCTTGCGAAGCCTATTGGGACATAATTGAAAGCCCGCATGACAGGAAGTTATATTTCCAATTTCGAGTTGGAACACTCCCAGTAAATGCTTTCAAGAGACACTGGTTCCCACCGCGGGATGAGCACTGCTATCACTGCAAAGAACAAACAGAGCATATCTCACATTTGTTGTTTTGTTGCCCCTTATATGCTAGCCCACGGCGGAAATGGCTACGACCAGTCTGTCTAAACATTGGCACTCGCAGTCAATCAACTGCTCTCAGAATATTAGAATCAGATTGTTCTCCACTTTTTGCGATTGCTGTAGCTAAATTTCTTGGCTGGGCATGGGTGATCCGCACTCGCACTTTACTGGGTAATGCAACATAAGGAAATACGGTTACCGTGGCTACATTGTTTTTTATCAAAATTTTAAATTAATTATGTACTTTTATCTGTGTAGTGTATTCGACTGTCATTTGTTTAATATGTATTTTAATGTGATCATTTTAGATGTAGTATTTATTTGTATAGTGATAGGGTGGAAATGCTTTTATGACAAATGTAGAATAAAGCTTTGAAATTTGATTTGATACTGTCCGTCCAGACAGTATATTTAATGAATGATCAAAGCCAAAAAAGATAAACACACAACAATAAGGTGGGACGCAGTGCTGCGTCCTACATAATCAATAATCCCAAAACATGAACATTTAGATGAAAACAATCAGGCAAGACAAAAGCCGGTTGTAAAGTATGCAAATAGTTAGAACAAGCTTTGAGATGACTGCCGTTGCACTTGTTTTTTCTCAATCGATTAATGTGCAAGCTGTTTTAGCAAGTCAACGACGTTTTGATCCTTTAACATAATATTAGGATCATCATCAGGACGGTTTAATACAAGCCTGAAAATTGGTGCCTGTAAAACATTTTAAGAGAAAAAGGAAAAGAAAGGAAATTTTAGATATGCATAGAAGAGAGAAAATAGAAAGTATAAATCCTAATATAATCTCGTTTGCATGCCTGCGTGTGGTATCAAGCAATCAAAAGTGCACAATGAACTTACTAGAGTTATCCGTGAGTTTAGGAGATGAATGGAAAAAATGAATACTATTAACCTTTTCTGCACTAATGCACATGCCAGCGTGTGATGGCGAACAAAGAAGTGAGAGCACACTGAGCTAACTAAGATTGTTAATGAACCTACCCATTCGGAAATCAAGGAATAATGAGAGGTGTGATGCGTTCAATGAAGGTGGAAAAACGTCCCTGCGGTGTAGAAATACGTGTATGTGGTGATAAGAATTGCATATATGGTATTATATATAGAGACCGTAAAGGAGAAGGGATCGGTTGCGGGCTGTTACTTAAAAAGTGAAGTCCAATGCTCATAGGGTATTATACATGGATACCGTGAAAGGAGAAGTGATCGGCGGTGGGCTGTTACTTAAAAAGTGAAGTATGATGCTTTGTGCCCATAATGTGAAGGACGGGGTGTTGTGGTCAAGACTGATGAGCTACCCGTTGGTGGCGTAAGGAAGAAAATAAGGGGTGTAAGCACTTACCTATTTCTAAGGCAATAGTGAGGGCTTTAATCCATGGGTCACTGGAGGCGAGCCTGGGATAGCTCAGGGATAAAGCATAAAGTAAGGTCATGGCGGGGGGGTTAGAGAATGCCTGTAACCACAGGTTTGGGGTCGCTTACCTGAATTAGGCAGCTTTGATAGGTAAAGAGGGACTAGGTGCCAATACACACCGTGACTGCCTGGATGAGAGCTGAAAAGGGAGGAAGAGGGAATTAGGGAAGTGCTAACTGCTGTGAGTGGAGGGAAAAGAAGGAATGATGGAGAGCTTACCTTCAGGAAAATGGAAATGGCGAAGCTGGGATTATGGTCTTCGGTGGCGATGCACGGATAGACTTAAGGGAGGGAGGTCTAATTGAACGTAAAGTGCCTAGGAAGTGTGGGTGGGCGGCATTGCTTGCTTACCGGAAAAAGGAGAATTCGGGTCCGGAGCTCAGTGGCTGGGATGCAGGATGCCGATGCCATGAGGAGCGCTGACTAAATAGTGGTGCTGGTGAGACGTTAGCCACAGCTAATGTAATGTGATGGTGGCCATGATGGATAAAGGGAACCGACGCGATAGGAGAGAGTCTCCTGAAAGGATACACATGCCAACAGAGAAAGCAAGATGAAAAAGGAATATATTAAAAACGAGTGGAAACAAAAATAACTGTATTGTAATAATGAGCAACGTCACTTTCATTGAATTAACATTATGGAAAATATGACATGATTAATATTCAGAAGCGATGGGTTTCTTAGTACATTCAGACTTTGAACTTGGAGAAAAAGAGTCCAAAGCAGTTCTGGAGACAGGAGGGGGCATAAAACAGTATAACAAGGGACTCTTAAACTAGTGTGGTCCAATCTACATTTCTTTTCCATCCGTTCTTGATATTTCCAGTACGGATAATCCATTTAAGGTCCTTTTTGTTTTAAAGTTGTGCAATATCCGCACCTCCTGGTGGTGGTTTCAGCACACTGATTACAGTCCATTTAATGTCCTCTTTACTGTGGCCTACAGTGCTGAAATGTCCTACAAGGGGCGCATTCTGGGTATTGCAGCAGATACTGCTGCGGTGTTGGTCAATCCGAGTCTTTAATTTATGCGTTGTCTGGCCAATGTAGCTCTTTGGGCAAGGACATTGTATCAAATAAATTACATTACATGCATTGCAATTTGAGAACGATTTTGAGTTAATTACACCATTGTTAAAGGTGAATACTTTTCGCAAACATTACAGATACCAAATTTGGCATGCCCAGTCAATGGTTCAAAACCTTAGTGTGCATCGAGATTTAAAGCCGGCTCTCACTAGTTGGTCCTTTATATTGCGGTTTTTCCGGAATGCAAAAAGTGTATCAATACTCGTGGTACCAGCATTAAAGATAGTCCAGTGTTTTTGAAAAGACTTACGAATAGTTTTAGAGACTGGTGAGAATGTGGTAACGCACACCTTGCGGTTTGTGTTGGGCTTGGGTTTGGGGGATAAGAGAATTTCCCTGGGGCAATACCATGCTCTTTTAAGGGCATTGCGCGCAAGTCGTTTGGGGTAGCCATGCGCCCGTAGCTTGGTAGACAAAGTTGAAGCCTCGTAAAAGTAATCATCTTTTGGAAAACAATTGCGCCTTATCCCTAAAAATTGGGAGTATGGTAGGGAGTCACGTAGTGCATGAGGGTGATTACTGTAGTAGCAAAGTAATGTGTTTTGCTCTGCGGTATGTCCTGTATAACCTTGTCAGTAGTTCATCGTTAGAGTGGTAAATGGTGAGATCAAGGAAGGGGATTGAGGATTTGTCAAGGGCCAAGGTGAAATTGAGTCCTAGACAGTAATTATTTAGCCAGTGTAGAAATTGATTGAGTGTATCTTCGTTCTCATGCCAAATCAAAAACATTTCATTGATGTAGCGGCAGCAAAGTGTTACGCCGGAAAAGAATGGGTTGCAGGGAGAGAGGATTATAGTCATTTCAAGGTAGTCCATGAAGAGTAGGGCTAGGTTGGGGGCAAAGACAGCCCCCATTGATGTACCTTTAACCGGCTGATAATATTCATTATTAAAAGTGAAAAATTCCTCCTAGTAAGGCAGAGTTTAAGCAATCGGGGTATGAAAAGGGTTGGAACAGTGTGGGGGCGAGGTCTGTAGTCAAGTATTTGTTGGATGACAGTCATTGCCATGACTTGAGGGATGTTTGTGTACAAGGATTCGACATCCATTGTACAAAGAATGTCAGACACTGTCAAAAAGGTGGTGTTCAAGTAAATTGATCATTGTCATGGTGTCTCTTACATAGCATTCTGTTTTCAGTACAAAATCTCTTATGAAATAGTCCACTTATTAGCCGAGTGGTTCAAGTATGACCCGCAGCCAGATACCGTGGGACGTCCTGGGGGATTAGGGAGATTTTTGTGGATTTTCGGTAGTGTGTATATCACCGGAGTACGGGGTGACTTTACATTCAGAAAGAGAAATTCCTTTTGACTTAGGAAACCTTCTGCTTTGACTTCAGCGGTAATCTAAAGAATCAGGTACTGGAGTTCCCTAGTGGGATTGGTGGGCAATCTGCAGTAATGGTCAATGTTAGACAGTGATGGAGCAGAGGAGAGACAAAAAATGTTTGGGTACCCCTTGTAAAGTTAACCTCTCATAACCATAGCAATATTAACATAGTGAAACATGCAAACTGATCAACAAAAAAGTACACATACGTATCTTACATTACACCTGGGGAACTAATTGCTGTTTGCGAAAATAATATACTAATAAATGTAAACGAGTCATACTAATATAGACCTGTAATAATATATATTTAATCAAATAAGCGTGTGTATTTGTGCTTAAATAGAGAAAAATATTTTGTGGTGAGAGAAAAAATATAATTGGCAAGTAAAATGACGCTATCTGGTTGCTTTTGCTAGGTAACAATTAACTGGGAAAATTAGAATGGAGGGAGGTAAACCGAAGAGCTATAATTCTAAATCCAATTTCGGTTGTGTTTGTTTTTCGCATTAGTTCCCATTGAGGCCTGAGTGGCCTGACCTGGGGAAAATGTCTGTTTACTGAATCATTGGCATCACTTCGGGAAAAGTTGGCCACCACGCATGCGCTTTGGATAGATTGTGTGAATAGAATGGCCTGTATACGGAGTGAGAGATCTCAAGGTCAGCTTGGCCTAAGACGAGGAATCATGCCAAAGGATGCCTGCATCTAAAACCCTGTGAAAGGAAATGTAATGGAAAATAATAATGAAGAATGTTACAAAAGGAGAATGACAAGCACAAATCTGAGATGAATGCCATGAGAAAGAATTAGAAGATGACATTGCTAAATTACAAACTGGTTTGAACAAGGAGTACATGAGGTGATCATCACCACCCCTATAATGGACCAATCAGAAAGAACTGTGGATCCTTAAAGTTTCAATTTTAAGTTAGATAGTTAGAGAAAAAGGGTATAAAAGAGCTTGCACAAAAGAGAGAAAAAAGGTTGCTCCCTGGATTTTATTTTGCACCAAGACAATCTGTCGGTTTGGACAATTTTATGGTGCTAGAGACTTTGAAATATTTTTGGACTTTCCCTTTTGATGGAGCCGAGAAGATGATCGATTACAGAGTTTTTATTTTGGAAGGTAGGCATTGAGGACTATAGAGAGACAGTTTGGGAACCTGTGCGAGACAGTTTGGGAACCTGTGCGACTCTGTCATTTGCTTATGACAGATGGGAAATATACTTTTCTAATTTTGATTTTCATTAATATGTACTAAATAAAATGCTTACATTTTGCATGTCTAAATAAAATGCTAAATTTCCTTTCTCAAATGAAGTAGATAAAACTATTTTAAAAATTTAAACATGAGTCTGTTTATTGTATTTTATATAAATGTCATGACCAAATAAATGTTAAAAGTTATAGGATTACTATGACTGAGCTGGTCTTAATCGCCATCTACTTACTTCTACTAGTTGGTCCATCAACCAAATAGTGGAGTACCTTGACGTATTGTTTTTCCTAATAACAGGTTAGCATGATATCGAGAATTTTGAAATGTATATAATGTATAAAGTATAGAATTTAGGTACCCGGCTAACCAGCAGCTCGCCTTCTTTTTCAGAGTGGTGTGTGTATGTGTGACTGTGGGTGCTATAGGCCCCACCGATGAGTTGAAATAAGTTGCGCCTGGGTTAAGTAGGATGAGTATTTAGGGTTGTTGGAGAGCTTCTCTGGATCAACAATTTGCGCAAGGTTTCTGATTAGTACAGTTTATTTTCTTGCAGGACTATTCCTCCACCCTTGTCTGCGGATTTAATAATCAGGGATTCGTTATTTTTCAAGTATTCAATGGCTTTTTTTTCTTCCAGGGGTATGTTGTAGGGAATAAAACGTCTTTTATTCTCAAGTAATGATAGATCTTTAAGTACCATTTTTTCAAATGTAACTATTTCTCCTGGGATCATATTGGCTGAAGGAAAGAAGGTCGATGGGGGACGTAGCGGCGTATTGGAGGTGGTGATGGGTGAAGTGTTCAGGAGAAAATAGTCATGTAACCGTATGCGTCGGAAAAATCTCAATAATTCAGTCAGGAGTTCTAGAAAGTTAGGGTGAATGGTAGTGACAAAGGACATGCTTTTGCTGAGGAGAGATAATTCAGAATCTGCTAGAGTGTGCGTAGAAATGTTCAAAATGGGTATGGTTTGTGAGTGCACAGAATCGGTATTGCTGTTGTTTACCATTGGTAACATTTCTGCCGTGTCTGGTGTTCGCCAAGGGGATTGTGCCATTGGTGTTGTCGCTTCGTGCGACCATGTTTTGGGGGTTCTTTTGGCCCCTAAAAAAAGTAGGATTTGGGGTGTGGTTAGAAGTGCTAGGGCCCTCGCCGTGATCTGAGTTATCAGATGAATCAATGGACGTGTCAGAGAATCCTACCAAATGGTTACGTCTATTAAAACACCAGAATCTGCTGAAATACCCAGAATGAGCCCCTTGTAGAACATTTCAGTACTGTAAGCCACAGTGAAGAGGACATGAAATGGACTGTAATCAGCATGGTGAAACCACCACCGAGAGGTGTGGATATTGACCAACTTTTAAACAAAGAGGAACTTAAATGGATTATCCGTACTGGAAGCATCAAGAACCAATTGAATAGAAATGAAAATTGGACCACCCTACTTTAAGAGTACCTTGTTATGCTGTTTTATGCCCCCTCCTGTCTCCAGAATTGTTTTGGACTCTTTTTCTCCAAGTCTGAATGTACTAAGAAGCCCATCGCTTCTAATGATCCCTCATGTCATATTTTCCAAAATGTTAATTCAATGAAAGTGTTGATGCTTATTATTACAATACTAGCTGTACCCTGCCATGTGTTGCTGTGGCTCAGTCTGGTTTAAATGGAAGAGAAAGAAAAGAGTAAGCGCATGTTTCTAATATGTTTAATTTCACAATGCTTGTGGGCACACAATATGTTTTTGTGACTTTTGTCACATTGAGTATATATAAACACGCGCTAATGTTGCAAAGTGAACCAAATCCTCCCCGCTCCCTTCACCCTCTTCCCAGTCTGCCATCCTGACACCAACTGTCTATCCTATTATATGTAGACCATTGTCTCTATGCGTCCTTTCTTAATGTTACAAAGTGAACCAACTCCTCCCCCCTCCCTCCACCCAATTCCCGGTCTGCCAACCTGACACCACTGCCCATCCTAATATATGTAGACTATTGTCTATATGCATCCCTTGTAGTTGTTACACAGCAACCAAATCGGTAGGGTCTGTTCGGCCTTTCGATTAAAAAGACGCGGATATTGGACACGCTTGTATTCGAATCCAACGTTGTTTATATATAAACATGTGCTAATGTTGCAAAGTGAACCAACTCCTCCTCCCTCCCTCCACCCACTTCCCGGTCTGCCATCCTGACACCACTGTCCATCCTAATATATATAGACTATTGTCTCTATGCGTCCCTTGTAGTTGTTGCGCAGCAACAAAATTGATAGGGTCTGTTCGGCCTTTCAATTAAAAACACTCGCGTATTGGACAAGCGTGTATTCTAATCCCATGTTGTGTTTATATAAACACGCGCTTAATTGAATCCAACGTTGTGTCAAAATTTCAAATCAATCGGTGAACAACTTTCAGAGATTTAAGATTTTGAACAAACAAACATTGACATTTGTATGTGTCTGTTTGGGCTTTCGATTAAAAACACGAGCGTATGCGACACGCGCGTATTGGAATCCAACGTTGTGTATATAAAAATACTCCAGTATTCGAATCCAACGTTGTGTCAAAATTTCAAAGCAATCGGTGAAGAACTTTCAGAGATTTGCGATTTTGAACAAATGAACATTTACATTTTAATTTATATATAGATAGAAGATAGCCGTTTTTGTTTCCAATCGTTTTTTTAATCCTTTTTCATCTGGCTTTCCCTGTTGGAACGTGTAACCTTTCAGGAGTCTCTCTCCTATGTCACTCGCATTGGTTCCCCTCCCCTAACATGGCCACCATCACGTTACGTAGGGCGTCGCTAACGTCTCACCAGCACCACTATTTAGTCAGCTCTCCTCATGGCATAGGCGTCCTGCATCCCAGCCACTGAGCTTCGGACCAGAATTCTCCCTTTTCAGGTAAGCACACCATATCGCCTACCCGCACTTGTTAGGCACTTTAGGTTCAATTCAACCCTAACGTCCTCCTTCCCTTAGGTCTATCCGTGCATCACTACCGAAGACCAGAATCCCAGCTTTGCCATTTCCTGCAGGTATGCCCTCCGTCATTCCTTCTTTCCCCTCCACTCCTAGCAGTTAGCGCTTCCCTAATTCCCTCTTCCTCCCTTTCTAGCTCTCATCAGGCAGCCACGGTGTTTATTGGCATCTCGTCCCTCTTTACCTATCCTGGCCGCCTAATTCAGGTAAGCGACCCCAAATCTGTAGTTGAAGGCATTCTCTCACCCCCACCGCCAAGACCTTACTTTATGCTTAATATCCCATTCCCAGGCCCCTCCCTGAGCTATCCCAGACTCTCCTCCAGTGACCCATGGATTAACGCCCTTACTTTTACCTTAGAAGTAGGTAAGCGGCTACATACCTTATTTCCATCCGTGCGCCACCAACGGATCACTCATCAGTCTTGATCACAACACTCCGTTGAGTGGTAGTCGGATTTATTTTCAGAATTGCTAAGATTATTTCTTGTGATACCATCCCTGCCCACTTCCCAATGTGATGTTCAAGATACAGGACTTCTTTTTGACAATACTATAGCTTACTCAAGGACACTTCAGGACTGATTAAGAGTCTGGTGGTCCAATGATCGTCAGACTCAAGGGGGTGCAGTGGTGGCAGTCCAGCCACCGCTGCACTGGCGATCAGAGCGCCCCATCATGAGTTTGGCAGTTGGACTGCCCTGGGACCCCCGCCGCTGGCAGGGAACCACCATTCCTATGTGGTGGTGCTGCGGTAAGAGGCCGCACTATGCTTGGCTGAACTAGCACAGTACCACCAAGCATATCATGAGTTTCCTCTCCGTTGGCGGTTTCCTAAAGGTTCCTCCTCCATGTACACCGTGGCAGGGAGGTAATAAAGCAGACCCTACAAGTCCCCCAGTGCCTACGCTGCATGTGGATGCACACATAAGGGCATAATATGTACCCCCCATGTGCAGGCACACAGGTTGCTGCACCTCATGGACTTTCAAGTCCATGCCGTGCAGGAAACTTATTGTGCTCTCCCATTGCTGTACCTTTTTGAAAGGCACAGCCTTTTTTTAAAGAGGCAATGCCACAGGACCACCATGCCTCCGGCCCGCCAGACTACAAAATGCATGTAATCTGGCAGATGGGTGGTGGTGACTCTTGGCAGTGCAGGAGTTAGCAGTGGCAAGCCGCCCCCCCCTTGCACCGCCAAAATTCATAATCAGGCCTTTTATGTCCATTCTCAGCCAGGTGGTTCAACAGGGCAGATGGGTGGCGGTGACTCTTGGCAGTGCAGGAGTTAGCAGTGGCAAGCCGCCCCCCCCTTGCACCGCCAAAATTCATAATCAGGCCTTTTATGTCCATTCTCAGCCAAGTGGTTCAACAGGGCAGATGGGTGGCGGTGACTCTTGGCAGTGCAGGAGTTAGCAGTGGCAAGCCGCCCCCTCCTCACACCGCCAAAATTCATAATCAGGCCCTTTATGTCCATTCTCAGCCAAGTGGTTCAACAGGGAAATGGTATCTTGTTTGCAAGCTCCCCTATGTATCTGGTACGAGCAGTCGGTCATTGATGTACTGCACTAAAACTACAAGGCATAATTAAGAAGTCAGATTATTTTTGAGGATCTGATTAAAGAATGATGGGGTCTCTGAATAACCTTGTGGGACTAGACAATGCCAAACATGGTTCTGCAACCAGAAAAGGAAGAGGAACTGACTTTCTTCATGCCAAGGTATGAAAAAGAAGGCCTAGCAGAAGGCCTAGCTCTTCTGTGCTATTGCACCGTCTTGCTTACTCTTTGTTTTTCAGAGTGCTTTCTCCTGCTTTTGACTCAATTGATTTTACTTCTTTCACCATCCTTTCCTTTGTTTTCTGAGTGCTTCTCTTGCTTTTGTCGCAGTTTTTACTGTTTTTTCTGTGAAGCAGCTAGCAATTCCAGTGCCTTGAGACAATCACAGGTGATTTGGCGTGCTTTATAAATCCTGAATGATTGATTCATTGACAAATCGATGAAAGTGAACCACTCAGCTTCACATGGAATTTGAAGCAAAATCACAGCTGGGTGTGGTACCATGGGACAACAAAGAACAAACTATTGTATTTATCTTTTTCAACTCTTCAAGTATGCGGTACCTGCCACCAGGTTTCGAAAGCCCATAACAGGTGAATTACATGGAATCCCCATCATTTCCTTCAAAAAACCTTGTTGCATCATTGAGTCAAAATAATGGAGTAATCCCAGCAATGGCCAAAATATATTGTGGAGTTGTTGGGTACTCAGCATTGGTATTTACGTTGATGTAGACAGGCTCAACTCACTTGATGAGACATATGTCCATTCCCGAAATGTCCTAGACCTTAACCTTCACAGTATCCCTAATGTCTGGTGGTAAATCATCCTTTGTCACCAAAGTGTATAATCCAATGGTTCTCCCTTGACTCACCAACTTAAAGGTAACATCCTTGTCATTGGTCTGAAATGTCACCTCTTTTAGAATAAAATAGATTATACAGTTTAATTTGCACAAGAGATCACACCCTCGTAAACTCACTGGACTTGAATCACATGCCACAAACTGGTGATTATCCTCAACTTATACTTAATACTTACTTACTTACTGGTGATTATCCTCAAAGGACCCTATTTAAACAGGTATCTCTTCTTATACAGGGTTTGTCATATGTGTATTTGAGACTCCTACAACTAGGATTCTTTTTCCTGAGACGGGGAAGTTTGGAACTTCCACTGTTCCTACAGTCGAACGGTAGCACCAGTATCAATCAAGGATGATATGGGGTGGCCACTCACCTCACCTTCTAAATATGAACCACTCCGGTCTACATTTAAGAAAGAACAGAATGCGCAATCTTCCTACCCCCCTCAGGCACCGCTATTGGGACTTGTCAAAGCTGTAGCACTCAAGCACTTCAAACATAGGAAATTGTTGAATTGCACCCTGATTTTGAAATGTATTCTGATTTAAATTTGGAACTTGACTAAGTTAATAATAATTGATGGTGTTCTACATAAGCTGTACTTGAATTTTGTTGGTAAGCAGCCATGCTCTGTTTACTGTGATCTACCACTTCTCTATTCCTTTTTAACAGCTCAAGATAATTATTCTTAACAATCATGTTGCTGGACGAGTTGATGTTCTCTGGACTCTCAAACAATTCTGGTTTCCTAAAAGAGCAAAGTGTTTTATTAATATACTTCAACCATGATGTTTTATGTATTTTTTCATATCTAGGGCAATCTCTAATCACTGGGCGATTAAGCAAAGTTTCTGGTTTTGATCAGACAGAGAGTCAGAGAAACAAGGGGCACAATTTCACCAAGTCTTCTATATATGATAACCCTATTTCAGAGTGACATATGATGCAGTGCCAGGATGAACAGATAGCAGTTCCCTAACAACTGTATTTTAAGTTATCTGTAGTTGTGAAATGCCCAATATTCCTACTCCAAAAGTGGCCACCGAGATACCCTGGGACTTGTAAACATTAGACATCACATCAATGGGGTTCAAACGCAGTTTAGCAGACAACCTTAAGATTGCTGATAGTGACTGTTCCAACAGAGCTTTCCTTACTTTCATAAGTGTGACCAAGTACCTTTATAATTGAACCAAGTCCATAAATGTAAAAAAGTGGGTACACAGAGCAGGCTGTAATAGTTTGAATAAAGAGACTTGAAATTGCGAGGGGAAAGACCACTTACTAAAGAATATGATATAGTGGTGTTAATAGACAAATCCAGGTAATTCATAAAACAAGCAAAGATGACTCGAGCTCATTAATCTAGAGTCAAAAATGGAAAGCACTGTTAGGGTCAGCACTGATCCACCCAGACAAGTCAATATGTAATTAAATCAGGAATGCGCCAACAAATCTTCCACCTCTATTTCAATCATTCTGTCCTATAGTTCTAATGGGTAGAGCAAAGGAATAATCCTATCCTATAGTTTTGCTAGGTTTACATCGCGGAGCTGAGGTTCATGAAAGCCAGATATAGGGGACCATTCATGACCTCCTTGTACTTTCCTATTCGGAGGGCCAGTCACCCTGGCACTTTCAAAGACATTAACTAAAAGAGGAGCCTAGAGATCCATGTAATCCTTAAAAAAGCCAGACAGTCGGTCAAATACATTTTTATCTAGACTGATGGTCTTTAAACACCATATTCACAGATATATCATCTTATATTAAACATTTGCCAATTTATATAAAAAATATAAAACTATATAAAATTTTATCTGGAAAATGTGTAACTAAAGTCAAAATAGTTTAAAAATACCCACTTATATAAATAGCACTTCATTGCTCATAGAAAAATGTTAAAAGTTACTTAAATACATAATTAAACTAGAGTACCCATATAGGACTTTTTTTTAAATGCAATATACATATAATCAAATTACAATGTACATTTTAAAATTTATGTGACAACTTGGTGCTATCTAAACTTCATCTGCTAAAAACATGATAAGACCAATACCATTTAAAAATCCATGATTATATTTATACCACTTCATGTCTCATCATAGCTCCTTAGTATAAAATAACTGAGTACATAGTTCATCTTCTTTACCAAAGCAGGACCTTTTTAACTGCAATCATGAACCTTCCAATAGCAATTGCAATATCCATGTAGTGCATGTTAGTAACTGGTTCTACAGCTTAAGCGAGATTCTTAATTCCATTAAAAAATAATAATCTGTATAAAATCAGTTTCTGCATTGACAATACTTATAAGCAAACCAGTAACGTGCAAAACATTGCATTTTGTACTCAACTCACTTTTAGAGTTCCCACCAGGTTGGATCAGTTCCATTTTTCTCATTTGTATAACACACCAATTCTTATTCTTAGTAATCCACACCTAAGCCAGCGAATTGGTAATATATCCAAATAGGGAAGCCAAATTTACTACTGCCAGGAATTTAACATGAATTGAACAGATTATTTTCCACTCAGATAATGCCAGTCCTTCTCCATCTTGCCTTTCTAATGACACATTCAAAATCCTTGTGAAGGTGGCAGGAGGAATGATGCATGCATCTCAGGGAGAACATGGTGGCCGCCTTCCATTCCGGTCGCTAGGCTCTGCTGAACACGCCACCACCTGGGTAGTTTTTGAAACCCCCAAATCAGTTGCACCTTACCGTGTCACTTTCGGGTTTCTCTGCAGCCCCCATGGCTTTGTTGGAAGGTATTGAGTCACCACGGGAGGACAGTAGGGGATCTTGTTAGTTCTGCGCCACCCTGGAGCTGTGGGAGAACCGCAGGGTGGTCTCCTCAGGAGTAGCCAGCACAAGCGCTGCTCCCTCAGTTACATAAGGAGAGGAGCATTTTCTTGCCCCGAGTGAAGTGGGGAGAGTGCTTTCCTGCTAAGGGGATTAGTGGGAGGAAGAAAACTGAAAGAAAGACTGCCTGTACGACTGCCATACCCCCAAGTGGTAGGGGGTGAGTCAGGATTTAACACATTTAGCGCCAAGAAACCCAAGGGTGTACGTGCGCTCAATAAATTGTTATTTACATAACATAACATAACAGGAGTGGGGAGGCAGTGGGGGCAAGCCAGTAACCCAGTAGAGGATATTGATACTGAACTCAACCCAGAGCTAGCTATGGATCCCTCCCCCATTAGCAAATGTGATATTAACACCAAAAGCAATACAGAAGGGATTAGTTTGAAGGGGGAAACAAGCCTGGAAACCCGGACGGCTAGGGGGCAAAAAAGCAGAATTGAAAACTTGAACCGGAAAATAAAAGTTACCCCTTCTTGAAGGACATTCTTTAAAGTACTTACACCTGCAGTCATTCTCAAAATTCAGAAAAAGATATGGAGAGGCAGTCAGGAGGTCCTGGTATGCCCGCTGATGGAGGCACAATCTGACTAATGGTTCCACAAATAGAAGAAGTACAAGAAGTAGAGGCAGGCAAGAAAGGGGCAGCCCGGGTGGATGAAAGCACACTAGATAAAAATATGGAGAAACTTCCTCTGGATGGATGCTTTATAAACCCCAGAGAACAGAAAGAAGATGCTGGGGCTGTAGGGAGTTCCCTAGAAGACATGTTTGCCTCACACTCTGGGGATATCAGAAAAGGTTTAGCAGTATCTGACGCAAATCAGAGTGAGATACTTAACTTTTGTGAGGTTTTAAAGAAAAAATAGATTCTCTGATAGTAAGAGCTCAGACACTGGAGACTAATGTTGAATGTTGGGGAGCTGAGGAATCATCTACATGATAGCCAAAAGAAGATCCTAGTACTGCAAAGGAGTGAACAAGAACTGCAGGAGAAGGTGGAACAGCTTGAAAATAATTCTAGGAAAAATTATTTGAGAATTTTAAATGTCCAGAAGGGAAGGGGACAACTTGAAATTATTTGTTGTCTTGTTAATACAAGGAACAATCCGGATTGAAAAGAGTGAGGCAGCTATAGTAAAAAACATTCTACGAATACACAGAGACCACTTTAGGAAGATCCCAAACAGATTGAAGCCATGGAAAATTCTGCTTAATTTCAAAACATATGCCCTGGAAGAGAAAATACTGCATTAAAATTGAAAAATCTAAGGGGTAAGGACCTTTCCTTTTAAATTAGATCAGATCTGGCCCCGGCTACCCTGGATAGACAGTGGGAATTGGGAAAGCGCATTGAGGAGTTCCGGAAAACAGGTGCATCGGCTCAGCTTGAATTTCCAGCCACCCTCAGAATCATGCATAATAATAAAATGCATTTTCGAGAAGTGTTAGAGAGGCCAATGATCTTCTGGAAGTAATTAAAAAAGGGTGGGAGGTATCCTGAGATTAGCATATGATATAAGAAATGGGAGGAAAGAGATATCTAGGGGGGCATATGAGTTGTTGTTAGTATTTTTTATGGTTGGTGGTGGTGTGCGACGGTGGAGCTGAGAAGAAAATAGGACTATACTAGGTCCAGTAGGAAGTAGAGGTGGGTTCTCCAAGGGAAATGAGAGAAGGGGGGTAAGTAAGGGTGCACTGGGTGGGGAGCATGTAGGAAAAAACTACAAAAAATACCTCAAACACCTCAAACACACAGATGAACGATTTGATATGTGGTGATGCTCAAGAGGAAGGAAGTGCTCCAAGCCTCCAACTTCCTGTTCTTGTCCAGCAGGCTCCTCCCAGTGATTTTTCCATCTCCTGGTCACTTTTAATTTGGATTTGGAGCTGGAAGGATCACTCTTTGTGTCTGCTGCATAAAATATCTTTGGATTTGAGGACTTTGAATTTGAGAATTCACAAGTAAGTTAAAACACTGGTGCTGTTTGTTTCACTGGGGCCATGCACCTAGATTTACTTTTCATCGATTTTATATAATGTATTATGGTGGGTGGCCTGTAGTTTCAGAAGGGTCTTTGTAAGTAATTTTTCTTCTTTTATAAAGGAAACTTGTTGCACAGTTCACTACTTTTTCTCCATGTTTTGAAATCAATGTGCAACAATTATTTAATTCACTATGTAGCCCAGAAGTCTACCAATACGCCTTTCTCAGCTAGTATGCCCAGAGCTACTAAAGTTTGCATGACACAACAACTATTTATGTGTTGTCTGTTGAAATAAAACATAATTTAGGTCATGGATGGCATTGGATTAAAATACAAAATGTTTTTTTTGTGGTATTTCAATTTTTTTCATGCGATATTGCTGGCCTACGTGCAAACACACTCACACACTGGCCCGACAAAGGAGGCATGCTTGCAAAACAACACCTCTTTAATGCAATAATGCCAAAAAAGAAAATCCACAGGGCCGAAAAGGTTTGCAAGTTACAACCACACACATACAACAAAGGCATTTAATTAATTTAATACACATGAAAAAAGTGAATTACCACAAACAAAACATATTTTGTATGTTAATCCAAGGCCATCCATTGCCAAAAGGATGTTTAAATTCAGCAGACACCACAGAAACAGTTGTTTCATGTACTCATGAGAAGCTCTGGGTCTATTGCCTGGAAAACCCATTGGCAGATTATGTCACGTAGTGAATCAATTCAAATCAATATTGCAAATTTATTAAAAACATGGAGTAAATGTAGTTAACTGTGCTACATTTTTGCTGAATAAAAGAAGAAACAAATGCATGCAAAACAAAAACCAGCAAGAAGACATAGCCACTACAAAGAAGGCATTCAGGCCTATGGCAGAAGCACATTGCCTAACTTCACAAAATGACCGCCAGCTGTATGGCTAGGCCACAACAAGAAGCAATAATAAGCTTACAAAGGGAAGAGAATGCAGGCCTATGGTAAAAACACACTGGCTGTCTTCAACAAATGGCCGCCACTTTGTGAAGGCAGTCAGTATGCTTTTTCCATAGACCTGCATATCTTCGCTTAGTTCCCCTTTGGCTTATTGCTTCTTGTTGAGGCCTGGCCATGTGGCTGGCAGCCATTTTGTGGATTCAGCCAGTGTACGTTCAGCCTTTGCCATTTGCTTGTATGGAGAGTTGATCAATGAGATACTAGCAGCATATTACATTCATAATTACAAGCTTAAGGATCATTTTTATTCTTGACTTTTTTTTTTTTTTTTTTTAATTTTTTTTATTTTAATGCTTTGATTTTTCCAATTTGTCAATGTTTTCTTTTTTATATTTTCCTTTTTTTCAATTTTTTACAAACTTTTTTTACTTTCTTTTTCAATGTTCTTTTTTAAGTGTCAAAGTCACATGATTTGGCATCAACGAACCATTAACATTACCCTCATGTCTGCTATATGACATGCACAACAGTATTCCTTGTCTAGGGATTGCACCATTCCCTTGTCTTTTGTCAGAGGCAGCTTCTTGAATTACGCATTCCACATGATGCACAATGCCACACCGTTACATTCATATTTTTGTTGTTGTTTCACAAATGTTTACACTGTATTGTTAATTTTTTTAATAACTGAGGTAACACTAACAAGTGTGACCTCACACTAAATTATACATATTATATTTGTTTGTATTAGTAATTAATTATTGAACTACAACAATAACAATACCACCTTTCACTGATGTTCTTCTTGCTTATTTGCGTTTAGGAGCTCAAAAGGAGGAGACAACATCACCAATTGTACTGCCAGACAGAAGGTCTGCCCCCTGCGCATGACGTCATGTGACGTGTGACCATAGACATCTCTCCAACTTGTGAATGTAATACAAGTGCTGCTGCGTGCTAAATGAATGCTTCAAGATGGCCCGAAGAAAGGTACCAAGTCCAGTACCAAGAAAGTCAAAGTTGCCAGTGAGAAGAAGAAAGCACTGCCACTTACCATCACAGGAATGTCAGCCTAGACAAACCTTTTTTGGGAAACCAAAAATTGCTCCTGCAGCAGCGGTGTCTGGGGAGCAAGCTGGGAGCAGATCGATCCCAACAACCTAGGTGTGAGAAGTTGGCCTGGTATATGCTGTCCACTATCTAAAGGGTGCACCTTCTACCAGTCCAAAGCACCCTTATGATGTATGAGGTCAAAGATAAGCTTTAGAAAGCTATCCTAGTGGTGGCTGCGGATAGCAGCCTTTAGGCTTAGTCTAGAAAGAATGTAAAGCAGCTTGTTTTACCAGAACATCCCCTCCTATATTGACTAAATGAAGGTGAACCACACATTAGTTATATAAAAATATGTATTTATTAATATAACACTCTCTAATATCCTCTACATGAGGATAGAACACAAATCACACAATACGAGATCGATAGAACAGTTGTAAGTAGCACAATGCAGATTGGGCTCCCTCATATACTAAAATAGTGGTATAACAACCACGATCGGGTCAAGACAAGGTCTAGAGCACATAGAATCGCTGGGACCCTTAGGAACCACCCAAGGCGAGTAGATAGGAACCCCATAGATTACGGGTGCAGTGTGCTAACATGACAACAGGCTGCGTACAATTCTATGGGGAAGTGGGGGTTGCAATTTCACAGTTTAAGGAGTCTTCTAGGAGGACTTTGAGGAAAACCCTTTGGAACTTAAGGGGTTGAAGAGCTACCCCACCCGTGGATATTGTAGTACCCGAGTGACCTAACCCAGAGGTGCATACGTCTGGAGTGGTGTCGGAAACCGCTGTTGTTCTCAATGGAGGGCTGCGAAGAAGTACTGCTGCTATGAAGGTGTAAATGGTATGATGGAATGCAAGCCTGTATTCGGGAGGGAAGGAACTTGAAAGCAGAGGGGCAGAGTCTTGGCCACTTCATAGTGACCAGGGGCTTGGCAGATGAATGCCCACCAATGTTGAGTACTTCAGATGCAATGACGGGATGCTTGACTCTGCAGCCACCAGGACCGGGAGATGTCGATGATGACCAGGTGCCAGATGTGGCTGTCCCATGAAGGATGTGAGTGCTGAGGGGTCGTTGTCCGGTTGGACCACCAACAAGTCTTGGCAAAGCAAACCACGCAGGAAGTTCAAGCAGGTTACGGTGTGGACCAGCAAGGTCCTGGGGACTCTCCAAGCAATGGAGCATCAAGTCAGATCTGGGGAAACCAGGTAAGCCCAATAGAAATCAAGATGACCTTCAAGAGGACCCACAGGCAGAAGGACCACAAGTTGTGAACGGACCTCGATTGCAAATTACCACCCCATGGAGCACTCGGTATGAGGAGGCCAGAGTTCTTTGGTGCAAATACTGCTCCGGGTCACGACTAAACAGAGTCCAAAGCACAAGCTCAGGAATCTCCAACAAGTATATGCAACTGAAAATGGATGTGGTGCAGAGGGGTTCAGGTTATGCCGTTCCCACGAGGGATACTGGCCTCAGACTTGCGGAGAGGGCAGAACAACCTCAGTGACATTTCAAAACATCTTGTGTGTTGCTATGTCTTCAGAGTCCGCAGGAGCTTGGGTACTGCAGACCAGTCAGTTGCATTGTGCTGCCTGCTAGTGCAGGGGAGTTACTCCTTCACTCCAAGGGACATTCTTCAGTTGTCCTTAGTGCACCACAGGTCCTGCACAAAGCCGGTATGGAGCAAGGACACAGGCAAAACTTAAGACGGCGAGGGGGATGAAGTCAGGCCCAGTCAAAGTCCAGAGTGTCCAGACAGTCGAAGGTCAATGGTTTCTTCATGCAGAATCTTGTCCACATAAAATCTAGAGTCTTAAAGCCAGGAAAGTCCATTTGTACCCACGGGAGAAGGTTGGACAGATTCATGGGACCCTCCTAGGGGAGGGTCGGCACAGAGGGGTGGTTACACCCATGTCCTTTGCCCAGTTTCGCACTAGAGCAGGAGCCAACGGCTCCTAGAACAGGTTTGAACTGGACTCAGCACAGGGACACCAAATGTGCCCTCAGTGTAGAATTTCAGGCACTCTCGGAGTGCACCCACCCAGCCCCAATACACTAAACCCTAACTGGGAGTTGGTCACACCTCCCTGTGACAGGATGCCTAATGTTCTGCCTTCCTCTGCTTGAACTTGGCTCAACAGCAAGAGGACAGAAATGTGTCTCTGGTCGGCAGCATCCATTTTGTGCTGACCAGGTCACGAAGGCTGGCACCGGATAGACCAGTGACCTTACAAAGCTCGCTTCAGAAGATAGGAATCAAACCTGTACACTGGTTGCCGGTGTGAAGGTATGATTCCAAGGTGTTTGATACCAAACACAATATGTTTTTATAGAGCCATTTTTGAGACAGCATTTACCGCAAGGTTATAATAAACCTTTACCTTTATGTTCGGCTGAGCCACAGACAACCCGGGAGAATGGTCCTTGAAGGATGAAGTGGTGCTCTGCTCATGCTTGGGCACCCTCTCACTAAAAACCCAGCATCGTGCCTTCAGGATTGATGAGGCCTGCTGTAGGGGTGACTTATATGTTTTAAGTGTAGTGATCTATAGATATAGTTAACCTATATCTAAAGTAAGTGGTGCAAGCACCAGCTTACATGGGTTACAGTAGCAGACCTGTAGTTCCATTTTGCATGGCCTCTCATGGATGGCATAATATATGCTTGAGCCCATAGGAGACCTATGTGGTACATATGCCCTGGGTACATGTGTGCCATATACTAGGGACTGATAAGGGTACCCCAATATCCAATCTGGAGTGTTCCAAAGTACATGTAACAATTTAAAGGAGAAAGAATTTAGCCTGTGGTCCTGATTAGCAGGATCTCAGTCAGACTAGTCAAAGACCAGCAAAACACCAGGCAAAAAGGAGGGGTTAACATGCAGTCAGATCCTACCTTCCTACACTAGGCCCAAACCCATGTCTGTCGCAAAAGCAGCTAGTCTAATCAGGACAACACCGATGAGCAGTGACATTGAACTTCACTTATCGTTATCGCAAAGTAGTACCCAATCAATGCAGGACACTCAGATTAGTGGGCAATAACAGCCGCAACCACCACCAACAGTAGTATGTCCTCCTGAAGTAGGGGCAGTTAAAGAGATCGAGTTTCCTGCTTAAGAAGAAGAGCATGCCACTTTTTCGATACATTATCTTCCAGAGCCTCAGGAAGGAAAAGGAGGGTCAGTCCATTACCTTCTTCTCCAATCCCCCTTCTGATGATCTAGACAGCACATGGATCCTGCCTCAGTCTGAGAGTGACATGTCATGCCAACTAGACAAGGCTAGGGAAAAGGAAGGTTCTGCAAAGCCTTAGAGTTATGGAGGTAGATGTAGATGAGGAGGATGATGGTGAGCCAGACATCATGGATCCTAGCCCTGCCCCAGTAGAGACCGACATTGCCCCATCCCATGTTGCTGTTAGAGATGTGGCACGGATACCACCAACACTGTTACCATCAACACCACCTCCAGCTGCCATATTTACAAAGTCCAAGCAGTGACCTACATCCACCACAACCACCTCAGTAGAAGTAGGTACTGCAGAGAGTCAAAGTTCGTGCCTACTAGTTCATCCGACATTGTAAGTGGCACCAGCAGAGTCAGAAAGTTGACCTCCCCAGTTTGAGACTTCTTTTCGGTTAGCCAGAAGGAGGTGAACATTACTATACGCTCCATTTGTGGAGAAGGTGTTAGTCGGGGTAAGCTTGGTACACACTATGGCACCATAGGCCAAACAACCCATCTGAGAAATACTACTAGATCCTGTTGGAGGAGCACATTAGCGGCCAAAAAACTACAAGTGTGGTTGGTGAAGGGGATGAAAATCCGATCATGGTGGAAGGTGAAAAAGAGATAGATATTTTCTCTGGTACACAAAGCAGCCCTATCCCCAGCAGTGCTGTGGTATGGCCCACATCTGAAAAACAGAGGGAAAAGGAGGTAATCAAGAGCAGGCCGTCCTCCTCGAGCAACGTATGAATAATGAGCCCAGTGTCTGGGTTCTTGGACCTGTCTTGTTTTTGACCGGATACAAAATAATATTTGGTGTGGTCAGTAAAGAAAGAAAAAATGTCTTTCTTGAGTCCCCTCCCCCACCGGAGTTTCCTCACGGTGACATGCTTCATCATTGGGGCCATCCCATTTCTCTACTAAAAGGGGCGTGCTGCGACTTGCGAGTTACGTAGGAGCACTGTAATGTGAAGGACGAGGGCGCAAGATCATCCGCAAGATCATCCGCAAGGACCGCCCCATCCAAACAGGAGGAGGCATCGCCATCGTCCACAAGAACACCATCCGCGTCTCAACCAGCTCAGAAGACAATCTCGCTATCGCCGAACACCTTCACTTCCAGATCCACACCGACCCCAAGACCACACTCAGAGGCACCCTCCTCTACAGGCCACCAGGACCCCGTACAAAATTCAGCGAAGACATCACTGACTTCATCACCCCACACGCCCTCCCCTCTGAAGAATACATTCTACTGGGAGACCTCAATTTCCATCTGGAAAAGAGCAACGACAGCAACACTACCACTCTTCTGGATAACCTAGCCACTCTCGGACTCAAACAACTTGTCAACACCCCCACACACTATGCAGGACACACACTCGACCCTATTTTCACTTCCAGCAAGCATATCTCCTTCACCCACACCACACCCCTCCACTGGACGGACTACAGTTGCATCCACTTCATTTACAATAAGACCACGATCCACAACCACCCTCAACCAACTCTGCGAAGAAATTGGAATAAAGTCACCATCGACCAAATCTCCACATCGCTTCTCCAAAATCCCCCGGCCTACTCAACGAACCCTAACCATGCCGCCATCAACCTTACACAATGGTTAACCCAAACCGCCGACAAACTAGCCCCCTTGAAAAAACATCAACTCAAGCAAGGCAACAAGAATGCCCCCTGGTTCAACAATGACCTTAAGAAATCCAAGAAGCTCTGTCGTTCCCTTAAGAAAACTTGGAAAAAAGACCCTAACACTATCACCCAAGCCGCCTTTAAAAACGCCACCCGCAAACACCACAAACTAATCAGGACAGCCAAGAAATCAGCACTCAAAGACCGACTAGACAACAACGCCCACAACAGCAAGGAACTTTTCAACATCATCAAAGAATTCACCAACCCCGCCGCCAGCTCAAACGACATCACCCCCTCTCAAGTCCTCTGCGACTCCCTCGCCTCTTTCTTCCATGACAAAATCGCGGACATTCATAACAGCTTTGACAACCAACCCGTAAACCAGTCCACCTCACCTACCTCCGAACCTGTACCTCCCCAGAATAACCTTCTCGACTGGAACCCAATCACCACAGAAGACACCATTCGTCTGATGAACTCCATCCACTCAGGATCCCCTACAGACCCATGCCCCCATCACATCTTCAACAAAGCAAACTCCATTATAGCACCCCATCTCCGAGACGTCATCAACTGCTCCCTCAACTCCGCCACATTCCCAGAAAGCTGGAAGCATGCCGAACTCAGCGCCCTCTTGAAGAAACCCACAGCAGACCCCACTGAACTTAAGAACTACCGCCCCATCTCGCTCCTCCCATTCCCTGCCAAAGTCATTGAGAAAGCCGTCAACAATCAGCTCGCCGCCTTCCTCGAAACCAACAAATCACTCGACTCCTCACAGTCTGGCTTCCGAACCAATCACAGCACCGAGACCGCCCTCATCGCAGCAACAGACAACATTCGAACACTACTGGACAACGGAGATACAGTCGCCCTCATCCTCCTTGACCTCTCTGCAGCCTTCGACACAGTCTGCCATAGCACCCTGATACAACGCCTCAAAAACATCGGAATTCAAGGAAAAGCATTGGAATGGATCAGCTCGTTCCTCGCTGGAAGAACTCAGAGAGTCCGCCTCCCCCCTTTTAAGTCAGAGGCCTCTGAGGTCATCTGCGGCGTCCCGCAAGGATCATCACTCAGCCCCACCCTCTTCAACGTCTACATGAGCCCCCTCGCAACCATCGCACGTCAACACAACCTCAACATCATCTCCTATGCTGATGACACTCAGATGATCCTCTCACTCACCAAAGACCCAATCTCCGCCAAAACAAACCTACACGAAGGGATGAAAGAAGTAGCCGAATGGATGAAGAACAGCCGTTTAAAACTGAACTCGGACAAAACGGAAGTCCTCATCTTAGGTTCATCCCCTTCCGCCTGGGACGACTCTTGGTGGCCAACGGCCCTAGGAAAAGCCCCCATACCGACGGACCACGCACGGAACCTAGGCATCATCCTGGACTCCTCACTCTCGATGACCAGACAAGTCAACGCCGTCTCATCATCATGCTTCAACATCCTACGCATGCTCAAAAAAACATTTCGCTGGATCCCCACCGAAACAAGAAAAACGGTCACCCATGCTCTGGTTACAAGCCGTCTGGACTACGGAAACACTCTTTACGCCGGTACCACCGCTAAACTGCAGAAAAAACTCCAACGCATCCAAAATGCTTCAGCCAGACTCATACTAGACATCCCCCGCACAGACCACATTTCCGTTCACCTGAAAGACCTTCACTGGCTTCCCGTCAACAAGAGGATAACGTTCCGTCTCCTCACCCACGCACACAAAGCCCTTTACGAACTTGGTCCTGATTGTCTCAACACGTGCCTTTCCTTTTACACCCCCACCCGCCAGCTGCGTTCATCTAACCAAGCCCTCGCCGTTGTGCCGCGCATCCACAAAGCCACCATGGGGGGAAGATCCTTCTCCTACTTAGCGGCCAAAACCTGGAATTCCCTTCCCATCCACCTCCGCCTTACTCGAAACCACCTAGCCTTCAGAAAACAGCTTAAAACCTGGATATTCGATAAATAAACTTTCCCCCCCTTCCTCAAGCGCCTTGAGACCCTCTGGGTATGTAGTGCGCTATATAAATTCTGACTTGACTTGACTTGAAGGACTATGTGTGGTGCAAAAAAGAAAGTGTTGTGGGGTGGAGTGGGTGAGTAAGTGAATTAAAAATACCGTGCTAGTGGGCCTCAATGTTTTATTCTGCTCCTAGACTGGTATGTTAAAAATGGGGTGATTCTGTGGACCGACCAACTATGGAGGAGGGTTCAGTATGTGGTCAACATGTTTCACGCTACCACGAGCGTTTCGTCAGGACCATACAGGGACCAGCCCTGTATTTTCCACTCCTAAAAACCTAAAATGAGGTTAAGGATGACCACATACTGAACCCTCCTCCATAGTTGGTCGGTCCACAGTATCACCCCATTTTTAACATACCAGTCTAGGAGCAGAATAAAACATTGAGGCCCACTAGCACGGTATTTTTAATTCACTTACTCACCCACTCCACCCCACAACACTTTCTTTTTTGCACCACACATAGTCCTTCACATTACAGTGCTCCTACGTAACTCGCAAGTCGCAGCACGCCCCTTTTCGTAGAGAACTGGGATGGCCCCAATGATGAAGCATGTCACCGTGAGGAAACTCCGGTGAGTGAGGGGACTCAAGAAAGACATTTTTTCTTTCTTTACTGACCACACCAAATATTATTTTGTATCCGGTCAAAAACAAGACAGGTCCAAGAACCCAGACACTGGGCTCATTATTCATATGTATGGCCCACATCATCATCATCAGCAACATCACAATGGCACAATAGTCAGATCGAGATACCAAGGGGTCCAAGGCAAGAGAGTACCGCAACAAAAAACACGCATTAAGCCTAACAATATCTGGTCTCAAGAAGTCACCTGCATCAGTGCACCAGAAAAGAAAAAAATCCAGGCTACCATTCTCTGCATGTTTAGGCCGGAGGGGCAGTACGAACGCAACCATCCAACAGCCCGTTTGTACAACGTGAATTTGACTTAAATGTTAGCCTTTTTCTTCTGTTGAAGGGGTGGGTTTTCTTGAATTTGTGTCAACCATCTGCCCGAAGTCAAAGGTTCCCAGCTAGGCTTATTTCACCAGAGTTGCTGTACCCGCACTACATCACGAGGTGCTGGAATTGCTTGGACAAGCTTTTCGGCAGAGTGCTGTTCACAATATTGACCTGATGACAGGTATGAGGACCAATTGCCAAGCCAATGATTACATGTGCATCACTGCACACTGGATTTCTTTTGTGAAGATTAGACAAAAAATATCTGCTGGTGTTGACACTGCTGACATTTTTTATGGCACTCGGAAGCATGCTACAGTAGCCATGTTCGTCATGGAGAAATCCCACACTGCTGCAAACATTGTGGTCTTTGAGTAGCTGCCACCAAGAGGGCGTAGCATTGGTTTTGTTGCAAGGGGCAATGGCAGTGATATAGTTAAGGCCATGGCCGATGGTGGCTATTTCAGGGTCCTATGTTTGGCACACTGCGGGCCCAATTCACAGAATGAACTTAAGACTCAATCCTAAACTTACTACTATTTTGGTATTCACAGAATGCACTTACTACTTTTGGCATTCACACATTGAACGTACTACTTTTGGTATTTACAGAAGTTAGGATTTTGTCTTAAATCTGTCTTAAGACAGACTTAAGACAGACTTAAGACAGACTTAAGACAAAATCCTAACTTCTGTGAATACCAAAAGTAGTAAGTGCATTCTGTGAATACCAAAATAGTAGTAAGTTTAGGATTGAGTCTTAAGTTCATTCTGTGAATCGGGCCCTGCATTACCATCATTGTTCAAGACTTTCTGAAAAAATTAGACCGAGTTAGCAATTTACTGACAACCTGTAGAAGAATCTGCACACATTTCATCCATTCGTTAAAGCCTGGAAGCAGCTGAGGATTATTCAATGTGTGTCAGGAATTCCCCACCTGTCATCCACCTTGGATGTTGCGTGACAGTGCTCTACTGCAGTCGGAGTAGTGGACAAAGATTAGGGTGCCAGAAACTCTGTGCAGAGTTTGCCAGCCTCCAGTCTTCCCAAATCCAGGGCGGGCGGCATGGAGAGAATCTTGAGGTTGCCGCTCTTGTCTCTCGCAAGCAATCACAGGAGCGAGGACAGACTCGGCTGTGGAGTGCGTCGGCAATGTTTTGAGCCGCGCACTTCACCAGCGTTGCATCCCTTGCACTTGGGAAACATCAGTTACATCATGGTGCAATAGCTTTACAACGTGGGTATTACAACAAATGTCATTACAATGACTTGCCCTGAACGGCGCTCTAACTTAAGTAATGAATGATTTAGTGTTCCAACACCTTCTGTGTTGTAAAGGTATTGCGGTGTATGTCATATATTCCTTCCGCTTGTGCGTAGTTTAGTCAGGAGATAGTGTTGGTTACTGTATTTCGAGTTTGTGCAGTGGTAGTATAGGTTAGTTTTGTTTTGTAGCGTCAGATAGTTAGTTAGGCAGTTTCCTTATTAGCCTATTTCAGAAAATATACTATATAGGATAAGACAATCCAAGAATTAGAATATTAAAGAAATTAAAAATAAACAACTTCACTTACCTCGTCAACTAGCGTTGAAGTCTTGATGAGAAGAATCTACTCCTTCCTCAACAAACCGCACGTCTTCCCTGAAAAGAAAGCAAATGTATTAATTGAATCTTAGTTTAATTCATTTGACCTATAATTAGCAAATTATTCACTACTCAAAAGGTTTTATCCCCATATAAAAATAATAGAAGAGCGGCAAGGCCAAGCAAACAACGGGGTAAGTCAGAGGAGGGAAGGAAATAGAGATAGTAAAAGATTAAAGATTTTGAGTAGGGAAGCATATGGTGTTTAGTAATGATGTATTGTTTTTGAATTCCAGTTCACTACAGAAAACACACCAAGCCAGAAAAAACATAAAAGACGCAAATACAGGGAACCGCAAGAAGCAATGCTGTCTCTTCTCTGTCCCAAACCCCTTCTCCCCAGTGGGTTTCATTAAGGCTCTTGTGCAATAAAGGCTCGAGTGAAGACCTGTTGAAGTACTAGGGAAAGTTCAGCATTTCGGCTTCTGTGAGTGCTAGGATATTTGTGAGTAAATTGTGGGGCCTTGACAATGTTATAATAGAATGTCAATTAAAGTAGTCATTCTGGAGGTGCCAACACGTTCGAACTCAACTTATTACATGCTTGAAAGTCTGTTTGAACAGTACAGACCATTCAATGAATATGTCATGCAAAGGGGGGATGCAACTGTGAAAGGCATGACCATCTAGATGGACCAATGGGGCCTAGTTAAATGCCTAGCTAAAACAGAGATGCTGCTTCCTTTCAAGGTCTGCATACGTGAAGTCAGCAAGGAGGGCTGTACCATGGGCCAAGCTATCCCATTGTTTCAGATGCTACAGGAACAGCTAAAGGAGGGGTCTGCATTGTTTGCAGGTGTGGATGAAAATAAAGAAGCATATGAGTTTGGTGGAGATCTTAATCCTTCACTTATCGGAAAATACAAGGGTGCTAGGAGGCATTGTGTCATCCAACCATTACATTTGTGCCTCAATTATTGATCCAGGGTACAAACCATCACTGGACACTTGTATTCCTTTTTCAGATGGGGATGTTGGCAGCTACAAAACTTGGATAGCTGGGCAAGCCAGTCAGCTAGAAAAAGAACATCCGGGAATTAGAGGCCCACTCCTCCAGGTACTGCAGGTCAACCTTCAAGTACAACTTCAGAACCTGAGGGCAGTGCGGTTGGCTCACAGCAGCCAAAACCACCAACAACAGCAAGAACAACATCAACAACAACAAGAACAGGAGCATCAGCCCCAAATCAGCAAAGGAATGGTTTCTACTGGCAAGCATAAATGCAGTACTGAGGCAAAAGAGAGCTAGCAAAGCAGAGCACCCATTGAGCGGATGGTCCAGGCATACCTGGATGAACCAACAAAGGTCTACTTTGATGAAAACCCATTGCTGTCTTGGCATGAGAAAAGGCACCACTGGCCAGTGATCAGCAGTCTGGCGATAAATTATCTGGCTTGTCGCATTGCAAGTGTCCCTGCTGAGTGTGTTTCAGTGCTGCTAGTTCTGTTCTGACAGTGAGAAGGACCAGTCTCCCACCCCAAAATGTGGGGAGGTTAACCATGATCAAAATGAATCAGCGTTTCCTACCACGGGATTACACCATACCTGAAGTACCATAGCAGGAAGATGATGACGGTGACTCAGGTCATAGAAGTAGTGTGATAGTTGACCTACTCCTGGGTGAACCACAAGCGTTTGAGGATGAGCTCTACTTCCTTGACAACTAGGCTTTCTAGTTACTTTTAAAAAAGAGCAAAAAAAGATATAGCTAAAAAACATTATTTACTTTATTATTTGTGTGTCTGTCTGGTTCACAAATTCATCCCGACTGTCTTACTCTTTTATTGAAATATTGGAGTTGCAACTGTGTGCAGTCAGTGAACAAGTAAGTCCTGACTTGTCCTAAAGTCATTTTGCTCAAGCCAGACATTGGATGAAGAATATAAATAAATGTTTGCCTGCCTCCAACCTCGGGCCCTAACTATCTATCTAATCTTTCCTAGCCTCAAGGGACTTCTCAGGAAGAACAGGTAAATGATGAACCATTGTATGTATTGCACGCTGAGTGATTGTTATTTGTTGTGAATGTCTAATAATAAACACACAAAAAACTGAATCAAGTCAATCTTTCCCTTCTTGTTGTTCAATAACAAAATTGTATCACTGCAGACAATTGATTGCATTTTGAGTCGGGATGAGTCTGGACTCATTCGGGACACTGTTGGTACGGAGTTGGACACCATACTTGGAGCCAGAGTCAGGAGGATCAGAGATGATTGATGCAATGACTCAGGGTGTGAGCGTGACTAGTTCGAGAACTGCGACCAGAAGAAGATGGAAGTTTTCAAATTTACTGAAACCAACCGATTCGGATGATAATGACTTTGAAATGGCCTAAAGGTAAACAACAACAACACCAGACCTACACATGTCTGTGTAGTGGTAGTGTTGAGAGTGATGTGACTGACTGATAGCAGTGCAATGATTTTTTTACTTAATTGGGAAAATGCTTTGTTGCAGTTTGTGTCTGTGCTCAGGGCTGTCTGGAACAAACTCAAAGCTAAGTGAAGGTTGAGTGGAAGCCCTATTGTTGGAGGTAAAAGCCGGAGGTAAAAGCCGGAAACAGACCTTTAGCTATCCTGCCTCTGACAGTCTTCTTGTTGCACTTTTTTATGCAATTTAACTTTTCCCCTTGATTCTTCAATATCTTTTTGTCCATCTACAGGCCCTTATCCTGCGCCACACTGGAAAAACCACTCACAGTTATCTTACCGAACATTATCCGTCAAGCATTCAAGATTAACAGACAGTTCAAGGGGAATGCAGAGATACATCTCCCAATTTGGCAATACAGTATAATTTTTTCTCTTCAATCATTACAACTGTGTGTGTTGTTTATGTTTATTTACTTTACTCCTAAAGACATTTTAATTGTATTTGCTATCTTTCAAAGCCTGCTACAAGAACATAATCTAAGTTGTAACTTGGGTCTCTTTGAGGGCAGAAGGAAAATTAAATTTACCTAGTACTCATCATTATGCACGCATTTCCTTTTCCCCCATACCAGATTTATGATGTCCGGCTGCCGAGATGAATGTGTTTTTTCCTTGTGTAGTAGTGTTTCTCTTTTCAAACCGTTCCCTTAAATCCCCCATCCCATCTGTTCATCGAACACCTACCCCTATTCCCCCGAGCTGTGTGATTTATTGAGGTGTAGCAAAATTTAATTTACACCATTAATTGATCTCCACTTGGTGGAGCTGATGAGGTGAAAGCAACATCAACTCAAGGGCAGGCATGACGAGGATATTCTTAAGTTCTGCTCTAAGTATAACTATAGCCCACACTGGCAATATATATATTAGATTGCCCACTCATGCACAGACAGTATGCGATTTTCAGAGAAACATAATCCATCATAATCGCCAGCATCATCTTCCTTCCAGCATTACAAGTTACGCTTGTCCACTCCACTTCATAGCTCAAATCAACTTCAGTTTGTAACTTATACTAGCCCACCATTTTCATTATTTTATATTTTACTTTAGCATTGCTTTGTTGTCATGTGAAGTTTTCTCATTTCTCAGTCCCCTTCTTGTGTTCTACTAGTCATACTCTACTCAGTCTAGTCTCCCTCAGGTGACAGTCTAATTTTTTGGGCAAAGCTTGCATATCAAACAGCATTAACTCAGTTTGTGAATGTAAATATTTAGTTCCTTTCAATGAATATTCATCATCCTACACTTTGAGTTTGGCTAGGAGGTAGTGGAACCTCGCTGCAGAGTCTGGGGCTTCTAGTATTTGACTAGTCCACTTGTATGCTCCTACTGTCTACTACTACCACCACCATGGCACCTTAGGAAACCATCAGCATGCATACATCACTTCGCCTAATCACAGTTAAGAGAGAAGAAGTATGGGGTATTCATTCCCGATTCAATATTGTATATACTATGGAAATTAATTCACCCACCCACACCCCTTCCGGGTCCACAGGGGTTAGTTGCAGACTAGGAGTAGAGACTGACAGCAGTAGGACAAGTAAGGGTACTGCATCGATCTGTTGGTGTGTTTACACTATCAGCAGATTTAAAACAATTACTGCAGCCCTACAGCCAAGAAAACAGTGCAAAGTACAAGAATAACCCCCCAAAAAAGATTACATCATATGTAAAACTATAAATGTATTCCCCTAACAAACAAACAAGAATGAAGGAAACCCACAACACATGACCCACCCCTCTACCAAACCCCAACCAATGTCTAGTAAAGTAAGTCCAAAATAATTGTCCATGAAAATTCCAATGTCCATAAAAAAAAGAACACCCTCTCCTCAACTAGTCCAACCCCCGCAAACAAAAGATTAGAAAAAGGGGCAATAGAGGTCTATCTAGAGGCAGACGAGGTGCCTGCTGTTTCTCTAAAGCTGGTCAAAATGCTCTTCCATCCTGGACTCCAGGTGTGTCATCCTGAGGAGCATGCAACGCTGAAAGGTTTGACATTAACAGGGGGAGCAGCAGTGGTTGATGAATTGTAGCAGACGGCTGCCGGACCACAGCGCCGTTCCACGGGAGGCACTGGGGAGGCCTGGCTGGTGACTGGGGCATTGGCGGCTGCAGCTGCTGCCTTTTACTCCACCTCCTCCGCCAGAACCGACAGCCGCCGATATACATCCCTGATAGCCTCCTGCTTCTGTTTCCGGGGCCTGGCTGCTATCTCCTGCTTGTTGGATTGGGAAAGAGTAGCTATACCAAGAAAGAAAAAAGACAATTGCAATCAAAACTCTTAGCAAAACAGTAAATGAAATTATACACATAAAATTGTAGTGGCACGTTAGCACTAGCAGTACATAGCATTTGTGGCATTCCAGCTTAGCTTGTGCCCTACACAGACATACATGTGTCGCAGACTTGCGTTACTTTTATAGTGTCAGCAGGTCGGGCAGCTGACTACACAATTATCTATTTTTCTATTATGGCCATACTCTGTTAAATCAATGGCAAATGCTCAATTTCACTCTCACCCTGACTACTATGACAATGCAGATGATATAATTACTAATATAAATGATGGTATACGGCACAACGTCACATTTTGTATTTTGTATTTAAATTTGTAGGGCGCGCAGCTACCCACAAGGGGTCTCCCGGCGCCAGAGAAGCAGTGATTGACGCATCGCAGATGTTATTGAGAGAAGAGCCAGGTCTTAAGTTCTCTGCGGAATTTCAGCAAAGATGGTTCAAGTTTCAGTGACGCCGGGAGGGAGTTCCAGAGCCTTGGGGCAACGTAGGAAAAGGCGCGCCCGCCCATTCTCATTAGTTTGAAGCGTGGAGTTTGGAAATTGCCTAGGCCAGATGATCTAAGGTGGCGGGGAGGAAAATATTGTTGAACCAGGGCCTGGAGATAGACTGGGGCTGACCCTTGCTTGATTTTGTGCATGAAGCAAAGGGCCTTGAATTTGACGCGATTGGCAATGCGGAGCCAATGAAGGTCGTTAAGAGCAGGGGAGATTGGGGATCTCCATTGGACCTTGCATAAAAGCCGGGCCGCTGAATTCTGAACTAACTGAAGCCTTCTCTGAAGCTCCAGTGTGACTCCGAGGTACAGTACATTGCCGTAGTCCAGGCGGGAGGTGATTAAGGCGTGGACTACTGATCGTCTGGACCCTACCGGTAGCATCCACAGTATTTTTCTAAGCCAGCCCAGGATGGAAAAGCATGTGGCGGCCACCTTAACCACTTGGTATCGCATCAAGAGCGAGTCCTCCAGGACAAATCCAAGGTTGTGAACCTGAGTCGCTGGGAGTGGTGGAGCTCCCATTACTGAAGGCCAGTGCAAAGGGCTCCAGAGATGTTTCTGCTTGCCCAAAATGAGCACCTCCGTTTTATCCCCGTTCAGCTTCAAATGGTTCGTCTGCATCCATTCGGCCACCCTGCTGAGACCAAGTTTAAGGGCGGATGGGGCATTTGCTGCGGATGAGGAGAGGGAGAAAAGGATCTGGGTATCATCTGCGTATGAGTAAAGGGATAGCCCAGCGTCTTCCACGATGGTAGCTAGGGGTCTTACGTAGATATTGAAGAGCACAGGGCTCAGTGAAGACCCCTGCGGGATGCCATACGCAGATGAATGCACAGAGGAAGAGGAACCAGAAGAGACCACCTGAAAAGTACATTTGTTCAAAAATGAAACCAGCCAGGCAAGGGCAGGGCCGGTCACACCAGCCATTCTCAGAGATTGCAGAAGAATGGGGTGCGAGACCGTGTCGAATGCGGCGCTTAGGTCTAAAAGAATAAGCGCAGCAGTCTCACCCTGGTCAAGGCGGGCACGTAGGTTCTCAGTTACCCCCAGAAGGGTAGTTTCAGTGGAGTGGTGGGGGCGAAATCCAGACTGGGATGGATGTAGAAAACCTATGTTCTCCACATGTGAGGAAAGGTGGATGTTAATATGTCTCTCCAGGATTTTAGAGAACATGGGGAGCAGCGAAATAGGCCAAAAATTAGCGAGTATCTTGGTGTCTGCCCCAGGTTTTTTCAGGAGTGGTACCACCAGCGCTCTTTTCCATTCCTCCGGGACTATAGATTCCCGCAGTGAGGAGTTCAAGAGCTCTTGGATGACTATTAGAGCCTCAGAAGAGAGCTGTCGGAGAATGTTCATGGGGATTGGATCCAGGGGGGAGCCCGAGTTGACCTTCGTCATGTGTGCCAGTAGTGAGGTGGGATCTAACAAGGGCCAGTTTGAGATCTGAGTTTGCTGGGATGCCGGGCTCAAAGGGTCCATGGTGGCGGGACCGGGAGGAGGCTTGGGGGGGACAGAAGACAGAGTGTTGTAAATGGTTTCAACTTTGGATATGAAGAAGTCGGCAATCCGATTGCATTCCACTTCTCGCAACACTGGAGGCGTGGGGGCGGTGTTTGAGCCTGCTAGTTTTTTAACCATAGAAAAAAGGGTCTTCGACCGGTTAATGGCTTTTTCAATAGAGTCCGAGACAAAGAGAGCTTTTCCCTTTCTGCAGGCTTGGTGGTACCGCTTGAGAGCAGATCGATAGATTAATTTATCGTTCGAGGCGTAGGTTTTCCTCCAAGATCTCTCCAGATGTTTACATTTGGATTTGATAACTTTCAAATCAGCCGTGAACCATGGGGTGGTCTAGGACGGAGCGGCAGGTGGCGGTTGACATTGGAGGTAAGCCAAAAGGATACTTCCTGCGTCAGGGAGATACACACAAGATTGGTATCAGGGTAGGTGGCAGAGAGAGAGGCATTGAATGCCGAAACGTACAGTTTTTACCAGGCTCTAAGGTTGCCCATGGGGCCGGGAGGAGGCATGCCCTTTGTAGTGTCCGCAGGCATAGTGAAGTAAATGGCGAAGTGGTCAGACCAGTCCAGGGGGAGCGCAGGGGAAGTACAATCAAACAGAATATTGGAAATGATGGGGTCGAGTAGGTGGCCAGCCTGGTGGGTGGGGCCTTGATTGCGCAGAGTTAGATTAATAGCATCGCAGTCGGATAGAAGCGTTCTGCTTAAGCCATTTTGTATATCCTCTAGGTGGAGATTTAGGTCTCCTAAAATCATAAAATTGGCTGCCTTCAGAGCGTGTGGGGCAACATATTCAGAGAATGAGGCCAGCCACTGCGTGGGTTTATCAGGGGGGCGATAGAAGAGGATGCCCGATAGTGTCAGTTGGGGGGAGACAGCTAACTTGAATATGGCAGCTTTGCAGTTAGGAAAAGGGGCAGCGTTAAGGGAGCAGGAGTATATATCTTTAAAAATGATCGCTATCCCACCACCTTTCCCAGTGGGATGATCCTGTCTGACTATAACATATCCCGGTGGCAGAGCACTGGCCACGTCAGGGCCAGAGCTCACATGGAGCCAGGTTTCCGTTAGGAACAGGGCATCCGGCTGAGAGGAGACTAATAGGTCGAATATATGGTCTCTGTTTTTAGGCAGAGATCGACAGTTAATGCTCCAGAATTTGTAAGGGGGAGTAGGTGGCGCTAGCAGTGTGGAGTAGTACAACAAAGTAAAGTGGCACTGAGGGCATTTGCATGGTGATTGGAGCGAACAGTCCAAAGCAGAGCAAGACGGGAGGGGGTGGTTAAGTAGGTGAAGCTCCTCAGAAGAGTAGGCGATTAAGCTATGGGGCGTCGGCATGGACTGAGCAGGGTCTCTGGCCGCCGGGCGCCTCAGGGCGTGGACGGGCACAGACGGGCTTGCCTTTAGCGCGCTTTCGGCACGCCGCCGGCGCGCCCGCTGCGCGTACGGGAAGAGGTGTGTGTTATATTGGGGTGGGAAAGGGCGGGGTTCATCTTGTCAGAGGTGGGTGGGAACGAGTCAACCCCCAACGCGGCAGAGTCAATTCGTCTGCGCGAGGTGCGGCTGGGCAGGGTGAGTGCAAGCACGTTATCTCCAAATGGCACAAGTTTTAAAAGCACAGTGGATTACACACATTTAAAAAATACAGAGCAGGTTAAAAACGCTGCTAACAGACCTCCGGCTTCCGCCTCAGAGGAGTCGCAAATCACTGGGTCTAGGCGAGCGGGAGGGCGGGGGGTTAAGTAGTTTTAAAAACACAGTAAATTACACACATGTAAACCAGTAGAGAGCAGGTCAAAATCGCTGCTAACAAACCTCAGGCTTCCGCCTCAGAGGAGTCACAAATCACTGGGTCTTAGGCGAACGGGAGGGCGGGGGGTTAAGTAGCCAGATGGGCGGGGTTCATCTCGTCAGAGGTGGGTGGGAACGAGTCAACCCCCAACGTAGCAGAGTCAATTCATCTGCGCGAGGTGCGGCGGGGCAGGGTGAGTGCAAGCACGTTATCTCCAAATGGCACAAGTTTTAAAAGCACAGTGGATTACACACATTTAAAAAATACAGAGCAGGTTAAAAACGCTGCTAACAGACCTCCGGCTTCCGCCTCAGAGGAGTCGCAAATCACTGGGTCTAGGCGAGCGGGAGGGCGGGGGGTTAAGTAGTTTTAAAAACACAGTAAATTACACACATGTAAACCAGTAGAGAGCAGGTCAAAATCGCTGCTAACAAACCTCCGGCTTCCGCCTCAGAGGAGTCACAAATCACTGGGTCTCACATGAGGTACTACTATTGTTTGTAACTATGTAGTCGATAGGCCACCCATGGCTGACAGAGTCGAAATAACATGGGTAGGGAGTGGGAGTTGATTGATGATGGGTGAGTATATAAATACTATATATGGGCTTGCAAACTACTGTGAGTCAAGGGAGTAGTCTGAAATACAACCTCAAAACTTTGAATCAAAAACTTTGTTCCAGCCTTATTTTTGTTCTTCACCCTTGGCTTTGCTACTCTGGCATGGTTTCATTTTCTTTTATATTCTCTTCATCCAGTCCATCCATCATAACATGGCTATCATTACCTACAACATACATTTGTCATTTAACCACCCATGCGTCCTTGCTTGACTTTAGGTTTGACCAATCAAACCCCCGGAAGATTCCTTCCACCTACTCAGGCAGGCATCCTTTCGTCCACCTTTATCCCATCCTTCAGCCACCCATGTATCCTATCAGCCACCTATATGCATTCTGGGCCCCTTTCACCAATGCATCATTCTCTGCCAGTCATATATTACATGTCACCAGTCCTTTCTCCTTTCATCCTTTTTTCCTTTTCCTATCAACCAATCAAGGTCTGACTCTTAGTCTTCGTCATAAAACGTTCTCTGCTGAATTGAAGATAGAGGAGGCCATTAGTTACTGAACTCCCAATAATACTAATGCTAATGCTAAGTAGGTGTCTTCTTCAACTGTTCACAACTTAGTCTTAACAGTACAGTGTATAAATGGGATGTATGACATTACAACGCATGCTTTTACATCGCATGCCTTTACAACGTGGTTTTTACCACGAAAACCTTTACAACGCATAGCGCTTTGGGGTGCTGGATAGTAAATAGTTTAATTTACTATTCCAACTCCAGTCCCTGTGGACACTAGGGAAGGTGTGGGATAGTAAATTAAACGTATTCCCGATCCTAGAGCGCCCCCCAGCGCAATGCGTTGTAATGGTTTGCGTTGTAAAAGTTGCGTCGTAAAGGCACTGCGTGGTAAAAGTTGCGTTGTAAAGGATGTTTCCTGTATAAATGTAATTGTCATTAAGCAAGGAATATGATTAACCACCACCCACCACTGCTGCTGGCTTACCTCCGGCAGCTGCTGCATCTTCTTCCTCTTGTCTGGCGTTGCCTTCCCTCCTGGCCCTGGCACTGTTGGTCGGTAGGTCTAAAATTAGCATTACACATTTTTTAGATGCCATATATGCATATTGAAAATACAAAACATACATCACACACATCACTACAATTCTGGCACAGACAACTAGAGTAGACAATATGTCCTATCAAAAATAATAAAACATTTGGTTAGGCATTTTGTTGGTGGCAACTTTTGAAAAGCCTCTCAAGAAGAGGACAACCCAAACAACTCTACTCAGTGGCTAGAGCAATTGGTGAATCTGAGTTTTTTAAAAGAAAAAGAGAGGCCAACTGGGCGCACAATCAGACATAAAGACTTCTTGGTTGGAAAATGTAATGGTGCCGTCCTCCTCATACTTCCTTCCAGCCTATGGTAATCAGTTCATCATCAACTGCTGCTAATAGTACTAGGCCTAGACGAGAAAGAGACACAACTGTGGGTTATCCAAAGTGACCTTTATTTACTGATTGAGCATGAGACAGTAAAAGAAAGCCTTCTCATCTCAACAATCATGCAGTGAATACCTTACTTGAGCATGCAATCTGCACAGCAGAGTAATAGTACCAGTAGTAGTAAGGACCAATGGATTCTCTGAGTCTTACAGTACTACCACTAGGCAGTCCACAAAATATAGAAGGGGAGAGGGAAATCTGATTGAAAATCCAGAAGAAAGCAAGCTACAGACACAATAATACAGAGTCAGAGGAAATTTGAAGTAAAAACAGACACTAGAAATATAAATAACTAGGTTAGTAAGTAATGCAGGCATAACAAGAATTTAGGAACAGATAGATTGAAGAGGATTAGAGGCATATATATTTATAATAACAACAGGAGGACTTACTGGACATCTGATGAAGAGCGTTCCTGGAGGCACCTCCAGCTCCCGCACCTGCCTCGGACCACCCCGTCTTCCTCTTACCCCGGTATACTGATGATCATGTAAGACATAATTAAAGAGGTGAAAAATGATTGATGTTAAATTAATATTAAATAATCGCTCCAAAAAGAGTTTTCAACAGGAAACGGCAATTGCAATAACATTCACCTTTCCTAAATCAGATCGACAATTAGTAGACAAGTATAGCGGTCGCAAATCGTCCTATCTTTATTATTCCGCAGTTTCATTCCAATTCCTGAATCCTAAACCTACCTTTCCCACCAATTTCAAAGACCTTGGAATGAATTGAAAAAAAATATATTTGCTTCCAAGTTCCGATCTCATTCGCAATCATCTCAACCCGTCTTTGACGGGCCAATTCACTAAGTTTGCATTGAGTCTTAAATGCATAGATGGACGTATGCATATTGCATACATCAAATTGCTTGGTTGCTTTTCACTCACTATACTAACTACAAAAAGGTTCTACTAGGGAGTCAAGGACTGAAGTGAGAGGATGCAGGCCACTAAATTGCTAACTAATACTAAGTAACTAACAAACTACCACTATCTTAGTGACAGGACAAGGGAAAGGAGTCTCTCTAATCTGCGTTCCCTTACTCGAGTTCTCTTACATAATCAGCCCAAGTGAGAGCAAAGTTGCAAACAAGTACAATTAGGTAGCACCTGTCTAGAATAACAATCATGTGACATGAGATAAGATTTTTAAACAGAACTTACCTGCATGTGAACAGCCGTATTCTTGCTATTAGGAAAAAAAAATCACAATAACATAGAACACACAATAATAATTATAATTAGCTACTCACCAAGCCCTGCGACCTCAACACCTAGCAGGTCCAGCAGGTCCGGTAGGTCCTTGTCTTGGTCCAGAATATCGGACCACCGGTGCATCAGTTGGTTATGGGTACGCTGGACCCCGAAGCAGCAATACACTGCCTGGCGTACCCTTGCCCACTGCTGCTGGTGCTCCCAGATCCTGTACTTGGACCCAGGCCTGCCTCCTGCTGCCAGATTCGAGGCAAGGTGGCACAAAAGCAAGCACTTCCACCTCCACCTCCCAAAACAAAGCCCAGGGCTGCACCCTTCCAGACATCACCTTCTGCAAGGGAGGCAGCTCCTCTTTGTTCGGGTTACACTGTCTGCATGATTCAAGAAAATGTAGAAAGTAAAAAATTAAGGGAGGAGAAGAAGGCAGGAAGTTACACAAATTAGAAAGCAAGTAATATTGAGAAAACAGTACAAAAACAGTAAGAAACACACGAAAAGTAGAAAACAACACATACTATACCCTTAAGAAGACATAGGGAAAGGAATATAAAAAAAATCAGAAAAAAAGTTTTTAGAAGAAGGATTGAAAATATTAAGGCAGGATTGAAGTAGGCCGCGCATGGGGCAGTCAGGAAGTGAATCTGCACGTGGACCCCAGCGTTCCAGAGGCTCGTGAGGCATTGGAATTGATTTATAACAGTCGACTGTATTGCGACAACTGGCATACTCTGTAGGTACATATTAGAACCTGCACAAGATCTCACTGTTGTAAATTTAAACATCTTTTAACTAGAGAAACGTGACTAAGGTGGGGATTTGTGTTCCCCGTCCTGAAGAAGGAGCACAAACTTCGAAACATGTTGACACACACACATGGGAGGTAATGCACATTGCCCTGCATAATACACCTCCTTATTCTGCACATTTTTAATAGCGCCAGCCCGGGGGCCCATTAAAATTGTTTCTGACCCCACGAGCCAGGTTCTTTTTAAACATCACTCGCCGTATAACCCCTCCACTCACGCACATAAAACAAGAAACCCTCACACACACCACACATAGTCATCAGTTTGAAAGGACTCCCGCGTAGTTGCAGGTCGAAGCACGCCGCATCCCGTAGAGGGGTGCGAAGACCCCAATAATGAAGCATGACAACAAGGGTCCTTTTGGTGTGTGAGGGGTATTTTGCAAACATAGGGTGCTCTCAACCAGAGTTGGGAAACCCTTCCATTGTAATAGTGGATTATTTTTGTTTATATACAAATGGCCCCAGCACCATACCAGAGAAAAGAAATCAGGATGGCCAAGAGTTGAAGTTCACGCGATATTTCCCCCTAAACACGCTATCTTCATTGCGGTATGGCAGAAACAGCAGGCAAACGAGCAGAACAAGTAACTTTCCCCACTCGCAGAACTCCGCGTAGCACAGTGGAGTTTTTTTACTGCTTTGCGGAGTTCCGCATAGCACTGCTACGCGAACTCCACCCAGGCTGCGTCTGAAGATGAATAAATCATGGTTACTACCTTGACATCTTGATATGTCTGTGATCCTATGTGAGGCATTGTATGTGACTTGGATGTTAAGTAATTCCTACTCCAGTAAACATACTAATGAACTGAGGGTGGAACATAAAGCTACGTGCATTGCATCAATACACCTAATTACTAGGGGTGAGCGAAGGATTCTGCTCCGCTGGTGCAGTATGCGTATGTTTTCTCCACTGTGTGCTACGGGACGAGAGCAGAGCTCCGCTAAACTCTGCATATCAGCACGGAGCAGAGTTTTTTCTCTTGCAAGGCTCGCCCGTGGTAAATTTCTGAGTGCTTGCAAGACAAAAATCGGCCTGGACCCTCTCTTGGCCTGATTTGTCAATGAGAGATGTCACGACTTGCATTGCAAAATCTGCAGCCTGCCATAAGGAAGCTGCCGCTTGTGTAGAAATTTTAATCGGGCGGCTGAAAGCTGCGGCGACCACCGACATGATGCAAGGTGCCATGTTTGATGATTTTACAGCGCAGGGCAAATTCCAGGTGCATTTAATGAGTGCAAGCAGCTTGACCTAACTTACTCCGCCGCATATTTCTGTCACTTCGGGGAGTTCAACTGAGTTAAGCTCTGCAATCTCTGCCCAGGCTTACTAATTACATAGGGTAATAGGCTAGCTGGTAAAAATCAAAATTTGTTTGCTGCAATTCCCATGGTGTTGTGGGAAATCGTATATATTGGTGTATCTTCTGCACCATGGTGTCCAGGAACGCATTGAGAAAGTGCAACAGCGCCCTTTAGAAGACCCCTCGTGCTACAACTGTTAAAACCTGGTAGCTCCCTGAAGCTAGTAGCTGCAGAGAACCTAGGATCTGCACATGTGTGGGAATGGCATTGCCCCTATGATTCTGACGATGCAGCTGTGGATGCAGTTCAGCTATCAGACCTAAGATTAATGCTGAATTTAACCTATATTTATCAGAGAACTCTTCCTCCACAAACACTGTGACACGTGCTCTGAAAATGCGTTCTGGTCTCCTCCTCCTTCTCTATGCTCCTGCTTGAATCCTGATCCTCCTCACTATGAAGTACAGCACAGCCATTGTGAAACATTCCGAGGTCCTCTGGGACTGTTTAAATATCATGGTGGTAATTTGCATGTGCAAAATAAAGATTTCTGGCTCATTCGAAAATTGGAAGCAGGCCATACATATGTCTGCAATTATCTATTTGTAAAGTTTCAATTTGAGATTTGCAAATAGGGAATCGCAAAACAAGGATTCAGATGTTTTGTGACCCTATGTGTGTTGCCTGCCTATGCTTTTCATACATTTGGAAAGGCCATTTTGCATTTGCAAACAGGTGAATTTTGCGATTTGCATCGTTTGCGAATGCAAAATACTTTGATACATGTACCCCTTAAAGCCATGATCCATTTACATTTTACTTCTAATAGTATCACCTTTTTTTGCTATCCTAGTGTTTTCTTTTACCGCCGTCTATCGCTTGTTGACATCGCCGTGTTAGCAGCTTATTAGCAACGCTTTGAGCAGAGCCAAAGTCATATCCAGCGATAGACAGCTATAAGCAGCAATAGCGTGAGAAATCAAGTGATAATCAGGAAGCTCTAATGAAAAGCTTGCTAATAGGCAAGTGTGAACTTAACCAAACAATCCACCTCCAATAAAAAAGATGGATAAGTCAATTTTTAAACAGGTGTAAATTCCTGCGATAACCGTGGTTAGCGCGGCTCTTTTAATCGATTTGTGGGTCCGGTGCCGCATTGTTAATAGTGCAAAGTTGTATTTCCAACTGCTTTCATCTTGTATTGGTGAGGAACACCTACTTTGCATGTTATTAGCATCAAATATCGGTGACATGCAAAGCAAAAAAAAACACGGCAGCAATCTCAAGAAAACATACGCTAAAGTATGCTAGCGTGTCCTTGTTGATAATGCAATGAAAAAATTGCTGCTTTTTGGGCAATATGTGCCGCTAAAGTGGCGAAAGATTACTTGATAATATGCCCCTCAATGTGATCATTCGGGAAATCGACAAAGTTTACAACTGAGTCACGAAAGAGAAAAGACCCTCTAGGTACTGACTCAGGCTTTTGATAGAACTTGAAAAATGTTCTACCCACTGGTGTGAGGGAATGACAGTGTCCAATATAGTGTTGTCACCTTCTCTCAAAAAAGGGGAAAAAATAGTTTCCCAGAAATGGGTTGTGTCCTTCATGTGCCCAGGAAGCCTGTCCAACCGTTTTCTTTCTTAATTTTAATTCCTGTCTGCAACAAGCTCTAAATAGTTTTACTTCAGATGCCACTGAGGAATATTTTTAAGTGCCCGAGTTACAATACGACGGGAGGATGGACACTCATCCTCAAACCACTTTCTTGCGGGAGTTCCATGGTTACCAGACATGTGCAAGAGAGATTCAATAGATTTAATACTGGTCCATGTTCTCAAAACATCCCTTCTAGTATGTGTTTCGGGTCCCCGGGGGGTAAAATCTGGGTATGTTGCAATAACACATTGTCTAATAAGAAAAAGAGGATCAGAGAATTATGGTCACATAAATTGTTATGTTGTTACCTCTTCCATTCCTGGTAAAAGTGACTTGGGTATATTCCCGCACTGTGGACAGATTCAGTGTAAGTACCAGATCACAGCCAATCAGAATCTTAGTAAAGATTTCACAACAAGTGGTGTGTGCAATATGCAAATAATGCATGGTATCAGGGCTCCCAAAGGTGCCACAGACTGCATCACCAGAAATGATGTATGGCCTCATTTTGATCCCTTCCCAAATAACTACTGGATCCCAGTCTCGATTATAAAGTATGTTATTAATGACATTGTCACTGTGCTGCTGGAACCAAGCTATACCTGACTGAGTAGAACTGAGGAGGGCAAAGCCAGTCAGTGGTTGCTTATCTTCCACTGCAGGGTGGACCTGGCCTGACAGTTCAGGCTGGAATGTCCCCACTGGAACAGGGTTGAGTCTGATTTTCATATAGCTAGGTCTAAACTGAGGTGGCATGGTGCGCAAAATGACAGTGGACTTGAATTCAGAAGCAAGTATTTCCCAGTGGCTTAGATTAATATCAGCATTTAATCTATCACTTTTTTTAATACTTTAGTGTGTCACCCTAAGTAGGTCAGGTATGATAGGGCGCTGGTCCAGTGCACACTGTGCCACCGGAACCATGCTTTACTTGTCTGATGAGCCCTAACAAGGGCTAAACTGATCCTGGGTGTATTTCATCTTTTTTTGTATACTTTAGTAAGGCAAAAAATCTGCCACCACTCAATGGACAATTAAGTCAAACATCCAATCTCTTTAAAGCAGACTTTCATTTGAATCTTATATCCTTAAACATGGGTAATATGGTAATCGCTGATAGGCATTATTGTTTTACTCTTGGTTAGGCAGAATAAATATGGTAAAAATGAATGTGCCACCAAAAGTACTTCACTTAAGTTATTTCATGCCCTCCTCTTGTTGGCACTCAGGACATTTTATATCAAAATCGAAAGTATAACCCTATAGTTAATTTGGCAGAGACAAAAGAGCTAGGTTAACATATAAGCAGCTACTAATACCTACATTTTCTGGTAGACTAGCCCTGCCACATCTTCTACTATAATTCAGTTCATCTCAACTGCATTTAATTGCTCTTTGCTCTTTGATGGAAACAGATTAAAGCAGGGTTAAGATTGACAAAGTGGTAACAGTTAGAACAATCTGGGAACTAATTTGGAAGCTGAAGCAAGGCAGACCCCCTGACTGCTCACCCTAGCATGTCTGCCCACAAATTCAGTGTTATGTATCTGGGATGATTCCCTACAATCCAGCTTTCACACAAGCACTGGAACCATGCACATTTAATATGTGGAGATCCATCAATTGCCTTATCATCTCAGACATGTTTCAAGGCAAGATATTTTGTCATTTGTGGAGAGGTGTGGCTCACTGGTTAGAGGAGGCAGACCTGTAAGCAGAGAACGGCCCGGGACCAGGGTTCAATTCCGGACGCGGCAGGGTCTTGGACCAGGGTCAATGGACTCGATAATTCTCGCCTCAGTGCCTACTCTAACCAGGGAACACACTCGGTAACTCTGGGCATTAAGCTTGCCTCATCTCAACAACGTCCCCCAACAGACGCCGGGGATGCCTGGTTTCACCCTGGAGATACCCAGAAGGGGACCATCTCACAGGGAAAACCAGGACGGGTTCCCCAGCGGTCTACAGCGCCAGGACACTCGGGTAGAGTAACAGTGTGCTTTACAAGTATCCCACATTTACATTTACATTTGATGTATGCAAGATGAAATTCAATATGGGTGAAAGTGCCTCCTCTATGTACTATTAAGATACTGCGTAGAGCACCCAGTACTAAAAGGAGCACCACCATGTGAACTCATAGCGACTGAAAGAGTTGTTAGAGTAGCAGGTGACACTAAAGGAGAGATAAGCACCTACAATAATGTATCCAGTACTCCGCAGGCCTTGAAACCATATAAGACACGGTGGAATAGGACTATGGATGTTGAAATAAGTGAGGAACAAAGATTGACATCTAGCAAACACATTTCCAAAAACTTGCCAGCATAACCACTAAAAAAGTTCACTGTGGGGTGGTTGTGGATTGGTACCTGTATCCTACAAAATATCATAAATTCTATCCAAAAACCAGTACGTTATGTTTTGAGGATGTGGGCTGCTTTGAGATTTTAGACATATATGATCAAAGTATCCATGCAAAATACTTCACTGTATCTTGTATTTCGAAATTGTGAGTCCAGAGATAAAAAATGTGGATTTCTTATATTTTCCCAATTGAAAACCACACTATTAATCTGTATTAACTTTAATAATAGTTTGCTGCTATGTTGCTTGGTTGTTTGTTTTTTTAGGTTGGGGGATAAGGGTTCTTTTTCTTTGGTTTGATTTAGGAATGTCAAAAATCAACAATTCAATGAGGGTCACAGGGATTCAAAATGTAAAGACCCACCCTGGTTAATATCCCCAGATACCTCTACATATACAACACAGAAACACAGGGGGTCCAACAGCTGAGAAGATAAGCTGCGCTGTCAAACCGAACTATCAAAGTCTCGGAGTGCAAAAGTCACCTGAGGACAGCCTGTTGATCACATGGGTGAACATTATGTTAAGAAGCAAACAGACACTCATGGGTCATTTACAGATTGGTTGGCGTAATCCGCACCATTGCGCAATTGGTTACCATCAAATAGACTTGATGATCAGTCCTATCATCTGGCCATACCCAGGTGTGATATAGGCTAGTCCTCTGATCATTGGGACTTATAAGCCACACCATTCGTTGCAGGTTATGGATTTGGTCCTACCAACATAAATGAGCCGCCATCTGATTGCTGATCTTTTGATGGTTAGTGAATTAAAGTGCAACAAACAAAATATTAAGTGTGGTGAGTTAAAATAGGATGGTGTGTCCCTCTTCTATAAATTTTATTCTTCAGCTGAGCAACACCTCCTAATTAAAAACTAGAACAGTGCAATGAAGACAGTCAACAAATATCTGTCTGATAATGGGCCGACATGTTTCTGCCTATCGGGCAACTTGTCCCTTGGCTTTCATCAGGGCCTCTGTTCTTTTTTTTTTTTTGTCCTCATTTGCCTTTTCTTCAATAAGGTCCATACCAACCACCTGGCACGACTTATAGAAGTGATTTGACAAATTGGTAGTAGAGATGTCCCATAAGAAGAGATACAGTGGCTTTTTGCTCCATCAAGGTATATTTCAACCTGTAGGACCTTTATCGATACTTGGCTGACCCTGGTCCAGGAGTAAGTAAGGCATATTCATTGGACCCGGGGAAAAAAAAAAAAAAAAAACCCGGGTTCATCTCCAGTTGATTAAGAGGTCCCAAAAGGCCAATTTCCTCTTACTAGCTGTTCTTTTAAGGTCCATTTTAGATATTTCATATAAGGAGGAAAGCCACCGAGAATGTAATGGCGGTGTTTTCTCTACCCAGTTTATGCAAATTTGTCTTCTCGCCAGTAAAATTGCGTAGAAGAGAAAGGATTCCGCCTTGCCTTTGATGTTATCTTCCAACCCAAAGATGACAAGGGAAAGAGTTATTTCTAGAGATGTATTTAGGATAGAGTTTAACGTTTCCTTCACATCTATCCAGAATTTTTGGATGTCAGGGCATTCAAAAAACATATGTATGTCACAGGCATCTGCTAAATTACATTTATTGCATTTTTTGTTTGCTAGAAATTTAGATAGTTTCAACGGGGTTATGTATGCACGATGTGCGGAGAAAAGGTGGTTTCGTCTTAGCCATGAAGGCTTTACGGTTTTGTATAATAGGGTGAAAGAGTTTTGCCATCTCTCCTTACATGAGATGCCAATTGCCGTTCTCCATAATTCGTCTGGGAGTTGGAATTCCCCATCAATTTCCTCCAAGAGCTGCCAATACCAAGTAGTTACCTCCTTCCCCCCCGTAGCTCTTTCCACCAGATTTTGTTCTATTTTGCTTATTTTCCCTAGGTTGATGTCAGTGCAAATCTGAGATCTCACCCAGCTGTTTAGTTGAATGTATTTAAATCTTGACAGCCCTGCGCCAACCAATTCCTGTAACTCATCCCATGCTATAAGGTTACCATCTTTAAGTAGTTGACCCCATCTTATAATGCCTGCTTGTTCTATTATAGTGGAAAGGCTGTCCCGCAGACATAATGGTAACCCTGGTGAGTCCCAGATTGGTGAGTAGTTGGAATAGTATGATAGACCCAGTTTCTTTCTGATGTTATACCAATTTTTAGCCCATGATTGTGCAATTTTTAGTTTAATATTTTTAAAGAATTTCTGACACCCAAACTTAAACATAAAGCTATCTGATGTTAGATTAGCCCCCATTAACATAGCCTTATATATAGAATCAGTTGCAAGATTAGACGGCATCTTAAGAAGCATTCTTGAATGTGACAGCTGGAAGGCCCATGAGTAATACAATAAATCTGGCAGTGCAAGGCCCCCTTTCTCTCTTCTTCTTCTTAACTTTTTCCACGCAATTCTTGTGGTTTTGTAGTTCCATATGAATGAGTTCATTTCTCTTTGAGATTTTTCAATCATTTTTGGATCAAAGGCAATAGGAATGGTATTGAAGACAAAGGTGAATTTTGGAAGGATACACATTTTAACCAAATTCACCCTACCTATAGTTGAAAGTGGTAGATGTGACCAAGATTTTAAAAGATTTTTACTCTCAGTGTGTACCCTTTCCAAATTAGTTTGCCCAATGCTAGTCACTTCTTGGGTTATTCTAATTCCCAAGTAGCGCATCGATGAGGAAATTTTTACCCCCAGCTGAGTGTTAGGTAAATTCCAGGCCATTATCTCACTTTTACTTGAGTTGATGTCATACCCCGATATGTGGCCAAATTCCTCCACCCGTTGAATGATTACAGGGTATGCTCTTACTGGGTCAGGTGTGAAAATCAGAATGTCATCTGCATACATTGCTACCCGCCTTTCCCACTCTCCAAAGCTAAAAGATGGAATATTAGCCTTGTCCCTTAAAAGTTGAGCGAACGGTTCGATATATAAATTAAATAGGAGAGGGGAAAGCGGGCAGCCCTGTCTTGTGCCTCTAGTTATATTAAACGCTTCAGTTAGAGATCCGTTGACCATTAACCTTGCAGAAGGAGCACTATATAGCTGTTTGATAGTCCTACAGAAGTTCTCCCCACAGTTGAATGTTTTCAAGATATCGTTAAGATATAACCAGTTGACTCTGTCAAACGCTTTAGTTGCGTCCAGAGTCAAGATGGCCAAAGGTACAGAAAAGGCCGTAGCGATGTCTATAGCCCCCACAGCTTCATATGTTAACTCTGCTAGTTGTCTACCCTTGATGAAACCTTTTTGATCGGGGTGAACGATTTTTCCAATGACACTAGCCAGTCTTGTAGACATAATTGTTGTAAAAAGTTTATAATCATTGTTGAGCAATGATATTGGTAGTTCAACAGTGCTCAAATCCTAAAAATACCACACAGAGTCTACAGAAGCCATCTATTCCAGAATACTGATTTTACCCCGTAGCTCGAACCCGAATCTCCTCTCACCTTCTTCAGTGCCGAGGCACGCTGTATCCGTACGGCTCAAAACAACACACCTTCACTATACCTTCAGATTACCCAATGTTTGGCTCTGTATATAACCACAAATTAACACCGGATGAAGCATCTCTAAAGCACAACCAGTAAATGACAGACTACTCTTCACAATTAATATGATAGCCATCTTGAAGCTGCTGTTCTCGCTATGAAACCGTAAGCGCCATATTTAACAAAGTGATTCTATCCTCTGACTAATACAGATCACGATGTAAATCTTCCTCGTGCCTACTGTAAGAAGTGTAACTTCTTAAAAAAACGTAAAAATACGAAAAATACAATGAATCAAAATAGAAAAGAAACAAAAATGAAGACAGACCAATAGGAGTGTGAACAGAGGTACTATAAATAAGCATAATGTTGATACATGTCCTAAATACAAATCAACACAAACCTACTGAATTATTCACATGATGTACAATGTTATAAGAAACAACCATAATCAATTTTCTCATTTAGACCCCTGAGGTCTTGTGTGTCAAGTCTCCTAATCCAGTCAATTTCTCTTTGGAGCATGGATCTAGTGAGATCCTTCCCTGGAAATTATTCTACTTTCTCAATTACTTGAAACTTGAATTGTGCTATGGTGTGGCAGGCCTCCATCCAGTGTAATGCCAGGCGGCTGGTTTTGTGTTCTAATTAAGCTTTTATGACATTTGCGCTATGACTTTTCTCTCAGTTTTTCCAACGTAGAGCAGTACACAAGGACATTTGATGCAATACATAATGTTATGTGAATTACAATCTGAATTATGGTACAACTTAATTGACTCTCCTGTAAATGGGTGCTGTATCTTGTTCCCTCCAATAACATATATATCGCATGGCACACAGTTCAAAAATTTTTAGTACCTTTAAACTCTTGGGTACTTGTTCTTGCTGTGACCATCTGAAGTTCTTTTAAATTCCCGGCTCGAGTATAGGCATACAATTGTTTATGTATGAATACATCTTCAAAATCTGTCTCATTCTGTAAGAGTTCCCAATGATGATTCATTATACTCTTGATCTTCTTTGAGCTTTTTGAACATTTAGAAACCAACTCGTGAGGGACATCTAGGGACGACCAGTGGAACTGCAGCTCTTTGTAGAATTCTTTTGATATTGTATACTATATAATATTCACTGCCCACTGCTAATTTCATCCCATAATGCTTTGCAGGGCCTTTGGTTGGGAATGTTTTTTGCCAATAACTGTGTTTGGGTTTGTCCTAAGAGGATGGGACCACAACTAAATTGTTCAATAAGATGTGCTTTTTTGTTTTCAAGGCATCTGTTTGGTACTCTCCCTAGGTTAGGGAGGATCCCAAAATCATCACATCTCCCACTGCTTGCCAATTTTTCAGTTTCACCATTGTGAAAGTACTATATGCACTTTAGCATATAAATATAGAAAGTCTTATTTTCTTATATCTGGTCATGTACAGGAAGCTTTTTGCAATTATTGTGCAATTTTAGCACAGTACAGACAAGTACACAGTGTCTTCAGCTATACTACGGACTACATGTACTACGCAAAGATTAAAGTATACTACGTGTAGTGCTGCTATGCAAACTACTTTCGTTTCAGTTTATTTTTCGTATTTTTCATATTTTTAAGTTTTTTTAAGTTACAGTAGGTACGAGGAAGTTTTACATCATGATCTGCATTAGTTGAGTGAGGATAGAATAACCTTGTTTAAGATGGGGATTACGGTTTCATAGCAAGAGCAGCAGTTTCAAGATGGTGATCCTAGTAATTGTTAAGAGTAGTCCGCCATTTACTGGACGAGCGTTAGGGGTGCTTCATTTCCGGTGTTAGTTTGTGGTTATATACGAAGCCAACCATTAGGTAATCTGAAGGTATATTGAAGGTGTGTTGTTTTGAGCCGTACAAATACAGCTTGCCTCGGCACAGAAGAAGGTGAAAGGAGATTTGGGGTCGAGCTACAGGGTAAAATCTGTATTTTGGAATAGATGACTTATGTATACTCTGTGTGGTCTTTTTAGGATTTGAGCACTGTTGAACTACATAGCGTTTAGGTTTGGGTACTGGTTGGAAAGGCCTCCGATATATTTGAAGGTGTGTAGATGTTGTGAGTATCTTTAGTTGTGACGCTAAGTTGCTGGATTTATGAAACGAGTTATTCATTTGTAACTTTAACTTTTTCATTCACAGTCTGAGTTGAAAGAGTTTACAACAGTGAGTTTATGGTTATTTTAGGAATGAGGTTCACCTGCCACATATCTGGGTGTAGATAAATGTAAAAAAATTACACACAGTGTACCCTTGATCTATGGTTCTGATGTTCTATCTTTCTTTTTATCTTTCTATTAGTTTTTCTACATTTCCATTTAGCATCTAACTCAGTATTCGTAGAGATTTAACCTTTTGGGATTGTATACAAGTGCATGAAGAAGGTTTTGTTTGGGCCTTTAATCATGATAATGAGATATGTTTTGATAATTAATTTCTTGCGCATTCTGTAAGTTTTTAGATAGGAAATTTGTGTCTGCATTTTTAGATTTGAGCCCCCGAAGAAGGGCCACTGGCCCGAAATACATTGGGCAAGAACAAAACTCTTGGACATTTTAGACATGTGTAGTTTCATGTGATGATTGAACATGAATGTATATCATTAAATTAAACATGAGTTATTGTTCAGCATACAACCTGTTGTTTATGTATTTTGCTGAATAACACTTTTGAAAAGGCAGGACAACTTTTTGTATAATTATTTTGAAATGCACAGTGCAGTTGCATTGAGTTAAAGTGCACAAAGTTCGGTCACAATAGACTTGAAATATGGAGTTCTAAAGTAGGGCGTGTTTAAAAAGCACGTACCCCACTGATAAGTGGTTACCGTATAGTGGACATTTGAAAAAATACCGTGTGCTTCACTCATTCACTACAGTTAAGTCCCTTGGGTACCCCCGCGTCCCCCGACCGGAGGCCTCACGATGATGGGGGGCCTGCAAGTTTCAGACAGCCTTTTCGTGTAGGATGGTTCGAGTCGGAAAGGCTGTCCAAATCCAACATTGTAATACGTCGGACAGAAACACGGTCCGTAGAGCAGTAAGATTCATCCTCGACCAACACTGAGTTTCCGAATGGCTGTCGGAACCGATTCGGAATGACTGAACGGTTACCTTTCCATCATAATTGGTCAGTTGGAATCATAGGTTCCGACATGGTTTAAGAAAATCCAAATGCTGTTCAGAGCCTTTCTGACTAACATCATAATCAAGCCCTAAATTCGGGTTTTTTGAATATTCAGTCAGAGGATTATCATTTTTCACAAGTTAAACTTATCTTAGAAAACACCACAGTTCATATTCGTATGCTAACAGCACAAATGATTTATATTGTGACTAAAATCTTTTATCATCCTTTCTGTATGCTTTCGTTATGCTCCACAATCCAGACATTCATGACAATTAAATTCAATAGGACGAAAATGTATCACCCTTCCCCTAAAAATCCAACAGATACACTTCTTGTAAATGTCCAGCCAACACAGTCCCATGAAAAATAAACCAAGTAACAAGCAATTGTTTTTGATGTTACACATGTTTTTAAGGGTGTAACTGACAATTGCAATATTATATAAGAGATATGCCACTCTCAGGTAATTATGACCTGTATGTAATAAGGATCAAGGCAAATTCCACCCTGGTAAAAAACTACCCCCTTTGGATGAAATTGCTTACTTTGCACTTACATTCATATAGTGCATCATGCTGCTTTGTTTACAAATGTAAACTGGGCACCTGTATGTGCATTGTTGATGTCTCTCTATGACTGACTTTGCTTTGTTCTTAAAATAGCCCTCTGGAAATAGAGCTTTTTCTAAACATCACACAAGCAATAATTTAGTATGGGAAAGTAAAACACTGATGTAAGAAAACAAAGTATCAGATAGTCTGGGTTTTTCTCCGTTTGCCCCAGCGACTTTCCAGTACTTGATCAATGATGTCCTGTGAGATTTGCTTCATGTTTGCGGTTGTATATATAGATGGCATCTTGAACTGCTCACAAAACATTACTGAACGCAGAAAACATGTCAGGACTGTTTTGCAACAACCCAAAGAAAATGCCCTTTTTCCCAAGTTAGACAAATGTATTTTCCATACCCAGTCTCTTGAGTTTCTGAGATATATCTTGTCTCCAGAGGGTGTAACCATTGACAAGAAAAATGTCCAGGTGATTCTAGAATAGCCAGCCATGACAATGGTAAAGGAGGTACAGAGCTTTTTCAAACTTTTACCAATGATTTATCACACACTTCTATGACATTGTATAAATCCATCACCAAGCTTTCACAAAAAAGGTATCTTTTGAATGGACCCAGGAAGCCAATGATGCCTTCAACTTGCTTAATGAAAAATTCACTGCAGCACCTGTACTTAGACACCCAGACCTCATGAAACCTTACTTTGTAGCGGCGGATGTCTCCTAGGTTGCTGTGGGAGTTATTTTAAACTATCCCGTTATCTATAGTATGTGCTGGCACCGTGTGACAGCACTACAGAGCACATGAATCCAGTTGCCTTCTTTTCCCAAAAATTGTTGCCAGCTGAACAGAATTACACAGTTGCAGAATGAGAATTTGTAGCAATAAAATTGTGCTTTCAAGAATGGTGACACTACCTATTAGGGGCCCAACACGTTGTCACAATCTTCACTGATCACAAACATCTGCAATTCTTCCGGTCCTGGAAGGCCTTAATTCCTAGGGAACTAACATATTTATTGCTTTTCTGTGAATTAAATGTTATCATCACCTATCAACCAGGCACTCAACAGAAGGCAGCGCATTATCCAGATGGGGTTACTCAGGCCAAAGCAGTCAGGGCCAAACACCACAGAACATTGTAGACTAAGAACACATAATTGGTCTCTGTGACCTGGACTCTTTACCAGATTAGGTCATGCATAGTATGAGTCCAGAAGAAATACATTCTTGGGTGGCTCTTAAGAACAATCCACTTTATATGTCCCCCACAAAAGAATTGAGTCAGGAAGCTATAACCTGGTGTCATGATACACCTTTAACGGGTCATACGGGAACCAAGAAGATGTTAACCAACTGTCAGCAATGGCTTAGGTGGCTTACACTGTCCAAGGATGGGCATGACTATGCTCAGACCTGTGCAAAAAGAACAATTGATGGACAGAATCAGGACAATGTCATACATTAACCCCAGTACAGAGAGAGGGGCCTAAATCTATCGTTTTTTTGCTCACCATGCCATTCCAGGTTGGACTTAGCCATATGCAAATTAGTCTTGACCCTGTGCTCCATGGGAACAGTCCAGCCCGAACTGCCAGGCCAGGTCCTCCCTGGACTGGAAACAAGCATCCTAGGACCGGTTTCGGGCTTTCAGCCCTCATCAACCTGGATAGCTTGACTCCAGTGGCATGGAGAGCACAGGACCCACATATGGGCATACCCGTCCCACTCGGGGTGACAAATGCAAAAAGAACAATTGATGGACATAATGCAGACCAATGTCACACATTAACCCGAGTACAGAGATCTGGGCCTAAATCCAGCGTTTTTTTGCTCACCAGGCTTCCTGTTTCTGGGGGGGAATATTTGCATACTCCAGCATTCTATCCATCAATTGTTACTTTTGCATATGTCGCCATAAGTGGGAAGTGTATGCCCAGACGTGGGTCCCGTGCTCACTACACCACTGGATTCAAGCTAGCCTGGCTGATGAAGGGTGATGCCCTGAAATCAGTCCCAGGATGCTTGTTTCCGGTCCAGGGAGGACCTGGCTTGGCAGTTTGGGCTGGACTGTTCCCACAAGGAACAGGTGAAGACTGATTTGCATATGGCTGCATCAAAACTGGGGTGGTGTGGTGGGCAAAAGAATGATGGATTTAACCCAGATCCTTGTGACTGGGGGTGAATGTTTGCATTGTCCAGCATTCCGTCCATGAATTGTTTCTTTTCCATATGCTCAGACCTTTCCCATACATTCTCAAAATAGGTCCTCTCATTCTGCCCCATCAGGTTTTTTCCACACCTTGCCAGTAACACCCCATCCCTGGTAAAGCATCAGCAGGGACAATTTTACAGACATCCCTAACTACAATGGTTATACTACCATTTGGGTAGTAGTAGATCTTTTTTCCAAGACATCGCATTTCATTGCCAATGCCCACCACCAAGACCCTTCCCATGCAGTTTATTTAACAAATCACACGATCATTTTTTCTGATCAAAGTCGTCACTTCCTTTCACGATTGTGGCGCAATCCTTTGCACATCATTGGACATTGATGCCCAAATCTTGTCAGCCTATCTCCCAAACTGATGGGCAGAAGGATCCGATAAATCAGGTTTTGTTAAGTTACAGTTGCCAGAAGCTTTACGTGTTCATTCAGTGTGTCATGTGTCCTTGGAGAAGCCCTATTGTGCCCAGACCCATCCTGCTCCCGCACCCATTACGCTGGATGGTCATTTAGAATTTGAGATGTAGAGAATACTTGACTCTAAATGTAAAAATGGCCATTTGTTCTAACTGGTTGATTGAAAATGGTATAGTCCTGAAGACCAGTCTTGGGAACCAACCAGCATTGTTCATGCTCCTTGGCAAGTTTGTTCGTTCAGTACCCATCATCCAGACAAATCATGACCTGTAGGTCATTCCTTGCAGGGGGAACATGTCACGACTTCCCCACGAGCCCTCCATTCAGTTGGCCTTGCGCACAGGGCTCATGTTACGTTACTTTTTGGCACCTTATGGCACCGCTCGGATTCAATGTCCTAACTTTCCCAAACCCCCTGAGTCCATAACGCCTGAGCTTGCAAACATTTCCTGCACATGTAAATCAATGGCTTGCCTTGCTCTTGTTGTTAATACGGTTTTGGAGTATTTTCCCTTCTGCACGTTTAAACAAACAAACAATACATACATTTCCTAGTTGCACCTGTTTGTTTGCACCTGCTCTTCCTGTATGATCATAGCTAGTACACTAACACTTGTAGAACCTTCCAGACTGCCACATGTGCCATGTGCCACATGCGACCTCGCCCTATCCAAAGACAGGAGCCTTGAAGACTTTGGGCCCGATTCACAGAACTAACTTAAGACTCAATCCTAAACTTACTACTATTTTGGTATTCACAGAATGCACTTACTACTTTTGGTATTCACAGAAGTTAGGATTTTGTCTTAAGTCTGTCTTAAGTCTGTCTTAAGACAAACTTAAGACAAAATCCTAACTTCTGTGAATACGAAAAGTAGTAAATTCATTCTGTCAATACCAAAATAGTAGTCAGTTTAGGATTGAGTCTTAAGTTCATTCTGTGAATCGGGCCCAAGGAGTGTTAAAGGTGCTTGCTACCCCTATTTTAAATCTTGTTGTTCAACACTGCTTTTACTTTGTTACAGGCCGGACCAAACACCAGTATACTTTGCTGTAGCATCTTACATATAGACTGCCTGGTAAACTATCTGCAAGACTAATCAGAGGGATGCTGGAAAAGGTGGAATAATTAACAAATGGGTATACAGCTTTGCTACCTAGTCTATTGCCATTCTGACCTACATAAGAAATACAGGGCTAACAAAACAAGTGGGGATTGGGAAAACTAAGCAGAATAGAATGACGACCCATGGTAGGCTATGGAGGGCTGCCTATCATAATGTATTGGGTTTTTTTTGTCATTATTGTGATTTTAATCAAAAAACATTTTAGTGCAACTTTATTTAAACTGTTATGGAAAATGCTGACAAGAAGAACGCTTTGATGTGACTAAACAGACTGGGAAGCTGAAAGGGTGCATTTCATGAGTGCTTTTAATTTGTGAAACATTATGTCACTTAAGTATAACTTTTGCATACAATTCCCATAAATATTGAAGTGACATATGGCACTGCAAAATTGCACCCACATTTCTTACCAAGCCTTTATTTGATGTCTTGCACTCATAAATTAACTTAAAGTATCTCTGAAGTAATGCACGCATTGCTGTTAACCGGAGCTCAAAAGCACAGGGCAGTAATTATTTCTTTGTGTATTGCATCACTGTTGTCAGAAAACTGTACATTAACTTGGAGATGTTTCGAGTCAATATCTGTTCTCAAGGCACCTAAAAAGGCATGCAAATCCCTTCTGTGCTCGTATCATGCAGAAAATAACATCATACGACAATTGTTGTTTGTAACAAGTACTACCTTTACACTTGTAAATGAAAAATAGCCTAAGGAGTGTATTCGAAAAGGTAAACTTATACATGAGTAAATCCACACTCTTGCCCTTCTAATAAACTTTTCTACTTTCGAATAGTCACTATTTACAGGTGTAAAGTTACTGAAAAGTGTAGACTTATATGACCACACCTCCTGAATTCAGGGGGTGGAGTATAAATCATGGGGGTAAAGTTGCTACTTGTAACTTTTCACACGTGGGCAGAGATCTCTGCCACATTGTAGAAATTTCCCTATGGTTATTTCAATTAATGTTTATTAAAGTTCTAGAAAAATGGAAACATATTGTTATGTTACATATTTAGTTTAAATAATATCCTTGTTTTTAAATATAGTACAATATAAAGAAGTTACAACAGTAGCATAATTTTAAAGTAAAATACAATTATTTTAATATATTTGTTAACATAAAATTACATTTAAAATACAAAAGATATTTCTAAAGTTTACATTTAAAAAATCCACCTGCATTAAAAAAAAATTTTGGGTGATGTTTAAAAACTTACTAAAAAGGAGACATTAAATTAATTAAAAGTAGTTAATTGTTTTTTATATAAAAAATGATGGTACATTAGACATAGTCAAGGTATGTGGCAATGGCAGAATAATGAATCTATGTTTACCCATATATACTTACCTTCGTGATATTTTTGTTCTTCATATTTAGGCCACAATATTTTTGTAGGGCTATGTTTTTGTGCTACATATTCTGATATTCAGCTAACCTACCGATGTCTAAATTATATTCATCAAATCCTACAGTAAAGTCACGAGAAAGGACAGATTAGTGGCACATTGTATGTGTGCTTTGACAAGAAAGCACATTTGCACCACTCTGTCCTGAAGAAGACTCTACTTGATGTATCTACAAACACATATATATACAGGGTCGAAATGACGACATACAACCATCTCATGTCCTGGCTCACTTTAGCAATTATTTAAAAAAAATAGGATTAGCTAAAGCAAAGGCCTGAAAAGGACAGAGAATTTATGTTAATGTCTTGTTTATTGTTTGAATTTGAAAGGTCACCCATTTTCACCATATGTCACCACAGCCACCCATTGAATTGTCTGTGTATTTGTTATTGTGTTTTCTTTATCAGACAGGCCCCCATTGGTATTATCTTTTTGTATAACATTTTTTACACAATTAGCAAGAAAAACAGAGAAACAAAACAAATAGTTCAATATACATATATATTTTTTATAAAAACTTACAGAGTTGTGGTACATTTATAAAAGTCTAGTACAAAATCACTATTGGTTTTGAAAGAAATAATCAGGTTCTGAACGAGTACTCCGTGGTACTTACCCAACGGAATCACTTGACTCTTTATACTGGGAGGCAGCCTGCTGCAGAAGACAGCTTTAGAACCATTCAGTAGCAAAAAGTAGGATATTCACATGAAAATGTTTCTTATCTGTGCTGCTACCAGTTGCTGGAATAAACACTCCCCAATACATTCATTTACATTTGTTTGTACTACATATTCAACATGTTTAGCCTGTGAAAAGTGTGCAGTTCATGACAGTTTTCGTTTTGGTTTAAAAACAGGATCAGATTTAAATGTTGCTTATTTGAAATTATGTTTTACTTAATCTTTCCCAAACCACACCAGATTTATCCTAATTGGGAACGTTACCCTAACACAACGGGAGCGGGAGGCATGTCCTTGTAGTCACACACTAATGGAATATTGCCATCAGCGGAGATAAAATCATGGTAAGGCAATTAAAGGGGTAGAGAAGGTTAAGGTAGTAATTGGCATTCAATATTTGAAAAAGTCAGCCAAATGCTATAGCCGGTTCCCATAAGGCAGGGTGCCATACTCACATTGTCAAGGGTAACATGCTTCTTTGTTACCTAATTAATATGCCTGCTCTCTCCCAGCTTCTCTTGTCCAAGGTATGGACATCTAAAAATATACTGTGGTGCTCCTTTCAAACTGTCTAAATGCTTATTGGCACTGCATAACACTGCAAAAACAATTTAAAAATAGACACAACAGAGAAAGTCACAAGAGGCTAGATGTGAGGTGAACATACGGAGCACCCATGCTGCTCCCACAACTCTGCCGTCTCTTCACACTCTCCGCCTCAGTGAGAGCCATCAGGACCAGCGATATGACATTAACCCAATTAACAAAAATGAAGCATCAACACGCAGCCAAAAAACACGCATAAAATACGAGCTGGCATAAGAAGTATTTATTTTTGACAAACAAATGGAAGAAATTCAATTTAAAAAAACATCGACAAACCCAAAAAAATGCTGGCATGCGTTAAATGTGTGGAGCCAGGGGAAGATAAATCAAGGTAAACAGTAAACACTGTGCAGTCTAAAAACCATCAGAAAAAACTAAACAAAATACTGTTGACAAGTACGCTTTAAATGCGAGGAGAAGCTATGTAAAGGTAAACAGTGAATGCTGTGCAGTCTTAACCTAATAGAAGAAGTTACACCAACCAAATCGGAAGGGATGAGTACCTGGGCCCCGGGACACTGATAAGACAAACATACAAGGAACAACAGGAACAACCAATAAAAATAGAGGAAAAGTAAAGTGCCAAGCACACGGACCAATAAGAAGTGAAGGAGGAATGTAAGCCCCTTTTTACCTTGGCCACCATTCCATTTCATAATTTTTGTTCAAGCAGTTTAGAGTTTCATTTTTCTTTAATTCAGGGTTTTACAACAAAGCAATCATCTGCAGTCGATTTCGAGCCTCATTCAACAGGATCCTCAATATCCATCTTTATAATAGTTTTAACCATTAAACTTACATCCACAGACACAGATGTGCAGTCTGCATCCACCATTTGCCTGCAGACCTGCTTGGGAGAGATTCCCACAATCTATGAGCTGTGAGAGTGGGTCTAAACATACCTGCATCGAACATAACCTTTTTCTTCTAGTAGTAGTCTTAAACAGGTACCCCATTTTTGGAGCTGATATTTACTGGCACTGAATGATTACATAGGATAATTAGTGGCATGGCATGTTTTAATAAAATTAGGTTCATTACACCTGGCTCACAAGCAATTTTATGACATGTCACTGAATATCTCATCTCAGGCAGGCTACAATATTTTAGTTTTGAAGATATGTTTACTCTCTACAATTGGAAGTTGAGAGTAACATAATGTTTTAGGGACTCATGTAAATGATCAGCCTTGTTCTGATTAAGCATGAAAAACAGTTAAGAATATGTTTTTCATTTTAAAAAATGGGTAAATATTTTTGTCATACACAGGTTGAAAACTATATAACCCAACATGTGCAGTATCTTCTCCAGAAGAGGCTACAACAGTAACAGTCCGTCACCAAACTAGATGTGTTTGTGCGGTGGTGCGGGTGCATATTACACACTATTTCATTCAGTTGTGACTATTGGATGATTAAAAGATTCTTCTACATGGTTTCTGATGTTATGTCCAAGTATACACACTTTTCTACAAGGCAAGTGCTTTGCAGTCAGTGAGCCCATCTTAGGGATTTGTAGTTCCTCTATGGTCTGTGTGGTGGCTTCAGACACACTTGTCTAATGCACCTATAGGGATGCAGAGGGAGGTGTTTATTTTCTGTGTTTTCTCTATAAACAGAGTGAAGCATACCTATGTCATGCATGGCCCTTTGTGTCCCTGAGACAGCCAGTGCTACCTGTGGGTCATGGGGGCTTCCAGGAGATAGTGTTTGGGTGAAGTTTGATCCTAGTGATGAACTGTTGAGGGCAGTTTCTTTCCATACTCCTGGTATTCAGGTGGGTGGAAGGCATGGGTCATGGGGATGGGGGTATGCGAGGTATCTTGGCAGCACCACCTTCTCACCGGTGAGAGTGTGATGCGAGACTACAGCAAATGCAGTGTCCAGCAGATCCCAGAGTAAGCCACAAGTGAAGTGACTCCTGAGGAAGCAAGGCATGGATCTCTTTCAAGGAGAAAGGTTGATGTCACTGGGGTAATGCTTTGCGTACTGAATGACTTTCCTTGCTAGAATCTGACTAGATTATCGGACCAGAAAGCTGAGAGCATCAGTTTCTCCGAGATATGCCCAAGAGTGTGCTGGCTAGCAGGCATCATGTCTCCAGCAGGTTCTTCAAGGTTGCAGAGCCCCCTCCTGTAATAAGAACCTGATTTCTTGGTGACCCAGTGGCTGTAGAAGACCCAGTTGGCCCCCTAGCGTGCAGACCCCCTGAGGGTCTCTGCATCAGTAGCCATCTTCCCAAGACATGTAGAGGAGCAGAAGGTGCAAGGACTCAACTCACCTGGGCTCGGATTTCTTGTGTCAGCAATAAATGATTAGTGCACTTGGAGTCACCACTGAGTGCTACCAAGCCAGGTAGCCACATCCAGATACTGCGTGGACACAGGACCAAGGCACAAGCCTCCTCCTGCATTAATTAATATTAAACAAGGCGAGTCTTCCATGTATGCTTGGTGTTGATGGAAGGTGACTAGTTTCACTCCTACCACACACTTTTGCACATGCACTCCGCATCCATCTTTTTCTGGTAATGTGGTCTGTGCTCATTCTTGGTCACATTAAAGTAGGTTTCTTACCGCTCTTGGTTAGTCTCAAATTCCCACATAATTTTGAGGGGTGTCCAAAGCTGAGCAATGCAGAAATGAAAAATGGAGGTTCTGAATGGATGATCCCACAATAAACGCTTACCTTGTTTTGGTGTAAGGTTCTGCATGAAACTCACAGGGACTGAATCATGGAGTAGAAATTTGTGATGAGTACTACAGTGGAATTCCTCAGTGAACACCCAGCATCCCTCACACATCAAGGTGCAAAGAATAGGGGTTGTTTGCTCAATTGTTCCTGTATGGTGATCTCCATTGACTCCTCCTAGGGTTTAGGTGCACAAACTGCTTTATAATAAAGCCCAATAAGTGTTTGTGTGGTGTTGTGCATTACTCAATGAGACTTGTTATAGTATTGAATAGAGGAAGGACATCTCCTGTCCAGGGTTTAATCCATCACCATTCTTTAACTCACTCCACCACCCCAGTTCAGATATGGCCATATGCAAATCAGTCTGACCCTGTGCCTCATGGGAACATTCCTGGGTTTAATCCATCATGGCTTGGCAGTTCAGGCTGATTTGCATATGGCCATGTCTGAACTGGGGTGGTTGAGTGAGCTAAAGAATGGCGATGGATTAAACCCAGATCAGTTGACTGGGGGTGAGTGTTTGAGTTGCTGAAACGCTCTGTCCATCATCCCCTAAGTTGGCAGGGTATGCCCAGACGTGGGTCCCTTGCTCACTTTGCCACTGGATTCAAGATAGCCTGGCTGATCAGGGTTTTGAACCCGAAACTGTCCAGGGAAGACATGGTTTGGCAGTTCGGGCTAAACTGTTCCCATGAGGCACATGGTCAGACTCATTTGCATGTGGCCATGTTTGAATTGGGGTGGTGGAGTGAGCTAAAGAATGGTGATGGATTAAACTCAGATCAGTTGACTGGGGGTGAGTGTTTGATTTGCTCAAACGCTCCGTCCATCATCCCCTTTGGTAACGCTTAGTTTATTTTTTATACCATGAAGGCGTGGACACAACTGTCAGTGAAGTTATCCAGTAAGGCAAAACTCTCATCTTTTCCCATTGCTAAGATTCTTCACTCTCCTCTCAACATGCTTAAGAGGTTTCATCTGACTTTACTGACTTCACTAGATTCACTGCACCGTGCCCTCCCATGGAGCCCTCTCTCCGAAGTCTAGTCCGTTCTGTGATAAAATCATAATGAATACATCTATAATTCCCAGCAAGGCAGACTCAGCCTTCTAACCTTCTGAGGTCAGTAAGTTGAGCTCCATAAGTCAGACCACAGTAACATCAGTACAGTGGTTAGCATTGACAGAAGTGTGATATGAAGTAGCAAGAAGTTATTGATACCTCTGTCACTACTATGGCTCCTTCTTTGTTGGTTATGGCTGTCTAGATAGACCGCCCCTATCATCAGCATGGTGGTTCTGGTACAAATGTCACTGTGCTGACAAAAAAAGCAATTTTTCACAAACGGGATGCACTACCTGTTATTGATAGTGTTTGTGAATTTTGTAGTCAACAGTGGGTCACTGAGCCCCTGTGTTCATTGATCGTTCGTGAGAGTGACCATTGGTTTTCCTACTATGATTATGAATTAATCGATATGTCAGGCTCAGCAGTGGTAAACTCCAGCCCCCTTTGGTCCCTGGTGATATCACAAGGCCGCCCCTTCTCCTCCACCTAGTCATCAACAACCTCCTATTTCTGCCAAGGAGTTAAAGTAATGGAAAATAGTGTAAATTAGTGAAAACAAACATGGTTGTCAGAGGTCTAGATTATCTTACCGAAATCCATTATCGTCACATAATTTCCATTGTTTTGGATACTAGCGAATTATGAGAAACTTACCTGGGGCATGCAGACAGAGCACCATCTGCATGGACAGGGACTCAGCTCTCCAAGCACATCTAAGGACACTGATGCTGTTGGCACTTTGGGTCTGGTGGTCACCACTTTTATCCTGTTTTGGGAGTCTGCTGAGACAGAGTCCCCCAGGATTCCAAAGATCTTGGAAAACAACAGACAAGCATACACATCACACCAGCTGCCCTCCGAGGATTGTACCAGGGAGCAGGTAGTTTGCTCTAAAGCTCTGAGGCAATTTCCTCGGTCTCACTGGTAGCCTCAAATCCCTTTAGAAGAAGGCAACACCTGGGATTGCTAATCAGTAGCTGCCTCTGTAACTTGTTTCATCACCAATTAATGTATTCAGCACAGTGTCATGAGTCGATGGCACCAGAGCCTGCTGGGTCATCAGACCACCATGTGGGTGATTCTCTTTTAATTGATAATTTTTTTAATGCAGCCCTTTTACCTTGAAGTAACCAGGACTGTGTTTAAAGAGAAAAGGTTACTTTGTTTTGTTTGTAAAAGAGTAAAGAGGGTTGTCTTCTCTTCAACAATTTTTTTTTTTTACATTCACAAATGGGAAGAAGGCATTCCAAGGTAGAACTTTCCCTTCAGTGAATACAACACTACCACTTTTGAGTTGTTGGTAAAATATCAGTGTTTTCCAACGGGATTTTCATCAGAAAACATTGGCACATAATATACCGATCCGGTTTTTGGAATCAATGCCCACAACACGCCCCTTGAATATACCAAATCAGTATCCATTTAGATTCCCAATTTGAAGAGATAGAAAATCATTTCAATCTCCTAAAATACAATACGAAAATATATGTAGAGCATTCAGCTGTTTCTGAAGAAGCATGCCGGTGCTAGCGGCTTAGGTCGGTTTAGATAGAGTAGTAAACAGCAGAGTAAAAAACAAATGTTTTCAATTTTTTCCTAAAAATTACTTCAGTAAAAGCTAGCCAAAGACTGGTGGGAAGGGCATTTAAAAGCTTTGCAGTGAGGAATACAAAGGATCTTCCACCTCTTCTTGCTTTGCACACCAGAGGAATCTGAAGTAGTCCTTGACTGCTAGATCTGAAAGATCTGAATTGAGAGCAGGCCTTAATTATATTACTTAAATGTGCAGGACCTCTGAGGTCCAGGGCTCTGATGGCCAAAGTGAGAGCTTGAATTGAACTCGCTTGACAATTGACAGCCAGTGAAGGCTTCGAATGGTGGTGTTTTACTGGATGATAAGCCAACATTTACAGAATCAATTGAGCGGAAGCATTTGCACAATCTGTACACTATGCTGTAAATAAACAGGTAAGCCCAGTTAAAGACTTTTAGTGTAGTCTAGTTTAGACGTCACTAGAGTGTGATCACTGATCTTACGCGAATCCTTGGGCACATGATGACATTCTCCTTAGGGATTTTAGAGTAGCAAAACAGCTGGAATATTCAGTTTTCACATGTGGAACAAAGGTTGCTAGATTCCTGGCAGTTAATGCAGGGGAGGGAGGAGCCTTGACCTTGGAAGGCCACTTATTGCACGAGTCAGGATGGCACATAGCACTGTAAAAGAGGACCTCTGTTAAGCCTGAGGCAGTTATTGCTCATCCAATCTCCTACAGGCATTCAGCCCATTTTAAATGGGCTGAGGGCCTGAGAATCCTTCTCCAAGAAGGATAAACACAAATGAATTCCTGGCACCTCAAAGCAACGTCCAAGTAAAACGCGCCACCACTGGGGAAGGTCAAGCACTTTCGGAAAGACCTGCCTGGGTCCCAAAGATTGGGAATCTGGTCAGAAAGAGATCGTAGACAAAAAGGAGTTTGTGCCATCTTACAGAAAGCCTGTACCTGTCCTGGATGTCGAAGGAACAAGAACAGCACTTCTACCGCCCCTTGCCGTTAAGAAAGAAAAGAGATTTGTCTCCATTGATCTGATAAAAGCACACTATGTGGCCGATACTGAATGGCAGGGCATGTGGGCTGCTGGGTGTAATGAATGTGGCTGCTCACCGTCAAGCAACACCCAAAACCCCAACCCTCCCTTAAGACAGAGGTAAAACACAACACTCACTTAAGGCGAGGTAAATAAACCAATCCAAATGTATGGAATGTAACACATATACGTTTAATAATGCAATACTCAAAACGGTAGGCCAAATATATCAATCATATATATGTGTTGTGGCTGTATTTGCACATGAGTCTCGATCTAAGTATTTTGATCGCATAGATATATTTTTTGCACTAATGTCATATGTTTACAGAATTCTTGCTTCATTTGCACATATTTATATATGAGGACTTATCAAATGTTATTTATACAGTAGTAGAAGTGGTAATTTTCCCTCTCTATTTTATTTGATGTCCTTACATGCTTTTTTATATTATATGTGTGCGAAATAATATTTATTGATTTTATCTTCAATATTTATTTATTTATGCATTTATGTAGTGTTTATATGAAGCATATCTGTTTTAGCTGAAAAACATATGTAAGTGATAAGTATTTCGTTTTTCTATGTCTATGATCATGTGACATCAGAAGCAATTTGACTCAAATGCATTTCATTGGCCTGTATCATCTTTAGTTTCACATTTAAGTATCACGAGATTTGTGGCGTGTCAAGTGATCAAAACAGACTTGGTCTGTCGAAACGCGTCATGCTTGGGCACTGGCCAGGACTGACTAGATGCCTTTAAATAAAATGAAGCACTGAGAAACATCATTGGTGGTGTCTATATGGAAGTGCCTACTGCGTTACTGACGCCTGTTATGTCGACTTATTTCTAATGCATTCCTATGAAGGCTTTATAGATCTAGGCCTCTGTGCTTACCGTTGTATAAACCTTGCGGGTAAACATTTGAGGCAGTTGGTGTCACAACTTATTCTGAACAATTCTTCTACATGTCTACATGTCGAAGACAGCAGTGTCTAAGTTTAAGAGAGAAAGAGAATTGATGTCACAGAGAGTGAGAGAGAGAAAGAGAGAGAAAACAACATTAAAACTGTGTCGCAGAGTCTGGAGTTAAGATTTTTTCTTGAAAAGTTAGACGTATATTTACTAGCTCCTTGCATCACTTTACCCATGTTAAAAGTGACTCAAAAGTGGCGTAATAAGGTTGTGGATCTGTTTGTCAGACTGTTGTAAGCTATCTGTTGTCACTGCTCGAAGGTAATTATAGATTTTACAGAGAAGCTACTGTACACTACGCACTTGTGGAAAAGTAAATTTTGCCATGTTCTGTGTCCCTACGTGTTCCCCATCTTATGTTATGTGTGCATGATTAAATATGCATATGTATCCCCCATGTTCGATTAAAGACGCAATTACAGTTGTGTCCATCCCTAGTATGCCAGTTTCCAGTTCTCGTGAAAACTACGAGTATTAGGCCTATGTAAAGTTACGTTGCCACGTTTCTCAGTGTGCACGTTATTTCATTGTAAAGTCCCCGTTTCTAGGCCTCAAAAGGGCCCGGACACCAGATTCAGCTCCTGTCTCCTGAACCCTCGCTGAGGAGCGATACCGCCCCCACCTGTATCCTCGACCCTTCACTTACTTCCTGCCTCGCAGTGCCCGGTTCAGCCTGGTTCTGCCTACGAGTCTGCCAAGAGTATGTTATGATTCTAGTTATCAGTCCAGCCCTCCTTCTCTGCATTCCTAAGCTACTGAATCGCATCAAAAGTTTCCTTCATTGTCTAGCCTTTACGTCTCCATGTAGGAGAAATACTGTATTAATGGTCATTTAATATTATTCATCACGCACTACATGTAGAATAATGCATGCTCCAGTCTTAGAGTCTGTTAGCCTCTCCCCTCCTGACTCTTAGTTTATATCAACATGTCCTCTAAACATTAGATACTAGATAGGGTTTAGGTACATGTCGCCCTGACTCTCCAGACTTCAGTCTCTGCTCCTAGCGCAGAGTTCATAGCCCCCAGCTTCTCCTAGTAACACGTCATTGTCAGTTTGCGCGCACCTCTAGGTCAGAGGTCCCGGCTCCTTAGGTAGCCCCCTCCATGTTTCCGCCCCATTTATGACATATTCTGTTACGTTTACATCACATGTCCATGTATACGCCTCTTGTTACACCTACTTTCACCCTTATCTTTCGCGACTGCTATTGACCACACCCACTGCTCCGCCTACTGTATTCACTGTAATGCAACTGTTTTAGTATATATGCTTGTGCACTGTTATTAAATGTTACCCCCATTCCCTTACGCCAGCTCATTCCCTGTCCCCCCCTGCAGGGCCCTGCCATCCTGTTCCCGTGCAGGTTGTCCTGTTCCTGTCCCTTTATGCTGTATTAAACCTGCAAACTCCTACTACCTCGAATCTTGACTCTTATTTATTGAGCTATCTGTTATTGCTATGTCCAGTCAAACCTAGATCCGGTATTATTTTTTTATATACCACACACTCTGGGCAATAATATCAAGCCTGGGTGACAAAATTATCGCCACTTTATCAGAAGGAAAGTGTCGCTAAAGTGGCGATAATGGGTTTGATAATATGCTCTATGGAATTCCAATCGAACCTCATGTTAGATGTCCTTCACATCTGACATGAGCTTCGATTGGAATTCAATAGAGCATATTATCAAACCTATTATGGCCACTTTAGCGGCAGTTTGCTGCCGATAAAGTGGCGATAATTTTGTTGCCAAGGTTTGATAATATGGTCCTCTCTCCTTTCATAAATAAAAGTTAAACTACAGTTTTACGGGTGCAGTGTACCTGGTACATTTTACTTGTTATAGTGCCGCATTCAAGTGGTGTCTATATGGAAGTGCCTACTGCGTTACTAACGCCCGTTATGCCGAATTATTTCTAATGCATTGCTATGAAGGCTTTGTAGATCTAGACTGCTGTGCTTACCTTGTATATAGAGTGCGGCCACCGGAGTTCCCCATTCGACTTGGACTCTGCTTCTATACGTCAAAGTATATTCAATAGGTTGCAGAGAATTCCATTGCTGTTGCTCGATAGGCCGTGGTTGCTTCTGTACGATGTTTGGTGAAGGAAACAAAAGGACGTTTTGATTAGTCATCGTAAACTGAGTTGCGTAACTACTATCAAAAGTGAATTTTAATGTGGGTTCTTAATATTCCGTACTTTTGCAGCTCCAGCAAACAAAGGAAGATCAATAAGTTAATAGAGGCCTGGGACGGCCTCGTGATGCAGAAAAAAAATACTATCATGGACACACAATTAATAATAATAGAGGCCTAAGCATGTGGCGTAGTACAGAAATACGAAACAGAAATGTATGCACACACAATTTTTAAGATTAGAGGTGTATAGGACCTCGTGACCTATAAAGAAATATTTCAATTATGTAAGTACAATTTAAAACCATTGAGCGGTAGGAAAGTCATATGAAGGATAAAAAAATAGCATTATGCATATACAATTTACAGGGGAGGCTGATGTTGTGACGTCTTCTCTTACCTTTGCTTCTGTCGTCTTTTGTCGTGTCTTGAAAGGCTGTGGTTTCGCTGAGTCTGGGGTGTTTTCGACAGTCTGTCTGTCACCGCAGCAGAGGCAGGCAAAAGAGAACATGCTCACATCAGTACCCACATTATATGGGAACCACGGGGGCTGACCAAACCAAGCCCAGGGCCGTCATTGGTAGTGTTTTCGCGGTCTGTAAGAATGATGGCCCTGGGGACATGCCATTGGGTTATGTATTGATTTCCAGGGTAAATGATAGCAAGCATGCTAGGTGGTGGCATGTGGGTAGTGTGGGCGGGCGTGCACCGCTCGTGTGCAAGTATGAGTGTGTGCACTAACAATTAACAACAGAGAGAGATGGGGCGGTGTTATAATGTGCGCAGAGGCAGGCCCAGAATCGGATCTGCAATGAGTCAGCACTTCTAATCATTCTCCTTAGCGTGCCCTGAGCTCTGATTTGTCAGTGAGAGGGTGATCGCACCATAGTTTTTTACTGCTTATCATACTCAGCGCGTACCCGCGCATACGGTACAAATATGCTTTGGCATTAAAGCTTCGGTGTGACGTCATGTACGGCGTTCTGTACCCGAAAGGGGGCAATGTTTCTACTTGGTTTAAAACATGTATGTATTTAATGTACATACTAAGGGCAGACATTTGGGATAACTATGATTTTTTTAAGTACTTGTAATAATCATATATTACTTTTAAAAAGAATTACACAAATCGCGGTAGAACATCATGTGTACTCGTATTGAAAGAGCTGCGCAAGCGCATCATAAGCGTACGCAAAGCCATGTGACTTTAAAAGTAGAGATTTGATTGGTTCATAACTTTTCCTATTGCGACTGTTGAAAGTTCCGTCCCATTATAATTATTCGACTTTGACTTTCTAAGAAGAAGCATTTGTTCTGAGAATCTTCTCAAATAGAAGGAAGATCACAATAATAAGAGCAATGGAGTCATCTTCCAGCAGTTCTTCAGAGGGAGATTTCATTCCTGAAGAACGTCCAAAGAAGAGGAAAGAAGCTCTAATTTGGAATTTTTTCACTTTTCCAGAAGGTCAAAAAAAGGTTAATGCTCCAAAAGTAACCTGTAAAATTTGCCAAACAACTCTTTCAATGGGTGATCCATGTAAAAAATTCTCCTTTGGTACAGCAAATATAGTGCGACATGTGAAGAACTTGCACCCCAAGAACTTTGCTCGAGCTGCAAGACGGAGGTTGCACGAGAACCCACCTGCTGCTACACCAAGCACATCAACTGCGGCAGCATCATTTTCAGCAGGCAGTCCACACCCACATATTGATTCTGACTTTGCTAAAGTCAAAATTCTATGCATTTATTGCGATAAACTTTTGTGTTATGGGAAACAGTCTATAGACTTGATGAAACGCAGGATGCAGGATCATTGCTGTCCTCGACATTAGTTGTTCTTTTTTTCATTCTTTTGTTCCGCTTGGAATTTGTTGAGAAAACACACAGAAATTACAAAACAAAAAAAACAGTTCTTTTTAGAACTACCTTCACTGGTCAAAGAAAGAACTATATTTCTATGTTAGTGTGTAAAAGTTTGTCAGAATGAATGTGTAGTTCATAAATGAATGAATGAATATGTTACTAGTAAATGGAGAATGTGAAAGTGCAGAACTATAAGGAACTGCTATAGCATAAATCTATAAGGTGTTTATCTATAGTATACTGTAGTATGTCCAAAGCACTTGAATGTATCTTATGTACATAAATATGTTACAAGTGTATGCTTCAATTTGCGCTGCTGGTGAAAGTGCCTAGGTGAATTTGGATGTGTTAGGGGCGGATTTACAATCCCCTTGTGCCTCTTTTACACAGCCGTTGCGTCACTTTTGTGACAAAGCGGTGGTGCAAAAGATGTGCCATGGTGTGTGCTATTAACAAAGTGGCGCATCTGGAGGGTGTATTACATTGTAAAGCGCTGCGCCAGAAGAGGCTTTCTTGTGCAGAAGGAGGTGCAGCAATGCCTAGTAAAAGTGACTGTGTGAAATGTATAACATTTTATTCAGTGACTTTTGAGCTTATGCTGCGTCAAAACCTTGCACATGCTTGAAGCAGGTGTAAGGATTGATACATCATTGTGAGCATAGGGCACCAAGAGAATTGCTGGAGCTGTGTTATACTTGCAACCGACGTCAAGCAATAATTCATCCAAAAATTACTTTGCAATTTAGTTTTGTTATTATTTTATAATAAGAATATGAAATATAATCTAAAAAATAAAATAAATATAAATATTTACATTAAAAATATAAGAAATTAGTATAAAAAGAAAGACATAATAATTAATACATTTATAAATTATCAATTACAAAACCTTTGAAATTCACTGAAAAAAACATAGGTTTCTCACACGATATAGTTAGGAATTAGCATTTAAAAAACCTTGCAAATTCATTGAAAAAACCATGGGTTTCACACACGTTATAGTTAGGAATTAGCATTTAAAAAACTATGCAGATTCTTTGAAAAAACCATAGGTTTCACACGTTATAGTTAGCTAAACATTTCTCTCATACAAAACCTTTGAAATTCCTCCGTTATAGTTAAATATAACTTGCGCGTCCGCAATGCACTGCTGATGACGTCACATATTACATCAATTATGACATGGTCAGTGACATCACTCATGACATCACTGATGACATCTCAAATTACATCCCTGATGACATCACTGATGACATCATCCTTGTGGCAGACCTCCTCTTACTGTAATATAACCTTTGATACACACGATCAAAAATAGAAACTAAAATTTTCAAAAAAATAGAGATACCAATTCCAGTTAGAACAACTTATTGAGTAATCCCAAAATCTACATACACATCCACTCATTCACCAACAGTTCTATATAGTCACTCATACATGTACTCACTCATCATATGTACTCATACAATTATATATCCTGTTATACACCGACACTCATCTATAGAGTTACTCACACACATACTCACACATGCAAATAAACTATCAAATATCCATTTACTTGCATATACAGCTACACACCCACGACTACACTAACTTCTACAGAATCGTAGACATACTTAGTCTCTTAAACAATCACTTATAGAAACACTTACGTATTTTTACAGGAAGTCTTAGAATCTCTCGCTCTCAGATATACTCACTTATATACATCAATACTCACATATACAAGTTTAAAACATATGTAGTTACTCATAAAGATACTATTGAGTCAGTCATTCACTCACTAACACACCCATACACACACTCATCCACCCATACAGTCCTGCACACATACTGTCTTCAAAACACATACAAACAGTGAGTCAGTCATTCCTGCATCTGTGCGCTAAGTAATTCTCCCCACCGAACCGTACAAACACTCGTTTTGGTACTCAAAAAACCAACTAATAACCCATATACATACTCACATAGCTACTCACCAACCCATGCAGCCACTTATATACAAAGTGAGACACTGATACAGATATTTAAATATTTAAAGATTGTCAACAGTGATGTAATGAGTGATGTCACTGACCATGTCATGAGTGATGTAATATGTGACGTCATCAGCAGTGCATTGCGGGCACGCGAGTTATAGTTAGCTGAACTAACTATAACAGGAAATTTCTGTGGTTTTGTACGAGTGAAATGTCCAACTAACTATAGCAACAGAGGAGCAGAAAGAGGCCTTGTTACAAAATCCTCCTCTGCCCACAACTTTTTCAGACGGGTACTGGTGGTAACTGTCTCTGACTAACCAGGCCTAGAGCCAGTGGTATGGTAAACAACACTTAGAATACATTGAAAACACCTCCATACACTAAGGAACACTATGTGTTGGGGTACCCCTGTGATTAGCATGACCTCCTCTATAAGCCCGTAGTACATAATAGGGCAAGGGGAATAAAACTACCTCTTAAACTAAGCCACGGGGTGCGTTTGCACACTGGTAAAGGGAGGGAGGGGCCTGAGGTGACGTGTGTAAACATGCCCTGTGGCCATTTTAAGTTGGGGGATAAAGTCCCCTTGAATCCCAAGGGTCCCTGGAGGCCAACTAACCCACCATGTATGTCCTGTAAGTGCCACAGAGTTGCATTGCAGAAAGGTGTAAAATGGGGCATGGCCTCAGACCCCCTCTCTGCAACGCAGCTCTGGTGTGCTTACTGGAGGTACATGGTGGGCTAGTTGGCCCCCAGAGACCCTCAGGTTTGAAGAGGAATTAATTCCCCAACTGAAAACGCGCCACTTGTCACCTCAGGCCCCGCCCCCTCCCTTCATCACTGTACAAATGCGCCACGTGGTGCATTTTAAGTTGGGGGATAAGTCCCCTTGAATACTGCAATCTGTACATAGCCCCGGGGAGATGGTGGTCACCGGGGCTCAGGGTCCTTAATGGACCCCCTAATTTACATATTAGTGCCCCAGGGAGGTTGCGGTCTCCGGGGAGTGTGGGGGTCTCAAGCCCCCCCACACAGGTACATTTTTTTTTAAAAGAAGCCCCAGGGGTGGCGGTCCCCGGGGCTGCAGGGGGGCAGTGTGCCCCCCCACAAATGTAATTAATAGGAGCCCTGGGAAGTGGCGGTCCCCAGGGCTTCGGTGGCCTCAGTGGTCACCCCAACTTTATAAAAACAAGCACCTGGGGTGGCGATCCCTGGGGCTGTGGGGGGCTGTGTATCCACCGCCCCTCTTTATATCAATATATATTTTTTTCTCAGCAACTACTGAACGGATTTACACCATTTAAGAAAAATAGTACTTTCTAAGGCAAGGACGACCTTTATGCCAAATTTGGTGTAATTCCGTTCAGCAGTTCGAGCTGTAGCTGTGTCTAAAGTTTCCTAGGGAAATGCATTTTTTCACCTCTTTTTCTAGAATTTCTCAGGAACTACTGAACGGATTTACATCATTTAACAAAAAGGGCTCTTTCTGAACCAAGGGCTACCTTTTTGCCAAATTTGGTGTAATTCCGTTCAGCAGTTCGGCAGATCAGTTTCCTATGGGAATTAACATGGATAAAACACGTTTTGGGACTCCCCTTTTTTCTCGGCACCTGCTTGCCGAATCACTCCGAAACTTTCAGGATAGGAGCTGAATGGAGTGGGACTAACTGCAACTAACTGATTTCCAAGTGAGAAGGGCATCTGATGAAGGCACACTCCATGCCGAAATGCATTATGCCCTGTTGGTCCAATAAAGAGCTTCCCAAGGATTCCCCTGTGTGGCCTCTGCTTCTTTTAACTGGAGGAGGTTTGTGTGGACATTTTACGTGTCAGTCAGAGACAGGTTACGGAGGCCCAGTTCTGCAAGTTGACCTGAACATCACTGGATCCGCTCTTGTAGCTGTGTTTTTTGCTCCAAGGTATCGGAATGGTTCAGGCCCGCCTCTAAAGCCAAACTATGAAAGGGAGGCTGCCATGCAGTTTGTGACTGCATGAAGGGTTGGGTACATTGCTACCACTCCCCCTGCCCGGTTGACATTTGGACGGATAGGCGAGAACGTTATGAGGACCGGAGGAAACCTGTGGACCATGGACTCACCTTTAACAACTATAAAATCCCCCTTTTGCCCGATATTCCAGCGCTCATTGAGCACGGACTCATCCTTTGGAACTTACCACCTAGATGCATTCTGGGGGCTGCAGTCTTCAGACACCGGACTGCAGCTGTGAGCAATCTGCAAGGAGGAGTCAATTGACTTTCCCACCCAGGGGAGGATCGTAGCAGCACAAATGGAGGGTGTCGGTGATTTCCAAGTGAGAAGGGCGTCTGATGAAGGCACACTCCACGCCGAAATGCATTATGCCCTGTTGGAGGAGTTTTTTGTGAATGTATATATATATATTACTTACTGGCGGTCGCCAGTAGGTATATATAGTTAGGATTTTTTCTCTATGGGATTTTTGAAAATTCTATGTCTAATAACTTTGGCGTTTGTGGACGGAATGGGCTGAAATTTTCAGGAAAATGGAACATTTTGTTTCTGAGCAGCCCCTGAAAATTTGGGGGGGGGTTTTCAAGGGGGGGCCGAGAAAAAAGGCAAAATTGGCAAAATTGTAGATATTGTTTGCCCGATGTGCCTTTGCTAGGTCTCAAGATATGTGCTCCTGTGAATTTTGAGTAAATTAGGTTTAAAAAAAGATATATATCTAGAGCCGCTCCCCGGTACGCGTACCGGGGAGCGCTTAGGGCGCGCCACGCGACTTACGCACGGCAAGCTGATTGGTTCTCGGTTGTCTGTAAACATTCGAAACAGTCCGCAGCGGCCGCCATCTTGTGTCTCGGTAGGATTGAGACACAAGAGGTGGCAAAAATCAAAGGGGGAAATGAGAAAAAGGGGGCAGGGTACACCCCCTGGCCCCCTAGTTTTGATGTGGGGGCCATAAAAGGGTCCCGCGGGTAAAAAATAAATAAATACAAAATTCGATTTTCGCGGGGAGCTTACTGGGGAGCGTACCATGGAGATAAAAAATGACAGATTTTTTTTCGCAAAAAAAATAGCATTTTTATATAAATTTGAGGTCGTTCTGAAAATAACATTTTTTTTTGATTTTGTTGTTTTATATTTTTTTAGACTTTTTAAAACGATTTTATATTTTTTGGGGATTTTTGTCAAGGGAAAAACAAAAAACAGGGATTCAAAAACTGCTCAACAGGAGCAAAAAAATGTGAAAATTTAGGGAGTGTCAGGGCAGCGGTGTTGCTGTTTCTTTATGGCAATGAGTTCAACACTCTGCTCCCCATAGCAGAGCAGTTCGTTACACTCCGTGCACAGAAATTTGATGCCTGCAAACTCTGGCTGTATGTTAGGGACCATTCTTCTACGGGATGGTCCCGAAGGTGTTGCTCCACCAGTGGAGGTGCTGCCGCCATCTGTGGGTAATTTCCGTGCCAGCTCTCTGACACTCTCCCTCGCAAAGTTGTTTGGGTGTCTTCTTTTGACATGCCTGATTAAATTGGCATTTCCAAAACTATATTTTTTCAGAGGATTGCCTCTGGATAAAGTACTACCACATATTTTGCAGGTTACTTTTGGAGCGTTGACTTTTTTTTGTCCTTCAGGGATGTCATAAAATTTCCAGATGAAATGGGTTTTTTCTTCTGCTGAGGAGGGTCCTCCTCTAAAAATCCGTCGGAATCACTGCTGGATGACTCTCTTGCAGCCATTGCTGTAGATCAGGAAAGTAGGAGATGAAGACAGTGCACAGAACAGCTCTTGCTCTCTCCAATTACAAAGCAATAGTGAGAGAAATGGGTGGGTTTCACACAATTTGGAAACAAAAAAGTTCTGAACCAATGAAAAGTGTTATTTTAAAGTCACATGGTTTGACGCGCTTACGCTACGCGACTCGGGGCGCGTCCAGGGGCGTGTTTCATAAGCGCATCAGGGCGTTTACGTTGCGCGATCGTATGCGCTTCTGGGTGTGCTAACGCGGTGCGTCATAAGACGCATCTCGCGGCTACGCGATACGTGTCTTATGACGCAAGGCGTGTCGGCTACGCAAAACGTCACGATGTTGTTTTCGTTCGCGGCAATAGCGCTTTCGGGACGCTCATCAGTACGCGCCCCGAGGCGCGCGGCAAGATTGCGGTTACCCGTGCGTTCACCGGTCCGCGCCCCAGGAGCGCACCGAAAAGAATTGAGATGTCATCAGTGATGTCATCAGTGATGTCACTGACCATGTCATGAATGATGTAATATGTGACATCATCAGCAGTGGATTGCGGGTGCGCGATATATAGTTAGTGCAACTAACTATATATGGAATTTCAATGGTTTTGTGTGAGTAAAATAAGGTTTTGTAAATGCTAATTCCTAACTATATATGGTCTATAACCTATGGTTTTTTGAGTGAATATATATTACCTACTGGCGGTCGCCAGTAGGTATATATAGTTAGGATTTTTTCTCTATGGGATTTTTGAAAATTCTATGTCTAATAACTTTGGCGTTTGTGGACGGAATTGGCTGAAATTTTCAGGAAAATGGAACATTTTGTTTCTGAGCAGCCCCTGAAAATTTGGGGGGGGTTCGTCAAGGGGGGGCCGAGAAAAAAGGGGGGTCCCAAAACGTGTTTTTAACATTGAGTTTTCCATAGGGCGGTTGGCCTCACTTTTAGCCCGAACGGCTGAATGGATTTGCACGAAACTTGGCAAAATTGTAGGGACTGGTAGCCCGATGTGCCTTTTGTAGGTCTCAATATATGTGCTCCAGTGGATTTTGAGAAATTAACGTTTAAAAAAAGATATATATCTGTAACAGCGGACCGGGCAGCGCTCCGGTTCGCGGACTTTTTGCGCAACGGAGCTTTGTGAAGCAAAGCTGATTGGTTCTCCGGCGTCTGTCAACATTCCAAACAGTCCGTAGCGGCCGCCATCTTGTCTCTCGGTAGGATTGAGAGACAAGAGGAGGCCAAAACAAAGGGGGAAATAACCATAAGGGGGCATAGTAGATCCTCCCTGACCCCCTAGGTTTAATGTGGAGGTTTTAAAAGGGCCCCGCGGGGCAAAAAAACATTTTTGTTTTTGTTTTTTTTGCGTGGGGAGCGCCCGGTCCGCGAACCTTAAGCGTTACGGGAGTCTGTCAACATTCCAAACAGTCCGTAGCGGCCGCCATCTTGTCTCTCGGTAGGATTGAGAGACAAGAGGAGGCCAAAACAAAGGGGGAAATAACCATAAGGGGGCATAGTAGATCCTCCCTGACCCCCTAGGTTTAATGTGGAGGTTTTAAAAGGGCCCCGCGGGGCAAAAAAAAATAATTTTTTTGTTGTTTTTTTTGCTTGGGGAGCGCCCGGTCCGCGAACCTTAAGCGTTACGGGAGTCTGTCAACATTCCAAACAGTCCGTAGCGGCCGCCATCTTGTCTCTCGGTAGGATTGAGAGACAAGAGGAGGCCAAAACAAAGGGGGAAATAACCATAAGGGGGCATAGTAGATCCTCCCTGACCCCCTAGGTTTAATGTGGAGGTTTTAAAAGGGCCCCGCGGGGCAAAAAAAAATAAAATATTTTTTTTTGTTTTTTTTACGTGGGTAGCGCCCGGTCCGCGAACCTTAAGCGTTACGGGAGTCCACCATTTTGTGTTTCAGTCGAATTAAGATACAAAATGGAGGGCAAATAATGTTCAGAATGGGTAGAAGGGGGCACGGTAGACTTATCTTGACCCCCTAGGTTTTGTGAGGATGGCTGAGGAGGCTTATATGTGCGAAAAAAAACATTTTTTTAAAACATTTCGCGAGGTTAGCTCCCGGTTCGCGTACCGGGTAGCGCCCCGGGGAGCGTACTTTGTTGAAAATTAGTGAAAAAAGTTAGAGTAAAATAATAATTGTGAGTGATCAGATGTAGGGTAGCTCTGAGAAGAGCTTTTGGGTTTATGGTACATTTAGGTACTTATAAGTAGGTACCAATGCACATTCTTAAATTCAGAATGAAAATTCTGTTGCCCTCATCTGAGAAGTGAACTCCATCTCCTCTGTAGATATCTTGCATGTAGTAACGCAAGTTATTGTTGTACAGGGAGCCCATTCCATGGTCTCTCATGTAAGCTGAAACAGATTTGTTTACATGCTTCCTCGACTTCTCAATTTGTGGACAAAATTGGTTTGACCACCTCCATTTCTGTCTTTGGCATATATTTGAATATACCAAGGCAGTCTGAGGAAAAAGTGTGATCAATTGCTCAAAGGTGTCCTTTAAAAGCATTTCCAGACCTACCCCAGTCAAAGTGCCCAAATCATTACCTCCACAGTGCACAATTAACAGGTCAGGTTTGGGCAAATGCATAAAGGTTTTCACGAATGGTATCAATTGGTGACATTTTAATCCTCTGTGGCCAAACCACTTAATTTCCACATCTTGTAAATTGAGGTTAGGTAATTTTCTGTTCTCAGCATACCTGTGAGCCCAGTGGATATAACTATGTCCAACAATCCAGACAGAAAACATGGTGAGAGAAGGTTCTGCTGCAGTCAGATGAAGTGTGGCAATGAAATGGCAGTTGAAAAAATGAGAGTTTAAAATGAAAAAAACTGTGGAGTTTCTGTGTTAATGAAGCAGTAACAGTGATTGGTGGATTTTGATTGCTGAAAATAGAAAGTTAGGGTGCATGGGTGAGTTCTTTGAAAGATGTATTTTGAATGGTCAATAAATAATCATTAAATGAAAGATTGCAGTGGATACGCAGGTGCACTGAGAGTTCAGAGTTCAATTGCAACATTGTTGTGTGAACATGCAAACACCAGAGGTCTTGCAAGAGGTGGTTGCTATGCAGAAAAGGCATGAAATGGCAGAGGGGGGAAGGGTTTTCATTTGAAAAAAAGTGAGGGAAGAGTTTTGATTGGGTGACATGAGAGATATGTGTGAAGAATTACAGCATTTCTGTGCTTTTGATAGCTGCAGACTCTGGAGTGCATACCTTTTGCTCTGCTGAAGACAAATTGGTGTGTTTCTGAGACTGTTTTCAAACTCAAAGTATTTGCTAAGGTGAGAAAATATTTCTTTAATTTAGATAGAGAATAGTGTGCTTTAAGGATAAAATTATGAAGAAAGTTGTGTTTTTCAAATGTTGCTTTGTCTCAAGTGTTTTACAAATAGATTTTGTTTCTTTGAGAAAATGTAATTGGAGAAAATGTGAAGTATTAGTACTGACAGGGTGTTTTTCTGCATAGGAGCTGTGGAGTCTTTTCAAATTATGACTTGAGAATCGTTTTTGAGGAAGATGAATGGTTATAATATTTCTGAGAAGGACATAATGGTGTATGCTTCTTTATAATGCAATTGAATGTCTCTGATGTTATTTTTCCCATTTTAATGTAAGACCTTTCTCTGTGGCGCAAATTGCTTGTAAATATGCTCCCACCTGTGCATGGCAAATTTAGATTTTGAATGTTTGTGTTAAATACCCATGTTAAAAGTGACCCAACCATGCTGGAAAGGCAATCAAAAACACTTTCATGTGTCTTAAGGACATTTTAAGTCATTTCCTCATGTGCAGTGTTTTCAAATTATGATTTGAAAATCGTTTTTGGGGAAAAGGAATGATTTGTAAATTTATGACAAGGATATAATGGTGTATGCTTCTTTATAAGGCATTTCTGTGTCTCTGATGTCATTTTTCCCATATTATATTAAAAGACCTTTCTCCGTGGGCCACATTCATTGTAAATATGGTCACACTTGTGCATGTTAATTTTGGTTTTTACTGTTTGAGTTACATAACCATGTTAAAAGTGACCCAAAAAAATTGCAAAGGCTTTCAAAAAACACTTTCATGTGTCTAAAGAACATTTTAAGTAATTTCCCTGTGGGCAGTGTTTTCAAATTATGAATTGAAAATCGTTTTTGAGGTAATGGAATGTTGTTAAAATTTATGTGCGCCATATGCCCCCAAATTTCTTTTTCAGGGGTGCAGCAGGGTGTTCTTGAGACACACATGCACCCTTGGAAAAATTCCTAATTTGCGATGAGCTAATTGCTAATCGCAAATTGCACCTTCATTCCTATGAGCCTCCTAGCCCATGGAAATGAATGGGTAATTTGCAATTAGCAATTTGCTCATTGCAAATTAGGAATGGTAAAGAATTGCTATTTATTTCTTAAAATTTGCTATTTTGGAAATGCAAAATAGTTATATGATACATATGCCGGTTGATGTCTAACAAGATAAGAAGCTTAGGGATACATTTATGATGACTGGCGCAATGAAGTGGACATTACTTACTTCATTGGTAGAGCTTTACATGTATTATGTCCTCTGTATTCTTCATCAAGCGTAACTTTAATCTGCAATCCTGAGTAGGCCTCACCTTAAACAAACCTCTGGATAGGCCACACCTTATCGTCATCATGAATTAATCATTTAAAATGCTAGGGACAGATTTATGATAGGTGTATGCCTCTTTTGCGCCACTTACAAAACACTGTCCACGGGGAAATGACTTAAAATGTGCTTAAGACACATGAATGTGTTTTTTTAAAGCGTTTGCAATTTTTTTGGGTCACTTTTAACATGGCTATGTGACTCAAACAGTCAAAATCTAAATTCACCATGCACAGGTGGGAGCATATTTACAAGGAATGTGCTCCATGGGGAAAGGTCTTATAATGTAATATGGGAAAAATGACATCAGAGACAGTGAAATGCCTTATAGAGAAGCATACACCATTATGTCCTTGTCATTAATTTTAAAAACAATTCCTTTTCCCCAAAAACGATTTTCAAATCATAATTTCAAAACACTGCACATGTGGAAATGACTTAAAATGTCCTTAATTCAAAATTTGCTATTCCTTATTTTGCGATTGCACTGAAGGATTTGCAAATTTTGCGATTTCTTAAATGCAATGTATCAAACAAAAAATATGTAAAAAATGACATTAAGGATTTGGAAACTACCACCAACTTCTAGTTTGTGGTAATTTGCGAATTCTTTTCAAAAAGAATTTTTTTTTAAAAAGCGAAAGGTGCCACATGACGCCAATACATGCCCTTAGGGCATGTATGTGCGCCATATGCCCCCAAATTTCTTTTTCAGGGGTGCAGCAGGGTGTTCTTGAGACACCCATGCACACTTGGAAAAATTCCTAATTTGCGATGAGCTAATTGCTAATCGCAAATTGCACCTTCATTCCTATGAGCCTCCTAGCCCATGGAAATGAATGGGTAATTTGCAATTAGCAATTTGCTCATTGCAAATTAGGAATGGTAAAGAATTGCTATTTATTCCTTAAAATTTCCAAATTAGGAAATGCAAAAAAGTTTGATGGTACATATGGCGGTTCATCTGTAACAAGATAAGAAGCTTAGGGATAGATTTATGATGACTGGCGCATCACCAGGGATGTGCCAGTCATCTTGCGCCGCTGTTCCGCCACCCATGGTGTGCTGCATTTACAATGCGGCGTAGCATGGGGCAAAAATGGCACAGATGCGTGACGTATCTGTGCTGTAAAGGTGGCGCATTGCTGGAATTGTATCGCAAGTGCGATGCAGCTCAAGCAAGGCTCAGGGGTGCCCCATCTCCACAATGTTGCGTCAAGACCTATGCCTGCTTAAAGCAGGCGCAGGGTTTTGACGCAGCTTTCTCCTATCTGATTGTAAATACGGCACACCATGGGTGGCAGAGCAGCGGTGCACGTTAACTGGTGCATGCCTGGGGATGTGCCATTTAACATAAATCTGCCCTTTTACATTTAAGTATGTGCAGGGGACACAGAGTTGGTGAGGCTTATCCAAGGTTAAGAAGAGATGAGTCCTGTTCACTGAAAAATTAGACATAGGCTTCACCTGCTCAGCATCGCTGGACATGGCTAAATAATAGCTGCAAAATGTTACTCTTGTTAAACAATTTTACTATTATAATCTCTGAGATTTGTCTCTTACTCTGCAACATCTCATTGTTGTTATCTTTCTTTAAAGATAAAGACAACATCAACATGAGCGACAATCTGCAATCAGTTGATTTTGACCTCATCATTGAATTTGTAATTGAAACATCAGTGGATGTTGATCCCTTGGATGATTTAAATCCTGAGGATGAAGAAGAGCGTGATGAGGATGCAGATTTGTCCGAATTATATGAGATAGGGTGGGAAGCTGACCTGCTTGAGCCTATGGAACTATAAACATTTATTTTTAAAATTTATAATAAATAAAAAGTAAAAGTGTAAACCGTTTAATTTAAAAATAAAGACACCTTCAAAAACAGGTTATGTGTAGTGTCTTCAATAAAATATTAAAATATGCTCATAAAATTAGATCAGATTCACATATAAAATAGCACAGGTAACATGAATATAAATTCCATTTCTTTTCTGCTATTTCTGTATTGTAAATTTGCCAAGGACTAAAAAATCTTCTATTTAAAATGTCAAGTAGTGTGTTAAGTTTTTGATCACTGTTATTGATTTACTGTTTGGTAATAGTGGTTAATAACATTTTTTAATATATTTTACCACAGATTCAACTGCAGATCATTTCAACATTTCACCATGCCAACGAAAGAAAGAGAGAGAAAGGCTGCAAAACGTCAAAGACAGCAGGCCAATCAAAAGAAGCAGCAGTCCTCTAACAAAAAGATTTGTCAAGTCACGAAGAAAGCACCGGGTAAGAGTACAAAAACATTCATAAGAAATATGTGTAGTAAAAAAAATATTACTACAGAAAATGTTTCAGTCCATAAAAAGAGAAGGAATTCAAATGGAAAGGAAAGGCCAATCAGAAATGTTACTGCTAGAGCAAGAGATAACTCTGTGCATGATAGTAGAAGGAAACAACAGTTTAGGAACATTCGTAAACGAATGTTCCGCAACAGGATAATTGGCAATTTGTTAAAAAATATTAAGAAAGGTCAACAGAAAGTGGTTTTTTATAAGAGAAAAAAAAAAGTTGAGAAAGTTATTGATCAGGCATTTGAAATTAAACGTAAGTTATTTATTTTGATAATCAATAGAATTAGGAAGCTAAAGAAGGCAATTTATGATTTCAAAAGAAATAGTAGATGGAAGAGAATAGTTAATCGTAGTAATTTTTGTGAAGTTTTTTCTGGAGAATGGATGCATAGTTCAAGCTCTGAGGCATTTTTTAATGAGGAGAGTTATTTCCAGGATAATGATTTGGTGCATGCAGTTGACACCAGTGGTCGTGCTTATGAAGTGAAAGATGGTTGTCCAGTTGAAAAAGAAAAACTTGTGACAACAGAGGCAGAAGAGGTGTTAGGTAATGAGGTTTTAGGAAGACGTGCTAAGGGTCCTGTGTACACCTGGAAGTGTAGTAGTATTTGTAGTGTGCGACAGGATTCCATCAATTTGCCTTGTGATTTTGTACGGTCATTTAATAAGAAAAGTTTGAAGCAGGAAATGATGTTGTTGCAAGAATTAGATCCTTGCAGAGTGAGAGAAGTGAGAGGTTTGCATGGTCATTCACTGGCTTGTCTTTCCAGGAGAGTATGCCAGAGTGTTTTTCATCATTTCAGGATGCTAGCAGTGCATCATAATAAAGTGAGGAAATTAGTTAGAATGTTGTATTATGCTAAGAGTCCAGCAATTATGCTTAAACAATTATGCGCTGCTCTTTTGCATGGTTCTGAAATAGATGTGAAGAATATATGTGAAGAAATTGAGTTTTGTTACTTTGGAAGTAAAGAGGAGAATGTTGAAATTGACCAAGAAGAAGCGGGTAATGTGGAAGATAGTGTACAGGTTTCCAGTACAGATAATTTCCAGAGGGAAATTGCGACGTTTCAGGTCAAATCAAGTGAGAGGCCAAATTTCACTTGTGTGTGTTGTCGACGCACTTATTATAAGAATCAGACTAAGTTAGTGGATTTATATGCAAAAAGTGAAAGGGAAAATAATAGTGAATGGAAGGATTTCACAACATACTTGATGGTAGAAAATTGTTTTGATTTGGGATTGGATCAACGTGTGTGTACTTATTGTTGTAACAAATTAAATCAAAACCAGATGCCTGCTAGAGCAGTTCATAATAATCTGGAATTGATTGAGATTCCTTCTGAATTGAAGGATTTAAATACTTATGAATCTATTTTGATTCAAAGTATCCATCCCTTTCAGGCTATTGTAAGAATGGAGCCAAAGACAGGGAAATTGCCTCCATCAGATTTACAGAGAGGATTAAAGGGAAGAGTTGTTTATTTGCCTCTAGATTTGAAGAAAAACATTAACACAATTGGAGTAGAAAAAGTGGACGAGGAACCTCTGGTTATCTTAGTTAATGGGGTTCCGACAAAGAATAAGAAAATATGGCAATATTTAGTAGATGTTAGGAAAGTTAAAAAGGCAACATTGTATTTGAAAAAAAATAATAAATTCTATAAGAATGTATATGTTGCAGAAGAGGAAGTAAGTGAGGAAGAGGATAGCGATTAGTGTGCTGGTCAAATTGAGAAAGTAGAACCCTCTACTAGTGAAGAAATATATGAACATTATAGTGTTCATCCTTTGCATTCCAAGGAAGTCATGGGGAATGCTATTGAGTTGTTTCAAATGAAACAAGCCAAAGGGAGTCCCATTAGTGTTTGGGAGGAAAGTTTGGAAGCTCGGTGTTTCCCACAGCTTTTTCCAACACGTCAGGGAGGAAGATATGATGAGCGACCTCATCAAATTCCTGCTTCTGAATACCGGACTTTGCGATTGTATGCAGGAGATGCTAGGTTTCGACAATGCATTCCTTATTTGTTTCATCTCCTGTTTGAAAGCGATCTGTCTGGACTGTCATATGCAGTGAACCACATCTTGAAAAGTGGTATACACATGCAAAACATCTCGGCAAGTGACTTTATGGATAAAGTCAATGTCCAAGACAGTATTTTGGATTCTCACCTGATTAATCTCATGGCGTGTCAGCGTGGTACTAATGAGTACTGGTACCGTCGTCATGGTGATTTAAAATGTATGCTGAGGAACTTAGGTACTCCCACATGGTTCCTCACTCTGAGCTGTGCCGAGTATGGCTGGGAAGACTTACTTGAATTTCTACGAGAGGCAAATGCTAACGTAGATAACATCGAATTCAAGACACCCGGAGAACTGTGCTCTTTGGATCCAGTCAATGTATGTAGGTACTTCAATCATAGATTTGAAGCTATGATGTCTTTCATCATGAATAAGAAGAATCCACCTCTTGGAGAGGTGTTGGATTTCTTCTGGAGAAAGGAGTACCAAGCAAGAGGTGCTCCTCATATACATATGTTGTTGTGGATCAAGGATGCACCTAAATTTGGAACGGATCCAGAAGACTCAGTGATGAGTTTCATCCAACAGTATTCTACGTGTGCTGTTCCAAACGCAAAGGAGAAGAAAAGCCTAAGAGAAAAAGTTCTGCGTTTCCAAAGCCATCGATGTGGAAAGTACTGCCGTTGTAAATTCCGAAACAAGGACAAGTTCTACACTAAATGTCGTTTCGGCTTTCCACGACCGGTGATTTCTAAAGGAAGAGTAAACAGTTTGATGTCTTCGCTGCGACATAATGTGATGAAGAAATCACCTAAAAACACATACAATTTGAAGAGGAACGAAGAGTCCAAGTACATCAACGACTACAACCCGGTGATTTTGTCCATGTAGAATGCTAACATGGATATACAGTTTGTGGCTGATAACTGTATGGCTGTGGCTCGGTATGTGACATCTTACATCACCAAAAAAGAGAAGACAGAATTGAAGGATATGTGGGAGGACATTTCCCATGAAAAGAGCCTCAGCAAGAAGTTGTACAGTTTCAGTCTGAAGATGTTGTCGCATCGAGAAATCGGAGCTTACGAATGTTCTGACCGGTTGTCTTCAGCAAGTCTCTATGCCAAGTCCAGGAGTATCGTTTGGGCGAGTGTTGGTCTTGCTGCAACGCGTAATCGAGTTCTGAAACCTGTGCGGGAAATTGAGTATTTGGCGGAAAAGGAGCCAAACAGTACCGACATTTTGAAGAGCAACATGTTGGATACATATTATCCAAATCGAAGCAGTCACCTCGAGAATGTTTGTCTGTATGAGGTTCTGCAAAATTACATATTCAAGAGGAACATCAAAGAAGATACTGAGAAAGGAGTGTATGCTGTAATAGGAAGTGAGGGATGTCTGGTCAAGCAAAGAAAATGCCACTTGATAAACCATCGAAAATTAAGTGGCGAATCTCCTGAAAAAAAGGAGTTTTTCTATTTAGCACTTTTGCAACTTTTTAAGCCATGGCGTGCAGAAGAGGAACTGCTTGGAGATTTCCTTTGTTACGAAGACTCATTCAATGCTGCCAAGGAGACCATAGAATGTCCTGCTTTTCCCAAATATGTAGAAATGTTGAATGTGGAAATTGAGCAGGAAGCAACGATTGCAGCCGAGATTGCCAGAGACAGTTCTCAGGACAGTCAGAGTTCTGCTTCATTGAGTCAGGATCCACTAGGAGGACCTCTTATCGAAAATGAAGCTGCCACTGCTATGAATGAAGTGGAAAGAGCCATGGCACATGCTCAGGAGGATGCGGTTAACTTAGAAGAGTTGGAAAGACAACTCAACGTTGAGCAGAGGAAAATATATGATGAACTTACCATGCAAATTGATCATGGATTAAGTCATGACAAGAAAGAGTGCTCATGTACGTCGTTGAAGCCTGTCCGACTGTATGTGAGTGGAGAAGCAGGAACTGGAAAAAGTTTCCTTATTAAAGCAATTTCATGTTATTTGCAGGAAAGGACAGAGTCATCGCTGTCTTGTGTTGTCACCGCTCCAACTGGACTGGCAGCACATAACATTAAAGGGATTACTTTACATCGTTTACTGATGCTGCCAGTGGAGCATGACAACAAATTAGAATATCACAAGCTATCTGGAGATGCTTGTTTTGAAGTTTCAAGAGTCTTGAGGAAAATGAAACTTCTTATCATTGACGAAGTAAGCATGGTTTCCAATGTCATGCTTGCCTTTGTGCATTTGATAATGCAAGAAGTTCTCAAAACAGAGTATGATGTGTTATTTGGTGGCAAACACATCATTGTTTTCGGAGATCTTCTGCAGCTGACACCAGTGAAAGGGCAACCTGTGTTCAAAATGCTCACGCATGAAGATACCAGGAAGTGCTTAGGGAGCATTGGCAACGTCAATATATGGTTAAACTTCAATTATGCTGAACTGCATGAAAATATGCGTCAGGCAAAGGATGAAGTTTACAAGACTATTCTACAAGATGTTAGAATTGGAAAAGTGACCGAGCATGGGAAAGACGCTTTACATGCACGATTACTGACAAATTTATATCCAGACGAAGATGTTGTGCCTGAGAATATTTTTCAGAAAGTTACTGAGAAAAAATCTGGAATATGTTTGATGCCAACTCTTGCAGAATGTGCCAAATTCAACAACAAAATGTTGCATTTAGAAAAGCAAGAGATTGTGAAACTGGAAGCTATTGACAGAGTAGAGCATATGGGATCAACAATTATTTTGTCTGAGAATCTGAAAACAAAATTGGATTCATTAGAGAAGAGTATATCTAAAACTGCGGGTTTTGAAAAGACTCTGAATGTGTGCTTGAACTGCCGTATAATTTTAAGAAGGAATTTACATGTTGAAAGAGGTCTGGTAAATGGATCAATGGGTAATGTTGTTGATTTTGTGAAATACAGAAATAGAGATGGAATTGAATTTTTAAAAATTAAATTTGATGGCATTGAGGAAGTACAGCTAATTGCTCGTTGTTCTGCTAGATTTTTGCTTGTAAAAGACTTATATGTTCGTCGTAAGCAGTTTCCTGTTTGCTTGGCATATGCGGTGACAATCCATAAATCGCAAGGTTTAAGTGTAGACTGTGCATTGGTGAATATTGGCAGTTCTGTGTTCAAGGAGGGTATGGCATATGTGGCATTGTCACGAGTTAGAACTTTATCGGGATTGTACTTGATTGAGTGTGATGTCACAAACATTTGTGCGGATCTAGATTGTGTTAAGGAATACAATAGGTTAAGAAGAGAGTATGCGCCACATTTGCCTCAGTATCCTTTGTTTGAGAAACGTGTGGTAGGCCGGAAACGAAGAAATGTGACCAATACTGGGGAGGTTGTAGCAAAAAGACGAAAAGTTGATGAACCTGAAATTATAAGCAGAAACAAAAAGGATTCTGTTGAAGATGTTGTTGGTTTTCAATTTGAAAACAGTTCTGGTGTCAACTGCTATGCTAATGTAGTGGTTAATGTTTTGTTTTCTCTAGAAAATGTAAAAGAAGAGATTGTGGTCAATTCTGATCAAAGATTTTGCAGTTTGTTAAATTCTGTGTTAGAGAAATGTAGCACTGATAGAACAAACATAGAAAGTGTGCCTGAAATTCGAAATCTGTTAGACAGATGTTCAGGTCAAACACAATTCTCTCAAAATAGTCAGCAAGATTGTCAGGAGTTTTTAATGTATATGCTTGATGTATTGCATGATGAAGGTGTAGATGTAGATCACCTGTTTGGGCTTTCTTATCAATGGCAGCATGACTGCGAGAACTGTAGGGTATCAAGTACTACTAGTGTAGAAAGATTTATATATTTAACTTTGCCAGACAGTAAATCAGTCTCTTTTAATAAGCTAGTAAAAGCAGCTGATCACAACATGGAGTGTAGCCAATGTAAATCTGAAATGATGTCCACATTATTTATACGAACATATGGCCAGTATGTCATTTTAATGTTCCAACGATGTAGGCCTGATGGAACAAAATTGACAACTTTAATTAAAAATTTTGTGGCTTCACAGTTGTCAATATCAGGAAGGACTTTTGTAACTGTAGCAATTATATATCATGATGGTCCTTCAATAACATCAGGACATTATACAGCTTATTTAAAGTGTAGAAATGGCTGGTCATTCTGCAATGATTCTGTTTTAATTTTCAAAAACAAATTGCCGTATGACCTTAAAAACTCTTACCTGGTGTTTTTAAAACCAAAATTTTAGGGAAAGAATCTCGGGATGTGCTCTGAGGAATTTCAAGAAGTTCTAATGGCTCCTACACGATTTGGCCTTGAGGATAAGTGTAGTACAGAGACATAAGTTCTTACCATAACACTGGACGTCATGGAGAAATACGTGCACTTTGAATGAGTTCAGAAAAACTGTTTCTTTTTATAAGCTAATTGAAGCAGCCAATCAAAACATGGAGTAGAGGGAATGTAAGTCTGCAATGCTGTCTACTGTTTTACATTGCTTTGTCATTAAAAGTGATGTAGAGAATTAAATAATTGTACTAGTCATAAAGGTAGTGTAAGTCTGCTTCATAGTAAGCAGTATCAGTGTGATAGGAAATGTAGAACATGATTGAGCAAGAAGGGGAAGATATTACTAGTCCAGGATTGTGAAAATGATCTTCAACATTTTAATTGTGAAAGTTGCGGAAATACAACATGACGGGATTGGCTTAAAAGAATTCTAAGAGTTATAAATGGCTCAGACACGATTTGGCCTTGTGGAAACGTGAGGTAGAGAGCGAGAAGTCATTTATTGTATGTAACATGTTTTTGAAAACGATGGAGGTTTTCTTTCAGAAAGTGGCGGGTTGAAAGTAATAACAGCACAACAGAGTGTAAGCTGTTCATAGGACATCCTTGGCCGTCATGGAAAGTAAGTTAATTTTAAGGAGTTCTGAATTCTGATTTGTTATGTTGTATGGGTTTTTTAAACACAATCATTTTGATTGTGTTTTTTTTTCCCCGCTGTGATATGATGAATACCTTCAAGTCACTGTTTTAGTGAAATTTGATACATTCTGAGAACAGCAAAAATAAACCATTTAACATGTATAATTAATTCTGTTCTGTTTGCATTTATGATGTACATGTAGAACTGTGTAGGAGGCATGGAGAAGGTGAGGCTTCTGTAAGTGTCAAAGTTGTTGCATACAGTGCTCATATTCTACGTAGTCTTTTATATTTCATTACTTTCACTGTTTCTGACTGATCTAAAATTTTTTTTTTAAAAAGAACAGTAAGTATAAGGGAAGGAAAAAGACAGTTATGTTAAAAGAAACACAGCTATAGGGAATAAACTAGGGATACTGTTACCCGCAATCCTCTGCTGATGATGTCACTGAGCATGTCATGAATGATGTAATATGTGACATCATCAGCAGTGGATTACGGGTAATAGTATCTCTAGTTTACTCCCCTATAGCTGTCTTTCTTTTAACATAACTGTCTGTTTCCTTCCCTTATACTTACTGTTCTTTTTATAAAAAAAAATTTTTTGGGTTCGCTTCCGGTTCGCGTACCGGGGAGCGAACTGGGAAGCGAACTAAGAGAAATAGAGGTTGGTACAGTTCCAAATATTGTACCAATTTTTTAATAACGGGGAGGTAGTTCTGAAAAGAACTTTTTTTAATTGTTTTTGTTGTTTTATATTTTTTTTATAATTTTTCTGAACATTTTTTTACTTTTTTTGAATTTTTCTGAACAGTTTTATATTTTTTTGTTTTTTTTTCGGAGGGGGCAACGAAAACGGTTCATTGTAAAGGGCTCAACAGGAGCAACAAAACAAAAAAAAAGAATTTATTGTTTGGGGCGTTTCGGACAAACATGAGCATGATTGTCAATAGCTCTGTTGATCAGAGTGATGCTACTTTCTCCGTAGCAAATGAATCCACTGCAATGTACGCAGACTTGTTTTACTTCACGAAATCTCGTTTGTATATTTGGCACCATCTCCCTGCCCTCTGGTCCCGTTACTTCCGGTACAACAGATCTTCTGGCCATAATAGGGAGATTATCTAGGTCGTCCTGTTCCTCTTCTTCCTCTTCTTGCTGAATTATAACTTTAGCAGGTGGTCCACTCTTCCTTGGATGTGGTGGAGGTGGTGGGGAAGCACCAGCTGAAGCTACTAAAGAAGCCATTGCTCACTGGTAACAAAGGGTCTTTCTCTCACAATGATGAAAGTCAGAGTGAGGAAAGAAGGAGGGATTTTCATCATTTGGGAAAAACAATAGTTCTCAACCAATGAAAAGTGTTCATTTTAGATTATATGACCTAGTCTTACATCATTAGGAAACCAAAAGTGAAATGAACCAATGAAAAGTGTTATTACCAAGTCACATGACCTGCTGTGTTTACGTTACGCGCTTTGCAGGGCCTCCCGGTTTGCTTCCAGAAACCTGTGCTTTGCGACTCGGTAAGCGTACCAGTTCGCTAACGTAGCATGTCATATGACGTACCACGCGACAACGCGAAACGTCATGCGGACGGGAGGCGTCACGATGTTGTTTTCTAACGCGGCAGTTGCGGTAAAGAAACGTTTACCGGCTCGCGGTCTATTTCGCGGCATCAAGGTCAGCTAACGGGAAGCTTCCCGATTCGCGAAGCGGGAATGAAGAAAAAAAAATATTTTAAAAAAAAGTTATTAATAAACATATAAAATATATTTTTGGATTTAAAGAAGAATACATTTTACAGCTACAGATATTAGCTGTTAAAAAACCAATGAAATTCACTGAAAAAAACATAGGTTATAGACCATATATAGTTAGGAATTAGCATTTACAAAACCTTGAAAATTCACTGAAAAAACCATAGGTTATAGACCATATATAGTTAGGAATTAGCATTTAGAAAACCTTATTTTACTCACACAAAACCATTGAAATTCCATATATAGTTAGTTGCACTAACTATATATCGCGCACCCGCAATCCACTGCTGATGATGTCACATATTACATCATTCATGACATGGTCAGTGACATCACTGATGACATCACTGATGACATCTCAAATGACATCACTGATGACATCACTGATGACATCTCATTTGACATCAATGACCACATCACTGATGATATCATTCATGTGACAATACAATGCATCTCCTCATATTTTAATATAACCTCTGTTTCACCCAGTGTTAAATACAGAGTATAATTTTTGAAACCATTGACACACCAATACTAGTTACTACATATGTACTCACTGATTCCTACGTCTACTCACATTCACTCATTCACCCATACAATCATTCATACATACAATCACTCATCTTTACAACACTATCATATGCACTCATACACCTATACAGACACTCACACTCTGCCACTCATCCATGGAGTTACTCACACACCTAGTCAGTCCTGTAAAGAATCAATCACACTTCCATTTTCTTGTCTATATAGTTAAACATAGAGCACCTTATATTTTCAAACATATACTAACACATACTTACCTTGTTATACAATCATTGATATAAGTACACATTGATCTGCACAGAGTCACACACCTCCCAGCCAGCCACACACACACTCAGTCTCCCATACAAATACTTGGACAATCAATCAATAACCCATATAGTTACTCATATAGCTATTGATCAACACATGCAACAGTTTACAGAACAACAGACATAATGATGCACAAATTAAGACAGTTTAGTCACTAACCCATGCACTCAGTGAGACACATTTAATCACTCACTCATAGTCAGTCATGCACCTACTAAATCCTTCGTCCAGACACTTATACATCCACTCATTCTTCAATATGTAAGACATATTTAAACTTTACAGAAACATAAAATCACTGGATGTTGTTATCAGTGATGTCATCAGTGATGTCATTTGAGATGTCATCAGTGATGTCATCAGTGATGTCACTGACCATGTCATGAATGATGTAATATGTGACATCATCAGCAGTGGATTGCGGGTGCGCGATATATAGTTAGTGCAACTAACTATATATGGAATTTCAATGGTTTTGTGTGAGTAAAATAAGGTTTTCTAAATGCTAATTCCTAACTATATATGGTCTATAACCTATGGTTTTTTCAGTGAATTTTCAAGGTTTTGTAAATGCTAATTCCTAACTATATATGGTCTATAACCTATGGTTTTTTCAGTGAATAATTATATATATTCACCGTGAGTAAGCTGTGTGTGCACAGCGAAACGCGTCGGTGCTTTTTTCTGAAAAACTGAATGCCATTTGGTAAATAAAATCCGAAGGAAACTACTACTGACATCGTGAGTGCGTTTTCATTTCTTCTTCTTTGAAGGAGAGTTGGACACAATTAATTAAGGCTGGGCTCAGCCTAGGACAACGCACCGAAGCAAAGTAGCGCCAGGGGTCTGCAAAATCGGAGCCAAACTGGAAACATATATATATATATATATATATATATATCCACACACAAGTTTGGCGTGCTTGAGCCGCTTTAGCGGCAGGCTCTCGACGGGGTTCGCCTTGCGGGAAAAACCAGAGTCGAAGCCCAATTGTCACGGTGCAGCATCAGTGTTTATTCAGCCGAAAAAACAACACGCCCTACGCGTTTCAAGATCAGCCGATCTCTTGCTCACGGGTGGAGCTTACCGGCACCGTCATTCATTTAAAGGTACATTTTAGATATGTCACGTGATCATAGACATAGAGAAGTTAATCCGATTACATGCTATGTTTCTCTAATAACCAATTCATAAGTGAAGGATTATATACAAAAACGAAGTTCAGATATAAACAAATGTCATTCATAATCTGGCATAATAGAATACATTGATAATTAAATAATGAAAGTTCACAAACAAATTAATGCAAGTAAACAAGAGTTATTTCTCTTGGTTAAAAAACCAATTATCATACTTGTGCCACAATTGTATTAGTTGCATACAATTGAGAAATAGTTCATAACTAACAGTTCCGCCCCAGTGGGCATATCTTGTATATTCTTTATGGCCCATAGAATGACTTCATAAATTCGGCAAACAGTGATAACTATAGTGCAGAGCGAAGCGGAATAACGGTGCACGCAAACTCATACCGGTTGGTAGTTTGTGTCAGTGAGTATGGCGGAAACGAGAAATGATAGGAGGCTGGAAGCAGCATCAAAGCTTTTTACACCAATTGAGTCAAGTGGTGGGGAAGAAACCAGACCACCTGGCAAACAAACTGATGAACTTAGATCTACATGGGATACATTATGGAAAAATTTAAAACATGAACAATCGCGCTGGTGGGAGGCGGCTGCCCTCGCCAAGTACCTGGAGTGTAACAGGATACCACGTGGGTTAAGAATTTTTGTTATACCGACGTTCCAAAATCCTGACCCCGAATTGATCAGTGAATGGATGGATAACAACCATGCATGTTCTCTCAACATGCTAAAAAAAATGCTTATTAGAAACGCTGAAAAGGAGTGTGCTAAACTAAATACAGAAAATGAGGCATTAATTACGAAACTGAAGGCCAAATATACAGAGAGTGAGTTTACCAAGGAAATGGATAAAATGAACAAACGCTTTGACAAATTAGAGGAAGAAATTAAAGAGAAAAAACAGTGGAAATTTCACCGCGATGAAATTGACTATAGCAAGGGACAGATCCTAACTTTTGCTAAGCGGTATGATGTGATCAGGGATGCTGCAAAGAAAACCAAAATACAGATGACACCCGGCACAAAGAAAAATATATCAAAGCAAACAGAAACAATTCCAGGAGAATTGGTGACCTTGGAGGATGAAACTGAGTCTGTGGAAAGTGATGTCTCCGAGCCACTGGAAAATATGCCAGTAAAAGATTTAATTTTAAAGGAGGTAGCCCTAATTACACAGGGACGCCAGACAGGCACCCCATCAAGAGGGCGTGGAAAAGGCGGCAGAGGCGGACGCGTAAGAGGCAACAGATCCTTCGAGGCATTGAAAAGTCCAGTGGGAGTCATAACAAGAGGCAAGGCGGCGAGGAAGTAAACACCATGACAGTAGTAAACCTTTCTAATCGTATTTTAACATCCGTACAACTTGAAGTACTATCTAGAGGGCTTTCATTCTGTCCTACTTCTAATTTTAATTTTGCTAATGCACGTATTGATTTATTTTGCTTCACGCGCAAACTTAAGTTAAAGAAGTGGTTTGCGACGAAACCTAGACTGAGTAAGGATATAACGGTTGACAAACCCAGTGCACTCAATGTAAATGATGCTGAACTTTTGAAATCGGTACACTTGTTAGCAGGTTGTGATAATGTCAGTGATGATGCTGTATTTAACCTAATTGACACTGAGAACACAGTCGATATGTGTAGCAAGAGTGGGTTCAAACCTAAATCGGTGTTTGTACCACAAATTATCAACAGCAATATTGACAGCTTTGAACAAAGCATGATACAGGAAATGAGGCGAATGGACAGAATGAAACCTAGATTGAATTGGAACTTGACCAAAAAACTGTTTCTTGCCTTAAAGGAGATGGAGAATTGGACTGATGTGGTCATCAAGAATAGGGATAAGGGTGGAAATGTTGTGGTCTGGCCTTTTGATTTGTACCTTGAAGAGGGTTTAACACAATTGTCTGACACAAATAGTTATGCGAATGCTAACAAAGATGATTACAATGCATCGAAAAGTGCATATGGGGATAAATTGTGTGATTGGAAAGCAAGGGGGTTGTTAGAAGACGATGAATATAATTACCTCCATGTTAAATATCCCAAAATACCGGCACTTTATTTACTCCCCAAGTTACACAAGAATTTGCAGACACCTCCGGGTAGACCTATCGTGTCTTCTGTGGGTAGCCTCTATGAAAATACCAGTAGGTATATAGACTACTTTTTGCAACCTTATGTAACTAGTCTGCCCTCATACGTAAGAGATTCTTCTGACTTTTTACGCATTCTTGATGACATTACTTGAAGTCCTGAGTACTGGCTGGTGAGCTTCGACGTAACCAGCCTGTACACAAGCATTCCCCAGGAACTTGGTGTAGAGGCATGTAAATTTTACCTCCATGAGAGGTCGATCTCTCTATTATCACATACTCACATGCTTCTTGACATGATGCGAGAATGCTTATCCAACAATTACTTCATCTTCAACAAATCACTGTTTAAACAAATCCGGGGAGTGGCGATGGGTACTTGCTTTGCCCCCAGCCTAGCGTGTTAATATGTGGGCTGGTGGGAGGCGCTGGTGGTGCGTAAGATCTCCCACTTTGGTACCCACGTCATCATCTGGAAAAGATACATTGACGACATTTTCTGTATTTGGAGGGGCACTCTTGACCAGATACATGAATTTGAAAATATTCTGAATGATAATGCCCTTAACTTAAGGTTTACCAGTGTAATTAGTAAACAACAACTGGAATTTCTTGATATAAGGTTGGAGGTCCATAAAGGAACTCTTAGTAGTGTCCTTTTTCGGAAACCTACAGCAGGCAACAGTCTGCTCCATGCAGGGAGCAGCCATCCTACCAACCTTATACACAGTATACCTGTGGGAGAACTGATTAGGGCTAAGAGAAATTGCAGCTCAGCTGAAGGGTTTTTTACAGAGAGCCAGATAATAGCCAAACGATTCTCTGAGAGAGGATACAGTCAGAAAGTAATCAAACAGGCACTTTCAAGGGTCAATGTCATGGACAGAAATGAGCTGCTAATTCCAAGACAACATAGCAGTGAGGAAAAGGTACGGTTTATAACCACCTTCAATAGCCAATCGTGGAGATTGCGCAAATGTCTATCTAGACATTGGGATATCCTCAAACTTTATAATGATATAAAAGAAGCTATTCATGACACTCCCTCTGTAACATACAGAAAAGCGAAATCCCTTAAGGATACATTAAGCAGTACACTGATAAAGGAAAATCAGAAAACTGACACTATTCAGGGATTTTTCCCTTGCCACAGGTGTAAGGCCTGTAAGTATAGCAATAACTGCAAATCAATACAATTGTCAATGGACCGTTGTGCACACAAGATTACTAAACATCTGAGTTGCACAACGGAGTATGTTGTTTATGCACTAGAATGTCCCTGCAAGAAGTTTTATATAGGGTGTACTACCAAACAAGCAAAACTCAGAATTCTAGAACACCAGAGGGCTATCAGGAATGTAAACCAACAATACCCTGTAGCAAGGCATTTTGCAGATAAACACAATAAAAATCCCAATTTGACGAAGTTTTGTGTTCTGGACAGTGTTGAGAGTAATGAGAGGGGAGGTAACAGATGGCTGGAACTGAGGAAATATATTATAATGTACAATACCATGCAGCCTGTAGGACATAATTTGGGGGAAGAGCTAGCCATTCACCTACAGACTTGAGTATCAGTTTAATAAAAATTTTTGGATGTACAAATGTGATGCTGCTTCTTGGGTATTTGGAATTCAAGAATTTTAATCGTTTTTAATTGTACACGTATCAGTAAAATAAGATTTGTTACATACAGCGATGTTTTCCTTTCCTTTCAGGAAATACGGAGTTCTCAATGATTATGCCCACTTGGGCCGAATTTATGAAGTCATTCTATGGGCCATAAAGAATATACAAGAATATACAAGATATGCCCACTGGGGCGGAACTGTTAGTTATGAACTATTTCTCAATTGTATGCAACTAATACAATTGTGGCACAAGTATGATAATTGGTTTTTTAACCAAGAGAAATAACTCTTGTTTACTTGCATTAATTTGTTTGTGAACTTTCATTATTTAATCATCAATGTATTCTATTATGCCAGATTATGAATGACATTTGTTTATATCTGAATTTAGTTTTTGTATATAATCCTTCACTTATGAATTGGTTATTAGAGAAACATAGCATGTAATCGGATTAACTTCTCTATGTCTATGATCACGTGACATATCTAAAATGTACCTTTAAATGAATGACGGTGCCGGTAAGCTCCACCCGTGAGCAAGAGATCGGCTGATCTTGAAACGCGTAGGGCGTGTTGTTTTTTCTGCTGAATAAACACTGATGCTGCACCGTGACATTTGGGCTTCGACTCTGGTTTTTCCCGCGAAGGAACTCAGGCCAGAGTGTGTGTAATATATATATATATATATATATATATATATATATATATATATATATATACACACACACACAAGGACAGCAATGTCTGAAACGCGTAAGGCTTAAGGCTTCAGAGACTTTGAATTTGGTGTGTGTGATCCTGTTTGCACTGTGGTCTTCAAATAAAGGGGTTAATCCTCACGAGTGGCGTCTCCACATTGGGCAACCTTTTTGATGTATTTGAGCGGCCGGTCTGGTCGCGGAGATGCCCTACTGCTTAAAAGCGGACCTAGGCAGCTTGAATTTTCAGCTCTGATGGCGTGGGGTGAGCCGTTTTGAAAGACTTGGTATGCAGCACACACAGTTTTCTGGCACCAATTCGACCCACTTGGGTAAGACATTTGTTTTTATTTTGAAGGGCAGCAGAACCCACTTGGGAGGAACATTTGTGGGACATCAAGTACCAGCATGCCGTGTGGCACCGCCCGCTGGGGCAGGACTTGGGAAATGCTTATCAGGTGTGTCCACAAACGTTGCTGCTGTTCTTACTTTCCCTGCCTGTGAACAAGGACAGCAATATCTGAAACGCGTAAGGTTTCAAAGACTTTGAATTTGGTGTGTGAGATACTGTTTGCACTGCGGTCTTCAAATAAAGGTGTTAATCCTCACGAGTGGCGTCTCCACATTGGGCAACCTTTTTGATATATATATATATATATATATATATATATATATATATATAAATATATATATATATACATATATATATATATGTATATATATATATATGTTTTATGTTATATTTTACATGTTTGCTATTACTCTTTTAAAAAATACTGTTACCTTTATTTTGTATACTTTGTTGACTTTTTGATAGCAATGTTTGGCATGGTTTTTCAGCTTTTTCTTTAACCTCATTTTAACATGGAGCAGTTGCTTTCTTTTCTGTTAAAAATGTGATACAGAAAAAAAGTTAGTTTAATTTTAAATGGTATTTTGTTGAAAGTTTCTTGAGGTTTATAGTGTTAGGTTCATATTTGTTAGCTACTTGGGTAACTTTTAAGTTTTACAACAGTTACATTTGGGTTTAAATATTAGTATTATATGCTTGCTTTTGTAGTTGTTGAGATGCATTTATTTACTATGTAATTGTTTGCTGAGTGAATAAGGCAGAGTTTTGTCATCCTGCAGCGTTTATCGTTTTTTCAGGATTTATTTGTTTAAATTAGTGTACCTTTTATATTGTTGTTTTAATACTTTCTATGATTTTTTGGGTTAAAGTTGTTTATAGTTTTATTGTATTGGTTAGTTTAGTTTAGTCTGAATTTTGTTTACTAGTTGAGTCCTTGTATAGTAAACGCCTACTTAGGTTTTATTTTTGAGGTATAATACATAGTTTAAAAAAAAAAAAATATATATATATATATATCCTTGATGAGCGTTACTGAACTGGCTTTTCATTCCACTGTAATCAGCTCAAGCAGTACGTGGCACAATCAGTTTGCATTTCAATCCATTTAATATGCTCCATGAACAGTGCATCTTACACCTTCCCATAGCCTATGCATTTTGGATATAGACTTCAACTAGGCCATAGAGTCATGTGTCCATAGTGTCTTTTTTAAAGGAACAACCACCAACAACCAACCCTACATTAAAATTCATATTCCAACTGTCAGGAACTTGAATATATACATCGGTCATTTGCTGTCCTTTACTTTAAATATTTGAGCAAGACTATTAAGTAAAGAATTGTAAGCAGGATTTTCCTCAACAGACTTTTGAACGAAAGCAATGTCAGATTTAGAAGTACATGACATACTACTCTAGTCATATCATCTCTACATGTACAGCAAATAAAGTACTCAAATACTACTGTATTTCATATATAAATATAACGTGATTTCAAAATATTCTTATTACAATACGTAGTGTTATTATCTTATATCACTAGTGATGTTGATATATATTAATGTTTCGGTTTGTGCTTGATTCTCTAAAGTTAATGTTTTAGTGGTTTTATTTTATGTAGTTTAGGCATACAACTTTTGGGGTGCATGTTTATATTTTGTTGCTGTAATATATACATTTTGTATTTAATATGTATATACGAAGTTTTGGAGCCTTTTTTTTTTACTCTTTGGGGTTGTTCGCGCTTAGGCCCCTGTAACTTTTTGTTCATATTAGGTATCAATGCCAAATTGGCATTCTTTTCTTACAATATCATGGGGAGTTTAGAGGTACCCAGGGTTTGTGGATTTCCCTTGAGGGTAACCAGAAATTAGCCAAAATACAGCTAAATTCAGTTTTTTGGGTGAATATGCGGAAAAAGTGCTGCAGAAGAAAGGATCTTTTTTTTTCCCCTGAAAATGGTTTCAACAAAGGGTTTGTGGTGCAAAAATCACAATTATCCTAGCTTTCAGGGACGGGCAGATTTTTGTCAGAAAACAAAATGTTTCAATGCAGTTTTTGCATTTTACTGGGAAAAGACTATTGTTGCTACTTTTTGTGCTTTCAATCTCTTTCCAGTTAATGTTAGAAATGGTTGTGAAAGCAATAATGGATCCTGGAAAGCTATACATTTCTGAGAAATTTACAAGGGATCATTTGTGTACTTTTTTTTTATTGAAACTAACAGTTTAGAAATAAGAAATATTGAAAAAGAGTTGAAAAAAACAGCAAATTGTGCCAACATTTTCACCTATAACTTCTTCTAAGTATGACAGTTTATTAAAATCAATATACCATTACAGCCACTAATCCCATCTGATTGTGGGGATATTTAGGACTAGTAGGTTCACCAGGAACAAGGAAAACTGAGCTACGTCTTGCAAAGGTTTTTCATCCTGTACCAGGTATATATCAATTAATTTGGTAAAATATGAAGAGTGAAAAATAGGTATCAAGGACAGCTATGTATTTCTGAAATGGGAACAAAAGTACAGTTCATAAGCAGAAGTTATTTGCACATCTCTGAAATTGTGGGTACCCATAATAGCATGTGAATTATAGGACATTTTTTAAAGTCACTTCTTTTTTACACATTGTCTTACATTTGGAAGGCAGAAATGCATAGAAAGTCAATAGGTCATAACAGTTGTTCTACAATTCTGTGTTCCCCTAAGTCTTCCGATAAAAATGGTACCCCACTTATGTGACAGAAAATGGCCCAAAATGCAAAAGGATACCCAGACAGTGTATTAAAAGACTGTATAAATAGAGCCGCAAGCAAAGAGCGTAAAAATCTATCTCCAATACTCAAAAGAAAACTAACAAGATAGTATTTGTTTCCAAATACACGACTAGTTTGCCAGCAATCAAAATGATTATCAATGGAAGATGGGAACTCTTAGCAAATTAACCTGATTTCAATGAGATATTTGAGAATAAACCACTACATGCATATACCAGAGGAAGAAATTTGCGGGAATTAATAACCACAACAACTATCGATGATCGACCAAGGGATCCTAAAGGAACTATGAGATGTTTTAATTGTACACACTGCAGCAATGTAATTACAGGCAATATATTAACACACCCAATCTCAGGAGTAAGAATTCCGTTGAGACACACCAGTGACTGTAATACTAACAACATAATCTACTGCATTAAATGTTCTCGCGGTAAGGCTTATGTTGGTAAGACAGAAAGCAAGATAAATATTAAGGCTAATCAAACATAAAAGCAGAATCGGATTTTAGGTCAAGGAAAAAGTAGTGACACATCCAGGAGTAGATAATAACAAAAAATTACTTCAACGCGAGATATATTGGATAAACACCTTGGAAACCATAATTACAAAAGGGCTTAATGATTGATTAGATATGTCATGTTTCCTTTAGGTTTCAATTAAGGTTAACATATCTTTTATAACATGAGGGCACATCCCACATACACCACAGAACACAGGTCGAACAGGTGATGTCATGGATTAGATTTTCAGCTCGCTTTCTGCCATGTATTGTTGCACAGTAATGTATGAGGTTAAGCGATAGAGAGTAGCAACATTGGTAGTCAGTGAGCATATTTAAAACTTTCACTTTATACACATTTATTGTTATTGACAGCTATTGTTAATTATGGACTGGCAATATTTTTGCCTCCAAATACGAGCATCCGGTATCATTCAGTTCAGGTTGACCATTGACATCTGTTGCCTTATTGGATTGTAAAAATATATCATTTCTTACTATCTGTTCGCTATCTCAGATCGGCAGCAGCAATGAAGCTGGTTAGATTTACTCTCCTAAGTTTGTAGTTTCTCATTACTGTTTATTTTTACAGCACAGTACCTTTCCCGACTTTCCAGTATGGCGGCTGATCTTGTTTACCTATGGGATGAGTTTACACCGGGAGTACTTTTTTTCTTTTTGGATGTTGACAGATCAGCAAGTACGATCGGCATTACGCACATGTGTTGTGCCACGGTATTTGGTTAACGATGAAATGCATCTTGCACAATGGCAACATCATGGTGCAATCTAAACACTGATTTCAGTGTTCTTGAGGCGTGGACAGTAAGTGTCTTAACTTCTAACAGTTTATCTCCAAGGTGTGGTACGGTTCACGACAGCTCAGCATGGCGGCCGAGTGCATTTACAGAGTGGGATGATATTGGATCGGGAGTCCGTCCTTTCTGTCTTCGTGTTGTTTGAATAGCTGTATGATCAGCATTCGGCACACACGCTGTGCCACGGAAGTTGGTTAATGAAGTATCCCATCATGCACAATGGTAAGATACAGGTGCAATCTAACTTGTCAGTTTAGTGTTTTTGAAATGTGGACATATAGTTTCAGCTATTGCATTGAGATAGGTTTTTGCCTTTAGGCTTACTGTTAGTTTTTTAATCTATTTCAGAACCTCGACTTTGATGACTCATAGGAGGTAAGACACTTCAGCTGTTTCTTGGCAGTGAATTGAAAGTGTGTTAATATGAGGTTTGGTCTCTTAATATGTGGTATTGGTTGATTGCAGTAATGTATCAGGAACGGTAGATGAATGAGGCAGACGCTTGAGGATACAGGTATGACCTTAAGGCACATATATTACACACACACTAAACACTAGGTGTTAGACTTGAATACTAACACTAGGCACATTAGGAAAGTTAATAAGGGTTACAGGTCAGCATGTGACCTATTCTAAATATTATATTGAGCATTATTGCGACTTTGGGCCCGTATGGACATCGAATGAATGTCATTATTTTATTTTATATTCACAAATTTTACCCTGAGGAAGGGACTTTCAATGTCCCGAACTGCATCGGGCATAATATTGAATGTTGCATGATTTTGTAAAAACAATGTTGTTTTCAAGTATTTGTGTTTAATGTACAACACGTGTACTCATGTTAAAATTTCACCAACAGAGTGATTTGCATAATTGTGTTAATTTATGAGTTAAAAAAATGGTTTTGAATCAATATGAATAATATATATGAGTTTGAATACAAAGTGTTTTTATATTGATGGTGCTAGTCACCAAGTGAACAGTGCACAGCATACTCAAATCCCAGTGCTTGTTACAAACCAACCAAAATGCAACTTTGACATATCACATTTTTATACTGAAAAAAGACCCTTTTTTGCAATGTGCCTAGCTGTGGATTTTAGACCCTAGCTCAGCCGGCACCAGGGGAAACCTTGCAAACCTATGCATTATTGAAAAATGGACACGCAGGGGAATCCAGGATAGGGTAACTTGTGTGACTCTCACCAGGTTCTGTTAACCAGAATCCCTTGCAAACCTTATACTTTGTAAAAAAATACCTTTTCCCTATATTTCTGTCATGGAAAGTTCTCTTACTTTGTGGATCCACGAACTTCCATGCACGCCACATTCCACAAAGCCTCTGGATAAAAATTGTACCTCACTTGTGTGGGTTGGACTGGTGCACGCGAGAGGAAACTTCCTAGAACGCAACGTGGACACATCACATTTTTCCTGTCAAAGCTGATCCTTTTTTTGCAATGCGCCTAGCTATGGATTTTGAACCCTAGGTCAGCCAGTACCTAGAGAAACCAAGCAAAACTGTATATTTTTGACAACTAGGCACCCAGGGGAATCCAGGATGCGGTTAAAATGTGGGGCTGTTACAAGGTTATGTTACCCAGAATCCCTTGCAAAACTCAAACATTGTAAACTTCTGTGAGGAAAGTTCTGGAATTTGGGTGGATCCACAATCATCCATGCACCCTACATTCCCCAAAGCCACTCAATAAAAATGGTACCTCACTTGTGTGGGTAGGCCAGGTGCCCACAACAGAAAATCACCCAAAAACTCACCCTGCCAAGACTGATTTACATATAGCTGTGTCTGAACTGGGGTGGCGACGTGAGCTAAAGAACGATGATGGATTCAACCCAGATCTGTGACTGGGGATGAGTGTCTGAAAAGTTTCAGTGCTCCGTCCATCATCTCCTTGTGTTTGCTTTATCCACAATTGACCAAGAAACAGGAATACAACATACCTGTGCTGCAGTAGTGGAAGGTAAAATACATAGTGATATGCTCTTGATAACAGAGCAAATAACACTGCTCTCCCCTTATTCGGCACAGGCAGCAGAACTCATACTCTGCTGGCTGCTCTGGAACATGTCAAAAGAGCTAATATTACAGTGTATTCGGATTCAGCTTATGTCACCACCACAGTGCATTCTAGTGTCTCTAGTTGGAAAAGAAGAGGATTCCTCACATTGATGGTACACCATTAGTGGATAGAGATATTTTCGAACTCATCATTGAAGCACTAGAATTAACAACTAGAGTGGCAGTAGTGAAATCGTCAGCACACACAGGAGCACAGGACATTGTATCCAGAGGAAATAAGTTAGCAGATCAAGCAGCAAAAGCATCAGCTAGAAGCACACAACCATCCAACACACCAAATGTAGTATGCAGGGAAAAAAGTGGCGAATGAAGAGAATAAGACAGATGGGATAAACATATCCAGAACAACACCGTATGTTGAGAACTATAAGAAGCAGCACCTGCAAACAGAGAGCATGTCAACACTCTAGTACTGGCTTTATATTCAGACAAAGTACTGCAGACAAACCAGTGATGCCCCAACAGCTATTGATCATTGTTTTAGATCAAATACATAAGGCCTCACACACCACCATTACTCCTTTATATAATGAGTTGCAATCGGAATGTTTCATACTAAATTTACATGAGAAAGTGAATATGCATTTAAGTGAGTGCCAAACCTGTGATAAATATTCCCCAAAACTAAATTTAAAAGTGATCACATCAACAATATAACCCCCACAGGGTCCTTTCCAAGCTCTGCACACTGACTTTGTAAATGTTAGATAAGTGCAACAACTACAGGTATCTAGTAGTTGTAGTCTGTCCATTTTCAAGATGGATATAGGCAGGCCCATTTGTACATTGTGATGCAAAATCAGAAGCTAACTTCCCAGTACGAGAGGTTATACTGAGATGGGGAGTCCCAGAAGCAACAAGATTAGATAACGAAACTCATTTTTCAAATGATATCTTCAAGCATATCACGGAAATGTAAGGAATAAAGGATAAACTGAATTCAGCTTATCATCCACAAAGTAATGGAATTCTAGAACACCTTAAGTGCCTTCTAAAAAACAAAATTAGCAAAATATCAGCCACTTTAAACAAAAAAATGGTTATACTGCCTTTCCATCGCATTAAGTACTGATAATCAGCTTACACCCCTCCAAATAGTGTTGAGGAGGACTATTACAATGCAGTATATTCCATATAGAAGAAAAGCAGATGCTGAAACAAAAAGTGAGGTACTAGGAAAAGAAATGTATGACTATTTGTCTCAACTATCAAAAGCAGCAGAATTGTTTTCTAAACAGGTTTTACGGTACCAACAAAAGAGCTCCAACAATCCTGCAGAGGCAGACCCGGTCCCACAACCAGAAGACCCAGTGTACATCAAAAAGGTCACCAGGAAGTGGAAAGACCCTAAGTTTGAAGGACCTTACACAGTCACTTAATCAACGGATGCAGCACTGAAACTGAAAGACAGAACACCATGGATTCACCTCAGCCACATACAATGGACAAACAAAGCTTGATACAAGGAGATGTGAAAGAAATAAAAGGGGAGAGGCAAACAAATATGAGATATGTATTTTGTCATTTTTTCTGTTATGCATGGCTGGGTTATGTATGTATATATATATATATATATATATATATATATATATATATATATACATATATATATATGTATCTCATATTAATTCACCTAAAGAGTTAATGAGCAACAATGATATGGTTAATAATAGCAATAGTGACAATCATAGAATAAACAAGCATATATGTAGGGTGAATAGAGAAACAAATAGTGTACTCTCAAACACTTAAACTAAGGGTGACAAGATTCATATAGGAATAAAAGACAACAAACGGTATGCGCATATGAAAAACATTGGAGAACAGACCATAAATAAATCAAGTTTCAGATGGAACATATACAACAATATCCCACAAGATTTCTGACTTTTCAGTGAAAGCCAAGTGAATGCAGGAGGGTCCATCTTCAACTTGCAAATGAAAGCATAGCAAGGTAGTTGCAGAACGTAAGGTGGGAACTTTAAAAAAATGATGAACCATACCCAAGATGGCTTTAATTCAATCAAAGAAGAACTGAGAGCCAAAAGAATGATGGTAACACAAAACAGATATGTGTTGGATTTAACCATAGCTAACGAGGTTGGAGTTTGTGCCAAAGTTGGAGCTGCATGCTGTACATTTATACAAGGAAATGATACAGAAAAAGGTTCTGTAACCAAAGCCATACAGACTTTACATAACTTACAACAGACTATGGATGAAGAAGGGTTTGTGCCAGATGAATGGCTCTTAACTGGTTTAGTTGGCTTCTAAATTGGGTATCCAGACTATTTAAATTTTTACTTCCAATAATAGTTGTGCTGCTTGTTATGATTTGTTTCTTCCAATTAATGTTACATTGCTGTAAAAACGTATTCCCACAATTAGGAATGGGTATGTATGTTTAGCAGACAGTTTGCAAGTAAGCCTTACAACCAAGATTAACGAAGACAGGACAAACTTGGAGATAGTTGAAGAATTAAATAAAGGGGGGGCATGTTAATTTTGAAAGTGTCAGTACACACATTGAGGACCCAGACCCGGAGAAAATGTCACAAAAAAGCCCCTTCTTTAGCAATACAAGATTATAGTTGGTTAGACAACAGTATGCAACCAATGTTTCAAGTTAATAAATTACAGTGAACGAGCTCAGAGAGAGAGAACAGCTGCAACATTTGATACATACTTATGGTAGCTAGAAATCAATAAAAGAAACAAATCAAGAAGTCCCAGTACATTAAACAAACCAGCATTGACAGTTTCTTCCAGAGAAAGATCATGCGAGGAGGTGGTAACAGGGGGGTAATGCAAGTAAACCAATCAGCTTTGAGGCCAATTAAGTAGGGAAAGATAAGACACAGGGATGATGAAAATACATTGCAAAAAGAGCAAGATCACACGTTCTCTTTATGTTGAGGTTGTAGAAATAGACACGAAGTCAGATTGCACAAATCAAATACCATGCAGTCAGATCACGTGTTCTGCTTGAGTTGAGTTTTAGCACACGTAGATTACACATACCAAATAATACATAGGCAGATACCACTAAGAACATGTAGTCAGGAGGGTGAGAATGATTGTACCAATGAATGAAAGAGGGTGGGAGGTTTGACTTTAGTTGTGTAATGTTGCTCAAATATGCCATTGTCGGTCAGATGATTCAATTGTATGATTCAGCAAAAACACACTATATAATTGAGCTACCTGCTGTAGCCAATTTGAGAGTTGGGTGGCAATCCGACCTGGGTTCATCACTCTCCCAGCCACTGTAAAAACTAACCCTGGGCGTAGTTTGCGAGGTAGCACTACATGTAGCTATGCAAATTACACTCAGAACCACGCTCAGATACATAGTGTGTAGCGTAGCTGTTAGCACTGTGTGCTTGTCTGCTTTGAACAATAATTGCTATCAGCATCTTACACAGGACAAGTTATGATGAAAAAAGTATTTCTGGCTTTATATGCTAAAATGCATATAGTAATTTCACAAAAGTGAAAATGATAAATTAGCAAGCAGTGAGAGAGGTGATGATTTTGGGATCCTCCCTAACATAGGGAGAAAACCAAGCAGGTGCCTTGAAAACAAAAAGCACATCTTCTTGAACGATTCGGTGGTGGTCCCATCCTCTTAGGACCTCCCCAAACACAGCTAATGGCAAAAATACAATCCCAATCAAAGGCCCTGCAAAGCATTATGGGACGAGATTAGCAGTAGGCTTGATAATAGGCCCTTGTGAATTCCCATAGAAGTCCAGGTTAACACCAGAACCTGGGATTCTATGGGAATTCACAAGGGCCTATTATCAAGCCATTATCGCTGCTTTATCAGCAGTTTCCTGCCGATAAAAGCGGCGATACTATATCGCCCTTTCTTGATAATATGGCCCCAAATTCTTTATGGCCTACATGAAGAGTTGCAATTATTTTGGTCCTAGGAATGGAAATGCTTACAACTGAAACACTCTCTCACTAGCTGACTGGGAGTCCCACCATGGGTCATTGAAGATTCCCCAGTACTACAGTATCTGAAATACTGTGGTATGCTCAAAGGGGTGGTCTCTGGATATTACAAGCTCATAGTCCAGCACTTCTACTCACTGCTTCTCTTGGCACAATTATGTAAGAAAAGGCAAGGGCAGCTCCTACTAGACTTTATGAAGGACGACTGGGCTGCATTCCTTGAGGATATGGACAAAACAGTCAGCGAGGTCAGGATGAAAGTGACCCTTTTCAAAACATTCCACAACTGGTACTGTGTCCCACGAAAACCCCACGTAGAGGGCCTACTGCACCAAGCCGCTATCATTGTCCAGATTTGAAAGAATATTGGTCTTTTGTTCATACCTCTTTGGCTGGGTTAATGCACATGTCCTTCCACCTATCGTGCAGATTAGTTTTACTGCACACAACATGGCTGACCTACCAAAAATAACGAGTCACAGGAGACACTTGGTACCCATGATGCTCACAGTGGCACAAATATGCATACTGGTGAGCACTACAATGGCCTCCCCAAAATGAGTGACTGGTTGAAATGTAAAGAACGGCGATGTATGAAAGACCTATATACCGGCAGCACAACAAAGCAGCGATATGTGGATGTATGCCATTACAACGCATGCTTTTACATCGCATGCTTTTACATCGCAGTTTTTACAACGCATACCATTACAACACATCGCGCTTTGGGATGCTGGATAGTGAATAGTTTAATTTACTATTCGAACTCCAGTCCCCGTGGATAGTAGGGAAGGTGTTGGATAGTAAATTAAATCTATTCCCTATCCTAGAGCGCCCCCCAGCGCAATGCGTTGTAATGGTTTGCGTTGTAAAAGTTGCGATGTAAAAGCACTGCGTGGTAAAAGTTGCGTTGTAAAGGATGTTTCCCGCGATATGTAGATAAATATGTAAACCCTTTTATTGATTTTTATTTTTATTTTGAGAGTTTTATATAGTATTGGCTAGACCCGGAGGTATCAGAGAGCTTTACATAAAATTCCACAGAAATGACAAAATTACATCAGTTACACATTACATCAGTTACTAGAAAAACATTTCAAGAGTGTAGAAGACGAAATAAATGGAGCTTAGAAGGGTAGAGGGGTGGGGTAAAGGGGTAGGAGGTAGATAGGATGAAGAGACGAAGGAGAGTCTGCCCAAAGTCCGGCTGGGTAGGTGACTGCTGAGGGGGAAGTCGACAGCCCATCTCCTCTTTAGCTATCAGGTAGCTCCACCGGGCAACAACCAAAAAGGTAGGTCTCAATGGGAAAACAAATAAAGAGAAAAGAGGAGGGATAAATGGAGTGTAAAGAAGAAAGGGGTTGGAGTGGAGTAAAGGGGTAGTAGGGAGAATAAAACGGAGAGACGAAGTAAGTTCTGTCTATTGTCCGGCTGGGTAGGTGACGGCTGAAGGGGTAGTCCACAGCCGATCTCCTATTTAGCTATCAAGTAGCTCCTCTGGGCATCGGTCAAAAAGCCAGTTCTCCACGGTCAGAGGTAGGTTCACAGATTCCGTATCCTGATGATTCCGAACCCTGTCTGCAAAATTCCATCCATAGTCTTGCAGATGACCAACTCTTAGTGCCCAAGTTACATAACTGATAATTCATTGTGTTCTCCATTTCCCACCCCTGCCCCTGCCGCTTATCTGTATGAGATTGTCAAACTGTTTTTCACCTTAGGTTAGACACAGGGAACATCTTTCTGTGACAGCTGACAGGAGGAATGCAAAAGCTGATGTTGCTGTTACTCTTATTATTTTGATCCACGCTTTTATGAATTGACCTGTCCCTCCCTCTCCAGCCTACCCAGACCCAGAATCGGTTTAAGGTACTGGGGCAGGGAAACATTATTTGTATAATCAATATTATCTGTCATGTGTTATTTTGAATGGAACTGACCAACACCTCTTGGTCGGTGGTCATTTGGAACCTTTAGGTCATTAGGTCATACATGGGTATTTCGCTCTCAACTGGCCCTATGCGATGTTATTCTAATTTCTCTTCTCTAATTGCTTATCACAGAATCCAGCAACGGCTACTCCTCCCTTCTCTTGTTTACTTTTCCTCTATTTATTGCCCCCTCTACCATATATATTGAGACCAGCTGACTAGATGTGACAAGACTGCTATTGTTCAATAGTTGTATTATTTCTCCCAGCAAATTCTGTTCTTCTTTAGTAGGTAAATTTTTCTGAAAATGCGAGGTAATCCCCCACTATTGATATGTTTTATATTTCTGCTTTCCTTGGCTTTATCTAACATTGATATTTTGTATCCATGGCATTTTGCTGAACTATGCTTTTCAATGAAAATATATGACAATAGAAAGTATACAACTAACATGTGAATGACATTTTTGAAGACATTTTGAGAGGGTTTCTACGCCTATTTCAAGGAATGGGGTGTCTAAGAGGTGCCCGGTCAAATTAGCTGTGGACAAAAACATCCAGCCAACAGCACTCATTCCACCTTCATGGATTGGGAGAGAAATTACTAGAGAAGCTGGAGCTATTGGAGGTTATCGATGTTATTGAGAAAGTGTCAGCCCCTATTCTGCAAGTGTCTCCCATGGTCATTAAGGACAAATTGAAACAATCAGGAGCCATCTGGTTCTGTATTGACATGAGCTTGCCAAACAAAGCAATAAAGCATGAGCAATACACTATGCCCACCATTTACAATATCTTTGCAGCCCTCAATAAGATGCAGTGGTTCTCAAAACTAGACCTCAATTCTGAATACCACCACCTCATGCTTGACACGGCCAGCAGATATATAACCACATTTCAATTCCATATGGGGCTGAGGATGAACAAACTCCTCACCTTTGGGCTCTCTTCAGTGGCCAAAGTATTTCAGAACATATTCTTCAAAATGCTGTCTGATCTGGATAGCATGTTAAACATTAGTGATGATACCTGATATTTTCAATGATACTGACATATCATCATCCATGCCCACAATCCACCCTCCAGCAGCTAACTGGCTATGGGCTAACATTGCGTAAATACATACCAAAAGTACCCAGTAGGAAAGAAATGTCTACCTAGTTAAGCATTATGTTGATGTAGAGTACCACCCTGTAAAACAGTCATTTCTTTTAAGAACAAATACTCACACCCACCATGTGGAGGGATGCTTTTTTATGGGATGCCACTTTAGGCTTTTGATGATTAAGTCCAGTGTGGGCTACAACCCTGGGGACCAAAGGAGCTCTTCTGTGTATTTATTGGGGTAATCTCCCTATGGGGGTGTTGCCATTTTGCTCAACGAATCTCCTCCTCCCCCCATGTGTACATGGCATTGCATAAAAACAACTGTTCCTTTTGTGAAATTCAGATTGGCTTTCTGGTTATGGTCAATGGACCAAAGTAGACCCTCACAAGTTAAATGCTACCCAAAATAGACCTCTCCCCACCACAAAACGCCACAGAGGTGAAATGTTTCCTCAGGGTGACCAGATGCAGTGGTTGGTGTGTTCCCAAACCTTGCCACTCTGTTGTACCCATTGAGAATGGTCATAAAGACAAATGCCTGGTAGCAAGGGAACAACTCTAGAAGAGGTAGCGGTTACAAAGAATGAGATCAGAAAAAAAAGCTGAGTTATGATGAGCTTCATACACTGCTCAAGTAATATCATCCTAAAGAGAATGGTCAGAACATTTATTTGGATGGCTAGTGCAATTAATTAATTCATCTCCAATAAGGGTCATTTGAATGAAGCTTAAGGACATGAACAAAATACAGTGAAGGGATTTATTACGAATTACAGCCAACCCTTCACCGACTTTCCTCCTGATCACAGCAACAGAGAGAGTGATTAGAGGGAAACAAGAGATCCATAATGTTTTCAGAGGTTTCATTGCGCCATGTTTTAGTAAGTACTACCAAATCTAGATACAAAGTAACAATGGTATCTATGACTTATAACTGATGTTTTCTGACTGATCTACTTTATTCAAAATACGCAGCAGTGACAATTAAACTGTTTGGCAAAAGGTGTATCAACAGGCTCCAATGTAATCTGAATGAAACTGTTCTGTTTAAAATAATTTAACAGAAATGTAATATGAAGTTGGTTGTGTTGTCAAAAAGTAGATCAAGTATATCCTCGTCGAAAAGGAAATCTTTTATTCCTTGAGACACAGGACTTGTTGCTCTTCTCCACTAATTGCAACATATTATTGTTTACGGTAGAGGAGGAGAGAAAACAACCTTTCAAGTTATTCAAATTGGGAAAAGCAAGGTAAAACCTTTCAAGTTGTCCAAATTGGGAAAAGCATGGTAAAACTAAATCATTGTACTGACTAAGGCATCCATTTTTGTGGAAGGGCAAATAAAGCAGGGTAATTGGTCACATTCTGAGGAGTCTTAAGTGCAAAAAGCTCAGGTCTGCAAAAATTGGAACGAGTGAGCACATTAGTAAGAAGAGCAGGGCCTTTCGACTCAGCTGCTTGTATCCTGTGTTGACGGTCTTGGAGAAGTGTGGCTCAATGGTTAGAGCGGCAGACCCTGATGCAGAGGTCTAGGCCGGGACCAGGGTTCAATTCCCCGCCTCGACGGGTCTTGGGCTCAAAATTCCACGGACCTGATAATTCTCGCCTCGGTGCCTATTCCAATCATGGAGTCCCACTCTGCAACTCTGGGCAATAGCTTGCTTAATCTCCACAACGGCCCCCACAATGCTAAGGATGCCTGGCCTCCACCTTGGGGGTGCCCAGGAGTGGACACCTCACAGGAAAAGCCAGGATGGGTTCCACAGTGGTATTCGTACAAGCGCCTTGAGACCCTTGCGGGTGAGTAGTGCGCTATACAAGTATCAATTTGCATTTTAACAATCTTATAGCCAGTGGGGATAACTTAAGCTATGTCTGCCACTGACCTTGGGTTTAACCATGTTTCTGTGAAAAAGAGCAGGCCTGTAGCATGGTTCTGCTGTAAGTCCGATATTTCTGTGGCATATTTGGTGAGTGAGCAGGTGCTAAGGAGCATGCATGTGAGTGTGTTGTGTTTTGGTCCAACCTCTGATGATGTAGATGAGAGGGAAGAAGATCAAGGAAAAGGATATTAAAGTGAGAAAACTTAGATCAAGTTCAGCCAGGTTAATTGAGCCAAACTGAAACAGCACAAACATACTTGTCATAAGCAAAGCTAACATGTACACGTGAGAGCAACCTTTCCAGAAGGAATCACAACAACTGACAAGATGTTGAGCAACAAGCGCTCATGAAAATCATGTTCTTTACAGTTAAAAGAGCTGTAGGGTCAGGAATAATCTTTCTACAATCACTTAGCAAATGCCAAAAAAGGAGAAATAAGAAAGTACCCCACCAAATCCAGTTGCACCATTACATAGTAAGAAAAATGATCATTACAACAAAAATCATAAGTATATTATATGAACAAAGAAAAACTGAAAATATGTACCCATGAGAGTGAAGATGTAGGCCACCAGTGTCTACCAACCAGGCACACTCAGTCACTAAGGGTAGTCCAGTAAAAGGCATGTATTCAAAATAGAAGATGCCTGCATGAAGGTGATTGGTCTCTTCGTTATCTCTCCATTTATGATAGGAATGTCCAACTTCAAAAAAGAAGGTAGCAAAAGAGGGTCAGGGGCAAAATTCTGTAGTTCAGGAGTCAATCAAGAGAATGGCCTAAGGAGCCAGAGATCATGATTTATCAATCTTTACTTTGGGACTCATTTACAACGGGATCGCACTGTAGTTATGTCACTTTTTTTAATGCACCGGCGGTGCAGTGTGCCTGCTCATATTTACAAGGCCACGTAAAGTCACCCTGCATGACTTTCCATGGTCCGGTAAATATGGGTCCTTTTCACTCATTACTTTGCATGAAAGGGGTGTTCCATGTGTGTTGCTGTGGGTGTTCCCACCCAACATCCATGGAACCTGATTTACCAAAAAGTTTTGTAAAGCTGGGAATATGTCAGAATCCTACGCTTCCCTAGGAGAGGAGTATGAGTGGCACAACAAGGAGAAATACTTTTATTTTACCTCTTTCTATTCTGCAGCATGCATAGAAAGAGGCAAATGCTATCAATGCCACTTCTTCCACAAAAACAATCATCCCTGCATCGCATGCACACTTGCAACATGACACAATGGTGCCTGCGCTGACGCATGGTAGCCAATTGTGCTCCAGCACAGGATAAAGCACACGGATGAGTCATATTGTTGTTAATGCGAAGCATCCTTGTGATTTTAAAATTACATAGCTTGGCACAGCCTAATGGCTTGCGACACACATTTCGTCATGTTTTTTGGAAAATGAGCCTTTGTAGTTCGGTGGATTTGTTTTACATCGACAGTTCTGTGGTCATTGCTAGTTTTGAAAAAAAAAACAGTACTGCCAATTCAATTCAATTCAAAAAAGCTTTGTTAGATTTTACAATAAAATCATAAAAGCACATAAAAAAACATGTGTGTTAAACTGTTCTGTGTTAAAATTCAATAGAAGTATACAAACAGAATCATTTGTTATTAAATAGTCTAATTATAAAAAATGTGCATTTAGAAGTTCATGTGCAAATAGTTTATTACACATTTCAAATAGCAAGCTATAGACCTTGTAAAATGTATATTCTCTAGGAATTGTAACACTAGGAACGCTGGCTGACATTGCCTGTAACCAAGCAGCCTTAAAATTGGAAAAATCCATTGCTTTCTGGGTTCTGTGTAAAATTTGCAGAATAAAAAGACATGCATTGTTGTTTGCAGAGACTTATCGTCACATGGCCACATGCACATGATGCTCAACCAATAATTTATATTAGAGAAACTGGTTAACCTGTGAAAGATCCCCAGTCTAAAGTGGGTTAACACCATCCTGTTATACCCGCCTACTGTAGTTTTTAGATATGATTGAATACAGTAGGTGGTTAGCAGCATGTGGTTCTCCCGCACTGTAGTCTTTAGTATTTCAGTATAAAAATCTATTAGTCTTAAGAAGCGTGGTACAATTTTTTTTCCATTGATTCTAGAGACATTAGTTAAAGTGCTAGGGTCTTCAAAATATTCCTTGGAGTCCAATGTCTTTCGTAACAATTTTAATATAGTTTAGCCATGGGATTCTTGTGGCCCAGTGTAATTTTAAACTATCCTTTAGGATATCCCAATTAGGACCAGTTTTGGTGCTAGACCACTTCTTGTGCCAAAGTAAAATGGGTTGTGTTTTTATAAGATAAGATATATATACGGCATTCTCAATTCAGTATGGCATATGTAGGTTGATATGCCACTTTGGACTGGCAATAGATATCTGAAGAAAGCATTCTGGACTAACTTTAGAGGCTGAGAGTCTTCATATCCCCATACACCAGCACCATACATGGCCGTGGAGACGCATTTTGCCTTGTAATATATTTATTGGCTCTACAACCAGTTGTCTCCCCAGTTTTCTCATGAAATTGGCCAGGGCAGCACTAGCTTTCATAAATAGTAGTTTTCTTGCTTGCACAGCCTGGAACCAACTACCCTTATAAAGTCATAAAGAACGCTGAGGTAAGAAAATCCTTTGGTAAATTCTATCTATTATTGTCAATATAAATATCCTGCCATTTTGAGCTATCGTACCCACATTTCATTATATACGTTTTGGAGGTGTTCACCCTGAGACCCAGATTTTCATGAATATTGAAAAGCAAGTGACAGACATGTGTGGACATCAAAACTGCATCATCCGCATACAATAGGGAAGGTATTGAATGTCTATCAATCTGTGGAAGGTCCTGGTACTGATTCACCAGCACGTGGCCTAATTTATTTGCATACAAGGTAAAGAGAAAGGGAGCCAGGACACATCCTTGCCTAACTATCTTTCTGATTTTAAAAATGGCTGCATACTCATCAGTGATTCCATATTTTACCATTGCTTTTGCATCATAGAGCTGCCTCAGAAACAGTATGACAATGACATCCATGTCCATATCTTTTAGAATTTTCCAACGTTTCTCATGAAACGGCTCAAAGCCCATCTGTTTCCGTAATCTTTAACCCTCCCCTGCTGAATTTTGTCCTCCCCCCTCTCCGACGCCGAACCCACAGAAGTAGGGATCTTCAGCGCTGGGATACCTTAGGGTGACTACGCGCTCTATAAAAAATTTTAATAATAATAATGATGCACTATTCTGCTGACTACGAGCAGTTTAATCGGTCTTCTTGACCTTTGTCCGCTGATTGCAAGCAGTGACAATAATTTTTTTAATTCCCCTCACTTCTTCCCTGCTGATTACTAGCAGTCTCACTTACCTCCCAGCCTGCCTGAAGCCAGTCATCCGCCGTGGGCTGTCCGCTTAACGGTGCTCCCTGGTGGCGGCGGGCGCCATCTTGGGTTGGGTTGGTCGGCGTGCTCCACCTCCGCCACACCCCCCTCGTCACCATCCTATTTAAACATCCACTATGCGTCAGGAGTTGCGCCTGAGTTAAGCCCGTCTGCGCCCGTCCGCGGCTGGACGGGCCCAGGGGCCTGGAACGCTGCTGCAATTTCCTACACTCCTTCCGCTCTTAAGAGCCTACAATTCTATCCCAGTTCCCTCCCGCCCGCTGTTATAGCTCGCATTTCTTCACTGGGAATCACGGGGAACTCTCCTTCCCACTTGGGTTCGGACGCGCCACATACTCTACCTGCCCCTATTGAATCTTATATCCGAGTATTATATCTTAACACCCGTTCTCTTGTAAGACATCAAACCGACATCTTCCTTCTACTCTTGGCTGAGAGTCCAGATGTTCTCCTACTATCAGATCTATACCACATACATTTAAAGGGGACCCAAGGGCAATTTAATGACCTGCTCTGAATACACGCCCTATAGACATATAACACAAAGAAGTATCAGAGGGTCAGGAGATTTACAGATAAATATTGAGGACAGTTAAAGTGAGATGCTGCCTGTAGCCATATAACTGGAAAATTAATTAAAGGGGCCAGGTCAGGTTAGTGTCTGGTCTCTGGCACCCATCAGTCACCACTCGGAACCGCCCTTCATCATTTGGGGCTCCGAGGACCAACACTGCACCCGATCTTGTTCTCTAGCAGAAAAAACTTGATCTTCCTGTTAGTCGGTGCAAAATAGTTAAGAGTTGGAAATCTATGTGTTGGTGAAGTGACTGACGGGGTAAAAAAGTGTGTGCAGTGCAAGAAGCCAAAAATATAGAAAAAGTGAATAAAATTGGTTTGAGGAGCAATGGAAAATTTAATAGGGTATAGCTTCCAACACCAATATTAAAAATAGCCAAGACAGGGAAAACTTATAAACTGTCTAGTGGTGGAACGTGGTCGACATGTTTCAGCAATTATTGGCCATTAGCCTTGCTTTCTTCAGGACCTAAACATACCGCTACTGCAAACAGAAAAAAACCCAATGTGTGAAAAAGTGTTTTAATATACAAGAAAAGAATGGAACCACTTTAGTATATAAGTGTCACCTGGACCTCCTAGGTGTGCTTGTTCCAAGTCTTCTCACACAATCAATGGTAGACTGAAATAGAAATACATGGCATGAGCATAACACCCACCACCTGTCCCAAATAAACCTTCTTTTACACCTTTTGCAATAATCCACAATGGTGAGGTCAGTATAAAAAGAAATATGACCAACCACACTGTCTGAACTAGTGTCTAGCGTTTATCATTGAAATTGAAACTTTTCAAGTTTCACAAACTACTTCTTACCTGGTTTGTGAGAAGTAGAGACCTCACCCCACCTGGCTGCGGCTCAGGACATTGGTGAAGCACCGCTCTGTAAAGGTGAAATAAATCCAAACCCTTGAATCACTCACCGAAAGTGCCAACACAAGGTCTGTTATTGCCAAAGAACACTGTCCTCAGTGTGTGAATAAGGCATGAAAAAATACTAGCATGGCAAACGGGGCGGTATATATGTTATATCCGCTCCAAGTAATGTATTCGTGATTCTAAAACAGCTGTTGTCAATGCGCTGTATAGAAAGTGTGCCTACTGGTATGTAAATACCGTTCTAATGGTCGGAAAAACAAACCGCCGGTACCTCCCCAGACGGCACAGATGCCGCATTGGAGTACCGACGGATAGGTGAGTTCTCTCCTTCCTCGGGTTCCCTCTTCCAAAGCCATGCGGCTACAGCACGTAACTCTCCTGAAATTGCACACCACTTAGTTCTGCGTGCGAATGGGATTATATTATACTGCTACTGCTGTTAGTTTTTTGTTTGGGCGCATTAACTTCAACAAAAACAGGCTTTAATTTGGGGCAGTTCAGAGCATCTAGAACGGTTTTCACATCTTACGTAGGCATATGCTCTTTGAAATCAAGTAACAACAATCCCCGACCATTAGAACGGTATTTACATACCAGTAGGCACACTTTCTATACAGCGCAGTGACAACAGCTGTTTTAGAATCACAAATTCATTACTTGGAGCGGATATAACATATATACCGCCCCGCTCGCCATGCTAGTATTTTTTCATGCCTTATTCACACACTGAGGACAGTGTTCTTTGGCAATAACAGAACTTGTGTTGGCACTTTCGGTGAGTGATTCAAGGGTTTGGATTTATTTCACCTTTACAGAGCGGTGCTTCACCAATGTCCTGAGCCGCAGCCAGGTGGGGTGAGGTCTCTACTTCTCACAAACCAGGTAAGAAGTAGTTTGTGAAACTTGAAAAGTTTCAATTTCAATGATAAACGCTAGACACTAGTACAGACAGTGTGGTTGGTCATATTTCTTTTTATACTGACCTCACCATTGTGGATTATTGCAAAAGGTGTAAAAGAAGGTTTATTAGGGACAGGTGGTGGGTGTTATGCTCATGCCATGTATTTCTATTTCAGTCTACCATTGATTGTGTGAGAAGACTTGGAACAAGCACACCTAGGAGGTCCAGGTGACACTTATATACTAAAGTGGTTCCATTCTTTTCTTGTATATTAAAACACTTTTTCACACATTGGGTTTTTTTCTGTTTGCAGTAGCGGTATGTTTAGGTCCTGAAGAAAGCAAGGCTAATGGCCAATAATTACTGAAACATGTCGACCACGTTCCACCACTAGACAGTTTATAAGTTTTCCCTGTCTTGGCTATTTTTAATATTGGTGTTGGGAGCTATACCCTATTAAATTTTCCATTGCTCCTCAAACCAATTTTATTCACTTTTTCTATATTTTTGGCTTCTTGCACTGCACACACTTTTTTACCCCGTCAGTCACTTCACCAACACATAGATTTCCAACTCTTAACTATTTTGCACCGACTAACAGGAAGATCAAGTTTTTTCTGCTAGAGAGCAAGATCGGGTGCAGTGTTGGTCCTCGGAGCCCCAAATGATGAAGGGCGGTTCCGAGTGGTGACTGATGGGTGCCAGAGACCAGACACTAACCTGACCTGGCCCCTTTAATTAATTTTCCAGTTATATGGCTACAGGCAGCATCTCACTTTAACTGTCCTCAATATTTATCTGTAAATCTCCTGACCCTCTGATACTCCTACTATCAGAGACATGGCTTACCGACGACTCCCTTCCTGATATCTTGGCGGCATTACCCCCTGATTATTATCTGGTGAATGCCAATCGCCCTGGGGGCCGCCCCGGCGGCGGGGTGGCTTAAAAACCATCTCTACCACCTCTTTGATCCTCCCAGAAGTGGATAACCTGGTCCTCAGCCTGGGAACTGAGGTGGGTGCAGTCACTGTCATAATTCTCTACCGCCCCCCTCTCCCTATGCCCTCCTTCCCTTCATCCTTCACTGAGCAGCTTGCTAATCTCATCACCTCCACTCCTCGCGTCGCCATTTTCGGCGACTTCAATTACTGGTTCCAGCAGAAGGATGCCGGGCCGCACGCCACGGAGTTATTTGAGACCCTTTCGAGCATAAATTTCACACAACTTCTTAAGTCCCCCACCCATAGTGGTGGCCATATTCTCGACCACATCTGGATTCATGGGGTGAAGTCATCCTGCCCGCGGATTACTCCTTGCGTCTGGTCCGACCACTCCTTGATCGAGACCACAATCTCAGCTGATGGGAACATCAGGGCCCCCCTTCTTGAGGGTGGTGTCGCCCGCAAGTGGAGGGCTGTTGACTCCTCTAAATTTCTTTCCCATCTATCTCAGTCTTGTCCCACCCTCCCCAACGACATCTGCACCGATGAGCTAGATGGTAACCTCTCTCAATGGCTTATGTCAGCGAGCGATATATTTGCTCCACTTATCAAGTTTCCCCGCTCTCGGCATAACTCCCTTAAATGGTTTGATCTCCAACTAAAAACCCAACACCTGGAGCTACGCCAATTAGAACGTAAGTGGAGAAGAACTTACTGCCCCATGAGCAGAGATATATATGTGGCTGCTCGCAATAAATACAAAAAAGCCATCGCCACGGCCAAAACAGCTTATGTCTCGAATAGAATTTTATCTGCCTCTTGTAAATCAAAGGAGATCTTTAGAGTCCTCGACGAATTTTCTTCTGACTCCAGGACGCTCCCGACCCAGGCTCCCACACAGGAGTCATGCAATGCCCTCAGCACGTTTTTTTTAGAGAAAATTGTTATGATTAAGGACACCATTCCGGTCACCTCTCCTGGCGTTCACCTCGCCTGCCCCCCTTCCAATGCACTCTCTCTCACATTTCTTCCCCCTCTCGATCCAAAATCTCTGGCCACTTTGGCCGCTCGGGTCAAATCCGGCTCTCCGGACGACTGCTGTCCCCCATCCATACTACGAGACATCTGCCTGTCCCTTCCTGATAGTGTCCTTCCTTTGCTGAATTCCTCTCTCTCTTCTGGCTCGGTGCCTAGTTCTTTTAAGGCAGCCGTGCTGGTGCCTCTACTGAAGAAACCTGGAGCCGACCCCGCAGCTTTGGCGAACTATCGGCTCATCTCCCTTCTGCCCTACTTTGCTAAAATCCTGGAAGCCCACGTCACCGCCTGTCTCTCTCAGTTCATCGAGAGCTCCAACTCCCTCTCGATCCAAAATCTCTGGCCACTTTGGCCGCTCGGGTCAAATCCGGCTCTCTGGACGACTGCTGTCCCCCATCCATACTACGAGACATCTGCCTGTCCCTTCCTGATAGTGTCCTTCCTTTGCTGAATTCCTCTCTCTCTTCTGGCTCGGTGCCTAGTTCTTTTAAGGCAGCCGTGCTGGTGCCTCTACTGAAGAAACCTGGAGCCGACCCCGCAGCTTTGGCGAACTATCGGCCCATCTCCCTTCTGCCCTACTTTGCTAAAATCCTGGAAGCCCACGTCACCGCCTGTCTCTCTCAGTTCATCGAGAGCTCCAACTTCCTCGAAGCTAACCAGGCTGGTTTCAGACCTGGCCACTCCATGGAGGTAGTGATCTTGGCTGTGCTGGATGCCCTCAGAGTCGGCGTTGACAGAGGCACCCCCAGGCCCTGGTTCTTTTAGATCTGTCGGCCGCCTTTGACACGGTGGACCATAACATCCTTCTCCACCGTGTCGAGCAGGCCGGCATCCAGGGCCTGGCACTGGCTTGGGTTAAATCCTTTCTGACCGGGAGGTCTCAGACAGTCAGCCTGGGTACTTTCAGGGCACCTAGGGAGCATTTACTCTGCGGGGTCCCCCAGGGCTCCTCCTTATCCCCTCTTCTCTTCAATCTGTATCTTCAACCTCTTCTTCTCTCTCTGAGGCAGTGGGACGTCACCGTTTTCAATTACGCTGACGACCTGCAACTCATCTTCCCCCTTGACTCTTCCTCTGCTATCTCTAATTTCCAGGCGGCTATGGTTCACATTCTCCAGTGGATGAGCCAGAACCAACTTAAATTAAATCCCGGGAAGACGGAGCTTCTTCTTCCTGGCAAGAGTTCCATCCACTGGGGTCCGCATTTCTGGCCGTCAGAGCTTGGCCCCTCCCCCATCCCCGTGGCCTCGGGGTCATTATTGACTCCGAATGATCCCTTAAGCCCCAAATAGGGATGGTGGTCTCTTCCTGCATGTATCAGCTGCGCAGGATTAGAAAGGTGGCCTATCTCTTGACTCCCGAAGCCCTGATTCAAGTCATCATGGCTCTTGTTCTCTCCCGCTTGGACTTCTCGAATTCCCTTTATCATGGTCTGCCTAAGGTCCTTCTTTCTAGACTACAGATCGTCCAGAACCAAGCGGCGAGACTGGCCTTCGGGATTCCCAAATGGCAGTCCGCTAAACCTCTTCTCATCAAACTACATTGGCTTCCTATTGCTTCGAGGGCAGCCTTTAAGATCGGCTGCCTCACTTTCAAATCCCTAACCGGCCCTTGCCCTGCTTTTCTGAAATCCCTTATTAGCCCATACTGCCCCTCACGTAACCTCAGATCTTCTCACCTCCGTCTCCTGGTTGTCCCCCCTTCTAAACTCTGCAGAATTGGCGGCCGGAGATTTGCTCTCTTGGCCCCCAAATTCTGGAACTCTCTCCCTTCTTCACTTAAATTCTCCAACTCGCTCACTCAATTTCGTAAATCCCTAAAAACTTGGCTGTTCCCACAATCTGGCTAACTCTTTTGGCCTCCTCCAGTATTCGATCAGCGCCAGGAAACCCATGGTGACAGAGCGCTCTATAAGCATCCCTTAACATAACATAACATAACATAACATAACATAACATATGATGCAATTGAAAGCTGCAGTAAGGTCTACAAAGGTCAAATATAACCTACCCTGTTTGGCCAATGTACACTCTCCCATGAGGATGTTTAGTTTAAAACCCTGCTCGACCGTGCCTAGGCCCTGTCTGAAGCCATATTATAGTCCTGTTATGATGCCTTTATCTTCAGTCTTGTAGTCTGTTCTGTATAATACGTCCACTCACCTTAACCAAATAGTCTAACAGGGATATGGGTCAATAACATGCAGGGTTGTGACAATCTCCTTTTTTTTTAATTGGGACCAATGATGATTCTGACCATGTTGTTTCCTGAAGGCATAGTATGTAATATTTCCCTACAAACTCTAAGCATTGGGTATTGTTAAGCTTTGATCGAGGTCATGCCGCGTTCCAAAACAGAATGAGGCAGAGATCCCTACTACCAATATCAGTAATATTCAGACCATTTACCATGTCAGGTGACTCTGCAAATTGGTGAGATGACTCTATGGTTAAGAACTTATCTGGGGCCTCCACAGTGTCAATGACGCAGAGCATGAAGCCAACCTCATTGTGATAACAGGTTGGAATACATGAGTAAGAAGACCTATTAGGTCCACCCATATGTCTGTTAAATCCCCTGCCTCACTAGTCCAAGCTACTAATCAGGGTGCCATTCTGGTCTATATAAGCACCCATTAACAGCGTGCTAGTCGTCAGTCTTCATGACGGGGATTCTCCCTGGGCAACAGGAGCAATAATGTTCTCCTTGGGTACGTGCAGTCAGTCTGGATCATTAGGATCGCTCAAGGTGGCATAAGGGTTGGGCATTGTGTAGATTCCCTCAACACAAAAGGGGGCTCCTGCCGGGATTACTTTGTAGTTACTGATTATGCTCTCAAGTTGAGGTCTATAAAAGAACCCCAACAGTAATGCTTTCATGACTGATTCATATGATAAAGTCTGAGATGCCTGTCGTAAGATGTTGTGTGCTAAGTCAGGGAGTCAGAATATAATTATAACTCAATCACCCTCAAATATCTTCCTTGAACGTCCTAACCACGCTACTCTCCCAGCCATCAAGATATGTCTATGATCAGCCATTTTGAAACTAGTATATCTGCACAACCGCACTGTCTTTTATAAAGCCTTGAATGCAGAATTTGTAATTATGATTCTGAATGAATGTAACAAATTTCTAAATGCTGTATGAATGTCGGTACCTTGATAATGTTTTGCATTGTATTGGTTTTAACTTAAAATGCACAATCATTTTATGAGTAAAACCACAAATATATCTGTTATTGACTGAAATTTGAAAACATTGCCATCTGTCCCTTTTTCACCAGTACTGATATCTTGTGCATCCATCGGCCTCACAGGACCCCACTTTTCTCCTTCGGCTAGTTTCTGTAGCCTCAGGGGGTAATAACTGTAGAGGGTCCAAACCACAATTGAAATGAAAGCTTTCAGTTGATTATGGACAAACATTGGACCTCCTTTAAAGAGTAGTAAACATCCGACTTTTCCATCACTGTCTTTAGCTTTAAAATTGTCAAGTGGGCATTAATATATCTAGAGGCCAGGTCAGTGACACAGCTATATTTATAAAAACCCTAAAGTATAAATGCATTCCCTCCTTAAGTAAGTAGCAAAGGCACTTGAAATTCCTTATTATCATCCTATGCAAGACTGAGTTGTAAAGGAGTGGAAATTATTTCGGCAGAGGTTAATGGTGAACAAATTACCTCTAATTCACTTTTGAAGGAGGAATTAAAAAACATAAATCAGTTAAATTAGTCATCAGCATTTTTGTTATTGGAATGAATGTGTGAGGTATTTTTTACATAGGTGCATAGTAAAAAGTAAATAATATAATACATGTATACACACCCACACACACACAGATAAATATATCAGTCGAGCTTCTGACATAAAAATTAGCAACTGGGCACAGACTCCAACATCATATGTGCTGTTAATTATCAGCACAACATGTTGAAACGATTCAATGCGTTTCGGCCACACCCGGCCTTGTTCACGTATTATGACCATTTTGAGGCGTCTTTTATTTTATTTTTACCTCATATCCATGTGACGGTGTTCAAACCAAAAAACCACTGAAAGCAGGCTCTGCATGAGATCTTAGGTTGTGGAAAACATACTACAGTTATTCATAAAAGTATATGTGTAAGATGAGTTTGTTTATCGAATATATCTATATGGGAGCATGTATATCTCCTATAATTATCTAATTTTGTAGTACATACATAAATAACAATAGAAATGAATTATGAAGTGCATTGTTTAGGAAGTCATCAAATGGCACATATAAAGCAATGTAAAGATTCAGTCCATAAACTGTTGAAAAATTGAACAAATTGAAAACCCTTAATTGTCAACCGCCTCAAGGGAAAGTATCATAGTAATCTATACTAACTTTTGGTGTCAATATCAAAATATTAAATAGTTATTCACAATCAAGTCCGAACTTAAAAATTCCACAAAATAGCCAAAGAAAAAGTGTACCACTTGCTTCCAACTATATAAAGTGCCTTATGTGTAAAGTGCAGTGCATGATTGAAGTGCAATATTAGGTAGCAGCATACATTTCTTACTCTCTATCTTTCACTTAATAATTATTCATCACAACCCTTAGTTGTCTCTAACCAGTCACCACAAAAAATTATGTAACTCCTCCCCAAGGCTTAACCCATTGGGCGTTCTGGTATCTAAGTTCAAAATATATCGGCTTTCAAGATGTCTGAGGTGTGATTCCCTAATCCCGGTTACCTCCCCATCGTAGCCTAGATATCGAATCAATGAACAAATATTTGAGACAACTGAGATTGATGTTGTGAGCTTGTTTAAAGTGATGGGCTATAGGGTACGTTGGATGGGAGTTAACTATGGCTCCTAGATGTTGCAAGATTTGAACATATACTTGCAGTTTGGTACTACCGGCATATTTGAGTTTGCAACTACATTCTAAGAAAACTGCATAGTCAGTTTTACATGTGAAAAATTCCTTTAATTTTAACTTTGTCACGGAAGGCCGTGGTGTACTGAGACACATTCACACCATAGCAGCATCCTTGTTTTTCTGAAAGCCAATTGGGCATATTTTTGATTGTAGACTGTGGGTGCTATTTTTGTCGAGTATATGCTACATAGGCTGTTGGTTGCACCTATTCACAATTATAGCATAATCAGACAATTAAGGCATCACAACAGTTCCCCTGTGACAGTATCTGACAGCTATGAGGTCCTAGAAACACAATTATGAAGATATCTGTGGTTTCTACCTGTGTGATTTAACAGAAGGTATCATACAAGTGTCAACAACACCAGGTTGGATCAGATTAGTCAATGACATTTTTATTTGCATGTATACATTTCCAAACTGCTCTTTTCACCTCCTCATTTCTCAGGCTGTATATGAGGGGGTTCAACATTGGATTTACCAGTGTATAAAACACAGACACCACCTTACTTTGCGTGACGGAGTCACTGGAAGGAAGTTGAAGGTAGATGAACAGGGTAGTTCCGTAAAACAGACAGATAACAGCCAGGTGAGAGCCGCAAGTAGAGAAGACTTTGGGTCTGCACGCAGTGGTGTGGATCTTCAAAATGGCTGCGATGATATAGATATATGATGCTACTGTGATTATAAAACAGGGGAGGCCAAAGGAAAACACCACTAAAAAAATCACTGTCCTTCGTACAAAAGTGTCAGAGCAGGAAAGATTCATCAGTGGCATCAGATCACAGTAGAAGTGGTCGATGATGTTAGGTCCACAGAAGGAGGTGTGGAAGATGCACCCAATGTATACTGCCGCAGTCATGCAGGCTCCCAAGTAGACGGTGGTCACCAGCAGGATACACGTGTTGCTGTTGATGATAAGTGGATACAGTAGAGGGTGGCAGATAGCAGCATAGCGGTCGTAAGCCATGGCTGCCAGCATGTAGCCCTCTATGGTAACAAACCATGTAAAGAAATAACTCTGGGCTGCACAACCAATGAAAGAGATCACCTTCTTACTGGAGAAGAAATCGGCTAGCATTTTAGGGGCAATGACAGAGGAGTAACAGCAATCAGACAAAGACAAATTACTTAGAAAAAAGTACATGGGGGTGTGGAGACGCGGTTCAATGGTGATTAAGGCTATGATGCTAATGTTGCCAAATAGTGATAAGATGTAGAACAGAAGGAACAGAACGAAGAGTGGACCCAGAAGTTTTGGGTTATCAGTGAGTCCCAGGAGGATGAATTCTGTCACTGAGGTCTGATTTCCAACATCCATTCTATCCTAAGATTGTATCTGTTCAGGCAAAATGTAATACATTAAAGTTCAGACAAATAATAGTTTCTAGCATACATTATAGTTATTAATGAAATCAAAAACGATAGTATAGTAAAGAGGAATCAACGACCATTCTCAAAAGTGGCCACGCCTACCAATGGATTAACACAGGCCTTACCCTGCCCTATCCCATAATAGGCTCCTTCACTGAGCACACAGTCAAATAGATCAGGCCACAAGTACTGACACCATTACAGCAGAGCATGCATCGCCACAACCACACCCCTCACATATTTAAGAAACACTCAGTGGTTAATTCACATTCCAAAGCAGATATAATGTCAGGAATTGAACCCCGACCCAACCATTTCTGGGCAATCCCTACCCTGGCATTTTTATTAAAGTCAAACCCTGACAGTCATTACATTTCCTTTTTGTGACTTTCTTGTGACAGAGTTCAGATGACAGGTTGCAAATACATTTTTTGGGGGAGTTGAATCAGTGACTATCTATATTAATACTGACTGGCTCCTTCATCCAACATTCCGGGGTAGGAGTACCTGAAGAGAGACCTGCTATTTCCCATAATCCATCTGATGTAGTGAATCTACTGAAAAGGTCATTGCGCTGTTGTTGCATCGATAGTCTGTGACTACATTACAAGGTAATAGCTACTCAATCAAGTCTTTTGGAGTTTATCCATGAAGTGTACTTTGTAATACATTTTGTATTAGTACAGTAATACTACTCTGGTACTACAAAGTGCTGTTCTTAAGCTACCTGCCTCTACCTAGCCCATCTTTACTAAGAAGAGAAATCTATTCTCATTGAAGAGACCCACACATATGTAAGCATATAGGGCCCGATTCACAGAATGAATTTAAGACTCAATCCTAAACTTACTACTATTTTGGTATTCACAGAATGCTCTTACTACTTTTGGTATTCACAGAATGAACTTACTACTTTTGGTATTCACAGAAGTTAGGATTTTATCTTACGTCTGTCTTAAGTCTGTCTTAAGTTTGTCTTAAGACAAACTTAAGACAAAATCCTAACTTCTGTGAATACCAAAAGTAGTAAGTTCATTCTGTGAATGCCAAAAGTAGTAAGTGCATTCTGTGAATACCAAAATAGTAGTAAATTTAGGATTGAGTCTTAAGTTCATTCTGTGAATCGGGTCCATAATTTGGAAGTAAATGTGGAAGAAACCTAAAGGGGTGACTGGAACATGGAGACTACTTACTGCTAAATGTAAAGAGCACATGGTGGTAAAAGAGGGGCATAACAGGGGGTAAGTAAGGGTTTAGGGAGGGATGTGCAAATAGAAAAATCCTTTTAGAAATTGAGTTGTTGGTTGACTGGCGTGTACACCTTAGTCAAACAGCCAACCTATTCCTAGTCAAGGTCAGTGTCAGGTAAACCCTAAATTAAACATAGCTCATCCTCTGGTACAGAGCAGTCACACTTAATAAAGAGGCAGTGTGTAATGTATTTGTGCAACAATTCAAACAGTTAACAGTAAAAACCTTTTACAAAAAGATTTCACATCAGGTTAGGAAAATTATGCAACATCTAATAAATACAACAAGACCAAAACAAGAAAACTCCAATCAGTAGAACTGGAGTTCTGTCTTTTTAAAGAATAAACTGTAATATAGCGCCCAAAAGCCTAAAGTGCCAAATTTGGCCATCTGGTCACTCTGGATGGTTTAAAGTCAAAAGTTCAAGACAACTCTGATGGAGCCTGTGTGGGATAGAGTCCGAGATTAGTCCGGATTAAGTTTTACCAACTCAGGAATTGTGCCAAGAGTCCCATTCTCAGGGAAGAAGTTCAACAGTAGCAAAGAGAGCATGGTTGATGATGGTTAGTGGTGGGCAAGGAGCAGGCCAGGTGACGCAGCTGGACAGGCCTGGTGGTGCGCCTGAGGCCGGGCGACGTTGCTGTGGGCTTTTCCATACTTGCCCTGCTGAAGTTGGCCTGCGCCTGATCTTTCTTCTGTACTGCCCCAACACTCCTGCTTCCATCCTCCGCCACTGGACAGGAGATCACAGGGATCTGAGGTTTATTTTGGGACTAACGGCCTGGCGGAGCGGTAATCCTCAACGCTTTGATTTGGCACAATAATATCTCTTGATAGTGTGCATATGTGGTGAAAGTCACCAGCTTGTGGTGGCTGGGCCTTTGGCATTGCAGGCCCTACTAAACAGTGGTTACTCGTGCACAGTGCTTGATTGGCAGGTGATCTATTGCTGGCTTGTGCAGACACATCCTACATGCAATCCAGGAGTGGTGCTGTTTCGTCTGAGGGTGCACACATGAAGGTCTTATACCACTGTTGAGACGAAGAGATCGGTGCTGTGGGCCCCACTGGAATGCTGGTGCCGATCATTGAGACTGTTCATTAGGAGCTGTGATTTGGGCGCTACTACCTAGTTTAGCCCCACTGTATGGTCTGCTGTCTCCCAGTTGTCTTGCCTATATTCTTCTATGGGAAAACAGATAAATCCCAGCCTCGCCTCACATTTGAGGCACGAAAAACCAGCAAGACGCAGCAAAAAGTGGCCTCTGATTCAGAGGCAGAAGTCCAGGGTGATGGCCCATCCACGTAATGGCGCTGTTGGTCATGCAGAAAAGCCTACAATCGATAGAGGGGAATATCTCTGCCATGAACCACAGATTAGACCATATGTCTGCACAACTAGAGAAGCAGAACACGAGAATGGGGGAGATCGAACAAAGGGTCTCCACCATGGAGAATGGTCTCAGTGAGGGCGCAGGTAAGGCACTCAATATGGAGAAAGGTCTGGCGCTATTACAAGTGAGGACTTAGAGGCCTGGTCTCTCCGAAACCATATTATATTTATGGGCCTGCCGGAGTCTACATATACCGGTAGGATGGAGACCTTTATCGAGACTCTGATCAAAGATATTTTTGGCCCTGAGAACTTGTCCACCATGTTTATAGTCGAGCGGGCCCATCGCTCCCTGGCAGCGAGAACAGTACCAGATGCACCACCTCACCATATAAATGCTCGGCTATTAAATTACAGGGACCATGATGCCATTCTGAGGCTGGCCAGAGAAAAGGGTGCCATCGACTACCTGGGGAATTCGCTGTCCTTCTTCCCTGACTTTACGTCGCAGTCCAGACAGCAGGACGGGAGTTTGGTGCCGTGAAGAAATTTCTGCAATCGGAGGGCGTCCCCTATGCAATGTAATATCCCGCTTGCTTACAGGTTGGCCTGGAGGGGGACTTTAAAATTTTCACCAGCCCAGTAACTGACTGTGTGGTGACATACTGTATCTTTGTTTGCTATCCTACATGTGGTATGTGTCTTGAGTTCACGTATCAAAGGTTCACTGTTCTTTAAAGTAGATCTGTTGCAGTGGTGCTAGTTATTGTATGATAGACGTATTTGATGCAATATGTTTCCATATATGTATCTTCTATCCTAGCACAGGCACTAGACCTGATCAGCCACCTCCTATATCGTAGGAGGCTAGTAGCACTCTGACGCCCCTCATATGGGAGCTCCCCACACGATGCAAGCTTTTTGTTGTCTTTGTTGGGGCTTGTTTATTCAGGGTAGGGATGGCTTTGGCGTGTTGGGTATCCCGAAATGGGTGGGGGGTTGGAGGGGCAGTGGGGAAGATATGGGTGGCACTTTTTTCTAGCACTGTGTATGAACCCTGGCAACACATTACTGGAGTTAAATCTCACAATTTTATGCCTCTGTTGTTGAATGCAATATATGGGTGATAATATAAGGTTTCTCACCTGGAAGGTGCGTGGCTTAAACAGTCCCATGAAAATCTGCTCTGTATTGACGTATCTGGACAGGTTGGATGTCCAGGTAGCCTTTTTGTAGGAAATTCACCTCACAAAGCTCTCTGAGTCAAATGTGGGTAGGCGATGGGCTTGGGTGAAGGTGGTTTCTTCCTATTCCTCCTACTCTAGGGGTGGTGATGTTTCTTGTTAAGAAGAGGGTTCCTTTTACGGAACTAAGCTCAGAGACAGATGAGCATGGCCGGTTGGTCCTTGTGCATGGCAAGTTTGGTGGTGTGGGTGTCCTGATGGTTAATGTCTATGGCCCAAATGTTGATCACATCCCTTATTTGCTGACGTGTGGTGCCGTATCTCTGGGTTCCCTCCTGCTGAAATATTATGGGGGGCAATTTTAACACCTGTCTAGATGTGAATATATCAAAACAAGAAGAGAGGCAGGGAGAGTAGTGGGACACTCTTACACCCCAGTATGAATCAATAAACAAGATAAGAGTGTTCCAAGGTAGTAACGAACCACCGTTTTGGAGCAAATAAACGACTTCACTTAAGGCGTTAAGGAAAGCCCTCACTCACCACCTAGTGATGACATGCTTCATCATCGGGCCCCACAAAAGAGACCTAGCGTCTCTTTTGTGTGCTTCAACGCCAGATCTACTGCGGAGCGGGTTGGTGGGTTAAGGCAGTGTTGTGCAAAGAAAATTAAGTGAGTGGTGAGAGGTTAAAAAGAGTCAGTAGTGTATCAAAATTAACTTTATTATGATGATCACTAAGGACTTAGAGATAAAAATTATGTGTAGGAAATTCGTCCACATTTATTTAAGTGGTAGTTTCCTAAAGTCAGTCGACATGTTTCAGCCACGAAACGATATGAATTTACCTGGCATTCATCAGGACTCAGTGTGAAATAAAACCCTGGCGGTATGGACTCTCTAAGGCCCACCCTTACCTAGGGGCGTGAAAGTGAAAAATACAGAGTGAAAAAAGTGCAAAAAATTATTAGGAAGGAAAATTGTCTTCCTAATTACTCCTGGTTTAGGAGGCTTCCTAGCTTTTGGTTTCTGCACTTTTAAGGTGTAAAGGATTCACACCATGGGTCACAGGAGGGGGGTGGGAGCGTAATTGGCACACCGCCCTCGACGCTCGGCACCCGTTGTATACCTGCAGCGAACCTCCACTGGACCCCGAAGACCTCGGGACATTAACCATCAGGACACCCACACCACCAAACTTGCCATGCACAAGGACCAACCGGCCATGCTCATCTGTCTCTGAGCTTAGTTCCGTAAAAGGAACCCTCTTCTTAACAAGAAACATCACCACCCCTAGAGTAGGAGGAATAGGAAGAAACCACCTTCACCCAACTCTTGTCTTGTTTATTGATTAGATGTGAATATAGACAGATTGGGGAGTAGGACCGCACGGCACAGGCAGCCGACAGACGCTCTCCTGGGGCTGCTGGAGGCTGGGAATCTGCATGATATTTGGGGTTTTCGACACCCTGAGGCAAGAGAAAGTACGTTTATCTCCACAGTGCTTGGCAGGTGGTCCCTCTTGGACAAGACGCTGTCTGATCACTCCCCTGTAAAGCTTGAGATGAGTGTTCCCAATTGTGAGATGCTCCCGTTCACGTGGCGACTGAAACAGGCGTCTCTGACAGACCCAGTCTTTAGATACACGGAAGGCGAGGAAATTCGTAATTACTTCAAAGAAAATGATGGCACTGTGGATAGTGCGGGGTCCTTTGGGAAGCATTTAAGGTCACAATACGGGGGTTTTGTATTGGTGCGCAAGATGGTGTTCTTAAAGATTTGCGTCACAGAGTCAGTAAGCTTGCGGCAGACATATCCACACTGGAACATGAATATGCATTGAATCCTGTCCAGGAAAAGCTCTCCGCGATACGCGACCTTATGTCAGAGCACAATGAAACCGTGGACCAAGAGATGGTGCACTGCTTGATATTATAGGGAGCTGGCAGTCCCAGCCGCTTGCCGGCACAAAAATTGGCAGCACCCTGCAGCCAGGCGTATATCACTGAACTTCTGTACAGGGAGGGGGTGGCACACTTCAGTACTCCAGAGATCAGCAGGGTGGTGCTAGATTTCTACTCTGACCTCTATGGTGACCAAGCTCGGATACCGACAGCTGACATAAGCAGAGTAATGATATTCTTGCGGTACATCTTAATGTGAGTCCTACAATTAGCATAGATATTTATAATGTATATGCTAGGGGCATGGTCGGGCGTAAATGCTCAAATGTTTTATTGATTTTTGAGGAACTACTTGATAAACATTCTCAGGACCCAATGGTTGTGGTTGCTGGAGATTTTAACACAACCTTCAAACCACTGGGTCCTGGTGAATTTGATTTTGCAGGTGACGAGGATGAAAGGTGGGCTTGATATGTCTGCCGCCTTTGACACGATGAACCATCAAATACTACTGAGGCGGCTGTTTGAGGCAGGAGTAAGAGGCACAGCGCTGCAATGGTTTCAATCCTTTCTGCAGGACAGGCAGCAGGCAGTATCCATGCCACCTTTCCTATCAGCCTTCTCCCTGGTAAGGCATGGGGTACCTCAGGGCTCAGCTATTAGCCCAATACTTTTTAACTTATACCTCAGACCTCTAATTTCACTTGTCAAAAGTTTTAATATCAGGATCATCAATTACACTGACAACACGCAGATGGTCCTCTCCATGGAAGGAGAGGACTCAACTTCTGTGGAGGTCCTACACAACTGTCTGCGTAATAAGTCTCGGTGGCTACAAGACAATTCCCTTCAGTTCAACGCAGGGAAAACGGAGGTGTTCTTCAGTGCCGGAACTAGGATTTCCCGACAGTTTCCAACTAACTTTTGGCCCCTGGAAATAGGGTCCAATGTACGGCCGGTGGAAGCAGTCCGCAATCTAGGGGTTATGCTGGATCATAGGCTCAGTATGGAGACGCATGTTCAAAAGACGTCTGCCTGTTGTTTTGCTATCCTTCGTTCCCTAAGGAAAGTTCTGCCCCTCCTACCCACCCATGCCCGCGCCCAAGTAGTTAGATGCACCATCCTTAGCATGCTGGACTATTGCAATGCCCTTCTGCTTGGGTCCCCTGAGTTCCTGCTGGACAGGCTCCAGAGGGTCCAATCAGCAGCTGCTAAGCTGGCTCTGGGGCTTCCAAGAAGATCTCATGGCCCGTCCGCCCTGGCAAAACTGCACTGGTTGCCCATAAGACAGAGGATACAATTCAAGGCCCTCTGCATAGTCTTTAGAGCTCTCCATGGAACTGGCCCTGCCCCCTTGCAATCGAAATTTGCCTGGTACACTCCAACACGACAGCTTCGCTCCTCTGAGGATAAATTGGTAGTCGTACCCAGATTCAGGAAAGTCCGAGCCGGAGGTAGATCCCTTGAGGTGGCAGCTGCCAGACTATGGAATACTCTCCCTGTTGAGGTTCGGCACCTCACTGAACTCCTCCCGTTCGGAAGAAGGATTAAAACCTGGTTATTCCCCTGTTAACCCACCTGTAACCTCACACTCCCTGTGAATTTTATTTCCGTCTCCTCTGATCTTATCAGCGCCAGGATGCCTGCAATGGTGACCGTTGCGCTTTACAAATTCTCAAAATAAATACATAATAAATCCTAGGTTGAACTTGCTTCTGGTGAACAAATGGACAGTTGCAGCCATACAATTAAAGGGGCTCTGCTTAGAGAAAGGGCTAAGGGCGGCAAATGGACGCACACCCTCAGACCACCATGGAGCTCATACCTTCAATAATGGCCGTTTTAACAGCAGAATAGATTATCTGTTTGCTAATCTAAAATTCTGGCATTTCTTAAAGGATATGATCATAGAGGAGCGCATGGAAAGTGACCATAACCCTCTATGCTTTACCTTTGAACACCAGGGCCAGTTTAATGCAAGTAATCATGAGAGAGAATAACCACTCTCGATTTGGTTTGCTCGATTGACATACGTAATTTGAAATAGGCAAAACTTGTCGAGAGCCCAGAAACGTTGATTGCTATTAATAAAGATATGATTGGCACCCTTGCTCCGAGACCAGCCGTTCCAGCACCTGTGGAGTCCGCCGACCGGGACACTCGACGTAATGCGACCTGAATGTCTCTGCTGATCCCCGTAGCCATGAGAATGCCAGGACGGACCGTAACTGCCTAAACAGCAGAGGGACAACATTACCATCCCTGACACCCTTTGGGTTTCTATTTAACCCTGTACTGGTCGGCGGCGCGCTTCCCCCTCATTGAGAATCCACTGAGGAGAGCATCCCCTGCTATTACAGGGTCTCCGTGCCTTCAACTCGCTCTAGGACCCCATCAGCCTCGCCCTGCCTGAGCACATTCCCGGGGGCAGACTCATTGAGAATCCACCGAGGAGAGCATCCCCTGCCATCACTGGGTCTTCGCGCTTCCAACTTGCTCTAGAACCCCTCCAGCCTCGCCCTGCCTGAACACATTCCCGGGGGCAGACTCTTTGCCCTGCCCATCAGAAACTTCCCGGTGAATTTCGACATATTCCCATCATAAGCTGATAATTACAGTGCCTCTTCAAGCTAGACGAAAACCCCCCCCCCCGTGATAAACCAGAAACCTTACCTGTTTGTGGTTCCCCTTCCGCCCTTCCACTGTGCCCTGATGAAGGTGTAGTCCCGGACGGGACCATACACCGAAACGCGCGTAGGCGCTTGTTCCTATCTAGGAACCCTCAGAACCTACCTGGACCTCGAACCATCGGTCCCAATGTTATTCACAACCATCATCGCTTGGTGCTGTTTGATCTGAGAATGAATGTTGTATGAATGTTGATGATATGTTAGAGCGGAATCTGAACCACTATTTATATTTATTTTTATAATTGTGTCTATTTATTACGGTGTAGGTTAACCCACGAAACATATTTATGTATCAGCAAAAAAAGGCAGTCTTTAAAATAAATCTACTCATGAAAAATAAATTTTGATACAAAACGAATAAATCTGTCTGTGTGGTGTAATTTGCCTGGGCTTAGGTGTCTCTATATTAATACACTTGGACCTCTCCTAGGCCTTTCTGTCCAAATCCATAGGGCAGGTACCCGTTCTGCTTTTGATGATTGGCACCCTAGCCAGTTTTGAGGCCGGATTGCAAAACAATCCTGGCTTCCGAAAGGAAATCACTGGAATACATAATTAATTTTTTTCAAGGTTACGTACTCACTTTGTGAAGCGAACGTCAAGAGCAAAAACTATTGCTCAGACACAGACCTAATGGTTCAATAAGGCTTGTAGAGCGGCACAGAATAGACTAGGGATGGAGCTTAAATCGAGGAATCCTGAGATAGTCTGCGAGGCATGAAATAATTATAGGAGGATTCAGGTTTTGGCTAAAAAAGAGTATGATGAGAATAGGTGGCAGGACCTAAGAGTGGCATGTACAAACAGAGATACTAAACAGTTTTGGAACCTCATGAAATGGGACAATGGGGGCTATCCGGAACGCCCACAGAACCATGTTGATAAACATCAGTGGGTGGATTTCTTTAAACCTCAGTATGCCAGTAAGGATGGTAATGTGATGGCACTTGAGGAACGTAGGTATACATGTTTTAGAGATGCACCCTTTCTACCGGCAGACACAGAGGGAGCGTTGGGAGCTGTAATGGAGGGTAGAGCTCCAGGCATTGATGGAATTCCTGCAGACTTATTTTTAAATGATAAACCTAACTGGGTCCAGTATATTACCATTCTGGCTAATGCCATTGCTCAAGGTGCACCAGTCACAATATCATGGAAAGGGGCTGAAATTGTACCCATTTTTTAAAAAGGGGACAAGTCCAGACCAGAAAATTCCAGGCCTATAAGCTTGATAGATTGCTTGCAAAAATTAATTGGCCGGATGGTTCTGAATATTGTCCAGGCATGGATTGACGAGCACGCAATCTTGTCACCCTTTCAGGCGGGTTTTCGGTCAAAAACTAGCTCAGTGGATCCGATTTTTCGATTTATAACGCTATATTGGCGTAACGTGGTCTTGGGGAAAGGGTCACTTTACGTTGCTTTTGTTGACCTTAGGTCAGCTTTTGACTTAGTCCCTCGCAGTAAATTATGGTCTGTGTTATCTGAGTTGGGGATGGCAGCAGACTTATTAACACTAATTATTCGCTTACATGAGGACAACTTTGCTCACATTAGATGGGGTGATCAGGGCAGTGTCACAGATTCCTTCCCTGTAGGCAGAGGAGTCCGGCAGGGATGCGTGCTAGCGCCAACACTATTCTCTCTTTATATTAATGGTATAGTGGACTCCTTTATGCACGTAGCCACTGATGCCCCAATGGTGGCCGGTATCTGCACACCCATTTTATTGTTTGCGGATGACACGCTCATTTTATCTATAATCCCTAGCGGCCTCCAACGCACCCTGAAGTGCTGTAACGACTTTTGTACTTCGTGGGGCCTGGATGTTAATAATAATAAAATGAAATGCATTTCCTTCAATCAGCACAGATCATTTAGGGGTGGCATAACAATGAATAACCTCCCCCTGGAACAGGTCAAGTCTTTTGTATATCTGAGCATAACTTTACAAAAAGACATGGGATGGAAGGGCCAATTGGATACGTCTGTTTTGAAATTTCGCCAAAATGCAGTGGCTGTTTATACCCACCATAGGCTGTCATACACTAAACCTATAAGTCCGGTCATACAAATTTATGAATCGAACATTTTGAGTTCCACGATGTATGGGGCTGAGTTTTGGGGCTTTGAATACCTCAGGTCGATCTCTTTTGCAGAAACAAAGTTTTTAAGGAAAATTATAGGCGTTCCACAAAGTACCCCTTCGGGCCCCTTGTTGTATGACCTTGGTATGAAATCCATAGTGGACCTGGCTAGACTTCGCCCACTTTTATATTGGCGGAGGCTTTGGTCCACAAAGGAACTAAAACATTATGCATCAGGCTTCATGGATGTAATTCTGACAGATTGTCAACATAGAATCAAATGGCTTCGGGAAATTAAGTCCCTTCTCAAAATGATGGGCATGAGTGCACTGTGGGCAAATCCTGCTAATGCGTCTTTTCCCCCTAAAGAAGCTCTAAAGGCAAAATATTGGGAAATGGTGTTCTGCAATACATTCCGCAATCACTCCTCCTCATCATTAACGGGCAAATTTATGGAATTTAAATCTTTCCCCTGTCTTGAGCAATACTGGGATATTATAACAAAACCCTACGACCGGAAATTATATTTCCAGTTAAGGGGAGGTTCTTTGCCAACTAGATCCTTTACTGCAAAGTGGGGTAAAGATGAGACTGATAAATGCCCCTTCTGCCCAGATCAAATCGAAACAGTAGCCCATGTTCTTTTAGTTTGCCCTACATACATTACTCCACGGCGAGCATGGCTGAGACCGATAAGTAAATCATTGGGCTTCAGAAATTGTGCTGAGGCACTGAGAGTACTCTGCTCTGACTCTGCACCACATATTGCCATAGCAATGGCTACATTTTTAAGCTGGTCATGGAGCTTACGTATGCGTCACTTTGGTGGAACCCAAGGCTGACCAACATTTAAATTCTCTTGCCTATGATAATAGCCCCAACCAATTATCTTTGTATCATGATTAGATCTGTTTTTGATATCTTTTGAACTAAATGGTTTTTATGTATTTTTTTTCTTTTTTATTATATATATATATTGTATAACTTAATGTTTTGTAATTCATGGTTTTTAACGTTTCTGTTTTTTAAGCTGTTATTTGTATGTGCTTTAAGACTTAATTGTCATAATAAAGCTTTTTGAACTGCATAAGCACCTATCTTGATGATGTTGGGCTAGGTTGGCTGTCAGCTGATCAACAAGAGTACCTCACGCAGCCATTTGAGGTTGAGGATGTCAAACTTGCTATTATTTTCAACTATCAAGGAGAGAGAGGGTACTAGATAGCCAGTCCATATCCCCAAGGTTACCATATGTAACCATATTGTGGTGATGTGCATTGCGCAACTTGGAACTATCCTATATCTCTAGGAATGTTCTAGGTACAGTGTTCCAACATAGGCAGTTATTACTTTGCCATCGACCTGCCTGCTGGGACGGCTCTCCCTTCCTACAATAAACTACTTCTAAAGTACATCTCTTCTGGTGCTGGCATCGTTATTTCACTGGCGACTAGGACGGGATCCACCCAGCAACCTATCAAGTTCCACCCAGCGACCTGTCAAGCTTCAGCATCTACCGTTTTTGTTTCACGCTAAACCGTGAGTACGTTCACGCAAAACCGTGAGTACTTTTCAAAGATTAATTTACAAGCGCTTACTCGGTATAGCGCGGGAGAGCCGTACCCCTTCAAAAATTTTTTTCCTTTTCCTGACACGTTAATCCTCTGCTTCCGTTCAAAAAGCGCCACAAACAAACTCTACCGCTCTTATCAGAGATCTCTCTGATATCAACAATCTTTAGGGAAGCCATCAAGGTTTTTACAGCGCATGCGGTTGCTGAGAGCAAAGTCAGAGGAACTTATGATCATTTAAAGACGCCGGTTTACTCACCGCATTTTACTGTGTTGAAGAGATCTTCACCCGACGCTGCGTCTTCTGTTATGATGACGTCGGAGAATCTCAGGCGAATGATGCGATCAGCTGTTCGTCTTTAACCAATTACAGGCACGCTTCTACGAATTCACGTTCTGTGCTAGCTCACACGTTACTCTCCATAGTAACCAACTTTCCAAATCGTCTCCTGCATCTCGCTACATGAATTAACCAATTAAGAAGGGAAACGCATTGTCCACACGTCGGACACTCCTACAATCTCTTCGTTTTTTTTATTAATTGGTAAAATAAGGAGACTTCGAGACAAAATTACTCAACCTACCAGACAATTCGTGTAACTCTGCGCTGACACACACAGCTCCTACACGTGTTTGTCAAACATTCATTTATCTTCCTGCCATTCCACAGCGTTTCATATCCAAAGTTCATTTTATTGAACAAATCCTCGGATTTCAGGGAGAAGGACAGGATTTCCTATATCATACTGCCATCCTGTGACAGAAACTGGAACTACACCAGAAAAAGACAAAAATATATATTTTTTTTCTTTTTCTCCTTTTTTTTTTTTCTCCAACACAACACTTCTGTGATACACACACAATTATTAATGTGTATACAAATTTTTTTTCTGCGGCATATTACTTCTGTGATATGCTCACATTTCTGTGGGTGGAAGTAAATTCAGGATATTTTACATTGTTTTCTCGACCAGCACATATTTTATTTTATTGAAAGTCTAAAACAGGTTCAAATTTTCAAACAACTTTTGTTGAGACTAATCCAAACCACTAAAATTAATTTATATTTCATCACTACTACTCCATTTAACCATGCAGAGTGTAATTCCACCAGCCCCGTTCTTGCAGGTACCTGGTGATCCTCCATTGGAATGGAAATTATGGGTCAGATCGTTCATGGCTTACTTGGGTGCCATTGATGGTCAAAGATATAGACCTGAGAGAAAAAAGAACCTTATGTACTATCATTTGGGGGTCGAAGGTCAGAATGTTTTTGACCATTTACCTCCATATGATCCACCTGAGGGTCAAGACCCTGATGAGTTTGAAATAGCCAAGGCAAAATTAGAGAAATATTTTACCAAAACAAAAAACTTAGTTGTACATAGGTATAAGTTCTTCACAAGGACACAAAGAGTGATGAAAATATCGATACCTTTATAACTGCTCTAAAAATGTTAGCTGCAAACTGTGAATTTGACAATTTTACATCACAGCTTATTAGAGATCAGCTTGTTGCACGTTGCTATTGTAAGGAAATTCAAAAGACGTTGCTAACGTGTAAATATCCCTCACTAGACAAGGCAGTAGATATAGCTAAAAGCATAGAAACCTCTATGGATGATGTCAAACAGCTAGAAACAGCTTTGTCTAGTACCGCAATCTCTGGTGCCGTATCCAGTACCACGATCTCTGGTGCCATAACTAATTCTCCTGCAACCAGAACTCCTTTTATGCCGCGTGGCAATTTCAGAAGACCCTATTCTGCTAGAGGTGGTAGATTCAGACAGTCTGACCCTAGGATGTTCTGCTATAGATGTGGTTCTTCCTCTCATGTTTCTTCTTTTAGGAACTGTCCTGCAGCCAACCAACAAAATGGACAGTGTGGTAAAATGGGGCATTTTGCTAAGATATGCATGAGGGGCAGGAGAGGAGGCACAAGAGGGAATGTTCGCTGTGTCATCAATGATGAAAGTATGAACGAAAACGGTGAAAAATTTTCGTATGAGGGTGACCTTTCTCATGAAGACGTTATGTATCAAGAATATGTAGTAGTAGTCATGGATTCTCATGACAAAAGTATTTCTCATGACATCCCTGATCCCGAAGTTGATGTCATCATTGGAAAAGATCACGTTCAGTTGCTAGTCGACACTGGTGCACGCATAACCATTATTTCACAAGATAAATACACCAAATTTTGGCATGACAAGAGTTTATTACCCCCAGATATCCTTACTGTGGCCTTTGAAGGCAGTAGGATTAATTTACTTGGATTTTTCTGGGCTGACATCAATGTATTAGGAGTAACTATCAAGGGGAAAGTGTATGTGGCCAAGAAAGGGATTAATGTTCTTGGTCTTATTCACCAAGCTGAAATAGGTCTAACTATCAAACCAGGATTAGCTAATCCAGTTTTCATCGACAAACAGATTAAAGACACTCCCGTTACCACGATTTACAATAACACACTATGCACTCATGCGCACAACACTTGGGAACAAAAGTTTAGTAGAATTTTCGAGAACCGTCTTGGAAAAATCACCAACTTTCAGCATACTATCAGAGTGAAGGACAATGTTGTTCCCACCAAGCACAAATTACGCAATGTTCCTTTGAGCATCAGAAGCGATCTGTCTAAACATTTGAAGGCTCTGTGTGATCAAGGGATCATTGAAAAAGTCGAATCTACTTTATGGCTTTCCCCCATTGTCTTAGCCAAGAAGAGGTCAGGGGATTTGAGGATGTGTGTTGACTTACGCACCCTAAATGAAGCCATTTGGGTTGATGGGTTTCCTTTACCACGAATTGAAGACCTTATTGCCAAAGTGGGGTCATCTTCGTGGTTTACGAAACTCGATCTCAAAGCTGCCTAACATCAGGTAGAATTAAACCCTCAATCTAGACATCTCACTGCCTTCGTCACTCCTGATGGTGTTTTCCAATTTTGTCGTCTTCCCTTTGGGCTGGCATCAGCTGCAGCTGTCTTTCAAAGACTCATGTCGGAAATGTTTGCCCATAATCCCAATGTAGTTGTCTTTCAAGATGACATTCTCATCTTTACCAAAACAGAGAGTGAGCATGATCAAGCAATTAATGAAGTTTTTTAAGTTCTCGAGAATAGAGGTCTGACCCTGCAGAAAGCTAAGTGTATTTTCAAGGCCAAAGAAATAGAGTATTTAGGACATATTATTTCAGAAAAAGGCATCAAGCCTAGGCCTGGTTTAGTTAAGAGTATCATTGAGGCACCAGCTCCTCAAAACAGGGAACAACTGTTGTCTTTCCTCGGTTTGTGTGAGTTTTATGCAAAATTCATGAAAGATTTTGCAAAAACTACTGAATGTTTCAGGTCTTTACTAAAGAAAGGAGCTGTTTTCGAGTGGTCAGAAGAATGTAAAAAAGGTTTCCAGATTATCAAAGATCATATACTTTCAGCCCCAGCTTTACAAGCATTTGTTGAAGGAAGACAAACTTTTGTCACGGTTGATGCATGTGAATATGGTTTGGGTGCAGTTCTTTCTCAATGTTCTGGCGGGAGGGAGTATACGGTCGGTTTTGCCTCCCGTACCCTCCGTCCTGTGGAACGGAAATATTCCGTCATTGAAAAAGAACTTCTAGCATGCACATGGAGTGTGGAAAAATTTAAATCATATCTGTGGGGCAGGTCTTTTGTTCTCAGAACAGACCATCGACCTTTAGTAGATATTTTAAATGGAAAAAATGTCAAAAGCACGTCAGCTCGTTTGGCAAGGTTGTCCACGAAATTACTTGAATTCTCCTTCAGCGTCGAATACATACCTGGGGGAAGAAACAGCAGAGCTGACTGCCTTTCCAGGCTTCCCATAACTGACAGTGATGAACAAGATTGGGAGACTGAGGTGGAGGAGTGTTTTGTTGCTAATGTGTGTCAAGAACCTATCTCTTTTCTAGAGGATGATTGGATCAAAGCACTAAGTAATGATGTAATTCTTAAAGAAGTTTCCTCTCTTATCAGAAAGGGGTGGCCGAAAGAGAAATGTCTTTCTTCCGATCTCCAAATGTTTTGGAAAATTAACACTGAGCTTTCAATGGAAAATAGTGTAATTGTCCGTGGTGACAAGTTGGTTCCTCCATCATGTTTTAGAGAGAAAATTATTATGGCAGCACATTCTGGCCATCTCGGTGCTACTATTACTAAAAGAAAGGTGAGATCTGATTTCTGGTGGCCAAAAATGGACTCTCAGATAGATGAGATAGTCAGACTATGTCCACGTTGCAGTGCCAGTGACAAGGTATTAGTGTTGGAGGGCCTTGTTGAATCTAAGGTTTCTGTTCCAGGTCGTGCTTGGCAGAAGTTGGGAATGGACTTTTTGGGACCATTCCATGTTCTTCCCAACAACTCCAAATACTTTTTGGTCCTCATTGATCATTTGTCAAGGTGGGTCGAAGTGGAACCAATCAGTATACCAAATTCTAAAAGTGTCATTGATTGCTTGAATAGTATCTTTTTGAGAGAAGGTTATCCAGAGGAAATCTTAACCGATAACGGAGTCCAGTTCATCTCTCATGAAATGAACTCCTTTCTGAGGTCGTGTGGTATCAAACACACCAGAACTCCTCTTTATCACCCGCAAAGCAATGGCAAAACTGAAAGGTTTAACAGAGTTATTGTGGAGTGTGTTCAATCTGCTTTCAAATCTAGAAATTGTGTATTTAAAGCAGTTAAAGATCTTGTATGGTCCTACCGCACTTCCCCTCATTCTGCTACCAATTATACTCCCTTTGAACTTATGAGAGGGAGGAAAGCTTGTTCACAAGTATATCCTTTCTGGATGGTAAGAAATTTTCATCGGAGTGGCGACATGAGCAATATGTGGGATGCTGCTCATAGAAAATCCTCTGATGTGTGTTCTAAACAGGTTAGACCTGGAAGGAAAATGTTTCATAACATCCAGATTGGAGATTGGGTCAAAGTTAAAAATCCTGTTTCAGTTAGGAAAGGGCTTTCAAAGTTTTTAGATTCTCAGCAAGTAGTGGATACTCGCAAGAATGCGGTCAGATTGACCAATGGCAATTGGTGGTGTACTTCCCAAATCGCAAAAGATCCCTCTGGTTTTTCAAGTAATGTCAACTTTAAAAATGTTTCAGAGGGGGATGGGGTTAGGAAAAGCACTAGAATGTCTGTCAGACCTAGCAAGCTGCGAGATTATGTTTAACCTAGCAAGCTGTTATGTCTAACCCTGCTGTACTTTTCACTTGAATCCAACAGGCTACGTAGTTATGTTCAACCCTACTGCATTCCCTATTTACTTTCCCATGATCTGTGTTTTACTTTCATTGTATTGATGTTTTGGTGGTTCTCTTTCCAAAGAGGGGAGGTGTGGTGATGTGCATTGCGCAACTTGGAACTATCCTATATCTCTAGGAATGTTCTAGGTACAGTGTTCCAACATAGGCAGTTATTACTTTGCTATCGACCTGCCTGCTGGGACGGCTCTCCCTTCCTACAATAAACTACTTCTAAAGTACATCTCTTCTGGTGCTGGCATCGTTATTTCACATATGTAATCAAAAGAGGACTAGCCTACTTATGCGTGATACTGGACTCAGGACTGTATGGGAAGGGAAGGGAAACTGTTTGGTTTCCTTATGAAGCCCTCACCCACCAACCTAGTTGGTGGCATGCTTTATCATCGGGCCCACCCAGTGACACCGAATGTGTCCCGGGTATGCTTCAACGCCTGTATTACAGCAGAGCAGGTATTTTACTGAGTGTGCAGTGATAGTGCTTTCACTAGCGGATTGAATCGCAGTCACAAAAATGCCGATTTTGCCCAAACTCCTCTATTTATTTGTCAACAATCATCTCCGACTGAATATCGCGTTGTTTAATACCATTCGAGCGTGGGGGCTTTGAGGCTCCTTTTATGCGGTTGTACTACTTGTGTGCATAGGCGCAGTTTGTGTATTTATGGTACTTCCCACAGCAGGTCCAGCCACATACTGCCCTTGAGGCGGACTCTGTGCTCTCGGTTCCACTGGTTGCTGCTGAATTGTTAGGCGGTAGTGGTGGGCTGCGTGCTGAAATTAACCCTGTTCAATGCACGGCGTGGGCATGGAAGACTCCTGCCAAGAGGGTGCAACTGGATTATCTCTACGCCCCAGTGTTACTGCTCGCTGCACACCCAGACATTTCCACGACACAAGAGCAGGCTGCCTTGAATACTCTGGGGGAGGTGGGGATTATTCAGTGGGTGACCGATATAAGCAGGGCCAGTTCCGGTCTCTATCAGACCTACAGGATGGCTGTAACAAGGGTATGATGTTGGGGTTTACATATGTACGTGTGTAGCAGGCGGTCTGAGCTCTTTATCCTGACTATCCAGCAGAGCCAGGAATGCTGCTAGCACTGCAGGTGGTGCCAGCAGGAGAAAAACATAGGGGTCTGCTAACTAAATTGTATAAGGTGTCACTGAGGGAAGGGGATCCTATCGAAAATCCCTCGTAGTACAAATGGAATGCTGTCTTGAGTGCCCCCCTGTCTTTCGACGTTTGGAAGTTTTGCTGTGCGCTGACTGGTCGCCTCTTGGCGAATTGCAACCTCTGCATTATACATTTCAAATACTTACATCATTTATACTAAACACCTCTTCAACTGCGGAGATTTGGTTTGCGGGAAAGTACATGCTGTGTGCGATGTGGGCAAGCTGATGCAGATTGCCTGGCACTGTGATGGAATACACACATTCTGGATTCAGGTCATGAGAGTGCTTACGGATGTTGTGCTGGAAACTGTGGTGTGTGCGCCTGATGTCTGCCTACTGGGTGGGGTACAGAAGCTTAAGCCATGCAATCATACACATGTAGCTGTTTCTAGTTTATTTCTGGTTTATTTCACAAGTGGGTGGTGGCGCAATTCTTGGGTGCTAATATTGTCCGACAGTAAAAAAGTGGATCTGAGACTTGCTATATTGCAGGGAACAATTGGGAACCTATGCGGAGGTACTACCCAAGACCTCGCGACCTAAGGCCTTTTGGCTCCACTCACTGGGTACCTACTTGGAAATCCAGATTTGCAGTAGACAGTTGTAATGATCTACTGGCTATCTGAGGTGGGGGGATTAGAACTGCCAATGAGGAATGAAATGTGTTGAGATGTATAAACACCTCTGGGCTCCAGAATAACGCTCACAGTGCCGCGCATTGGGTGGGGAGGGTAGAGGGTTTGTTCTTTGGGGAGTTGTATTTCAAATGTAAAAAAACTTGTAAAGCTATATTGATACCAATGACTTGTTTGGTCCCCCCTATGGGACGTTGCATGGTTTCTTTTTACAAGCTTCTCAATAAAAATATTTGAAAAAATAATAATAATATACATCAACCATGATAAATTATCCACTTTTTCATATCGCAGGCAATCTCTAATCATGGAGCAATTAAGCAGTGTTTCTGGTTTTGATCAGACAGGGCCCGATTCACAGACCTAACTTGAGACAAAATCCTAAACTTACTACCATTTTGTTATTCACAGAAGGCACTTACTCATTTCGGTATTCACAGAAGTTAGGAGTCCTAACTTTAGGACTCCTAAATGCCTTCTGTGAATACCAAAAGTCTTAAAGTCAGGATTTTTCTCACTTTAGGAGTAGTAAACTTAGGACTCTTAACTGTACTACTCCTAAACTGAGAAAAATACTAACTTTAAGACTTTCGGTATTCAGAGAAGGCATTTAGGAGTCCTAAAGTTAGGACTCTTAACTTCTGTGAATACCGAAAGGAGTAAGGGCCAGATGTAGGTAAATGCCATTCACCGATTCATAAATACCGACTCATACCGAATCGGTATTCCTGAATCGGTAAATGGTATGTAGGTAAAAAATCGGTAAAAGATACCGACTCAGTCTGAGTCGGAAACCCAAATCGGCAACCACCGATTCGGAAAAATCCGATTCGGTAAATACCGAGTCGGTGATACGCATGCACCCCTATGGACCACATGGCCCATAGGAATGAATGGGAGTCACCGAATCGGAGAAATCCGAAGCGGAAAAAACCGACTGGGTATTTACCGAATCGGTATTTACCGACTCGGGATTTTGAAAAACGCCATGTGAGCCTGCCAACCAATCAGGGACAGCCTACACACCCCACAACCAAGGCCCTGTGATTCCAACCAATGAGAGTGAAGCACCCCACCACAGCACCTGGGAGTGGCCACACCCATGCAGGTGGAAACCAACAGAACAAACAAATCTTCAGAGGTGAGAGGAGCACAGCATCCAGAGGCAAGCAGAGTGACAGAATGGAGGTACAGGAAGGCCAAAAGGAAGGTTGTGAGCGAAAAAGTAAGACAAAGTTCAGCCAAGAGGAACTACAGGTGGCTGTGGAAGAGATAGTAGCCCACTATCCCAAAAATTTTGGGAGGCAGTCTCTGCATGTTGCAGAGACTGTGAAAAGGAACACTTGCAATTCAGGCAAAAGTCAATGCCATAGGTGTCACCCACCGGGATATAGAGGACATCAAGAAGAGGTGGTACGACCTGCGAATTGTGACAAAGAAGAAGATTGCTGGCCAGAAAAGGGATGCTGGTCTGACTGGAGGTGGCAGGAGCAAAGCACCCAAACTTACACCGATAGAGGAGCTAGTGGAAAGCACCATGGAGGCAGAATGCATCCATGGGATTGGAGACCTGGATAGCACAGCGAAAGCAACCAAAAAACAAGGTAAGAGGCATGTTCCCACATCCACCCCCACCAACCCCAACCCCTACCCCACTGTGTACACTCATCACACTGCAGATGAGCTCATACTCACTGACAGCAATGCGTCATGGTAGACTTAGTCATGTAAACACAGATGCAAGGTGTGCAGACTATTTTATTGAGAGACACACACACATGAACAACAACATTGACCCTATGTCAATTTGTTTCTACAGGAGAGTCCTCACGCAGTTCTGTTCCAACGAGGGAGGAGAGTGCAGCACCAACTAAGAAAGGGGAGAAAGCAAAGAGGAAAAGTTGTGAGAGTGCAGTTGAAGGAGGAAACGATCACACCCAGGAGCCATCAACTCCTGTCCGAGCCACAACACCTGTCCCACTGTCCCCTCTGTTGTTCGGATCACCTGAGCTCACAAACACACCCATACCAATGTCCAGAGGGCCCTTGCCGGGAGGGGAAAGTAGGCATGCGGAGCCCCCGCATAGGATCCTGCAGACCTCTGAATCAGAGGATGAGGAAGATGTCCCCCAAAATAGTGCAACAGTGGCTGACAGTCCAAGACCAACAATTCCAGCAGCAGGCGCTGCACGCACAAGTGTCCTTGGTAGGAGGGCACGTGAGGGTGGGGAGGGCCAGGAAGGGGGGAGCGTCTTCTGCGGCCTGGAGGGCACAATGGTAAAAGTACAGCGCCAGCAGGCCAAATCAATGCAAGCCATGCATAGGAAGGTCCGTTGTATGAACACCAAAATGTCCAACATGGACAAGGGCATAAGCCAAATGGCATATAGCCTGGAGCAAATGGCACAAGGGATCACAGACATTTCGACATACTTGGGAGTCCTGTCGGACAAGTTAGACAGGGATCATCTCCAGCGTGCCAAGGAACATCAGTACATGCGCCAACATACTAAGGCCATGAACAGGTTTGCTAACAATACAGCTCTCCTCTGCAGACGCTCAATTTCTATGCAGGAAGCATTAGTGCACTGCTGCACAGACTTAACACGGGGCATGGGTAGAGTGACCTCAGCAGTGGAGCAGATGCTGAACTCCAACACAGTCAATGCTGGTGACACGGGTGTGGAGGAGACTGAGGGGTCAACCAGCAGGAGTGGCTCTAGTACACCTGTATCGGAGGTGCGCAGGAGCGGGAGGCACAACCAAGCTGAGTCAGGCACCAGCAGGGAATTGGAAGGTCAGGCACCAAAATCCCGCAATGTAGTGCGAGGACGCAAGCACTGACCTATGCGGAAGATTGACTCTACTGCACACAGTGACTGGAACTGAGAAGGTGCAGCCAGTGACATTCACGTACATTCATGGATCCTCTTCAGTTGTTACAATGATGATGTAGTGCTGATTAAACTACACATGTCATGTAGTAAACCTGTGTATGTGTCATACTTTACCTAGAAATAGCGTTGTGTTATATCTGTCCGTCTCATTCTACCATCTAGTGCTGCTGGTCCTGTTGCCTTGGGCTCTGCACGTTCTTGGTCGTCATCTATGTCCTCATGATGGGTCATCTCAACCTCTGTGCCTTCCTTGGTAGCAAGATTATGCAAGATGGCACAGGTCACTATTATTTTGCAACACAGGATGGGGGTGTACTGTCGCACACTTCCACTTTTGTGGAGGCACCGGAACCTGCTCTTCAGGTGTCCAAAAGTTCTCTCCACTACATTGCTGGTGGACCTGTGTGCCACATTGTATCGCCTTTCTGGTCTGGTGGTTGGGTTCAGGTACGGTGTCAGCACAAAGGAACGCAGGGCATATGCACTGTCACCTGGGAGAGAACAAGAGGTACATGAGTTACATTCACATTGCACATTTAGATGAGGTCTACTTGAGGGTGTGTACAACTTTTTTACCTAGCAGATATCCATCTCCAAAATCTCCATTCAATAGCCTGGTGTATATTCCGCTGTTCTGGAATATGTAGGAGTCATGCGTGCTGCCAGGGAATTTGGCAACTATGTCTGTGATGATGTTCCCTGCATTGCATATCACCTGCACGTTGATGGAGTGCGTCATCTTACGGTTTCTGTATATGTGTTCGTGGCTGCAGGTGGGCATAGGGGAATGTGGGTGCCATCAATGCAGCCTATCACATGCGGGAAGTGTGCCAGTACATAGAAGTCTGTTTTAGTTTTGGCAAGTTCCGCAGGTGTGTCAGGGAACTGTATGTAATGTCCCATTCTCTGAGTCATGACATCCAGGAATTTCCTGAAGAAACGGGACAGACAGCTCTGGGATACACCTCCTACTGCAGCTATCACACTCTGGTAGCTCCCAGAGGCAAGCAGGTGTATGCTACACAGCACCTGGACATGGGGAGGGATGGCTTGGGCCCTGGGTGTTGGATGATCCAGGTATGGGTGGAGGTCCCTTATTAGGTCCATGATGGTCCTGGGGTGCAGCCTGTACCTCTGGAGTATCTCAGGCTCAGTCAATTGGAACAGAGTGATCCTCTGCCTGTACACCTGCTCCTCCCTTTGCCATACCCTCTAACCTGCAGCCTGTAGCCTTTGCTCCTCGCAATCACATAGAGTGCCGCCATTTTGCCAACAGTGTTGCATTTTGGGCCCTTTTATAGCCTGCACCTGGTTACCACCTGCTTTCAGTCCATGGTAATTACCGACTCTTAAATACCGAATTTTTTTGAAATCGGTATTTTTTTCCTTTCCTACATCTCGATGGGCATTTTTTCCGATTTCTTATTTACCGATTCGGTAAATAAGGACTCTGTAAATAAGGTGTCGGGGAATACTGACTCGGTAAATATGTTATCGGTAAATACAGAATCTGTATTTTACCGACTCATATTTTCCGATTCGGTAAATTTTACATACCTACATCCCGTTTTCTAATTACCGGTCGGTAACGGCCGATTTTACCGATTTTGGGCCGTTACCGACCGGTATTCGCCTACCTACATCTGGCCCTAAGTGCCTTCTGTGAATACCAAAATGGTAGTAAGTTTAGGATTTTGTCTTAAGTTAGTTCTGTGAATTGGGCCCACAGAGAGTCAGAGCAACAAGGGGCTCAATTTCGATAAGTCTTCTACATATGAATACCCTATTTTGGAATGACATAAATAGGAAGCTGTTACCGGAGGAACAGATAACAGATTGCTAACAAATGTATTTTCCGTCATATGCTTTCTTTCGAGGGCCCCATATTCCTACCCCAAAAGTGGCCACCGAGAGGCTCTTGGCCTTGTAAACATTGGATTTCACATCAATGGGGTTCAAACCCAGTTTAGCAGAGAACCTTAAGATTACGGATATTAACTGTTCCAACTGTGCTTTCCTTACTTTCAGAAGTGTGACCAAGTCCCTTTATCATTGAACAGAATCAATCCCTAGATACATCAAAGTGGATACACAGAGCACTCTGGAATTGTTTGCAAAAAAAAGACTTCACACTGCGAGGGGGACGACCACATACCATAGAATATCATTTAGTGGCATTAATAGACAAATCAAAGTCATTCATAAAATGAGCAAAGAGGACTCAATCTCATTAATGTAGAGACAAAAAAGGAAGGCAGTGCCTTATGCACCGCTCTACATGAAAAGAGGGTATGCACTCCATGTTATGGCTGGCACTGATCCACCCAGAAAAGTCAATATGCAGTTAAATCAGAAAGTGCACAAAGAATCCCTCCACCACTATTTCAATCATTCTTCCTATAATTTTACTCAGTTTACAAAGTCGAACGTGAAGCTGAGGTCCACGAAAGCCAGATATAGGGAACCATTCTTGACCTCCGTGTACTTGCCTATTTGGGGGCCCAGTCACCATGGCACTCCTGAAGACATTAACTGAAAGAGGAGCCCATAGATCCATGTTATCCTTAAACAAGTTAAGTCAGTCAGTCAAATAAATGTTTATTTAGACTGATGGTCTTTAAACAACACAATTACACATATAATCACCTTATATTTAACATTTGCCAATTAAAAAAAAATATATAAGACTAATTAAAATTTCATCTGCAAAATGTGTAACTAAAGCAGAGAAAGTTTAAAAAATACTTACTTATATAAATATCACTTCATTGCTCATAAAACGTTGTTAAAAGTTACCTAAATACATAATTAAACTAAAGTACCCATATAGGGCTTTTTTTAACTGCAATACACATATAATCAAATTACAATATACATTTTCAAATCTACGTGAAGATTTAGTGCTATTTAAAATTAATCTGCTAAAATCATGATTAGACTGATCCCATTTAAAAACCCACAGCTGTATTTAAACCACTTCACTTCTCATTATAGCTCCTTAGTATACATTACCTGTGTAGATGGTTCATCTTGTTTACCCAAGCAGGACCTTTTACCTGCAATCATGAGCCTTCCAATAGCAATTGGAATATCCATATAGCGCATGCCAGTAACAAGTTTTAGAGCTTGTGCTCGATTCTTAATACCATATTTAAAAAATAAGGGGCGTAAAATCAATTTTAGGACAATACTTAAAGCAAACCACTAACATGTGAAAAATATATTATTTTGTACTCAGCTCACATGTACAGTACCCACCAGGTTGTATCATTTCCATTTGTTCTCATTTGTATAACACACCAATTCGTATTCTTAGTAATTCACACCGAATCCAGCGATTTGGTAATATATCCAAATACGGAAACCAAACTTCCTTCTGCCAGGAATTTAACATGAATTGCACTGATTTCTTTCCCACTCAGATACTGCCAGTCCTTTTCCTGAGACACATCCTTCCCTACTAACCCCAGCTCTCCCTTTGAGACTTCTACTGTCTGTTGGAATAGCCTTAACTTCATGTCTCTACATACAGACTCCAAATTCTTTGCTGGATCTCCTTTTTACAACAATGGTAGACTTTCTGGGGCATATTAACAAGATATGCAATAATAAAAGCACATCGCACGTTTCCATATCGCCGGCTATCGCCGGATTTAATCGCCGTGATAGCGTGTAATTATCAAAGCGCAACACGTAGGCAAAATTAAATCCGGCGATAGTCGGCAATAGGGAACATTAGCGCATGAAAACAAGCGTTGTTTTCACGCGCTAATTTGTGCCTTGATAATATGAGGGGGTGGATTCAGCTTTATGATCCACATCCCCATGTTATCAATGCCTAACACCTGATCAAAATATAAACATACAATTTGACCCCCACACCTGTGCTTGGAACTCGTTATTTAGAGAAAAACAATAATCAGGACAATTTCTGATTATGTAGGCTTATTTATTTTAGCCCTTGCTTTTTTTCAAAGGTATTTCAAATTTAAGAGTTTTGATATGTACAAGAAAAACACTACACAAATAGTCATAAACCAAAAATTTTGACAATTCCACATTCTTTTACAAATACACAAAGTCATACAATACAAAACATTTTTTTGCACGTTATTTACAGTGATAATGTATCTTAAGGTGGTGAAAAAACAACAAAAAGTATTTATACTAATAACACATATCAATCATGAAACAATACAGTGATTCTAATGAGAAAAAGATTTTTTACAAGAAGGCGAATGGATATAAATAAATTAATATTATATCGCAATCATTTCTTCGTATTTTTTAAGAGGGGCCTTCTTACTGCCGACGCGTTTCAACCGGTTAATTAAATCAACACGGTCTCATCAGGGCGTTTTCACTTTGTTCCTTGATCTGAAGGAATTTTGTGCAAAAAAAGGAAAAAAGAGAAAAACGTCTTATTCGTGTTCTATTCTTTCAAGACCATTTGCCTGTTTCTAAAGTGTGTCTGTGACACTAGTATACCTTATGCACGAGTGTAGCTGGATCCTGCCGGTTCAGCAGCTCCCCTTTTCCCTATTTTATGTTGATTCCTATGTAAAAAGAGTAGTATTTCAGTAAAGCGTTTGGTGCCTGAAAGGTGCCTGTACTGATGTTTTAACACATATCAGTTTCCTACCTGTGGGCAGGGCCGTGTGTCCTTGATCGGAAGTCCTATTGTTCTTAAAGTCTTTTAGTCTGGGTCCAGTGTGGTTATTAATATGCGCGCCTGGGCGCCCCTACATAAAAGGAGAGCATAGTTTTGTACTTCTGTGCAAAATCTAGTGCTGTCATACTTTTTAATGAAAAGGGGGAATTTTAAAGTACCTTGTGGGGAGAGCGAGCGGCCCTCGCTCAGCGAGTGTTTCTATTTTTCAGATGCCCACACCGTTCAGCTTCAATCTGCTGAATAAAAAAGCGGGGCTCATTACTACATGTTTCTGCTCGCATAGCTTTTCAGAAAAACGCGGTATCAGGCGACTGATTCTTACCTTTAGGTAAAACAAAGAATGAATCAAAGTCCAAGGATCTCACAGCGCTCTGTGCTTCTCTGTGCAGCTAGCGTTTTGCAACAGCCTCCATGTTGCTGTGGGCGTTGCATATAGGTTTGGTCACATGACCCGAGGATTCTGGGACATGTAGTTTTTGCATAACTTTTTAACTTTTGAGGGAATGCATTTATGAGGGATATCCACCACCCACATTACTCGCGCAGAGCACCATTTCATCGTTAATCTTGCTTGTCAGACTGGTGTGACTCAAAACATGAATCGCAGGAAAAAACAATTACAGTCTTTGATTCATTCTTTGTTTTACCTAAAGGTAAGAATCAGTCGCCTGATACCGCGTTTTTCTGAAAAGCTATGCGAGCAGAAACATGTAGTAATGAGCCCCGCTTTTTTATTCAGCAGATTGAAGCTGAACGGTGTGGGCATCTGAAAAATAGAAACACTCGCTGAGCGAGGGCCGCTCGCTCTCCCCACAAGGTACTTTAAAATTCCCCCTTTTCATTAAAAAGTATGACAGCACTAGATTTTGCACAGAAGTACAAAACTATGCTCTCCTTTTATGTAGGGGCGCCCAGGCGCGCATATTAATAACCACACTGGACCCAGACTAAAAGACTTTAAGAACAATAGGACTTCCGATCAAGGACACACGGCCCTGCCCACAGGTAGGAAACTGATATGTGTTAAAACATCAGTACAGGCACCTTTCAGGCACCAAACGCTTTACTGAAATACTACTCTTTTTACATAGGAATCAACATAAAATAGGGAAAAGGGGAGCTGCTGAACCGGCAGGATCCAGCTACACTCGTGCATAAGGTATACTAGTGTCACAGACACACTTTAGAAACAGGCAAATGGTCTTGAAAGAATAGAACACGAATAAGACGTTTTTCTCTTTTTTCCTTTTTTTGCACAAAATTCCTTCAGATCAAGGAACAAAGTGAAAACGCCCTGATGAGACCGTGTTGATTTAATTAACCGGTTGAAACGCGTCGGCAGTAAGAAGGCCCCTCTTAAAAAATACGAAGAAATGATTGCGATATAATATTAATTTATTTATATCCATTCGCCTTCTTGTAAAAAATCTTTTTCTCATTAGAATCACTGTATTGTTTCATGATTGATATGTGTTATTAGTATAAATACTTTTTGTTGTTTTTTCACCACCTTAAGATACATTATCACTGTAAATAACGTGCAAAAAAATGTTTTGTATTGTATGACTTTGTGTATTTGTAAAAGAATGTGGAATTGTCAAAATTTTTGGTTTATGACTATTTGTGTAGTGTTTTTCTTGTACATATCAAAACTCTTAAATTTGAAATACCTTTGAAAAAAAGCAAGGGCTAAAATAAATAAGCCTACATAATCAGAAATTGTCCTGATTATTGTTTTTCTCTAAATAACGAGTTCCAAGCACAGGTGTGGGGGTCAAATTGTATGTTTATATTATAATTAATGGTCCAGCCCCCTGCACGACCCAGGACCTAACTCCTTTTGCTCTAGTAACACCTGATCAAAGCAGGCATTGGGAGACCTGCGATAAACTCGTTTATCGCAGGTCTCCTTCTCCCAACGCCTGCCTTGATAATAGGGTGTTAACACCTCCAACCACATTTTACATGTGGTTGGATGTCTGAACGCCCACTCTGCATCCCATTAGCGTTATCTATCGCCCCCAGCGCGGGGCGATAGACGACGTCAAGAATACGTCTCTAACTCAGGTTAGAGACGTATTGGTAATAGTGCGATGAAAAAAATGTGTTAGCGACTTTAAAAAGTCGCTGACGCATTTATCGCGGGCTTGGTAATATGCCCCTCTGTTCCTCTCCCGAACCCAGATTTTTCCAGAATCTTATTCGTGCCACGTGGGCCAGTATATTCCATGAGGTCATACCTGTCTCCAATCTTACATCCTGTATCATGGAGGAGCCTGGTAGGGTCATTAGTGTCTTTATACATTTTCCTCCCTCAGCATCCTACCCACTTTTACCACTGATATAAAACAGTTAAGCTCAGTTTTTCAACACCGGTCCGTGCAACACCGTACCATTGTCCCGGTTTAATTTTTTCAAGCCATTCACCGAGGAAAGGGCTCTAGCCTTAAGGGTCTCCAAATGGCCCATCAGGAACCTTTCAGACCAACTCCAAGGTATTTATATTCATTAAGTATTTCCAGTTTTTTAGGACCCAAATGCCAGCTAAATGTATCTTCTTTTTACCAAAACACAACACCTTGCTTTTATGAATATTTACGATTAGCTGTTTGTGGCTACAATAGTCCCTGAATGCATCCAACCTTCTCTGCAGTCCTATCTCTGTCTGGTCTACAATTACGAGATCATTTTCATACGAAATATGTTTGCCATTCATTCTGGGTCTAGCACTCTAACTACTGCCAAAGCAGACAGCAGATCAGCTACAAAGGAGTAAAAGAATAGTGCGGCTAACACACACCCATTTCTTAATCCATTATTGATTGATATTTTCTGTGTCAATGTCCCCTCAGTATCCATAATGACCTGGGACCAATCATGCCTAAGCAGCTCCTGTATTAAGATCAATGTTCCCATTGGGATGTTCTATTTTATCAGGGTTTCCCATAAACAGTTCCGGTCCACCAAATTGAAGGCTGCACGGAAATCTATAAAACAGCATAACAACCACCCTCTCTGCTCGACTGATTTCCGTGCAATGGGCATGAGGGTAAAACAGTGATCAATTGTGTAGTGACCCTCCTTGCAGCCAACTTGTTCTGCAGGCACAATTGATTCAGCACTGTGTCAACGATGTACATTGGACAGTGATTGAACAACTTCCCTCAGACGTTGGTCTGTTGGAAAAGGAGCAACGTTGGGTGTTCCGGCTGGGCACCGATGTCACAGGGCTTAATGACTCCATTCCCTGGAGCCAATTACGTTAGCTTCTGAACACTGCATGAATGATATGATGAGTGACACAATACTGTAACCCTTTTCTGTAAAACCAGCGTCTTCGGGGTTATTATGTCATAGGGAGCGCCCGTGCGATTGTGTTTACATCTTTGACCCTTTTAGTACTCGCTTAACTCGCTTAACCCTAGCGGTACACCCCCCCACCATGGAGGGGGTTGTTTAGGGCCACTTGACAATCTCCATTGCATGTAGATAAAACATCTTACTACAGTGTATATCTGGCCATTTGACCTGCACTCTGCTTCTCTCTCCCCTAAAGCGAATGATTGAGGTAGCCAGTGATTTTGCATCTTTCGAGGTAAATTGCCATGACTTAATATGCTTAAACTCCGCTATTTAACCCGTTCGCGCATGCGCGGCACGTCACAGACCGCTAGTTTCCATAACGGGGTCTGCGCATGCGCGGTTAGCGCACAACTACCGCTACACCGGCGTGGCCCTGCGCATGCGCACTTGGCATTTCTTTACCTTGGAGCCGGCGCGTCCAAGCTCTGCGCAGCTCCGGGACTCCTCCATACAGAGACGATGCATTTACCCGTATATGGGCCTCTTCCGCTTATAATTATCCAATTTTCCCTAACCAATTAACTGCACCTGAGGGTATAAAATGCGAACCTCCGCCTTCACAGCTCACTTCCAGCGGAGCAGCGTTGAGGGGAAGGCAGGCATTCGGTCCTTGCAGTCATCGTGAGTAAAAGCCGGTTGAGACTGAGGGTGTATTTTCACTCACTAGTAACCTGGCTTTTTTAATCTCTATTTCACCTCCCTGAATACCGCTATTTACTATCTTATAGGTTGCTGACTGGGCAATGAGGAGTGATACCCCCAATACTACGCTAAGGCTCATGGGGCCATCCGCATTTTGAACTTAAGTAAGCTTGTACCACTACAAAATACCATCTTTACATTCCCATGTATACCAGGGAGATTGCATGTATGTATGTATGATTGTGTCTAGAATTGTATGTCCCCCTTAAATGTCTTTCTCTCGCAAGGTACCAGATCCACAGTGGAGTTCTGCATACTTACCATTTCTTTTTTCTTGTTTCCTGGACATCCGACTAGCAAGTCTATTATGTTCCTGGACATCCGACTAGTTTATTTACTTTGTCTTTCCTTTTCAGATATTTCATACGCCAATTGGGCGCAACGAGCATACCATCACTTAAAACATTGATAGGTACATTACACATTGTTTTTATAAAATATTTTTTTGAACACTTTCACATTCCATGTGAGTAAGGTGGGGATCATAGTGCATATCCTCGTCCTGAAGAAGGAGTCTTGTACTCCGAAACATGTTGACACTGTTGTTGGTTGATATACCCTAGCACGTATTTTTTCAACCAGTCTTTGCACTTTTTACTAATACCAGCCAGGGACTGAATAAAATTTTCTCTTTTCCTTAGTGCCAGGTATTTTTTATTCACTTCTTCACCTCACCTCACTCACATCACTTAAATACACTCCCTCACATAGTTCACTGCCAAGTGCTCCTGCGTAGTCGTTCTGTCGTAGCACGCCGCATCCCGTAGAGGGGTGCGAAGGCCCCGATGATGAAGCATGACACCAAGGGGCCTGTTGGTGTGTGAGGGGCATTTAAAAAACACGGTGTGCTCCCCATCCCTTAGGGACCACTGAACAACCACCCTGTGGATTCTATTTTGTTTATTCACAATTGATCCTAGTTCACCCCAATCCGTCAATATTCCCAAAATTATTTTTGCAAATACTTTTTCTCCCTCATCTAAGAGGCTAATCAGCGTATATTTTTGGGGCGTTTATATCTCCTCTCTTAAAGATAGTTCTGATTATAGCACCTCACCAACTATTTGGGCTTTGGCTTGCGTCTATTATAGGAGAGAACATCCAAGATAAAATTTCAGCCCATCTCTCCAGCCAAGTCGTTTTTATAATAGCCGGAAGGTTATCAGGTCCAGCTGGGTGGGGCAAGTTTAAGTTTGCTATGGTACGTTTTATAATACCTACTGTGAAGTGTACTCTGTTATCATCATTCACCCTTCCCAGGGGATCATACTTCTTTTAACTGGCTCTATCATCTTACCAGATATTTGCTCCAAGTACTCCTCCACCACGCAATTCATTGCACCCTGTATTTTGCCGGAACCTTCCTGTATTAACTTCTAAAACTTTCTTGCATTTTTTATTTCTATTGCTTCCACCTTATTTCCCCAACAATTTTCTTTACATTTTTTTTCCTGAGGTTAGATGGACATTTTATAACGTTTCCTTATTTTCATAAGATTATTATAACTTTCAAATTCATACCTTACTTTGAGTCTTCTCTCCCCCTTTCCTTATCAACCCCTCTAGTTTCCTGCATTCCTTACTAAACCAATCCTTTCTCATTCCACAATTACCCCAGTTCTTCTTAGCCCTGATTTCTTCTTCTTTTAAATTAACCCTAAGGCACTGAACTACTTGACTAATTATATTTTCGACCCATTCAAGAATTGAAACACTGGCATTTTCCAGAGGTAGATTCTGCAGAAAATTAGCCAATTTTATCATGCATTCTTCTGTCAATCTAATGGTAAAACGCATTAGGTAGTCCTTTTGTAGAGGGATTACTATATCTCGCAAACACTTTTCACCCCTAATCAATTCTAATTTTAGTGAGTCATGGTCATCTCCTTCTTATTGTGTTACCTAAAACCCCTCTATTTTTCTGAAGTTCCAGGCATGCCCAAACATTTAATCAATAGGGCAGGATTGCAATCCTACCTTAAACGTATGCTTGGCAGGTCAGTCAGTTTCCACTCTGTTGTCAGACAAAAAAAAAGATGTGTGCCCAAATACTTTTCTAATGCAGTATCTCATGCTGATAATTTAGTATCTGGAATGCTAGCCACACTTATGGTGTGTGAACATAATATCTCTTTAAATGAGGGGTCAATCCCTTTTTGGTTAATTTTATGGTTGAAATCTCCCATTAGGATGAGCATATCTTTATCATAAGGTTCACACAGGCAATTCACATATTCCTTAAAACTCTTCATTTCTGATCAATACCCTCCAGGCCCCCCCCACATGTATACATTCATAATTACCATACAGCCATATTTTGGATCAAGTCCCGCAGGAACACTCTAAGGGCCACATATATGAAAAACAAAAATTGTGATTAGCAAATAGCGATTTTACTGTTGGAAAAATAGCAAACAAACAGCAAATGGGTAAAAGTCACATTACCGATTACCTAATTGCGATCCTCAAAATAGTGAGTTGCAATCGCAAATTAGCGAATCTCACATTTCGGTGCAGCATTATGACCTCACAACAAAGAAGTGAAGCATGCCATGCTGTTACCAGTAAACGGAGTGAGAAGAGGAGGCAGTCTGCAGGAGCACAGCACTAGGGAGCCTGTTTGGAGAGCTGAGCCTGTGTTTATAAACCCAGTTGGTGTCTGAAGACAGTGGGAAGGAGGCAGCACTGCGCAAAAGAGAGCACAAATTTAGTGAGAAACGGCCACATGCATCAATGTTGCCTTTTGCGAATCCTTAATTGCGAAAATTAAGGAATCGCAATTAAGAATTCGCAAACCGGGGGAGGAGCTTCGCGCACATCCGAGATGGCCGCGTGAGCACAGGGCTCCCGAGGACCCTCGCTGCCTCCCGCATTTATCCTGTACAATATCCTGATCTGATGGAAGATCATTGAAGACACAACCCGGCTGATGTACTAGCAGGATTTTCGATCGAAATCGGACGCAGGGTCCCCGAGCTTTGCCGTCTTGAACTTTGCGGCCTTCTCCATGGAACAGCCTGGACCTTGAGTGGTGGCAGTGCCCAGGTCGTAATTCAACAACAACGGCTTGATGGGGTCGGACCACGGCCTCACTTCACTTTTGGTTTCGTTTCTCCGGCGCACTTTCATATATGCGGTGTGTCTGTTGATCGGACCGTTGCCAGCTCATCGAGTTTCGAGCGGGTGACTGTTTGGCTGTGGTCTCCACTTGGCTCAACTTTGTCTCCTGTATTCCCGTGTGTGAATTTTAAGGAGCCATTTGGACCAGATCCCAAGCCTCCCTCGGGGGCACCCGACTCGCCGTGACGGGCAAGCCTGAGGGTGAGAAACGGAAGGTCAAGACCACCATCCCTGGTGGTTCTACCCAGACAAACGTCATGGATCGCTATACACTTTCTAAAGGATCCCCTGGTGGCGCACCTAAGACCCGGGAGGAGGTTGTCGACGATCCTGCTGTGTTGGCGGACTTAACACTACAAGACGTGATGGGTGCCATTGCTGGGATACAGTCCTCTGTTGGCCAACAGTATGAAGCCCTGGCTCTGAAGTTGGACACGGTGGCTATCGATGTCAACCTCATTCGAACTGACTTGGCCAAGACGAATGAGAAAGTGAAGTCACTGGACCTGAAGACATCCAGCCTTACCACAGACGTGTCCGACTTGCAAACAGAAGTGCGCAATCTTAGATCTGCCAATGTCTTTTTTGCTCGTCGCTTGGAGGATTTTGAAGGCCGTGCACGGCGCAATAACGTGCGTATTATTGGGGTCCCGGAAGAATCTAGTCCACTCGCCATTGATCTTCGAGTGGAGTACCTCATTGTTAATCATCTGGCCCCAAAGGGCCTGAGCAAATTTTTTGCCATAGAACGTGCACACAGAGTGCCAGGGGGACAAGCGAAGCCCGTTCCCCCCCCCCGTCCGATTATTGCACGGATCTTCAACTTTAGAGATCGCGACGCCATTTTGCAGGCGGCACGGACAAGCGGCCCTACGCAGTTCGAGAACGCTGCTGTGCATTTTTATCCAGACTTCTCTCAGTCGGTTCAGAAACAACGTATGGGATTTCAAGGTGTGAAAAGGCGACTAAGAGACATGGAACTCAAATATGCTATGTTATTCCCGGCCCGACTGCGTGTTGAATATAACAATCGAACATTTTTCTTTGTCAGGCCTGAGGAAGTGAGTGATTGGTTGAACACTTTGCCGACTCGCCGCGCTGGCCAGGAACATGCTGGTGGTGCGGAAGGGGGACTGATGGACCAAGAATGATTATGGTGCCTGTGTCCGGAACAATTTTCAGCGTGATCAGCCGGAGTTCACTGACTTTCTTTGATCATTCCGTTCGTATCCTCGGAGCTAGCGGGGATGGCGGGACCCTTTCCTCCTCTGGGGTTTTCTTTGTGTAGATTAGTTCATGTTTGTAATTGCTAGGGCGACAGGCACACTGCAAATTGGGGTGGCTTTTGAGTCGGTGCAGGGGTGCAGGGTGGGGGGGAGTTGTGTTGGGAACCTTGGGGGGAGGGAGGGACAAGTTCAGGGATTGTTTGTTTTTTCTTTTTCAAGGCAAGGTACTTTCATTATCTTTGACATTTGTGTGATGCTCGTTTTGCGATGGGAGTTCATTTTGGATTTGGATGGGGGTAGAGGGTTGAAGGTATTATGCTGGAATGTGAATGGGTTGGGTGATCGCATAAAGAGAGGGGTGGTTATGCAGCTGTTGCGGCGCCTTTCGCCTGATGTCGTTCTGTTACAAGAGACGCACTTGATAGGAAACACTTGTCACGCTCTTAATAGAAGGGGTTATCGTCTGGCTGCCCATTCGGGATTTACATCTAGTTCTAGAGGAGTGGGTATTTTGCTTAAGGTTTCCCTCCCCCTCGAAGTTGATGATGTGATCCTCGATGCCAGGGGTCGATTTGTTGCACTTGTCGGGCGGTGGGAGGGAAAGCCAATCTCGTTGGTGTCAGTTTATGTCCCTCCGGGCTTGCAATCCACGACATTTACGGACCTAGGGCGGATGGTTCTGGGTCTCCCCGAGGGTGTTTTGATACTGGGTGGTGATTTTAACTCCGTCATTTCTGGCAGGATAGACCGCTAACCCCCCCCGAGATCTTCCTGCTGCGCAATCCTGGTTGGGCGACTTCCTGGAAACATTGGGCCTCATAGACTGTTGGAGACTAATGCACCCAGAGCAAACGCAGTTTACTTTTTACTCGGGAGCTCGTGGCAGTCTTTCTAGATTAGACGACATCCTGATACCGGCGGCACTGTCCCCCTCGATTGGAGAGGTTAGACACCTTGCCCGGGGCATATCGGACCATTCCCCTATTTGGTTTCATTTTAATCTTAGCATCGGGGCTGAAGGCAGGGTGGCTCCGATTAACCCATGGTATCTCCTCAACCCCAAGACACGCGCTGAATTGATTAAATCATTTGATCTGTATTTTACTGAAAATGTTGGTTCTGTATCCTCACCTGTCTCGTTGTGGGAAGCTTTTAAGACTGTGATCAGGGGACAGGCATTGTCTTTGGTGGGGTGTACCAAGAAATGTAAGAACGAGGCGATTGTTCAGCTCGAAACTGAAATCACAGACCTGGAGACTACATTGGAGCGGGGGGTGTCTCGAGAAGCATTACATGTCCTCCGCCTTAAACAATTAGAATATAAAACTTTGGTTACTGATGCGGCAAAGACGATGAGTAGGGAACAGCAGGGACGGCTCTATGATGTAGGTGATAAAGCAGGAAAATTGATTGCCTGGCTAGACAGAAGGGAGAGAGCGAATCGAGTGGTTCCGGTGATTGTGACATGTGATGGTGTGAGTGTAACTGATCCAGTTGGCATTGTTGAATGCTTTGCTGATTATTTTCGAGAGGTCTATACCTCGGTGTCCGACAGGCCCGAAGGGGATTCGCACTTGTTGCTTCGGGACATAGCGCTCCCATGTTTGTCCGAATCGGAGTGTGATTGCCTGGATGCCACGCCCTCAGTGGATGAGGTGGCTCTCGCGCTGCGCTTCCTTCGCTCCCGCAAGGCTCTAGGTCCCAATGGTCTTCCTGTGGAACTGTATAAGTTATGCCCTGATACTTTAGCTCCCCATCTACGTGCTATGTTTTTGGCCGCGCGTGATAATGGCTCCCTCCCCAGAGATCAGCGTCTTGCGACCATTGTGGTGATCCATAAGGAGGGTAAACCACGTGATCGTTGCTCGTCTTATAGACCCATTTCGCTCTTAAATGCGGAGCCCAAGATCCTCGCCAAATTGCTTGCTAATCGTCTGATTACGGTTATTGGCGACCTGATTCATCCGGGTCAATCGGGTTTTATCCCGCACCGTAACACGACATTAAATTTACGACGTCTGCATGGTGTTCTCGCGAGGGCCCCGACGCTGCGTGAACCGGCCATCTTGGCGTCCTTGGACGCCACGATGGCCTTTGATACAATCGAGTGGTCTTATCTCTGGGCGGTACTCGCCAAGTTTGGATTCGGCGCGGGTTTTATCGGTTGGGTCAAACTCCTGTATGAAACACCACTAGCCCAGGTGGTGGTTAATGGCCGCGTCTCTGTGCCTTTTACTCTTGGTAGGGGCACACGACAGGGCTGTCCGTTGTCCCCGCTCCTTTTTGCTTTGGCGTTGGAGCCTCTTGCCGCTTGGCTACGATGGGAACCCTCGATGAAGGGTATACGCTGGATGCCGGAATTTGAGGATCGCATTTCCTTATACGCGGATGATATTTTATTGTACCTTACCTCTCACCAAAAATCACTCAATGTGTTGTTTGACGTACTTACCTCCTTCGGGAAGAATTCGGGCCTCATCATTAATTGGTCCAAATCCTACATTTATGTACTCGCGGGTGATGTCCCTCGTTTGCCACGGGGCTGTCCCATCCAGTTGTCGCAGTCTGGCTTTAAGTACCTGGGTGTGTTTATCTCCATGGATCTGGCGGTTCGCTACGAACGTAATTTGCTTCCCCCACTCCAGCGGTTACGCTCCGATGTAGCGCGTTGGCGTAAATTACCGTTGTCTCCCCTAGGGCCTGCGGCCCTTTTTAAGATGATGTCCTTACCTCGGTTCCTATATGCCCTCCAGATTAGCTTTGATGTCATCCCGTCGACATATTTTCGGGAAGTAGTATCGTTACAGAGGCAACTAATATGGGACGGACGTTCTCGCATAGCTCTTCCGAAATTGACACTCCCCTGGTATGATGGCGATATAGCGCTCCCGGATATTCGTAGGTATTATTGGGCTTCCCACCTTGCTGCTATCAACCACGGGATGTATGGCCCGGCGTTGAATCCAGCATTTGAAATGGACAAATGGCTGCTCCCGGGTGGTGGTTACTATAGGGCACCTTACTCGGGACCCTCCCGTTCACAACTCACGGGACCTACCGCTATAACTGTGCGAGTATGGCATAGCGCAACGGCGGCTATGGGCTGGAGTGATAAATTAACGGGTGCAACACCACTCTATGCCTCTGCGAAGTTGGGTGGCCTCTGGAGGACGAAGGGATTTGATAAGTGGGACATGATCAGTATTGGTAAGGTGCGTGATCTCTGGGTTAAAGGAAAGGTTAAGGCCTTCTCTGAACTGCAAATAGAGTATAAGCTGAGTGACAGGGAAAGATTTCGTTACATCCAGATACGTCATGCTCTGAATTCTGTGTTGCCATTGGGTAGTACTGTTCCGGATTCCTCCCCCCTCGAAGATCATATACTAGATGGCTATGTGCCGGATAGTACTATCTCACTGTTCTATAAGAAAATGATTAATGATAGATCGGGTCTGCTTGATCGCCTCCGTTGATCGTTGCTGATGGTATTGAACTGGATGATGAGGATTGGCAGTCCGCGATCTCCTCTCCCAAGGAGGTGGCGATTCCGGCCCGCCTCCGTCTGGTCCAACTCAAGATCCTCCACAGAATCTATTTCACAGGTCCCCGTCTAATTGAAATGGGTTTCTCTACAGATGGCATGTGTCGGCGTGGGTGTGGTCTCCTTGGCACCTATCTTCACATCATTTTGGAATGCCCTGAGGTGGTGCGATTCTGGAAACGTATACATGAGATTATGGATGAGGTCACGGGTGTTGTTATGATGCCGGAAGCCCGACAATGTTTATTGAATGTGTGGGGTCCGAATGACTATGACGTGTCGCAGCTTCGGTGGGTGACTTTGGCCAATATGGTTGCGAAGAGAGATATTGCCCAGTTGTGGGGATCCCCAAGGCCGCCTACAGTGACTGCTTGGAAAGAGAGTTTGGACTGGTGCATGTTTCGAGAGAAAACAGTATATATTGCAAGAGGCAGGCCTAAAAAATGGGGGAAGATTTGGACTCCTTGGAACTCATACCGTGGGGATATTTGTACACCCCCGCTCACCGCTTTCCAGAGTCCTCCTCAGTCGCCCTGACCTACATCCCTTCCAGCTGTGGTATATCGTACTGTTCATATGCAATTCTGCCTGTGCCTCCCTCCCCTCATCTGTATTCAAAGACTTTTTTCTCCTGCTAACACGTGTCTCCCGTCCTCCTTGAGCACATACCTCATGGCTGTATTACTACTGTACTGCCTTGCTTGTTTGTTTGATGTTTTGTTTCTTTGTGTTTCAAATAATAAAAAGTTACAAAAAAAAAAAAAGAATTTGCAAACCGCTATGCATTAAAAAAAATTCCTTAATTGCGATTCACAATTTGCGAATCGCAATTAAGGAATCCCTTTCCATTGATTCCTATGGGCCTAGAGGCCCATAGGAATGAATGTGAAGGCATTCTCATTTTGCGATTCGCAAATAAGGAATCGCAAAATGAGAATGCAATTTCAAGGGTGCAGGGGGGGTCCAATGGACCCCCCCGGCACCCCTAAAATGTACCTTAAAGTGCTTTTTTCACACACAAAGGGCATGTGTGTGTTTAAAATGAAACTTTCAAAAATGCACTTTTGTGCATTTTTGAAAGTTTTCGAAAATTACCATGAAGGTTAACTTCATGGTAATTTACCACTTCCAATTTGCGAATTCGCAATTTTTAAAAAGTCATGCATTGCATTTAAGAAATCGCAAAATTGCGATTTCTTAATTGCAATCGCAATTTTAGAAATCGAAAATAAATTGCGATTTCTTAAATTGCAAAAAAGCCAAAAAGGTTAATGCATCCCAAAACAATGAATTGCATTCGCAATCGGCCGAATTTTGCGATTCGCACCGTTTACGAATGCAATTCAGTTTGATGCATGTGGGCAAAAGAGTTGGAAGTCCTGATTGAGGACAAGATGAAAAGCCACAAGAAATTATTTAGAAAACACTCACTCCATGTCCCAAAGTAAAAAAAGAAAAATATGGCTGGACATACAAAGAAAAATCAACACAGTGGGGGTCACGCAGCGCTCCATTGAGGAGCTGCGTAAGCAGTGGTATGATCAATGGAGCAGGGTGAAGGAAAAGGTTGCTGCAAGTCTTGCAGAGGCGAAGAAGATTTCTGTAGGGCCATCCTCCCAGTCTGCATCTGCATCTAAAGGACTTGGTGGAATCGACCCTTTAGCCTGAAGCCATCATTGGAGTGATGCAGACTGACACCTTAGCACCAGCCAGTACTACCCAAGGTAAGCAGCATGCTAATGAACATATGCATGATAAATGTAATGAAATCCTCATTTAGGAAGATCAGGCAGAAAGGTGCAAATGCCACTCCAGTCCACATTTTACATTCTACGCAGCAAAGCTTTGTGGGAGTACTAGTCAGAAATACAAGAGCGAAGGCAGGGAGGAGATTCCCAGCAACGTAGGTGCATTTAAGTAAAACAAGTCAGTGTCATTTACACATACCATGTGATGCTAAGTACCTTTATTAGACAAAGTAATGCTATATGTGACATACATATAATTAAACATACGTTTAATGTCACAGATAAAACTGCACAAGAGCAAGCCGAAAGCAAATCCCATCACTGTGTGGAGACTCAGGCACAGTCAGGAGATAAAAACACAGTGGTCCCAACATCTGCACCTACTAGACGCAAGACCCCAGTGGCACCACTACCTGAGTATTCAATGGAAGGAGACGAGAGCCAACATGACCTGGCCACAACACAGGTTGAGCATACACCCACATCAAGAGCCCAGGTCCATGTGCGGCGCCACAACAGCCCAATCAGGAGGCTCAGGTCAATGGCACGTGATCAATCCCATGAAAGCAATGGATCAACTGTCTTCAGTGGCCTGGAGACAGCTATGTTGAAGATGCAGCACCTGGAATACAAACACATGCAGGCACATCTTCTTTCACTAAACCATAATATGGTAGAGATGAAGGACAGCATTATATAGCTCAATACAGCAGTGGTGGAAGGACAGAGGGAAACTTCAGGCACATGACAGATGCCATTAGGGAACTGTGCAATGTTACGCAGGAAGACCATGTGTCCCACTCCAGATGGCACAACCAATTACTTGGCTGTTTAGATGGCTACAGTAGGACCATCAACAACCTGAGAAACACTGAAGCTTTCTCGACGCGCTGTGGCCATGCAGGTAGAAATGGCCCATTGTAGCAGTGATGTGGCCAGGGGTTTGATTAAGGTCACCAAGCAGGTTGAGCATTTGCAAATTGCTAGAGTTGGTGGTAGTGATGTACTGGGTGAGGGGGAATAGTTAGGAGGCTTCAAGCCTTAGAGCATTATGGCACTTGTGACAGAATGCAGTAGGCGCAGTTCCAGACATCCTTCTGACTCGGAGGCCTCATCAAGGGAGAGCATAGAGCATGCAGACTGGGCCACAGGAGTGTGTGGCAGCAAAAAATAGTGTGGCTTTGAGCCCGGAAATGCCAATTAATGACGTAACCTGTAGCATTCAGTTGTCAGTGGTCCATTCCCTTCTAGGGACCCAGTTCCCATTGAAACATCAGGGTCCACGTGCCATCACCCATTTTGCCTTTTTCATACTTTACCTCTTCTTGGTGCTATCTCTTCACATATAAAACTGTATTGCAGATGTTAACCTTCAATGCCTTCTAGGTTCTCTTTGTTTTCGCAAAAGTCCAGTTTGATGTTTTCTCTGGTTGGCTACTTCATGCACAACAAACACAATAAGATGATCGACAGAGTGATGAAACTTTTCAGATACACACCCCTAGTCACAGATCTGGGTTTAATCCACCATCGTTCTTCTGCTCACTAAGCCACCCCAGTTTAGACCTAGCCATATGCAAATCAGTCTTGACCCTGTTCCTCATGAGAACAATCAAGCCCGAGCTGCGAGTTCATAGACACCAGATTTCCTATCTTTTACCAATTGGAATCTACAAGTACCTTAGGGGTGACCTTTAGGTAATAAAGAGGAAGGTTTGGGCCTGGCAAGCAAGATAACTTGCCAGGTAGAAATGGTAATTTAGAACTGCACACACAGGTTCTGCAGAGGCAGGCCTGAGACATGTTATAAGTGCTACTTACTTGGGTAACCCTATCAGTGCTGCAAGCCCACTAGTAGCATATGATTTCCTGGCCCGGGCACATGTAGTGCACTTTACCAGGGACTTATAAGTAAGTAAAAAAGGTCAGCTGTGCATTGCACAAGTCAATGTTACCATGTGTTATTACAGAGCACATGCTCTTTTGCACTGGTTAGCAGCAAAAGCAGACAAACACAGAAAACAGGAAATCAGAAGGCAAATAGGTAGGGGAACCACATCAAGGGTGCCAGGTCTAACAGCATATTTAACTTACATATTCGTCCCTAGTATATGGCACTCTGGGTACCCAGGGCCTGTAAATTAAATGTTACTTTTTGACTGCAGCACAAATTGAGCAATCACTAAAGTGAAAAGTGAAAACATGACACTAAGCCTGCCATTGCAGCCTAGCTTGGTAGTTTTTGAAACTGCCCTTTCACCTTCATTTTAAATAGAAGTATGTCACCCATAAGGTGGCTCTACCACCCCTCAGACAAGGTGTATATCATTTTAAAAGTAAGACATATGCATTTTATATTTTCACATGCCCTAACAGTGAAAAAGGCCCCAACCGGGTGTTTCCCTGTAGCAAGCCTGGCTGTGCCATAGAAACACTGGGTTACTTTAATACACTTAAAAAAGTTAACTTCAGATTGGCATTGGCCAAAAAAATACTTCAAACACTCATATTTATGCCAAAGTCATATTTTATCTACATATTTATAAAATGGTGGCTTTAGAAAGTCACTAATGCCTAAAGTACCTGGTAGTATTTTCAGAGTTAATCCCCAGCTGTGAATTGGCGGTCTAATTACCCCCTGCCACAAGATGTGGAACAAAAGGCCTTGGCTTGAAGGTAATGTTACCTTCTCCTGACAGGATGCCCTGCAGATTTGCCCACCACACTCATCACACCACACCAGAAAAAGCCTCAACGAGCTCCCCATAGACAAACTAGCACAATTCAAACTCCCCACCGACACTTTGAAGGCACTGCAAAACATTGGCCCAGAATACCTCAACAAAACAAAAGAAGCCTCAGCTGGTCCTGGCTCCTAATTTGCAGACAGCTTACGCATCAGGAAACCAGATTTGGCAGTGAAGCCTTCACACACATTGCTCCTAATGCATGGAATGACCTGACGCTACACACATACTCCTCCTCACTCCTTGAATTCCCGAAAACTTTCAAAACCCGCTAGCTACTAGGTTTGGCTGGACTCCCACGTGCTCAGCCCCACGATGCAAGCCCAGAAGACGATGTACTCACCAAATCTTCATAACATAACATCACATAACATAACACAACTGCACAAGCTTCAAAGTCGCATATCCTATCAGAGGCAGATGTAACTCACACACTTAGTTCTGATTATGCCATTGTCCAGGTAGCCAGAGTGACGCGAAACCCAATGGGGGGAGGGGAGTCTATTCCAGAACTAGTTTACAGGGGTGATGCCTGATTTCTGTAGAAACAGCTCACTGGTGTGCCCAGAGCTTTGACCAGGGAAGAAAGGGTCTGCCATGTTGGGTATTGGCAGCGCAGGATACTGTGGGATTGTTTAGGCCCAAACCCGATGAAATTATATCAAAGTGTGTAGGGACAGCCCTGCCAACTTTTACCCCACTAGGTAGGGAGGTATCTGGAGCCTCCCCACCCACAAGCTGGCACTGGGCATACAAGTGCCACCCTCATTAACATCTTGTGAACATTGCTGGGCCTGAGGAACACAGAAGAAGGACTGCAGCTGCCGAACTCTTTAGGCTAGTTGGCTAGCCTCCTCTTACGCTCCAAGAACACAAAAGCTACACGAAGCATGCAATCCCAACAGTTCAGCTCATCAGTTCTAACTTGATTTTCCCATGGCTCTGCTGGTGGCTTTTCCGAAATTAAGTTCTATCCTCCAATTGATGGACCATTGGCTGGTGTAAGTGTGTACTCTTCTTTCCGCCAAGATTGCAAGACGGGACACTTAAATACTTTTTCTCAACTTTTCACACAAAAAAACAGAGACTACCGCACGATGTCAAACTGCTGGTTGGACTCAAATAGCTATTTTGCTTCCCTGAAAGGATCATGGCTTCCAGAAAACTTCTAAGTCCAAATATAGAGGGCTTCGCTGGGACCAAATCCGAGCAGCCCTCCACTGTTGTTGACACATTCCTGGGCCTGATCCTCAGACTTGGCTTGCTCTTTGTTTCCCCCCTTTTGATGCCGAGAGCCTTGAATTTCGCAGAAACACAGAGGCTTCCTCCAAGGTTCTGCAGAAGCCCCCCATTGATAACTCCCTTTTCAGATCTAACTAGCACCGTTAACTATTGACGACCTTGAGAACAAAGAACTCCCCAAGAAAAAGACTAAGAACTAATTTAAATTCCGGCGGATTAAGTAATTACTGTCGCCTTGGTGGGGTACTTCACTCCCGCCATGGCAGGGGTACTCCACCAGCTGTATTTATAGATTGCTGCTGCCCCTGTGAACATCTCTTGCATTTACAGGGTCTGCCATCATGGCTGTTCCTGGAAATGAATTGTAAGTTTGATGGACGGCTCTGACAATATGAAAGAGCTGTTGACCTATCTTCCTTTTTTACATTTTAAACAGAAAATCTCACTAAGCGCAATATTTTTTTGAGGATTAAAAAAATACAGTGGCCCTCTCACAATAGGATCATACACCCATCGCAAGGGGGACATTGACCACTTTCAATGCCCCTTACTGCCAGGATTTTCCTGGCGGTGAAAGTCATTGTAAATCGGCTGCATGTCCGCCTATCTAAATTTAGTGGAAGGACATATAGGCAAACCTCTGATGGCCCTTACTCTGTCAGACCATCAGAGACTTTGACCATGGCGGAGATGAGGGCACCTCCGTTGTTGTCAAACTTAGGCTGTACCAGACTCTAAACTGGGTAGGCTAACCATAATGTTGGCGGCGAGTGAACTTAAACTTACTACCATTTTGGTATTCACAGAAGGCACTTATCATTTTGGTATTCACAGAAGGCACTTACTCATTTTGGTATTCATAGAAGTTAGGAGTCCTAACTTTAGGACTCCTAAATGCCTTCTGTGAATACCGAAAGTCTTAAAGTTAGGATTTTTCTCAATTTAGTAGTAGTAAAGCTAGGACTCCTAACTTTAGGACTCCTAAACGCCTTCTGTGAATACCGAAAGTCTTAAAATTAGGAGTATTCTCAATTTAGTAGTAGTAAAGTTAGGACTCCTAACTTTAGGACTCCTAAATGCCTACTGTGAATACCGAAAGTCTTAAAATTAGGATTTTTCTCAGTTTAGTATCGGAAAGCAAACTTCCTTCTGCCAGGAATTTAATGTGAATTGCATTGATTTTTTTCCACTCAGATACTGCAAGTCCTTTTCCTGAGACACATCCTTCCCTACTAAGTCCAGCTCTGTGTTGAGCTCCTGAGGCGGAAGCCGGGAGCAAGCTAAATTTTAAAATTACTTATTGTCACTTGTTACTTGTGTTTTTAACTACTCACCCTCACTGGCAACGAGTCGTTCGAGGCAGCGGATCTAGCGCTGACGCGGCAACACAAACCCAGCACTCCTTGGCGCCATCACGCCAAGCCCGGAGGCCACGCCCATTCCAGAGGCCACGCCCCCTGCCAACCACTCCTTATAGACGCCGATTAAGGGCGTCTGGTAAAAGCATTGTGTTGAGCTCCTGAGGCGGAAGCCGGGAGCGAGCTAAATTTTAAAATTACTTATTGTCACTTGATACTTGTGTTTTTAACTACTCACCCTCACTGGCAACGAGTTGTTCGAGGCAGCGGATCTAGCGCTGACGCGGCAACACAAACCCAGCACTCCTTGGCGCCATCATGCCAAGCCCGGAGGCCACGCCCCTTCCAGAGGCCACGCCCCCTGCCAACCACTACTTATAGACGCCGATTAAGGGCGCCTGGTAAAAGCATTGTGTTGAGCTCCTGAGGCGGAAGCCGGGAGCGAGCTAAATTTTAAAATTACTTATTGTCACTTGATACTTGTGTTTTTAACTACTCACCCTCACTGGCAACGAGTTGTTCGAGAAAGCGGATCTAGCGCTGACGCGGCAACACAAACCTAGCACTCCTTGGCGCCATCACGCCAAGCCCGGTGCCCACGCCCCTTCCAGAGGCCACGCCCCCTTGGTCGCCACCCAACGGCAGTATACATCATGTGTATATTCCGGACGCGCAGCGGACGAGCTTAGCGGGCGCGACGTTTGCGCGCCGAAGGCGCGCCAAAGCTAAGCCCGTCTGCGCCCGTCCGCGACCGACCAAGGCCAGGGGCCAACCCCCCTGCTCAGCCATCTAGCCAAATCATTACCTCCAATTCCCTATCCCTTCGTCAACTAAACCAGGCAGCTGAGTCACCCTGCCTACACGCATGGAACCCATCTATAAAACATCCTGCCTGCAACCAGTGTGGCTTTCATTTTGCACCTCATCTGTCAATGAAACCCACAACATACTCTATGCTTCTGCTCAACTGCTGCTCACTCCCCAAACACTCCAGGAAATCTCCCTAATGTTAGAAGATATAAGCCCAGACATCCTCTTCGTCACAGACACGTGGCTGCAGGAACACTCAGAGCCCGATCTGGTACAAGCACTCCCGCCTGGATACCAAATACTCCGCCTTGACCATAAAAAAGGAATTGGCGGTGGCTTAGCAGTAACCCATGAAGGAGACTACGAAGTCACCAGCACCCCTGTGCATCTTCCAGACAGTGAATGTCTCCCTTTCTTTATAAAACTCAGCCCCACTCATACCTTTTCGGGTATGCTCATATACCGCCCGCCAGGGTCACAGGGTCAATTTCTTTCTAACCTTGCCCCGATAGCTGCAAACCTGGCACTCAGCTCTGCTAACTTTACAATCCTGGGCGACCTCAACATCCATTTGGATGACCCGACCGACCCCATCGCCAGAGAACTTTCCTCCAGTCTTTATGCCCTCGATCTACATCAACATGTCCCTGGGCCCACTCACCAAAAAGGCCATCTCCTAGACCCCATCTTCAGCAACTGCCCCAACCTTCACGTTAAAAACCCTTCCCCCCTCCCCTGGTCCGATCACTTTCTTATCCCATTCACGTGGACCCTCCCCTATCACCCCCTCCCAAACCCCCGACGATTCAACAGTCACGCAACTGGCAAAAAATTCCCCTACCGGAGTGGCAGGATTCACTACAGCGCACAAAACCCATTAACTCGTCCAATCCCATCCAGGGTATTGAGAATTATAACAGATGGATCACTAGCTCCTTAGATCTAGTACTCCCACTAAAAAGTATCCATCCCAAGCGGGGCACTCTAACAGCCCCATGGTACACGACTGATCTGCGGGAGGCCAAACGTGCCTGTAAACGAATCGAGAGGAAATGGCGCCTCGATTACCTTCCAGCAGACAAAGCGAGCTATAGAGCAGCTATTAAAAACTACAAAGCAGATATCCGACTAGCGCAGGCCAAATACTACGAACAAAAGATAGACAAGGCAGCGTCTAAACCCAAGGAGATCCACCGGATTGCTAAATCCCTCCTGCAACTTCCCGAGACCTCAAAGGTTCACAACAATACCCAGACCCATTGTGAGGAAATAGCGGAGTTCTTTCACCATAAAATAGTAGTCATCAACTCCTCTTTCCCTCACTCTGCCATCCCGCCCAGAGGCCCCACGACAGTCCCACTTAACGCTCTCAATAGCCTTCCGGCACTAGACCTAATCAACCTAGAAAAAATCATGGGACAGGTCAAATCTGGATCACCCATCGATCCAGCTCCCCCGAGGGTTCTCACCCCGATAGCCAGTCAGATATCACCCACCATCCAAGACCTGCTCAACTCCTCCCTCCAGACTGGCATCGTCCCGCCTCTATGGAAAAAAGCGATGGTCAAAGCTTTACTAAAAAAAAACAGCCTTGATCAATCCAATCCTGCTAACTACCGACCTATCTCCCTCCTACCTTGGCTCAGCAAACTTCTTGAGAAGCACGTCAATTCTGTCTTGACCGACTTCCTGGAATCTAATAACATACTGGACCCCACCCAGACGGGCTTCAGACCTTGTCATGGAACAGAGACTGCCCTGATCGCAGTGACGGAGTAGGCAAGAAGGATCTTGGATGGTGGCGGGTCTGCGGCCATCGTCCTACTCGACCTGAGTGCCGCCTTCGACACTGTAAGTCATAGCATTCTACTCAACCGCCTTGGTATGATAGGAGTGTCAGGAACAGCACTCACTTGGATGAGATCCTTCCTCACAGACATATCCTTCCAAGTATTTGAGAGGGAGTTTACTTCCTCCAGTAAACCTCTTAATTGTGGAGTACCTCAGGGTTCCTCCCTGAGTCCTACCCTTTTTAATGTTTACCTCAGTCCTCTAGCTGATGTCGTCCGCACCTTCGGTGTGAAAATTGTCACCTATGCGGACGACACACAGCTGGTGGTAGCGCTAGATCCCCCCTTCAACTCCCACCACAGCCTTCACAAATGCTTGGAAGCTGTCGCAGCCTGGATGTCGGGCTCCTATTTAAAACTTAACGGGGATAAAACAGAGGTAATGCTCCTTGGAAATAACATTACGAAATCCATTGATTCCATCTGGCCCCTCTGTTTAGGTGACCCCCCGCAACCCAAGGAGCAAATCAAGAGTTTAGGCATCTGGCTCAACCATACTCTCACCTTCAACCACCAAGCAACCAAGCTCGCTGCCACCTGCTTCGGGCTGATGAGACTACTTCGAAAAATTCTCCCTCTCCTCCCGTTCCACTCAAGACGGATCATGATCCAAGGACTAATTCTTTCGCGTCTCGACTGCGGCAACCCCCTATATCTTGGCGCCCCACAGTCCACACTCACCAAACTTCAAATCATTCAAAACTGCGCGGCAAGAATCCTTCTGAACATCCCTCGTCGAACTTCAGTCAAAGCCAGATTGAAAGAACTCCACTGGCTCCCTGTGAGAGCCAGAATTTAATTCAAGAGCATGTGCATTGCACATCGCTCTTACTGGGGAACAGGCCCTTCCATCAATCGCCCCTTGGTGAAAGCCTATCTTCCCACCCGCCCCCTCAGATCCGCGACCTCCCACCTCACTTCAGTACCACGCATTAGAAGAGCCAGATGTGGAGGCCGTTCGTTCTCTTACAATCTGGCCAAGACTTGGAACTCTCTCCCTCTCCCTATCAGATCAGAATCCAATTTGCTCACCTTTCAAAAACCTCTAAAAACCTGGCTTTTTAATAAAACTTCGATCTAAATTTTCTCTCTGCTCCTCAACATCCAGCCTCTACTGCTCAACCTACTACTTTTTTGCTCCAGCGCTGGGACGCCCTTGGGTAGCCATCGCGCTATATAAATTCTCTTTCCATTCCATTCCATTCCCCTTGAGACTTCTAATTGTAAAGTCTGTTGGAATAGCCTTACCTTCATGTCTCTACATACAGACTCCAAATTATTTCTAATTAATTTTCAGTTCACTTTGCTGGATCTCATTTTTACAACAATGGTAGACTTTCTGTTCCTCTCCCGAACCCAGATTTTTCCAGAATCTTATTAGTGCCACGTGGGCCAGTATATTGCATGAGGTCATACCTGTCTTCAATCTTGCAGCCTGTATCATGGAGGAGCCTGGTAGGGACATTAGGTTCTTTATACATTTACCTCCCTGAGCACACACTTTTGCCACTGATACAAAGTAGTTAAGCTCAGTTTTTCTGTACTGTCCCATTGTCAAGGCGACGCTGTCCTCAGGATCTGTCGTGAAGTTATAAGGACCCACCTCTCGATACCTCCAATTCCGAATGTAATTACTACACAGAATCTTGGAGTGATCAAGCGGGGGGGAAAAGGGAATTAGGAAGGGGACAGCAGGGAAGGAGATCTGGAAAGGAAAGGTTAGTAGCAAAACATTCCGTAAATCAAAGTTGACCATAAAACCTAGAGCCAACACTGAATTCTAATGCAGAACCCTGTTGCTTAATCACAGACTCTGAAGATTCATTAAGCTTCAATAAAATAAATACTAAATCTTTTATAGCATCCTTTTCACCATATTGTTATTCTCTTGTGAATAGCGACCAAAACATCCTTATCACAATTCTGTTATTCTCTTATGAATTGCGACCAATTCACCTTAAGCAAAAACAAACTAACTCCTTAGTAAATAGCCTCTTTACCAAAGTTTTGTGAAATAATTCAAAGCACAAATCACACTGCTATCTTAGTCTTCAATTATAACAAAGCTTCTCTTGACCTTTTCTCCCAAAAGACTTTTCAAAGAAAGAGTTGCGCAAAAACAAACTGTTGAAGAAAAGATTGCGTGCGCTTTTACATACTTTGCACCTTTAAGTTAAACATCTCTCGCCAGCAACAAGATGTAAACGCAGTTTTCAAAGTGCAAAAATATACCAATGATTTTACGCTTCAGTGTTCATAATATTCCTCATAACATGAACTAATAGCTTTATCAAACATAAATCAAGATAGGATTTTCCTTAAAAAAAGACTTAGCGCCGAGAAACTAGAATTGCTAAGTCCTACCTGTAGAGTAAGACCTACTCTACTACCTTGAAGGACGAGATGCCCCCTAAATGGCTCTTCCAACCGATAACCTGGGACTCACAGCAAGCAGGATAAAGACACGCCCTTTGGAAACGATCCTCAAGGCCACCGATGGAATCCTTCTTCAAAAAACAGCTGGAACTCTGCAGAAGGGAGAGAGAGCAAGAAGAGAACACTGCCACTCCCCAGACGATTCCAGAATAGTGAGCACAGAAGATAGGGCGTGATCGCGTAAGCTAACGTGCTTACGGCGCCCGCGTATGCGACCGGGCTACCAAACCTCACGCATTACGCGTGAGCATGCCAAACCTCACGCATCACGCGTGAGCATGCGAAACCTCACGCATCAGGCGGAAACACAGCAAACAGCAGCCAAAAGACCTGGAAACCTGCACAAACCTATAAACAGGGATGCAACTTGACAGCACAAGCAGGTTTGAAGCACATCAGCCACCAACGCCCTCCCAAAGAGGATTGATGCATTTTGCCACAAGGGCAACTCCGAATGCAGAGTGGGGCGGGCCCTAGACCACAAGCCACCCTAGCCCTGACAGTACACCCCCCTCCCAAGAGTGGTCTAGGGCCCGGCTTCAAAGGGTGGAGGAGGTGGAAACGGCGTATTAAGCGTGGGGCATGAACATTCGCAGCCGGTTCCCAGGAATCATTCTCAGCACCGTATCCCTTCCAGGAGACAAGATACCACAACCTGGAACCCCGACGTCTAGAATCCAAAATGTCTCGCACCTCATACTCCCAGTTACCATGAACTAAGATTGGAGCTGGACGGGGAGCCAGATTCTGATTAGCAGGTTTAAGCAGGGAAGTATGAAACACTGGATGAATTCTCAGAGACTTAGGCAACAACAATTTGAATGTCACAGGGTTCACCTGTCGAAGAACCGGGTAAGGACCAATGTACTTAGGTTGAAACATACTTCTGTGTTTGAAGTTCAAGTTCTTGGTAGACAACCAAACTTTATCTCCAGGGGCATACACAGGACCTGAACGATGTTTTTTGTCATACTGCTCTTTGTATTTCTTCTTGCTGTGCAACAAGCGATCCTGAATTTGACGGTGAATAGTTTGCATGTGTTGTACAGAGTCTCTAACTGCTGGTACACCACCATCATCTTTAGCCATAGTCAATGGTATGGTGTTAGGTTCATAGCCATAAAGTGCCTGAAACGGAGAGGAACCGGTTGAGGAATGTGGTGAAGTGTTATACGCAAATTCAGCAATCCAAAGTAAATCCAACCAAGATTTCTTAGAGTCCGTAACATAACACCTCAAGTATTGCTTCAAAGTTTGGTTCAGTCTTTCAGTCTGCCCATCAGTTTGGGGGTGATAACTAGTGGACATATTGGAGGTGATGTGTAGATCTTTGCACCATTGCTGCCAGAACTTGGAAGAGAATTGAGACCCTCGATCCGAAAGCAATACTGAAGGCAGTCCATGTAAGCGCACCACATGTCGCAGAAATATTTGTGCTAACTGTGCCGCAGTGGGTAGCTGTTTACAAGGGATGAAATGAGCGTATTTGGTTAAACTGTCCACAACCACTAGAATCACAGTATGATGTTGAATTGGTGGTAGATCAGTAATGAAGTCCAAAGAAATATGTTTCCATGGTTCAGTTGGTGTTGGTAGAACTTGTAGAAAACCTTTAGGCTTAGTGTGATCGGATTTAAATCTTGCACAGACCTCACAATCATTAGCCATTTTCAGCACATCCTTTTGCAGCGTTGGCCACCAAAACATCTTTTGTATTTTCTCCACAGTCTTCCGAGGGCCTGGGTGCCCGGCCATAGGATGTGAATGTAACCAGTTAAACACAGTTTCTTGTAATTGCAAAGAGGGCAGATAAACTTGTTTTCCATGGAAAGGTATCCCTTCTTTGATGGTTTGGTTAGCATTGGAGTTCAGCCATGATTTCCACAGAGAAGTAGGAAAACTTTCATGAATATTCTCCAAAAATTGGTCTGCCGAAAGTACAGTAATTACTTTGCCTGGATCGATTATTGGTTGAGGAGTTCCTTCAAAGCGATGCAAAGAAGAGTCTTTTCTGGACAGGGCATCAGCTTTCTTGTTGTCTTGGCCTGGACGGAAGGTGATTATAAAGTCATATTCGGCAAAAAACATCATCCACCTGAGTTGTCTCGGGGTCAACATTCTGGCTGAGCTCATAAACTGTAAATTTCTATGATCAGTGTACACGGTTACAGTAAATTTCGCTCCCATTATGTAATGCCTCCATTCTTTAAAGGCTTCTAGAATAGCTAATAGTTCTTTTTCAGCAATTACATAGTTTTGCTCTGCGGGATTTAGTTTTCGAGACATGTAGGCAACTGGATGCATTTGTCCTGTAGTGTGGTGCCTTTGAGAGAGGATGGCTGCTATAGCTACATCAGAGGCGTCAGCTTCAATGATAAAGGGCTCCCCTACATTGGGATGCATGAGAACTGGAGCTTCAGTAAAGGCCTTTTTTAACTTCTGGAATGCAAGTTCAGCTTCTGTGGACCATTCAAAGTTCACCTTTTTTCTTAACAATCGTGTGATGGGAGCCACTACAGCAGAAAAGTGATCAATGAAGCGGCGATAAAAGTTTGCAAACCCCAAAAAGCACTGAATGTCTCGAACAGAAGTCGGAGTGGGCCAATCAGCAACAGCCTTGATCTTTCTGTCTGTCATTTTCATGCCAGTTGGAGTGAGGAGGACTCCTAGAAATTCAACCTCATGAACATGGAAATCACATTTAGATAATTTGCAGTACAAATTATGAGATTGCAGGGTGCTTAAAACCTTTTTGACGTGACTTTCATGTTCAATTTCCGAATCTGAATAGATCAAAATGTCGTCTATATAGACAATAACAAAGAGATCTAGAAACTCTTTCAAGGCATCATTCAAAAAAAACTGAAAAGCAGCTGGTGCATTGCACAACCCGAATGGCATCACCAAGTACTCAAACAATCCATATCGGGTTTTGAAAGCAGTCTTCCATTCATCCCCTTGCCTGATACGAACCAAATGGTAGGCTCCTCTGAGGTCCAACTTAGTGTAGATTTTGGCCTTTTTAACTTGGTCCAATAGAACAGGGATGAGAGGCAATGGGTACTTATTTTTGACTGTGATTTTGTTCAACGCCCTATAATCGATACAAGTCCTCAATTCTCCATTAGCTTTCGGAATGAAAAATAAAGGAGATGCTGCCGGAGACTTGGAGGGGCGGATGAATCCGTTCTCTAGATATTGATCGAGATATTGTCTTAGGTGTTGATTCTCTTTTTCAGATAAAGCATAAATGCGACAATTTGGTACACTAGATCCAGGTACAAGATCGATTTGACAGTCATAGCTTCGATGAGGAGGAAGGATGGCTGCCTTAACTTCACTGAAAACTTCTGCGAAGTCCTTGTAAACTTTTGGTAACAATGTTTCTTTTTCCTCAGCTGTGGCCAATTGACTCAAAATTGGTTTTGTGGTGTTGAGGCAAGACGAATGACAAAAATCAGACAGGAAAACCAGTTCTCTCTTTCGCCAATCTATGGTTGGATTGTGTAAGCAAAGCCAAGGCATTCCTAAAATGAAACCATACTGAGGTGCTTGGATCACATCAAATTGAAGCTCTTCCTTATGTACCTGTTGCTTAGCATCTTCACAGAACAGAGCAACTTTAGATGTTTGCATGGTTACTGGACCTCCAGCTAATATTTTTCCATCCACAGCTTGCACTATTTCTGGAGTTTCTTTTTGTTCACAGATGATTCCTAAACGTTGGGCTGTTTCCAAATCTACGAAATTTCCTGTAGCTCCAGAATCGACTAAAACTTCCATTTGGCATGTTTCATGAATTAACCTGATTTGTACAGCTAACCTGAAATGAGCTTTGTAATTAGAAACACATGAGTTCACAGAAGGGAAGGCAATAGTACCCAAGAGATCTCCCTTCAAACATCTTGGGTCAGTTAGTTTTCCGATTTTGGATCTGTTTTTTCCAGAGCAGCTGATTTACTAGAATTAGGAAATTTTCCCTTTGGCTTAGTTAAACAGTCCTTCACGAAGTGACCTTTTCGACCACAATAAAGACATTGTCCATTCTTTCGACGATTGTCCTTCTCCTCTTTTGACAATGGTTGTCTTAAAGTTCCTATTTCCATTGGCTCTGAACCAGTTTCTGAATTCGCAAATTGAGGCCTGGATTTAGCTTCTGATCTCCAGTTTGGCTTATCAGTTCTTTTTTTATCTGACCTCCGTTCAGAGAGTCTATGGTCTAATCGCAGCGTTAGATTAATCAACTCAGAGCAAATTACAGGTTGAGGATCAATTTGTGCCAGAACATCCTTCAGGTCATCTTTTAAACCTTGATAAAAGAGGGCTGCTCTTTTTTCCTCTGGCCAAGAAGTTTCAGCGATTAATCTGTTGAAATGAGACAGATAAGAAACAAGATCCCTATTGCCTTGTTTCAATTGAAGTAGTTCTCGATCAGCTGACAGAGTAACAGTTCTGCGATCAAAAACTTTTTCAAATTCCTCCACAAATCGTTTCCAGTTGTAGAGCAAAGTGTCATCTTGTCTGACCAAAGGAACTGCCCAGTTTGCGGCATCTCCGGTCAAGTATGAAATTAAAAACGCAATTTTAGATTGTGGGGTTGGGAACGCAGTTGGTCTACAAGCAAAATGTAACTCGATCTGAGTCAAAAAGATTTGCACCTTGGAGGGGTCCCCAGAAAAACGTTCAGGAGCTGCCAAAGGAATTTGAGGGGGCACAGTAACAGCTATATTTGTATTACCCCTACTTGCACCAGTTTCTTGAACCTCTTCCGGAAGAGGAGTATTCTGTAATTGAATATTTTCTACCTTAGCTGCTAACAAAGCAGTTACATCCATAGTTTCTTTTAAGTCTGCTTGTATACGCATGATTGCGGACATTAAATCATTGATGGTGGTCATTATGACTTCACGTTCAGACCAGGAGGAAAAAATAATTCGTGGGCTCACTATTCTGTCAAGGCGACGCTTTCCTCAGGATCTGTCGTGAAGTTATAAGGACCCACCTCTCGATACCTCCAATTCCGAATGTAATTACTACACAGAATCTTGGAGTGATCAAGCGGGGGGGAAAAGGGAATTAGGAAGGGGACAGCAGGGAAGGAGATCTGGAAAGGAAAGGTTAGTAGCAAAACATTCCGTAAATCAAAGTTGACCATAAAACCTAGAGCCAACACTGAATTCTAATGCAGAACCCTGTTGCTTAATCACAGACTCTGAAGATTCATTAAGCTTCAATAAAATAAATACTAAATCTTTTATAGCATCCTTTTCACCATATTGTTATTCTCTTGTGAATAGCGACCAAAACATCCTTATCACAATTCTGTTATTCTCTTATGAATTGCGACCAATTCACCTTAAGCAAAAACAAACTAACTCCTTAGTAAATAGCCTCTTTACCAAAGTTTTGTGAAATAATTCAAAGCACAAATCACACTGCTATCTTAGTCTTCAATTATAACAAAGCTTCTCTTGACCTTTTCTCCCAAAAGACTTTTCAAAGAAAGAGTTGCGCAAAAACAAACTGTTGAAGAAAAGATTGCGTGCGCTTTTACATACTTTGCACCTTTAAGTTAAACATCTCTCGCCAGCAACAAGATGTAAACGCAGTTTTCAAAGTGCAAAAATATACCAATGATTTTACGCTTCAGTGTTCATAATATTCCTCATAACATGAACTAATAGCTTTATCAAACATAAATCAAGATAGGATTTTCCTTAAAAAAAGACTTAGCGCCGAGAAACTAGAATTGCTAAGTCCTACCTGTAGAGTAAGACCTACTCTACTACCTTGAAGGACGAGATGCCCCCTAAATGGCTCTTCCAACCGATAACCTGGGACTCACAGCAAGCAGGATAAAGACACGCCCTTTGGAAACGATCCTCAAGGCCACCGATGGAATCCTTCTTCAAAAAACAGCTGGAACTCTGCAGAAGGGAGAGAGAGCAAGAAGAGAACACTGCCACTCCCCAGACGATTCCAGAATAGTGAGCACAGAAGATAGGGCGTGATCGCGTAAGCTAACGTGCTTACGGCGCCCGCGTATGCGACCGGGCTACCAAACCTCACGCATTACGCGTGAGCATGCCAAACCTCACGCATCACGCGTGAGCATGCGAAACCTCACGCATCAGGCGGAAACACAGCAAACAGCAGCCAAAAGACCTGGAAACCTGCACAAACCTATAAACAGGGATGCAACTTGACAGCACAAGCAGGTTTGAAGCACATCAGCCACCAACGCCCTCCCAAAGAGGATTGATGCATTTTGCCACAAGGGCAACTCCGAATGCAGAGTGGGGCGGGCCCTAGACCACAAGCCACCCTAGCCCTGACACCCATGCAACACCATACCATAGTCCCGGTTTAAATCTTTCAAGCCACTCACCGAGGAAAGGGCCCTAGCCTTAAGGGGCTCCATATGGCCCACCAGGAACCTTTAAAACCAACTCCAAGGTATTTATATTCATTAAGTATTTCCAGTTTTTTGGGGCCCAAATACCAGCTAAAGTTATCTTCTTCTTTTTACTAAAACACAACACTTTGATTTTATCAATATTTAAGGTTATCTGTTTGTGACTACCAATTTCCCTGAATGCATGCAATCTTTCCTACAGTCCTATGTCTGTCTGGTCTACAATTACAAGATCATTTTCATACGGAAGGCATGATATATGTTTGCCATTCATTCTAGGTTTAGCACCTCTAACTACTACCAAAGCAGACAGCAAATTAGCTACAAATTTGTAAAAGAATAATCAGCTAACACACACCCATTTCTTAATCCATTATTGATTGATATTTTCTGTGTCAATGTCCCCTCAGTATCCATAATGTCCTGGGCCCAATTATGCCTAAGTAGCTCCTGTATTAAGATCAATGGGCCAGATTCACAGAACTAACTTAAGACAAAATCCTAAACTTACTACCATTTTGGTATTCACAGAAGGCACTTACTCATTTCGGTTTTCATAGAAGTTAGGAGTCCTAACTTTAGGACTCCTAAATGCCTTCTGTGAATACCGAAAGTCTTAAAGTTAGGATTTTTCTCAATTTAGTAGTAGTAAAGCTAGGACTCCTAACTTTAGGACTCCTAAACGCCTTCTGTGAATACCGAAAGTCTTAAAATTAGGATTTTTCTCAACTTAGTAGTAGTAAAGTTAGGACCCCTAACTTTAGGACTCCTAAATGCCTTCTGTGAATACCGAAAGTCTTAAAATTTGGATTTTTCTCAGTTTAGTAGTAGTAAAGTTGAGAAAATCCTAATTTTAAGACTTTCGGTATTCACAGAAGGCATTTAGGGGTCCTAAAGTTATGGTGAATGAACATAATGGTTCATTATGTTCATTCACTTATGGTGAATGAACATAATATCTCTTTGAATCAGGGTTCAATCCCTTTTGTGTTAATTTTATGGCTGAAATCTCCCATTGGGATGAGCATATCTTTTTTATAATTTTCACACTTATACCCTCTAGGCCCCCCCCTCACATGTATACATTCATCATTACCATTTTAAACAGAAAATCTCACTAAGCGCAATATTTTTTTGAGGATTAAAAAAATACAGTGGCCCTGTCACAATAGGATCATACACCCATCGCAAGGGGGGCATTGACCACTTTCAATGCCCCTTACTGCCAGGCTTTTCCTGGTGGTGAAAGTCATTGTAAATCGGCTGCATGTCCGCCTATCTAAATTTAGTGGAAGGACATATAGGCAAACCTCTGATGACCCTTACTCTGTCAGACCATCAGAGACTTTGACCATGGCGGAGATGAGGGCACCTCCGTTGTTGTCAAACTTAGGCTGTACCAGACTCTAAACTGGGTGGGCTAACCATAATGTTGGCGGCGAGTGAACTCTGTCGCCCTTGTGATGGCATTCCCTTTCCACCAACATATAAATAAGGGCCAAAGTCAGAAGGTACACTGTCCACCAGGTAGAACCTGGTCCCTGTATCCGACCCCCGCTCCGAATGAAACAAACGCTTCCACCAACAGAAGTGGCAATCTTGTCCATGTCACAGTTACCACTCCAATCCCAGTGCCTTTGGCCTCACCCAAACAGTTTCTTGGGGATAGTAACAAATTTGAGGACTTCTGACATCAGAGCCAGTTGCAGTTCCTTTATAAACAAGGGCCCTTCCCTTCTGATACTGCCAGAATGACTTTTATCAAATCCATTGTGGGGGGGACACCTGCCAACTCGGCTATTCCCCTAATTGAAAAGAACGACCCGGTTTTTCATGATTTCGGAAGGTTACTTATGTTACTGCCCTTCGTAAGTTAGACTTGGAGACCAAGTGACCTGAGAAAAAACAAACTTACATCTTTTATAGAAGATTGAGTGATGACATGAAGAATTCCCTGGCGCACATTGGGGATTACTCTCAGGTTGTTCAGAGTTCATTGATTTAGTAGTCAGGCTTGACCATAGGTTAAATAAATGAAAAGGAGACCACTCTCGGGGAGAACCAAAGCTGCTGGTTGTTCAGTTAGAGTGGACAGAGACCAGGTCAAAGAATCAGGACCATTCTGAATCCATGCAGATCGGGGGCTTGTGTGGTCCCCTGACCACTGAGGAGAAAAATTGTAGAGGGAAATTAAACCTGTGTTTGTATTGTGGTTAAGCAGGGCATCTTTCACGTGAATGCTCCACCAGACCAAAAGGAATCCAGAAAGCTAGCACCTTAACATCAGACCTGGTGCATGAAAAACAAAAGAGCGTGGCTGACACAGGGGTCAATCAATTTCAATTTCAAAATGCTTTATTCGGTATGTATGAATACAACCATATAGCAACAATCAAGTAAAATTACAATACATCATACATTTATATCAATTCTGGTTTACCGAATACCATCCTTACTAAGTGCAATATACATTTAGCAGCACATATCCAAATGAGCAATCTTAAAGTGCTTGTTAGTGCATTCGCCTAATCGTACATGTGCAAATTAGCAATATAAAGTGCTGTAGATGCTAAAGGTACTCAATTTTCTGACACATGTGCACATTTAGCAATATTAATAAAAAGATGTATCAATACATACAAACAATTATTCATGTGCAAACCAGAAATAATAAAGTGCATGTAAATCGCAGTCATGTATTGAATTCATACAATGATTGTTTTCCGTACTGAAATACATTTTAAAATATAGGTGGCCACATGAAAACATATATCTGGGGTCTCTAGATTAAACATCAGTTGCATCGCTTTCTTTGTACTGCGCATGTTATATTTTAAAAAGATGGTTTCAAATAAAATTTTCTATAAGAATTATAAAAATTACAAAACAGCATAAAATGGCAGCCACTCTGCTTCGATGTACCATCACATGGGCATAAGCAAGTCCTGGGTTTCTTAATTGTTGGGAATGCCACTAGGTGATGCACAATCCCCAACCGTAGACGGATCAATGCAAAACGGTGGGAATTAGTGCTAACAACATTAAGGTAGGTTTGAAAACCTTCATTAATGTTATGTTTAAATAAAAATTAAACGTGCTTTGTTTTACATAATTATTCATTCTGGTACTACCTGTATATTTCAGGAAAGTGACTTTAAGCTCCTGCTTTGACAACCCTGTCCCCATTGTTGGATCTTTAAAAATGTCACGGACATAGAGTGTCTTATACCAAAATTGTATGTGACATAACCAGGGGATGTTTGAACAACGGTCGAGCTTTAGACAATCGTTAATCACATCCTGGGTAAATTTTGTCTCTTCTTTTGACCAGATTGATCGCCATAGGGACAGGGGGCGTAGTGCAATTAAGTCATTGGCGTGATTTAAGCCAACTTCCCTATGCATTAGCTTGTTTGCGGCCGCAGCCGGAGCACAAAGTAATCGCTTCAAGAAGGCATTCTCCTCACTCTGAATTAAGTTGGCACTCTGAGAATGATATCCCCATATCCCGGCCCCATATAGGGCTGATGTTATGCACCTTGAATTATATATTGACAGCATCTCATGAATTCTACGACCCCCTAATTTCGCTGCAAATCTAAAAACACAACTTGTGTTCCTTGCCATTTTGAAGTGGACACTGTCTTGTTCATTGGCCCATCACCCATCTCCTGAAAAAGTGATGCCTAGGTAACAAAAACTCCTTACGGATTCTAATTTCTCCCCTTCTAAATAAAAGGACCTGCTTTTTCTTGGCTTCTTGCCACATATCATTGTGAATGTGTTTCCTTTGTTAATTTTCAACTTTCTACTCTCAGTGAAAGTATAGAATTTATTAATCGAACATTGCAGGCCATTTTGGGTCCGGGAGACAAGAACAGAGTTGTCCCCATATTAAAGAATTGGAATTGGGTTACCATTAATAATAGGTGCATCTACATGAATTCGTCTTAAAATTTGGTCTATCTGATTTATAAAAAGAGAGAATAGGAGTGGGGCAAGCACACATCCTTGTCGGATACCTCTGTTAATTCTAAAAAAGGGTGTGCACTCTCCATCAGGTCCAAATCTGACTTTACTAGACAGGTTTTCGTACAGTCTGCCCAGAAAATGTATGATTTCAATTGGGGCACCCATTTCCAGCAGAACTGGCCAAAGCAGCGCGTGCTCCACCAGATCAAATGCTGAACTCAAGTCAGCAAAGCACAAGAATAGATTGCCCTCTTTAGCTTTAGTGTACTTGCTGACTATGAGTTCCAGGTTCACACACTGTTCCATTGTTCCCATCCCCTTTCTGAACCCGTACGGCACTGGGGATAAGATGTTATTTTTCTCGACCCAGGCTTCCAGCCTCTCTAATAGGACTCGACTGAGAATTTTAATTGACGAGTCCAGGAGTGAGATGGGACGGTAGTTTCGTGCCTCTGACCTAGAACCTTTCTTGTAAAGGGGCACAATAATGGACTGTCCCCATGTTACTGGAATCCTATCTTCTATAGCAGCGTTAAAATATCGTGTCAATATTGGGGCCCATAAAGTCATTTCGTGTTTGTAAAAATCCATGGGCACCCCATCATGCCCAGTGGCTTTACCGCCTTTACTATTTCTAATTGCCTCCGTAACCTCAGTTAGGGTCACAGATAGTTGCATTTTTTGCCATTTAGAACATGGTACTGTATCTATAAGTAAATTGACCCATCTGGATTAAAATCAGAGTTAAAAATCCCAGTAAAATGGGCTATCCATGCGCGGCAACTAACATGGGAAGTCATTTCAGGGGTATTATCATTCTTTAAAAAAGGGCTATTTACAGTTTCCCAGAATAAGTTATGGTTTTTTGTTTCTGCAGCCATATCCAGATTCATCCAAGCTTCATTTTGCAGTTCTTTTTTTCTGGTTACTAGGGCAGTCTTATAATTAAGACGCTCCTCTCTAATTATGTCTGTGGCTCTGGGCTTGGTGTCAAGTGCTTTTTTGTGCCTCTTCAGTGACTGGGCACAGTGATTGTCAAACCAAGTCACATGGGTTCTCCTCAGCTTTCGACTTCTTACTATAAGTGAGTTTTCAATTGCTTTAGTTATTTTTAAGAAGTTAGTAAGTAAGATGGCCGGGATCACTTTAGATGCCAAGCAATAACCTACTTCACTACTGCATTTAAGAATTATGTCCTCCATAAATTGTGTTGGGTCAATTTTAATCCACTTAATCCTCATACCGTTAGGTCTTACGGCCATGATCCCTTGGATAGGTCTTTCATACGCATGGGTTTTGGTCCCCCAGTCCGTTAATTCCAGCGATATGCTGTTATGATCGCTCACTGGCTGTTCTATTACCCAAACATTAGAATAAACAGATCCATTAGATATCAAAATATGACCGATGTTAGAATGGGCATCTCTCCCTCTAAATGTTGGGCACTCCTCATTATTTTTATTCTTTGTACAGTCTAGTAATTCCAGATCTAATTTGGCTACTAGATTGTTCAGCGCACTCCCATAATTAGTGTGTGGAAAGTGGTTAAAAACTGTACTACCTCCACTAAGATATTCCTCACGATGTCCACAGAGCCCCTTCTGTGCCTGGCTGCATGCTTGGATGTTAAAATCTCCCGCCCAAAGTATTACTGGGGGGTTACTTGATAACACAAGTATTTCTTCTATTGCCCGTTCTATATTCAATACAATCATGCCCCAGTTGGGTCCAACAATATTGTTATAAAATTAACTATAACTAAATCCCTACCTTTACCATACACCAAACGCAAAATTGATGCATACTGACCCACCTCCACATAACCACCAGGGCTGAACTCTGTTAGAGTAGTGGATACCGGGGTCAATAAGCCTCCTTTTGCTCTTCCTGCTAAAGATGCTATTGCATTCACACTATACGTAGTGTACCCTTTGACTTGTATTTGTGCTCTATGCCACGTCTCTTGGAGACATATTATGTCGTGGCCTTGCGTAATAAAATTATCCCACAAAGGAGTAATTATTTTAGCAGCAATTCCTGCTATGTTCCAGGTAATGACCTTTAGGCATTCAGCAAAGTTGTCTTGTAATACATCAGAGTATTCCGTCACTTCAGGTATCTCTGACTCACATTCAGATTTATATCCGCAATGGCAATTACATTGGGCTTAATCATTTTATCATTTTTACACTGGTCACTATTTGTCGTTTTTAGTACAGTGTCACCTTCTACCCTATTCATACCCGACAACCCTAGATCGGTTATGGCAGTTCCACCAGGTACAGTAGCTTCAGAATGTAGTGCTGTAGTTGGTTCTCTCAGTCAGTCATTCTCATCTAATGAGCCAAACACCTGGAATCTGTTGAAAGTCGGGATTGTGATATTATCCCATTGATTATACAATGGTGCTGGTTCGTAGGCTACATTGAAGTGGTTAGGATGGGCAATTCTAGAACAGTCAACAGTCCGCGTTGTTGCTTGTCTTCCTGACTGATTCCTATAGAAATACTCTAGGGGGAGCAGGGTTGTATTGGATTCATGGTTAGAAGGTATGGGTGCATTCAGAATGGAGTCTCTAGCCCAATCAGGAATCCTGAAATTTATGACTATACAGTCCCCGTTTATCTCCTTTTTACTCGGTCCCACCCATCCTACTCTCTGCGTGGAAATAATTTGGTTAGCCCCACGCATTGGGAATCCACAGTTTTGGGCAAGCCAGTACAAGGTTTTATTCTTCAGGGTTTGCTGATTTTCAAATTGAGTGGGCTTAAGCTTTGGTACGTTGGCAAGGATAGATACATACGGTCTACATTCTGGTGGAAGGTTAATCGTTGCAGGGATTATGTTATTAATATGCCGCGTTGGTGCTGGCATATTCTTGTTATTATGCATAAAACCCCCTTTCTCCCTATGTCCCACATCGGGTTTCTGTCCCAGTGTTGTATTGGAAATATTAGTGGGTAGTTTTTTCGGAGCGGTTACTGCAATTACCGGGACCAGGGGGCTAGGTACTCTTATTTCACTACCAGACATGTTATTACTGGGTTTACCCTTTGGTACATTAGTTATAGATAACTTAGCTTGTGTACCAAGATGTTCACGTAAATCTAGATTGGCTATACCCAGCTTTTCGAGATTCTCCACTTTATCACTTAGGGCCTTCAATTTTTCAGTCACTGGTGTAATGTGGGATTTTACCATATGCTCTAGCTGTTGAATCAGTCCCTCCATGTTTGTTAGGGGTAAATTTTGCTGAGTAATTGCGTAATTTTCATTCAATTGCTTATTTCTACTCTGCTGCGGTGTCTCTTCCTCCCTCCCTTTTTCCAATGTGGGTTGAATTAATCTCTTCCTTTTACTTCTATATCTCTTCACTGGCCTATTTACAACCAACAATTTCCTACTATGGACTGATTTGTATTTAAGCCGGTTGGATCCTTGATCACTCATACTGCTTAACAGACTGGTGTTAGATGAATCGACTATTAGGTTAATATCATTAGTGCCACAGCCATCTGGCTCCACTATAACACTAGGCACATCGCTCACTATTGGTGGGTGGGGAATCTCACTAGTTTGCAGATTCGGGGTTAGTGACAGCCTACTCTCCCTGGCAGCAAACACAGTAGGTGGTGACTGTTGTGGTGCTTCATCTTGATTCGACCAATTCCCTGGCAAACCTGCATAGGAATGTAATAAAATTGAATCCTGTGACAAAGCTGTTATGATTGAAGTATTTACGGGGAAATTTGCTTCTTGTATGGGAGGGGTTATCAGGCACATGCTAGGTGATAATGATAGGCGTCTTACAGTATTTTCTATAGCATTGACAACAACCCCAATTGTTTGTTGTAACATTCTGTCAATTGCAGTTAAAGTTGGAAGTGGGGTTGGTGCCAGCGTTAATTTCCTAGTTGTCGATCGTGTGTGCATTGGGGTCTTTTTGGCCGTGGTTCTACTTTTAGCCTCCATCTGTAATTTGGCCGAAATAAGTTTGTTCTAAAATCGCCAGGAGTGATTACCTTCACCGATGTTTTGGTAGAGCCAAGGGGGGTGGCCCAGCCCGGTCTCTTTCGGCCTCTGAGGGCCTTAGAGGGCCCGCCCTTTGCTCGGGCTTAGCCCGGCGTCCCGCGATGCTGGAGGTGCGCTCTATTAGTAGCGCCGCCGGTGCCGGGAGATGACGTTGGCGGCTCCTGCCGCTAAGCCCCCTGGGTAATGTAGTCCTCCACTCGGCGGCCGCTGGTGGAGAGAGCGGCGGCGGGAGGACTACTGTGGCAGTTAGGATGGTGTATGGCGGCTTGAGCAGCGGTGACGGTGGTAGCAGCAGGCAGTTGTCACAGCAGGCAGCGACCCAGTAAGTGCCTCAAAGCGGAATGCCCCGAGCAGAAAGGGATTACACCCGCTCCACCGGAGGTGCGCTCTATTAGTAGCGCCGCCGGTGCCGGGAGATGACGTTGGCGGCTCCTGCCGCTAAGCCCCCTGGGTAATGTAGTCCTCCACTCGGCGGCCGCTGGTGGAGAGAGCGGCGGTGGGAGGACTACTGCGGCAGTGAGGATGGTGTATGGCGGTTTGAGCAGCGGTGACGGTGGTAGCAGCAGGCAGTTGTCACGGCAGGCAGGGACCCAGTAAGTGCCTCAAAGCGGAATGCCCCGAGCAGAAAGGGATTACACCCGCTCCACCGGAGGTGCGCTCTATTAGTAGCGCCGCCGGTGCCGGGAAATGACGTTGGCGGCTCCTGCCGCTAAGCCCCTGGGTAATGTAGTCCTCAACTCGGCGGCCGCTGGTGGAGAGAGCAGCGGCGGGAGGACTACTGCGCAGGTTGGATGGTGTATGGCGGCTTGAGCAGCGGTGACGGTGGTAGCAGCAGGCAGTTGTCACGGCAGGCAGGGACCCAGTAAGTGCCTCAAAGCGGAATGCCCCGAGCAGAAAGGGGGTCAATCAGTCAGGTGCACTCCTTGAACCAACCATCCATTACCTGGCAAATACTACACATAAAGTTCCACAATCTTTAATGATTTCAGTCACCCTTATCATCTCACTCCAACAGAAGCAAGTCTTGCCTGCACTCATAGATTCCGGAGCTACTGGAAATTTCTTAGCCATACCCTTGGCCAGTTCCTTACACATCCCACGATTTAGAAAAAGGTACCAGAGAAGGTTAGAGCTGTGGATGGTTCTGAGCTCTCTTCTGGGATGATAGTATATTAAACTATCCTGTTATTTATAGTATGTGACAATGGGCACACTGAGACTTGAGCCTTTGATCTCATAGACACATCTACCTTTGGCGCAATTTTAGGGATTCATTGGTTTCAGTTACATAACTCAGTCATTGATTGGTCCCTCCATCTAGTCACGTTGGGGTCCCAGTACTGTAAAACCTCATTACTATAGTAATTCACAAGAAGCACCACCTCCTTTGACTTGCGCAGCCCAAACACCAGGTTCTTTGGACCAGCTTCCAGTTGAATATCAGGACATTCAAGATGTTTTGATGAACAGAAGGCTACACAACTACCTCCCAATAGGGAATTTGATTGCTGTATTGACTTGGTTGCTGGCGCTACATTATACTGCAGTTGTGTTCACGCTCTTACGGAGCCTGAGACTGAACACTTGATTAGATGACATGCCAGCTGGTTTTATATGACATTCTACTTCTCCTGCTTCATCGGCGCTCTTCCTTGTTTTGAACAGGGAAAGGCGCTTTGCCTAGTGTAGACTACAACATTAAACAAGGTGGCTGTAAAGAACAGACCCTTTGCCACTAATCCCAGACTTCCTAGATCAGGTACTGAAGTCCACTGTGTACACTAAGCTGGACTTTTTTAGTGCTTATCACCTCATTCGCGTAAGAGAAGGTGACGAGTGGAAGACCGCCTTTTGAAGTAGGTTCAAGCTTTTTGAAGATATAGTTATGCCTTTTGGGTTGTGTAATGCCCAAGCGACTTTCCAGTGCTTCATCAATGAGGTCCTGCAAGATTTGCCATATGTTTGCATGGTCGTAGATATCAACTGCATCTTGATCTCCTCACAAAACATTACTGAACATAGAAGACATGTCAGGACTGTCTTGCAACGACTCCCAGAACATGCCCTTGTTGTCAAGTTAGACAAATGTAAGTTCCATACCGAGTCTCTTGAGTTCCTGAGATATAACTTGTCTCCAGAGGGAGTAACCAAAGACACGAAAAATGTTCAGGTGATTCTAGATTACCCAGCCATGACCATGGTAAAGGAGGTGCAGAGCTTCTTGGGTTTTTCAAACTTTTAATGATGATTTATCACACACTTCCCTGACATTGTAAGTCCCATCACAAAACGTTTACTAAAGAAGGTATCTTTTGAATGGACCCAGGAGGCCAATGATGCCTTCATGTTGCATTAGGAAAAAATGACTATGGCATCTGTACTTACACACCCAGACCCCCATGCAGCCTTCCTTTGTAGAGGTGGATGCCTCCCAGGTAGCTGAGGGTGGTATTTTATCACAGTGTGACAGCACCAGAGTGCACATGCATCCTTTTGTCTTCTTTTCCAACATGTTAAACAGAATTACACAGTTGCAGAATGAGAATTGTTGGCAATCAAATTGTGCATGAATGGCAAAACTACCTATTAGGGGCCCAGCACATTGCAAAATCTACACTGATCACAAAATTCTTCAATTCCTCCGGTCCTTGTAAACCTTGCCCTTAGGCAAGTAAGGTAGGTATTGCTTTCAGTGAATTTAATTTGATCATCACCTATCGACCAGGCACCAAACAGATTAACACTGCATACTATTCAGATGGGGTTACTCAAACCAAGACACTCAGGGCCAAACACCACAGAACATTGTAGACTCAGAAAACATCATGGGCCTGTGTGACTTAGACTCTTTATTACATAGGTCAGGCATAGTTTGAGTCCAGAAAAAATATATTCTTCTGTGGCCCATGATTACAATTATGTACACTATGGACTCCCTGATCATGGAACCAACTTATATGTCCCCACAAAAGAATTGAGAGACAACGCTCTAACCTGGTGTCATGGGACACCTTTAGCAAATTACCCAGGAGCCAAGAAGACTTTAGCCAACTGTCAGGGATGGTTCTGGTGGCCTACACTGTCCAAGGATGTGCATGACTATGTTCAGACCTTTCCCATATGTTTTCAAAATAAGGCCTCCCATTCTGCCCCATCAGGTTATTTACGAACCTTGCCAGAAACACCCCATCTCCGGTAAACCATCAGCATGGACTTTATTACTGACCTTCCCAACTTCAATGGCTATACAACCATTTGGGCAGTAGTAGGTCTTTTTTCCAAGATGTCGCATTTCATTGCTCTAAAAGAAATGTCCATAGATAAGACCCTTCCCAAGCTGATCATTTAACAAATCACGTGATTAGATGGGCTCCCTTCAGTCATTATTTCTGATTGAGCCCTGCAATTTATTGCATAATTTGTGTGCAGTCTTTGCACATCACTGGACATTGATGCCGAACTCTCATCAGCCTATCACCTACAAACTGATGTTTTGGAACCGACACTGCAGTTTCTTTTGACCTCTACTCCCAGGGATTGAGAATCCTTGTTGCCTTTTGCTAAATTTGTCTGTAATAACACACAACATTCTGCTACTAGGGTTTCTCTCTTTTATTGTTTAATGGGTATATACCTGTGCATGTTACCTGAATATGTTGCTATGAACTCTGAAAATGTACCTGCTGTACAAAGCTTTGTAAAACATCTAATAGATTCCCAGCTATAGGTGTCATCACACTTGCATCAAGCCAAATTGAATATGGAAAAGCATGCTAACAGACAACAATAACATTAGCCAGACTACAAGGTTGTAGATCAAGTTTGGCTGTCCACAAAAAGCTTGCGATTACAGGGAGTGTGCAAACTCCAACCCAGATTTGGGGGTACTGTTCCCATTCAACAAATCATTTAGCCTGTAGTTGTTAAGTTACAGTTGCCAGGAGATTTACCTGTTCCTCCAGTGTTTCATGTTTCCCATGTGAAGCCCTATTGTGCCAATACCTGCTCCTGCACCCATTATGCTGGATGGTTATTTAGAATTTAAGATACAGAGAATCCTTGACTCTAAACGTGAAAATGGCCATTTGTTCTACTTGATTGATTAGAAAGGGTATGGTCCTGAAGAGCAGTCTTGGGAACCAGCCAGCAATGTTCATGCCTCTCGGCTGGTTCGATCCTTCCATGGCCATCATCCGAACAAACCATGACCTGTAGGTAGTTCCTTGCAGGGGAAACTGTCTCGACTTCCTGATGTACCCTCTGTGTTTTTGGCTTGATGTGCAGGGCTCATGTTATGCTACTCCTGTGGCGCCTTACAGTACGCTATGATTCCATGTCCGAACTTCCCCAAGCCCCTTAATTCCATTAAATATGAGCTTGCAAGCATTCCCTGCACATGTGAACCAATGGCTTGACTTGTTCTCCCTGCTACTAGGGTCTTGGAGTGTTTTCCATGTGCACATTTTAGCAAATGCTATATTCGCTTTCTAGGTCCATCCATTTGTTTGCACCAGCTCTTCCTGCAAGTTTATAGCTAGTGTACTAACAAGTGTTTCCTTCACTAACCTTGAGCTCATCAAGCGCAACATTTGGCCCTAAACATGTGACATAAACCACACCCAGACCTGAACGCCTTGCTCGGCCTATGTTCCTTGTGGGACAAGCTTCATTCTTACCCACTCACCTGAAGAATCGAAAGGGACCAGTTACGCACTTATCCTAGGCAGTTCCAAGCTCTTCTGGTGACTCCCTTAGAAGCAGCTCCTTCGACGCATCCTTCGTCTCTGCCTCCTGCTCAGCTACTCCAGTTCCTCTGCAGCCTGGTCAGTCACAACCTCACATCTTTCTTTGTACTTAAGAGAAGTTGAAGAACTAGGCTAAGTAGTTGATTTTAGGTTAGTGCACACTATCCTTTTTTTAAAAGTAAGCAGACCAGAGTATTGGCGTCTTTAAGATCAAAGAGTTGTTTCCTCTAAGTAACTTTACTCCAGGTCACATTGTTTCATGCTCCAGATTCTTCTTGCAACCTTGGCCTTTTTTTACCGTATTAATTGAGGACTTGAGGCTTAGTCTATATTTCTTTGGTGAACAGTAGTTCCCAGAGTAGGTTCTTCCGGGCACTTGATTCATGTATGAACCTTGTTCTGAGATCTATGTTCACAGTTTAACCCTAGGAGTGATATTAACTCCAATCTATTTTCTGAGTGTATCCTAAAGAGTGCCAGTAACTCCAAACTGTGGGGCATATTATCAAGGGGTTTATCTCTGCTTTTTTGGCTTTAAAAGCCAAGAAAGCGGAGATAAAATTATCTCCCTATTACCTAGCTGTCGCTAACACCAGTTAGCGACAGCTAGTAGGAGATAGCGACCATCTTGGGCCCCGCTTTGCATATCAGAGATATTTATCACTAATGACATGCAAAGTGGGCGTGCCCAGATGTTAGTGACTGGAAACAGTCGCTAACATCGCTATCTCCTATTACCAACTTTTGGAGATATTCGCGCTAAGCGCGAATATCTCCAAAAGCTAACACCTGCCCCAGAGCAGTTCTTAGCCATGTTATCCAATGGGAGGTGGATAACATGGCTAAGAGCATTAGCTCGGTAATGCATGAATATCGCTAACTTTTCAGCGATATTCATGCATTGCGGCCGTTTTTTATCGCATTTGCGATAAACCTTGGTAATACCAAGGTTTATCTGCGATATTTTCTGGCGATGCTTAGCGTTAAAAAATTCGTTGCTAAGCATCGTTAGCGATAAATATCGCTTAACGTTGGTAATATGCCCCTGTGTTTCAAGTTATTCCTTGCGAGTGTATTGCTCCAATCTGTGGTTTGTGTTAATTTGCTGTTAGTTTATTTTACTCAAGTTATTGTATAATCATTGTTTAAAGGGGCCTGTAGTTCTTTGATCGGAATTGTCTCCTTTTGTTGTTTCAAGTGCTCTGCGTCCTTGCAAACACAGAGGTCCATGTTCTGTGCACATCCACCTAGCAGACTTAAAGGGTCTCCAGTTAATGTTGTGCTGCATGGTTGCTGACTAGGACCAAACCAATACAGCAAGTCTCTCTTTTATTATTTTGACCCAATCCCCAATCACCCCAGAAGATGTTGTGTGATTAAGTGTTTTATTCCTCAGAAGAATAAGAGGCCTGGCATCGGTTAACATTTGGCCTTCACTGTTGGAACCAGGTGAGTGGCTGACAGTGGTTGCATGATTGCAGCACGAGGGCAGAGACTCGCTTCTACATTTAATGCTTTTCTGTACAAAGACAAGGAGCATCCTTAAGAGGTGGCTGATACCCCTATTCTAAACTTATGTTGTTGTTCAATCCATTGATCTACTTGTACTTTGTTACAGGACAGATCAAACACCAGTATACTTTGCTGTAGCGTCTTACGTGTCGTCTGCCTGGTCAACTATCTGAAAGACTAAGCAGAGGGATTCTAGAAAAGGTGGAGTTAGATAACCAATGGGTATACAGCGTTGCTACCTAGTCTATTGCCATTCTGACCTACATAAGAAATACAGGGCCAAGAAAGAAAGTGGGGATTGGAAAAACTAAACAAAATACAATGACAAACCACTGTAGGCTATGCAGGGCTGCCTATATTAATGTATTGGTTTTCATTCGTCATTATTGTGATTTTAATCATAAAATATTTTAAGTGCAAATGTTATGGTGAATAATGACATCAAGAAAGCTTTGCTGTGACTAAACAGACTGGGAAGCCTTAAGGATGTATTGCATGTGTAATTGTATTTTGTACAACACTGTGCCACCTGAGTATGACTTTTAGTATTAAATCTGTTTATTAACAAATAAGCGCCTGTACAGACATAGCCGCTGAGTATGACTTTTAAACAAAAGTGCCATATCATTTGAAGGTACATTATGGCTCTGCAAAACGGCACCACATTTCCTCTCACGCCTTTATTTGATGTCTTGCACTCATACATTAACTTAAACTATCTCCGAATTAATGCATACGTTGCTGTTAGACACTGCTCAAAAGCTCAAGGGCAGCAATTACCTCTTTGTGTTTCCCATCTCTGCTGTCAGAAAACTATGCAGTAACTTGGAGATATTTTGAGTTAATGTCAATTTCTAGGCATCGGAAAAGGCACACAAATCACTTCTGGGCTGGTGTTTTGCAGAAAACAGCATCATGAGACAATAGTTGGTTGGGACAAGTACTAACTTTGCACTTGTAAATAAAATATAGCTTGAGGGGAGTGTTCAAAAAGGTAAATTAATACATGAGTAGAACCACACTTTGTATACTTCCTCTTGCACTTTTGATCAACGTTTCTACTTTATAATAGTCATCATTTACGGGTGTAAAGTTACTCGAAAGTGTAGACTTACGTGACCCAACCTCCTGAATTCAGGGAAGGGAGTCTAATTTATGAATGTAAAGTTACTACTTGAAACTTTTTACACGTGTTCAGAGATCTCAGCGACAGGGTGGACATCTCCCTATGGTTATGTATAGGGAAAAGTTTTAATGTTTATTAAAGTTGAACGAAAATGAAAATGTATGTTTATGTTACATATTAATGTTAATTAATTTAATTGATTTTAAATATAGAACAATATAAAAAAATACAACAGTAACATCATTTGAAATAAAAAATGCAATTATTTTAATAAATTAAAATACAATTAAATTCAAAATCCAAATTTTCTTTCTGAAGTTTAAATTAAAAAAATCCCACCTAAGTTACAAAAAAATATTTTTATGATGTTTAAAATCTTTCTAAAAACGATGCATAGAATGAATTCAAAGTAGATCACTGTTTTAATAAGGCATAGGATTCCGACTTATTTCAGATTTATAATAATGTAAATCTGGAAAAGCAGCAAACTCATGGGTGTTGCATGGGAACACCCACAGCAGCACCCATGGCACACCCCTTTCACGCAAAGTGATGCATGAAGAGGGGCCATATTTACAAGGCCATGAAAAGCCATGCAGCGTGGTTTTGCGTGGCCTTGTGAATATGGGCCAGCACATTGCGCCTCCTGTGCATGAAGAAAAGTGACACACTGGCGGTGCAATGGGCTTGTAAATAATCCCTAAAGTATTGATAGTTTTGTCACAACTAATGCCCCGGCTTGCTGGTTATGGCTGCCTACATAGACTGCCCCCATCATAAGCACCACTGAATCTGGTACAAATGTCATGCACAGATGGAAAAGCACCATTTCACACGTAGGATGCACTACCTGCTATTGATAGTGTTTGTGAATTTTGCAAAATGACAATGGATCACTGAGCCCTTGTTTCATTGGTCCTTGATGAGAGCAAACACTGGTCTCCCTAAAATGATTATCAATAAGTTCATATATCAAAAGTCAGTAGAGGTAAAACCTAGCCCCCTTTGAACCCAGATGACTTCACAACCTCCAATTTGCTGCTAAGGAGTTAGGGTAATGAAAAGTAGTGTAAATTACTGAAAACAAGCATGATTGTCAGAGGTCTAGCTTCTCCTACTGATGTCCTTCTCTGCCACATAATATCCAATGGTTTGACTACTAGTAGCCAATTTGAAACCTACCTGAGGCATGCAGACAGACCATCATTTGAATGGGCAGAGACTCTGCTGTCCAACCACAACCACAGCCACTGATGCTGCTGGTTCTTGGAGTCTGAAGGTCACTAGTTTTATCCTGTTTTGGGAGTCTGCTGAGACAGAATCCCATGAGATTCCAAAGATCCTAAAAAACAAAAGACTAGCTTACAAATCATCACAGCCGCTCTCTGAGGGTTAAATCAGTGAGCAGGTTTTTTGCTCTCATGCTCTGAGACACTTTCCTCTGTCTCCCCGGTAGCCTTGAGTCTCTTCGGAAGAAGACAACCCCTGGGATTGCTAATCAGTAGCTGCCTCGGTAACGTGTTTCATCACCAATTAATGTATACAGCGCAGTGCCATGAGTCGTTGGGACCAGAGCCTTCTGAGCAACTTCTCCCTGCAAATAAGATTGTATCTCTTAGGAAAAAGATGTGGAATAAAAATTGTTAACAAACAGCCTGATGTAAAAATATTTGGTTTCAAAACACTGCAGCAAAGATTTTTAGGAACTGACCTATTTACTAAAAGTTTGCTTATTGAAAATCTGAATGGTATTAGGTAGGAATCCAACCTACCCCATTAATAAGGTACCCTTTGCTGCCTCCTCCGATTGTAACCTTTAAGTTTGGTATGCATATTTGTTTTGTTTGTAGTGCTATTCCTTTGATGCCTGTACTGCAACTGTTACCTTCCTTTCCCTCAAAATTGTAAAGCGCTCTGATATCCTTCGGGATCATGTTCGCGCTATATACATGAATACATAAATAAATAAATAGGTCACTATGATTAGAGGAATTTTTTTCAGTTGCTAGATAATAGAATGTAGTCCTCTCCCTTAACTCTGATTATATGTTGCCAACCAATTAGGGTGAAGGAATGTTTCACAACATTGAACATCTGTTGGTATGACTGAGGGTTGAGGAATGAGAAGTAGGCATAAAGGATGAGGAGTAGGGATGATGGATGAGAAGTAGGGGTGATAGATGAGAAGTAGGGATGCGAAATAGGGATTATGGATGAGAAGTAGAGATGATGGATGAGAAGTAGGGATGAAGAGTTGGGGTGTTGATGAGATGTAGGGATTGGGTATGAGAAGTAGGGATGATAGATGAGAAGTAGGGATGATGGATGAGGAGTAGGGGTGATGAATTAATGGAAGGGTTGAGGAATAGGGATGATGGAAGAGAAGAAGGGGTGAAGGAATAGAAGGAGGGATGTTAAATGAGAAGTAGGGATGATGAATGAGAAGTAGGGATAAGAAGCAGGGATGAGGTACAAGAAGTGGGAAACATTGTTTACAGCAACAGCTTAATAACAAATGCCTTGACAACAAAGGCTTACAAAACAATATATATATATATATATATATATATATATATATATATATATATATATATATATATATATATATTCACTGAAAAAACCATAGGTTATAGACCATATATAGTTAGGAATTAGCATTTAGAAAACCTTATTTTACTCACACAAAACCATTGAAATTCCATATATAGTTAGTTGCACTAACTATATATCGCGCACCCGCAATCCACTGCTGATGATGTCACATATTACATCATTCATGACATGGTCAGTGACATCACTGATGACATCACTGATGACATCATCTAGTGTCTGTGTGTTTTTGTAAAGTTTAAATACGTTTTACATATTGAAGAATGACTGGATGGATGGAAGACTGAGTGTGTGTGTGGCTGGCTGGGAGGTGTGTGACGCTGTGCATATCAATGTGTACTTGTATCAGTGATTGTATAAGAGAGTAAGTATGTGTTAGTATATGTGTGAAAAGTATGGTGTTCTGTGTTTAACTATAGATGAGGAAATCGAAGTGTGATTGATTCTTCACAGGACTGACTAGGTGTATGAGTGCATATGATAGTGTTCTAATAATAACTGACTGTATGTATGAGTAATTGTATGGGTGAATGAGTGAATGTGTGTGTAGACGTACGAATCAGTGAGTGCGTATGTAGTAACTGGTATTGGTGTGTCATGATGTCATTTGAGATGTCATCAGTGATGTCATTTCAGATGTCATTAGTGATGTCATCAGTGATGTCACTGAAGTATGGTGTTCTGTGTTTAACTGTATAGATGAAGAAATGGAAGTGTGATTGATTCTTTACAGGACTGACTTGGTGTGTGAGTAACTCCATGGATGAGTGGCAGTGTGTGACTGTCTGCATAGGTGTATGACTGCATATGATAGTGTTGTAATAATGAGTGACTGTATGTATGAGTGATTGTATGGGTGAATGAGTGAATGTGTGTGTAGACGTAGGAATCAGTGAGTGCGTATGTAGTAACTGGTATTGGTGTGTCATGATGTCATCAGTGATGTCATTTGAGATGTCATCAGTGATGTCATTTGAGATGTCATCAGTGATGTCATCAGTGATGTCACTGACCATGTCATGAATGATGTAATATGTGACATCATCAGCAGTGGATTGCGGGTGCGCGATATATAGTTAGTGCAACTAACTATATATGGAATTTCAATGGTTTTGTGTGAGTAAAATAAGGTTTTCTAAATGCTAATTCCTAACTATATATGGTCTATAACCTATGGTTTTTTCAGTGAATTTTCAAGGTTTTGTAAATGCTAATTCCTAACTATATATGGTCTATAACCTATGGTTTTTTCTGTGAATTTCATTGGTTTTTTAACAGCTAATATCTGTAGCTGTAAAATGTATTCTTCTTTAAATCCAAAAATATATTTTATATGTTTATGAATAATTTTTTTTTTAAATATTTTTTTTTCTTCGTTCCCGCTTCGCGAATCGGGAAGCTTCCCGTTAGCTGACCTTGATGCCGCGATATAGACCGCGAGCCGGTAAACGTTTCTTTACCGCAAGTGCCGCGTTAGAAAACAACATCGTGACGCCTCCCGTCCGCATGACGTTTCACGTTGTCGCGTGATACGTCATATGACGTGCTACGTTAGCGAACTGGTACGCGAAGCGAGTCGCAAAGCGCAGGTTTCTGGAAGCAAACCGGGAGGCCCTGCAAAGCGCTTAACGTAAACACAGCAAGTCATGTGACTTGGTAATAACACTTTTCATTGGTTCATTTCACTTTTGGTTTCCTAATGATGTAAGACTAGGTCATATAATCTAAAATGAACACTTTTGATTGGTTGAGAACTCTTGTTTTTCCCAAATGATGAAAATCCCTCCTTCTTTCCTCACTCTGACTTTCATCATTGTGAGAGAAAGACCCTTTGTGATCACTGAGCAATGGCTTCTTTAGTAGCTTCAGCTGGTGCTTCCCCACCACCTCCACCACATCCAAGGAAGAGTGGACCACCTGCTCAAGTTGTAATTCAACAAGAAGAAGAAGAAGAGGAACAGGAGGACGAGCACGAAGAGAGGCAGTTTTTGCCTGAGCAGCCCAAGACGTCTCACCGGAAAGAAAACTTCATTTGGCAATTTTTTTAAATTCCCAAAGGTCAGAAAAAAGTAAATGCAAGATACGTAACTTGCCTTATATGTCAAGATAGACTGTCCAGAGGGACCGACAAAAAATACAGTTTCGGAAACTACACAATGCATCGCCATATGACTAGGTGGCATCCTAACAACTACAGTGCTGCACAGTTTCGGAACGACCTAGATAATCTCCCTATTATGGCCAGAAGATCTGTTGTACCGGAAGTAACGGGACCAGAGGGCAGGGAGATGGTGCCAAATATACAAATGAGATTTGGTGAAGTAAAACACACCTGCGTATTTTGCGATGGATTCATTTCCTACGGAGAAAGAAGCATCACTCTGATCAACAGAGCTATTGACTATCATATGCAAGTTTGTCCGAAACGCCCAAAATAATAAATACTTCTTTTTTTTGTTTTGTTGCTCCTGTTGAGCCCTTTACAATGAATCGTTTTCATTGCCCCCTCCAAGAAAAACCCAAAAAAATATAAAACTGTTCCGAAAAATTCAAAAACAGTAAAAAAATGTTCAGAAAAATAAAAAAAAAAGTTCTTTTCAGAACTACCTCCCCGTTATTAAAAAATTGGTACAATATTTGGAACTGTGCCAACCTCTATTTCTCTTAGTTCGCTTCCTAGTTCGCTCGCTGGTACGCGAACTGGAAGCGAACCAAAAACAGTAAGTATAAGGGAAGGAAACACACACTTATGTTAAAAGAAAGACAGCTATAGGGGAGTAAACTAGAGATACCATTACCCATAATCCACTGCTGATGATGTCACATATTACATCATTCATGACATGCTCAGTGACATCATCAGCAGAGGATTGCGGGTTTTTTGGCAACATGCCTTATCCACGGTTTAATAACGCTGCCTTTTGCTTTATATAAGTTTTCAAATTGTATGAAATATATACCAATAGGTCGTTATGAACCTTTAGGTAGTGCTTTTGTTCATGAGGTCTGGTCGCTTCCATACACATACAGATGTTTCAAAGATGATCAAGAAGTTTATCTGAATGGAGAGGAATGCACTGAGACGCCAGATCATTCACTAATGTGTAGGCACATACAGTTACACGATTCATGCAACAAACACCGACCAAATATGGCTTGCGTGTTGCAAGGCACGCCAGTTCCTGCTATCATCCCCACGTTCAAGTTGTTGGAAAATGGTAGTTATTTGATGCTCAATAATGAAGATTGTTCTGAGTTAATTAAAAGTATTCCTTTTATCGTAACAGTAAGTGAACGGGTTATTTGCTGCAGAAATGTTCTATTTCCTCCCACACATGAACATAGGGAGTTTTCAATCTGGCCACAAATACCAACCTTGGGACACGTTTCAACGGCATGGCAAGAATAAGAGCTCTTTTGTCTCAGAGAGAGGTGGCCTTGAGTTCGGCCCGTGAAACTTTCGTACTTCACATAGCGAACACCCGTACACAGGTTTGCCTTTCAATTTCAGCAACATGTTTCCGACTATCTTTAACGCATCCTCCACAAAATCCCTGGCACACTTTTTTAAAGTTGTTACCAGTGGTCTCGTGACTTCATTTGAGAAAATCTTTGGAGTCATCCCTGCTCCCTTTCATTGTATTTTCTGCACTCTGGTTCGTGGATTGGCATTTTTACTTGCATTACCAGCGGACGCTCTTGTGCTTTTTTACATTTTTAAAAATGGATGTCCCTCCTATGCAACCTCCGACCCTGCAGCTGCTGACACTGTTCCGCAATCGCATGCTAGAATATTATGGCACAATGCCGTTGGCGATATTAAGCACGGCATATGGATTATCTTTTCGGTTCTCCTACTTCACCTGTGTCCAGCCTGTATTTCACTGCCTGACCTGTGATTTCGATTGGGCCATTGATTTGTGTCTCTGCGGACCGGTTTCTCCTGACGTCGACTTTAATCAGCTGATGACTCCTATCATTACTCACGAGTTGATTTGTCCTGGCGAAAGGATTATGGCTGTGGCATTGATGCATGGACTACTTGGTCCCTGGAATTTACTGGCGGCAGCACAGTCTTTCTTGGAACAGAGCTTTCTTGAAAACCCACCGAGCTGTCCTCTGATGGTGATAGAGGATCCGGTGCTGGGAGAGCACGTATGTTCTTTTCCGCTTTTAAATTGGATGGCTGAACTGTTTTCGGATGAAGACGGTGACTTCCTATTGGAGGCTGTTGCAGCTTATTTTGCATACACAGTTATGTCATAGACCTTTTTCATGTTTGATATGCTGAGTACTAGCATTTCATTGACAATTCATTGACTTATTTGTCAAGTTTTTATTATTTACCTTGCCTATTGGCTTAAGACTCGATAAAGTACTTGGCTGTTTTATTTTTCTTTAGCATTGAATTTTCCTAGTTTTTAATGCTTTACCTTGCGGACCGTCCACATATAAACTTGCAATCTGCTCTCATGAGATGGCACTTCTATTATCTTATTCAGTTCGTTTCCGGATCATGAGGAGGTGTCATCTAGGTCCTGGATATCTTTACACCGTGTTAAGTTAGCATGGGCTCATTACCGATTTAAACGCCATTTTTCCTTTTTTGCAACTTCTGCACACGACACTTAGTTGTTGCTTTAGCTTTCCACCTAGTAGTTCATCGTGGTTTACATGAGAATAATATGTTATTGGTCTACTATCTGCTTTACTTGTTAAACTATATCTGTACAGCGAGTGCTAAAGTTTCAAGAACAACACGATACAGAATTGTTATGAGGTCTGATCTCCACGACTTCATACTCATAACATAAGTGCAACTTCTGCCAATTCTGGGCATGAGGCGGGTTTTATATTGCTTTGCCGAACACACATACACAACAGTTGATGCGGTTCACATGAAGAGAGAGCTGGTGTATGCTGATGTGATTCCTTCAAATCTAAGACACTAAAGTATGGGCACGCCCTAAACCAACACAAAGAGACCTTCTTAGCAAATAATATAATATGTGTATTAGGGAGGGTGAGATATAAGCAGCCGCGGGCCGTGGAGGGAGTTACGATGGGGCAGGGAGGCGGGGAGGGGGAGAAGCAGGGTGGAGCCCTCTCTACCTTGCCCCTCCCCCTCCCCGCCTCCCTGCCCCACCGTAACTCCCTCCACGGCCCGCGGCTGCTTATAAGTGTTGCTAACTCTTATTCATTTACAGCATGTTAACATACTATCACCATTCACTTTTTATGTACTAGTAACTATGCTGGTAATTTTGCTACTGATAATATGTGTACTTTTATTATCTAAGGTACTACGCCTGAGAAGACGGCATTAGTAAATAAACATTTCAAATACACATCTGTTCTTCTTAACTCCATGTTCTGGTTTCTAAGAAATCTATAACGACCGACTGTTCATGAGTTCCACGTATCCTGAGGTACTATAAGTTCATATTCTGGATTGTCTAAACATTGAGAGTTTGTTATATCCAATGTGACACTGTACCTAGCTTGCTAAATAGTTTTTGATTACTAACGTGAGTTTTGGGACACCCTAATTCGCCGAGGTTCCAATCCTCTGTCCACAGTTCTGTGTGAGAACAGAAACCCTGCGACAGGGGCACCCCCAACCCTTGCTGGAGCTTCATCACACTTGCGATACAACTCCAGCAATGCATTCGCCGAGGTTCCAATCCTCTGTCCACAGTTCTGTGTGAGAACAGAAACCCTGCGACAGGGGCACCCCCGACCCTTGCTGGAGCTTCATCACACTTGCGATACAACTCCAGCAATGCGCCACCTTTACGACACAGATACATCACGCATCTGTGCTGTTTTTGCCCCATGATGCGCCGCATTGTAAATGCAGCACACCATAGGTGACGGAACAGCGGCACAGAATGACTAACACATCCCTGGTGATGCGCCAGTCATCATAAATGTATCCCTATGCTTCTTATCTTGTTAGAGATGAACCGCCATATGTATCATCAAAGTTATTTGCATTTCCTAAATAGCGAACTTTAAGGAATAAATAGCGATTCTTTACCATTCCTAGTTTGCGATGAGCTATTTGCTAATTAGCCGAATGTAGCCCAATGAAGCCCAATGTAGCCCAATGTAGCCCAAAGATGGCCGCCAGACACACAAAAAAACAAATGTAGCCCAAATATCAGCCAGATGTAGCCCAACTATAGCCCAGTGACAGAATGACCAATCAGCTTCGCAAACCTCCGTTACGCGAAGCGGAGCGCTGTTACAGATATATATCTTTTTTTGAACGTTAATTTCTCAAAATCCACTGGAGCACATATATTGAGACCTAGCAAAGGCACATCGGGCTACCAGTCCCTAATATTTTGCCAAGTTTCGTGCAAATCCATTCAGCCGTTCAATTATTATTATTTTTTTTTTTTTTTGCCCCGCGGGGCCCTTTTAAAACCTCCACATCAAACCTAGGGGGTCAGCGAGGATCTACTATGCCCCCTTATAGTTATTTCCCCCTTTGTTTTGACCTCCTCTTGTCTCTCGATCCTACCGAGAGACAAGATGGCGGCCGCTACGGACTGTTTGGAATGTTGACAGACGCCGGAGAACCAATCAGCTTCGCTTCACAAAGCTCCGTTGCGCGAAAAGTCCGCGAACCAGAGCGCTGCCTGGTCCGCGCTTACAGATATATATCTTTTTTTAAACGTTAATTTCTCAAAATCCACTGGAGCACATATATTGAGACCTACAAAAGGCACATCGGGCTACCAGTCCCTACAATTTTGCCAAGTTTCGTGCAAATCCATTCAGCCGTTCGGGCTAAAAGTGAGGCCAACCGCCCTATGGAAAACTCAATGTTAAAAACACGTTTTGGGACCCCCCTTTTTTCTCGGCCCCCACTGGACGAACCCCCCCCCAAATTTTCAAGGGCTGCTCAGAAACAAAATGTGCCATTTTCCTGAAAATTTCAGCCAATTCCGTCCACAAACGACAAAGTTATTAGACATAGAATTTTCAAAAAACCCATAGAGAAAAAATCCTAACTATATATACCTACTGGCGACCGCCAGTAGGTAATATATATATATATATATTTAACCCTAATCTCCTTTTCCTTTCTCCAACTTTCTCCGAATTGAATGTACTGACCGGATGTCAGTTATGTGAATAGGATGTAAATACCGAGAGACAAGACATGGCCACTTGGCCTTTATGTCCTGATGTTGTTTTATATTTAAGACTCAATGTGGTGCACAAATGTAAATATTTACTCAGTGCTTAGAGTTATAGGCCACTTGGCCATAATTACCCCTTCTGTGCTAATGACGAGCCCAGGCTCGTCATGCAGCACGGTGCTCATGTGTTCATGACGAGCCTGGGCTCGTCATGAGCCGTGGACCGCTCACACGCGGGGCTAATTCCCCTGCTGTGCTGAGCGTTCCATTGCGCGGGCGGGTTCATGACGAGCCCAGGTTCGTCATGAGCACTCGAGCACCGTGCTGCATGACGAGCCTGGGCTCGTCATCAGCACCGCGGCGCCGTGCGCGGCCCCCCTCCACCCCCGCACCACGGGGGAATTAGCCCCGCAGCGAAGGGGTTAAACTGATTTCACGGGTATAATGCAAATATACTTCATATATTGATTATTTAATTGTTTAAATAATAAAACGATTTTTTCATTTTTCTAGCACTAAATTACACATATCTTTGGCACCACTGAGTCTGTCTTTCATATCAGTTGTAGTTTTTGTAACTACTGTAGTTCGAACTGGGTGATGGTCCTATGTCACTTTCCACTACCCCTTTAGTGCACTTTAAAATGGTGACTGTGTGTTTATGTGGCTGGCTAACGAAAAAGACCGCCTGGTCGAAACACGTCGCCAATAAACGATTTTTGAACACGGACCCTGGAGTGCGAGTGTTTTCCTGTGGCTTCACTGTGCGGGGAACCCTTTCTGGCATATATATATATATATATATATATATATATACACACACATATATATATATATATATAAATATATATTATAACTCCAAACACCGATACCACGAGTCACTCTTAATAGCGGGTGCTGTCTCCGTGGCGGTGTCCCACGGAAAATATCACAGCTCCAATTCTTCAATTAATCCCGTTTGGGTTAGAAGAAAACAGCACTCACGGGGTTTTCCTTTCAGTAGAAATTTATTTTATCAAGAACAAACGCGTTTCGGGATAAAATCCCTTCGTCAGTGTTATCACTAAACGCTTTGCGCTGCGCCATTTTAAACATACATCAAGGGTCATTGCCATGGAAATGGGACTCCAAAACGCACTCGTTTTTGCGCGCCATCTTGAAGCATGCATTTCATGTTAGACGAACCTTCTCTAACATAATTCATCATGCCGTGTATCGGCAAAAATGTAACAGCAGGAATGCAACCTACTGTTACCACCATAGCACAAGCCCATAGTAGTGTAGTGTAGTTCCTATTTTCCCAATAGGCTCTGCGCATTGGAATAGTACCTACAGCAGTAAAGGCCTAGACCAGACGTTAACTAGGTCTACTACTGTCGATACTAGACTTAATTTTTGGGTTTGCCAGCTAAGCTCAGAGTTCGCTAGAAACTTTCTCGAATGTTCAAGGAAGGATTAACTCCCCTGATTAGACAAGAAGGGATTTAGTTTCTGACAACCATAGAACATGACAACTTTGCTCTCCCCTAATCAAGAGTCAATCTCAAGAGTCGTGTGAGCACAAGGCAATTATTTTACTCAGTCAGTACGTGCATTCTTAGTCTCATCAGAATGTAGAGAAAAGGAAGAGACGGGCGTGTTCAATAAAAGATGTTATTTATTGATCAGTCTCTTTTCTCGTACAAGAGAAATGGATCGATATTATTGCAATACTTATTGTTAAGTGAAGTGCATACATTAAAAGCAATAGTATAAAATAATACTGTAAAAACATTGATATGGTTTCTGAGCCATATGATGTTTAAAATGATTAAAATATATTTACATACACATATACATTTGACTAAACGTACTCAACTGGTGTTTCTAAATACGCCTACCCCGTGTACCTGACCTAAGTCTAATGCGTGGGCGGGAATAGAAAGTTACAGTTTAAGTTAAGTTTGTTTTTGCCAAGTGAATAACTAAAGAATTCTCTGTGAGGGGTTATTCAGTTCTGTACCTGGAAGTTTGGATGAATGAGGAATGGTATCTCTTTCTCTGCTCTCGATATTCCAGGCTGCCTGCGAGGGCTACCCGGAAGCGCCGGTGCTGGGTCTCTCGGCTTGAGATAGCAGCGCGTCTCTCAGCGCGTCAGGAAGGCGGGGCTGTTGCCTGCTTCTGCTCTCGGCTTCGGCAAGTATGGCTGCTCCGTCTTGTCACCACGCGTGTGTTTGCATAGGGCAAGGTCGGCAATATTTATACCTTAAAGGTGCCGGGATTGACGTAAGGATGGACATAGGTACGTCAATAAAGATGTCATACGACTTGCTCGTTAGCACATTCTTTACTAAAGTTCTCTGTGAAATCAAAACAATGGCCGCACGGATTATCCAGGTTGTCATAGGTTTGATTTGTTATGAGAATGTCGTATGCCTTATCAGGGGCTGGAGGAATGTCGCTTGTCTAATTAGATCTCAAGCGTTATGACCTAATCAGATAACACGTTCCTGTGCCGTAGTGTGACTGCGTCAGATAACGGTATCTGCATCATGGGGGTTTTCTTGCCTCATGGGCTGACTGTTAGTTAACTAGCTAGGTAGTTTAACCAGAATAGGGTCAGGAATAGGGGGATCGATTCAGAACCTATAGAAATACACGACACCCACTCCACGCTAACTATGGTCATATCTACTAATCTATGCATAGTATAACATAGTACAACATACTATAGAGTATAGTGTATACCTTACCACCCCAAAATACATAAATGCATTTTGAAATTTTCAAATATACTGAAAAATTGCAGTCATATATTGTATGCACTTAAGCTATGAATTAAATGCAAAAGTAAGCACGTATTTTATGCATTATTGCTTGTTGGTATATGAGAAATACACATGAAATGGCTCTTAATATGGCTATACAGAAAGAAAAGTCGAAACCATTTCATCACATAATATTTTTTGTGAACATACCAGCGGGCAGCTAAAGTCTATATAAAGTATCTAAAAATAGAAATCTTAGTTCTCTAGGAATAGTTTCTTACTTTAAGCAGAAGATCAGTGTCCCGGGGAAAAAATATATAGATAAATATTTTAAGGGCTTGCTGAAAAAGGTTGCTGTCCGTGAACTGGATTGTAATTGTTCATGTGACTTTATTTTTAAAGTTGAAGGCCGAATTCAGGGAACGCCGTGTGCGAGTTTACTCAAAAGTCTCTATTTCTGTTCCGGAGAGAACATCATATCATTCAGGCTTTCGAAAAAACTGTCAACAGCTTCATGGGAAAGTTCCTCTAAGTCGGAAATAGGGGTAACCATGCATTCGTGCGCATGATTGTCTCCATTGACATTCTGATTTGCATTGCTGACAGAAGGTTGTACCTGTTCGATGCTGCTTTCATCTTGAACTTCACTACTCTTCAATCGCAGTGGTGAAGATTCCAGGAATGCCGTCATCAGAATTGGCAGCCTTTGAGGGCAGCACAGTGCGTGAACCTTGGTAGGAACCAACAGTGTATCTGCATCCACCGGCGCATCCGATTGTAGCGTCAGACAGGTGTCTAACACGCATTCTTCTCCGCATAGCAGACACCTTAGTACAGGTAAAACACACCTTTGCCACATTGGTCGAAATGATAGAAACCAAGTCATGTTTAGGTCTCTAAGCCGGGAGAGTCCCAGGATTTTTGATATCCGGTCCCGGTATCCAATGGCTAGGATCGTATCTTCCATTGTCGCGAGAGTTTGATCTGTGACATGGGTTGCCATAACGAAAAATAAGGACTAGGAATAGGATTCCTGCAATTAGTCCCAGGATCAGGGGAAGTCCGCCAAAAATCGAATGGACGAAATCTGGAAAAATACCCAGTATGGCTTTGAATGGTGTTAATGCCATCGAAAATACTGTCTTAAATACCTTTGAGACCCCAGTGGTATCAGAAATATTAAGGATTTCGCTCAGGATTTCCGCGAAATGTACGGGGGAATTAGTTGATAATAATGTATGTATCTCTGCAGTCGTCCTTGCGACTTGTAGATCATACGTTTCTTTAGATGACGTGAGCCTTGTAGGCGTCTGAAGAAGCACTGTTTTCATTCTGCTTAAAGTGTCTATTCGAATAGAAGTAATTTTCAAACCGGGCCATGCCCTTGCCTCCCTGTCTGGTAAGGAGCTGGGGAACAAAGAACGTCCACAGCACTTGACCTTCGCCGTCGTGGTGACGAGATAAGGAGTCCCGGGCATAAGACTACAACATCTGCGGTCTACAATAAGAATGTAACTCCCATTATAGAGTCTTTGAAAGAATGGTTCTATTTCAGTTGCAGGTGCGCCTTGCTGGTGACATGAAAGGTTGTATGAATTCCCTTCACAGGCTCCGTGCAAACTAATTCCGTTACACAGAAGCGTGCCGCTTAGTGACATAGCACAATTGTTGCCACTAAGAAACACTTTCTGTCCTTTGTTACTGACACATGCATGTGAATAGGGCAGGTTCCAAGTTGTTTTAAGGTACCCCTTTCCCAATTTCTCGTACATGCCAGCCTGTATATATTTTTGGCAGTATTGAAACCTGAAGGTTGAGATTGGAATATTTATGATTCCGTGGATTATCCATTCACTGACAGGTCGTTCTGACATTGTCATTGGTAATCTTTCTAGTTTTTCAATGCTCAAGATTGTATGATCAGCACCCTTCTGCGCCATACCGATTTGTCTATCAGTAAAGTTAAAGATTTGGAATAGTGACGTTGTGTTGATTAAACGCCAAGGCACATAGCCTGAACGCAGATTTTGTAACGTCCAGCCAAGCTGTACAATAGAACGCAATTGTGACTGTCCATGTTGTAATAACAGTAAGTCTTGCGATAATATATCGATTGCTGAAGACACAATGCTGTCCAATGAAAAAATTCTGGAGGACAGAGTCATTAACCCATTGTCCACTACAGAAAGTGATTTTTCCAAATTAATACGATCAATTTCACGTATTCTCTCTGCTGTCTCAATTTGAGTAACCTTCCAGGCCTCATTGTATGCTGCATATACAGAGGCTGCTATGAAACGCTTATGACGCTGTTTGCGTGGTCCCAGTATGAAATCACGCAAGTCAGCACCATCAGTAAGTAAAGTTAGGTGTTGCTTAATTTCAGGCAGTGTGGAAGTTTGTAGCCATTGAAGGCATAATTTGCCCACACTGTAGGTTGTTATTATCCCTGGGTGATGTCTTTGGGGATATCTAGGGTCTGGCCTGGTCATTTTGAAACCCTGTGTTTTATTCAGGAATCTATCTTGACAGTTATTTGTATCTGTGGGCCAGATCAACCATTGTTTCCAATCAGGATGTGTTCTGTTTTGGTTAAGTATATGGTTTATGTCTATTTCTTCATCTGTTTCAGAGCTATTGCTAAACATTGTTGGCTTTGGAATAGACAGGTTATTTAAATCTTTGATTTTGGCTAAGCCAAGACAGGTGGTTTGTTGAACAGTGTAATTTAAAAATATCATTTGTTCTGGGATCATGCAGGCTCTAAACAAAGCTTCTAAACCCTGTACTTGCCATTCTTTTGTACCCCAAACACTTTTCAAATCAACCTTTTTGTCCCAATAATCAAATCCAAAAGTATTCATTTTTTCAAAGAACGAATCAGAATAAATCAATTTTGTGTTGGTTATCATGGTTTTCATCCCTGTCTTGTTTGACAATTTGTAATAAAATGTTTCAGCATTAGTTATGTTAAAACCTGAAAATTATGAATATTTGTCATAAACGGTTCTAGAGCTCCCTTTTGGAGGTGTAGCACAATGTTCCCATTGATTATAATTTAAAACATTTCTAGCTTGTGCAGATTTATGCAAGAAATGGTTACCATAATGGTTATAGCAATACATACTATCATAATTTGTAGAACCCTGCAAATAATCATGTTTTGTAAATTTAGCAGACATTACTAAGTCAGACATCATATTATTTATACTTTCAAAGTCCCAATCATCAGCAAATGAGTTTGGTTTTGCAAAATCACTCAAGGAGATCTTGATTTGGTGTGGATATTTCAGGATCTCGACCGGACCATAAATTTCATAGTCAGTGTTGTCCCAGGCTACCCCACCAGGTATTGGAATTGCTGTGAAGTTGGCTGAAGAAAGTTCTGAAGAAAGTTCTCGTTTCTTGACGTGTGAAGATGTGTGTGGTTTGAGGACCAAGTTGATGTTCTGACTTGCTGTGTCCATTTTAGCATATTTTCCCTCAATGAAGCGTCCCAAAGTAAATACCATGATGAGCCAAAGTATGAGGATAAATGCACCAAAACCCACCCAAAATTCAATCCATGGAGAAACCAGATATGTTTCTTTCAGTTGTTTCAAAAGTTCCTTAGCTTTGTCTTTAAAGGATTTTGATGATGGCTGTGTCTTTTGTTCACTGAAGCCGTCAGAGGAATCATCGAAGTTGATGAAGTAACCAGATGCAGTTCTGTCAATTGTTCCAATTGGTTCAGGATTTTTGTTTTTTGCATTTTCACTTGGTACTTCAGTATAGATTGGTGTCTCTCTGCTAAATGTCTTTATTTGGGTTTTCAGAGGTCTTAGTTCTATTGCATTGTTGCATAGTCCTTGTTGTTCTTCTGTAGGCGTTTCGAATGTGATGAGCCTCTTTGATAGGACCTCTGTACTGGTAGCAAACCTTGGTGTTCTGCTACTTATTGGGAGTCCACTTGGCCTACTGTTTGTTATCGGCCACATGTTGTGGTTTTACCAGGTCGATGGATACAACTCGGTTCTCCTTTTTTCCAGCAAGTGGCGGTAGTACAACTGATCTTGTCCCGTTGACAGACAAGACAGGAACTGCTTTTCTGTAAGAAGGCCCAAATTCCTTCTTTACCGCGATCTTCTCCCTGACTAGATCCCCGACTTTTGGAATCCAGACAGGTCTTGCTGGGACAGGTGGTGAATCTTCAGTGGTCGTTGGCTGTTGTTTCAACTGTATGTTGCTCAGGTCTTTTCTTGTTTTGTTTAAGTCCTGCAAAATAGCCAAACGGTCTTTGACATCAAAGGTTTTTTCTATTACCACTGAAGTCTGACTATCAAGGTCAGAGATCAACATCCTAGTTCCGAATAATAATTCGTACGGACTGAATCCCTTCAGAGAATTTCTTGGCAAGTTATTTAGACTACGTTGGACACTTATTAGATGTTTGACCCACCCAGCTCCCGAACCTAATATCCTTTCTATTATAGATTGCTTTCTGCCTTGGTTTTTTCTTTACACCGTCCCATACCCTCAGGAAGGAAGTGAGAAGATTCCCGCTGGGCTGTGCTCATTTGGCCATGTTTCCCCCCTAGGCTGGTTTGCCTGAGTGAAAACAATGGTCGAACGTAGCATGCTCTTAGCGTATATGCCATTTAGACTCGCAAATCTTGTATAATAGTCCGGACGTCAGCCGAGTGCTGTGGATCTACATTATAAGTGGAAACTAGCCTGTATATGTTAATCGCAAGCCATTCTTTTTACTGGTGATGTTATCTGCAGTCAGATTCCACCGTATTTTATTTTTTCTTTCCCCACTGCGATTTCTGTTGCAGTTTGGGCAGTTTTTTACAAACATGGTATGATGTAGGCTCATGCCTGGCCACCAGTACCGTGATTGTAAATCTTCCAGAGAATCTTTTAGTTTGAGGTGTCCAAGACCCTCACCCATATGTGCGTCTGCGATTAACAAGCTTCTCCTGTCCATGTTTGGAATCACTCTTTCCCCCACTCCAGGGATTCGAGCAAAAGGGACGGAGTTTGCATCGATTATGTATGTATAATTGAGTGGATAGTTGATCGGTAACGCTGAGCAGTCGCCTTTTGATGACGTTTTCACCGCCAGCAATGTTTCACCGTCAATGTATTTTAATGTACGCTTTTTTCGAACTACGGGAGCCGATTTAGTGGCTGCCGTTGCGGCTGTTTCAGCCAATGAATTCCCTACAACGTGAACGCCATCACGCTGGTGACTCAGTGAGTGTGTCACGTGAGTCTTTGGTAGTTCTTTTTTCAAAAGAGCTACTTGTTCCCAGAGAAGTCTCTGCTTTATTGGTGCATCTGTGTCATCTTTGTAACCGTTCTGAATCCATGTCTGCAAATCCTTGTTATATGCTTTGACGCAGAAATATGAATCTGACACTATAAGTGTCGGGAATTCGCGATCCGCATTATCTAGCGCCATTTTCAAAGCTAATATTTCAGTTTGTTGTTCTGAATTGGTTTCTACTGAGTGTGTCTTTGTTAATAGAGGTCTTAGTTTACCTCCGCGCCACACTTCTTTTGTAATCTCACATGTGGGGTTGTATGCTTGTTCTCCCCAAACGGAGGGTTGCGCATGTCCGTCTGTATAGATTACACAGGCGTAATGTCGTAGAGGCAGAATGTCGATTGGCAGAGGATACGTCTTTTCATTTTTTAGATTTTTCAATTCTTCTAGTTCTGGATCAAAGTAGTAGTATACTTTGTCCGTTGTGATTGAATTCACCCATTGTATCCATTCCGGATTCAATGTTGTTGTTGGTAAATTACACGGTGTTGTTAGTGCCTCGAAGGCTGATTCAGCTGTTCTGACTGTGATATGTCTACCGTCAGCTATGTCTTTTTCTCTAGCTATTGCGGTTTGAACTGCTTGAACAATTTTTCCTTTGTTGCTGAATCTCTGTTCAGCTTTTGTGTACAAATGTGATTTGAATGCAATTGGTACCTTATCTCCCTCATTAGAGGTTAGGTATGTGAATCCGCATCTCCCTGGGATGACTCGGATCACAAGGTTGCGTGTATTATCACGGGTTTCTAATTTTGTTTTAATTAGCATGTCTGTTTGTAAGGATCTCAAAATTTCTGTGTGTGCTTGAGTCCAACTGGATCTTTTAAAGTCTGGTTTAATTAGATCATAAAGGGGTTTGACCCTTTCTGCGTAATTTGCAATATATGTTCTTCCGAAATTTAGGAAGCCTAGAATTGACTGTAGGTTTTTTTGTGTTTTAGGAGCTTGGATTACGGCACATTTCTCTAGGAAATTGTCTGCCAGGCTTTTGCCTTCACTTGATAACTCATATCCTAAGAATAGGACCGTCAGATGGGCAATTCTGGACTTTTTGAAGTTGAATTTGTAACCCTCTGCAGCGAAACCAAGTATTATGGTGTTCACTCTTTTCAAGTGAGTCTCCAAGTCATCATCTGTTAAGTAAATGTCATCGACATAAGATAATGCTTCATCATCATATAGTTGTAGTAATTCTGTTACTCTCGCTGAGAATACCCCCGGGCTGTTCTTGTACCCCTGGGCTAACCGACAGAATTGTTTTTGAGTGCCATTTACTGAGAAAGCTGTTAAATATCTGCTCTCTGGTGCTATGTTTTGACAAAAGAATCCATTGGAGATGTCCAAGGTTGTTTTGTATTTTTTGCGCACTATGTTATTCATTAGTGCAGCACTGTGTGAGTTTTGCACTGCAAAAGTTTTGCAACATGTGTTAAGGTGTCGGTAATCCAAAACTAGACAATATGAATTGTCTGGTTTGGAGACCGGAAACAAAGGGTTGTTCATTTGTGAGGTGCAAGTTTCAATCACCCCCTGGTATTCTAGCTGATCTAGTATTTAATTTACTTGTTTTTTAGCTTCTTGCTTAATTGGGTACTGCCTTTGTGCAGTTGGTTGTGATTTTAACTGGACTTTGTGAGGAGGAGAATCCTCATCCCATCCTACATGATTTTTATATAAAGCAGGTGCTAAGGCCACTGCCCACTTTCTAGCAAGTGTATATTTTTTATGAATCGGTATTTGATTCGAGAAGGCAGGCATAATTACTTCTTCGCCATGAGGGCACTCCCTGACAAACTCTGGTGGCCAGTCTTTTTCAGCTAGAAGGATGTCATAACCCTTGGAGAGGTTATCCCAAAATAGTCCCCTAATTTTCCTAGTCTTATCTCCCTCTATACGTAATGTTATCTCGTATATTTTGTGGGGCTTGCTAACTCTGGTATCTGCAGTTTCCACTTGAAGGTATTCATTCGTGTCCACTGTCTCCAGATGATTCATAAGGACTTTGCGAGCTATGCTCACCTCTGCTGCGCTGTCTAGCATTGTCTGAGCCCACTCTCCGTTTTTCAGTTGTGTCCTCAGTATTCTCGGCATTTTTAACTACCTTGATACTGGCTACCTTCTTTTTTGGAAATTGTGATTTCTTTTTCAGTTGAGCAGGTTCCTTGTCTTTGGACTTGGCGTGCTCTTCTGATCGTCCTCTTCTTTCCGATTTCTGCGAGGAATTCTGAAAAGATTGAGAGGGACGTGTATCAATGCCTTGATATCTATCAGGTTTTTTAATATTATCCCTATTTCTAAGGTTATATCTATTCCCAGAGGGGTCACTCTGGGGTGACCTTTGTCTCGGGTTTGGAGATTTCTCTCTTCGCCTAGGAGACCTTCCTCTGGACTGGAATTTCTTTTCTTTAGGATTGGATTGTTTATTTCCATCCCAGTTCTTTTTTGGTGAATTATTATTATTATTAAAAAACATTTTTTCTGGACTTGTAGTCAGTTGCGGTTTTACTGGTATTCCACCTAGACTATCTCTGCCTAGTTCTTCATAGGATTTTTCTATGATTCTGGCAATTTCAGCTGGTTGGTCTGCTATATCTGTCTCTTTTAACCTCTGGCGGATCGCCACGTTTGCTGCTTCACCTTTTATGTTGGCTAATAATATAGCCGAGACCTGCTTGAAGTCTTTCAGTAATTTCATACCAAGAGTTAAAGCAGGTTCTGGACCGTATTCATCTTGAATTTGTTTTAGCACATCTGGTATTACCGAAATGGATGGAACACCGTGCGTTTTTGTATAGATGGAAGCAAAGACTGTACCCCAAGTGTCACAGTCCTCAATGTGTGGTGCGATTCCCATTGGGAGACATATAGTCAGAATCCTGTGTTTTTCCAGCGGGGTGGTGTCAGGAAACACCGCCTCTATTTGGGTAATTTTCTGTGCCAACCAGAATGGTATCTGTTCCCGTTTAGCTGGAACTTTACCTAGGCAGGATTGGATGTTCTGTGGTGTAATTTTATTTGTGTTCCCCTGGTGAGGGGTCAGCTGTGGAAGTTTAATCGCTGGCTGAATTGTTGAAGTCCGCATTACATACTGAACTAATTGTCTGTGAATTTTTAGTAGTTGTTTTAGCTGTATTAACAGCTCTGCTGCAGGCATTCTTTCGATGTCTGGATGTGGTGTGTATCCGGCTAAGACCGGCCACGTTGCTCCTGGTCTTCCTAAAGGACCGAGCCTTGTAATGTGATTGTTATGTATTAGGGCGCCATCAAATAAGAGCAAATGCTCTTGAAATTTGAGTGGTACTTCCACCTCCTCGAAAGGAGTGTACGTTTCAGGAGGTTCCTCTACTTTGTAATAGTGGAAGTACTTTGTTACAGCATTTGCTGCTGGAAAATGTATCCATGTATAGTATACCTCTGTCTGCCGATATTCGTGTGCCTCAATTACGAATATGACTGTGCCACCTCTAGGTGTCAGTCCATTTTCTATAAGTTTTAAGGTTATAGATCTCCTTTTAATGACCGGAATGAGTATTATATCCGCGTCTGCTGCTTGCATGGTAGCATCAGCATCTGCTATTTCAGTAGCTAATCTAATTGCCTCTCTTTCTCCATCACTGTCTCCCATTTTACTGACAGGATGGTATTATTTTTGTTTGCAGATCAGGTTTCTTTATGGAAACAGAGATTAGATGCACAATATTCTGGAACTGTTTTATCCTTCAACGTTGACTAGACCAAAAACCATACATAGGAGTTCCCTCCTGCGAGGTTTTGGAGGATATAATAACCTTTCACCCACTCCAGACGTCTTTGGAGTATTTGGGAAAAGGGGTCTGAGTGAGAAAGCACGACTGAGTTACTCTAAATGTCTTACGTTAGTTTTATCGCCCTTTCCAAACGCGTTGGGCGCCATGTAGTGTAGTTCCTATTTTCCCAATAGGCTCTGCGCATTGGAATAGTACCTACAGCAGTAAAGGCCTAGACCAGACGTTAACTAGGTCTACTACTGTCGATACTAGACTTAATTTTTGGGTTTGCCAGCTAAGCTCAGAGTTCGCTAGAAACTTTCTCGAATGTTCAAGGAAGGATTAACTCCCCTGATTAGACAAGAAGGGATTTAGTTTCTGACAACCATAGAACATGACAACTTTGCTCTCCCCTAATCAAGAGTCAATCTCAAGAGTCGTGTGAGCACAAGGCAATTATTTTACTCAGTCAGTACGTGCATTCTTAGTCTCATCAGAATGTAGAGAAAAGGAAGAGACGGGCGTGTTCAATAAAATATGTTATTTATTGATCAGTCTCTTTTCTCGTACAAGAGAAATGGATCGATATTATTGCAATACTTATTGTTAAGTAAAGTGCATACATTAAAAGCAATAGTATAAAATAATACTGTAAAAACATTGATATGGTTTCTGAGCCATATGATGTTTAAAATGATTAAAATATATTTACATACACATATACATTTGACTAAACGTACTCAACTGGTGTTTCTAAATACGCCTACCCCGTGTACCTGACCTAAGTCTAATGCGTGGGCGGGAATAGAAAGTTACAGTTTAAGTTAAGTTTGTTTTTGCCAAGTGAATAACTAAAGAATTCTCTGTGAGGGGTTATTCAGTTCTGTACCTGGAAGTTTGGATGAATGAGGAATGGTATCTCTTTCTCTGCTCTCGATATTCCAGGCTGCCTGCGAGGGCTACCCGGAAGCGCCGGTGCTGGGTCTCTCGGCTTGAGATAGCAGCGCGTTTCTCAGCGCGTCAGGAAGGCGGGGCTGTTGCCTGCGGGGTCTGCTTCTGCTCTCGGCTTCGGCAAGTATGGCTGCTCCGTCTTGTCACCACGCGTGTGTTTGCATAGGGCAAGGTCGGCAATATTTATACCTTAAAGGTGCCGGGATTGACGTAAGGATGGACATAGGTACGTCAATAAAGATGTCATACGACTTGCTCGTTAGCACATTCTTTACTAAAGTTCTCTGTGAAATCAAAACAATGGCCGCACGGATTATCCAGGTTGTCATAGGTTTGATTTGTTATGAGAACGTCGTATGCCTTATCAGGGGCTGGAGGAATGTCGCTTGTCTAATTAGATCTCAAGCGTTATGACCTAATCAGATAACACGTTCCTGTGCCGTAGTGTGACTGCGTCAGATAACGGTATCTGCATCATGGGGGTTTTCTTGCCTCATGGGCTGACTGTTAGTTAACTAGCTAGGTAGTTTAACCAGAATAGGGTCAGGAATAGGGGGATCGATTCAGAACCTATAGAAATACACGACAGTAGATATTGCCTGAATACATTCATCCCAAGAGGCGATGTGGTAAATCCTTAAACCATCGCAAACGATACTTGTCGGTCGTCTAGATATCATATGTACATTACAATTATACATCTTGCCGTGTATCGGCATTGGCAGCCTTAAATATGGCCGCAAAAAACTCATCATGATAGGCAACGTTCAGGCAGACAACACAAACGGGCTTATGACATTTCTCTGACCCAATATGACTAATCCCAAATGATGCATTTCAAATATCACTTTAACCAATCTTCGTATGTGTTCCATATTTACAGTGCTATAGGATGTTATGTTTACCACATATTTCATACATTTTCGAATTCAGCATCTCCTAATTCATCATTCTTCTTACATTATGATTAGCCCAGATGAGAGGACAATTCTTCCCCAATGTTCAGGCCCCCTGGTGCCTTGGTCTCTAAATCAATTATATAACGAGACTCCAGTCTTCTGAGTGTCTTTAATTTATTACCACCCCGTGGGCTATCCGGGACACAATCTAAACAAAAAAATCTTAAAAGGTCCCTATTACTGTCGTGTTTGATGGCAAAATGCCGGGCTACCGGATACGAGAAATCTCTATTTGCTATTGCTCGCATGTGCTCTAGCACCCTCAGTTTTACTGGATTAATGGTGCTGCCAACATATCGTAGTTGGCAAGGATACACTAATCAATAGACAGCATGATCTGTATGGCATGACATGAATTTGCCTATCCTCTTGCCCCCTTTACAGCCTTTTACATCATATGACAGAGTTCTTTTGCAGGCTACACAGGCTTTGCACTTCCCACAAGGGAAGAAACCTTTTGCCTCCTTCAATGTACCCTTCTTTCTCTATATTGGTTTTAAGTGGCTCTGAACCACGTAATCACATAGAGATCTCGCTTTCTTGAAAGGTATCAGCGGAACAGCTGGTATATCTGGGCCGATGATCTGATCAGATTTTAAAATGTGCCAGTGTTTTGTCAATATTGATCGTAGTTTAAAGGAATTGGCTGAATAAGGTGTAATCATACGGAATTTGCCATCAATAATGGGACGTGTCTTTTTCGTAAAAAGAGAACTTCGGGGAAGTTTCCTCACTCTACTCAGGGCATTCTGTAAAAGATTCTGTTTGTATCCTCTATTAGAGAATCTGTCCATACTCTCTTTGGCTGCCTTTTCAAAGTCTTCATCTATGGTACAGTTACGTTTTGATCTAAGAAGTTCCCCATAGGGGATGCTATTTATAAGTCTCCGGGGATGGCTACTGGAAGCGTGTAACACACTGTTACCCGCTGTGGGTTTGTGATATAGTTGAGTATAGATTTTCCCTTCTCTCACACCCACTTGTAGGTCCAGGTAATTGACCCTTTCTTTACTCACTTCCCCCGTGAACCTTAGATTACAATCGTTGTTGTTAAGCATAGAAATGTACTGTTTGGCCTCTGCCACAGGCCCATCCCATACTAGGAACAGGTCATCGATGTACCTGCACCAAGCAACCACTTTGTTATTCCAAGTGGCATTGTCAGAGGCCCAGGCTACCTGCTCCTCCCACCAGCCAACGAATAAATTCGCGTAGCTGGGGGCGAAGCAGGAGCCCATCGCCGTGCCAGCTAACTGCCTTTATAAATCTTCCTGAAAAAGAAATATGTTATGATGCAGGCAGAAATCAATAATTTCAAGCAACATCTTATTGTGCATGGCGTATTTTAGTTCTCTTTTGTTCAAAAAGTACTCCACAGCAAATAGGCCTCGTTCATGCTCAATGCATGTATAGAGACTGGTTATGTCTAGAGTCACAAAAACATAAGTAGGTTGCCAGTCTAAATTTTCCACTTTTTCGATATAATCAGTAGTGTCCCTGATATAGGATTTCAATGAAAGTACGAAGTCAAACAGGTAATGGTCCAGGAATTTTGAGAGATTTTCAGTTAACCCCCCTATCGAAGAGATGATCGGTCTCCCTGGGGATTGTCAATGTTTTTATGTACTTTCGGGAGGTGGTAAAACGAGGGCAGTATCGGGTTGACAGTTTTTAGAAAAAGATATCCAGTAGGTATATATAGTTAGGACCTAGCTACCATAGGAAATCCGCAACATTCTATTGGGAATAACTTTGGCGCTGGTTGAGGAATTTGCGTGTAATTTGCTAAAGTTTTGGCCAGCTCCGCTGCGCTCCTTCCCTGAAAGTTTCGGGGTGATTCGTGAAGTGGGGGCTGAGAAAAAAGGGGGGTCCCAAAACGTGTTTTCCCCATGTTAATTTCCTTAGGACGTTCTGACAAGGCTAGAGCCCGAACCGCTGAACGGAATTACACCAAACTTGGCAAAATTGTAGGGACTGGTACATAGAAGTGCCTTTGCTATATTTGGTGAAAATTGCTCTAGTGGTTTTTATGAAAATTAACTTCAAAAACACATATATATCTGGGCGGAGCCTAACCACACATCTCATCGTGAGATCTGATTGGCTGTCAGCACTTCATCCAAGAAGTGTTGGCAGCCATCTTGGGACCAATATACATGATAGCACCTCATTAAAAAGCATTGTAGTTAATAGAGGGTTTTAGGACTTTAGTTACATTATAAATCATTTGTTGATGGTACCATACTCATTTTAGGAATTGTGGTGTGTTCTAAGGTGATTTTACCATGTGAAAAAACCTTCTGCTGGGATATCATGAATCATGTTTGAAAGAAAACTATTATCTCATGCTTTTCCCACAGTAGTTTGGAAGGGGATCAATAAGCTAAACTGAAAGCATATTTTCTGTAAATTCACATTATCTTTCTCAGTCATGTGAGAATGAAGTCTGACATTCTCACATCCAACAAGGACAGAGACTGTCAGTTGATTCCTTTGTGTTCTACTGCAGCCTCCTAGAGTGTTCTAAAGAACAACTAGAGCGCTAACAGTCCTACTTATTACAAAGGTATGGCACACCTGAAGCCATCTTGATTGGAATAAAGTGGTAACTCTTAAAACATTTAATTTAAAAAGGAACAAAATGAGGGGGTATATTTTGCCATAGAAAGTATGATTAGTGCTGCAGAAAGAAAAATTAGGGCACATTTTGAGTGACTTCCCAAATCCTCTTCTATTTCATTAAAAAAATCTGACATGCAGTCTCCCAAGATGGCCACCAGAGACAAAAGAGCCCAAATGTAGCACAAATATCACCCAGATGTAGCCCAAGTATAGCCCAATGACAGAATGTCCCAGAGTATTCTAAAGAACAACTAGAGCGCTAACAGTCTTACTTATGACAAAAGTATGGCACACCAGAAGCCATCTTGATTGGAATGAAGTGGTAAGTCTGAAAACATTTAATTTAAAAAGGAACAAAATGAGGGTGTTCATTTTGCCATAGAAATAGAAAGTATGATTAGCAGCAGACTTCCCTGGTGAGCAGTAGCTTTACTACAGTGATCTAATGAGCAACTAGAGTGCTAACATTCAGAATTTATGGCAAATTTGTGACACATCTGAATGCCTTCTTGATGGAACCAAAGTGAGCAAGCATTGAAAATGCAATAGATCTCGCCCTCGTTTAAGTTAAAGCCATTCTGTTTGTAATGAGGTGGCTTTTTAGCTTTGCTTTTATTAGTGTTTTTAAAACTTTCATGTAAATAACATGCATATGTATGCATATATGTATATGTATGCATGCATTTATATTTGTATTTATATAGATATGCAGATTATATATGTTTATATATGTATGTGTATATATATATATATACACATACATAAATGCATATGCATATATATGCATATATATATGTGTGCGTGTAGAGAGAGGTAGAGGTGTAGAGGTAGAGGTGTAGAGGTAGAGGTGTAGAGGTAGAGGTGTAGAGGTAGAAAGGTAGAGGTAGAGAGGTAGAGACTAGTAGAGAAAGAAGTAGAGAGAGGTAGAGAGGTAGAGAGAAGAGAGTGAGTAGTAGAGAGTAGTAGAGAGCAGTAGAGAGAGTAGCAGAGATTGAGTAGTAGAGAGTAGTAAAGAGTGAGTAGTGGAGAGTAGTAGAGAGTGAGTAGCAGAGAGAGAGAATAGTAGCGAGTAGTAGAGAGTGAGTAGTAGAGTGAGTAGTAGAGAGTAGTAGAGAGAGAGTAGTAGAGAGTGAGTAGTAGAGAGTAGTAGAGAGAGAGTAGTAGAGAGTGAGTAGTAGAGATTGAGTAGTAGAAAGTAGTATTGTATTGTATTGTATTGTATTGGGGATTTGTATAGCGCTCGGCTGCCCCAGCAAAGGGGCGTCCCGGCGCTGCGAGCGGAACTAAAAACAGAAAGGGAATACCAGAAGAGAAGAGGTACAGTTACTGAAAGAGAAGGGTTTTGATGGCTTTTCTAAAAGCCAAAAGATCCTGCATGCCACGAATAGTTTCCGGAAGGCTGTTCCAGAGCTTGGCAGCGAGCGAGCTGAAGGAACGACCGCCCATTCTGGCTAGATTGATACGGGGAATAACCACCAGATGTTGTCCTGCTGAACGCAGTAGCCTCCCAGGAATATACTTCGTCAGGAGGGGGCACAGCATCAGGGGGGAGGCGGTTTTAAGGATTTTGAAGGCAAGACAAAGTGCCTTAAACTGAATCCTTTTTCCCACCGTGAGCCAGTGCAGTTTTTTCCGAGCTCCCGCCGCTGAGGAGTGGCGGGGGAGGCCTACCAACGCTCTGGCGGTAGCATTCTGCACTCTCTGAAGTCTAACAACTTCCGCCTGATTAGCGCCCAATAAGAGGGAGCTGGCATAATCCAGCTTAGAGAGGATGGTAGCTTGGACAATAACCTGGCGGGTGTGACAGTTGAAGAACTTCAGCGTAGGTCTTAGATTGCGCAGGATGCCAAAGCAGGTGGCTGCGACTTTTTTAGTATGATGAGTAAATTTCAATGCCGAGTCGACCCAGACTCCCAGATTTTTTACACAATCCTTGGGCTGAGGCGGTTGGCCTAAAATATCAGGCCACCAGTTGCCGCCCCAGGCTGCGGTGTTTTTCCCCAAGAGCAGTATTTCCGTTTTTCCAGCATTGAGCTGGAGGAAATTCGCCGTCATCCAGTTGGTGATGTCAGTAAGGGTCTGCTTGCAGTGATGGGCCTCCAGACCGTTGTTACCATTGAGAGCCACCACCAACTGGGTGTCGTCTGCATAAGATACTAACGTCAGACCACTCTGTTTAGCCACTTCTGCTAGTGGTCGGACGTAAACATTGAACAGGGTGGGGCTCAGTGATGACCCCTGAGGCACCCCCTGTCCAATGTTGTGATCTTTTGAGATGTAAGGGGGGGTGGACACTTTAAAGGATCTATTGGCAAGGAAGTCTTTAAACCATCCCAGGGCCGTACCTATAATTCCAGCTTCCTCCAATCTCATCAGGAGGACCTCGTGTGACACCGTATCGAAGGCAGCACTGAGATCCAACAGGATCAGTGCTGCCGTTCCGCCGGTGTCAAGAATCGTACGGAGGTCCTCTGTAACACTAAGCAAGGCTGTCTCGGTGCTGTGACCCGCTCTAAACCCATGTTGGGAGTCATCCAGAATGTTATTGGTTAGGAGAGAGAGAGTAGTAGAGAGTGAGTAGTAGAGAGTGAGTAGTAGAGAGTGAGTAGTAGAGAGTGAGTAGTAGAGAGTGAGAAGTAGAGAGTGAGTAGTAGAGAGTAGTAGATAGTGTGTAGTAAAGAGTGAGTAGTAGAGAGAGAGTAGTAGAGAGTGAGTAGTAGAGAGTAGTAGAGAGTGAGTAGTAGAGAGTAGTAGATAGTGATTAGTAGGGAGTGAGTAGTAGAGAGAGAGTAGAAGAGAGTAGTAGAGTAGTAGAGAATGAGTAGTAGAGAGTGAGTATTAGAGAGTAGTGGAGTAGTAGAGAGTAAGTAGTAGAGATTGGTGGAGAATATTCCAAAGTTTGGCACAGCACCACTTGCACAATAAGTCCAATCAAATCATATCACTTAGAGTCCTTATTGAAGCGCTGAATCTTGGTGTATATTCAAATGCTTTTATTTTCCTTAAGTTTATGTACCACAGCCAGCTGACGCGTTTCGTTCTGTACAACAGAACTTCTTCAGGGCGTTCTTATTTCCTTCAAGTTATGTTGGTATCCTGTTGTCATATAACTAGATATTTCTTCCAAATGTTAGACGAGACGTAAGTACATTCTTATTCAAAGTGACTAGGTATCAATTTTACCCACACAATTCGGGCAGACTTGAGTAATTTATAGCATCCTCAAAGTCAGTCTTTCAAAAATTCCAAAGTATAGGACATGATAATCCAAATCCAAATGTTTCTCAAGAAAAGTCATTGTAAATCGTTTGGAATTTCGGCGTTTAGGCAGATATGACCCGGGGACCCCCAGTATGCAAGGGGAATTAGTCCCCCCTCTGCAAACGCGCCAGTGGCCTGCGTTGCAGAGAGGTGTAAAAAGAGGCATAGCCTCATTACACCTCTGTGCAATGCAGCCCCCTGGCGCATACTGGAGGTTCCAGGTGGGCTAGTTGGCCCCCAGGGACCCCCAGTATGCAAGGGGAATTAGTTCCCCCTCTTCAAACATGCACCGGGGCTGCGTTGCAGAGAGGTGTAAAAAAGGGTGTGGCCTCATTACACCTCTCTGCAATGCAGCCCCCTGGCGCATACTGGAGGCTCCTGGTGGGCTTGTTGGCCCCCAGGGACCCCCAGTATGCAAGGGGAATTAGTTCCCCCTCTGCAAACGCCCCAAGGGGCTGCATTGCAGAGAGGTGTAACAAGGGGCATAGCCTCATTACACCTCTGCAATGCAGCCCCCTGGCGCATACTGGAGGTTTAAGGTGGGCTAGTGTGCCCCCAGGGGCCCCCAGTATGCAAGGGGAATTAGTTCCCCCTCTTCAAACATGCACGGCGGCTGCGTTGAAGAGAGGTGTAAAAAGGGGCGTGGCTTCAGTACACCTCTCTGCAATGCAGTCCCCTGGTGCATACTGGAGATTCCTGGTGGGCTTTCGGGTCTTATATAGTTAGGAATTAGCATTAAAAAAACCTTTGAAATTCACTGAAAAAACATAGGTTTAAGTCCTTATATAGTTAGGAATTAGCATTTAAAAAACCTTGCAAATTCACTGAAAAAAACATAGGTTTCAGGCCTTATATAGTTAGGAATTAGCATTTAAAAAACCTTTGAAATTCACTTAAAAAAACATAGGTTTCAGGCCTTATATAGTTAGGAATTAGCATTTAAAAAACCTTTAAGATTCACTTAAAAACTATAAGTTTTAGGGGTGTTATAGTTAGCTGGACATTTCACTCATGCAAAACCATTGAAATTGCTCCTACATAGTTAGTTGTACTCACTATATTTCGCGCACCCGCAATCCACTGCTGATGATGTCACATATTACATCATTCATGACATGGTCAGTGACATCACTGATGACATCTCAAATGACATCACTGATGATATCATCCAGTGAATGTGGTTTGCTTCGTTATTTGAATATGCATTATATATATAGCAATTTGCATTGAAGAATGAGTGGATATATAAAAATAAATATTTGGATGGAGGATTTAGTAGCAGTGTAATTGACTGTTTACTTGACCAATTTATAGTGTCTCACTAAATATAGTGGATAGTGACTAAACTGTTTGAATATCTGTATCACTTTATATAATATATGTGCAATAAGTAGGTGTCCCCTTGTGAGAACGCACTGGTCAAGCAGGGGAACTCTGTGTTTCAACAGGATTCTTTATTTTGTTACCTCCATCCAGACATCACAATGCTTTAGATAAATGTTCTGCCCTACGCGTTTCAGCGCTGCTTGCGCCTTGTTCACAGGCTTCTCTGATGTCAGGTCGGCGATGTGGAAGCAGGAAATGAGTCACTGGTTCTAATCTCACAGGTGAGTTACGCCCTCTGGTGGGTGGTTCTACCGTACAGAATTCTGGGACTCGTAGGTTTCCCTGCTTCATGTTGCTTTACTCCTCTGGTGGTTATCGTCTTCCCGGCATCTCGCTTTTTACTCTCCAGTGAGCTCCAAGCATGGGATTCTGGATTTAATTAAGGGGTTTGCTTGACCCGAGTGCTCTCCTTAGTTCAGTCTCTGAGAGCCAGCCCGTCATTTCCTTTGGCCGGAGTGCAGTTCTCTCGGCTGGGACCGGCCGAATAACATGTGCAATAAGTAGGTGTCCCCTTGTGAGAACGCATCTGTCAAGCAAGGGAACTCTGTGTTTCAACAGGATTCTTTATTTTGTTACCTCCATCCAGACATCACAATGCTTTAGATAAATGTTCTGCCCTATGCGTTTCAGCGCCGCTCGTGCCTTGTTCACGGGCTTCTCTGATGTCAGGTCGGCGATGTGGAAGCAGGAAATGAGTCACTGGTTCTAATCTCACAGGTGAGTTACGCCCTCTGGTGGGTGGTTCTACCGTACAGAATTCTGGGACTCGTAGGTTTCCCTGCTTCATGTTGCTTTACTCCTCTGGTGGTTATCGTCTTCCCGGCATCTCGCTTTTTACTCTCCAGTGAGCTCCAAGCATGGGATTCTGGATTTAATTAAGGAGCTTGTTTGACCCGAATGCTCTCCTTAGTTCAGTCTCTGCGAGCCAGCCCGTCATTTCCTTTGGTGGGAGTGCAGTTCTCTCGGCCTTGACCGGCCGAATAACATGTGCAATAAGTAGGTGTCCCCTTGTGAGAACGCACCTGTCAAGCAAGGGAACTCTGTGTTTCAACAGGATTCTTTATTTTGTTACCTCCATCCAGACATCACAATGCTTTAGATAAATGTTCTGCCCTACGCGTTTCAGCGCTGCTTGTGCCTTGTTCAAGGGCTTCTCTGATGTCAGGTCGGCGATGTGGAAGCAGGAAATGAGTCACTGGTTCTAATCTCACAGGTGAGTTACGCCCTCTGGTGGGTTGTTCTACCGTACAGAATTCTGGGACTCGTAGGTTTCCCTGCTTCATGTTGCTTTACTCCTCTGGTGGTTATCGTTTTCCCAGCATCTCGCTTTTTACTCTCCATGGAGCTCCAAGCATGGGATTCTGGATTTAATTAAGGAGCTTGCTTGACGCGAGTGCTCTCCTTAGTTCAGTCTCTGAGAGCCAGCCCGTCATTTCCTTTAGCGGGAGTGCAGTTCTCTCGTCCGGGACCGGCCGAATAACATGTGCAATAAGTAGGTGTCCCCTTGTGAGAACGCACCTGTCAAGCAAGGGAACTCTGTGTTTCAACAGGATCCTTTATTTTGTTACCTACATCCAGACATCACAATGCTTTAGATAAATGTTCTGCCCTATGCGTTTCAGCGCTGCTTGCGCCTTGTTCACGGGCTTCTCTGATGTCAGGTCGGCGATGTGGAGGCAGGAAATTAGTCACTGGTTCTAATCTCACAGGTGAGTTACGCCCTCTGGTGGGTGGTTCTACCGTACAGAATTCTGGGACTCGTAGGTTTCCCTGCTTCATGTTGCTTTACTCCTCTGGTGGTTATCGTCTTCCCGGCATCTCGCTTTTTACTCTCCAGTGAGCTCCAAGCATGGGATTCTGGATTTAATTAAGGAGCTTGCTTGACCTGAGTGCTCTCCTTAGTTCAGTCTCTGAGAGCATACCCGTCATTTCCTTTGACGGGAGTGCAGTTCTCTCGGCCGGGACCGGCCGAATAACATGTGCAATAAGCAGGTGTCCCCTTGTGAGAACGCACCTGTCAAGCAAGGGAACTCTGTGTTGCAACAGGATTCTTTATTTTGTTACCTACATCCAGACATCACAATGCTTTAGATAAATGTTCTGCCCTACGCGTTTCAGCACTGCTTGCGCCTTGTTCACGGGCTTCTCTGATGTCAGGTCGGCGATGTGGAAGCAGGAAATGAGTCACTGGTTCTAATCTCACAGGTGAGTTACGCACTCTGGTGGGTGGTTCTACCGTACAGAATTCTGGGACTCGTAGGTTTCACTGCTTCATGTTGCTTTACTCCTCTGGTGGTTATCGTCTTCCCTGCATCTCGCTTTTTACTCTCCAGTGAGCTCCAAGCATGGGATTCTGAATTTAATTAAGGAGCTTGCTTTACCCGAGTGCTCTCCTTAGTTCAGTCTCTGAGAGCCAGCCCGTCATTTCCTTCGGCCGGAGTGCAGTTCTCTCGGCTGGGACCGGCCGAATAACATGTGCAATAAGTAGGTGTCCCCTTGTGAGAACGCATCTGTCAAGCAAGGGAACTCTGTGTTTCAACAGGATTCTTTATTTTGTTACCTCCATCCAGACATCACAATGCTTTAGATAAATGTTCTGCCCTATGCGTTTCAGCGCTGCTCGTGCCTTGTTCACGGGCTTCTCTGATGTCAGGTCGGCGATGTGGAAGCAGGAAATGAGTCACTGGTTCTAATCTCACAGGTGAGTTACGCCCTCTGGTGGGTGGTTCTACCGTACAGAATTCTGGGACTCGTAGGTTTCCCTGCTTCATGTTGCTTTACTCCTCTGGTGGTTATCGTCTTCCCGGCATCTCGCTTTTTACTCTCCAGTGAGCTCCAAGCATGGGATTCTGGATTTAATTAAGGAGCTTGTTTGACCCGAATGCTCTCCTTAGTTCAGTCTCTGCGAGCCAGCCCGTCATTTCCTTTGGTGGGAGTGCAGTTCTCTCGGCCGGGACCGGCCGAATAACATGTGCAATAAGTAGGTGTCCCCTTGTGAGAACGCACCTATCAAGCAAGGGAACTCTGTGTTTCAACAGGATTCTTTATTTTGTTACCTCCATCCAGACATCACAATGCTTTAGATAAATGTTCTGCCCTACGCGTTTCAGCGCTGCTTGCGCCTTGTTCACGGGCTTCTCTGATGTCAGGTCGGCGATGTGGAAGCAGGAAATGAGTCACTGGTTCTAATCTCACAGGTGAGTTACGCCCTCTGGTGGGTGGTTCTACCGTACAGAATTCTGGGACTCGTAGGTTTCCCTGCTTCATGTTGCTTTACTCCTCTGGTGGTTATCGTCTTCCCGGCATCTCGCTTTTTACTCTCCAGTGAGCTCCAAGCATGGGATTCTGAATTTAATTAAGGAGCTTGCTTTACCCGAGTGCTCTCCTTAGTTCAGTCTCTGAGAGCCAGCCCGTGATTTCCTTTGGTGGGAGTGCAGTTCTCTCGGCCGGGACCGGCCGAATAACATGTGCAATAAGTAGGTGTCCCCTTGTGAGAACGCACCTGTCAAGCAAGGGAACTCTGTGTTTCAACAGGATTCTTTATTTTGTTACCTCCATCCACACATCACAATGCTTTAGATAAATGTTCTGCCCTACGCATTTCAGCGCTGCTTGCGCCTTGTTCACGGGCTTCTCTGATGTCAGGTCGGCGATGTGGAAGCAGGAAATGAGTCACTGGTTCTAATCTCACAGGTGAGTTACGCCCTCTGGTGGATGGTTCTACCGTACAGAATTCTGGGACTCGTAAGTTTCCCTGCTTCATGTTGCTTTACTCCTCTGGTGGTTATCGTCTTCCCGGCATCTCGCTTTTTACTCTCCAGTGAGCTCCAAGCATGGGATTCTCGATTTAATTAAGGAGCTTGCTTGACCCGCGTGCTCTCCTTAGTTCAGTCTCTGAGAGCCAGCCCGTCATTTCCTTCGGCGGGAGTGCAGTTCTCTCGGCCGGGACCGGCCGAATAACATGTGCAAAAAGTAGGTGTCCCCTTGTGAGAACGCACTTGTCAAGCAAGGGAACTCTGTGTTTCAACAGGATTCTTTATTTTGTTACCTCCATCCAGACATCACAATGCTTTAGATAAATGTTCTGTCCTACGCGTTTCAGCGCTGTTTGTGCCTTGTTCACAGGCTTCTCTGATGTCAGGTCGGCGATGTGGAAGCAGGAAATGAGTCACTGGTTCTAATCTCACAGGTGAGTTACGCCCTCTGGTGGGTGGTTCTACCGTACAGAATTTTGGGACTCGTAAGTTTCCCTGCTTCATGTTGCTTTACTCCTCCGGTGGTTATCGTCTTCCCGGCATCTCGATTTTTACTCTCCAGTGAGCTCTAAGAATGGGATTCTGGATTTAATATTATATGGATATACATATTCACTGAAAAAACATAGGTTTCAGGCATGTTATAGTTAGAAATTAGCATTTAAAAAACCTTAGAAATTCACAGAAAAAAAACAAAGGTTTCAGGGGTGTTACAGGTAGCTGGACATTTCACTCCAATTAATTCCTCCTCAATCTTGAGGGTCCCTGGGGGCCAATTAGCCCACCAGGTCCCTCCAGTATGCCCCAGAGAGCTGCATTGCAGAGAGGTGTTCAGAGGCCACTGACCTTTTTACAACACTCTGCAGCGCAGCTCCGTGGCGCTTACTGGAGGTACCTGGTGGTCTAGTTGTCCCCCAGGGACCCTCAGGATCAAAGATTAATTAATTCCCCAACTTAAACCGCGCCACAGGGTGTGTTTGCACACATGTCAACTCAGGCCCCGCTCCCTCCCTTCACCACTGTGCAAACACAAACAGTGGAGCGTTTTAAGTTGGGGGATTAGCTCCCCTTGAATACTGAGGGTCCCTGAGGCGCAACTAGCCCACCAACTACCTCCAGTAAGCGCCACAGAGCTGCCTTGCAGAGAGGTGTAAAAAGGGGCGTGGCCTCAGAACACCTCTCTGCAACGCAGCCCCCTGGCGCCTACTGGAGGTACCTGGTGGGCTATTTGGCCCCCAGGGACCCTCAGTATTCAAGCGGAATTCTTTCCCCATCTGCAAACGTGCCAGGGTGTGCATTTGTAGAGTGCTTCAAGAAGGGGGCGTGGCCTCCGGCGCAATGCCAGTCCCTATTTTTTTTTGTAAGAAGGGGGTCTGTGTGGCCCCCCTTCTTTCACTAATATTCTTGGCCCTGGGGAACCCATCCCCCAGGGCCTGCGCCCCAATTTAATTTTTTCACAGTTTTGGGAACGGGGCTGTGTGGCCCCCCTCCCGAGGCCAAAATCTGCCCCGGGGACCCCATCCACCAGGGCAAGGCCACATTGTTTTTTATTTAATTTTTTTGGAGGGGGGCTGCCTTGCCCCCCTCCTTAGGTCATTTATGGTCCCGGGGACCCCATCGCCTTGGGCCGGCCTTTGTTCTTTTTTTTATATTTAAATTTTGGGGAGGGGGCCGCGGACCCCCTTCTAAATATTTAGATCCCCAGGGAAATATTTGGAGCCCCGGGGAGTGTGGGGCGGGAGGCTTGAGCCCCCCACCCACAAGGTATTTTTTTTTAAAAAGCCCCCCGCAACCAAAATTAGTTTGAGCCCCAGGCGGTGGCAGTCCACGGGGCTTGGGGAGGTGTTAGAGCCTCCACCAACATTTCATTAACCAGCCCCAGGGGGTGGCTATCCCCGGGGCTGCAGGGGGGAAGTGTGCCCCCGCAATCAAAATTATATTGAGCCTTGGGGGGTGGCGGTTCCCGGCGCTTGGGCATGTTAGAGCCCCCCAACAGTTCATTAACAAGCCCCGGGGTTTGGCGGTATCCGGGGCTGCGGGGGGCCGTGTGCCCCCGCAACTATTAATGCTTTGCCCCGGGGGGTGGAGGTCCCCGGGGCAGTGTGGGGGGACCATTTTTTTTTAGCATGGCCCTGGGACTTGGTCCCCCGGGGGCTTATTAGCAACGAAGCGCGGGACCAGCGCTTCATTTTTTTTTATCGTCAGGATCCGCGCACCCTGCGCGGAATTTGCCGATTTAAAAAAAAGCGGTACAAAAGGGGGGGTGTTTTTTTCAGTGAATTTCAATGGTTTTTTTAAATGCTAATTTCTAACTATGCCTAAAAAGGTAGGACATGTGAAGAAAGAGGAAAAAAGCACAGAAAGAAGCAAGACAAATGCTGAAAGACTCAAAAGAAGTCCAGAAACTCGAACAAAAGTGCAGGAAGAAGCAAGAGATGTGCAGAACGAACCAACAGAGGAGCAGAAAGTCCTCCTGTGCCCCCAACTTTTTACTGACGGGTACTGGTGGTAACTGGCTCTGACTAACCAGTACCGAAGCCAGTGCTATGCTAAAAGACACTTAGAATAAAGTGAAAACACCTACATACACTAAGGAACACTATGTGTTGGGGTATCCCTGTGATTAGCATGACCTCCTCTGTATTTGCCATGAGTTAGTGCCTGGGACATTGCATGCCCATCTGCTATCTCTGATGTCGGTAGTTGGCAAAAGCGCAGGGATGCTCCAGGGTAACCTGGCGCTATACAAAACCGATTTAATAATAATAATAATAATGAGTACATGGACACTGAGTGGAGGATTAGAGTACTGCAAGGAGATTGCATGGTGAATTTATACATGCTTGGGTTTTGGCGGAGTGATTGGATAAGTACTTGGTGCTGGATGGGTGATTTGAGGAGTGCATGGGTAGTGACAAGGAGATGGGATTGTAGCAGTGCATGTGTTAGTGCTTGGTTCATTGCATGAGTACATGGGTAGTGACTGGATAATTAGAGTGCTGCAAAGACAATGCATGGTGATTTTATAACTGCTTGGGTTTTGACGGAGTGATTGGATAAGTACATGATGCTGGATGGGTGATTTGAGGAGTGCATGGGTAGTGACAGAGGGATTTCTGGACTGCATGGGTACAACCTAGGTAATTGGAGGAGTGAATCGGTACTGTGTAGGTGGTTAGACGTCTGCATGGGTAGTACACAGTGGATTGTAGCAGTGCATGTGTTAATACCTGGGTCATTCCATGAGTTCATGGGTACTGACTGGAAGATTGGAGTACTGCAAGGAGAGTGCATGGTGAATTTATAAGTCCTTGGGTTTTGGTAGAGTAATTGGATAAGTACATTGTCCTGGCTGGGTGATTGAAAGAGTGCATGGGTACTGACAGTGAGATGGCTAGACTGCATTGGTATTGCTCAGAGGATTGTAGCAGTGCACGTGTTATGGTGTGGGTCATTGCATAAGTACATGGGTACTGATTGTATGATTAGAGTACTGTAAGGACAGTGCATGATGAATTTATAGGTGCCTGGGTTTTGGCGGAGTGATTGGATAAGTACATGGTGCTCGCTGGGTGATTGGAGGAGTGCATGGGTAGGGACAGGGCGATGGCTGGAATGCATGGGTACTGCTCAGGGTATTGTAGCAGTGCATGAGTTAGTGCATGGGTCATTGCATGAGTGCATGGGTAGTGACTGGATAATTAGAGTGCTCCAAGGAGAGTGCATGGTGAATTTATAAGTGCTTGAGTTTTGGCAGGCTGATTGCATAAGTACACATATGTCACCTCAGGCCTTGCCACCTCCCTTCACCACTGTGCAAACACCCCTCCGCCCCCGGCGGGTTCTAAGTTGGGGGATTAATTCCCCTTGAATCCTGAGGATTCTTTGGGGCCAACTAGCCCACCTGGTACCTCCAGGAGTGAGGGTGAGTAGTTAGGCTTATCAGATGGTAGTGCTAAGCATTTGCTTTACTCAAAGAGGCAATAAATGAGACACACACGCTGAAGAATACATCCGAGACCAATTTATAAAAATAAAAGCAATTTTTGTGTATTTTATAAGACCAAGAACATAGGGGGTCATCACAATGGCAGTCGGTCATCATTGCGGGGATCGGGACCGGCCGCCATGCATACAGCGGTCCCGCACTACAAATTAGGATGCGACTACCAACATGGCGGTCGCATCTTCCAATTTAACATTGCGGCGGGAGCTGCTGATCGCAGCACCCGCCACAATTTTAAAAATAGATATGCTGCATTTCTCTGCATTACATGGCAGGCACCACACAATGCCTGCCACTCAGTGCAGGGAAATGCAAGGGGGTTACAATATGTACCACCCTTGCACAGCTACCTTCCTAACACAAGGGGGCCTGCAATGGGCCCCCAAAACCAATCCCCGCAAGCTTTTCCATGGTGGTTTACCCGACACGGGAAGGCTGGCTGCGGCCAGAATCCAAATCTGACGGATGCCACCATTTTACTGATGCTGACCGCCCCGCCAAGCAATCGTAATGATTGCCTGTGGTAGATCCGTGGTGGGCGGTCTTTGAGCCCACCATGGTCGTGGTCAGATTCCCCCAGCCATCGTAATGTGGCGGGAGAAAATTGCTTTCCAATGGCAGAATGCCCGCCACCGCACTGCTGGCCCTGGGGGGCCTTCCGCCATCATATTGACCCCCATAGTTCCAAGGTAAGTACTTTTGGAGTTACGATTTCTCAAAATTCTGAAAACATATAACTTTTTTGCGCAATTAGGCATCAAAGGAAATGATGGAAGAAAGGAAGAAAAATACCTATAAAACATCACTTTTTGGTTTTAGGTCAATGTCTGGACCAGGTCCAAACTTACCGGATCGGTCGGGAACAGCATGCTGAGGATCTTGGAAACTGGTCCGCAAAGATAAAGGGGGGCCACATGAAGATGCAATGCACAGATGGGCTTACAGGTAAGTCCAGTGGGTCTCCTTGGAGGGACGAGGTCACAAGGGCCTGGTTGGTAGGTGCTTAGTCCTGTAGGGCCACGTATAGTGCATACATGTTAGCTAAGTGTCGTGCATCTTGAAGATTGCCGTGGTCAGGAGCAGGCACCTTAGAGAAGCAGTCTTGGGAAAGTTGAGCCACTCAGGAAGTAGGTCTCAGGTGTCTTGATGTCCTTCAATGGGTGCTTGCTTTTGGTGCTTTGGGATTCTGGTGCAGACTCTTGCTCTTGGTTGTTACCATCAGGGTCCAGTACTACGGGTTTTGGTATGTCGTGCCTCCGGTAGGTCCTGGTGCCTCTGAAATTGGTGGAGAGGCAGATTTGACCCTCCAAAGCTGTTGTACCTCTTCTTGCTTTGTTGCTGCACTGAGGTAATCGGGGAGCAGCAAATTGAAAAACCTGACTTCACAGAATCAGTGCCTGCAATGTTTGGTTAGGTTTCAGGAGACCCCCTAAAAGTTTATCTTGTGTCAATATATTCATAAATCCAACACTGGCATCAGTGAGAATGTATTAAGACAAGGTGTTTGGTACCAAACATCTTAGAAATCAGTCAAGGCATCATGGAGCTAGGAAACTTGTGTTGACAAGTATCCAGCCCATGCACAGTTTATGGATTCTTTGTTCCTCTGACTGCATATCCTTGGTGATGGGACCCTAGCATAGCTCAACCAATGCTGCAGCACCAGAGGATCCTCTGCAGTATCCATGCCCTAGGTACCAGGGGTACCATTTACTAGGGAGCTACAGGGGTAGCTGAAGCTGTGCTAACCATGGTAAAGTGTTTTGGGAAAGAGATAGGGTACAGGGGACCTGGTTAGCAGGGACCAACTGCGCTTATAATTCAAAATTAGGCAAGGGCAGTGAACCCTGCTCCATTTGTGGAGTTTGCAGAGTTTTTTGTATTCGGTGCTCTGCAGAGGTAGCGGAGTTCTGAAAAACTTTGCTCCGCATAGCCAAGCTGGGTTTTTTCCTTGCTCGCGCTCTCCAAAGGAAAGTTGGTGAGCACGAGAGAGGAAAATCCAACACTAGACCACTTTCATGCGAGATTTGTCAATGCGAGCAGTCGTTAATGGTCTCAACTGATTGCATTGAGAAACATTCCTTTGGAATGGAGGAAACCCTCATGCGCTGCACGTGATGCCGTTCTTGCTGATTTTACAGTGAGGGAGAAACACCCAGCTCTAAAAATCAACGCAAACAGTATCAGGTAATTCCCCCTGCTGCTCGTAGAACTCTGCATATCTTGAGAGAGTTTTTTTGCCACTTTGTGGAGTTCCACATGACGGAACTCTAGTGCAGACACAGAATATTGAATCAAAAATATTGAGTTGCACAGATATTGAGTTGTAAATATCGTGGATCAGGAATACCGACATACAGATTCTCATGGTCAAGAATATCAATGTTAGGTAATTAATATCGATGTTAAAAATATCGTTGCACAAATATAGTTTTAAAAATATTGTTTATAAATGGTATGTGTTTTAGTATATATTTAAATGTATGTTTTGTATTTTGTTTGTATAAGAATTGTTTGTATTTTCAATACAACGGGGAGTAAGTTCCATTTTGCCTATTACTCTTCACCTCTGCTGTCATTTTAATGAATTGCCCCTGCCTTTGACGCTACTTGCTGCTCTGCTTTTGCCTCATCAGGTGCTATATCGCGCCATTCTTTTAAAGTTTTTTACCCGATTTTAGTGTATTGCTATTTTTATTTACCTTACTGTTGTGAAGTTCTTTTCACTTTCCCTGACTCTTCCGTCTGCCGCTGGGCTCCCTGTTTGAGCGGAAAGAGCCCTGGAAAGAGTTTCTTCTGTTGCTCTCTGTCCCTCGGTGCAACTGTGTCTAGACTGCATTTTTGGGTTGGCAGTCTAGTTTCTCACCGCCCTTACCACCTTCCGGTTCCGGTGAAGGGGGCATATTAATCGGATGCTTCCCCGAACGCGCAGCAGGCGCGCCAAAGATACGCCTAAGGCAAGCCCATCTGAGCCCGTCGGCACCTGGCCAGTGCCAGGGGCTAGCATGCTGAAAGTTCTTCCAAAGATAGTAACTACCAGGTAATTGGGTATACGGGGGCCCAATTACTTGCACTTCTCCCCAAATCCCCACTTAGGAAGTGTGAACCTAGTATAAACCTTAACTAATGGGGACGCTGACCATTGCCATTTGTGCAATTTTCATTCCATTAATGGTTTGGCCTCCTCTCTGGCTCCCTTAGACTGGCCGGAGGTGTTGGGAGCTGCAGAGATGCATACTCATGAACCTCCGATAACCAGCAGTTCTTTTGTCATCAAGGGGGCACTTATTAATGCCCACTCTCTGATCAAATATAAGACAGAAATTTTTTTAACCATCACTACTCTTGATCTGAACTGTCTCTTTATTACTGAAACCTGGGCTAAGGAACCCTTGGGGCCTGACCTGACCAATGCTCTTCCCCCAGGCTATACCATCCTTAGGCAAGACTGTCCCCGCAGAATGGGTGGCAGCTTAGCCCTTGTGGCTAAAAATGTTCTTAACTGCACACTCACCCCGCTGGTGGGAGCTCCAGGTTCTCTTCTTGAAGTGGCCACTTTTTGCATTAAATCCGGAGGAAACGGCAGCTTCTCAGGCCTTTTGGTCTATCACCCTCAAGGGTCTAGGGCAAACTTTCTTGAAACATGGGGTCAGATTTTAGAACCTTATGCTATTAGGACACATTATACAATTCTTGGGGATTTTAACTTTCATCTTGATTGTAACCTGAATGCTGACTCAGCATACCTTCTTGATCTCATGAAGTCCATGGGTTTCAAGCAACTTATTCATTTCCCTACACATAGGGCCGGCCACACTCTGGACGGCATTTTTGTCAATCACAGCTATCTCAAGGTCAAAACCGTTTTGCCTTTTAGCTGGGCTGAACACTGGCTGGTTGAGTTTGTTATCACCTTTCCCTCCTGTACTAAAATCACGTCTAAGCTGCCTTGCAAAAATATCCTCAGTAGAAAAATGCAAAAGGTTACTGCCACGGACAGGTGGAAGGCTCTGACTTTAACCTCGGCCAGTAGTTCTACTGTTTATCCTATAACGGCATAGGGCCGTTGGATTACCAATGCACTGGACACAGACGCTTCTATTAAATCCTGCACCACTAAGAGAGCAAAACCTTCAGCCCCGTGGTTCTCAAATGAACTTTGAACTCTTAGGCAGCTCTGTCACAAACAAGAACGGAAGTGGGGGGCAGTCCCCTGTTCACAAAAAAAATTTATACAGAGGTCCTTGCTGAAGGAGTATAAGCATGCCATCTTCCAGGCAAAATCCCAGTACTTTCCTAATAAAATCAGGTCAGCCGATAAGTCATTTAGCATGCGTTTTAAAATCATTAATGAAATTACTGAATCCCCAGGAGCCCCACTCCTTAATCCTACCCAAGACTTCTGTGATGACATAGCTCTTCATTTTCAGCAGAAAGTCCTGAAATGTTTTCGCAAATTCTCCTCCTCTGAGGAAACGAAGCCTGCTACGGGTGGTACTCTGGCAGTCTTGCCTACTATGCCTAGCCTGGCACTGTTTCCAGCTATTACAGTTCAGCGTATTATGGAACTCCTTCTTGGTCTCAAGTCTGGGTCTCCTACTGATCCTTGTAGAGTTTCCACACTGGTGCCTGATCTTATAGCAGAGTCTTTGTGTAAAATTGTTAATAACACTCTTTTATCTGGACATTATCCAGTCATCTGGAAGGAAGCCACAGTTTCACCCCTCCTTAAAAAACCTAATGCCGACCCCTCAGAATTAAAGAACTATAGGCCGATTTCTCTTCTCCCCGCCCCTGCCAAAATGTCGGAAAAATGTATTAATTCTGAACTCAATAAATTTATCGAAACACACAACATTCTGGATAGCTCCTAGAATGGGTTTCGGGCAGGGCGCAGCACAGAATCCGCCTTGGTTGCAGCTTCTGACTGTATCCGCTTGCAGGTCGATCAGTTCGGGTCAGCGGTGCTGGTCCTGCTCGACCTTTCGGCAGCATTTGACACCATATCCCCAGTTTGCATGATTCAGCGTCTGCGGGATGTTGGTGTCACAGGAAAGGCCTTACAGCTCATTCAATCTTTTATGCACGACAGGACTAATGTAGTCATCTACGGTGGGTTCAAAGCCAAATCCTTCAGTCTTCCTTGTCGGGTCCCCCAGGGCTCTTTGCTTAGCCCTACTCTTTTCAATCTTTATGTGGCCCCCCTGGCTTCATTGGTAAGATCTTTTGGCTTCCAAGTCCTCTCCTATGCGGACGACACGCAGAACATTAATTCAATCTCTGATGATTTGCAGCTGGTCACTCAAAGGTTTAACATCTGCCTGACCAGCATATTACACTTGATGCAGGACAATTCTCTAAAAATCAACACAAAGAAAACTTAAGTTTTGGTTTTCGGCACTCAGCCCCTGATTTGGTCTGCAGTCTGAGGGCCTGATACCTGTGGCCCTCTTCCTGTTCCGGTAACTACTGCCAAAAACGTAGGTGTTATTTTTGACAAGGGTCTGGCCTTCGATGCCCAGGTGAACCGTACGGTTAGCACCTGTTTCTATATCCTTAAAATGCTTAAGAAAGTGTTGCCTTACATTCCCCAAGATCATCATCGCCCCACCATTATTGCCCTAGTCATCTCACGGCTTGACTACTGCAATGCCTTTTACCTTAATATCAGTAAAGGCTCATTGAACAAGCTGCAGGTTGTTCAAAATGCTGCGGCAAGACTCATCCTGAACATCCCCAAATATCACTCCATCAGTGAAGGAATTCGGAACTTACATTGGTTTCCGATTAGGAAGCGCATCACCTTTAAGGCTCTGAATTTGGTGTACAAGGCAATGAATGGTATGGAATTATCGAACCTTTCAACCTTATTTCACTGGTACACCCCAGGCAGATCCTCGAAGTCCTCCACCCAGAAAAAGCTTGTCTTGCCTAGTTTTCATTGTTCCAAATGGAGGGGTGGTTCTTTTTCCATTGCGGCCGCCAGACTCTCGAACACTCTACTTCTTTCAATCACCTCGGCTAACTCACTTGCCTCCTTTAAGAAGATATTAAAGACCTGGCTTTTTGCATCATAGTTGGTGATTGTCTTCATCCCTATCGTCCCGCTCAGCGCCTTGACACCTATTTGGTTTAGTGCGCTTTACACATTTTTATCCTATCCTATCCTATCCTAATATATGTGTGTTGTTTTTGTTGAATTAAAGGGCCGATTAGGATGGAGGACGGATCTCCACTGCCATGCCGGCGGTGGCCATCCGTCCGCCATCTGTGCTCGTCCGCCACCTATTCCCCCCGCCATAATACAATGGCGGCGGACAGAAAAACCGTCCACCGATTTTACGCCCCGGTCGCCTTGCGGCCGGGGCGGAAAAGGGTTCATATGGCCGGATGCAGATGCCTTTCCGTGGCGGCGACATACGGGCTTTGCTTTGGGGGCCCATTGCTTTCAGCACCATCGGCAGCAATGTTAAAAATTCGGGATGCACCCGCCACTGTGGCGGGTGCATCCTAATTCGGGGCACGGTACCTCCGCCCTTGTGGCGGACGGTCACACCTACAACATGTTTCGGCTTGAGACAAGCCTTGATCACGTAAGTGTGGATGTGTGCAAAAAGTTACAAGCAGTACATGAACACAAACAGCGGACAAGTGTCCCGACATCTCGATGGCAGACATCTTGGAACGGTAAAACAAATATGTGCATAATAGAATTCTATTGTTGAAAATTCAAACTAAAGCAACATTACATACTTTGTCAGATAAATGCTCTTGCAAAGTTGTCTTCTGTGATGTAATCCTGCCTGATGCGTGGCTATATATAGGAACATACACAAATCAAAAATGTATATCTCAATTGGAGTGCGTGGGGTCGCAGAAGGGTCGAGTGACACTTGATGTTGGTTGCAATTAACCAGTCAAATGCCCAATTGCAAATTGCGATTTGCGAAACCCATAACCAAAAATGTAAAAACGTTGTGATGTCCAGTTATTAGGTAAAATACCTTACAACGCCGTGATTAGAACAAAGTCCTGACTCGCCTGGCCCAATAGAGTACTGCAGTGTCCCGGTGCTTGTAACAGGTGCCCATCTGGTACATAACTTTAACTAGTCCCTAACCATTTCCTCTGCTACCAGAAAATTACTGATAGAGCGCGCCGGTCACCCGACTATAATTTTACCATATACACATTGGGCCCATAAATTCAATTAGCCAAATTTATTAATCGGGTAAACTTACACTCTACTACCAGTAACCCAGTTCCTTCCTATTTATTTCCAATGTACCCGACTAACCAATCCACTCTTACGGGTACCTATGATCACAATGGATCAGGGAGCTAGCTGTAAAAGAAAGGCAGACACAAAATACAAATATCATTTATTAGGTTTGCACTCATATAATAACCAGAGACACGGGATGTTTTCAAAGTCTTTATCTAATCTTCTTCAAAGTCAGAAAGTAAAAGATTTACAGCAATTAAACTATCAATAATCAGGAGCATGAAAATAGTGTAGCTATGCAGAAAATAAAGTATGCCCACCATTTAGAATTTCTAAAGGAAAGGTAAGAACAGGGACCATGCTAATAAAGATTTTCAGAGTTTAGACTCAGTATGATGTCTAAAGGACGGGAAAGATAAGGAACACGCTAAAATATCACAGTTTAATTTACCCCTCGAAGGTGGGTAAGGCAAAAGAACTTTAATCAGTCTATAGAAAATTCGAAGGTAACATGTAGAATGTAGGACTTTATCATTGGTCAGTACAGGGAAGGTAAGACAAGGAACAAAGTGAAAGTACGATTTAAAAGCAAAGAAAAGGAGAATGCGTAATGGGTTCCCTCACATTTATATTTACCTAGAACGATGTGGAGACCAACCCTATCAACGGGTCAGTTAAGGACAGTAGGAACCCCAGGAAAGACAGTCGCCAGTAGGCCAGCAGGACAGGACAGGAAAACCAGATTTAGGATCAGGACAGGACCACCAAGGAAAGACCAGCACCCGCAGGTCACTTGCAACGCCTGCGCTACACCTTCTCTGCAGTTATCAGTCAGAACCCCGATTGGGTTATCGAATTCCCCCGCAAAGTGCTCCGCCAGCACTTAAGGTTTAAAAAACCCGGATTGGGTCTCTGGAAATTTACGGACAGAGTGCTCCGCAGCACCTCTGTTACTCGATCAGCTATTGAGTGCGTTGGGTCAGTGACAGGTCAGCTATTAGGACAAGTCGGACAAATTCTCTAGCTAAACCTAGGCTAGTTATACCGTTTTCGGGTCAGTGTACCACCCCCCAAATGTTGCAAGTGTGAGAATCCCCAATTTCGATTGGTCCAAAGGAAGGACAGGTCAACACACCAACCAGGATTTGACTTTCTCAAGCCCTAATTTACATCTTTTGGGACCGCCTCTTGAATTTGGGGTTCCCATGGCATGTTTTACACATTACAATGAATAATACAATATTCATATACAATTGTTACAAATGCAGTACAGTTCAGCTTCGTCTTGCTGGGTTACAGGTCGGTTCCCAGGAGCATCTTGGCTGTGGCAGCCAGCTGGCTGGGTTCCACTGGTACAAGGTTTTCTTCCCTCTGCCAGGGTGACATGCGCAGTAGGGACTTCTAAGATGGAGTAGTAAGCACCTCCCAGGCCCAAAAGATTCGATACATGAAAAGTAAAGGAAAACAATTTAGAACACAGAAATAAATGATTACACTGTATACCAGGAATCCCTATATAATTCCCATTACTTTATAATAACTATAGCATTTAGGATTTGTGCAGACAAACAGTATAGCGAAAACTGCAAGGCAAGCTGCGGGCATGTGAGAACACAAAGCAGCCATTTTAATACCAATGCGCAAGCGCAAAAGATTCCCACCAGAACTGCGAGTACGTCACATCACATGGGTATGACAACGCATGCGCAGAAGAAATTCCCGTGTAGCAGCAGCCATTTTAGTGGCAAGCGTATTAGGATAAGTAAACACATAAGCAAGCGTCACTGGGACACCCTGTGTAATCTAAAATGTGCAATATTAGTAACACGAACAGGTTGGTTATACTTATTAACATTACTTGAGGTTCTTGATACAAGCAAGTCGCTTTACGTGCAAATCCTTGCTCCATCACTCAGGGCAGTAAAGTGACAACAGAAGAAGAGGACTAAAATGGGCCGTGAAAGTGAATGTGGTGGCGTGGCCCCTGTTCCCCATCAGTACTCCTGTCCAAAAAAAATATATATATACATTCAAGCATTGAAACATGGAGAAGGCAATGACAGAGGAGAAGACAAATCCAAAATCCACAAATAGATTCCTTTAAGGCTATGAGTGGGGTCTAGGATGTACACTTAAGTGTCTAGTGAAGGGTAGGGGCCAGCAGATGTCAGCCTAAAGAGGAGAGGACCAGGATGTTAATTTTCCTTAAGATGGACTGCTAACTCCTCATCCTGGTTCAGGCCCCCGGGTATCTTAGACTGGAAATTGATGATATGTTTAGATTCAGTCTGCCTAAGTCTCAACACTCTGTTCCCACCCCTGGGGTTCCTGTCGATCTGTTCTAAGATGAAATAACTCAACAGTGCAGGGTTCGAGAAATGTTTGTCACGAAAGTGCCTCGCCACAGAGTATTTTTCATCATTGTGTGCAATGGCACAGTAGAGTTCCAATATGCGTTTCTTTGCATGTGCAGTGGTGCTGTCAATATACCAAAGCCTGCAGGGACATCCGATTACGTATACAAAGTACATGGTGCTGCAAGTAAGAAATTGAGAGATCCCTCTCTCAGCTCCATTGTATTTTACTGTTTTCACGTGCGTGCTGTTCCTACAGGCTTTGCAGTGGCCACACGGAAAAAATCCCTCAAGACCCAAGCCTTGGGTAGTGGGGTAGATGGTAATGTCACTGCGTACGCATAGGTCTCTGATGTTTTTCCCTTTTCTATATGTGATACTGGGTCTGTCTGGAATAGATTCTCCTATGATGTTATCACTTTTTAAGATGTCCCAGTTCTTTCCCAGTATCTTGTGTACCTGTTGTGACTCGGTGTTGTAGGTTAGAATGAGACGTGTGCTGTTCACGTTATTATCGTCTTCATCAGATATTTTATTTTCCAGTGTGGTACTTCTAGGGATACCATCTGCTCTGACCTTGGCTTTTTTGAAAACCCATGCAGGATATCCTCTATTCTTGAACCGTTCCAGCATTTCAGAGCTTTCGCGCTGATAGCCTTCATTGGTGTTGCAGTTTCTCCTTGCCCTTAACAGCTCACCAAATGGAATGCTCCACTTCAAAGTCTCGGGGTGACTGCTAAGGGCATGGAGAATGCTGTTGCCGGCAGTGGCTTTCCTGAAAAGTGAGGTGTGTATTAGATTATCCTTGATGTCAATTCTGACATCAAGGTACTCGGCCGTGACCTTACTGATGTTGCTGGTAAGAACGATGTTATTATTGTTAATATTGAGGAGGTCAATGAAGCGATTCACTTCTTCCTCCGATCCTCTCCACACCATGAAGAGATCATCTATGTAACGCCACCAGGTGGCGACATGACCTAGATGTTCCGACCACGATGGGTCCATGAAGATATTGTGCTCCCAGTACCCCATAAAGAGGTTCGCAAAACTGGGAGCAAAACATGGACCCATCGCGGTCCCGGTCTCCTGTTTGTAGAGGATGCCGCCAAAAAGGAAAAACTTGTTCAAAAGGCAGAATGCCACCATTTCAAGTAGCATTTTACTGTGCTCTTTGAAATGTAAGGGACGTGCGTCTAGAAAATACTTGCATGCTTCTAGGCCCTGTTGATGGTCAATGATGGTATAAAGGGCCTGGACGTCCATGGTGAAGAGATGGCATTCATCATCCCACTTCAGGTTCTGTAATTTGGTGAGGAAGTCTTTAATGTCCTTTATGTAGCTGGGCAACTCTTGGACCCAGTCACGTAAATAGTGGTCCACATATTTGGACACATGTTCAGAGACACTGCCTCTCGAAGACACAATGGGTCTTCCTGGAGGGTTGTCTTTGCTTTTGTGCAGTTTTGGCAGAAGATATAAGACAGGAAAAATCGGGTGGTCATTTTTTAAATACCTGTATTCCTCCCATTCTAGGATGCCTTTGTCCTTCCAAATATTGAGTTTCTCCCAGAGTGTAGCGATACTATTGTTATACATATCATGGGTAGTGGGAGTATAGAATTTAGAATCGCCCAACTGGCGGTGGGCCTCTGCTACATATTGGTCTCTGTCGAGGATAACGATATTACCGCCTTTGTCCGCGGGGCGGATCAAAATACCATCGTCTTCCATGAGAGATTTCAGGGAATTTCTCTGGGCCATGGACAAGTTGTTGTTGTTCTGGCTTTGTTTTCTTTTTTTGTGTCTGTGTTTGCAGAGATCCTTACTAACACACTTGTGTAAAGTATCTATGGCATCGTGTGGCATGATCGGAATGAAAGTAGATTTGGGCTTAAAACCAGATGCTGCACTGCTATCTATTGTGAAGGCAGCATCTTGAAGGAGCTGAGTGTTACCAATAGGTTACCCCTCCCCCTCTGTGGGAGAATGGTTGTTATCACCAGATTCCCTATCACTCTCCCGTTCATGTTGGAGTATGTTGATAAGGGCATCTACCTCACTTATCGTGAAGTTGCCAGCAAGATTGTTGGAGCGGGATTTCGATTTGTTCAATCCCCCCAACCTTTTAAGCTTGTGCCACTTTTTGAGCTTGAGCTTGCGGACAAATTTAAAGAGGTCAATCCTGGACTCGCTGTAATTGAAAGACATAGAGGGACAAAAGGAGAGTGCTAGACTCAATGTAGCTCTTTCAGTGTCATTCATTGTCCTGGCTGATAAATTAATAATCGTTTTGTTTACTAGAGCTGGATCCATTTTTGTCCTCTTTTGGAGCACGTTTTCATGTTTCCCATGTTGCCCCTTATATTGCCTCTTTTGCCACCTCTGTAGGAGCCTCTTTCCCCGGTTCCAGCGTTTCCTCATCCTCTCGCTCATCCTCGTCCTCTTGGTGTGCTGGGGGATGGTGCCGGAGTCTCCTTGTTTGTCCGTCTGCTCCGGCGCAGATGACGATACTCGTCTAAAAAATTTGCCTTGTGAGATGTTTTCGCTGTTGTGCTACCTTCTTCAGTGGATATGTGGGACACATCGGACTCTGTCTCGCTTGATAGAAGTAGCGGTTCATCCTCTTCATTTTCCATCTGTGCTTGTGTTCCAGTGTCATTGTAAAGGTAATCATATTTACGACTGAAAGTTAGTATTCTGTCACTTTCGTAGTCGTTGTAGTCCCTGTCCAGTTTCCTCTCCTTCCGTGCCTTAATGTCTTCCTCATAGTGTTTCAGGCGATCCTTCATGGCCGACACCAAATTGGACACAGCGTCATCTTCAGCGTGTTTTTTAATGTCCTCCATCAGTTCCTCTATCTGTTTGAGTAGTAAGTCTCTGTCAATCCAAGCATACTTTACTAGTATTTCCAGCATTTTTCTGGAGCTGATGGCTGAGTTGTCAGACCACTCAGCTAACATTGCTGGATTAGGTGTTTCGTATGTGGGGGTGGTCAAAGTTCTCAGGTTCCTGGGAACCATCTCCTGATTGATGTAGTTTTTTAAGGAGATGGCTTCCCACCACTTTGAGATTCTCCTCTTTTTAATTTTTCCAATTTATTGATCTTCTCTTTCACTGTTTGTGGAAGGTCTGTTTTGACCTCTTTTGAGACCGCTACGTTTTTCTTTCTTCGTGTGAATAGAAGCTGTGCTGCTGCCCTCCTCTCCTCTTCTTCTTCCATGCTTTTTTGCTTCCCTTGGAGATGGTCTGAATGCACTGGTGTGTGGGCGGTTTCCCCTCACCTAGAATGTGAGGTTCATCCTGTGTAGGAGTTGTGTAATGCAACACACGAAAAATACTCAATTGTTATTGCCTTGATATATCTTCGTGTGGTGTGTGCAATTTTGCCTCATGTACAACTAAATTGTACCGTTATGCATTTTTCGATACATTGTGAATGAGATGCTGAATGTTCATTAATCGTTAGTCGATGTGGATGATGGTGGGGTTGTTTTTATAGACTCATGCTGTTGTGCCCCCTCCAGAGTCGTTTGTCTCACTTGTGGATGATATCGGGTAATTTTAACGGTGATGAGCGTAAGGAAGCAGGGGAACGCTGTGCCGTTAACCCTGGGGAGGGAAAGTGTAAAACACTGAGGCAAAACACCCCCCCCTCTCCCCTCAGGACGGACACATCCAAGCCCAGCTCGCGCTCTTACCCTCTTGTGGTTCTCCACGAAATCCAGATCCCAATAAATTCTCAATGCATCGATTCCTTCGCCGGGCCGGTTGCAGCTATGTATTCAATTGTTTTCCAAAATTCCTCCGTATGATTGCAGATGGCCCCGTGGGAGGTGGCGCACACTCTGGTCGAGCACGCCGGTAATTCAATTCAAAAATAGTTCCAAACAGCAACGCTCTCAGAAACCAACACGCCACGCCAGAATTCAAAGTCCAAGGGTGTTTATTCACACCCTTGGACTTTGAATTCTGGCGTGGCGTGTTGGTTTCTGAGAGCGTTGCTATTTGGAACTATTTTTGAATATATATATATATATATATATATATATATATATATATATATATATATATATATATATATATATATATATATATATATATATTCACTGAAAAAACCATAGGTTTTACATACGTTATAGTTAGGAATTAGCATTTAAACAACCTAGCAAATTCATTGAAAAAACCATAGGTTTTATATCAGTTATAGTTAGCTGGACAATTTACTCATACAAAACCATTGAAATTTCCACGTTATAGTTAGTTGTACTCACTATAACTGGCGCGCCCGCAAAGCACTGATAATGACGTCACATATTACATCACTCATGACATAGTCAGTGACATCACTCATGACATCACTCATGACATCTCAAATGACATCACTGATGACATCATCCAGTGAATGTGTATCTTTCTTATAAAAAAAAATATATTTTATATATGTGTACCTAAACATCGATGGAAGAACAAACGATTAAATTAGAGTTTAAATGGATGGGGTTTTTTAATTGATTGTATAACAAACTTATTAAGTGTATGTTACTAAATATATGTATTACTAATTATTGTTTAAAGTTGTAAATATCTGTATCACTGTCTCTCTTTATCTATAGACGGATGCTTAGGTTGGTGAGTAGCTACACGATTGTCTATATGGGTTATTAGTTAGTTTTTTGAGTATTAGTATGAGTGTCTGTTAAGTTTGATGGGAGGTATTACTTTGTGCATATATGAATGAATGAGTGCCTTATTGTTTGCATATGTTTTGAAGACAGCATGTGTGCACGACTGTATGGATGGATGAGTGTGTGTATGGGTGTGTTAGTGAGTGAATAACTGTCTGAATCATTTCTTTATGGGTAACTACATATGTTTTAAATTAGTATAAGTAAGAATTGATGCATATAGGTAAGTATGTGTGAGAGTGAGAAATTGTAAGAGTTTCTGTATAAATACTTTTTTGTTCCTATAAGAGATAGTTTTAGTAAAAAAACATGTTTACGTTTCTGTAGTGGTGTATGTATAACTGTATAAGCAAGTGTATGGTTGTTTTATAATTTATTTGCTTGTGTGAGTATGTGTGTGAGTAACTCTAAGGATGAGTGTCATTGTGTAACAAAATGTATGGATGAATGAGTATTTATGATGATTGAGTATGTGTATGAGTAACTATATAGATATGTCGGTGAATGAGTGAATGTGTATGTAGATTTTGCAAATTCTGAATAGATTGTTGTAAGTGGAATTAGTTTCTCCATTGTTTTGTAATTATTTGATTCTATTTTTCAATGTGTGTATCAAAACTTATATTACACTGAGAGAGAGTCTGACATTTTTTCACAAGGATGATGTCATCAGTGATGTCATTTGAGATGTCATGAGTGATGTCATGAGTGATGTCACTGACTATGTCATGAGTGATGTAATATGTGACGTCATTAGCAGTGCTTTGCGGGCGCGCCAGTTATAGTGAGTACAACTAACTATAACGTGGGAATTCCAATTGTTTTGTATGAGTAAATTGTCCAGCTAACTATAACTGATATAAAACCTATGGTTTTTTCAATGAATTTGCTAGACTTTTTAAATGCTAATTCCTAACTATAACGTATGTAAAACCTATGGTTTTTTCAGTGAATTTGCAAGGTTTTTTAAATGCTAATTCCTAACTATAACGTGTGTAAAACCTATGTTTTTTTAATGAATTTCAAAGGTTTTTTAAATGCTAATTCCTAACTATAACGTGTGTAAAACCTATGTTTTTTTTTGTTAATTTTGCAAAGTTTTTTAAATGCTAACCCCTAAATAAAATATGTGTAAAATTCTTTGTTTTTCAAGTAGTTTTTTTCTCCTTTCTTTATTGCCTTCCTTTAGTTCTTTAGATCCTTTAACTCACTCCCCTACTCTTAGTCTCCTTTTTTCAGTTACTCTTCAACTCCTCTTTTGTCACTCACCATACTTCCCTTTTCTCACTCTTTCACTTAGTCCCTTCCTTTCTTCAGTCATTTCAATCACTCATTTACGCACTACACTTTCATTCAAAAAAATTAACGACACAGTGTTTAAGAATATAACTCTTTTTAGAAAATTGAATGAGTTCTGAAAAGAACTGTTTTTTTTCTTTTGTTGTTTTATATATATATTTTTTTTTTACATTTTGAGATGTTTTTTTTTTTTTTAAGAAAATTCAAGAACTGTAACAAGGAAACTGTTCAACTGGAACAAAATAAATGAAAAATAGAAAAAAATTATCTCCTTTCAGAGCATTTATGACTCTGAATCATGCGTTCAATTATATTCAGGCTCTGTTCTCCATGAACAATAATATCAAAACATTTGATGCACCGCCTTTCCAAATGTCCCCAATATGGCCTAACGTCCATTTCTGCTGTTGCTGGCGATGGAGGTGGAGCTGTAGATGTGGTGGCCACAGTTGGTGGAATCTGCTGGGCCACAGCTCTTGTGGCTGCTTGGGCATATTGCTCAGGGTGCACATTTTTCACATGTCTTAACATCGTATGTATAGAAAAAGAGTATTTTTTAAGTGGGTTTCCCCTTGAAAGAACAGTACCACAAAGGGTACACGTTACTTTAGGAGCATTTACCTTTTTTTGATGCTCAGGAAAAGTAAAAAACTTCCAAATAAATGAAGATTTCCCTTTCTTATCTGGCTGACGATATTCCATGTGGGAGTCAGAAGAAGAAGATGATGTTTCTTGTCTTTCTGCCATCCTGTTCTTTTTTCTGTTTCCAGCTCCAAAAAGGGTCCTTCTTCCAAGAGAATAAAGCAAATAGTGAGGTAAATGGGTGGGGTTTTGAAGATTCTAGATCCGTAACTAATATTAACCAATGAAAAATGTTGTTTTTGAGTCACATGACCTGACTTTTATTTTTTTAATTTCAATTGTGAGGTGCGCGACCGGGTGCGCGCACCCCCTAATTTTATTTGAAAAAAATAAAAGTTTATTTTGCCTTTAGGAGTTGTTTAGGGACTCCCTGAGAAACTGTAGGGGGTCAGGGACTGTCTATGTTTCCTCCTTTTCACGTTTTGAAACTTTTATGTGAATTGGGTAAAACGTCATTTTGAGACGGAGTGCGCGACCCGGTGCGCGCACCCCGCTATTTTTTAGAAAAAAAATAATGTTTTTTTTGGGCCTTGGGGGTCCTTAATGGACCCCCTGAGAATACCTAGGGTGTCAGGGAGTGTTTACCAAGCCTCCTTCTTACGTTTTGAAACTTTTTTGTAAATCGAGTTGAACGCCATTTTGAGACGGAGTGCGCGACCGGGTGCGCGCATCCCGCTATTTTTCAACAAAAAAAAACGTTTTTTGGGCCAATCGAGATTGTTCTAGGACCCCTTGAGAAGGTATAGGAGGTTAGGGTGTCTCTACCTTGCATCCTTTTTACGTTTTGAAACTTATGAAAATCTGGCAAAACGCCATTTTAAAGCGACGTGCGCGACAGGGTGCGTTGCGTGTACCTCGTGCGCGCACCCGGTCCCGCACGTCAAGTCATGTGACTCAAAAACAACACTTTTCATTGGTTCATAGTAGTTTCTGTTCTAGAATCTTCAAAAACCCCACCCATTTCCCTCTTTATCTGTTTCATTCTCGTGGAAGAAGGACCCTCTCCAGCTTCTCAGAGAAATTATTGAAATGGCAGCCAGACAGGAATCATCGTCATCTGATTCTGATGGACAGTATCGACCTCCTCAACGGCGAGTAAAATAATCTTTTATTTGGCAATTTTTTAAATATCCTGAAGGACTAAAGAAGGTGAATGCACCTAAAGTCACGTGCACAATTTGTGACACTGTCCTTTCTAGGGGAAACCCTTCAAAAAAATATTCATTTTCAATTCACACAATGATGAGACATGTGAGGCAAGTACACCCTGCGCAGTTTGCGAAGGTATCCACTAGAGCCCTGGCCACACAACTGCCACCAGCTGTGGCCAGCACTTCATCGGCACCACCTCCATCTCCTTCAACTGCTGAACTGGACCTGAGGCCTTTTTTGAAGAAGGTGCACATGAGGGGCAACAAGTGCAACAAAATTCTTGTATATTCTGAACAAAGTCTTGTGCTTGTTGAAAAGCGCATCAATGAGCATGTGTGCACAAGAAAGAGATCATTTTTTTGTATTCAGTTTGCGTTTCAAAAAAAACCCAAAAAGTATAAAACTTTGTTAAAAAAAAATACAAAATAAGAAAACCCCCAAAAAAGTTATTTTCAGAACTAACTCATTTTTCAAAAAAGAGCTCTATTTCTTATGCACTGTGTCATCTTTCTTTTGAATGAATGTGTAGTGTATAAATGGCTAGCTGAAATGAATGACAAAAATGGAGAAAGGGACTGAGCAAATGAGTGAGGTAAAGGAAGTATAGTGACTGAAGAAAGTGAAGTAAAAGAGTGACTGAATCAATGAGGCAGATGTACTTTACATGGTGCATCTTTGCAAATCAGCAGCGATGCGCCAAGTAACCTACGACAAGGAAAACCACCCAAGCGCCACTACTGATGTTCCACATTTATAATGTGGCATACCATGGGACAAAAACGGCACAGATGTGTGACGCATCTGTACCGTAAAGATGTCGCATTGCTAGAGTTGCGTCGCATGCGCGATGCAGCTCCAGCAATGCTCCTGGTGGGCCCATTCAACTAATGCTGTGTCAAGCCTTACGCCTGCGTTAATCAGACGCAAGGTTTTGACATAGCATTGGCCTAAAAGTGATTGAGTGAAATCTTGTAGATTTCACTTAGCCACTTTTAGCAGGCGTTCCTGCGCAGGAACGCTTCCCCCCTGCACCATAATGCCTCATTAAGGCACAGGGCTTTACAACGTGACACATCTCCCAGATGTGTCACGTTGTAAATAACATGCACCATGGTGCATCTTTTGCACCCCTGCTGTGTCACAAAAGTGAAGCAACAGTGGCGCAAAATATGCGTAAAGGGCTTGTAAATGAGCCCCAAGATGTTTAAAGGTAGGTTAGTGAGTTAAAGGAAATTAAAAATTATGGGAAGAACAGTATGAAAAAGAAAGTAAAGGTGCAGGACTCACAGAAGGCAAGTGAGGATGACTATATGGACAGACAGTAAGGGGCATAGAGTAGGGTTAGGGGAGTGAAGGTAAAGGAAATGGAAAGATGATGAAGGAAGGGGATTTCATGATGATAAAAGGGAGGTAAGTTAAAAGGAGAATTGGTAAATTAGTGATTAAAAAATTGAATAAGAGAATGAAGGGATTTAGGAAAGCATAGAAAAGGAATGGAACAGAGGGATAGATTTATGTTATCCAATACATCTCTGCAAAATACTCTCTACTGGCCAAAAAAATTACACACACTGCTTGTAGAGACAGAGATAGTAAATTACATGCAACAAGGTGTTTATGTGTTTAAGATGAGTTAAAAACGATTTAGTATAGAAAATGTTTTCTGCTAAAAAGTCATGTATATATATATGCTGATATATAGGTGGCCTGTTTTTGGCCAGTAGAGACGGTTAAATATTAGCAGCAGACGGATGTATGACATTACAACGCATGCTTTTACATCGCATGCTTTTACAACGCGGTTTTTACAACGAATACCATTACAACGCATAGTGCTTTTAGGCGCTGGAAAGTGAATTGTTTAATTTACTATTCCTACTCCAGTTCCCGTGGATAGTAGGGAAGGTGTTGGATAGTACATAAACCCATTCCCTATCCTAGAGCGCCCCCCCATCACAATGCGTTGTAATGGTTTGCGTTGTAAAAGTTGCGTTGTAAAGGTTGTTTACCGTGTATTTTACCATCTCTGTCTCTACCAGCAGGATGTGTGTCTGCTGCTAATATTTAACCGTCTCTACTGGCCAAAAAAATTACACACACTGCTTGTAGAGACAGATATAGTAAATTACATGCAACATGGTGTTTATGTGTTTAAGATGAGTTAAAAACGATTTAGTATAGAAAATGTTTTCTTCTAAAAAGTCTGGTATATATATATGCTGATATATAGGTGGCCTGTTTTTGGCCAGTAGAGACGATTAAATATTAGCAGCAGACAGATGTATGACATTTCAACGCATGCTTTTACATCGCATGCTTTTACAACGCGGTTTTTACAACGCATACCATGACAACGCATAGTGCTTTTAGGCGCTGGATAGTGAATTGTTTAATTTACTATTCCTACTCCAGTTCCCGTGGATAGCAGGGAAGGTATTGGATAGTACATTAACCCCATTCCCTATCCTAGAGCGCCCCCCAGCGCAATGCGTTGTAATGGTTTGCGTTGTAAAAGTTGCATTGTAAAGGCACTGCGTGGTAAAAGTTGCGTTGTAAAGGTTGTTTACCGTGTAATTTACCATCTCTTTCTCTGCCAGCAGTATGTGTCTCTCTGCTCATAAATCCTTTTTAAGTCATCTAAACACATGAGTAGCATTTTGCATATAATTTACCATCTCTGTCTCTGCAAGCAGTGAGTGTAATTTACCATCTCTGTCTCTGCCAGCAGTATTTGTGTCTGCTACTAATATTTAACCATCGCTACTGGCCAAAAACAGGCCACCTATATATCAGCATATATATATACCAGACTTTTTAGCAGAAAATATTTTCTATACTAAATCGTTTTTAACTCACCTTAAACACATGAACACCATGTTGCATGTAATTTACTATCTCTGTCTCTGAAAGCAGTGAGTGTAATTTACCATCTCTGTCTCTGCCAGCAGTATATGTGTCTGTTGCTAACATTTAACCGTCTCTACTGGCCAAAAACAGGCCACCTATATATGAGCATATATATATAACAGACTTTTTACCAGAAAACACAGAGCACAACCCATTTAAATGACCACCACAAACCAAAGCAGAAACCTAACTCATTTGAAAAATTATTTTCCAATATACACCATACAAAAACACAATATGTTTCTTAATGTTCCCCATACTGCATGCAGCAGTGTACCTTCATTAAATAAATCATATTTCAGATACCACACAGGCAGAGAGTAAAATGAGACACAGGCACAGAAAACCATTTAAGCTAAAAGACGCAAACTGTTACAAAGCACATGTGACATTATTGAAAATTATATAAATATAATTTCTGACTTTAAACAGACACTCAGAGTAATCCTTCACCAAAATTTACCACACTTTTTAGCAGAAAACATTTTCCACAGTAAATCGTTTTTGACACAGAGCAGAGCTCATTTAAATTACCACTACAGAAACAAAGCAGAAACCTAACTCATTTTGAAAATACATTTCCAATATGCACCCTTCTATTTTTAAACAGCATTACAAAATAACATGACACAAACTACAAGAATAAAGAAGCACAATAAGCTTCTAATCTTCCCCATAGTGCATACAGCACTCTATCTTTATTAAAATAATAATTACTCACCTTTTAAAATGCTTTGGAAGATCTAGATAGTGTCAATCACAGTCAACAGATTTTCTGCAGCAGAATCTCTGAATAATGCTTCTGACACTAGAGCCTGATAATAATGGCACAAATTATTTTTCATTTCAGACCCATATTTGTGTACATAGCCAATAACAATTATTCCCACACAAATTCAAAACCAAACTGCACATTTTAATTGGTTGTACATTTGAACACTTTGAAAGTCACATAACATTCACCCATCCCCCCAGTGCTCATTCCCCTGCAACCATGGTAACTCCCTCCTAACCCAGGTCACACCTGCAGAATTTCATCATAAAATGTTGCAAAATATTCCATCAAGGGTGTTTGACCTCTCACTGTACTACCTAATGATGTGCCATGTTTCTTTAAATGACTTTTTCTCAACCATTGAAATGACTTCTTTCAACAACAAAAAAACCATGCACCCTAATTTTCAGTGCTGAATTTTAAGTATGCACCAATCATTTCTTGTTTTTCAAATGCACTGAATGTTAACCAGTTTTTTTTAATAACTCCCACTTTCAAACTGGCATTTCATTTCCACAACTCATCTGAATACAAGCACACCTACCCTGAAGATGCAAAAAGTCTGGTTTGTGGGTCATAGCTATGTCCACTGGGCTCAAAAATACACAGCTAACAGAGGTAATTACAACCTTGATTTACCAAATGTGAACATTGTATGGATTGGACAAAGAGGATTGAGATGTCACCAATTGATACCATTGGTAAAATCCTTTATGCATCTTCCACACCCTGACCTTATAATTGTGCACTGTGGTGGCAATGACTTGGGCACTTTGACTGGGGTAGGTCTGGAAATGCTTTTAAAGGACATCTTTGGGCAATTGATGACACTTTTTCCAAAAACTGCCTTGGTATATTCTAATATATGCCAAAGACAAAAATGGAACTGGTCCAAACAATTTTGTCCACAGATTGAGAACGCAAGGAAGCATGTAAATAAACCTGTTTCTGCGTACATGAGAGACTATGGAATGGGTAGTATATACCACAATAACTTGCGTTACAACATGCAAGGCATCTATAGCAGAGATGGTGTACATTTCACCGATGAGGGGAATAGAGTCTTCCTCTGTAACATAAGACTCTGCATCGGTACTTACTTGTAAGTACCAAAAACACCCAATAAACACAACAGCTCTTTTCAGAGCCATCTAACATCTAAACACTCAAACTTGTAATTTAACTCAATTTTTTAAATCTTTTTTTTGTCGCCGTGCGCGCACCGTGCGTGCACCCGTAACTTTTTGGCGACAAGAAAACAAAAACAATTGGGTTTTTTGGCTTTGGGGGTCATTAATGGACCCCCTGAGAAAACCTAGGGGGTCAGGGAGCATCCATCCTGCCCCCTTTCCACGATCTCCGCTATAGTTTTTAACAGTCTTGTAAATAGAGGTGCGCGCACCTCGCAACGTTTTAGAAAAAAAAAAGATTTTTTGGGGCCTTTGGGGTCCTTAATGAACCCCCTGAGAAAACCTAGGAGGTCAGTGAGTCTCCATCCTGCCCCCTTTCCACGATCTCCGCTATAGTTTTTAACAGTCTTGTAAATAGAGGTGCGCAACTAGGTGCGCGCACCTCGCAACTTTTTAGAAAAAAAAAAGATTTTTTCGGGCCTTTGGGCACCTTAATAGACCCCCTGACAATACCTAGGGGGTCAGGGACTGTCTACGAAGCCTCCTTCTCACGTTTTAAAACTTTTAAAAGAATCAAATAAAATGCCATTTTGAGACGAGATGCGTGACCAGGTGCGCACACCCCGCAACTTTTCAGGAAAAAAAAGGTTTTTTTCTGCCTTGGGGGTCCTTAATGGACCCCCTATAAATACCTAGGGGGTCAGGGAGTCTCCACCCTGCCCCCTTTCCATGTTGTGCCCCTTTCTTATCTACAATATGTTGACTCGCACTGACAAAATGGCGGTCAACGCTTCCTGATTTCCTCCAAATCGAATGTTGACAGACGTCAAACAGCAAATCAGAATTCCGCTCGCGCACGGGAAGGTGCGCGCACGGTGCGCGCTTATAGATATATAATTGATTTTAACTTTCATTTTCTCAGGCACTACTGGAGGGATCCATCATTTTGCCAAGTTTGGTGTAATTCTGTTCAACCGTTCGGGCTGTAGCCGTGTCTAAAGGTCCTATGGAAAATAACATGGGGAAAACACGCTTTGGGACCCCCCTTTTTTCTCAACCTCTGCTTCACAAATCCCCCCGAAACTTTCAGGGAAGGAGCGGAGCGGACCTGGCCAAAATTACACGCAAATTCGTCCACCGGCGCCAGAGTTATTCCCAATAGAATGTTGTGGATTTCCTATGGAAACTAGGTCCTAACTATAACTACCTACTGGCGACCGCCAGTAGGTAATATGTAAATAAATATTGTTTACATCTATATTTTTTACATCAATAGTTTTGATTCAATATTTTTGTACTTACCTGTGTAGGTATGGGAGTCGCTATTTTTGTATTCTATATTTTTTTCCGATATTTTTACATTGATATTTTTGTCATCGATATTCCATCAGTGAATCCGGAACTCTACAAACTCCTCCCAGGCCTATGAAAATTACATCAGGTATCAGGCAAAAAGTGGGGGCTGACCATGCAAAAAGATGCACTTTCCTACAACTTAGGACTATTATCAATGTCCTGGGTCATATACATTATGGAATGTACTGATCAGATCTTTATTTTTGCTCAGTGATACGTGTGGCGTGTAGAGGCCAGACACATGTAAACATCTGCTTCATTGTAATGCCCAGACCCTGCACCACTTGTGCAAGTCATGTGCGGGTTGTATGTTGGGCACCTGGTAGGAGGGCTCTATATTGTTTGAGAGTTTGTGCCTGCAGACACCAGAAGGATCTATTTTGAATACAAATTGTATTAAGAATTAACACAAGATGAGGCTGAGCGAGAGCTTCCCTAGCCAGTGGATGTGTAGTTCTTGCATTCTTGAAATAGAAGGCGGGAGAGAGAGAGAGCTGCATTTAAAATGCAGCAGTGACTTTGTTAACATGGGTCTGTTAATTATCTCTTCCTTTACATTGCCGTTTGGCATGATAGTGGGACGGTAAGGTGAGGCATTAGATTCAGTTGTTAAGGAGAAGGAATCTTCTAGTCACTTCTTTACCCCATTGTCATTTCCCTGAGTAATACTGCAAAAGGCTGACGGCAGGCAGGTGCAGAGTTACGCACTTCATTGTGCTTATGCTTTGGTTGATTCTGCAGTAGCCAGCATTGCCATTAAGTGTTAAGCGTTTGCAGAGGCATCACCTTTGACAAAGACTGTGTCTGCTCTGTTGAAGAAAAAGTGAGAACGAATCACTCCAAACTAGTTAGTGGATCATTGACATTGTGATCAACATTCTCTGTCTAGATAATGTGCATATAAATGAGATACGAATGATCAAACTTGCTTCTAGTTACAAGTTCTTCACTCACCAAGGTAATGAGTGCTCTTCAATACCCTAAAGGCTCATAGGATAGGGTGCAGTTAATTTAAAAAGTAGGACATGTGTATTTAGGTTTTCCATGTCCTGTCTTTGAAAAAATCTTAAACTGTATACACATAGTATACACATATATATAATGGTGTGCAAGTGGGTGTGTGAGTAATTGTGTAATGGTGTGTGTGGGTGTGTGAGCAGTTGTGTGGGTGTATTAGTGGCTGTGTGAGTGATTGTGTGGATGATGTTATCAGTGATTACGTCAGTGATGTCCTTTGAGATGTCATCAGTGATTTCACTGACCATGTCATGAGTGATGTAATGTGCGAATTCATAAGCAGTGCATTGCGGGAGCGCAAGTTATAGTTAACTCAGGTAAAGATAACTGCTACATTTTTATGGATTTGTGCATGTAAAATCTGAGCCTAAGTTTAAAATCCATGTTTTTTTAGTGGATGTCTAAGGTTTGTTAATTCTATTTACTAACTATAATGACCCTTTAACCTTTGTTTTTTTCAGTAAAATTTGTAGGGTTTTTTATATTTTATTTCCTAACTGTACCCTATAACCTTAGCGGATGGGTGAGATATTGGCTGTATGAGTGAGTGAGTGGCTCTGGAGTGGGTTTGTGAGTGTCTGTGTGGGTCTGTGCATGGGTGTGTGAGTGTCTGTGTGGGTCTATGAGTGGGCGTGTGAGTGTCTGTGTGGATCTGTGAGCTGGTGTGTAAGTGTGTGTGTGGGTCTGTGTGTGAGTGTCTATATGGGCCTATAAGTGAATGTTTGAGTATCTGTGTGGGTCTGTGTTTGGCTGGGTGGGTATGAAAGTAGGTTTGTGAGGGTCTGTATGGGTCTGTAATTGGATGTGTGAGTGTCTGTGTGGGTCTGTGAAAGGGTGCATAAGTATCTGCATGTGTCTGTGAGTGGGTCTATGACTGTCTGTGTGAGCCTGTGAGTGGCTGTGTGAACCTGTGAGTGGCTGCCTGAGTGTCTCTGTGGGTCTGTGAGTATGTCTGTGTGTATAAGAGTGTGACTGTGAGTAGGTGTCTGAGTATGTAAGTGGGCGTGGGTGTCTCTGTGTAGGTATGTACATTGGTGTGTAAGTGTGCGTGGGTCTGTGGTTGGCTGTCTGTGTGGGTCTGGGAGTGTGTGTGTCTGTGTGGATCAGTGACTAGGTGTATGAGTATCTGTATAGGTTTATGAGTCTCTGAGTGGGTCTTTGAGTAGGTGTTTGAGTAGTTCCCTGAGTAGGTGTATGTGTCACTTTGAGTGTCAGTTCCTGTATGGGTGTGTGAGTGGCTGTATGGGTAAACAAGTGGCTGTGTCAGTACCTATATGGGTGAGTGAGCAGCTGTCTGAGTTGCTGTATGACTGAGTGAGTGGCTGTAAGAGTGGCTTTATGGGTAAGGGCATGGGTATGAGAGTTCATGTGTGGGTGAGTGAGTACCTGTGTGAGTGACTGTGTGGATCTGTCACTGGGTATATGTATGAGTGTGTTATCTGAACTAACTATAACTTACAATCCCACAATACACTGCTTATGACCTCACATATTATATCACTCATGACATTGATGACATCCCAAAAAGGGTTACTTTTTAGAACCACTTCATCTAGTCAAAAAAGAGCTAACTGTGTGTTTTATGTTTTTATACAATTGTGTGTTTAAGTTTTTGTATGTGTTTATGCTACTCACCCTGCATAAGTGAAATTAAAATAGCACATGTGACTAGTTTAACCCCTCCCACGCTGGTGACGGAACCGTTCCGTCACACCCCTCGGGTGGGCTGTGCTGGTGACGGAACGGTTCCGTCACAGCCCAGTCGGCGCGCCTGCGCGGCACTGATTTCGCGCCTGCGCGGCGCGTTCTATTGAGCGGGCGGGGCCATGACGGAACAGTTCAGTCACAAGCACAGCTCACCCGAGGGGCGTGACGGAGCGGTTCCGTCAGCAGCGTCGGAGCGTCGCGCGCCCCCCCGCCCCTTAGCACTGCGTCGGAATAGCCGCCGCAGGGAAACGGTTAATATTCATGAAGAAGAATAAAACTATAGAGTATTGAAGAAGACACTAACAAATGTTCTGCAATGTAATCTAGAATACTAAAATGAAAATGAATGTGCAAATTAATATGTAGGTGTGACAGCGAGTGAGTAAGTGTGTGAGTGGGTATGTGAATGGTTGTAACGTTGTGTGACTGGGTGTGTAAGCAGCTTTAATAGTGTATGGGTGGTTGTGTGAATAGCTGTATTGATATGTGCATGTGGGTGTGCGAGTGGGTGTTTCAGTAAATAGCTGGGTTTGTGAGTAGCTGTTTTGGTGAGTGAGTGGCTGTGTAAGTGTGGGAATGGATAATGTGAATCGCTGTAAGGGTTTATGAGTATATGTAAGTAGGTTTATGCATATGTAAATGGGTATGTGACCAACTATATGTGATTTTGAATGGGTGTTTGCATGTATATGTGGGTGTGTCAGTACCTGTGTGAATTACTCTATAGGTGTGTGAGTTCTAGTATGAGTACCTGTATGGGTGTGATTATGACCCAAAATTATATATTTACACATTACAATGCAATTTAAAGCATAAATGTAACAAATAAACATAACATAACTTATTTAGTTATTTACACATACAGGACATACCCAAACCTTAACTTCTGATTGTCTACACTAAGACCCCAATGATATATTTCATGGCATGCCAACATGACACGAATGAGTGCTTGTATCATTCTCATGGTGAACTAAACTGTATCTTACGAAAGTTAGGAGCACCAATTTGTTTCCAACCATCATTTCTGCAGAGTGTCCTTGGGATCACTTACATAGTTTTTTAAGAAAAGCAAGCTCTAACATTAAAAGCATCGGATTCAAGACACCTGGAGAAGTTAAGGGTAGAGTTGTGTATTTCCCAACTTTGCGCTGTATAATATCAGTGGCAAGCAATTGTCAAGAGACACTTGCAAAATGTATTCTTGTGGGACAAGTTCCATGTGGAAGCATGATCAAACCATCCACAAAAGGATCCTTGGTGCCTGAGAAGGCAAGCACAGAAGAACCACAGTCACCATCTGCAATAGTCTTTGGGGAACCTTCAAATGTTCATGCAATAACAGTACCAGCTTACTTCAATAAGTTATGTGTGATATGGCTGCAGGTATGTGATTAGATCGGCAAGGACAACCTGATCCTGTACACGATGAGAAGGAAAAGATGTCACCTGCAAAAAAGGAGTGATTGGGAACAATTAAGTATTCCTTTAGGTGAGAAAAAGGTTACGGCGAGGTGTATCCAGTGCAATGTCTGTAGCAAGCAATTACCGACACACACTGTGAAGCAGTATTGGCATGAGAAAAGTTCCATGTGGCAGCAGATCAAAACTATTCATAAATGTGCGTGCCATTGCATGATGCTGGAGAAGGCAGGTCCACCAGGCCAACACACATTATCTGTAGTAGCCTTAGGAGAATCTTGTAACTGGCAGTCATAACTGTTCCAGTATTTTACTTTAATTTTTCTGAGATGGTCACTCACTGTGGCAAATGTGAGATGCCCATGGCTGTAAAGATGTTGTTTGTGGCTGGATTCCTTGATCCAGTAAGGAATCATTGTTAATTATATTTTTTTCTCCCATTGAAACTTCATTATTTCCACAGTCTAAATAATCCAGTTCCATTTTCCCAGTTGTCGTTGATTAAAAAGAAAAAATGTAAAACTATTAGAAAACCCTTCTTAAAAAACAACAGTATTTTTTACAACCATTTCATCTGGTCAAAGAAGGAGCTAATCTGTGTTTTATGTTTATGTTCAATTCTCTGTTTAAGTGTTTTTGAGTTTTGGTATGTGTATATTTTACACGCCCCACATAATTAAAATACAATAGTACATATGAGTACTTTAATATTCCTAAAAGGGAATAACGCTATAAATTGTTAAAGAGCATACTGGCAAATGTTTTCCAATCTCATCTATTATACTAAAATGGAAATGAATGTACAAGTGAGTGTATAGGTGTGTAAGTCAATATGTCAGTAGGTGCAATAGGTATGTGAGTGGCTGTATAGGTAGGTGACTAGATGTGTAACTGGGTATATGTGTCGGTAAGTGCATCTGTAAGTGACTGAAACATAAATGTGCATGCCTTACCTTTTACCTAAACAGCACCCTGCCCTTTTGCCTACCTCTAACCTACCTTAGTGTGACTTATGCGTATAGTTTAGGGCTTGGCAAGAGGTTTTAAATGTTAAGTCAACATCACAGTAAAACTGCACAGACAGTCTCAGCATTGGTATGCCTCAGACAGGTTTAAAGGGCTACTTGTAAGCATGGCATAATTAGTGCTGTAGGCCCACTACCACTATTTTATTTACATGTCCTGGGCACAGGTACTGCACTCCACTAGAGACTTACATACAAATTAAATATCCTAATTGTGGTTAAGTCAATCAAACCATATTTAGTGGTGAAGCACATACACTGTACCACTATCGAGCAGTGGTACACTGTTCAGAGTCCTAAGGCAAACTTGCTGTACCAGTATGTGATTGGGCGTCTTAGTTATTATATAGGTTTTCAAATGGATATGTTAGTAGCTGTATGGATTACCAACTGGCTGTGTTAGTCAGTGTTTGGCTCTGTAACTGTGTGTGCAAGTGGCTCTGTTAATGGTAGACACTTTAGTGCTGTGTGGGTATGTGAATGTATGTGTAAGTGCCTCTGTCGCTGTCTCACTGGGTGTGTGAGTGGCTGTATGGTTTTGTAAATAGGTATTTGAATAGCTGTATGGGTGGGTGACAGTGGGCCTGATTCACAGAACAAAATCCTAAATTTACTATCATTTTGATATTCACAGAAGGCACTTACTCATTTCGGTATTCACAGAAGTTAGTAGTCCTAACTTTAGGACTCCTAAATGCCTTCTGTGAATACCGAAAGTCTTAAAATTAGGATTTTTCTCAATTTAGTAGTTGTAAAGTTAGGACTCCTAAATGCCTTCTGTGAATACCGAAAGTCTTAAAATTAGAACTTTTCTCAACTTTACTACTACTAAACTGAGAAAAATCCTAATTTTAAGACTTTCGGTATTCACAGGAGGTATTTAGGAGTCCTAAAGTTAGGAGTCCTAACTTTATTACAACTAAACTGAGAAAAATCCTAACTTAAGGTGTTTCAGGCATTGAATGCGAACAACTACAAACCTGCTACCCTAGTACTTCTAACCGAAAAAGCCATAAGAAGGAAAATACAACTATTTACATATTTCATTGACCAGAAGTCTATGTTCGACAGAGTGACACTAAACAGATTATGGGTGAAATTAAAAACATGGGGGCTTCCATCGCAATTACTCAAAGCAATGATAGCCCTGCACAACAAAACATGGATGAAGGTGAAACTCAGAAATGGGAGCAGAAGCACAATCAGGATAAACACCCAGCACAGCTTAAAACAGGGCTGCGTGCTGGCACAAGCCTTTTTAATTCATACCTAGCTGAAACAGTCAATCACATGCTACCAGCCAAGAGTAATCCTCTCATTCTGGCTAAGGAGTCAATCCCTTACCTACAATATGCAGATGACATTGTGGTGCTGAGCCAAAGCCCGATCAGCCTACAATGAGCAATAAACAATCTGAAATCATACCTTGATCGAGAAATGGAACGGGTAAAGAACAGAACGACCGACCAAGGTCTAGCACAACCAGAAACACAAGTACCATCAATAGTTATAATAATGATGCGACTCACTTCCCGCACCCGTCGTCCTAAGATGCAATTCAGATCCAAATGTTCATAAAAAAGTGGAAGGCGCACTCTTTGTAATCAGACAAAAGTCTATTTGATTCAAGAATATATGTTTTCTTTATTTTGGTAATCTCTACCAGAAGCGATACACAGCCAACGCATTTCGTTCCTTGTTGGAACTTCGTCAGGGCTCTAAGTTCATATACACCGATTTGGTGTAGAAGCGTAACGTGTTTCATTCCTTGTTGGAACTTGGTCAGGGCTGCAATAGTTACAAAAAGAACAAACATATTACGCACACATATATAAAAGACATCCAGAACAAATACATAGTGTACAGAAAATAGGGAAATGGGAATGGAAAAAGGCCCAACTATCCCAAGATAAGGGAACTGATTAAAACATTCTATTTACACTTATATACATAAAGAATTTTACACATATATACATAAATAAATATATACATTACATGGAAAAACACTCATATATTACATTTATATAAACAACACATCGATAGACATTAAAAAACACAAATTTGGAACTAGCACATGATTATAGGCTGATTCCTGATAGTCAAAAAAGCGTGAAGCAGTATTATTCATAGGAGAAAGGGAGAACAATATATTGATAAAGAAGGAAGAGAAAGGAACACAAAAATAAGCAGTTGAGTTGCCAAAAGGAAAGAGAACCCAAAGTTGAAAAAAAAGGAAAGGAACGAGTAAAAACTCAAAAAATTACCACGCAATAAACTCAACTAACCAATTTACTGTTAGGGAAAAAGTGATATATGCCCGTTCATAGTAACTGTCCCAAAGTTATAAATAATTAGCAATGGCGTGGCAAGACAAAACTCACCTCTAAGTTCAAATATACCGATTTGGTGTAGAAGCGTCATCCAGTTCAAATTGATGGAGAGAACACCATATGCTGATATTGATACAATCTAGGACTGAAAGAGTAAAAACGACACATAAAATAAGTGGCACGCACCCACTTGTTTAAAAATAGGAGACCTAGGATTATAAAAGGTGGTAAGAAACTCACCTCAAAACCTGTATAAGCCAAAGTAGCATAAGATATCTAATCCAGGCTAATAACACGGACACCATTGACGATAGGATTCAACAATAAATAACAAGCTGTAACACAAGACAACAACAAATTATAGAATAACCAAAATTCACAACGTGAAAGAAATGAGGAGAAGAAAGAAGAGAGGAGGGAAAAAAGAATAAAGAGGGCGGGAGCGGAAAGAAAAACACAATAGCCACTGTAGGTATCGTACACGAGGAGAATAATGAGCACTATGAAGCCTTTAGGCAGAAAATATTGTATACAGTTACTCAAAAGAGTCGTGGGCAAACACATTCTCCCACATATTGGAAAATTAAGGGGACATCTAACAAAGACCATGTTCAGTGACCTAGACCAGGGTCCACTTAAGTCCTAGTCACTAAGAGCACACATATACTAAAAATCACCCAAAAATAATGGCCTCACCTCCCAGGGAAGTATACCCGTAGACATCTAAAGTCGAAAAGGTAGGAACACCTATGAGCCTCCTCTGGAAAGGTCAGTAAAGCGATGCTGAGCAGAAGACAACCTATTAGGTTAGAACTGCCAAAAGATATGAGCGATAGGGATTAACGTCGGATAGTGTAGCAATGCAAGGACTAATTATAAATATCACGTATATAATTGCGTGCTTGGTAAGTATGAAAATAGCCGCCTTCCAAATAGTCATAAAAACGGCCCACGAATAAATTGCCAAAACGGTGGTCAAAATGTTAGGAACACAGTGACTTCCACTCTGTTATCCCCCAGCCTGGTGTGACCGCTCCACCATCAGCAAAGGTGCGTAATGTATAACCAGAAAGCGTATAACCACATATTCGCGCACAATGTAAAACTCAATATAAACGCTGGCATTACGAATAAAAGGCAAAAAAGGGAGAAAATGCCGCACCATGCATTTGCGTACTCAAGAAAGGCTTGAATTGAACAAAAAGAAAACAAAGGTTGTTTATTTATTTATTTATTTATTATTTATATGGCGCACGAATAATCCCCAGAGGGATCGCTCAGCGCCCGAGAGGCAGGCAGCATTATTCAGACGTACATACACTAGTATAGCCATGTTTTTAGTTTACGGTTGTGCGTTTGGTTGTCTCCAAGAACAGCAAATTCAAATGGGAGGTCAATGGTAACCAAGTGGAAGGGACAGGTTCATACAAATATTTGGGCATCACTCTGGGGCGTGGTTCCACTCATAAGGAACATAAAATGGACTTGAGAGCAAAAGCACAATTGCTAATTTTTGCATACAAATTGTTGAACAAAAAACGTTGTTGCCCCGATTATAGCCAGCTCCTAAAAGTGATGGCAGCACAAACACTACCTACCCTATCATACGTTATAGAAACATGGTGTGACAAGGAGGCCTATTTGCTGAACGAGCTCTAGACTAAGGTGTATAAGGTCGTTCTTTGCCTCCCCAGATGTGCATCACCAGCCCAGGTCCGTCTAGAATTTGGCCTCCTGAATCAGATGTTTCGAAGTATGGAAGCCTTTGTGAAGCTGTGCTGGAAGCTACGATCCTCCGAACCCAGCTCGCAGAACAGCATATGTTCGGCTGAGATCTAGGCACAAATGGCCCAAAAACTTCCAAACTCATGGGACGCCCACCTAAGTAAGGGGCATATTACCAACCAATAGAGATAATTTTTGTCTCTAACTTGTTTAGAAACAAACATTATCGCCGCAAATCGGCGATTTTTATCGCAGATAAACCTTGCTATTAGCAAGGTTTATCGCAAATGCGATAAAAAACGGCCGCAATGCATGAATATCGCTGAAAAGTCAGCGATATTCATGCATTATCGAGGAAATGCTCTTAGCCATGTTATCCACCTCCCATTGGATAACATGGCTAAGAACTGCTCCTGGGCAAGTGTTAGCTTTTGGAGATATTCGCGCTTAGCGCGAATATCTCCAAAAGTTGGTAATAGGAGATAGCGATGTTAGCGACTGTTTTCAGTCGCTAACATCTTGGCACGCCCACTTTGCATGTCATTAGTGATAAATATCACTGACATGCAAAGCGGGGCCTAAGATGGTCACTATCTCCTATTAGCTGTCGCTAACTGGTGTTAGCGACAGCTTGGTAATAGGGAGATAATTTTATCTCCGCTTTCTTGGCTTTTAAAGCCAAAAAAGCGGAGATAAAGCCCCTTGATAATATGCCCCTAAATCCCTGGAGGAGCTAGACATCCCAGAGTTGTGGGATAACGAGAGCAACAGGGCAGTATTAAATAAGTCGGCAACAACCACGTAAAGAAGAAATCCCTTTTGGAAGACAAATTAATCCTGATTAAATGACGCCACGCATGGACTGTGATAAAAGCATATACACACCCAAAGCCTAAAGTCAACCTGTCTCCACACTTCTGCACAACGATAAAAAGGAGCTTCATCCAATACCGACTAGGAATGCACGACTCGAAGGAACTCCTGCCACTCCTGGAAAAGTGCGGCTCAATGGTTAGAGCGGCAGACCCTGATGCAGAGGTCTAGCCCGGGACCAGGGTTCAATTCCCCGCCTCGGCGGGTCTTGGGCTCAAAATTCCACGGACCTGATAATTCTCGCCTCGTTGCCTATTCCAATCATGGAGTCCCACTCTGCAACTCTGGGCAATAGCTTGCTTAATCTCCACAACGGCCCCCACAATGCTAAGGATGCCTGGCCTCCACCTTGGGGGTGCCCAGGAGTGGACACCTCACAGGAAAAGCCAGGATGGGTTCCAGAGCGGTATTCGTACAAGCGCCTTGAGACCCTTGCGGGTGAGTAGTGCGCTATACAATTATCCATTTTTTACATTTTAACATGGAAAAGGAAATTACAAACAACGAACTGCCGTCAGTACAGCTACTTTAATGAAACATTAACGCATTTGCTGTGTGTATGTCCATTCGTCAGTGACCTAAGGAAGATTAATTTAAAACCTATTTGTATCATCCTAAAAATTTGAAGATGCAGACAGGCAGTGATCCGCTGGATGGAGGGTACATCCAACATCGTGACTTGCTGTGGCGTAACATTTCTCACTTTAGTAAACAAACTTCTTCGGGAAGCAGACCCCAAAGCCAGCCAGGGGAACAGCTCCATTTCAAAAACACAGGGAGAAGGAACAAATGCAGAACTAGAGACCTAACGGACCCAAGTCATGAACCCGTAGACACAAGATTAATCAGTTTCAATTACACAAAAAATTATTTTAAAACTACTTTACACAGCATAGCTGCATTTTGACAATAACCGCACCCCTGATAAAGCTGAATGCATCTTAAGACAAACACAGTCGCACTTTATAATATATCAATATCAGATACAGTTTTTAAAGAGTTCCTACATCACAAACACATACTCATTTGTTTTAATCGCAACCAGATGATCCAAATTAATTGCATTGTTGTTGCATATGTTTTAATACGTTGTAATGGTTTTAATTAAACGAAACAAAAATAAAGTTTTGATTTGGTTTGAACTGATAACAGTGTACCCAATATCCACAAAGGTACCAAAGTGCATTGCATCCTAGTGATGCTAAGCCACAAAATGGCTCTGCATCCTATATACCCCAGATACCATTCCATAATATGGTAGACACTAACCCACCATCCGATGAATACTTACACATCGCACTGCACTTCACTACAACCTATGAGCACTAGCATGTTAAACTACAGTGCATCCTAGGGGCACTATTTTACTAGATTACTCCTGATATTAAGGATACATATGTGTTGCATTACACTGAAGAGATGCAAACCTGCCTCACTAGAGGGCATACTATCAAGGCGGACGATATGAGGTTATCGCCGTTTTAGCGGCCATTTTCGGCCGCAAAGCGGCGATATCTTTATTGCCCTATTAGCAAGCTGTCGCTGACAGCAGTTAGCGACAGCTTGTAGGCGATATGCAAGCGGTTTGGGGCCCGCTTTGCATGTCAGCGATATTTATCGCTAATGACATGCAAAGTGGGCGTACCCAACCTATTAGAGACAGAAACCAGTCGCTAACATCGCTATCGCCTATTATCAACGCAGGCGTAGCGATAAAAAAAATTCGCAAAGCTTATTTAGCAATAAATATCGCTAGTTGTTGATATGCCCCTTAATTCTTTGAAGAGGTTTTAACCCACAAGATTACACATTCACTACTATATGACACTGACATAGCACTCAACACCTGAAGTCCACTAACACACCCTAATGTACTGCATCATATCATCACTAACACTTTACAATGTGCTGCATTGTAAAACACTACTCCTCACAATCTACAGTCCCTAAAGTATACTAACCCATGTCTATGAACAGTATTATTTGGGAATTTCTACAGTGCAATGCATTTTAGAAACATTAGTTGTATACACTGCGAGAACGGCAAATCCCAAGGATACTATCCCAAAACATTGCAAATGAGGGACACTTTGTTCAAACCTCTAACTATATCCTGGGATTGTAACAAACCACTGCACATTGCATCTTATGACTGTTACCCCATCACATAGCACTTGATATCAGGAGCAAGATCACACCATACTTCGTTTTCTAAAAACTAACCAACCAATTACTCACATTTAGTCAACTAATGAGGGCCCAATTTTGATTTTGGTGGTTGAAGTAATCTCGATTGGCCTGACAGAATACTTTATGTGCACCAGGCCAAGACTATTTCGCTGACTAAATGTATAAATGTAAAAAACAATGGGGAGAGCAAGGTTTTTAGTTCACTTGGGTGAACAGGGGAATACTCCTATACCCCTGGGTATGTCATTGGAAAACAAACAAGGAGTACCACCAATGTGGAATCGCCGATTCCTAATGGGGTCTGTGGATGAACAAAAAGAGAGAAAGTATTCCTTTTGTTAAGAAACCCCTCACTCACCACCTAGTGGTGACATGCTTCATCATCGGGGTCCACCCTAATGACATAGCGTAATCAGGGTGTGCTACAACACCTGTTTACAGTGGAGCAGGTTGTGCAACCTGCTCCACTTCCCACGATGATGAAGCATGTCACCACTAGGTGGTGAGTGAGGGGTTTCTTAACAAAAGGAATACTTTCTCTCTTTTTGTTCATCCACAGACCCCATTAGGAATCGGCGATTTCACATTGGTGGTACTCCTTGTTTGTTAAATGTATAAATGACCTCCAAGCTGGTGGTCATGTCTAAAGCATTGGCAGGAACCACTGTCCCCGCCGGCCTGTCAATGCATTTTCCTGTTTGATGCAGGGATCCATCAGCAGACCAGAGCTCCCCACCAAACAAGTTTACTTTTTTTATTACAAAAATTAAAATCCTGAAATGGGATTTTCATTTTTAAAATAAAAAATGAAATGCTCCACTCACCATGGGAGTCCTCTCCTATTGCTGGAGGAACATTTAACAATTTTCACTGCCCCTTACTGTCAGAGTTTTCCAAGAAGAGGCTTGGAACAGTATATCATTCAATGTTCACCATTCACATTTAATGCATGCTGTTAGCATTTATATGTTTGACGGAAAATAAAAATATTTGCAATTTCCTTTAATGAAATTGACCTCTGTAATTGCAAGTTACACGTTTCCAGAGTGCCCCCTTCACTTCCTGGTTTCTCAGACTGTAGATCATCGGGTTCAGCATAGGATTTACTAGCGTGTAAAACACTGATACGACCTTATCTTGCATGCCTGAGTCACTGGAGGGAAGTCTCAGGTACATGAAGAGAGCTGTCCCATAGAACAAAAGCACAACGGTCATGTGTGAGCCGCAGGTTGAGAAAGCCTTGGGCCTCCCCTCATTGGTGGAGATTCTCAAAATGGCTGCAATGATATAGGCATATGATATGAACATGATCAGGAGAGAGGTGAAACCAAAGATGAACCCTACAGCAAAGATCATTGTTTTTCCCACAAAGGTGTCAGAGCAGGAGAGCTTCATGAGTGGGATCATGTCACAGAAGAAATGGTTGATAATGTTGGGTCCACAGAAGGTACTGTGGAAGGTGCTCCCGGTGTACACTGCTGCAGTGAGCAAAGCCCCAAGGTAGACTGCAGCCACCAGCTGGATGCATACTTTCTTGCTGATGATAACTGGATACAGGAGTGGGTGGCAAATGGCGGCGTAGCGGTCATAAGCCATGGCCGCCAGCATGTAGCCTTCAGTAGATGCAAATACACCAAAAAAATAGGTTTGAGCTGCACATGCAGAGTAGGAGATCACCTTCCTGCTAGAGAAGAAGTGCACAAGCATGTTGGGTGCAATGACGGAAGCATAGCAGAAATCTGATAAAGACAAGTTGCTAAGGAGAAAGTACATAGGAGTGTGAAGACGGGGTTCAACGACAATTAAAGCTGCAATGCTGATATTGCCAGCTACAGTGACAAAGTAGAACAGGAGGAACAGAACAAAGAGTGGAATCTGAATTCTCAGCTCATTGGTGAGTCCTAGGAGAATGAACTCTGTAACTGAGGTCTGGTTTTTTTCTTCCATGTTATTATTTATTGTTACCTATTGGGAGAAGATGCAGAGGGTTAGTTTAACTCTGTCTCAAACAATTTTGCTTTTACTTATAATGACTACAGCCTTTCTACAAAGACTTTCACACTATGAAATATGCATATGTCATATAGATATCACATAGAATCCAGAAATTACAACAATTCCAAAATTATCATTTCACATTATAAAATGTAATTTTTTTCAGTCCAGGTTTCATCCTGTCAGCCCTAGGATGGTCTTCCCCCCACCTTTTTGCCTACTTACCTCCATGTATGTGTGCTGAAATTCATTTTTGTTGACATTACGACTCTTTACCACCAGTGCTAAAGTGCTTGTGCTTACTCCCGTAAGCATGGTTTTGTACATACATACGTTGTACCCTTGTTTTGCCTGAAAAAGTTCAACTGGAAGTGCTCAGGGTCCCTGCCAACAAGGTCCCCTGGGCCAATCAAGGCTAGAGCTAAGTCTCCCTCCCAAAGGAGAAGGGCATTCTAGGGGGTGTAGACAACCCAGGTATTGGGCCTGTAGGCCTCTAGCTGTCACTCCCTAGAAACACCCTTACGTTTAGTGTTTAAGTGGCATCCCCAGGCCCTGAACTTAGATTTCATGGACACAAAAAGAAAACATGTGAAGAAATTATGTTGGACCAAGAACTGCAGACCTCGCTGAGAACGTTTGGCGCAAACTATTGCCTTTTGCCAAAGAAATCAACAATCACCATCCTCTAGCTTGTCTCATTACTAGATGGTATCCACAAACCCTGGAAAGTGTCATCTGCAGTTCACAAATTGCCAACAAACTCCCTCAAGACAGAGGTAGTATATCCCTGCAGCTGCAGGCACCAAAAACAGCAAACTCCAGTCCAGTGTCGTCCAGCTACCCAGCCCGACTGATGTCTCCGATTGCCACTCGAAGGTACACCTGCTCTAAAGGGTCAGTTCGGCCTCTGCACCAAGTCTTGAGGCTCCAGAACCCACAGAAACTTAAGGACACCAATGATTCAGGAACAGGACCCCTTGCTACAAAAACCTACGGAAACGAGTTCAGGCGGACTTCAACTTTGCACTGAGCCAGCACCCAACAAGGAACTTCAGAACTCCAGAGACCCACCTCAGCTGTGGCCCAATAGCGCCAGAATCATCACTCCAGGGTGCCAGCCCCTAACCACGAGGTTCGTCTTTGCGTGCCATTGCCCAGCTGCACATCTTCACTGTACTCAAACCCGCGGCTGGGGCATCTTCAATCCAGGTGTGCTCCCATGGCCCCAGAACCCTAGAGATCTCTACTCTCCGTTGAGAGCCTTTGAAGTTGCCTGCAAGTCCCCCTTTGCATTGCTTTCATAGGTGGCTCCCTTGCTTTGTAGCATGCCAGCTATTTAGTCCTTTTGTCCTTGCTTCCAGTGAAATCTGGGACAATAATTAGAACATTGCCATAGATCCTTAGACCCTGACGCTGATCCCTTTGATTTCTAAAAGGTGATCCACACAAACAACTTTACTGCAGTGCTTTTTCCACTTTCCTATTTCCTCCTATTGGGTATGTATTGACCGTGATTGCGCACACCTGTAGATATTGCATTTAGTGTGATTTTTTCGTATTGCAAAAGGTATTTACCTTGTATCCAAAGTTCTTGGTCTAATATTTATCTAAAAAGAAGTATTTGGTCTAGACTTCATTCATTGAGTGTGTTCCTCATTTATTGCCTTGGGGTCCACAACAAATGCTTAGCATTACCCTCTGATAAGCCTAACTGCTCGCCCACACTACCACAAAATAGAGCAGCTGTATTATCGACTTTGACCTCTGTAAATCAGTATGGATCTACTCGACCTCAGGACAGCATATCCCATTCTGGTGCACTATATAGAGAGGTGGATTCCGTACAGATTTACTTACACCGGATAGGTATATTTAATTGACTTATTAGTCCCTTGTAGAGTGATATACCATATACCCTGGGCCAGCAAATTAAATACTATGCGTGTGCCTGCAGTACTTAGTGTGCCACCCAATTAAGTAGCACCTTAAAGCATGTCCCAGGCCTCCCACAGCAGCCTCAATTCAGTTTTAAACTGCCATGTTGAGTTGGCATTTAAACCCTTTGCTAAGCCTTAAACTCCCCTTTTATTAGATATGTTACCCCTAAGGTTGGCCATAAGTAGCCCATAGGGCAGGGTACTGTGTAATTAACAGGTTTGATATGTACTTGTAAGTTTTCCTACCAGAGGAAAAAGACTCTCGAATTTCTTTTCCACTAGTGTGCGGCCTAGCCCTCCCATAGGATAACCTTTGAGATTCTTTCTTACGTTTAATAAGCTAAAATGCCAAATTAGGAGCAGTTAGCTATCTTATGTTTGATATCTATGACATTTTAAGAATAAATCCTCTATAATGGTAAAGTCTGATTTTTCTTTATAATTTTGAAAAAGCCACTTTTAGAAAGTTGGCATTTCCTGTTCTTAGCCCTTTTGTGCACGCAGCTAGTCTTGGGTCACATCACTGTGTCCCTGATAGACTTTATGAATTACTCCCAGACAATCACACAATAGGGGGATTATGTATGCATCAATGGTCCATCTTCTGGCAGGATAGGGGGCAGAGCTGAGTACAGCCCACCTTGCAACTGAATACCATGTGCTCCACCTTCACACAAAGGGCCTACTGACCCCACATTGTCACTACAGCCAGCTTGGAGCCAGGGCATAGGAGTCAGGAAATGTCATGCACTTCAAAGGACCTTTCCAGAAGCTTCCCTCACCTTCTAGAAGAAGAGTGCCAGGTTATAAAAATAGGACTGAAAACCAACTCTATAGTTCAATACTGAATGTATGGAAATAATCTCGGAAAACTGCCTGCTGCTGTGACCTGCTGTGCACTCTGCGAGACAGATGGTTTACCTAGAATGACTTTTTTGCTGTCTGGAGCCTGCCTTGAACCCACAGTGGCCAACTCTACTGCTAAGCCCTGCAACTTCACCTGTACCCAGCACTACCAGAGGGACTCCAAGGGCTAGTTCGCTGGCCTCTTGTTCAGAGCCACAGGGACACAAAAGGTTCCCACCATCTTGAACCCATACCTGGACCCAGCCTGAGTGAGTCCGGAACCCCCCATGATGTGTCCCACCAGTCCTAACTCTTGGTTGTGGTGCTATAGGTTCCCAGGGGGCCAAGTCCTAAAATTGAGGACTTACAAAATTTTGGACCACGACTGCTCTGAGTACCATGAGACCGGAACCCACATGTTCGCCTATCTGCTAGAGGTGCATTGCCGGTTGGGTTGACTTCATGGCTTCTCATACTCATACTGCATTCTTCTCCGCAGAGGCAAATCCTTTTCAGCAGTCCTTTACCAAAGAGGTATGTTGTGGAATTGTCTTCGTCTACAGCCCTCTGCCTCATCTGGCTGGAATTCTTTTACTTCCATTTTATCTGCGAAGTACAAACTGTTATATTCCATATAGGTATCAAAACATAGGCCCTGGCAATCTCATTACCCGCAACTTATATTCTCTCCCTACATTACATTTGTCACAGTTTACAAGGACTGATCTTTTACCTAGATATTACACTGCATTCAGAACACGGGTTTTCCCTAGTTCAAAATCTCATACATTATGCATGAGGATACTTGGCAGCACAGCAGGGCTACCAACTCCTGTATAAAATCTATGTACAAAGTTCATGCCCAACGTCATCCTTAGGCCGAGACAGTAATACAAAAAAGTAGGACTCCTAGGGAGACCTATGGGTATATCTACATCACATCTTGCTAAGATAAGACAGTGGACACCAAGACTTCCCGGCCAACATACTGACCAGAGCCGCTGAGTTTCCGGAATGCAGACACTCCAGCTCACTGTAGTCTAACATCCCTCGTGGGGTGTCTAACTCGAGACCAGGACAGGGTCTCATAGTCTCTCACTTCAGGTAATGGGGTTGACTACATCCTAGAGGGATTCTTGGCTTAACACCTACATACATGCTAGGTACAATTAGGTACATCTAGTTAGGGAGGCATTGTAGGAGTACGCATCTTTTATCATGTGTTTTATATATTCATATGTATTCATGACTGTAGTAAGATGTTAGAGCTATACCATCCATTTACCTTTATCGTACTGCTAATAATTTGTATCTTATATTGCCTAAAGGTTGTTGCAGCTCATCTTTTCTACACCAACTATTCAATAAATTCTTTATGAAAATGCCCAGCCTGTTTATTCTGTGTATTTCTATGAGACAGATTAAGTGAGCACGAGCGACAAAGTGAAAAGTAGTGTATTGTTTACAAGGTCCTGAGGGATCAGGGTTGTCATGTTCGATGGTTGCCAAGAAGTATTCTCTACTTGGTAAGAGGAGAATCTAGTGGCACTGTGAGCTAGTTGGTACAAGAAGGCCAGCATACCCGGTGGGAGTGAACAGAGTTTGTCTGACACCAATCCTACAGTGTATGTTGTTTAAATGTGCAGATCTTGTATATTTTTTATAGGAACTATATGACAGAACGTAGAAATCTTCACCGCGGTTTTGACCCAAGGTCATCCGATGATGACACTCCCCATCGGACACCTTCTGCAGCCTTCCCCAGTTGATCTCTTCCTTCTCAGACACTTTCTTCTCCAAAGGTAAGCGCTGACCGGGCCAATACACCTCTTGTATCCAAACCGCACTACATCGTTATCTTCCAGATTTCTTTACTTTGACCAGGTCGCCTGTGAGTATAGATCCGCAGTTTGAGCTTTGACCTTTAAGGCACTCGTTTTTACAAAAAACTTTGAAAAAATTCATAACTCTGGTTCTACTGAATGCATTTATGTCATTTTGGAGTCCAAGTTTATTAAAATGTACTCTATTTTTCCAAATTGGTTTGAGATTGTGTTTGTGTTGTGTTTTTACTTTAGTACTCTTTGTGTGTTGCATAAATACTTTACACATTGCTGTCGAGTAAATCCCTTCTGCTTTTTGTGCCAAGCTACCCAGGGTAAACAACAAGTTAATTTTGGTGGCTTTTTGTGGCTCATCATGCAAGAGATTGTGGCTGTTGCTTGACCAGGGCTCACAACCCAGTCAAGCAACAACCCAGTTTCTCACAAGCCTAATAGCAATTCGCATACTTCCTGCCTGTTCTAGATGTGTCTCATTTTATGAAACTGACCATTAAGGACAGACTTTTCCCATGAGGAGCAGAATCGGTACTGTAATGCATAAGTTGGGCCACTGTTCATAGTGGAATGGTGGGCGAAAATGATGTACTGGAATGAGGCCAAAGCGATTGCCGGTGGCTGAGATTTGTTCAAGCATGCCATAAATCACCTAATTGTTGTTTCTGGCTACATCCTGAGTACGACAGGCAGGCCTAGACTTGGGCCCTGTGCTCACTGTGCAATAGGTCTCAAGCTATATCTCACTGAAAAGACCTCAGTATGTTGAAACCGGTGTAGGGTTGCTTGTGGCCCCTTCTGAAGGGGCCTTGCCTGGTAGTTCAGAAACTTACAGTTTCTATGAGGAGCGGGGTTAGTACCGAGCCTCTGTCTAGAGTGGCATGATGGGCGGAAAACAGGGATTGAAATTAATTCAAGCATTCCATCACCTTATTGTTGTCACAGATCTAGGCATCCGTAGCATGCAAGGCTTCCTGAGTACCCTGGCATTCTATTCGAGAGCATTTGGATAACGGCTGCTTGCCACAGTTCAAAGAACTGCTCAGACAGTGGTCTGTCTGCTAAATTCTGACTTGATATCCCTTTGCCAAGAAACATTGGGCTGTTTACAGAAGACAGCTCCCACAAAGTGCATCCTGCTTGTCACTATGTTTATATTTTGACAATTTGATATTATCTGTTGAAGTGCAGGGCTCTGAAAGACTGCAAGGAGATTATTTCCATATGGGAGTAAAAGCAGGGATGCCTAGTAAGAGTATTTGGTGTTTTGAATTGATCCTAGAGGAGGCTGGTTTTGTGTTGAGCTAGACTACACAGAGATAAACCTAGAACTTCATTACAATCCGGCTGGCCTCTTGCAACTGTAGAACAGGGCCTTGGTGGATTGTTTTGACTGCAAGTCGGTCCAGGGAACCAGGAACTAGGAACTAGGACAGGGTGCTGAGAAAGGAAGGAAGCAAATGTATGGGCATTCTCAAATGATTAGGCAGAAAGCCAAACTTGTGTCAGGATGTATTTTTTTTATCAATTGAGTGGGGGCTTGGACTATCATGGCAAAGCCCCCACCACCCTTGAAGTTCAGACAATTGTTTACTCTATGGGGGGGTGGGATATAGGGATATGCCTACAATGCGGCAGCTAAGGTTGACAGAATGCCCACTAATACGCAAGGGAAAAACACAGTCCTCTCATGTTTCATGGGTCAAGTCTTTAGAATTTGGGCTAAGGGTTGGCAGGTGCCCAGGATAAATTACCAATCCTAGGCATTCCTAAAATCAAGAGATGCAGCAGACTCCACGATGGTGTGATATCCATGGCTCTCAGCATGTTGTATTACTGCGGCTCATCCCCCCCCCCGGAATTCCCCCCAGGAATTCCCCCCCCAGAATTCCCCCACTCCCACCTCCCAGCCTCTCCTCCCTCCCACCTCCCCTACTTAATGGCGGCTGCTGCGGGGGAGGGCGAGTAAGACCTCAGACCCTCAGTCTAGGTCCACTCTCTCCCCGCAGCTCCGCTGTGCCATCTCTTGCATCCAGACCCCGACCTCCTCCTTGGGAGGTTTGTGGCTGCTGCCTGCTCCTGCGCCTGCTATCTGCTTCAACTGGGAGCAGACTGCTGGCAACCACCGTCACATTTCTCTGCCATTTTTTTCTTAATTTTCTCCCTGTTGTGCCACTGTTATTGGGCCCATCTGTGTCTTGCTCTGTTTCTCGTGCCTGCCTGTTCCTTTCACCTTTCACCGCTGCTGCTCCTGCGGCTCTCCCCCCCCCCAGAATTCTTCCCTGGAATGCCCCCGCTCCCGCCTCCTAGCCTCTCCTCCCTCCCACCTCCCCTACTTAATGGCGGCGACTGCGCAGTCGCACAGCAGGCGCGCCAAATGCAAGCCTGTCTTCCTCCGTCCGCAACCTGACCATGGCCAGTGCCAGGAACCCTGGACCTCCCACTGCCCATCGCAACAAAACCACCACCCTCCTTGCACTGAACCCTGGAAGACTTAGAGAATGCCAACAGTTCTCGCTGAACATGACCCACGGGCAGTTCTCCTGTTTCCAATGCCGCCAGACCCTCACCGCCACCCCGGCCTCCAACACTGCAGACTCCAGAACTGGTGATGCCCTAAAATGCATCCTCCTCAACGTACACTTTGTACAAAAACACACCATGGAAATCTGGAACCTACTCGACTCTCTCTCGCCTGACATCGCCTTCTTCACAGAGACCTGGACCAAAGCATCCTCCGCACCCGACATCAGCACCGCCACCCCAGACGGATACAAGATTTAGAGGTGCCTCACCATCGCCCACAAGAGCACCCTCCACCTCACCACCTCCAGCGAAACCTTCCCCTCCGCGGAACACCTGAACTTTCAGATCCAGACCACCCCGAAAGCCACACTCCGAGGAACCCTCGTCTACAGACCCTCCCAGCCCCCGAACATCCTTTGCCACCACCATCATTGACTTTATCGCACCCCACGCCATCGCCTCAACAAACTACATACTCATTGGAGACCTAAACTTCCACCTCGACAACCCCAGAAACCCCAACTCCACTATCCCCCATGACAACCTCACCAGCATCGGAATTACATAATTCATCAACACGCCGACCTACAGAGCAGTACACACCCTCGACCCCATCTTCGCAGCAGGAAACAGCGTCCAATTCAGCCACACAATGCAGCCACCATGGACCTACCATCACTGCGAACGCTTCGCCATCAACAAACTCAAGGCACCCAAACCAGCCTCACTCCCACCACGAAGGAACTAGAGCAAGGTTACCGACAAGCGACTTAACTCCACCCTCACTCGAGACAACCACACATGGGCACTCGATGCAAATGACACAAACGACGCAGCCAGAGAACTCCACACCTGGATCACCAACTGCACAGACAAGCTCGCCCCACTACGCAACCCCAACCGACAACGCGCCAGGAGAGCCGCCTGGATCACCACCGCTCTCCAAGAAGCCAGACGCATCTGCAGATGCCTGGAGAAGAACTGGAGAAACACCAAGACAACCGAAAACCACACCACTTACAAGGGTGCCATGACAGACTACCACAACCAGATCAGAGCCACCAAGAGGAACATCATCCACAACAAAATCCTGGCCAACTCCGCAAACTCCAAGGAACTTTTCAGTGTCATTCAAGAATTCACCAACCCACGCAGAAAAGACACAGACATCCCAAGACATCGGTGACAAGCTTGGAACATATGTCCACCTCAAGATCAAAAACCTCTACAACTTTTTCGACCATTCACCAAGTGACACAGAATGCCCCTTGCCCCCCAGAAACACCAGTCAGTCCACAATCTCCAAATGGACACTGATCACAGCTGATGGTACCGCCACAACCATGAAAAACATCCACTCAGGGACCCCCACTCACCCCTCACATCTACCACAGAGCCGCGGCTGCCATCGCACTCGAACTAAAATGCACCATCAACACCACCTTCAAAACAGGCACCTTCCCAGATGACTGGAAGCTGAAGAAAACCACAGCTGACCCCACTGACCTCAAGAACTATCGGCCCATCTCGCTTCTCCCCTTCGAAGCAAAAGTTGCAGAGAAAACAGTAAACAGGAAACTGACACAATTAATTGAAGAGAATGCCATCCGCGACCCATCCCAATCCGGATTCTGAAGCAACCACAGCACAGAGACCGCCCTACTCTGCAGCCCTCATCCTACTTGACCTATCAGCACCCTTTGACAACATCTTCCACCGCACAATAGTCACCAGACTACACGACGCAGGCATACAAGTAACAGCCCTGGACTGGATCCGATCATTCCTCACCTGAAGAAGCCAAGGGGTCAGGCTGCCACCCTTTCTCACTGACCCCACGGAAATGACCTGCGGAGTCCCACAGGGTTCATCACTTCAGCCTCACCCTCTTCAACATCTACATGGCCTCTCTCGCAGCCATCGTCTGACAACCCGGCCTCAATATCGTATCCTACGCTGATGACACCGAGCTCATCCCAGTAGCGTAACACAGGCCCAGGCAGCCCCATGTTTCGGGGGGGCCCTGTGCTCCAGGGGCCCCCTCACTTCATCATGAAATTAAATTGTGCACACCACACAGCATGCATGCCTGGGCCCCGCCAGGGCCTCAGAGGCTCTTCTTTAATTAAATGGTGTGCACGTCCCATCGCCCAGCCGGCCCGCCCAGGGCCTCAGAGGCTCGCTCTTCATTGATTGAATGGTGCGCACTTGCACACGCGCGGGCCCTGGCTGGGCCACTGAACATCTTCTTTCATTAAATGATGCCCAGGCCCGACCGGGCCTCTGGGGCTCTGCTCTTTAAATTAAATGGTGGGGGCGTGGCCAAGATGGCGGCGTAGTCGGACGCATCTCCCGGAGCTCCCGCCGTCGGCCCTTGAAAGCGTGGGCTCCCGCTTAGTGGAGCCCCTTCTTTGCTTGCCCCACTGGTCTGCTGGCTGCCCTCTACTCGGGGGGACCCAGCCGAGAAAAGTCCGGCCCCTGGGAGCGACTGGAGCCGGGAGTTACGGGCCGGCGCGTGGCGTGCTCAGGAGCCGCGGCCGGAGTGTGAGGTGACGCAGTCCGGCGGCGGAGGAGAAGCCGCACGAGAGACCGGGGATCGGGCCTATTCTGGCCGCGAAGGTAAGCCTCCGGCGGGCCCGGCCCGCACCCTCACCGGTGCGAGGCGCCGGGAATCCCTCAGCCCTGACGGTTCTGCGGGCCCGCCGTTGGTGCAGAGCAGCGGGACGGCGATGGAGCCCATGCCCTAGGGAGAGCGAGCAGGGGGAGCGGACCGCACCACATCCAGAGGCCCTGCAGAGATTGCAGCGAGGAGGACCCGGGGCCTGTGGTTGGACTCGGCTGGCACACTGGGGACTGAGAGTTGGTGCGTGGACACTGCCGAGTGGGGGGCCCCCTCCTGGTGACTATCTGCCGCAGCCCGTATTTAGCGGGCCCCTCTAGAGCCCAGATGCACTGGTCAGGCGCGGCCTAGGGAACAGGCAGCGTGGGGCAGGGGACAAGGAACGCAGCAATCGCAGCCGAGGCCTCACTGTGCTGCGGCTGGCCCGGAGGAGTCCAGTGGGTGCTCGGGGGAGCGAGAGGGAAGCCCCGCCTAGACGGTCTTCAGGGGCCCCCCAGGCTGACAGTTATTTCTGGCTCACTACGGGCCGCTCAGCGGAGTTCATCGGGGTGGCCCTTTGGCGTAGAGACATAGCAGGGCGCCATTTTGCGGCACTGAGTGGAGGGCCCTGACACGTGGGCAGGCGACCGGCGGTGCATCGCTGCCCTCCACGTCTCGGTCTGGGACTTAGCTTGGGCACGGACGCACCCTCGCCCACCGCACGAACCCCATGGCGCAAAGTTCAAAAGTCCGCAAAGATCGGACAGTGAAGGACCTATTCACGAAAACGCACTCGCCCACGGCAGCTAAGGAGGTTTCGACCACCCGCATGAAACAAGGAGGGGAGGGGGCAGAACCTATCACGAAGGCCTTCCTCGAGTCCCTCTTCACGACACTCTGAGAAGACATCCACACGCTCAAGAAGGAATTTGCAGAAGAGATACGTACTGTACGGCGGGATCTGGACGGCGTGGGGGAACGCGTGGCGGATGTGGAGGCGAAGCAGGATGCCAGGGACGTCGAAACGGAGGCGCTCCAGCAGGAAATCATACGCCTCCACGATCAGCAGGTGGACCTACAATCACATCTGGAGGACCTTGAAAATCGCTCCAGGAGACACAACGTGCGCATTCGGGGAGTGGCGCACTCGGAGGTAGACAAGGACCTCTTCAAATTCACCAGGGGGCTCTTCAATCATATCCTGGAACGGCCGGAGGATGCCGCCCTCACGATTGACAGGGCGCATAGGGTCGGACAGCAGCGTTCTGGATCGTCTTTTCCCGCAGACATTCTAGTATGTGTGCAAGACTTTCGCACTAAGGAAGACATCCTCCAAAAAGCAAGACAGAAGCAACCCATCTCGTTTCAAGGGCACTCCCCGACGCTGTACCAAGACCTCTCGGCGCTCACGCTCCAGAAGCGCCGCTGTTTCAAGCCTGTGACATCTTATCTTCAGCAGCAGGCTATACCTTACTATACCAATAATACCAATACCAATAAGCTCCATCAATTCCGCTCCCTTGGGGACGCCTGTCAGCTGCTGGGTATTGAAGCACCGCCGGAGGAGGAGCAGCCGCCCTCCCAGACTGGAAAGGGGGAATCAACGTCGCAATGGCGCCAGCAGAGGAATCGGAGGCGCGTCAGGCGGCCACCGAAGACGGAGATTGAGAGTGGCCGTCGGGCGCGGGGGTATAGGCTGTGTCCGCTGAGTTATCACAACAGCCAGGAGGCTGAAGCTTCTCCTGCTGGCAACACCGGGGGTCATCTACGCCTTTGTGAGGGTTGACGGGGGGGGGATGGGGGAGGGTCGGACCCTTCTTCCCCGAGGTACAATTTGACCGGTCATCTGCGAGAGATGAAGGACGATGATGGACCTTTTGACTTTTTTCTTTCATGGTTACTGGTTTTGGGGTTTTGGCGGGAGAGGGGACAGGGTGGGTTGTGGGGCGGTAGGGACTGGAGAGGAGGCACATGTTGGGGAATGCATCTTTCTCATGTCCTGTTCTGTGGGGGGGTAGGGTGGGGTTCCAGGTCCTGGGGGAGTCAACACGACTTCTAGACACGAGACTTTCTTGCCGGGCGCGGAGGCGAACCACTGCTGGGGAGGTTCATCGCAGGCACCTAGACATGACCCCAAGGATGGATATATGGTACACAGGGCGGGAGGGATGGAGTCAGATCTATGGCCCACACTGAGGTGCGCATTCTCTCCCTGAATGTACGGGGGCTTAATAACCCAATCAAACGGCGGGCGGTGTTGTCTTGCCTGGAACATGCGCAGGCTGACATATGTCTCTTACAGGAGACACATCTATTGCCAAAAGATTGCTCCAGGATGAAAGCGCGCAGTTTTCCACAGCAGTTTTTCTCCTCCAGCCCGCATAAGAAAGCGGGAGTAGCGATTCTCGTAGCGCAGAGGTTCCGCGGAAAAGTCTTGCGTAAAGGTGCAGAGATAAAGGGAAGGTTACTGTCATACCATTTTTCACTGGGAGGGCTGGACTTCACAGTTTGCTCGGTCTACGCCCCCAACGAGGGTCAGGAGAAATTCCTCCAGAACGCCCTCAGCGTAGTGGCCGCATCAGAAGACAGGCATGTCCTACTAGGGGGTGACCTTAATCTGGTATTAGACTCCACGCTAGATAGATCAGTGCAGCGCTCCACCTCGGCTGGGACTTTGTCGGAGGGAGGTCACAGGAGATTGGGGGAATTGGGTATGGTAGACCTCTGGCGGAGCCTCCACCCTGCTTCTAGATCTTATTCCTACTTTTCCAACGCACACCGCACATACACCAGACTGGACTATTTTCTAGCCTCCTCTTCCCTCAAGGCCCTGACGTCCGCTACGGATATAGGAGTTGCTACTCTTTCTGATCACGCTCCCATCACAGCGACCTTTCTTTTTCCTCCGACGCAGCGCCTCTCTAGATGCTGGCGACTTAGAGACACACTTGTGCAGCGCAAGGGAACACCCGAGAAAATCACACACGCTATCGAGGAATATCTACTGCACAACAACACTTCTGACACGTCCCCGACAACTCATTGGGCAGCCCTGAAGGCGGTACTTCGAGGGGTGTTTATTGCCTTAACCTCAGCTGAAAATAAGACACGAGCAGAGAAAAGGGAAGAACTAACGCAGAAGGTCAGGGAGCTGGAGGGAATGCACCAGAGGACATGCGTGCCTAGAATCTGGAGGCAGCTGACTCTGGCGCGGAAACAGTTAAGCGCGCTAGACCAAGACAGGGCAGAATTTGCGGCGTTGAGAACGCGTCATATGTACTACACTGGGGGGGACAGATGCGGACGTCTGCTAGGGCGCGCGCTGAGAGAAAAAAGACAGCAACACTTAGTAAAAGGCGTTCGGACACCCGCGGGATACCTCGCTACGGATGACCGAGAGATCGCAGCCGCTTTTTGCGATTTCTACTCATCCCTGTATACGGGTGAGACTTTGGACCACGCCACGGGCGCTGCGTTCCTCGATTCCGTCCAACTCCCGGTCCTCACATCGGACCAGGCGGCGGCCCTAGAGAGTGCGATCAGACCAGAGGAGGTCATCTCGGCCATCTCCAGGCTTAAGCTGGGAAAGGCCCCAGGGCCAGACGGTTTTACGGCCATTTTCTATAAGACCTTTTGTGCCCAGGTGGCACCGCTCTTGACCGCCCTCTTTAATTCCTTTTCGGAGCCGGGAGTGATCTCGGAGGATCTCCTGGATGCCTCCATATCGGTTATCCCCAAGCCGGGTAAGGATCCATCAAATTGTGCAGCCTATCGGCCCATCTCACTGCTCAATATTGATCTGAAGCTATACACGGGCATCCTGGCCGCGCGTCTGGCTCCACTGATGCCGAAACTGATAATGCCGGATCAGGCTGGGTTCATCTCGGAGCGGCAAACGGTGGACAACACAAAGAGAGCGCTCCACCTTATCGAGAAAGCCACACGCACGGAGGGGGAGTACATGCTGCTTGCTATTGACGCAGAAAAGGCGTTCGACCGTGTCCATTGGCCGTATCTGGAACAGGTTCTGGTGAAGGCGGGGTTGGGGGACCGATTCCGCACTTGGGTCCTGAACTGTTATTCACGGCCCTCAGCGACGGTCCGCGTCAATGGCTGCTCCTCACCACGCTTTCCCATAGAACGAGGCACAAGACAGGGGTGTCCACTGTCACCTCTGCTGTTTGCCTTATACATTGAACCCTTGGCTCAGGCGATTCGTCTTGCGCCTGAGATACGTGGGATCAAAATGGGCGCCTTCGAACATACCATCAGCCTTTATGCGGATGATGTGCTACTCTCATTGTCTTCCCCCGGAATCTCGCTCCCGCTTGCATGACCATTCTGGAAGATTTCGCGAAAGTAGCGGGATTTAAGATAAATCTCAGCAAATCGGTGGCGCTCGACCTCTCCTTGAAGGAGTCCACGAAATCACATCTACAGGGGCTCTTTCCATTGCCCTGGGCGTCGGAAGCCGTTCCGTACCTGGGTATCCAACTGGCGAACCCCCTGCAAGCCACGGTTTGCCTCAATTACACGAGGCTGCGGCACACCATTAGGTCCGAGCTGGGCAGGTGGAAACACCTTCCGCTGTCCTGGCTGGGCCGGGTGGCGGCGATAAAAATGACCATCTTGCCGCAGATCCTCTATGTGTTCAGAGCCATCCCCATGCGGCCTCCGGATGGGTGGATCCGTCAGACCCAGTCCGAACTGGCGCAGTTCATCTGGAATGGGCGCCGTCCGCAGATGAAGCTGCGCCTGGCGATGCTGCCTCCTGAGAACGGGGGTTTAGGCCTCCCTGACCTGTTACTGTACTACCAAGCCGCACAGTTACGAACGCTAGTAGAGTGGAGTAAATGGGAGTCGGAAAAACATTGGCTCTTCCAAGACCAGGCAGTAGCGGGCCGCACGCTACAGGAGGTCCCCTTTATGCAGAAGCATCGCCCTCCCAATCTTTATGCCTCGTTCATCACGAGGACCCCTCTAGAGGTATGGGACCGGGTAAATGTGGCACACGAACTGACGTCCTTCCCCTCCCCTCTGACGCCCCTGCTCAATAACCCTGATTTTAGCCCTGGCATGGATGCAGCTGCCTTCGCGAGATGGGGCCCGGCAGGTTGCAGGGTTCTTGCTCATATGTATGCGGCGGAGGGAGTCCTTCCTTTTGACGCCTTCTGTCGAGAATATGATCTGCCAGAAGAGGAGCGCCTGCGTTATTTTCAGGTGCGACACTGGGCCCTTCATGCGACTACAAGGGAAGGTGCGGACCGCAAACTTAGCGCGTATGAATATTGGCTGCTCTCAAGGAAGTCAGACCGTAAGCTCATCTCTGATCTCTATCGTATGCTCCTTGGGCGGTACACTCACATCCACAACTCAGGGAAAGCAAGGTGGGAGAGGGAGCTGGGCCGTGAGTTGGGTAACAAAGAATGGGAGGGAATTTGCTATAGGGCCCGCCACTCAACACATCACATGGGTCTCACCGACACTCTCACGAAAATCACCTACTACTGGTACTACACCCCAGAAAAACTTCATGAGATTGATCACTCACGAGAGGCGCTGTGCTGGAGAGGCTGTGGTGGGAGGGGTACGCTGGTTCATTTGCTTTGGGACTGTCCGCACCTGCAGGACTACTGGAGCAGGGTACTGGACGAGGTAGATCTACACCTGGACACTACACTTCCAAGGTTCCCCGCATATGTTCTACTGGGCTCTCCCAATCCTATTACCTATCCTTTGCGCTCCCACCGGGGCAGATTGATAGCGATAGCCCTGGGATCTGCGTTGCAAAATATACTCGCGTCCTGGCGCTCTGCCCACACCCCCACCTTTCAGGGTTTGTTACACCGTCTCTGGAATGTTTTGGGGATGGAAAAGCTGTCTTTGGTGGCTAGGGGGGAGGGGGATAAATATCCTGACCTGTGGCGTCCCTTTTTAGCTCTCCTTGCTACAGAATTCAGGGAAGTGACCTGTCCCAGGTTCCTGCGTCTTCTCCGGCTGCCGGATGATCTCGCTACGGAGTCGACAGAGTAGTCAACAGCACCTATAGTGCGTATGGTTTGGACCTGGAATTGGGGTGGAGGGTGGGTGGGGGGGGGTAGTTGGGGTGGGCAGTTTGAAGACTTTTTGTTTGGAGGGTTCGGGGCAAGCAGCACTGGAGGGAGGGGGCTGGCTCTGCCCTTGGACTGCGTTGATCCTATGGGTCCCATTTTCCTCATTCCGGGTTGAGCTCTGTGGGCCTGGGTTGCCCAACTATTGCACTTGGCCAAGATCCCCGGTACATATATGCTAGGTTATGGCTTTCCCTCATGATCGCAATTGTTTTTGATAATAGAAAAGCTGTATCAACACTGGTAGGCCGAATGTTGACGCCGCCCAGTGGATAACGCATTATATTGTTCTTCATCCGTGTGTGCAGCACAATAAACATACTTTAAACATAAATTAAATGGTGTAGTCTCCTTGCCCTGCCAGTGCTTTCTCTGCTATGAAGTCTGTGCCCACCACGCACCTGAGCAGTAACGCTCCCCACTTCCCCCACGTGAAAAAGAGGCGTAACTTACCACTTTTACGCAGGCAGCAAAACACCACCTTAGTTGTACAAGGCTGAACAAGCATTGAAGTGCCACTGAACAGAACCGAAGATGGTACTAAGGTGCGAAGAGGGGAACAGTGAGTGAAATTTCCACAGGGCAAGAGGGTCTCAGAGGTTGTTGTTTGGCTGCTCTCAGCATTTACATCAGCGGCAGCTCTGTGGCCTACTTAGTGTAGTAGTGCGTCTTTGCCTTACAGCAATGCGGCGTAGGAGTTTCAAAACAACATAGCTGAAAAACAGATACACTCAACATACTGCCACAAAAATGTACATGTATCAACTGCTGTTCTCTTTTACTTTATTAGTTACAGATAGACCCACTGTCTATAAGCTTAAGGAGCTTGCTACATAGGTCTCTAGGTATCAAGCACCTCAAGTTTCAATACTAAATAAGATGGCTTCGGAAATTTATGCAACTACCCCATAGACCTGGTGTTTCCAAACTACTAGTCAGAGAGTTGGAACAACATAAAAACTGGAAAAAACTATTCCCCTATTTTGCATCGCTGCGAGTAACCAACCTTCTGGTATCTGGTTTGTGTTCTAGTAATGTTTTACATTGGGTTACTGTGTTTGTTGTAGAATATCCTCTTGCATCTTGCCCGTCACAAGTACCAATCGCAGTAAAATAGGTGAGTGTATTATGCAGCCGCCAAAAACAATTTAGAGGGTATTGTTAGTTATAAATGTTAATTAATAATGTAATGACACATAGTGTACAATACCATATATACAAAATGGCATTTAATAGATGTCGTTTTACTCAATTATGTTGCAAAGAGGATGTCCCATACCTTGCCGTCCACCATTAATCTTTGATGCCACACTAATTTTCTTCACTTTTTCTTGACTTGATAACATTAATTTATAGGTTTGTGTGTCGGCTTACTGGTGAAGTTACAGGGCGGAGCGCATTTTTGCTGACTGGAGGCAAAGGAACGGCTGTCTCCAGCGGGTGCCTTTTAGTTATATATGATAGCTGGTCTAAGCCAGGGCTCCAGTGACACTAGGAACTCCTGATTGTTTGTTTGTTGTCACAGCATTTTGAGCAGAGCTCCTTGGAGGAGGCCAGGGCATCGCAAAGTTGGCCTCCAATCCTTCAGTTTCCATGCAAGCAGACGATTTGCATATGACAAGTGCAATGGTTGTGCTGCAGCGTTTGCAGCAATTCCCCTTTGAACTAAATACATTTGAGTTCATTGACAGTACAAATAAGCACTGCAGTAATGAATATGACACTGGCTGGCATCTCATGTCTGTCCAGCCATTAGAAAAGATTGGAGAGTCACCAGTGTATCATTTACATGGGTGTTCCCAGTACTTCTTGACAGGGTTATTAGGCAACCATATGTTATTAAATATATAAAGGATAAAACGGCACTTTCCAGCACTGATAACCTGGCATGCAATAGTGAAAAAGAACACTGACGTTTGTAAATCCAAATTGCAACGAAAATATTTCTAATGTCAAAGAGATGGTCTGACACCAGTCATTTTTAGAGAACACCTCCTGGAAGTATTTATTAGCACTGCCAATGAACACATACCGTTGTGCAGACTAGATAATCACTGTCCAGCTGTTATCACAATACTAACAGAAGTCACAAGCCTGTTCTTGTTCTTACAAGGTATTCAGCGCTATCTTTGCTTACTTAGTATTGGTGCTCACACGGGACTGTCCCAATCATTTTAATTCCTATACCAAGGTCCTCAGTCTCAACACCTCTCTGCTGGGAGGTTGATCTTTTCATTTGTTCATACCTGTTAATTGAAAATATGTTTTTAGTATTACTTCTGAATGTCCTCTAATTTCATAATGGTATCCCCTTTATCGTAGCATGATGTGGTGAAGGAACTGACAAGTTACCTTATGTCATGTTTGACTTCTGTTGCTGGGTTTTTAGCAAACAGCAGCACTTTGATTGCTAAGAGTTTTCAATCCGTATGTAAACTTTAAAAGGAAAGTAGAAGTCCCTGAATAGAACAGCTTTTCGCTAAAAAGCAGAGCCTTGATTGTTGGTGTTACACTTGACCTCCTACATACATTTAAGAGAAGGGATTGCATTGATCTTACAGGTGGATAAGCCAAGGTGGCGTTGAGCCTGTGTCGGCCAAAGATCTATTTCTAGGAATCTAGCACGTCTTTAGGCCCTACTTAAATGACTGCCCACATATGAGCTAGGTGGATGGGCACGTGAGTTACAGCTTCCTAATCAATACCCAACACTTTGTGGGAGCAGTGAACCTGAGTAGTGCATGGCATGTGTGTGCATCTCTAACCCTGGTTAGGGACAGAGAAGTAGGTGGCCTGCTAGTCTCAGAAGAGGGTAGGGATGCCCATGTGGAAGATTTGCATATTTCACATCATCTCTCACATAGCCAGTTGGAAATTCTTTGTTTGCCAGGTGGTAAGGGATAGCCAGTTGGGAGACCTGAAAGTCTTGATACTGGTATAGAGTTGCTAAATGGAGATTTAGTTCTCTCCAGAATAGCTGAGTTGTAGGCTAACAAATCTCCGGACTGCCAAATAAAATTCTGCATATCTCTGAATCTGGTCAGAAAAGGGCAGTTGAACAATTTGAAGACTGTAATGGTGTTATTTAATATCCTTGTATGGAGCTCACGTGCCCCTATGTAATGGAGGATGACATTATATGCTTACAGCTTATTCAGAATGTGGCCGCGGGGATGCCTTTGGATTCCCTAGGATGGGGTTCTCTTAATTGGTTATCGATTATCAAGCGGGTCATTTTTCAAATCTTTGTGTTTGGCCCATAGGGTCCTACATGGTAAGGGCCCATGTAACCTACAACATAAGTTCATGCTTTTTTTATTCTAGCCAGAACGCTACGTTCAGCAATTTATTTGGGAGGCAACTCCGCAGTAAAAGCTCTTCAACATTGGAACACGTTGTCTAACTTTGCGGAAGATCCACAGCAGTTGTGTTAGTAAAGCTTCGAAACCTGGCTTTATAAACTTCATGCCAGAACTGGAACTCTTATCTAATTCTAGTTGGAATCTGCTGTTTATCTCAGCACCCGGATACCGTTTAGGTTTCAGTGCGCTTTATAAGCTAATTAGTAATAATTACATTGTCAAGAGTCCAAGCATATGAATCATTATAATCTACAAAAAGCAGAATCTTACAATGGTAATTTCAATTGTTAAGCAGTGTAGCGTTCTTGAAAAGGCGAATCTTCAAGTCCTTTCAGGATAGGGACTTTCTGACGTTGATATTTCAAGTCCTGGTAGCTTGGACAGGAAAAGCCTACTTTTTCTTTTTAGTGTGTTTACTATTTGGTTCTAATATGACAATGTCCTGCCTTCTAGCACAACACTGTGTGCCTGAAGTGTTTTTTTTTCTGCCATCTGTTCCGCTGCACCCCTCTGTATCAGTAGATACAGGGCGGAACTGTTTCTGGTGTACCAGAAGTAGGGGCCCTAAGGGATCATTCATATGTGTCAGGGTATGTTCCTCATAAACATTTATACATTTTACTACTCAGCGCTTTTCATTGTGAGGAAAAGCATGGTACTCAAAGGAGCGTGACATGGTCTTAGTACATTTGGGAATATAAAAGAGACACCATATGGAGAAAGCAACCTACCTGCTAGATGTAGCGCACGTACATCCGACACCCGTCAGCAAGAAATCAAACATAACAGCGTGATTAATTTAGCTGGATTTCAATGGTCAAACCACCCTTTTTGTGTGCATACAACAGGGTGAACACCCACCGGTTTACCATCTATAGGATTGCGCCCAGCTGATAATGCAGATCTAAAATTCTTACTGACCTGTAACAAAGACCAGATTCAGAACATTCTGAGAGGAAATTAAGGATGTCTTTAACATCTGATCCCACGGGATCCACCTCCTGTTGAAGGCACCAACCCACCCATCGCTTTCATGGCGAAGAATATAATTTTCAGGTGGAAGGAGACCAAGCCTGTTATATAAAGTCGTTGTACAAAAACATATGTTATCCCAACTAGTATTAGTTAAAGACAATTAGCAGTGTACATGTTGAAAACATTGTAAGGAAGGACAAAGGAGACTCATAAGTTAGTCATAGATGTGCCTGTGGCATCATATTTATCCAAAACAAAGGTAAAACAAATTACAGTTGTAGCAGCACTGTTAAGGAACAAATTGGTACAACCCTAATTGTACTCGGTGCTCAAAGGGTGCAAGTGGTGTGCACGGTGGCGACGCAAGTGACAATCTAAACAGCAAAATAGACGGCGCAAGGTGACTAGTGCATAAGTATATACAGTGAGTTATGACAATAATGTGGTTCCAGCTGTATTATGGTACATTTGGAGGCTGGCAACAGTCATAGGTGAACCATATTGCAAGTTTGCGCCTTCAATTGCGCTGTATTGTTTTGGATAAATACGATGCCACAGGCACATCTATGACTAACTTATGAGTCTCCTTTGTCCTTACTTAAAATGTTACCAACATGTACAATGCTAATTGTCTTTAACTAATACCAGTTGGGATACCATATATTTTTGTACAATATTATCTACCCCAATCCCAACGTGGTTGACGGGTATTGCTCCTGTAGGCCATACAAGTGTTGTATAAAGTCGGCCTTCAATTTGATGATCGTCTCCTGAGATTTTCCAAACCATGAGTGTCAGTTTTGCAATGCTTACTAATAAAGACATGATGGTAGAAATTGAAATTGCTTCCTCAGTTCACGTTATTATCATGCACAACCCTTGACAGTCGCTAATGTGTGGCATGGAGATAATTCACCAGTCTATTTCTCTTGACCTTCACATGATACTGAGTTATATCTTGTGTACTTCTCATGTAGATTTTCAGTTTTTATGGAACTGCAGGTGTGGGTTTGTATTTCAAAGTTTCAAGTTATTGTCCATTAATGTCAATTCTATTTCAGACCCTTCATAGTTGTTCTTTCTTATTCAGCCATACACAGTTTCTGAGACAATAGGATTGCTCCCCTTGACATTCATCTGATTGCTGCCTCAGTTAAATAATCTGCTTCTGACAGTATTGTTACAAATGGCACAGCTTGTATGTTAAGAGTATTTCCCATTTTCTCATTAGAACTTAGAGAAAGACAATATAGAGGCATTTCATTTAAATGTTGGAGGTTTCAAATCAAAATATACTAGATTTCTTGGTGGTAGGGCAAAGTAGTAGGTGGTGGGCCGAGCCACCAGGGGTTGGGGCGGCCCCCTCCATGTGCTTTGCAGGGGGGCCCCCTCAAGTTTCGTTACGGCACCTGCCCAAGGCCATGCTCTATCGTGTGTTCCGCTGCACCCCTCGGTGCCATCCAGAGGCATGCTCTATTGTGTGTTCGCTGCACCCATCTGTGCCACCCAGGGGCTTACTCTCTGTGTGTTCCGCTGCACCCCACTTTGCCACATAGGGGCATGCTCTCAGTGTGTTTTCCACGACCCCCTCGGTTCCACTCAGGGCCATGCTCTCCAGTGTATTCTGCTGCAGCCCTCAGTGCTACCCAGGGGAATGCTCTCTCAGCTGTTCCGCTGCACCCCTCTGTGCCACCCAGAGGCATGCTCTGTGTGTGTTCTGTTGGCCCCCTTGGTGCCGCCCAGGGGCATGCTCTCTCGTGTGTTCCACTGCAACCCTCGGTGTCAACCAGGGCAGTGCTTTAAATGGGGAAAAATAGTGCAGGTACTCATTTAAGTGTGGTGGGTGGGCAGGGCTAGGGGATGGACGAAAGGCAAGACATGCCTATGCTTTTTGACTTTTATACTAGTTGCAGCACATACCAAAACGCATGATTTTTTTTCTATAAACAAATCAGGTTAATTCGTTATACAAAATGAAAGCACTGTGATAATATAACATTTCCTTATTTTGTAATATTTATCCTTCTTTTCACATACACAAAAACATGCACACATAAGCAGGCAAACAGACAAACATAGGCAGACACTCACACCAAAGACTCAGGTGGGATTAAAGCCCTTTTAACCTCCTTTTCTTCCCATGGCCTTCCTCATTGTGCTGTCACTGGGCTGCCTTGATTACTTGCAACACAGTATGATGGCGAACACCCGGAGATCACGCAAATGAGTGCACTCTGAATAGTTCAGCGGGGGCTCAGCTCAGGACTATAAAAGTGCTTTGGCTGTCAAAGAGACAGGCTGCCACCACTAGAGGCCAATGCGTCTACCCTTCATGAGTACTGGTACTCTACACAGCAGTAGAGAAGTGCCGGTACTAAGAATGATAAAAAATAAGTGCCGGTACACAGTACCTGTGAGTACTGGCCCATCTAAAGCACTGACCCAGGGGCATGCTCTCTGTGTGTTCAAATGCCCCATCCCAGGGGTGGAGCTGATGGTGCAGGCTGGATAAAATAGGCAGGTAGCTGAGCACTGGATGAGATGTGTGTTGTAATGAATCTGTTTACAGTACAACGGTAAGTAAGTTTACTGTCCACAAGACCCCTGTCGGGTGCTGCAGTTAGAACACTTCGCGAATATTGGGGAATCAAGAAGCATGGAGCCTAATAATGTCACTGAAATGCAATAGTGAGTATTTCCTATTAAATGCATGGACACTTTGTGAATTGCATACAGACAGCTGTTCCTGGTTAACACTGGTTTGGCCCTTTTGAAAACAGCATTGTCAGAGTCCTCAACACGCTTCAACTCCCGCCTCCAATCCTGATAGTTGCAAATCTTTGTCTGTGGCTTTGTAATAAAAGTGATGAAAGCCGAACCGTTTGCACCGAAAACAGCCACTGGGCGGCGCCCTCTCTGTGGCCTAACCTCACTAGATAACGAGCCTTGCACCGGTGACCAGGTCAGCGCATCCCTGATCCGAAGTTTAGGATTTTGTAGTAAGTTAGTTCTGTGAATCGGGCCATATAAGTCTAAATCCTACTATAGAACAGTGAGCTATTAACTATCATCAAAGAGGTTCATGCAACTGCTAGGTATAGTTTAGAGCGTTACGATTTTTTACCCCATCTTTCAGTATGCTAATGTTGCAAAAAGGGTTCTGTGCTTCTCCAGACCAAGCACTCTTAAACTATACCCTTTACCAGTAGGGATGACTTGTGACTCCTACACCTTAATTCCTCTGTCTGATGTAATATGTTCTGTGCACTGATTTACACACTTATGATTCATTGCCTCTGTGTGATTTGTTTGTGATGTAAAGTGCTCTGACACCTTACACTGGTGTGAGTGGCAATATAAAACAAAAGAAATGCATGAGAGAAGTTATGGAGACTTGAGGGGCACTGTTAAAGGGTGGTAGTGAGGGAATCCATAGAGAAAGAGGTCATGGGGCGGGTGCCAAAAACATTGTCGTATCAGGCGCCACCAGCGCTAAAGCCCTGCCTTCAGATGTGTAAGTCCAACAACCCCACAGATCCATAAGTCTGGCATCCCCATCCCCACAGATCCATGTGTCCAGCATCACCACAGATCCCTAAGTCCAGGATCCCTACAGATCTGTAGGTCCTGCATCCTCACAGATCCACACCATCATCCCTATGGAACAGTAAGTACAGCTTCCTTTGAGATCAGTTGGTCCAGCATCCCTGCGGATCTGTAAGTCCAGCATCCCCAAAGATCAGCACCATCATCCCTGCAGATCAGTAGATCCAGCACCCCTACAGATCTGTGAGTCCAGTATCCCTGCAGATGTCTAAGAATGAATCTCTACAACTCGGTAAGTTGAGCATCCTTAGAGATATGTATGTCCAGCATCTCCAAAGATCAGTGAGTCCAGCATCCCTACAGATCAGCGAAAGCATCCCCACAGATCTGTAAATTCAGTATCGCCACAGATCTCCAAGTCCAGCATATCCACAGATCAAAAGTCCAGCATCCCCATAGATCCATAAGTCCAACATCCTCACAGATCAGCAAGTATAGCATCCCCACATAACTATAACTCCAACATCCCTACGGATCAGCATCCCTACACATCAGTAGGACCGGCATCCCCATGGATCTTGTATCAGTCCCTGCTCCTGAGCGGGCACACTTCTCTTGTCTCTCTGCTGTCTTTGTTTCTCTCTTCGGTCATAAAGTTGTCTCAGTGGTTTGATGCTGAAATAAATAACTCATTTATTGATTGATTGATTGACCAATTCAAAAAAATTGACCATAAGAAGTGAGATATTTTGTTTCTTGATTTGCATCTGTTTGGTCCTGGATTCTAGAGACATTTCCTTAGAAGACTTTTTAAACTCAATCCCTGTCGCTCAATTCCCATGTAATGTTTCTGCGTCCAAGATGGAGTCTAAAAAGTCTTCAGTGGAAATGTCTCCAGTTTGGGATGGTTTACCCAAAGCTTTCGGTGGGAGGTCCTTTTAATGGCTAATATAAAATGTTTGGTCTTAATCTGCCTCGCAAACACCAGTTATTTTGTGGTTAGAATATATACTCCTCAGCTATTGTTCTTAACCGAGATCCATCTTGCGCATAAGGATCGTGTGCTGTTAAGATATCTTGGGTGTGATATTGCTCTATGTACATCTCAAACAGTCTCTATATGTGGAGTAGCTGTGCTGGTGGATGCAAATCTAGAGTTGAAATGGCTGAAATATGCTGCAGATCCGAGGGGGAGGTATGTGGGTGACTTGTATAGTCTATGGGCCAAATCTAGGCAATCCCAAGATTTTGGACTTGCTCTGTCTTGAATTATTAGGCAGGAGCGGGGAACTACTGATAATGGGTGATTTTAACTGGTATACATTTTACTATCGATTCAACATATCATACTGCCTCTCCGCGTAGGGTGATAACAAGGTCATCTATTCTTGAATTAGCTCGACTGCACAGGCTTTGCAATGTCTGGAGGGTATTTCATCCAACCAAGCCGGGTTACTTATACTACTCCTCTCCTCACAAACGTACTCTAGGATAGATGTGGCTTTCACTAGTGGAAGTCTGATTCAGGAGGCTGAGATGGGAGTCTGGCCTAGGATTACCTTGGATCATAATCCTATACTATTGTGTCTTAATCTACAAGCAGTTAGGCCAGTATGTCACTAGTTCTTGTTACCTTGCTATCTTTCATCAAATGCAGATTATTATATGCTTATGTCTAGCTCTATGGCAGAGTTTCTGCAAGTGAATGTTGGTACTGCTCTCCCGCAGTGGTATGGGAGGCAATGAAGGCGTTTATCAGGGGGATTACGCTGCAGTTTATACTTAGGAAAAATAAGGAAAACCAAGGTAGTACTAGGCTGCTTAGTCAGCTGATTGCACAGTTGGAGATTAAGCATGCTCACGCAATAATAACTGAGGGAGCAGAGGAGCAGTCTCTATACCTTGATTTGATCGAAAAACAGTCTTTATTAAGAAGGACCCTAGGAGAAAATATTGAGGCCAGCTACGGCAAGCACCGGGCCCTCCAATATGAATATGGAGAAAAGATGGGATGTGTACTCGCTCATCAAATTGTCGATAGAAAAATTCCATTAAAGGTAGCTATGGGATTTATACTCACCACAATGCCATTGCAGAACAATTGTTGGTCTTTTACCAAGAACTATACAGTCAGCCTCAAGGGTTTAACTTTTCAGGGTTTGCACAATGTTCAGGACAGCATACTGCCCACTCTGATGGAGCCCGAGGTTACATACTTCAACAAGATATTACTATTAGTGATATTGATGTGGCTCTTCTAGCTCTACCATCTGGCAAGGCTGCAGGAGATGCGTCACGTTGTAAACCCCTGCGTCACATTATGCCTGCGTCAGGTATAATGTATGCAGGGTGGGCGTTCCAACGCAAATAAGCCTCATACAAGTGACGCAGTGAAATCTACAAGATTTCACTGCGCCACTTCTAGGATGCCACTGCGTCAAATTCTTGTGCCTGCTTGAAACAAGCGTAAGGAGTGTCGCAGCACAATGAGGATAGGCCTCCCCCTGCATTGCTGGAGTTGCGTAGTGCTTGCAACACAACTCCAGCAATGCGTGACTTTTGCATTGACAGATGTGTCAGAATTTCTGACGCATCTGTCAATCCTTTCACCATGGTGCACCGTATTGTAAATACGGCGCATCTAGAGTGGCACAAGGGTTTCTCATGGTGGCGCAGATGCGTCACTTTCTTGTAAATCTGCCGTTCTGGGTCTTATTTACAAGCCCCTTGCGCTACCCATACATAATTTTTCCGATGTTAAAAATGACGCAAAAGTTGTAAATAAGCCCCTCTGTCCTGTTGATTCACTGGGAGACATCTTTGTGGGATAATCCTGCATTCCCCGCTATATTCTACGATGTCGTGGGTAAGGCCTGGCGGTGCTACAGGGTGTAGCCTGTGGGCCAACTCTAAGACCTTAATGGATTTCGCATATTTGCTGGCCTCCAGGTCTCTTTTGATCTCCCTCACCATTTCTTTTTTAAACACCTATGGATAAGGGATTATTTTTTTATATCTGAATGGAAGATTATATCTCAATTGGGCAGCTCTGACGTACTTTCTTATTTTCATAAGTTGCCTCAGAAATCGTTAAGTAGTACCAATTATCAAGAGTTCTGCCAATATAGGATCGATCGCAGTCCTGCCCTCGCAGCCAAATGGAGTAAGATGCTTCCCAATGAAATTCTTGCCTCAGACGTTTTAAGTGCTTTAGGGACTATTGATGACATTGTTCATTCTATTAATCTAAGGCTGCAACAGTTAAAGAGACTCTGCATGCTGTATTATACACCGGGCAGAATAGCCAAGTGCCGCAAGTGCGGGTGCTATGCAACATATATCTCACACGTGTTTGCAACCTGCCCAAACGTGCAAGACTTCTGAGCAGAGGAGACCCAACACTTAACTCTTTGTCTTGGATATGATGCACAACTTTTCTTTTAGGACATTGTTCTGGGGCACAAAATGGATTGGACATCAGTTTGAGAGGGAATTGTCTCTGCCAGGCTTAGCATCGCTTGAGCAAAGGTTTCCCTCATTCTTCCTGGGGCAGATGAGCGGTGGGCTGTTTTTCAACAAACATATGAGTCAGAGCTGGCCCTGGCTAAAGCAAGGGGCGCCCGCTCTATTAAAAGATTAGATCAAATCTTGACACGATTTAACTGGGATTTATGGAGCAGTGTATAAAATTGAGCCAGCTATGGATCGACTCCGAAAATTATGGGGTATGTTAAAAAATCGTGTATAATGTGGCAGTGAGGTGTTCCGCTTATCTTATTTTGAACTGTTGCATTTGTAATCTAATGAGACGTAGTTATTTTTGGATTAAGGTATACTATCCCTACTATGTTTTTCCACTTACTTTCTGCACCTATGTTTGTACTACAAAATGCGTGCTCAACGTTTGTGCCCTGTTAGGGCCTTTACAAGTCAAAGTCAGCTTTGACCTTCTGACTTTGGAAAACTAAAAAAATGTAATAAAAAAAAGGAAATGTCTCCAGAATCGAGGACAAAACTGATGCAAATATCGAAGTGTGCCACATGCGACGGGACACAGTGCCATAATATCTAACCAAAATGTCATCCAACAGGAGATTGTATCCTAAATGCTGTTTACAAAAACATTACCCCATTGGAGGTAATAAGATAAAATCTGCACCAAATGGCATTATTTTCATAAACAATATTTAGGACAAAATATTTTTATATCAGAAGATATTTTTGAATTCCCAGCTGACATAATGAATGCTCGCTTCAATGTTTTCTTTTTTTATACACACAAAACATAGCGTTGCAGGGTGATAGTTATTTTAGATTCCAATGTTATTCTTTGAAAAGTACTGGACTTTCCACCTATAGCAGTGCTGAGATAGTTTATTGTGGAATTCACTTTCATCACAGGGTGTTTATGCGAAATAGAAAATGTAATATGGAATCCTTTTATGACCCGTGACAATTTGTACAATTAGTACTTTTTAATTAATGCCTAGTTGTTGCACCTTGCATCGCCTTAAATCTTGGGTTCTTCGGTATTCCCTGGTGAGGGCAATATTTTCCACCGGGAGTCAGTTTTTCCATCATGACAGCCAGTGGGAGTGAGCTGTCTCTACCCGTATTTCCAGGAATATAGCATGTTACAATGCATGCTATTACATTGCGTTCCTTTACAACGCTTTGTTAGAACGCGATACCTTTACAACGCATGTCATTAGATCGACTTCCTTTAGGGGGCGCACCGGACTTAGGAATAGTATAATTTACTATTCCAACTCCAGCCTACTCAACAGTAGGAAAGGTGTTGGAATAGTAAATTATACTATTCCGTAGGTTAGAACGCCCCCTACAGCAAGTCGATCTAATGACTTGCGATGTAAAGGCATCGCGTCCTAACAATGCAGTCGTTGTAATGACCGCGTTGTAAAGGAACGCAATGTAATGGCAGCGTTGTAAACACTGTTTACCATATCCAGTTCCCATGCACCCCCCAGTCTGTGTTGGTTTGTAGATTCTACATATAACCCCATCTTCTTTGTTCACTGTTGCTGGACTCATGGTCTCAGTGCACACAGTCTTATGAAACACTCGTTGTTGGAGCTACTTGCGCTCCATGATGCTACCATGATCACGGTGAGCAGAGGGAATGACATCCTGGTGGAACCATGAGAAGTCACAAGTGGGTCAGATCAAGAGCAGTGATTTTATTGTGTTGATTTGTGTTACAATATATTTACCAGTTCCCCACAAGCTTTGATCACGGTTGTAGGGTGGCCTGGACATTTCTCGCATATCTTTAGTGAGCCTGAGGTTTAACAAAAGTGATCACTGAAAAACCTACCTGAGGAAGTAAGACGGTCAATCTCCACCGATTAAACACCTCACCTAACACATTCACAGCATATCCCCTGCCGCTGATGCTGTTCATTGCTACCTGGATGTCACCATTTTTATACTGCTTAATGGGGCCCTCTGTGGCCAAATCCAACCAGACGTTTAAAAAACACAGAATAAACAAGATAACACAATACTCCAGCGTCCTAATTTAAAGACATATTCCCTGAGGGTCCAGGTGACGGATAAGTCTCTTTCCTCAGGCACTCTGTTCATGGGAGTTTTCTACTTAACAGAGCTTCAGGACCCATGGGAAGCAGAGAGCCCTTGAGTATCCCAATCAGTAATTGTCTCCTAGATGCTGCTCCCAGCTGCCCTGAGTTTGGTTATGTTTCTATGCAACAGCACTAAACACTGTAAACCCATAGAGTCTGACCAACTAACATAGTGAATTCTTATTTGGAAATTGTAACAGTAAGGAGTCACAATTATCAAATTGCAACTATTGGTGTACAAGAAGTAGTTAATAAATATATCAATTTACACGTAATCGCATAATTCTGTGTAGTGTGATCACACGAAATTACCTAAGAATTCCTCAAAATTACAGAGAATTACACAAGAAGAGTAATTCTGTGTTTAGCGCTTTTTCTGAGCACAAAAATGACTCCTTGCATCCAAAATGGACACAAGGATGCATTTAGAACTAAGAAATAGCTCTAAATTAAACAGAACACAAATAGTGAGCACGCACATCCGCTCGCACTTGCTGAATGTGCTCACGGGGTAGGATTTTCCCCAACCTACACCCAGCACTCTTACATCCAAAATTGATGTGAGGAGGCTTTTTATGAAATAGCAATAAATGCACAGAATTTGAATTACACGTACCAGTGGCCGCTCATACTAGCTGAATGTGTGAAGGATTTTTCCCGAAATTACTCTTAATTGCACAAGCAGGAGCTATTGTCTTATTATCGGTAATTCCATGTCAAAGAGTAACACAGAATGTGTTAGACCTGACAACCTTAGGGTTGTCTTCCCCTAAACTTTTTGCCTTCCTCCTCCATTTTTGCTGATCTTCTTTTTGCTGGCCTTAGGTCTCTGCACACTGTAACACTGCTAACCAGTGCTAAAGTGCATGCGCTCCCTCTTTAAAACATGGTAAAACTGGGTAAACTTTAGTTGGTATATTTATTTTAATTGTAAATCCCTAGTAAAGTGGTACCACATGTAGCCAGTGCCTGTCAATTAAGTGCTAATAGTGGGCCTGCAGCACTGATTGTGCCACCCACTTAAGTAGCCCCTTATACATACCTAAGGCCTGCCATTGCAGAGCCTATGTGTGCAATTATAAAGTGCTATTTCGACCTGGCAGAATAAACCATTTGCAGGTCCAAACCTTCCTTTTAATTTCATATATGTCACTCCTAAGGTAGGTCCTGGACCGGCCAGGGTGCAGTGTATTTAGAAAGTTTGACATGTACTTTTAAGTTTTACATGACCTGGTGGTGAAAAACTCCTAACTTTGTTCTTCACTACTGCAAGGCAACCTCTCGCTTAGGATAACATTGGAGTTACCTTATTACTTTTTATAAGTGCAATTTCCAAATGGAACCATGTAAAAAGTTCATGTTTGTTGTCTTAGGAACTGTACGAAGATAATCTAACTTATGATGTACTCAGATTTTTAATTAAAACCTTGAAAATTGCACTTTTAGAAGGTTGTAATTTTCCTGCCTTAGCAATTTAGTGCCTGTAGACTTTACCAGGGTCACATGATTGGGTGTAGCTGACAGTTGAGCTTTGTGTATTCCTCTTAGAGAGGGTCAAGAGTGTTGAAATCATTGTTTTGGGCTCTTCGTGACCAAAAGTAGGCCTGTTTTCACTGAGACCTCATCACTCGCACTGCAAATCAGCATGAAGCTCTGCCATCATGTCTCTTCACACTGCAGTCTTGACCACTTGTGGGGAGTGCCAGCATAAAGCTACTGCAATGCCCACCCACAACACTGACTGGATCTTTGCGCTATGTAGACAGCCTCCTGCAACACTCTGCTTGCTCCACGCTGCACTCTCCAACGTGAACGGGACTCTTGGCATAGACTTTGGGAAGGTACATTTCAGCGGGGCTAACTGGTTACTGTATGCAACCAGCGCTTCACCACCGTTAGCCTGAAAGTGTGATTTTGATCTGGTCCAGCGTGACCAGATACCCCCAGTTGACACCTTATGGCTTTAGGTGCCATTTAAACCTAACATATTTTTCAAATGTATAACTCCGTTCCTACTGATTGGATTTTTGTAGTTTTTGGTTTGTTTTATTTATTAGATTTTACCCTATTTGTCTAATTTGGTGTGAGATTCTTTTGTCTTGTGTTTTCACTGTGTTACTGTTTGAAGTGTTGCACGTATACTGTAAACATTGCCTCTAAGTTAAGCCTGACAACTCTGTTCCAAGCTTCTAGAAGGATGAGCACAGGTTAGTTTGGGGTTTGCTTGTGCCTTACCCATGACAAGGATTGTTGATGCAGCTTGACAAGGGCTCCCATCTTAGTCAACTAACATCCCAGTTTCTTACATAATTACTGCAATTACCCTGGCGTGATTACAATTCCACCCAGGAATAGTCAGTACCCTTTCCAAAACAGCACAAACTTGCTTTACATGAGCACCAGTTACATTACACAAGGTCACCTCAATGTTTTATTCTTTTTAAGGCACAAAAAGATTGAGTGATTTGCCCAGAAATACTGGTTGTCGAGCCGACCCTGAGACATGAACCTGGTTCCTCAGTTCAAAAGTCTGCAGCTCTGACAGGTCTGGACATAACATTGGGATTGCAATATGAGCACCGAGACTGCGCTGCTTGAAGTCACTGAGGTCTTAAGAGAAACTTTGGACGCTGGGGGAAGAGCCATGTTGGTGATGCTTGACCTATCGGCGGCATTCGACACCGTCCCCCATGACCGTCTCCTTTTTAGACTCTGGGAGATCGGTCTAAGGGGGTCGGTGTTCAGTTGGTTTAAATCTTTCCTTGCCGATCGCCAACAAACGGTCTGGGCTCCCCCTTTCTCTGCCATGATGCCACCTTTGGAAGTGGGAGTGCCTCAGGCCTCTATATTAAGCCCCACGCTTTTTAACATCTATATGTCCCCATTGGCGGCTCTGGCAGAGGCCCTCGGAGCTCAGATCGTGTCGTACGCTGATGATACTCAGCTTCTTTTCACGTGCGACAAAGGCTCTGACTTCAATGGTAAGAACATCAGAGATTGCCTTGAGGCAGTTTTCGGTTGGTTTCAGCTGAACTGCCTCAAGTGCAACTCTGCTAAGTCGGAAATACTTTTTTTGGCAGCCCCCCTGATCCCAGTTGGAAGGCCTGGTGGCCTCCCGCCATGTTTCCCCCAGCAAGTGACTCGGCTGTCGCCAAAAATCTTGGGATTCACATTGACAATGGCCTCTCTTTTAAACCCCAGATATCGGGCCTGGTGGGCAAATGTTTCGCCATCTTAAAGATGATTCGGAAATTTCTGCCCCTTCTTTCAGTTGATCATAGAAGAGTTACGGTACAGGCACTGATCGGTGCTCGCTTAGACTATGCTATTGTACTTTACCTGGGTCTCCCTGATTTCCTCCTTTCTCGCCTTCAAGTCGTTCAAAACTCGGCAGCACATGCCATTTTTGGTCTGACTAGGAGGGCCAGTGCCAGCGCTCTTCTCACCACCCTTCACTGGCTTCCGATAAAAAAACGGATCATTTTTAAAACAATGACGTTGGCTTTCAAGGCACTGCACGGCCTGGGAGCCTCCTATCTCCGGAGACGGGTGAACTTTTACTTGCCTTCCAGACCACTCAGATCAGCCTCCCTTGCCTTGGCCGTGGTTCCTGCCACAAGGCGGGCCAGATGTGGCGGGCGCTCTTTTAAACTTCTCGCCCCTCAGTTATGGAATGCCCTTCCCGTGTCCCGCAGAACCACGGGCAATCTGCTCGCTTTCAGGAAGTGTTTGAAGACCCTGTTGTTCACTCAATAAAGTTACTTGGCTCTCCTACACCTCTGTCTAGTGAAGGATCTTAAGCGCCGGGACACTCTCCGGAGTAGCCGAGCGCTATAGAAAACCCCCACATAACATAACATAACATAACATTGCCTTATTGCATTTAATAAGCTGTAACTTCCAAATGGGAAAGGGTAACCAATTAGTGATTGGTGTCTTTGGAAATGGCACTTTTAGCAATTTGGCAATTTCCTGCCTAGTCATTTGGTGCCTGTTGCCTGTCTCTGCGTTACATGATTGAGTGTAGTTGACAGTTGAGCTATATGTATTCTTCCTAGACAGCCACACACAATAGGGAGCCTAGGTGTGCCTGGTTGGACCATCACTGGTTGGATGGGCGGGTGGAGCCGGGCAAAACCCTACTTACACTTGAATAGGCTGTGTCCTGCCTCCACACAAAGGGTTGCATGCCCACTGTGTTTAGTCTGGAGCAAGGGCCAGGAAGGCATGACATCTCTTGAAGTTTCTCCCACTTCAAAGGCAAAACCGGATATATATACTTGACCTCAGACACCAACTCTTCAGTACACTTCTGGACCTGTGGATACTCTGTCAGGAAGGTGGACCGCTGTCCTGCTGAAAGGACTGCAACTCTGCTGGACTGCTGCTCTGAATGGCTGCTGCGCTGCTGTTCTGACCTGCTGCCTGGATGGGAAGGATTGGACCGACATCACTTGAACCCAGGACCACCATAGTGACTCCAAGGCAAGTTAGCCAGCCTCCTGACTTGAGGCTCAGGGACCTAAGGCTCCAACTACCTTACACTGGCACCTGGACATTTATGAGTCTACCCTGCGAGTCCTGGACTCTTGTGAATGACCCTAAGGGGCTCTCCCAGCCTCTGTGGACCTAGTGGAACCAATTGATCTCCTCTGCTGGATGGCACAAACCCGAGCAGAACTGATGCTTCGTCCTTGTGGCATGGATCTTCCCTGTAGCAAAGACCTGTATTGCCTTACCAGCCTGCAGCCTCTCCAGAACCGCTCCTGCGTGACGCACCCTCAGCGCAGTCGTCACGTCTCTGTTTGAAGACAGCCTCAACGATGATCATGGACTCTGTATCGCAGCCTAGCATCCCTTCAGAAACTATGTATCACCCCGAATGCAAAATACATCCTAGATGCCAGAGTTTGCATTGCAAGCCCTCATCGACGGGATCCTCAACAACAATGCAGGACCACGCATCGCAGCCTCGCCACATTTCAGAACCAACACATTGCTTCTGCCAATCTACACATCTGCAACATGGACCCTCACATCCTTTTGTGATTTAAGGCACTTTGCTCAGCGGGCTTAACTGGGTACCTGCAGCAAGCCCACACTCCATCACAGTTGTCCTGAATTTGTGACTATGTCCTGCTCAGGTGTGACCAGATATCCACAGTTGGCTATTTATGTTTTTTGGCTCTATTTTCTCTGAAACCTAACATTGCATATCTATCTTCAATTCTATTGATTACATTTGTTGTCATTTTAGTCTTGTTTTATTTATGAAAAATTACTCTAATGTTCTATCCTGGTATGTGATCTTTTTGTGTGATGTATACGCTCCACTACTGTTTGAAGTATTGCACAAATACTTTACACATTGCCTCTGTGTTAAGCCTGACTGCTCTGTGGCAAGCTACTAGAGGGTTCAGCACAGGTTAATTGAGGGTTGGCTTGTGCCTTGCCCTGACATGTATTGGGGTTGATGCTTGAGATGGGTTACACCCCCCTCAACCAGTAACCCAATTTCTTACACAAAATATAAGGTAGTGAGCAGGAAACCCAGAAATATGTTTAGTGAGTAGGCATTCGCCATGTTCGTAGAGGAGTGTGTGGCATACAAAGACCAGTTTTGGCAAGTCTTCACTCACAACGCCAGAGGCTACTAATAGGGGAATATCAATTAGAGTATAGGAGTCTTAAATGCTGTGGGGGTCGGCTCACTGTGGAATTTAAGGAATCTGAAAGCGGTGGACACCCTTAGCTCCTGAAAGGAATTAAAGATGGTTAACAGGATATAGGAAGTGTCAGAAGCATGTGGGCCCGAGGGGGGCCCTCGAATGAAGCATCAACCACCCAGATGGAGAACCTTGTTACCCCAAGCAGTGGCAGGAATGTCCAACATAGATATATCTCTGACCACATCAGCATCATCCATCACCAGGTTAGTGACAAAATGGTTGTATATTGTTTTAGACTTATAAAAAGGAACAGCAAGCAGGGGAACTAAACATGCGAACCTATGAGGAGGAGCAGATACATCCACTATCCATTCCACTGTTTCCAGTGCAGTGCATTCTGGGATGTGTAGTACATCATTTACAGGCGCATACATCCTCACATTTTTGGGTGTGTATGGTATATGTCTTCGAGGCCCACACGCATGAATCCAGCCACATCACATGCAACAGTTTAATAATGTACACATTTAATCATAACTGTCATGCAATACTTGCCACCTTCAATACAGCACATACATATAGGGTGTCACATATATTTACCCATAGATGCACAGAGATAGGATGCAGAAGAGCCTGGAGAGGTGAAGGAGGGAGGGCAGCTTACAGATACAGTTTGATATCACAGAGACAAGGCCCCTCCCCCAGCAGACCCACTGCAGAACCAGCTGTCACACATAGCACGGTGTCTCATCTCGAAACTAATGGTCGAAGTGGGAGGGATCCAATTATCGATATCTCTCAGCTGAAGTGTAAGCCAGGGAGGCTCCTGTGCTGTGCTGAAAACAGAGATGGGCAGACAGCTAAACAAGCATTCCTGCCAGGGTGCCTGCTTGCCTGAAAGAAAGGTAAATGTGCCCCAACGGGTCTATCTGCAAGCACAAAGGCTGCCGGCAAACCGGTATCATAAGGGAGCTATCAGCTAAACTGTGAAGTGTGTGCTTTCAAAAGACAGTTATAAAAAATGTACACACTTACAGTCTGGGTATTACTAAAAGCTATATTTTGAATGCACTTTATCTTAAACCGTGTTGGGATTGTGTCACTGCCTATATTGGCACTGCCTATATTGGTACATTTACATTTACAGAAAGTTGCTTAACAGCTTGGGCGGTCCATTTCAAATTTGGAGAACCGGGTTCGAGTCTCGGCAATGACGCTCAACACAGCCTGTGATTGAGAGCAAATTACAATCTCTCTATGCCTAACAAAAATGAGTGTGTCCTTGTGTACACAACTGGTGCTCATGTAAAGCGCTCTCATACCTTTGAGACAAGTTCACGCTGTATAAAACTCTGCAAAAAAAAAATGGATATTTACTTTGTGTAATGCAAGTTTAAAAAATGGCTTACATGATAACTCTGCTTTGTGTCACAACCTTGGACCTTGTAGCACTAAACATTCACAAGTCACTCTTTTCAACTGCACCAACCATGATTCAAGTCTGTGGCTCTCTGTTGCAGTGCGTTAACTGATAGAGGTTCATAATGAATGATAGTGCATTTCCTACTAATTAACATAACTTGCATTTCTTTTTCATTTAAGCTGCGCATTATTTTATATGTGGTTACCTGAAGTTGAAAGAAAGGGATCACTGAAATAATATCGAGGGACAGAATATCGACCATCAAAAATATCGTTGACAAAATATCGACAGTCAAAATATCGAGTTTCTATCTACAAACAGGTAAGTACAAAAATATCGAGTTAAAAATATCGTTTACAAAAATATAGTTGTAAAAAATATCGTATTTACTAAAAACAGTGTTAAATTAAATTAATATTAATAATAAATTACTAAAATATACTTAAAATTACTTAAATTAACTTATAATAATTAAATAATTAATGAAAGTTAAATAAATATTTTTTTATTTCATATTTATTAAAACATATATATATAGTAACTAAATATAATAAAATAATACCCAAAAACTGAAAACTGACCCTGAACCCTAAAAATAACCCTTTACCCAAAAACCCAAAACTGACCCTGAACCCTAAAAATACCCCTTTACCCAAAAACTGAAAACTGACCCTAAACCCTAAAAATACCCCTTTACCCAAAAACTGAAAACTGACCCTGAACCCTAAAAATACCCCTTTACCCAAAAACTGAAAACTGACCCTGAACCCTAAAAATACCCCTTTACCCAAAAACCCAAAACTGACCCTGAACCCTAAAAATACCCCTTTACCCAAAAACCCAAAACTGACCCTGAACCGTAAAAATAAAAACGAATTTTTTTACTATCTATATTATATACTTACATATTTTCACTTTCTATATTATTTACAGTCGATATTACTTCACTTACCTTAAAAACGATATTTTGGCTGTCTATATTCTGTCCTGTCGATATTTTGTCCAAACGATATTTTTGACTCGATATTCTGTCCAAACGATATTTTGGAGTCGATATTATGTCTGTGCACCGAAAGAAAGTTACCTGAAGGTGAAAGGCCTAAAAAAAAGTTACAGAATATTTTGTGTTTTTTAAACCACGTCCCCACACTGACTCAGCCCGCCCCCACTGTGCGCAGCATCGCAGTTCCATTCTTTTTTAATGCACTTCGACCGCTGCCCAGGGTCATTGACAACTTACTGCAGCAAGACTGCAACCAGCATGTCTTCAAACAGCAGGACCTCAAATACTGCTACACATGGTGACAGGGGGACACCGGTGTGAGACCTGTGATGGTACAGGCGTGACAAGGGGTGGGCATACTACGAGGGAGTTTCAGGCCATGGTGCAGCAACAGGACCGGGTTTAGCGCTGGTGGCAACCGGTGCAACAATCATTTTTGGCGCCTTCATACACCATGACCGTCTCCTCGGATTTGCTCATACCACCAGGCAAAAGTGCCCCTCATTTCTCCAATCATAAGTTATTACTCAAAACAGCGCTCCCACTGAGGTCAGCACCCCCTCCACAGGCCAGCGCCCAGTGCAGCCGCACCAGTCGCACTGCTCTAAAGCCGGCCCTGTGCAGCAATCCTCTGCGCCCGGCGGCACCACCTGCCACCTGCATGAACGGGGGGTAATGAAGGTGTGTGGGACATACGTAGAGCAGGGGTTCCCATCATCATCCCATGGTTCTGAGCCCCTAATAGAAGCTGGCACTGCATTATGCGCTGCTAATCATATGTAAGCCAGGCACCCGAGCAGAGCAAGCCCCAATGTGCTGGATAGGGGGCTGTACCGCCAAGTGAGGGCAGTCGCTGTATTCACCCATGCCATCAGCGCCGCATCCGGGACAAGAAAGAGTAAAAGCTACATATAATGCAGTGAGCCCAGAATGTTGCCAAACCTCTGCTGCACATCACAACAGCCCTGCATGCACACCTTACAGGCACTTACTGTTTAGCGCCATCCCATATTCGATAGAAGTGAGAGGGCTTCTAGGGGCAGTCATGGCTCACTGGCAGGCATATTAAGCAGTAGACGGAGTCCAAGTTTAGGGAGGATGAAGGTCAGTGTTGGCCAAGTCAAGCACTTTGTCACTCAGGCAGTGCAGGAAAGGGTCAGTGAGTAAGTCAGTTGTTTTGAACCCATGGGCCGTGACATAATTAAAAACACCGACCACACTCTGGTAACAACATACTACGGGGCATATTACCAAGCCCCTATCGCCACCACAATGTTACTTTTTGTGATGTTGTGGTGGCTATAGGGTCAGCGCCCTATTACCAAGGCAGCATTAAACAACACACAACGTGGCTAAAAGCCACGTTAAGTGGCTTAACGCTGCTTTGGTAATAGGGCTCCTTTCACGCTAAAATGAGCGTGAAAGTGGTGTGCAGTGGGTGTTGCCGTGGGCGTTCCACCGCAACACCCATTCACTTCGACGCTGCCACCTATTATCAAGGGCGGCGATAATAGGTGGCAGCACCGAACTTAAGACCAGGAAAATCCAGGTCTTAAGGTGGCAAAATGAGGAGAAATGCTTAATTTCTCCTCGTTTTTGTTTTCTCCATGTGTGCTGCCTTGTGCCTTGGTCTTGAAGTGTGTAGTAACTTAGTCCAGCCGAGTTGAAGTATTTCAAGAAATATTTATTGAAATACTTCAACTCGGCTGGACTAAGTTACTACATTTTGATGGCGACGATTTGATCTTACCTACGTGTTCAACTCAAGAAATCAAGCTTTAAAAAAAGGCAAGTCTTTCAATATTTATCTATCTTTTAACTTCAATTAAGACTCTGGCACCAAGCCCAACCAGTGACCACTTCACCGGTCGCCCCCAACTTTTTAGTGCCAGATTCCTCTTTTCAAGTCTCAAAATTACATTTCACAGCAACAACACTTCATCAAGCAAGGTAACTGGCTGTTTCTTTTCTGACGCTATACCTGTGCACTGTCTGGTAAAGAAGTGTTCTCTGATCTACGCTAGTTTTGTATGCTGAATTAACAACCAAGTCAACTTAACTTTCAAGCATCATCCAAGAGTCAAACCACTATGTTCACAAAGTCTCGAATAGCAAGGTTCCTGCCTCAACAAACGCTTAAGTACTATCAGAGTGGTATCTGGTGAACATTTTGCCCATCTCAATAAGGAAACTACAGCACTATGAGGGTAAGAAACCACTCCTCAACCATGATGTTTACATACTGAATCTACAAAAACAGGGTGAACCTATCTACATTGCCTATACCTGCAACTCAAACCTGCCTGCAACGGTCTACGTTTTCTGCTGTGAGTCTGACATCACTTTTACAAACTGCCTGGTGAAAGAGCGTCTTCAATTGCTCTATTTTTATTAAGATAAGCCTGACGCTCTCCATGGCTCCTTTCATTTCTGTTCTGTACCCTGAGAGGTTGCAGTGCACTGTGGTCACTGTTGCGCTTTCAGACTGGGAGAGTTGTTTATTTACTCAGTGACAAGTGACATTTTCTATTCAACACGAGTGTTTTGGTGCTTCGTTTTAGAAAACTTTCTGACATTTTGTATCTACAACAGTACACACCTTACTCCTTTGAAGTGGTGCTCACACGCTGTTTCAAATACACTTGTGGTGACTCTATCATATTCAAAAATTTTATTGTTTTTGACGAGATATAGTGGCTCTTAATCCAACGTCATTTCAACTGCCTTTCCACATTTAAAAAAAAAATGCAATGCGTGTCATGCAGAGCAAGCCTTTTGTTGTGCGAACTCACCTTCTTTCTTTCACGGAGCTCCTATGACGTGCTGCCTTCCCTGCCGGATCCTCCGATGCTGTTCGTGTGGGGAAGCGCTGTGAGCCATCCGGCTTTGCGCCACTGTACGTGCCTCCATTTTGTCTCTGACGTCTCTTTTGTGTCTTCAGCAACTAGTGCATCCTGTCACCACCGGAGATTATTTTCCGACATTATAAACATGTTACAACCCAATACAATAGTACTTTTGGAAGTGTGTATCTGCTGTTTAATTTTAAGGGACATCCGACGAGAAGGTACTGTGGATCTGCAATTTCTGGTGCATGTTTATTCTTCTATAAAATGGAGATACATTGCTCAGGAGCAAAAATCGAGCTCCGGGGTTATAAGAGCATATTGAGAACTTGAGCCCTACTTCATTAACTACAAACCATAAGTGCAATCCACGACTGTCAAATTGAAATGTAGTTTTTCAGTATTTCTAGTGTATTCCCTAGCGCTAGCGCGTGCCTTTTGTTGTGCGCACTCACCGATCGAACAAATAGCATGACATCGGGTGTATTATTGGACCATCTGCAAGTTTTATTATTATACATCTTCATTTCGTTTCAGAGGTGACTTTCTTTTCTCTGAATGCAGCGTTGTTTTTAAAAAATTGTACATTCTTGCAGTCATAATTTTAAGTTTTCAATGCTATGCTGCCACCTAGTGTTTTAAAAAAAAAAGAAATTGTTTTCGAGGTTGCACATTTTCAAAAGTTTATATCAAGCTGTTTCTTTTCAAATTTCAACTGATGCAACTTTATTATATTTCAATATATGCTAATTGCCTACAAGGATTACAAGGTTTACTTTTAGAGAGTAATGTGCATGGTTTCAAGTCCACTTTTATCTATATTTGTGCATATGAACTGTTGTATATTTTTCAAGTACATCAAATCTACATCCAGTCCAGTTGTTTTACTTTTTAGGATTTCATTGTGGTACTTATCGACGTACTCACGTAATTTCAAATAGTCACTTTCAATCGTTCAAATTCTCAACTTCTCAATATGTGACTTTTAAAGTTGTCAATTTCGAAATTTCAAGTTTAACCTTCAGAGGTTATCGACATGGAGGATTCTCCATTTCAATGTTTTTGAGGATGTAATTTCTATTACAGCCTTTCAATGTTTTAATGTTATTCATTAATAATTTCTACAAATTGATTAAGGTTCTTTTCTAAATCTGTCAATATCTATTCAACTTATTTATTAATGGTGTTGAACGGGAAGGTATGAAAGACCTTTATTTGTTCTTTCCTCTGCTTTTGTTTAGTATTTCCATCGTATACTCAATGTTTCACCTTTTCATACTCTCTTTAGCTGTGAGTATGTCTGGAGTGATTGTTGGGTTGTTCTTTTTATTCTCTTTCTCATTATATTCACATCAAAATGTAGTAACTTAGTCCAGCCGAGTTGAAGTATTTCAAGAAATATTTATTGAGATGTTAAGTTATCAAGAATAAGTCAAGAACAAGACCCCACCAGGAGCAGCCAGCAGGTAGCTCAGCCCCTTCATAACTGTGTCTTTCTTTCAACCTCCACCCAACATTCCATGGTGAATCACAGTGCAGAGGCATTCCAGAGGCATTCCACTAGAAAGCATGAAGTGGATAAAGGCATGTATAGAAATATGCTATATGTAGAATATAACATAGTGTCTATTTGTGCTGCCTGCTAGTTGACACAATCTCATTGTTCAATGTGATTTCACCACGCTAAAGAGACTTAAGTGAGGTTTCACCACAATAGTTACAATGAATTAGTGGAGGACTTAAATATAAGGGGAAACATTGTTTACCTTGCAGTCTTTACAATAACAAATTCTTTATAACGAAGTCAGTACCCTGCATGCAACTTTACCACATGTTACTTTACCAAGCAAGTCATTACAAAGACTTGCTGTAGGGAGTGCGTTGTTGGACTGGTGATGGAATGTGTAGTCTAACACCTTCCCTACTGTTGTGTAGACTGAAGTTTGAATAGTAATTTATACTATTCCAAAGTCCAGTGGCCGCTAAAGCAAGTTGTTGTAACCACATGCGTGCTAAAGTAATACTTGATAACGTTGCACATGTGGTACTCACTGCGTTGTAAAGGTGAACGGGGTAAATAACTACGGGGTTCCATCATACAACCCAATGTTCTCAAACTGAATACAGACTCATACCCTTTCCTTAGTATCACATGTCCTGTCCACGCTGAGCCAAATGCGTCTCACAAAACGCTTATACCTTATCAAGCACATGATGTTAAGGACAATCAACCCCTCACTCCAGACTTCGGACTCGGTGGAGCTTTCACGTGATGTACAGTTTTGAGTGTGACAATGCCAAACTAACCAGTATTAACACGTCAAATCATTAACCCTGGGCGTAGTTCGCGAAGTAGCGCTACGCGAAGTGCACTTCGCACTACGCGAACTTCACGTAGCACTACGCGAGCTGCGTAGTAGCATGTTCGCACTGTGCAAGATGCATTTTCAATGATTGCACAGTGCGAACAAGCATATGGCACTGTCCAATCATTGAAAACTGCATCTTGCACGGTGCGAGCTGTAGTTTTCTGCCGATCGAGTAGATTTTTACTCGAGCGGCAGCTTTCTCAACGCGAACTGGTAGTTTCTCATCGCGAGCGGTCGCGAGCATGCACGACCACTCGCAATGAGAAACCTGACCTCCCCACGTTGAAAGTCTCGCCGGTATGTCATTTTGCTTGCTCATGGTCGCGAACATGACGTTGAGGACCGCGAACAAGCAAAAACTCTCCGCTACACTACGCTACGCTGCGCTACACGTGTTCGCACTGTGCTACGTGCAGCTCGCGTAGTGCGAAGTTCCGCAAACTTCGCAAACTACGCGAGCGTAGCGTAGTGCTTCACCCAGGGTTACAAATCATCATATCTTACACCATTCAATACAACAGGGTTTGACTGATCGCTGGTATGAACTGAAGCATGGTTACCTCTCTTACTGTCCACTTCGCCTCTTGCTGTCTGTAAGAACTGGGACCGCCAGTTCTCCGGGGGGGTAGCATGGCTCGAGCAGGAAGGCGGCCAGGGGCTTATGTGTAAAGCAGCCACTTAACACACACATCCAATAAAACATACAGTGGCGCAATAATGGAGACCACACCAGATGTTGTATTTGAAAAATCAAGATCTTTTATATAGGCTTTCAATCAGAGCAAGGCATTGGTAATTCATTAGCATTTCAAATAAGCATTTCATTAAGACATTTCATGTATCATGTGCAGATTGCATTTCTTTTGAAGAGTAAGCATTTCATTAAGACATTTCATTAAAATTACAGCTAGTTCATCTATGCAATGAGACGTTAACTGACCCCGCCTGTCGCATCAAACTCTTTTACAGGCAAAGGGGTAATGGTATAAACCTGGAGGATCCTACAAGAAGCGACAATTATAATGCATTTAAATAGCACATCAAACCTCTCACGGTCGCTTCTCCTAGAAAGGAATAAAACATATCAGCAAGTACTTTCCAGGTTAACAAAGAACTTCAAAGAACACAGCCTTTAGTCATTTGGGACAAGCTTTTCTTCCTGTGAATACAGGTCGGCTGCGACCTTGATAAGATCATCAGAATACCAAGGAAGCCCACCTCTGCAAGAAAATTCAGTACAGTGAAGTGAACCTCCCTCTCAGTTCCGGCTTGTACATATGGTGCACTAGGAGCAAATCAGGCTTATGGATACAGTGCACCTATAGCATTTCAGGCTTGTAAATACGATTTATGAAGAATAGTCAGGCTGGTAATTATGCAGCACGATGAGTAATGCAGGCTGGTAAATTTGTAGGCAAAACGATTAAACGAGGCACATTGAGAAAGGGGGCCAACAGGACCCAGTCACAGTTAACCCCGGGGGAGGGGCGACCTCGGGCCTCACTCGGCCTACCGCCCTCCTCCCCAGGGGGTTACCTCACTTCTTCGGCCCTCCAGGGCTCTTGCGTGGTTCTCAGGGAGGGAGAGGGCGCTCTGACCCTCTCGAGGCCTCACTCGACCCAGCGCGGTGCAGACGCCACTTCAGGGCACCGGCGCTGGGGACGAGGCGGGGTTTCCATGCAGAGCAGATGGAGAGGGCTCTCAGGCTCCGCGGCCCCCTCCGCAACGATCCAGGGCTTCCCCGTGTGTGCGACGAGGCGCGGGGCAGCAGCCAATCGCTGCCCGGCTCAGGCGCGGCCGATGACGTGGTCGCGTCTCCCGTCACGTGATGGGCTCCAAGCAGGCTTCAGGCCTAGCGCGGCCTGTCAGTTTCAACGCGGCAGCCCTCTCCTGGCACCGAGGGCCGCCGAGGGGGGCAAATACGGCGCTGGTCACCACGTGAAGGTGGGCAGCCCCAGGGCAGGCTGGAAGGGCCACAGAAGCGTTGCGTGGGCGGCGCTGATGCCGCGAGGATGTGGGGCCTCTTCAGGCGCCTGGGGGAGCTGAGGTACAGCGCTAGCGTCGCTTCTCAGCGCTATGTAGGAGGGCAGATTACAGCGCTCCACAAGTTAGTCAGTCAGAACTGTGGCAGGATGGGGGCAAATTATAGCGCTTATCACACAGTTCAGTCAGGGGGAGACAGGTAGGCCCAGCTGAAGGCAGGGGATGCGCAGGGCAGCTCAGTCCAGTACCTTGTCTCATGAAGTAGGCTTCTTGGCGCTTGGATGATTCTGCACCCTTGGTTACTTGTTGCTTGAAGGTGCAGAAGAGGGGGGGGAATGAGTTGAGGGCCTGAAGAATTTCTCCTCAGTCACTGCAGATGGACCCTGGGGTTCCCTATCACTAGGCCCTCCCGCCTAAAACTCCTGCGTGGGTTCCCCAGGTCAGTGATGCCCCAACTGACTAGAAAGTTTCCCTCCTTTTCCTTATATAGTGTCAGTTGGTAGTTGGCAGTGGCAGTTGGTGCCTCCCCTATTCTGGAAAGTTCCAGGAGCTTCCCCACTCTAACTATGGACAGGGGCTGGGTGGCTGGTGTTGCAACAATGTATGGGGACCCAGCCTGCTCCTGGCAACTAGGGTACTACACTAAAAAGACCACGCTGCAGTAGCAGGGGCCAGTGGCAGCCATGTTGAAAGTAGAGAGCACCTGCACCCTAACACAGGTTAGCTGTAAAAAGGTGCCCGAAGACCTAAGGACCAACAGAAAAATAGGTGGAAAAATGAGGCCAGGGCGAAAAATACAGGGAAAGATCATCCTAAGGCTGACAGGTCTAACACTGTCCTTTCTAGCCAGGACCATTAAACACACAACCACTTTAAATAAAAAAATCATGAGCTGGCAGACGACTGCCCTCTGTGGAAGACCTGACCAAATGCAGAACCCACACTTCCTCAGAGCCCCCCCCCCGCCTCATAAAGCAACATGAAGAATGAGATGGGCTTTCACTCCGGTAACGCCACACTTAGGGCCTCATTTATGACGTTTTGAAGCACGCAGGGCAGTGCAGCACATCACTTTTCTGCACTGCCCTGTGTCAAAAGGAAAGGCCAGGAATCCATTGTACTTCTGATATACGGTGCACTCCTGTCCTTCCTTCCTGCGCTGGAGTTGTTTTGGCAGCCTAGCACCCATGTAGGCTCCCTTTCACCATGGCGCAAGGGAGCCTTCATTGCAGGAATGATTGTTTTTGTGCAGGAAGGGGTACCTCACTGCAGAAAAACAATCAATGGAGGTACTTTTCTTTTTCTATGTGTGCTGCAGAATGGAGCACACATAGAAAGAGGAACAAATGAGGAGAAATAAACATATTTCTGCACGTTACGCACCCCCTGGGGACGCATACACTTTTGACACATTCCCAGGTTTACATATCCTTGTAAATCTGAGAATGTGTCAAAATCCATGGGTGTTGCATGGGAACACCCATGCAATGCCCATGGAATGCCTCCCTGTCGTACTGTGAGGAAACGCAGCAACATGCGCGGCCTTGCATTACACCATATCTACGAGGCCATGGAAAGCCATGCAAGGTAGCGTTGCTTGGCCTCGTGGATATAGGTTTGCACTTTGCGCTGCGAGAGCATCATAAAAAATGACGCACCTGCAACACACAGGGGGGTTGTAAATAAACCCTTTAGTGTCAATGGACAGGGTCTCTACACTGTCCCTCTCCTTTGTCATGGCCTCATGTACCCTCTTCTCTGTCTTGTACAACCCCATTTTTATAACTGTTGCGCACACGGTTACCAAACTGGGAAAAACGTTTGAAAATCACTCTCTTTTTATCAATAGTGTGATCTTTCGATATCTCTTCCAAGCTCTTTATCTTGCCACGTTCACAATACGTTACTGAGTCAAGCGCGTGCTTCCTGCTTCATCAAATCTGTCTCTGGCTGGAGTCCACCAGCTCTCTGTAGATGCAGTGAGGAGCAGGGGTTTTTATAGCCACACCCTTCCTAATCTCTCCGTCTTTCAATATTACACACAGTTCCTGGTGATTGTTAGTGTTAGTTGCATGCCTCTTGCTTAGTACCCACCTCGCCTTGTTAATGAAACAGCAAGTCAATGAAAATGGTCGGAGAACATGCAGAACTCAAACAAGGCACCACTTTTTTATATCTCAGTATTTCACTACAGCAGTGTGTTGTATAAATACTCAGCTTTTTACTTTTTATTCTTCACAGTTGTAACAAGTGAAATGTATGCAATATTCATGCTAAAAGTGTTCACGTGTTGTAAAAAATACCATGGCATAATTTAGCATAATTCTTTCGATCCCCAGTGCATCTGAGGCATATGGCCTTTTATCTGGGAGCCTGACGAACCTGAAATGAACAAGAAAAATATCCCTGAAAACCAAATACTGCTGTTTCACAGCAGTGCAATGTACATCTGAAGACTATAGTTTCGAAGTTATTATTATTCCACTGTAATTTCTAATATGAATGTTTGCTTCAATAAAAAGCTTGTGTTGCACCACAAGCCATACAATTTTATGAAAATGTTGATAAGCAGGTGATATCCATGAACCAGTTGAAATGCCAGTAATCAGTTACACTTGTGACCCTGAGCGAGAGCAAGACGTACTTGTATGGATTATATTCTTGTGTCCTCTGGTTGAAAGCACTTAGCTGTAGCACAACTGTCAATGACAATTATACATTGTCACACCATACATCTCAAGGAGTCAACAAATCCATCAGGAGAGACCAAGTTCCGAGCGGCTCAGACACACAGCGTGACCCGGCAATTGCAGTTGAAAAGTGGGTGCTTCGGACAGGGGTGGCTCCTCCACGTGGGCGTCAGTGTCGCCCCACTGCTTTCTCGCAGTGCAAGAAGCAGAAACGTAAAATGGTATAAATAGCATGTTACGTTTCTGCTTCTCGCACTGCGAGAAAGCAGAAGAGTATGCCTGGTTGGGGGCGGGTGGGTGAGCCGGTTGGGGAGGAATGGCTAGCTCAATGTTATTTATGGGTGCTGACTGTTTGGTCCGCCCCAGAGCCGACCAGACAAGTCATGAGCACTCTCACGTTTTCTCGTGTGCAGCCTGCATGGAGAAAACAGCCTCCCCATAGACGCCTGTATGGATGGCGTCCTAGCCAATCACAACACTGCCATTGCTGCATTGGGATTGGCTTTGGGGAGTAGAGGGAGGCTGCCTGCTTCTGCTTCCTGTGAGCAGAGAAGATCAGGAGACACAACACGGGTGTCAGGGACCAGAGGTGAAGGTCAGGTTTTAAAAAATGATAATTTTATTAAATTAACACCCTGCCCGCATGACTCCCTCCCTGCGTGACCCGCACCCGCGAGACATGCTGACAATGACTGGCTTCGAGTTTCATTACTTGTATAGAAATGCAGTGCCACAGGCTCTTACACTGGTGATGAGGCTTGTTTTTCACCTTTGGCAGACCACTCTGTAGCACATCGGTATACACCAAGGTTTGACCAAGCAGGCTCCTCTATGGTTGGTATGGGTCTGGTGCTAATCTTTAAATTAGTGGGGTTCTGGGGATGGGGCCTCAATGGAATTTCTAACCTCGGAGATTTCATGGAAGGTTCTATCCCCTGTTCCTACCAAATCCTACAAGATGAATTTGATCTTCACTGTTGTTAATTCTTCCAGTACCTCCAGTTACGACACACTTTAATCCTGTATATTCAGGGAGTAGTGGACTTACCAGAGTTTAATCCAATAAAAGTATTGGAGACAGGCTGCAGACACACAGAGCAAAGTTTAGAGCAGAGAAAAGTCCAAATTTTAAAACTGGCATTTCTAAAATATTAATGTCAAATACAATGTTACCACTAAGAGGATTTATCATTACCATTCCAAAGTTATGAAACATCATTTAGCTGCTCATTTCTAATCAGGAATTACAGCTTAATAAAATGTTAATGTGTTAAGGAATTCCCAATACTAGCCTCTGCTGTTTGTCATTAATAGGACATGTAAAACTTAAAAATACATGTCTTACCTTTTAGTTACACAGCACCCTGCCCATGGGGCTACCTAGGACCTACCATAGGGATGACCCATGGGTGGGTACTAGAAGGTTTGGCAAGTGGTTGTAAATACCAAGTCGAAGTGGCAGTAAAATGCACACACAAGACTTGCAATGGCAGGCCTGAGACAAGTTTCAAAGGCTACTTGTGTGGGTGGCACAATCAGTGCTAGAGGCCCACTAGCAGCATTTCGTTTACAGGCCCTGGGTATGTGGTACACCACTATACAAAGGCTTACAGATAAACTAAATATTAATCCTGGGCGTAGTTCGCGAAGTAGCGCTACGCGCAGCTACACGAAGTGTACTTTGCACTACACGAGCTACGCGTAGCACTACGCGAACAGCGTAGTACCCTGTTTGCGATGATTGCACAGTGCCGGATGCTTGTCCGCACTGTGCAATCATTAAAAATGGCATCTTGCACAGTTCGAGCTGTCTTTTACTGCCGCTCGAGTAGATGTTTACTCGAGCGGCAGCTTTCTCAGCGTGGACTGGTAGTTTTTCATCGTGAGCATACGCAACCACTCGCAATGAGAAACCTGACCTCCCCGCGATGAGAATCTCGCCAGGAGGTTTATTTTCCACGCTCGCGATCGGCACCTTGATGTTGCTGATCGCGAACGAGGAAAAAGTCTCGCCGGGATATCATTTTGCTTGCTCGCGGTCGCCAACTTGAGGACCGCGAGCAAGCAAAAAATGACCTCTGCACTACGCGTGTTTGCACTGTGCTACGTGCAGTTCGTGTAGTGCGAAGTAGCGCAAACTTCGCAAACTACGCGAGCGTAGCCTAGTGCTTTGCCCAGGGTTACTAAATATGCCAATCAGGTATATACCAATGTCACCCTGCTTTATGGTAGAAGCACATGCACTTAGCACTGATCAGCAGTCCTAAGGACAACAAAAATAAACATCAAAAAGTGGAGGTAAACAGGCAAAAGGTTTTGGGAAGATCACCCTAAGGATGACAGGTCAAACAATAATCAGTGTTGCTCTAAGGTGTTGTCGGACCCCACAGGTGGCACTGACAATTGTGCTAAACATGCTAAGGCAACATAGTCTTCCTTCCACCTCATGCTTCTTTCTCTTGCCACCATACATTCCCTGCCACTTTATTTCACTGTTATAGATTATGTTTCAATCCTGCCTTCTACCGTGGTCGCAACTTTTTGTCTTCCTCTTCCTCACCATTTGCTTGTTTTGTGATTTTCTCTTTTTCTCTGGGTCAAAGTCTGATGAAAAATATTAAGTGCTGGGCCCCACCTGCAACCACTGGCTCATACTAAGCACTGGTTTACGACTCCTCACTGTTTGCTATCACCATCAATTTTGAGAACATCCTCATCTCTCATTCATATTTCCTCATGCTTGATTCTTCACTCTTCATTCATCATCCCTCATCTGTTGTCCCTCATCCATCATCTTTCAGCAATCATTTCTCCTCTAACATCCCATCATCTTTTATTCTTAATCCTGTGTCCCTCATGTTTCATCTAACAAGCCTCCCTCAGCTTTTCTCATGTATAGTTCCTCATCCATCATCCTCATCTATCATTCTTCACTCCCCATTCATTGTCTCTTATCCTTCGTACAAAAGCCAATACCCATCATAATCATCCAACATCCATCATTCTTCTTGCATCGTTCATCATTCATCATCTCTAATCTTTTGTTACCTTGGGTGGTTTTTCAATGCATTTTTCTCAATCATCGCTGCTTCTGTGCTAGAGATAGTTTTTTTTTATTATTTTGAGGCTTATTGATGGCCTTGACAAATGTAAGTTATTTTATTGTCTCCATTTGCCTTTTGGTGGCTAGGATCAGGTTGGCTCCTGGAGTCCAATTTAGCCTGACAAATTCCTTAGTTCTTCCCCATGTGCATTGTGTGTTTGTGTGGGTTTGTGTGAGATGGTTGGTTCATTGTTTTTCTTCAGCTTTTAAAGGTATTTTGCAGGATAACTGTAGCTTTTTCCTACTTGTGTTTGGGTCATTTTCAAAATGTATTTTGATCTTTTCTAATTGTTTCCATTTTAGTGTATTATTAAATTTTTATCTTTGTTGAATTTTCTGTTAAATTATTGTTGCTTTACTCATGGTGTACTACTACGCATGCATAGGCTCAGTCACATTTTGGGTGTGTATATCTGGAACCCTTGCTCTGCAATCCTTCAAGTTATTGTTGGTGGTGGGTTTTGACAGGGAATCCGGCCAAGGTAGGGTGACCATGTTCTTTTTTTTACCATCATTTTGTAGAGCCAGTGTGTGTTTGTGTTATAGGTGACCATTTTGTCTTTGTTCCACATGCGTCCTTCTTACTGTTTTGTGGAGCTAGTGCGAGTTCATGTTGGACCTTCTTGTCTTTGTTTTTTATGCCTGCTTTTTTGCTGGCCATGTGGTGAGTGAAAACCATTTAGGGGAGCCCGTGTGTTTTTCTGATTATCATTTTATGCCACTTTTCAAAATCATTTTCTAGGAACATTGATAGCATAGTATGTCTTTTTTGTTTTTCTTAAGGTATTTTTTCTGCTATAGATTTTTGTGCTTGAGGCTGATTGTTGTCTGTATTACACAGTTGCTGTTTTAATTAATTTATTCAGTTTGTGCCTGCACGCTCTACCCAGGCTCCTAAGGGTTCACATAGGACCTGGAGGGATACCAATTATTTATTTTATTATTTTATTTTATTTTTGACTAAATGCCTCTGCCTCACTTAGGGGCCCCAGAAGGACATTAACTATGTATTAATTTATGTAATTAATTTTTGCTTACCTCTTTTTGATTTCAATTGGCTCCCCATGGACTCTGGAGGATGCCAAGTAATTTTGATATTAATGTATTAAATTTATGCTTGCTCCTGCCCACCTCCATCTCCCATAGGGGCCACATGGGCCGGATGGAATATTTTTGTTCATTTATTTGTTTTCTATAACATTGTTAAGATTGTGATGGTGATAATGACATGTATTGCATTGACAAGAATGATCAAGTCTGACTACTTTCCTTCTTTTTTATTGCATGCAGGTGCACCAGAGGAAATTGATTGAGACAGGGAGATGTCTGTCAATTAACTGACACCGTAATCCAGAGACCGCTCTAGTAAGTGATTCTCCTGTGCTGCTGGTCAATGACAAAAGTGTAGAACATGGCCCCAAAGAAGCAGGTTCCATCAACAACTGTTGAAGAGATGTCTGCTGCCACACCAGGCCTCAAATCCGTGTCCTTTTCCAGCAAAGTAGCATACCTGCTACACCTCTTCTAAGCAGTAAGACGCTGGGAGGAGGATCACCCCCGGATCAACATTGGCATCACCACCAAAACTGAAGCAAGTTTTCTCTCAGTGGTGCATCGACTGCAATCATAGCTGAAGGCAGTGAGTCTGGAATCAGTTTGCCCCAGCATCAAACTTAATCTTCTTCACAGGAAACTCAACAGTAGCTAGGGTTCTGGAACTAGACGCAGGGTAGGAAGTTGAGCTTTCTGTAGGAAAGCAGAATGCTGTGACTGCTCTTCCACTGGACACACCGTCTTCTCTATTTCCTCCAAGGGAAAGAAAGAGCGCTTCCCCAGCCTCTCTAAGTCCCCATCAGATGATCATGACATGGATTGTAGTTCCAAGACCCACCATGAGAGACAAAGGAAAAGGAAGGTTGCTGAAATCCTTGGAAGTGCGGAAGGTGAACCAGTGATTGTTCATGTGGAGAGTGGCACAAAGGAAATTCAGATCACTTCTATACAATCTGCTCTGAATCATGTAGTAACACCAACATCACCTGCTTCCATCTTTACATGAACCCTAGAACTTCCAGCAATCACCATTCCTGCAGCAGCTGTAGTCCCCTCCCATTCCTCCTCCGGGAAAGGCAAAGACACAGCCTAGCTCCAACACATCAAATTCTTCTGGCTTTGACTTTCCTCCCCGATGTGGGCTTCTTCCACTTAGGTTACCTAAGCAGAACATTGCAGGGCACACAATTTGCCGCCAACCAGTGTGTCATGGGAAGCCATAGACCTTGACTGCAGCCTTTGCAGTGACCAGTCAATGGCATCTAAGTCAGCAAACAACACTTCCACAACATTTCCGGAAAAGACAAGATACCTACCTCCTGTACCTAACTTTGCATCCTCATGGTCAGCTATAAAGAAGCACTGTACTTGTAACAGACAACTTACTACAATGAATGCCAAATCATGGTTCATGTGGTGGATGTTATATTCTTAGCCTAGGTAAACTTGGTATTTCATCCTCGGGTGATCATTTGATTCAGGGTGAATGCTTTGATTGTTACTTGATTAGCATTTTTCTTCTGGAACTTCTCAGTTTACCTAGGCTAGACTAAGGGTGCGGAATAAAGACAGCAAGGGTAGTGTCCAGCACCCTGCCTTTACTTTGCCTGCCAAATTTAGAGTTCACTGCCGCCACTGTGGTGAACCCTATGGATTTGTATGAACCGCTGAAAGAGTGGTTTAAACAAAGCTTTTTTAAAGTGTGGTGTGTGTCCATCATTGGCGATGGACACTCACCCCAAACTTTGACAAGCTTTTTCTTTTCAAAAAACAAAATACCCATAACTGGAGTTTGCTGTTGGAAAAGAAAAAACTAATGGCAGCAGTAGCAATGTTGTTTATTTTTTTATTTTTACTGTCCTCACACACAAGTATATTCCTATAGGTTACGGACAGCTAAAAGAAAATGTAATCTGACCTCCCACTCTAAATCGGATGAGTGGTTTGATTGCCTATTCCCTCGGAATGCCCGAGGACGTAAACCTGGTAGTCCACTCTAATCAAAATAGGGTAGTGGACCAAGAGTTTGGTGCTACCCTGATCTCCAAACTCTATATCAGGCTCCAAGACTAAAATGACTTTATTTTCTAGTTTAACAGGTCTGTCTCTTTTTAGACCAATTAAAATCTGCAGGACTCAACAACAACATGCAGAACGGCCAATGTCTATCTACTTCTATGGGAAACAAGCTGAATCAAAGAGGCCGACTCCTGTAGACTGAAAATGGAAAGGGGTGACCTTTTTACAATATTACAGGCCACTGACTTGTGTGTCAAATCCTAAGTGGTTGCGGTGGATACAATGATGATGGGCATAGCTAAACTTTTTAAATGTTTAGGTGATCAATTGCTCACAATACTCGGAATACATTGTCTGGGATTTGTGGTGTTAGATTGATCTTAGGCTCAGTACTGTTACTCCTTGGGCACCAGAATTACTTTGACTCTCAAATATTGTAATTTTCTGTTCTCATTCTGCTTTTCTCACTGTGGTTTACCCCTACTCCCAAGTGGGACAATTCCAGAAGTATACATTTGCACCATTTGTATACAGTATAGTTTTTCTAAAGTTTTATCTGTATATATAAAAACAAATGTGTGTCTGTCTGTCTGTCTGTTTGTCCTTTATGCATTGATACACCATTCATCCGATTGCCATGAAACTTTGTGAAGTTGTTGAGTACACTCCCGCAAAGGTTTCTGGCATAATTATTTTTTAAATATCGGCCCCCCCAGGGCCCTCATAATCTTTCAAATACTGATGTACGCACAAGACGGAAAAACAAAAAATTGTGTATCCACAAGCACTCGAATGAATAAATAGAATTAAAACAGCATTCATCCGATCGCCAGGAAACTTTGGGAAGTTGTTGAATATACTCCCGCAAAGGTTTCTGGCATAAAAAAATTAAAAATATCGGACCACCAGGACCCTCATAAACTTTCGAATACTGATGTACGCACCAGACGGAAAAACAAAAAATTGTGTATCCACAAGCACTCGAATAAATAAATAGAATTAAAATGACACAATGTTTTCCATGTTAAAATTAATACGTTTCAATAAAAATGACACAATGTAAATTGAATGTTATCATAACGAGTTTCCTTGAATTTCCTTTCTTCAGAGATAGCAGCAACTGCGACGGGTAAGCTAGTTATAAATATTTTTGTCTGTGTTCAAAGTTTCTACTTTTGACTCAAGCCTAGATAAAGATAACCCACTTGTGAGTCTGTTGGTTGTTAAACGGAGTAGGTTAATTTAACTGTCAACTTTCTTTCATAACAGATATGCCACTCGCATGGACTTGTTAATGCTGTGATTGTCAATGTAAAGATTTCCCTAATTCCTTCCACCCTCCAATTAGCTGCTCCCTAACTCTATTACCCATGTTGTGAGATAGTACTCTTATATATTTTCACCATCAACAGATTACACACTTGGTGAGATGTATACGATGTAAGCAATGTTAAACTATTCCAGTGAGATGCTACACAAAATGGTAATTTGCCCAAATTGTCCCCCTTATCCACACTAGAGAGGGATATCAAAGTGTAGGGAATTGATAAGAACAACAATATGAACAAGTGTAGGAAGGAGAGTTTCTGTTGCAGTAACCCCCCACTTTTTGTCAGAATACTGATGCACTTTGACTTGATGTGCCCTGGGTCTCTGCCAATCAGGTTCCCAAGGCCTGTGTTCTTTCCCAAAAACTGTACCTTGTACACCCAATTGGCACTCTCTGGCCACAGGTCAGCCCCAGGTAAATTGTACCACAGGTACCCAGGGCACTGTGACCAGGGAAGGCCTCTAAGGGCTGCAGCACTTAGTGTGCCACCCTTAGAGGTTGTGTACCTTTACACTCACACATTGCCTTTGCAGGCTGCTTGTTTTGGTGCAGAACAAAGTGAAGAGTCAACATGGCACACATCCCTGTATGCCATGCCTACAACCCACTGTTCTGGCATAGATCAGTTACCCCTCTAGCTGGGTGCCCTATACCAGTGGTGAGGGTACAGGTGCATGAGCCCTGTACCCCTGCAGTGTCTAAGTCGTTTCTTAGACATTGTGTAAGTTCAGTACTACCATTATGAGTATATGGTGCTGGGAGTTTGTCATTACGAACTCCACAGCACCATAATGGCTACACTGAGAAGTTTGGTAATAAACTTCTCAGCACCTTAAACCCACAATGATGCCAGTGTGGGATTTAATGAAAAATGCCCTCAGAGGGCATCTTAGAGATGCCCCCAGAAAAATGACCAGCCTCTGGTGGGATCCCTGACTGGTACACACCCTCCTGCCACCATGAGACATGTTTCTGGACCCCTCGGCTGGGAGCCTTCACTCCCTGAGTCCAGAATCAAAGCCTTTCCTGGGTGGAAGTGTCCACACCTCCGCCAGGCCAGAAGAGCCATATGTGGCAGGGGAGCTTCAAAGGCCTGGCAGCCTTTGTAATGCGACCCCCAGCCACTCCTGCTATCAGGAGCAGGCCCCCTTCCTGTCTCCCCTCCTTTTCGGTGGGAAGACAGGCGGGAAAAATTGCCAGACCAGTAGGTGTGCCGACCTTTGCCAACCCCACCCCTTAGGTGGGGGAGGCGAGGTGAAGCTCAATCTTGCAGATGGCAGGCAGTCCCAATCATGATTAAGGATTGTGCTCCCTCCTCCACATGGGGTGAGCACACCCAGGGTGTAGTCAACCTAAGGTCAGTAGCCCATTGGCTACTGACCTCGAGACCCCTAAAAAAAACTAAATATAGTATTTAGGGGCAGCCCTAAACCAAGAAGGCAGACAAGAAACCAGAAGAAGAAATGAAGAAGGACCGAACAGCTGTGCATTTTTCAAAGTGCCATGTGGTGCACATACATGCCCACAAATGCACATTTCAGCGGTGCATCAGGGTGTCCTTTGGACACCCTGACACCCTTGAAATTGCATTCTCAATTTGCGATTCTCAAATTGCGAATCACAAATTGAGAATGTCTTCCCATTCATTGCTATGGGCCTCCTGGCCCATAGGAATAATTGGGAAGGTATTCCTGAATTGCAATTCGCAATTTGCTAATCGCAATTTTGGAATGCCAAGAAATCGCTAACTATTTGCTAATTTTTAAATACATCTCGTTTGCGATTCTCAAATAGCGATTTTCTAAAAAATCGCTATTTGAGAATCGCAAATAGAGTATTTGATACATATGCCCCTGCATTCTCAATTTACGATTCTCAAATTGCGAATCGCAAATTGAGAATGTCTTCCCATTAATTTTTATGGGCCTCCTGGCCCATAGGAATGAATGGGAAGGTATTCCTTAATTGCGATTTCCAATTTGCTAATCGCAATTAAGGAATGCCAAGAAATCGCTAACTATTAGCGAATTTTTGAATACATCTCGTTTGCGATTCTCAAATAGCGATTCTCAAAAAAATCGCTAATTGAGACTCGCATATAGAGTATTTAATACATATGTCCCAATGTCTCAAAACAAGAACCCAGATATTAGTGAAGATAACCGCAGTGGCACAAAGGACCAGTTTGAAGATTTCGACCTCCCCCCTTTACCTTCACTTGTCTTTCAAGGAAGTAAGATCCCTATACAAAATTAAAACCAGAACCATGGGGTCCATCCCACAAAAGCTCCAGAAGATATTAGCTGGGTATGCTAAGGACCACCCATCTGAAAATGGTGAAGACCAATCAGATGAGGAAGAAGATGGAGGGGATGAGGATGCTATCCAGCCCCCCCCACTTCATGGAGAGAAAATGGCCCAAGTGCCCCTGACTCCAAGAGTAAACCTCTTAGGGCCAGATGTAGGTCGGTCGGTAACGACCGAAAATCGGTATTTTCGGCCGTTACCGACCGGTATGTATGAATTGGTATGTAGGGGCATATTTTTACAGAATCAGTAAATTTACCGATTCGGTAAATTTACCGATTCTGTAAAATACCTAATCGGTATTTTTACCGAATCGGGAAATCTCAGATGTAGGTGGGACTCTTCAGAGTCCCAAAGGCCCTACAAATTCGGTATTTTACCACACAATCCTGTTGTGTGGTAAAATACCGAATTCAGGTGTGCATGCACATGTGTGCATGCACACCTATGCCATGTGGCAGACAGACATGCCCTTAGGGCATGTCTGTCTGCCACATGGCGCACATGTCAATTTTTGGGGTGCCAGAGGGTGTCAAAGTGACACCCCCTGCACCCTTGCTAAAATCGGTATTTACCGATTCTGTAAATACAGAATCGGTATTTCCCATTGATTCCTATGGGCTTCAAAGCCCATAGGAATCAATGGGAAATACCGATTCTGTAATTACAGAATCGGTAAATACCTCATTTTAACGAATCGGTATTTCCACATCTGGAAATACCTACATCTCCCCACTTCATATTTACCGACTCTTAAATACCGAATCGGTAAAATTCGGTATTTAAGAGTCGGTAAATATGATTTACCTACATCTGGCCCTTAGTACCTAGAAACCACACAGGTGGATCAGGTACTACTGAGGACATTGAGGACAGCCTCAATAGGGAGGACATGCTGCTAGCCAGGTTGACCAAAAGATTGGACCTACAGACCAGACTCCTGGCTCTAGAAAACGAAAGAGCAGAGTAAGGCCTAGGACCCATTAATGGTGGCAGCAATTCAGAAACATTTAGAAAAAGAAGGATCTTATTATCCCAAAATCCCCAAAGGGATGGCCCCTATATTTGAGGAGGGTGATGATATCACCAAGTGGTTCACAGCCTTTGAGAGGGCTTGTGAAAAAAGAAGGGTGAAGAAAAGTCACTCAGGGGCACTCCTTTGAGAACTGTTCTCTGGTAAGTGCAGAGACAGACTTCTGACCCTTATGAAGAGAACTCAGATTGAGGGATTTGGACTCACAGCTGATGAGTATAGAATTAGATTCAGGGGGGCTCAGAAAACCCAGAGTCAGCCCTGCGTGGAATTTGTATACTACTAAGTTAAGACAAAAATGGCTGGTTGACAGGAAGTAAAGTGCAAGACTATGATGGTCTTTATAATTTGCTCATGAAGGAACACATATTCAGTAATTGCATTGATGAAAAGTTGCATCAGTATCTGGGAGAAATAGGCCCAATTTCTCCCCAAGAATTGGGAAAGAAGGCGGACCATTGGGTCAAGACAAGGGTAACTAGGACGTCCACTGGGGGTTACCAAAAGAAAGGCGTTACAAAAATTCCCCGGAGGACAGTGAGCCTCTTAAAGTTAAAAGTAAGAAGTCCCAGGTAGCCCCCAAAAAAACTGTCCAGGAGGGTGGGCCCAAAGACACCTCACAAAATAAAACTGGGTACCAAGGTAAGAGTTGGGATCCCAAAAAGGTATGGTGTCACAACTGCCAAAAGACAGGACACCACACCAAGAACACTAGCTGTCCCAAAAAAATGACAGCCCCTAGTTGCCAGTGTAGCTTTGGAGGGTGATTCCTCAGATGAGGAAGTCCTCCTAGCCTACAACTGGAAACTGGGCACAAAAGGTGAGTTGCAGATTCATGCTCCATGATGATAAGGAGCTGCACAGGGTGAGCAGCAACTTATAAACCCCCCTCCACATTGCTGCCTCGACCGGCGGTGTCCCACTGATAGAGCGCGCGGGATCACTAGCTCAAATGTACCATATTCACCTGGGCCCATAAAACATTCACACCTTGAACTAGCAGTCCTGCCTAACTAATTACTAATTAATCTCCTATAAGTACTTGAGGTCCTTTTGGGACTTATACCTGTAAACCATGACTTACCAATCCTTGTTACCTGTGCTATAAGTCCTAGGGATCGAAAAAAGGGTATTAGAATAAACAGGCAATATTTAAACAGTTTCCCCTTTCCTAAATAACCACAGACTCTGGGAAAGTTTTAAAAACTTTATCTATGCAAGGTTTTCTAAGTCAAAAAAGACACCATACCGTGACCATACATTTTACAAGCAAGAATATAATCAGTAGGACATAAAGTTTGTAAGAAATCACAGTAACATCTTTAAACATCGGTACCTGGGAAGGGTGAGAAAGGGAAATACCTGACTGACTGACAGACTGGCGGTATTTGTAGAGCGCACTACTGCCACGGCGTCTTGGCGCTGTGGTAGAGACGAGTTAGGACATAAACGCATACTTTAGCGTTGGAGAAAGAGCCATGTTTTGATTTCTTTCCTGAATGCCAATCTGTTGGGTAATCTTCTTAGAAGTACTGGTAGCGTGTTCCAGAGTTTGGACGCTAGAAAGGAAAACCGCTTTCCCCCACAACGTACTCTTTTATCTTCGGAATTTGTACAAGGCCAAGAGTGGATGACCTTAGAGTCCGGGAAGAGAAATAATGTGAGAACAGAGCTTGCACATCCTCGGCCCCCGCTCCAAACAAAGCTTTGTGCACCAGGCAAAGTGATTTAAATTCAATGCGTCTTCATACCGGGAGCCAGTGAAGATTCTTTATCGCTTTTGATGTTGGCTGATGCTTAGGCAGCCCAAGCAAAACTCTGGCTGCCGCATTTTGGATAGACTGAATTTTATCTAATTGGGCAACACACATTACCAGATAAAGGGCGTTACAGTAATCGATTCTGAATAAAAATGGTGGATACTACCACCGTTTTCCTCAGGGAGAAGGGAATGTAAGGGAGAATCTTTCTCAAGCCCCTTACGGTAAAGAAGCATGTGGACTTAACCTGGTTAATCTGCGACCCCCAGGTGAGATCTTTATCAAACATTACTCCCAAATTCCTGGCCTTTTTGACTGGCACTGGACATGCGCCCGCTGTACTAAACCAGCACAGCTGATTCCAAATTGGGTCTTTCGAGCTAAACTCCAAAACTTCAGTTTTCTCGGCATTCAGCTTCAGGAAGTTCGTGCTCATCCAAGTCATTAAAGCTAAAATACATTTACAGAAATCAGCGACCCGATCACCTGCAGACTCAGCTACAGAAACTATGAGCTGAGTATCATCGGCGTAAGACACCAATGTAAAGCCAGTCCTTACCAGTCTGGCCAGAGGGGCTGCGTAAATGTTAAATAGTGTTGGTGATAAGGCCGAGCCTTGCGGGACTCCACCCGGGAGGGAGAATTCCTCCGATCTGAACCCATCCCAGAAAATCATTTGTTTTCTGGATGATAAAAAGGATGATAGGAGAGAAAGAGCTGTACCACTGATACCTGCATCCTGCAGCCTTTGATTTAATACCGTATGGTTTACAGTATCAAAGGCTGCTGTTAGATCAAGCAGGATCAGTACCGCCCATCCCCCTTTATCCATCACCTTACGGATTTCCTCTGTTGCAATGATCAAAGCTGTCTCCGTAGAATGTTTTGAGCGGAAACCGTGTTGGGAGGTGTCTAAGATGTTATTTGTCTCCAGGAATGATGTTAGTTCTAGATGTATTACTTTCTCCAACAATTTGGCAGCAAAAGGTAGGCAGGAGATAGGCCAATAGTTCTTTTCATCATGTGGATCCAGCTTAGGCTTTTTAAGGAGAGGGCAAATACAAGCTTTTTTCCATACTTTGGGAAAGACTCCTACAGACAGAATTGTATTTATTACTGGAGATAGGGATATACTGATCTCCTCTGAGGCCAGATGCAGTACACAGGATGGACAAGGGTCCAGTGGGGAGCCAGATTTAATGCTTAACACCAATTCTGCTACTTTTGTCCCCTGTAATTAGAGGAAAAGAATACAGACCTTCAAGGCCCACCCTAGATTCAGATTGAACTGGGACTTCTGCTCCTATTTTGTTTATTGATTCTTCCAAACTGTCATACACGGATTGCACCTTGCTTGGAAAAAATACTGCTAGTTTGTCTACACATTTTTGCTCAGGTGTAAACATTACATCACGTGTGCATTTCAGCAGGGCATTGACCGTTTGAAATAATTCTTTAGAGGAGTTAGCGACTACTTGGATTTTAGTGGTATAGTAGGTAGCCTTAGCCTGTATAATTGCGGCCTGATATTCTTCCAAGACTGCACAGTATTCTTTCTTGTGACGATCATCATATTGGGATCTCCAAAATCGTTCCTTTTGTCTACACTTGATCTTTATTAGTGTAAGATTTGACAAATACCAGAGAGACATGGATTATGTTTACCTAGAATGGTGCAATGACCATTCCGGGCCACGGACTGGGGCAAATAAGGACCAGGCTCCCGAATAAGCAGGTGCCCACGGGACAAGACAAGTGCAGATAAGGACATGTGTCCTCCGCTAAGTGCAAAGCCAGCGTCACACACCTCTCTAGCAAATTTAGTACCCTGACTGGGTAATCGATAATTTCCCCCAACACCTCGATTCTTCTGACAGAGTGCCCTGCCAGCACCTCTGCTCTCGATCTCCTATAGCATGCGTTGGGTCAGTGACAGGTCAGCTACTCGGACAAGTCGGACAATTTCTCTATCTAAACCTACCTTAGTTCAACCATTTCGAGGGCAATTTACCACCCCTAAATGTTGCAAATCTATGTGTTCCTCTTCAGTGATTGATTGGAAAGACGAGGAGAGGTCATCACACCATACTAAGATGAGATCATTTCAATTTACTTATTGATCCAGTTCCCGCTCATAATTTATTTTCCCACGATTTTATTCCACCCGGCAATATTGGCATACAAAATATATAGATTGTATTTCTTTCAATCTTTGCGCTTCCTGTGTAGAGGTCAGTTGAGCAGGTTCCCAGGAACATCGTAGGTAAGAAGGGTGTTGGCAGCCATTCAATGACAATGACTGCATGACTTTCTGTGTCTCTCTGCGCAGGCGCAGCTCATTCAATATGGGGTTTCGCATCAATGTCCGGCCCAAATACGAGCTAGTAAAAAAGTCATAGAAAGACACATTAGAATACAAAAATAAATGAATGCACTGTATACCACGTATCTCTATTCTAACCCCATTACTTTATTTTAACTTTTGCATTAATAGTTAAGCAAAACGAACACGTTTAGTACAAGCAGCAGCATAAGCTTTAGCATGTGAGGTTTAAAGCGGCCATTTCTGGCACCAGTGCGCAGAACAAAAGAAATCCTCACCAAAAGCCGAAGTACGCCACACCACGTAGATGTGGCGGACACATGCGCAGTAAAGTTCCAGCGTTTTCGGCAACCATTTTAAGACACTCGTGTTACTGTTAGTAAAAGCACATTAACAAGCTTCCCCTAGATTCTAGAAATGTCGTGTAATGTAAATGATATTGGACAAAACATGTTGGTTAATATATTACATATTATTTCGAGAGGACTGAGTCTAAGCAAGTTCCTGTAGGTATGAAACCTTGCTCCATCAATCCCCTCTTTGATGATATTTTATATCATCACAAATTAAGGAACCAGATGACAACTTTAACACTCTCCCAGTTCAATTTCTTCAATTATTTGGGGAGTTTTCTTTTCACTTTTATTCTGGTAAATGTTCATTCTCTTGTAATTGTCCCCTTTTAATTCTTCCATTTGAATTTCATCTAATTTTCTTTTCTTCTTTTTATCATTCATAGTATACCTTTTTCTATTTCTGCAGCATTTGCACCAAATCATTATCACCAAAATTATTGGTGATATCCCCATTATTGGCCTCAGTACTTTACCTACAATGCTTCTTCCAACATTCGAAAGCCAACTACCTACTGAGGAGAGACCATCTGTTAGTCTCTTCCATGCACTATCAACCTCCAGTGGTTTCAGTTCTTCTTCCAAATGAGTAATATTTCTTACACAACTTCCAATTTCAACACTTTTATCAGGTATGTAAGTGCAACAATGTTGCGCTTTCAACATTCTACAGACTCCACCCTCTTTTGCCAATAATATGTCAAGAGCAAGTCAATTTTGAAAAACCATCGATCTGATCGCAACCAATTCGGTATTGATCAATAGAAATCCTCCAGCAGTGTCAGTCGATAAGCGATCCACCACTGTAGACAATTTACAAATTCGTTGTGTATTTACAATTACTCCCACTAAAGGTATAAATGCACTAAATATATCACCTACAATTTCTGCAAAACTAGCTCTTTTACGTGTTAGTTCATTTTTGTGTTCATTGCTTCCAGTGATTCTTTTTGCATGGCATACTTTCAGGAATACTATTCCAAAATAGCAACTCCCATAACAATGATCAGGCAGCTTAAAGTAAGCTTTGTTCCCACAAATATAATAGACTCCAGGAAATACTGAATCAGTTCCCCCTTTTAGTCCCCAACCCCCAATTATGAGGAAATTGTGTTCACATTCACTGGAACAGATGAATACATTGTTATACTTAGTTTTTTTTCTATGGAGACAGATTTTCCCCATCTTTTCAAAATCCAGAGACATACCAGCATGAGTCCTGCCAGTTGCCATAAATTCCTCCCTTTCAGCCCATTTGGGTATCGGGGTTTTGGCTCAGTGGCTTTTCTATGGAAATCCTGTGTCCTTTTCTCTACTTAATTAAAAAATATATTTTCCTCCTTGTGTAATCTACAAGTTAAATTGTCTTTTTGTGCTTCAGCTATATCTATTGTTTTCATTGTTAGAAAATATTAACCCATGAATTTTGAGTCTTTACTACTAAGGACAGGATTCATTCTTCTACGGATAGGGATTTCAGGGGAAATTACATCTATGTTAGAATAATATTACTGTAACCTTCCAGTTTTATAAAACAGCCTAGTTAATATGCTACAGGAAATACCATAGGTCAGGGTAAATGGTGGTAGGTAACACCTTCAGCTACAGATGCTGGTAGTTTCATACATACATAACATTCACTGATTTGCATTGTTTCTACATAGTGTACTAACCGATTAGCGAATACATTCATCTTTGTTTCATTTCTATTTCTAAAGTGATGTAATTCTATCTCATCTGGTGCTTCTAAGTCTGCTCTATCTTGTTTGTGATGCACTAGCTTTCCGTGTATACTAGTGTCATTCTGTTTAGCAGCCACCAAGTAAGGTATTGCCTGTGTCAGTCCTAGCCATGCTATGAGTACTATCAATACACTACATATGCATATTCCACAGCTTGACTTTATACAACTTCTTTTTGAGTTTCCAGTAACTCTTTTATCAGCCATTTTGACTAAGGAGGCTAACCCCCTCTTTGAGAATTCTACACAGGATACTCCTGTGATTTTATCTCAAGTTGGCCTCACTTCTTCAATATATTGATCAGCAATCAATTCTTCATCACTTTCATCACTGATTTCCAGAGTCTCGAAATTTTCAAGGATGACGTAAGTCCATTCGGGGCCTTTGAATTTATTGTTCAGCTTTTTCAGGCGTGGACTTCTCCTTCTTTGATTGCTTTTGGATGGTTCAGTTGGACTTGTTACTTCTTCCACCTGTTCAGGTTCTTTATCTATTGTGACTAGGCGATATTTCAGTCTTTTAACAAAACCAGGCCATTTATCGCCTTTTCTAAGTCTTTTAGCTGGCACTGTGCTTTCTAACTCTTCGAATGTTCTGTTGTTTTCTTTAAGTTGTGGAACAACTTGATTTTTGTCAACCTCAGGTATCCTCTCAAACTGACCTTGTCCAGGGCTTATTACTATTGACTGTTCTGCCTGGATGGATTCTTCTGAGCTAATCTGACCTGATTCAGGATATGACTTTTTTGGCGCTGGAGTTTTTTCTTCATCCTGAACCCATTTTGCTAATCCTGTCTGGTCCTGCACAGGTCTTGCAGATTCTTGATTGTGTTCCGCCTGTGTGTTTTGACTAACCTATCTGTCCCTCCTCAGACAGAGGTGTTCTGGTGGGGGTTTTGTTGGTCTGAGTATATTGCTCTTTCCTTATCTGGTGCTCCTCACGATTACCATTAGCTTGGATTTCTGTAATTTGAGTACGTTCTTCTATACCTATCTCGTCCTCACTATCAGTCTGACTATCTAAATATGTTTGGCTTCTTGTTCTTACTCTTATTTCAGCTATGTCAACCACTGGGATCCATTCAGGATCAACTTCTTGAGACCCTTCAGCTTCACAACCTACAGCCTCAACTTCGCCAGGTTCTGGTATCCTTTTGGTGTTGCTTGCGTGGATCCAGTTGGGGATTCCCTTGCACTTTATAGCTGTGGTGGTGACCAGTATCACTTGATGTGGCTCCCCCATCTTGGTGCTATGCAAGATTCCTGGGTGTGATTTTTCATCACTACCCAATCTCCAGGGTTCAAATCATGTGCTGGAGTTGAATGTCTGTGTTTCAGCGTCTTCCCCAACCTGGTGAGAGATAGAACGCACTTGGTCAGCCAACTCTTTGCAGTACTCCAACACTAAATCATCAGATATAGTTAACAACGGATGTCCTGGTAAACATGCTTGCCTCATTGCCCTTCAATGAGTATCTCATGGGGACTCAAGCCTGTTTTCTTGTCTGGAATGCTTCTAAGTCCCATCAGGACAAGAGGTAAATCATCAGGCCATTCTAATTGGGTAAATTCACACATCTTTCCCAATCTTGCTTTAATTGTGCCATTCAATTGTTCTACCACTCCAGAAGCCTCTGGGCGGTATGCACAGTGCAGCTATTGCTCAATTTTGAATGCTTCACAGATTCGACTAACAATTTCATTATTAAAATGTCTTTCTTGGTCTGACTCAATCATTGCTGGAAAACCGAACCTAGGAATGAGCTCTCTTAAAAGAGTTTGGCTACAGCTAAGCTGTCATTCCTGCCCATTTTGAAAATAGGCAGACAATGACCAATACATACTTTAATCCTCGACAAGCAGGTAGCTGAATGAAATTAATTTGTAATCTAATAAAAGGGCCTTCTGCTTTCCCAATTTTCCCGGGACAAACCACCGTTTTCCAGGGTTCATTCGCTGACATGTTAAGCATCTCTGGCAAAGACTGTCTGCTATGTTCCTGAATTTTGCATTGAACCAGTCCTGTCCGAACAAACGAATCATCGCATCACTAACCTATGTGTTTGTCCCCATGGTACATTCTAGCCATTAGTGCAAGCATACAGTCAGGTAACATTGGTCTCCCATCTAGGTAAACTATTAAGAAAACCTTCAGGACTTGCCTGACATCCTATTTTCTGCCAGTCTTCCTTTTCTTTGGGCTCTGCTTCACCTTGTAAATCTTTCACTTCCTCTCATGTATGTACACCTCTCAATAACATAAGTTGGCAGCTGTTTCCACATGTTTCAATTTTCTTGTTTATTGCCATTTTATATTTGGCACAATGTTGGGCCACTTGGTCAGCATAACGAATACCGGCTGACACTTTGTCATGTCCAGATTGGTGAGCAGTGCACTTGACCACGGCCAATTCTTTTGGCAATTGAATTGCTTCAAGTAATTCTTTTACAAATTGCCAATTTTTAATAGGGGTTCCTGAAGAAGTCATGGATTCCCTTTGTATCCATAGCCGGCCAAAGTCATGCACAACCCCGTAACCATACTGACTATCAGTGTAAAGGGGTACTCTCCAATTTTTCCCAATTTTGAATTATTTTATTAAGGCAATCAATTTGGCTACTCGTGCAGACTTGACTTCTGGTAAATAGGATGCTTCGACAATATTAGTTAATGTGCATACAGCATAAGCAATGCTTAGTCCTCCTTCTTCATGGTGCATACACGAGCTATCTACAAATAACTCATGCTCTGGGTCTTTTAAAGGTTCTTCCTGTATGTCTGCGTGAGGTATAGTACTGAATTCAGTTAAGTCGATACAATCATGTTCGACTTCCTCTCTTACTTCCTCAAAGTGGGAGTCTGGCAATAAGGTCACTGGATTTAAAATAGTGCATCTCGCTATTGTCACATTTTCTGAGCCATGGATAATTCTTTCAGATTTAGTCATCCGACTAGGTGTTAAATGCTGAGTATGTGTTCTGGTTAACTGAATCACGACTGAATGTGGGACTTACACTGTTACAGGGTGTCCCATCAAATCAAATCAAATCATAGGATATTTGTTAAGCGCACATATCACTCAAAAGTCTCATGGCGCTGGTGGATGACTCTGAGATGAACTAGATTTGGTGCAGTTAGGTGTCAAACAGCCATGTCTTTAGCTTCCTACAAAAAGAGTTATGATAATTTATGGTGCATAGATGTAGGGGTAGTTTATTCCAGTATGCCAAGCCAAGGAAGGAAAAAGATCTCCCTCCCCTTGTGGTGGTGCGAATTCTGGGAGATGCGAGGAGTGCTTGGTTACTGGATCTCAAGATTCTGCCAGGTTAAAACCAGCTTAACTTTTTGGCCCAAAATCCTCGACCTTTTACGTACATATTCTTGTGCGTTAAGCAAAGAATCTTGAAACATGCGTTTTCTTACCAGCAGCCAGTGTAGGAGTTTCAGGCTAGATGCCGATGGGGATCTAGGTGGAAGATTAAGCACCCGCCTCGCTGCGGTGTTCTGCAGAACCTGCATCCTTGAAAGAATATTGTCATTTGAGGATGTTAACAGGGTGTTCCCATAGTCCATACGACTAATAATTAGTCCCTGGACTAGTGGTTTTCTCGCCTCCGTCGGAATCCACTTGAAAACTTTGCGCAAGTTATGCATAATACCAAAACAGGAGCCAACGGTCTTATTAATGTGGCCTTTCATTGACAATTTATTGTTCATTAGAAAGCCCATATTTCGCACTGACTGTGTTGGAGTAGGACAAGGGCCAAGGCTTAAGGGCCACCAATCGGGTGACCAGTGCTCATGAGCATTGCCATAGAGCATTGTCTCAGTTTTTCCTCCATTAAGCTGCAGGTGGTTGGAGCACATCCATTCTCTTTGAAACAGAACTTAGTTTCCAATGGATCTGGACCAAGAGTGACCAGGATCTGAGTGTCGTCGGCATACGACACAACATCAAAGTCATAGGTTCAAATCACTTTGGCCAGAGGGTCACATAAAGGTTGGAGAGTGTTGGGCCCAGAATAGAGCACTGTGGTACTCCCATCCTGACTGACCTGCTACAGGAGATGGTATTTCCCACTTGTACAATCGTATTTCGATCGGTTAGATAATTTTTGAGCCACTGTAAAGTCTTTCCCCTGACACCAATCTCCCAGAGCCGAAGTTCAAGAATGCTGTGGGAGATGGTGTCGAACGCTGCAGATGAATCTAGCAGGACGAGGATAGAGGACTTCCCCCGTACAGTGCCAGTCTGATATTATCAGTTACCTCCAGCACAGCTATTTCTCATGACAATGGATTCACTTTGCTCAAGACTCATGCATGTTGCAGCTACTGCTTTCAGACGGATGTATGACGTTACAACGCATACCATTACAACGCATACCTTTACATCGTAAGTTTTACAACGCATACCATTACAACGCATAATGCTTTTGGGCGCTGGATAGTGAATAGTTTAATTTACTATTCCAACTCCAGTCCCCGTGGATAGTAGGGAAGGTGTTGGATAGTACATTAAACCTATTCCCTATCCTAGAGCGCCCCCCAGTGCAGATGCCACAGGGTCCAATGGGGCAGAAAAATACGCCACAGGAAATCGCATTAATCCATGGGTCTGGGTTAGGACTGAAAGAGCACCATTGTCTCTTGTGTCACAAAATAGTTCAAACTATTTCGAATAGTCAGGCATCCCGGATCACTGAAACAATATCGATGTCAAGAATATCGAGTTACAAAAATATCGAGGTAAAAATATAGAATACCAAAATATCGACCTCCTATCTCCAAACAGGTAAGTACAAAAATATCGAATCAAAAATATCGATGTCAAAAATAAAGTTAGTCAAAATATCGAATTTTTTAAAATGCTTTAAATTCATTAAAAATTAATGATATAATAAATATAATTAAATTAAACATACTTAAAATACTTAAATGACCTTAAAATTAATAAATAATTAATGTAAGTAAAAAATAAAATAATAAATTTTGATTTGTTAATACATATATATATATAAACGTAATATTAATAAAAAAAGTACAATATTTTTACCGTAGGATAGTGGAAAGGGTAAAGTTTACTATTAGAAAACAAAACATGTGTGTGGAGGGTCAAGGGGAATATTTAACGACCTCTCTGCTCACTCCCCTACTCTGAGATACAACATACACAAGAGAGCAGACAAGGTCTGGAAATAAGGTGTACAGAGATGTTGGCGAAAGTGCAACAGTGGGTGCATGCGTGAACGTGTGCTGTTGGAAACACAGGCTGGAGAAAACTCCCATCAGACCACCCTTTGATGGTGGATTTCACGTCATATGGGATGTTTTATCGATCATTCCATCTCACAACTGACCATATAGTGTCGCTGTAGACATGGATGTCGGTATTCTAGCCGTGATGTCCATTGTGAAGTAGTATTTACTAAAGTGCAGTGCAAAAATAACTGTGATAAATAAAATTGACTACACAGGCGCTGTGCAATATTCAAAACGCTAATCTATGTGTCAAATGTTAAAACCACGCCGAGTAGTACGACTACCCCATGGCGCTGTGCAGGACGGTCGACATGTTTCAGCCCAAGGGGCTTCTACCCCGGCTTTCTTCAGGACCATAGAACAAAGCTACTGCAACTGAAAAAAATGTGTTTGCAAAGAATGGACAAATAATGTACTACAAAGGTTACATATCTACCAGGAACGCCCACTGGAAGGAGAGAGGAGCATCTTCTTCCTGGAAAAAATGTTTACAAAGCACTATATTATACACAAGCAACCACATGTATACACAGACAAAATGCCAACAAAACACACACCTGCCTGAATGAAATTTACATTCAGCATTATGAACAAGCATATTAGCTTACACAGCATGAAGAATTTCTTCACACTGCTACTCACCCAGCTTTGTGTGGGTGAAGACCTCACCTCACCCGGCGACCGCTCGGGAGAATGAGGCCCCGCTCTGTGGTGTAGAAAAAAGGAACACTGTAAGCACGCAACTCTGCAGTGTCCAGGCCAATTGCTCTACACACCAACCCAACAGACGTGTGATAGTCACCCAACTGTTAAACCCAAGATCCCACCCATTAGCCAGACACTAAAAACGTAACACTGTGATGTAAAGCATAAAATTCCTTAATGGTTGCTAGATAGCACCTAGACACTAGCCTAGAGCCACAGTGTAGCCTACTAGGCAGGGTACCTACTGGGAAGTTGTACATAGTGAGGGGCTATTAAAAGTACCAAAAGGTAGCAAGCCATGATTTAGTTATTAAAGGGCACAGGGGGCCATACAAAAGTCCTATACTCAATAGCATAGGAAGCTGCCTGGTAGCGAAGGCTTCATCAAGGGACTTACCTATCCGTCGGTGCCCCCAACGGTGACTCGAGCGGAAGTGGAGGTGTCTGGTCAGATCACTCCTGGTCGTTTTTATAGCTACCATCCACTCAGGAGAGGCCAGAAAAGGGCGTTTGAATACTGCCAATGGAGGGCAAACGCGCGAAGGAAAGCGCGAGTAAAGACGCGAGAGAAGATAGACACTGCTCTCTCGCGCATGCGCAATAGCCGGCAGTCCAAGGATAGCCTATAAGTCTACCACGCCCCCTCACAATGTAATTCATTTAGGTACACCTGGCGCAAGACACACACATAGTGTCTTTTAATCAGCCATGTACATGCATTAAGATGGGTGCCTAATCGATTCAATCTTCAACAAGAAGCCTCTTGATTTTATTTTCGTCAATTGGCATATTGCAATCCTTGTTATGGGTTACTAATTATAACGCTATGACAATTTCATGCCATCTTTCGAATAAACCGGCTACTGCACAAGCGCTACAGAGCAGTGTCTCCCTTGCGCGTTGGTCCACTAGCTATCCTAGTCTAGTGTCTAGGTGCTATCTAGCAACCATTAAGGAATTTTATGCTTTACATCACAGTGTTACGTTTTTAGTGTCTGGCTAATGGGTGGGATCTTGGGTTTAACAGTTGGGTGACTATCACACGTCTGTTGGGTTGGTGTGTAGAGCAATTGGCCTGGACACTGCAGAGTTGCGTGCTTACAGTGTTCCTTTTTTCTACACCACAGAGCGGGGCCTCATTCTCCCGAGCGGTCGCCGGGTGAGGTGAGGTCTTCACCCACACAAAGCTGGGTGAGTAGCAGTGTGAAGAAATTCTTCATGCTGTGTAAGCTAATATGCTTGTTCATAATGCTGAATGTAAATTTCATTCAGGCAGGTGTGTGTTTTGTTGGCATTTTGTCTGTGTATACATGTGGTTGCTTGTGTATAATATAGTGCTTTGTAAACATTTTTTCCAGGAAGAAGATGCTCCTCTCTCCTTCCAGTGGGCGTTCCTGGTAGATATGTAACCTTTGTAGTACATTATTTGTCCATTCTTTGCAAACACATTTTTTTCAGTTGCAGTAGCTTTGTTCTATGGTCCTGAAGAAAGCCGGGGTAGAAGCCCCTTGGGCTGAAACATGTCGACCGTCCTGCACAGCGCCATGGGGTAGTCGTACTACTCGGCGTGGTTTTAACATTTGACACATAGATTAGCGTTTTGAATATTGCACAGCGCCTGTGTAGTCAATTTTATTTATCACAGTTATTTTTGCACTGCACTTTAGTAAATACTACTTCACAATGGACATCACGGCTAGAATACCGACATCCATGTCTACAGCGACACTATATGGTCAGTTGTGAGATGGAATGATCGATAAAACATCCCATATGACGTGAAATCCACCATCAAAGGGTGGTCTGATGGGAGTTTTCTCCAGCCTGTGTTTCCAACAGCACACGTTCACGCATGCACCCACTGTTGCACTTTCGCCAACATCTCTGTACACCTTATTTCCAGACCTTGTCTGCTCTCTTGTGTATGTTGTAAAGTTTACTATTACCAGACAAGTGAGTGCAACAGTAGGGAAAGCGTTGGATAGCGGGAGGGTTAAAATTACTATTCCCACTCCAAAAGAGTGCAACAGTAGGGAAAGTGTTGAATAGCATAGGGGTAAAAATTACTATTCCCACTCCAGAGAGTGCAACAGTAGAGAAAGCGTTGGATAGCGTAGGGGTAAAAATTACTATTCCAACTCCAGAGAGTGCAACAGAAGGGAAAACGTTGGATAGCAGCAGGGTTAAATTTACTATTCCCACACCAAAGAGTGCAACAGTAGGGAAAGCATTGGATAGCGTAGGGGTAAAAATTACGATTCCCAATCCAGAGAATGCAACAGTAGGGAAAGCGTTGGATAGCGTAGGGGTAAAAATTACTATTCCCGCTCCAGTGAGTGCAACAGTAGGGAAAGCGTTGGATAGCGTAGGGGTAAAAATTACTATTTTCCACTCCAGAGAGTGCAACAGTAGGGAAAGCGTTCGATAGCGGGAGAGTTAAAATTACTATTCCGACTCCAAAGAGTGCAACAGTAGGGAAAGCATTGGATAGCGTACGGGTAAAAATTACTTTTCCTACTCCAGAAAGTGCAACAGTAGGGAAAGCGTTGGAAAGCAGGAGGGTTAAAATTACTATTCCCACTCCAGAGTGTGCAACAGTAGGGAAAGAGTTGGATAGCGTAGGGGTAAAAATTACTATTCCCACTCCAGTGAGTGCAACAGTAGGAAAAGCGTTGGATAGCGTAGGGGTAAAAATTACTATTCCCACTCCAAAGAGTGCAACAGTAGGGAAAGTGTTGGATAGCGTATGAGTAAAAATTACTATTCCCACTCCAGTGAGTGCAACAGTAGAGAAAGCGTTGGATAGCGGGAGGGTGAAAATTACTATTTCCACTCCAGAGAGTGCAGCAGTAGGGAAAGCGTTGGATAGCGGGAGAATTAAAATTACTATTCCCACTCCAGAGAGTGCAACAGTATGGAAAGTGTTGGATAGCGTAGGAGTAAAAATTACTATTCCCACTCCAGTGAGTGCAACAGTAGGGAAAGCGTTGGAGAGCGTAGGGATACAAATTACTATTCACACTCAAGAGAGTGCAACAGTAGGGAAAGTAAATACTTCATATATGAATAAAAATAAATTAAATATTAATTCCAAATACAAATCAATTAAAAGTAATTAACAATTTTATATAATATAATAAATAATCAATTAAAAATACAAAAACAATTATAACAAATAATTACCAATTAATTATTTACCAATTAACAATTAATTAATTAACAAATAATAAATTATTAAAAATTGCAACAAAACAAAACCAATAAATAAATAACAATATTTAATTATTTACAATTAAATTACTTCCCACCCTATTCCCCTATAAACCCACAACCCGCTACAGAAAATAAATTAATAAAATTAACATAATTATCAATTAAACTATTGATTAAAATTAATTACCAATTATATTATAATTAATTACCAATTAAAAATTTAAATATCAATTAATTCCAAATAAATACCAATAAATACATTTAAAATGTAATTAATTATAAATAAATTACTTCCCATCCTATTCCCCTATAAACCCACAACCTGCTACAGAAAATACATTAATAAATTTACATAATTATCAATTAATCAATTAATTAAAATTAATTACCAATTATATTTTAATTAATTACCAATTCAAAATTAAAATATCAATTAATTCAAAATAAATACCAATAAATACATTTAAAATGTAATTAATTATAAATAAATTACTTCCCACCCTATTCCTCTATAAACCCACAACCCGCTACAGAAAATACATTAATATAATTAACATAATCATCAATTAATCAATTAATTAAAATAATTACCGAATATATTTTAATGAATTACCAATTAATTATTAATTAACAATTAATTCAAAATAAATACCAATAAATAAATTAACATATTTAACTAATTATAATTAAATTACTTCCCACCCTATTCCCCTATAAACCCACAACCCGCTCCAGAATTATATTACGCAAAAATTAAATACCATAAAATTAATTAATTAAAATAAATTATAAAATAAATATACACTTTGCACACATATACTAACATAAAAAATACTTTAAAAAATTAATATTAACTTACTTACCTCAAATTCCATATTTTTGTTGTCTAAATTCTGTCCATTCTATATTTTTGTTGTCTATATTCTGTCATTCTATATTTTTGTTGTCTATATTCTGTCCATTCGATATTTTGTCCATTCTATATTTTTGATTCGATATTAATGCTATTCTATTCGATATTTTTGTAGTCTATATTCTGTCCATTCGATATTGTGTCCATTCTATATTTTTAACTCGATATTAATGTAACTCGATATTAAAAACTCGATATTTTGAGTGTATACCAGGCATCCCAAATGCTGGAGCTTCACATAGACTGTTACGCAGATTTAAGAAAGCAGTCATGCTTTCATCGTCCCATTCAACTGGGTATTTTGCTTGTTTCTTTGTCATTTGAATCAATGGTTTTGCAAGCACTGCAAATCCCACAATCCACTGCCTGCACTACCTTACAACTCAGAGAAACATTCTGATTTCCTTCTGAGTTTGGGGTAGTTTCATGTTTTGAATTATTTTGATTCTTTCAGATGTCACTCTCCTGACCCCTCTTTCTATCTGGTGTCCCAGATATTTGACGGAGGTTGTACAGTATTGAAATTTCTCTGGGGACACTTTGGGGCCGATTCCGATCCGGTAAAATCACCGTCCGTACGAATCGCATCCGGAGCCGTTTCTGTACGACTCGTACAGACGCCGTACGACCCGACGAGTATGATCCCGACCGGGGTACCAGGACGCGAGTCGTACGGTCCACGTCAGGTAAGGGCGATTCGTACGGAAAAGCGCACAATCACAAACACACCGTACGGCGCGTACACCCCATGATCGCAGGGGTACGCGCCGTACCCCTGCGATCATGGGGGGTACATGCCATACACCCAGCGTCCATGGGGTATGCACCGTACACCCAGCGTACATGGGGTACCGTGCGTACCCCATGTACACTGGGTGTACGGCACGGACCCCCCATGATCGCAGGGGTACGACGCGTACCCCTGCGATCATGGGGTGTACGCGCCGTACCCGGGGGGGGCGTTCCGTACCTGTTTCGGGGCGAACTCTGCTTTTACGGCAGTTTTCAGCTCCCGTAGGAAAAGGGTCGTACGGTGCGTACCCAAACCGAATCGTACTTGCCGGTTCGGAAAAATCGGCCGCGAACCGTACAGATGTCGCGTACAGCGGGTTCCGAGGGAGAGTCGTACTGGGATTTCATTCGTACGGTCCCTGTACGATTCGTACGGAGTACGGCTCCTGGTACGGATCGTACTTCGTCGGTCGTATGGGGGACGTTGCAGGGTACGATTCGTACGGGAAAAACGCTCCGAACGGCAATTCGGAGAGCTTTTTACCGGATCAGAATCAACCCCCTTGTGTCCACCTTTTGCTAAATGATTCAATAATGTATCACACAGTCATTTCGGGTTCTTGATGCCAACAATAGGTCATCGATATACTGCACCAGGACAGATTGTCCGGGCAGCACCAGCGATTCAAGACACTTTTTCAAAATTTGATTAAAAATGGATGGACTTTCCGTGTACCCTTCAGGAACACGATTCCAAACTTAAACATGCTCGTCAAATTTGAACAAAAATAAAAACTTTCTATCTGGATGCAGTGGGATGGAAAAGAAGGCATGGCATAAATCAATTACAGTGAACCATCCTGCTCCACATGATATTTGATACAGAATTACAGCTGGATTCGGTACTACTGGGCAACTTGGAGCAACAATTTTATTAATCTTCTGAAGGTCTTGGACCACCCTGTACTTTCCGTTTGGTTTCTTTATTCCAATTAAAGGTGAATTACAAGGGCTGCTCATTATATCTTCTAAAATGCCTAGGTCAACCAAACGCTCTATTTCTTTTGCAACTCCTGCCTTTATTTCGGGACTCATTTTGTACTGTCGAGTGTTTGGGTAAACTGCAACTTCCATCACTGTCACCTTTATGAGATTGACATCTGCCATCAATCCTACCTCTTTTCCAGTAAAATCCCACACATCAGGATTAACAAAGGTTTTTAGTTCTCCTGGTAAATCTTCTAGGCACGTCTTTTTAACTTCTGTTTCTTGTCTAGCTAGCATAATTTTGTACACTCCTTCTTCATCTGGAGTCTGAATTTCAACACCATGTGGTGTGCAGTTCATCTTCCACAGTAGATCCCCTCCTAGCAAGTTAACAGGGCTAGAATCGCACACTATAAATTTGTGCATTTCTCGAAGTTACCGATACAGACTTTCATTGGTTCTGTGACAGGGGTCCTGATTTGTTTATTAGAAACGCCCACTACTTGGATCGTTTCTCCCGAGAGGGGTATGTTTGGGATGTCTTCTGTTCTCACAGTAGAACGGGTAGCATCAGTGTCCAACAAAAAGGTAACATCATTTCTCTCCACCTTTCCCTCAATGTAAGGACCTGGCTGATCTACCGGTAAGGATGCGCCAAGTACGCAATCCTCTTCCCCCCCTCTCATGCACCGTCAGTATACTTCGTCTTCAAAAAATGTGTCCTGCAAAAGAAACTGTGGTGTTACCACTTCCCTCCCGAAATCCGGTGTCCACACTGTATTTGGTTTGACTCACAAAATCTGGCATAGGGGCTTGAGGCAATTGATTCTGTATTACCTGTTGCTGATGTCTCATTGACACCTCATTCTGCGTCTGTAAATTTAAATTTTGAGTTTGGACATTATTATTCCGTATTAATTTACACTCGTTTCTCCAATGCCCCAATTTTCCGCACCCATGACAAGGACACTTTTTCTTTGCCTCTTCTTTACTCATCTTCCCTCTGGGTTTACTTCCACTTCCTTCACCTTGGCCTTCCCCTCTCTTCTGATTATTTGCTTGCTGACTTAATGAAGTTCCTGTTGTTCTGCCATTTTTACTTGAGCCCACATTACTTTTTCTTCTAATTTCTTTGGTTTATTATCAATTTCGTCCTCATAGTATTTTGCATACTTGAGAATTTCGGCAACAGGCTTCGCTTGCCAACACAGTTTATGTCTCGGGACATTGATCTAATTCTTCAGGACTTACTACAGTTGCGCTTCTCACTCCTGAGGATGTCTCAATATGTACTTCTTTTGAACATCAGGAGTATTCTTCTGATTGATTCACTTACTGGTTCTCGTATAGGTAAATCCATTAGGGAAATTACCGACTCGCACTTACTTGCTTGATCATCAACTATTAAGGTGTCTTTCCTGGGCTGTACTATGGGTGTGGCTAGAACGGGAGCTTTAGGACTAGCTTACTTATCTCCATATAAAGTAACTACAGCACCTATAGTTACAGGTATTGTCAGAGCTTCAGGACTTGTATTTAATTGGGAAATGTACTGAATTAACTCACTACCATGTTTGTTCAAGGCTTCCTTCTCTCTTTCTTGAAGTACTTTTTCTAATGAGGTTTCATGTATAATATGCGGAACTAAGGGGGGTTGCAAAAAAGGAACACTAGGAGCTACTCTATGGGTTTCTTCTTGGTAAGGTGGCGGATTTTCATTAACAAGTCATCTAAATCGTCATCATCGGAATCACCACCACCAGTCATTAAATGTCTCGTTTTCTCTGTACTTTTACTTCCTGGTGGTTCTTCTGTGGTAAAAACAGGATATAATCCTTCTACTAACATAGACTGTCTCCATTTTTTCATTTGCTTATCCCTCGTCTCTTTAGGAAATCTGGGATAGAATTTACTCCAGTTTCCGTCACTTCTGGACCTGTCTCGCTCAAACGCCTCTGTCTCCCATTCCTCTAATGCTTCATACTGCGTTAATGTAGGTCTAGGATTTAACTTATTCATATGAGTTCTTAAGTTATTCAAAACTCTACCATTAATGGTACCATGTTCTGGAAATGCCCAAAATACCATCTTCCTTTGTGTACTCTATCCAAATTTCTAAACACACAGATGTGTGGTAGCCCCTTTCTACCATCAGGTATGATGCAAGCGTATTAGGTGGTGGAATAATAATCCCTTCTCTTGTTTTAATAGCGTTGTCCTTTTTGAAATAATTCTTTATTTTGTTGTAAATCGACATTTTTCTCTTTTCTCCGTACATGACATAGGTCTTCCTCTAATTTGTTGTTCTCTAGCAAATCCGAAAATGTTTCTATCAGGACGATTTCCTTTAAATGCTGGATCTAAATGCCACATATACCGCTATTTAATTTTCAGTAAATGCAATTAATTCAGTTTGTTTCCTTTGCAGAAATATTTCTCAAATACTAGCGCTTCTCTTATTTTCAATGCCCAATTAGGTTTAAACTTACAAGCAGCATTAACCAATAATTGCGCAGCTTTTCTGTGACGTGAATCTCACTCTCTGTACTCACCCTTCCTTTACAACTTTCTCACAGCTACACATCTGATTTTTCTACTAATCCCATCGCGGCTCCTATGATGTCAGCGCAGCACCCGCGACTGACTCCCTCCTTTGCAAGGTAATACGACAATTCAATTTCTTTCAAAATTCAATTATACATTTCATTAATTGACAACATGAAAACATTCACTTCTGTGCCTGATTGACTACATTCAAAAGAAAAGATCATTTCTTTCACGAGTAATCCTTTTTCCGCCTACTTTTCATGCACTGCGAGTAAATCAACCTTCCGTTTACTCCTCACTTAAGCAAACAGAACCTGTTACTCCTTCAGAATTACCCTTTCTAGGTGATATAAGACCAAAGTTTCACCAGCGAACTCCTTTGCTACCAATCACTCTCAGTTTTATTGTAGATAAATAAACCCTAACTATTGCTTCAACTTTTACCTAACTTTACGTACCTATTCCTCAAGGCAAGTAACCTCAAAGCAGTGTGGCTTCTAATTACCACCCACTTTCTTTATCCCAGGATATTCCAGGCAACATTTAACAACACAAACGGATTTTGGTTAGTACATAAAATCAATAAACAATCAATAATCAATGGTCAATACACAACTAACTACCTATTTTTAACTAAACCCTAACCATACTACTGCTACCAGAAAAGTATACTGATAGAGCGCACGGGATCACTAGCTCAAATTTACTATACTCACCTGGGCCCATAAAACAATCACACCTTGTACTAGCAGTCCTGCCTAACTAATTACTAATTAATCGCCTATCAGTACTTGAGGTCCTTTTAGGACTTATACCTGTAAACCATGACTTACAAATCCTTGTCACCTTTGCTATAAGTTCTAGGCATCGAAACTTGGGGAAAGTTTTAAAAACTTTATTTATGCAAGATTTTCCTAGTCAAAAAGGCCACCATACCGTGACCATAAATTTTACAAGCGGGAATATAATCAGTAAGACATAAAGTTTGTAAGAAATCACAGTAACATCTTTAAACATCGGTACCTGGGAAGGGTGAGAAAGGGAAATAGCACATGGACATACCGCATGGATTATATTTACCTAGAATGGTGCAATGACCAATCCTGGCCACGGACTGGGGCAAATAAGGACCAGGCTCCTGACTAATCAGGTGCCCACGGGACAAGACAGCTGAAGATCAGAACAGGTGACCTCCGCTACGTGCAACGCCAGCGTCACACCCCTCTCTAGCAAATGTAGTACCCCGACTAGCTAAACGATAATTTCCCCCAACACCTCGATTTTTCTGATAGAGTGCTCTGCCAGCACCTCTGCTCTTGATCTCCTATAGCATGCGTTGGGTCAGTGACAGGTCAGTTACTCGGACAAGTCAGACAATTTCTCTATCTAAACCTACCTTGGTTATACCATTTCGAGGGCAATGTATCACCCCTAAATGTTGCAAATCTATGTGTTCCCCTTCAGTGATTGGTTGGAAAGACAAGGAGAGCTCATCACACCATACTAAGATGAGATCATTTCAATTTGCTTATTGATCTAGTTCCTGCCCATAATTTATTTTCCCACGATTTTATTCCACCCAGCAATATTGGCATACAAAATATATACATTGTATTTGTTTCAATCTTTGCGCTTCCTCTGTAGTGGTCAGTTGAGCAGGTTCCCAGGAACATCGTGGGTAAGAAGGGTGTTGGCAGCCATTCAATGACAATGACTGCATGACTTTCTGGGTCTCTCTGCGCAGGCGTAACTCTTTCAATATGGGGTTTCGCATCAATGTCAGGCCCAAATACGAGCTAGTAACAAAGTCAAAGAAAGACACATTAGAATACAAAAATAAATTAATGCACTGTATACCACTTATCTCTATTCTAACCCCATTACTTTACTTTTACTTTTGCATTATTAGTTATGCAAAACGAACAAGTTTAGTACAAGCAGCAGCATGATCTTTAGCATATGAGGTTTAAAGCGGCCATTTCTGGCACTAGAGCGCACAAGCAAAAAAAATCCCACCAAAAGCAGAAATACGTCACACCACGTAGATGTGGCGGATGCATGCTCAGTGAAGTTCCCGTGTTTTCGGCTGCCATTTTAAGACACTCGGGTTACTGTTAGTAAAAGCACATTAACAAGCTTCCTCTAGATACCAGAAATGTCGTGTAATGTAAATATTAATGGACAAAACATTTTGGTTAATATATTACATATTATTTTGAGAGGACTGAGTCCAAGCAAGTTTCTGTACATATGAAACCTTGCTCCATCACCCCCATTGGGTGGTTTGTACCTCGTCAGGCCCCACAATTGGCTGGGGGGGTGGCATGGCACCTCTCTGGCACCCGCGGGGTGTGCTGGCCTACTCCCATTCCACTTCTGAGAGCTTTAGGTCTCCCAGAAATGGAGCCTTTCAGGGCTTGGCGTTGGTTATGGCACCGGCTCTCAAGGCCCCCTTTGGGGGTGGCCTCTGAAAGAGTGTAGGTAATGGCAACAGCTAGGTTGCTTTTTATTTTCTCCATTTCGGCTTGTTACCAGTACTCTTTTGACTAAGATTGTGACAGTTCCATGGGTTTGTGGTGCCACCTTCAGAAATGAAGTCCGGTGGGAGAGATGCCTTGTGGGGCTCTCATGAGAGCAGTCTCTGTGGGGGAAATGCCTTTACAACACGGGCTGAGCCACACATACCATTTCCCTGCAAAAGAAACAGCGCTTGGGAGAACCATGCATCTGCCTTAATCAGTCACATGGCAGACATTGGTAAAGATGGCCGGATGGGCCGGGAGAGAAAAAGGAAATATTACAGACAGGTAAGTGGGGCTGGGGGTGACTTTGGGGGTGGTTTTTATGTGTGGGGTGAATTTTAGGGCTCTAGGCAGGGCAGTTTCTGGGAAGGGATCTGGGTTTTAGGGCTCAGGACATGGGTTCAGGGGGTTTCATTGGCTAGTGCCAGGTTTAGGGCTCATGGATAGGCGGAAAAGTAAGTTTTCAGGGGAGGGGGGGGGTCAGTTTTAGGGCTCAGGGCAGGGGGGTGGGGTTGGGGTAGTTTTTGACAGGAGGCAGGGTTTTTGGCCTCAGGGTGGGGGGAGCGGAAAGAGTAGTTTAAAGGACAGTGTGGGGTCAGATTTAAGGCTCAGGGAGGTGGTTTGGGTTAGTTTTTGGCAGGGGGTAGAGGGTAGTATTAAGAGCAGGATGGGTCGGTTTTAGGGCTCAGAGCGGGGAGGTTATGGGGTCATTTCTGGGGCAGGGACCTAGTGTAAGTGTTTAGGGTGAGAGGTCAGGGTACCTTTAAGCGCTGGGGCTGGGTGGATTACAGGGCTGGGGTATCAGTTAAGGTTCAGGGTTGGTGGGCTGGAATATGCAATTTACCACACATATCTGTTTAGAAATCATGCATACAGCACACATAGAAAGAAAAAAAGGTAGGAGAAATAATGGGGCTTATTTACAAGCCATTTGCGCTGCAGGTACATCACTTTTTGTGAAACACAGGTGGCTCAAAGCGCAGACCCATACTTACAAGGCGACACAGAGCCACTTTGCATTGCTTTACAGGGCCTCTTAGATGAGGTGTGAGGCAACTCAGCTCAGGTAGCTGTGTTGCATCACACTGCGTCAGGGAGGCATTCCATGGGTGTTGTAATTGTAATTGTAATTTATATTTATATAGCACATTATCACCAATGGTCTCTATGCGCTTGCTTTGGGAACCCGTCCTGGTTTTTCCCTGTGAGATAACCCGTACTGGGCACCCCCAAGGTGAAAGCCAGGCATCCTGCCACGGGGGGCCATAGTGGAGATTAAGCAAGCTATTGCCCGGAGTTGCAGAGTGTGAACCCGTGATTCGAGCAGGCACCGAAGCGAGAATTATCGAGTCCGTGGACATTTTGGGCTCAAGACCCTGCCGCGTCGGGAATTGAACCCTGGTCCCGGGTCTGACCTCTGCGTCATGGTCTGCCTCTTCTAACCATTGAGCCACACTTCTCCTGTTGTGGTGGGTGTTTCCACGCAGAACCCATGGGTTTTGACGCATTCCAAGATTTACAATGATATGTAAACCTGGGAATTTGTCAAAACTGTACACCTACCCAGGTTTATGCACGATGCAGGGGTCGCACTCTTGAGATGTGGGCATTGCTTCTGGGGCTCCACACCAGGCAATCTGGTCACAAGGCATAATTCTTAGTTCTGCGTTCACACCGGACTACTGGTTGGAACTCAGCAGAGGATGTGAACACTTAAGAGAGCACCACTCTCCAGGTGTCACAGTAGATGGTGTGGGTCCCTTTGGGAGGTCTTTGGTGTCCCTGAGACCTTCACAGAAAATAGGGGGTAAGCCAACCAGTTCTTGGAGATCACACTTCAAGGTGCCACAAAGCAGCAGGCAGTCAGCCCAGGCCAACGACTAATCCAAAAGGGTGCGTGGTACCTTTCAATGACAGTAGTCCTCCTTGTGCACAACAGAATGCTCTAGCAGTGTGCACCATGTAGTTACAAGTTCTCCAGTTTCATGTCCCACAAGTGTATCTCTGCCCTGGTGAAGTATGGCACCAGTAGATATACTGGAGTGTGCCTTTGAAGTCAGGAGTGGTTCAGGGGGTCTCCCTTTGAACCACAGATGCCCCCCCTGAATTTCAGTCCTGTCTGCCATAAGATCTTGGAATGCCGATCTTACTCTTTAGTGGGGCCATGATCTGGCACCCATAGGCCAAGTGTCAAAACCTCATCTTCCAGTCTATCCAGCCAGGCCCTCAAATGGCAGAGGTCTGTTGTTCCAGTTGAATGCCCATTGTTTATAGCAGTTACTGGGAAATGCACAGATGTACACCCCCAGCCTCCAGTGTGAGATGTAATCAAACTAAAAGGCATACAAAGAGTGTTAAGAGCAGAGAAATGCCCAATTTCCAGAAGTGGAATCTCTAGGCTAGTAATGACAAAGAGCCATATGTATAAAAAAAAGAGTTTTGCGATTCTCAAATTGCAATTTTTAGCGAATCGCAATTAGAGAATCCCAAAATGCAATGTATGTAGGATTTGCTAAAAATGTTGCAAATCCTACATATTCCTTATTTGAGAATTGCAAATTGACATTCGCAAATAAGGAATACCTTCCCATTCATTCCTATGGGCTAGGAGGCCCATAGGAATGAATGGGAAGATATTCTCAATTTGCGATTACCAATTAGAGAATCGCAAATTGAGAATACAATTTCAAAGTTGCAAGGGTGCCAAAAGGACACCCTGTTGCACCCATGAAATATGCATGTGTGCACACTTTACGCACATACGTGCCCTAAGGGCATGTATGTGCAACACATGGCACTTTTAAAAAATCAAAAAAGTGGTTTCATACAAAAACCGCAAATTACCACCAACTTGAAGTTGGTGGTAATTTGCAATTCCTTAAGGCCAAATAGCACATTTCTGGTGCTTCTAGAATTGCATTTAAGTAATCGCAATTTGCAATTCCTTAATTGCATTAGCCAAAACGAGAATCTCAAATGTTGCTATTCTCTATTTTGCGTTGGCCTTTTGGGATGATACATCCCAAAAGGATTTTTCCTGTTCGCAAAAGGGCCGATTCTGAGAATCTGCCCATTTGCGAATGGGAAAAAAGCTTGATACATATGCCCCAAAATCACCTTTACAAGAGGAGAGGGTTTGTCATTGTGAATCCAAAAATAGGAAACATTATGAGGCTGCTCCACTGCAATCCACCAATGCAGACTGATGTCCTTTCCACTATTCTCCCATGTTAACCTACAGGAAGAGCAGCCCTCATAGGAAGTGAAAACACCTGGGTATTCCCCACTACCTGGGCAAGGTACACATATGCGTACCTGCCCTGCCTTTCACCTACCACTTGCATCACACCTTAGGAATTACCCTCGGGCTGCTCTAGTGGGGTTGAAAGGTCCCCTCAAGATTGGCCACTGATTTAGTAAAGCCAACCTTGAGCATAAGTGTTGCGGCGCACATCAAGGCCTGCAATGGCAGGCTGTACCCAAGTTTAAGAACACCATATGCACACACACAGGCTAGCCACATATAACACCTTCTACGCACCACTTCCTAAAATGGATAGGAAGGAGGCATACGCTTTAAAACTGCATATACAGGGGGAATGTTCTCAGAGCCCTAAGGCCACTACAAGAGAATCAGCAAAACTCCGGAGGAAAAAGCTAAAAGTTTAGGGAGACACTTCCTGACAGGTATCAAGTCTAACACCCGGACTCTGTTCCTCCAGTGTACCCCAATTTTGATCTGTGGAACTCTGCTGTTCCGGTGTAGTGACCCACGCCCTTCTCCACCAGTGCACCCCACTCTCGATCTGTGCTATTCCGGTAGAGTAACCCACTCTCTGCACTTCCATATTGACCTACATCACCCTTTGTTGTCCACTTACTGCTACACATGCACACTCTTTGCTGTTCCGGGGCTAAAGATCAAGATTGGGGTGTACTGCCGGAGCAAAGTGTGGGTCACTGTACCGAAACAGAGGAGTGCCGCAGATCCAGATTGGGGGTCACTGCTAGAGCACGTCAACCTTGGGCTGCATCACCTATTTGTCTTCAGTTACTGTGTCCCAGGTGCCCAGCTCTGCCAGTGCACCTCAATATTGGCCCCAGCACTCCTCCTGATTAGGTACTGTGTCTGTTTGTGCAGACTACAGCACTGGAGCTCCCATCAATGAAGGGCTCCAGCTCAAACTGAACTCCATGGAAGAGACGTGCAAGATTGGACTTTGGAGGTAATTAAAGCATTGGCAAAGCCAATAGGTTTCCCCAATGCAAGAGCTATTGGCTTTGTCAATGTCTTTTAGTACAGCTGCTAGGATGCATGGCTGCAATAAAGAATAAAGCACTATGACATGATTGCGCTCGCTGCGTAATAGCACTTTTTTTCTTCATTGTTAGCCATTCTGCTGTGCAACATTGCTAAACAAAACATTGACAAAGTGCCAGATGAGACGATTGGCTTTGCCAATGCTTTGTTATTCCTTGCAACAGTTCTTACTGTTTGTTGCCACACCACATAGAGTACGGACAGCGACAAGTAGGAGCTAAGTGCATGATAGATCGACGTGTTTCACCCATTCTGGGTCTACTACGAAATGCATTGGCTCAAATGGCCTGGATTTGAAGCATATATCAAAAACAAACAGGGAGGGTAGGGTCAAAGGGAAAAGTTTAAAGACCTACTAATGGTTCACTTCCCCAGCAACATCATATGAATAACAAGCAAGAACCTAGGAGGTCTATAGGCCAAGCAACTTGCTGGCGAAACTGGCAAGTATATTGCTATGTCAGTTGGTGCTACAGTCACCATGTAACAGTGTCTAAAAAATAAAAAGAGAGTGAGAGACACATGTGTGAGAAAAAAGATAGAGAGTAGTGATGTCTAAGACTCAATTGGAAAACTGGTCAAATCAAATCGGTGAAATAGGATATTAGTAGGAACGATACAACCTGTATCTACAGTTATATACACATCCTCCTTGTCAGTGGACGCTCAACGTGATCCAACATGACAGGGGACTGGACCTCACCTCATCTGGACCGTGCTCAGGTATACGAGGCCCGCACTATCCGTCGGTGCCACCAAACTCGCCTGAGGCTTGGGGGAAATCCTTTTTCACCGATTTGATAGATGTATTATTGATTTCACGTACACATAACAGTAGCAACTTTCTTTAGAGCAGTGGCCCTGATGAAAGCCAAGGGACTAGTTGCCCGGTAGGCAGAAACATGTTGGCCCGAATTGCGACAGTCATTTGTTCCATACTGTCGTTTGCGCTGTTCCTATTTTTTAATTAGGGGATGTGCCTAGTTCCCATTAAAGTGTTTGTTTAGACATATCACCCTATTTTAGACTCACCACTTTATTGTATGTTGCACAGTATTTTCACCACTCTTCACTAACCATCATAATCAGACCAACAATTGGAGGCTCATTTCACTGTAGACCGTATCCAGTACTTACTACGACTGTGCGGCATGAGGTATAGATGATCGAAGGACCCGCCAGGTCACAGTGTGGACGGCCAAATGATAGGACTGATCACCTGGCATGTTTGATGGTTATCCACAAATAATGTGTACTGGATCTGGTTTGACCCGTTTTCCAATTGAGTCTTAGACATCACTGCTCTCTCTCTTTTTTCTCACACATGTGTCTCTCGCTCTCTTTTTATTTTTTAGACACTGTTACATGGTGACTGTAGCACCAACTAACATATCGTAAGACTTGCCAGTTTCACCAGCAAGTTGCTTGGCCTATAGACCTCCTAGGTTCTTGCTTGTTATTCACTGGATTTGAAGCAATCAGGGTTATCAGAAAGTATTTGGGGGGGTTACCCCCTTTGCCTTTTTTGCCAGTCAGTGTCCTCAATATTTGGGTCCTCACTTCATAAATAAATGATTGCCATGAAGACAGTTTACCCTTGGAATAATTAAGATCATGGTAAGTAACCTAGACGTTATGCCCTCGGCAGGGCTTAATTGTAGCCTTACTGCTAGAGCGGTCAACCTCAAAGCTGGGGAACCGGGTTTGAGTCCCAGCAATGACGCTGAACATCCTGTGATTCTGGGCAAATCACTTAATCGCCCTGTTCCTAACAACAATCAATGTCTCCATCTGTAACTAAACTGGTGCCCATGTAAAGCACTCTGATACCCGATATCATTGGGCCTAGTTTGCGCTATATAAAAATAACTCTCTAAAAAAGCAATAAGTGTCAGGCCACTCCAGAGCTGACAATGACAGTACCTACACAAATACTAACCAGCACTCTCCTACAAGTGTGACATTTCAGACTATTCCAGCCCACCACAGCTATAAGGGAAGCAGGTATCAGTCAATTTTAATGTATTTTTAAATAATAAACAACTGCTGTGCTCATCTGTAAATCAGACAAACATCTCCACCATGTGGCAGACTGCCGTAAGTCCCATTGTTGGCTATTAGTAGTGGTGGCCAGCAGCGGAAACCACCGGCACACATTAAGCACTGTCCCTCATTATCATCAGTCCTTCCTTTGTTAGTAAAGGTCTCTTAGAGTCAGGACATTGATGAGGAAGAGGAGGGCTTGGACTCGGAGTAATGGAGGCTTGCAGTAAATGGTGGGTGGTTGCAGGGCAGAGAGACCCACGTGTTATAGTAAAATAAGATATTGTTAGTGTAGGTAGGAATCAAAAAACCGCAGGCATTCATCTGAAACAGCAACCAGGTACCACACCCTTTGAAGCTAGGACATGCCTGGGAGGAGGGGCATGGGCATACATTCCGGGGTCACTGCCAGGTCAGGGTGTGTGGTCTATTGCCACCACTGACAGAATCTGCCTGATTTCAGCGTCACAGGTTCAAATCCTTGTCATTCAGTCCCAAGCCTTCCATCTTTCTGAAGCTGATGAATGAGTGCTGTAGAGTTGGGTAACTTAAATCATCAGCTATGCAGTGCCAAGAAGCCCATCTGTATACAATTGCAAGCACACAATATGTGTCATTGTGTGTGATTGACAGCTGTGTGAACAACAAGCCACAATGAACAGACAATTCTCGAGGACATTCCAGTGTTTCGTGGACAGATCAGCTGGAGCTCACATGCTGTCTTAAAAACATATCATGAGCCATATAGATGTGGCAGTGTGCCTCATTCAGATAACTTTACCGCATAATCCCAGCACTGTGACAATGGGAAACATCTGCAGAGGGATTTGTGTGCTCTCAATATGATGTTGAGAACCTCACATTCACAGTGAACTGTGAAATACGTTCCATATTTCGGGGTTCGCTGTGAAATGGGTGTTTTAATACATCTCCGTGTTTGCTATAAACACACCTAGACATGTATTATACATACATAGTGCATTAATAAATCAATAATAGTCAGCATAACATTCAAGTAAAACGTATTATATTTTGCAACAGTGCATTCATTACATCTGGAAAAAAACTCAGCACTAGCACGTACCTTCTTGTCACAAGTTAGCACTTTAAAAAATGAATACATATTTTATTGTTCTGATTAAGACCCCTGCTTGTGATTGGTTCTGATGTTTTCTCACGGGTCAGTAATGGTCACCGCTGCAATCCTTCTTGTACGCTGCTCACCCTCCCCAGGCCAGGGCAGGTCAGCGCGTGACCTTGGATGACCTTGGTCACATCTCCTTCTGTGCCCATCCTATCTCACTAAAGCTGACAGCGCCACATTTATCTGTGCATCCTTCTGCCGCAGAGGGTGGCATGGCCGCTGCTAAGTGACACGTGTGAGTGTTTGCATCTTCGGCAGTTGAGACACTTGGGCAGTTGAGAGCATGAGTTAAGCCTCGAGATATCTATCAAGGAAGCATTTGGCCTGCAACGCCTTGCGGCATCTCTCCAAAACCCCTGTGCAGCATTTATGTAGCCTTCATAGCCTCGGCATTAAAACTGAGAGGGCGCATATACAAGCCCTCTGCGCCGACGTAAAATCACTTTTTGTGACTTTTCGATGGTGCACATGACATAAAGTCACCCTGCGCGGCTTTTCATGACCTTGTAGATATGGTGTAAGGCAACGCAGCACAAGTGGCGGCTTTAAAGAGGTGTTCAATGGGTGTTGCTGTGGGTGTTCCAACGCAACACCCATGGACTTTGACACATTTGCCGATTTACAACACGTTGTAAACTTGAGAATGCGGCTAAAGCCTACACCTCCCCAGGAGAAGAGTAGGGGAGGCGCAACGAGGAGAAATAACATTGGGCCTCATTTACAGTGATTTGGCACAGGGCAGTGCTGCAACTGTTTTCCGCACTGTCCTACACCAAATCAATAGGATAGGAATGCACCATATTTACGAGATACGGTGCGTTCATGCCATTTCAGCCAGCGTACAATATGGTGACAAAAGTCAACTCAGGTGCTGTTGCACTATGGTGCAAGGTTGTCTGCCTTGTTGGCAGGATTGTTTTTGTGCAGGAAGGGACACCTTCCTGCACAAAAACAATCCATGGAGGCGTTTTACTATTTCTATGTATGCTGCAGAATGCAGTACACAAATAAAGATGAAAAAATTAGGAGAAATAGAGACTTCACACAAGACGTATGTAACGATCATTGTATTTAACACTTGTATATCATCAATGCAATATATACAGCATATACTTTTGGGCATAAATCACCCTTGAAAATATTACTAGCAGTGCTAGTCCACTCGTGTAGTGATGATATCAAGAATATGCACACTGGGGTCAATTCCTAATCTAACCCACCGCACACAGTACACAGCACCCTTATGCGGTGAAACATGCTTTACACCCCAGGCCCACCCCAACAATCCTTATAATTCAATGCCACACGGTTATAGGGGTCACCCTAGATCACAACGAAATTAGAACAAGGACATTCAGGATATTAGACCACTTTATAGCAGCACCGTGGGCCCGGGCCTCGCGGGTACAGCCAGTGTCAATTGTAAAGTGTTTTTGGATATGAAATCAATGTAGAAACCCACACCGCATTCCAATGTAATGTACACCGGCGTTACACACAATGTCACTACTGCACACACACACTCACTCCACACCGCTATGATGTGCCACTGATGAGGGGGCGTGGCTAAGCGCGCAACGGGAATGGCTGCCTTGGGGTAGAGCTCCGCTCTGAGCTCCCCTTCCCGGCGCATTTCTCTGGTGAAGCACAGCCTGCAGCTGGCAGAAAACCGCCGGCGCTGCTACGAGACATTGCCTCTGAACACCCGGCCGACTTTGGGGAAGATCGGCACACCCAAGACACACCGAAGATTCAGCGGCGTTGGGACCGCACGCGTCGCTCCTGACCTCGGGGACGCTCAGGAAAGTCCGAGGCTTCGGCGGGCAGGGAGGGCCCGACATCGCGGCCTACATGCACAGCGAACGCACGGCGCTGTGGTGCAGGGACGGAACGCAGCACCAGACCTGGCCTGACCGGAGGATCCGCATGCCGAGTGCTGACTACCCCGACGCCTGACCAGGCGAGCGGCTGAACGTGACCGGATGGGGCCAATCTGACCGACACGAACCGGAGGTAGGGGGAGCGGAGCTGATCCACTGACTGCGGAGGCCTGCTCCTGCCCGCCAGGTGCGCCGGAAGCCCTGCCCCTTCTCCGGGCGGTTAACAGTACCGGAGCTGAGCGGCCACGAGTAGTGAATGGTGCGCGGCTGGACGGCGTAAACAGCCAGTCTGACAACGCGCCTACTGAAACACACCCGCATATTGCCAAGAAGCGGTGGGACCGCACAGGCGGCCGCGGCCGGGGAAACAAGGCGCCCGCAACACTGCCCACGCCACGTGAGTGACACAGTGGCCCACATGACCCACCACCGTGCCTGACCCACCACAGGGGGGCGCGCGCCGACCCTGCGCTACCTACAAACACGGACACACCGTCCTAGCAGACGCCGGACACCGCAGGCCGCCGACACGTGGCCACGGACACAGGCGCTTGCCCGCCTACGGGCCGCGAACACTGAGGAATAGTCCATTGCCCCGCCGCCCGACAACCACACGCACAGGCTGGTCCTCTGGGGGTGAAGCACGCTGCTAGAACGGAAACAACGCTGTGGTGCAGATGTCTAACGGACCTAGAACGCGAACTGGGACCGGCAGCACGAACTCAAAGGGCAAGATGGACAAGTCCGGGAAGATCAATGACCCGGACCAAACGGCGGCGAAGCTGGACACCATGCTGGCAGCGATGGAGAGGCTCGAAGAATCAATACACCTAACCCGCACCTCCCTGGCCACCAAGATTGATAGCGTGGTCATCGACCTAACACACCTGAGGGCGGACCATAAAAAACTGGCGGAACGCACCGCGGCCCTAGAGGGTGCTATGCAGACGCTTCAGCCGCAAGCCGACCAGTCGCACAAGCAAATACAGGATTTATTGAACAGGGTGGAGTTCTTGGAGGACAGAGCCGAGGACGTGGAAGGTAGGACCCGCAGGAACAACGTGCGCTTGGTCGGGGTCCCGGAGAAATGGGAAGGGAAGACCCCGGAGGAGCACATGGAGCAGTGGCTGAAGGGCATACTACCGGAGGGATCGCTCTCCCCGCACTTCGTAATAGAGCGTGCTCACAGGGTCCCCACCAAACCTCTGGCAACAGGCTCCAACCCGAGACCCATGCTGCTCCGCATAATGAACTATCGGGACAGAGACTCCATACTGCGAGAAACACGCAAACTTCAAGAGATCCGGATTGAAAACGCGTCAGTAATGTTCTTTCCGGACTACACTGTACAGGTCCAGCGGCAAAGACATGACTTTATGGCGGTGAAAAAACGACTGAGGCAGATCGGCCTGCAGTACTCTCTGCTGTTTCCTGCGAAGTTGAGAGTTGTGGCCGGGGAGCGGACTCATTTCTTCATGGACCGAACGGAAGTGGAAACATGGCTAGACAGCGGAGTAGATACGGACCCCAAAACGACTTCAGGTCCTGCGCCCCGGCGACAATTCGGAGGTAACAGACGAAGACATCGACCCCGCCAGAGGTCTCAGACTGGGACACGACCAGCGACAAGAACTCCCCCCCCAGCAGACGCCAAGAGGCAGGAGAAACAGGACGCCCTCTGCCTGGTGATGGAACTCAGCGGATCCCCTGCACGGAGCGACGTGGCGGGCAGCAGCGCGCAGGAACTCCACAGCGACGACGAAGCCATTATGGTGTGCCGGACTCCCCAACATCGGAAGAACGACCAGACGTCACTCCCCAAACAGCGGACTACATCAGCTAACTGCACGACAAGTACAGCACTCTGAAGGGACATCCGCCAACGACCATCGCAATGGATCTGAAGGAACACGCCAATACAGCAACGCAGCGGCGGCGAGGAACACTCGCAGTAGCGAACTATACCCCCGACCCTGCAAGCCGCACATGAGGCACACACACGGCAAGCGCCTCCTCAGTGAGCCCGAGTCCAAGAATCAACACTGAGTGCCCGTACTTGACCGAAGTGCAGCTACAGAGACGCTTTGCTTCGCCTGGTAGCAGTTCGATTGGGACACGTAACGTATAGAGTTTCATGCATGTACAAAAGGGGTTCACTGTATGCAAGGGCTGTTTAGACAGGTACATTCCTCCCGGGAAGGCAATGGGCCTTCATACAACAACTATATTGACTCAGAACCACTGATCACGTGCGCATAGCACTAACACCCCCTTAGATTTGAATTTTGTTGCTCTCCTAGAGAGTATGGACGGGAGCACGTTTCGCATCCGACCTTTTGGTATTTTGAATGTTCATAATGTTCATTGGCTTATTGCTCCGTTAGCCATGTTTCCTTCCCCTCCTCTGGTCTCAGTGAAGTGGTGTACCAACTTAAGTGTTTACTCGATTGCAGGGACCACCAGCTCGAGGGGTATACATACGCCGTCCCGACGCTACCAAATCTACTCGTACCTCAAACGCCACTGCATACAAATTGCCCTCCTACAAGAAACACACCTTAGCGCCACGGAAATTCCCACACTACGTCACAGGTGGCGTGGACAAATATATGCTACGGGTTTCTCGTCATATGCTAGGGGGACACTGGTATGGGTCAGGCCGGGCACTCCATGGACCACACTGGACGTACACATAGACCCCGGGGGAAGATACGTGGCAGTCCACGGCAGGTTGGATGGAAACCCACTAGTACTGGCCTCAGTGTATGCGCCTAACGCAGGGCTGGCGGATTTCCTTGCCCAATTGTCGCACACGTTGGCCCCCTGGCATGGAGTCCCCTGGGTGCTTGGCGGGGACTACAACAGGTCATTAGATCTAGCGCTGGACCGCTCTCACCCTTCACCACCCAACTCACAGGCACGGAATACTGCGAACGCACTACAGGCGTGGTCCACACAATGGGACCTACATGATGCGTGGCGCACTCGCAATCCACATTTCAGAGTCTACTCATATTATTCGGGAGCTCACGCCCTGCATGTACGCCTTGATAGGTACATGGTAACCAGTGAGATCCTACCACATGTCACGGATACCTGCTACATGGGCCGCACGCACTCCGATCACAACCCACATCTATTCGATCTGGCGTGGGAGCAACCTTGGCCTCCGATACCCACATGGCGGTTACAGCCTGACCTACTACTAGATGGCCCATTTAGAGGCTCCATATGCACGCAAACAGCGCAATATTTCGAAGACAATTCAGGCACGGCGTCGACACCACAGATTGAATGGGACGCTTTTAAAGTGGTCCTCAGGGGGCAATGTCTAGGCACCCAGGCCCATTCCCGTCGGCAATTAGAGGCAGATCTCAGACGCCTAGAATCAGACTTGTTGCGGGCGGAACAGGCAGCTGCCACGGGCGCGAACACCGACTTATTGAAGGCGCGGGATGAGCATGACAGGCTGATTGACAGGTTGAAAAATGTTAATTACAAGGCCCACTCAGCCCGCACACATCACACTGGAGACAAGCCTGGCAAACTGCTGGTTTGGCTGATACAACGCGAAGAACGCGCAACGCCAGTGACGGCGATACAATCAGTGGCTGGCCCGAAAGTGTACACCCAGGCGAAAATACACGAGGCCTTTGTGACGCACTACAGCGCGCTATATGTGTCCCGTCTTCTAACCACACAACCCACCACAACTGAGTATCTAGACGACGTCGCGCTGCCTGCCCTAACGGGTGACCAACAGGACGACCTAGGGTCGCCGTTGATAGCAGAGGAGCTCCGTGAGGCCATCTTTGCCCTTTCGAATGGCAAAGCCCCCGGCCCAGATGGGTTGCCGGCGGTATATTATAAAGCCTGCTCCGACATCCTGATCCCGGAACTCCTCAAGGTGTACGCAGCGGCACTGGAAGACTCGGCCTTACCCCAGTCGATGAATGAGGCGACACTAGTGTCCCTTCTCAAGCCGGGTAGAGATGGTACACTCCTCGGCTCGTATAGACCCCTAGCGCTGTTGAACACAGATTATAAGATACTGGCATCGACCCTCGCCCGACGACTGGCAGGCCTGGTGCCCGACTTGATACACAGTGACCAGAACGGCTTTGTACCCACTAGATGCACCTCCCACAACATACGGAGGCTGTTCCGAGTGCAAACATACGCAGTACAAGATTGGCCTAGGTCAGGCTGCCTAGTTCTAGACCTAGAGAAGGCATTCGATTTGGTCGAGTGGCCCTACCTGCTGGCTGTGTTGCACAAGTTCGAGCTTGGGGATGATTATATTGAACTGGTCGGCTTGCTGTACAGACACCCCGTGGTACGAGTCCGCACGGGCAGGCTGCTGTCCGACGCCATTAGGGTGCAACGCGGCACCAGACAAGGCTGCCCACTATCCCCATTACTCTTTTCATTGGCGATAGAACCCCTCGCTGAAATATTGCGCAATAAGGGCACGCACTGGGGCATCCCACTGGCAGATGGTATGCACATAGTCTCGCTATATGCGGACGACCTCCTCTTGTACGTCAGAGACCTCACCCAAATACCACCAGAACTCTCGGAGATCTTCCGATCCTTTGAGACCGTGTCAGGCCTCAAGGTAAACTGGGCCAAATCAGGGGTGTATTCGTTCAACCCCGACATCCCAGACACTGAAATTAGGATTAATGGCGAACAATTGCCGTGGCATCATACCACGTTCAAGTACCTGGGTATATATATACAGGACACCCCCGGACATCCTGGACGGCAACCTAACATGCGCCGTAACGTCCATAAGGTCCCAAATTGCCTTTTGGAAGTCCCTGCCGCTCAACGTCCCGAGCAGAGTGACGTTGACGAAAATGATCGTTCTCCCCAGACTCCTATATTACTTCGCCAACATCCCGGTGTACGTACAGGTCCGCACCTTCAAAGAACTAGCATCCATGATCAGGGACCTGATATGGAACACTGGGAGGCCCAGAGTGGCCCTGCAAAAACTATATACGCCGGTTAGTGAGGGTGGCCTCGCAGTACCGAACCTAGAACTTTACTATCTAGCAGCACAACTACAGTGGGTAACTGCCTGGCTCGCAGGAAACCGCCTGGAGGACACGGCCACGACAACAGATGTGCTGTCCTCCACACAGATACATACCTTATTCCACCCCCTGACACACCCAAGGAGAACGTCACAACTGCATGTAGATGTGGCGGTGCGATGCTACGTCAGGAGCTTACGGCTCACGAGACACACCAAACCATATGCCCCGGCACTCCTGCTCCTAGGCACCCCCAAGACCACCTCTGTTGTCCCGGAAGCGGCGCTGGAACACTGGACGCGCACTGGAGTGGACACCATGGCGGACTTGTACGCCGATGATGCCCTGATACCTTTTGTGATGCTGGCTACTGACACGGGTCTCCCAGCGGGACAGTTCTTACAACACGCCTCCATCATTATGGCATACACACAACGGTGGGGTAACATCACTGAGGAACTGCCAACACATCAATTGATACAGAGCCTACATGTCATGGGGGACGGTACACATGTGGTGCAGTGGCTGAATCAAGCACTATTGTCGCACACAACACACGTTACAGCCGCTACGCGACAAATGGGCAATTGACAGGGGGAGGGACTGGACAGATAAGGAGTGGAAGATGGTACTACTGGGCCCCAGGAACATTCCCCGCAACGCACGCTTCAAACTGATCCAGTTCTATATACTGCATAGAGCGTACCTCTCACCTGACAAAATTAACCAGTACTTCCCGGGCGCTGCAGCTAGCTGCCCGAGATGTGCACTGGAGGGAGCAGACTTGCTACACATGCTGTGGCAATGCCCACAGATTCAGACGTACTGGCGGACTGTGCTAGCGATACTAGAAAAATGCACGGCCATGCCGATACCGCACACATGGGAGACATGCATACTAGGCCTATATAAACGAACCAAATTAAATAGAGTCCCCTCTCGTTTCTGGGACCTTGGCCTCCTCACGGTCAAACGACTGATCACCAAACACTGGAAGCGAGCTACCCCACCCCTGACGGAACACTGGCACACATCCCTAGACAACTGGGCGCGAGCGGAAAGCACCACCCTCCATAATGAGGAAACAGCAGGTCTACGACAGTTCCCAATTGCGGCATTATGGAATGAAATGCTAAGCTCCTTTCATAGGGAATGCCAACTAGCACGGAACCCCACACATGACGACCACCCGGACAATGCCACCGATACGCCCCTTGCTGGCATTCCATGCTGACCGACATGGTGATACCCCGCCCAGCACTCCCCTCATACCAAATGCCTACCATAGCTAACCCATTGTCCTCCCCAAAGACACACACACACCAATAGTCACTATTCAATAGCGCCCGCACGCCCCCACTGCATCGATGCGCCCTCAACTCGACACACACACCACACTTCCAAATCAGATGACCATAAACCCCCCTTCCTTTTCCCCCTTTCGTTTTTTTTTTCTCCTTCATTGTTTATCTTGGAATGTCATCTCCTTTGTTGAGCCAACACGGTTGGAACGTTTGTGATGAACCATTGTTATGATGTATGAAGCGGAGAACAACTGCATTGTGTGACGCGCCCCGCGAACATGACAGACATCTTTGAGATGTAGCAATATGTATGTTGTAACATTCATGTTTTCATTCCTCCTGTGACTTCAATAAAGGATATTTAAAAAAAATAAAAATAAATGATGTGCCACTGATATCAACCAGTCTGTACGGAACTTTCTTGCACTCACACACACTCAGCACCCTAATGCAGTGCACTGGTACACAGCAGGTCAATGGATAACACTCTGCAGACCCCACAGCCCAAACATTCCTCCACCCGCCAGTTCACACTGACTGCCCTATGACCCTGGATTAAAGATCCCCAGGTCATACTTAGTCTTGTTTTTCAGGAACAGGTGGAGAAACTAACAAGTTTAATCAAGAATTTAGACGTAAACAACAGTTTTGGGCCACCACCCTGGAAGTCACCCACAGGTCTCAAAACACAAAGGAGTCACGCAGTCTCTTCATCCGCTCCTGAACTGTCTCAAAACTGTTGCTACATCACAGTGAATCTCTCTCGCGACAGCCTAGTGCCACGAAGTCTATGAGAGGGGCCCGGTGAAGGGAGGCCAGTTAGAGCTCCGTTTTAGGTTCAGGAAGCAGGGTTGGATTGGGATAAAAAATCGGCCAGGGCACACCAAAATAAGTGGGCCACATTTGAGTGTTGCCCGCAAAATAATGCTTTAGCGAAGTGTAATGAAAAGAAAGAGGGTGGTGGTCTTTTTTTATTAACTTCACTTAGATAAAAGAAATGCACAGGTTAGTTCACACTGCTGAGCCACATATGAATGCAAGTGGGACCGCTTCTGCTCAGGCCCCCTGCTTAATCAGCAAACATTAATGGGTTTGCCCAGCGATAGAAAGGAAATGATAACTCCGCTCATCTGCCTCTAGAAAGGGCCCCAAGGCACCCACTGGGCCGCTGGTGGTATCCTAATAGCACAGACAGCCCCCAGGCTCCCCAAGAAAGCAGCCCATAGCTAGAACTCGGCAACCAGCCCATCGGCCATTTACCGAGTGCCGGCCTTACCAATCTGACCCTGTCAGGAAGGGAGCACAATTAAAAGGGAATAACACAGGGGAGCCTTGTGGATGCAGAACGCACCGTGTCAGGTACACGTTGATCAATCTCGTACCCAAGCAGTCTGGGCACTAGGTTTGGTGCACATTGGTTCGAGTCACACAAGACACTTCAGGTCATACACATGAAGAGTTGCAAATTCCATATCTCCCTGGAAATGATTCACAATGATTGGTGCATGTTAATAAGGGTTGCACCAGGCAATTCTGGTCACACTAAAGAAAGAGTTGCAAATTCCATACCTCCATGGAAATGAGGCCCAATGTCCGGTGCACGCTGATTTCGGTTACGCTAGACTAGTCCAGTCACACACACAGGCACATGTTCAGCAGAGCCATATGAGGTAGAATGAGACACTATTCTGGGTGCATCCCCACCTCCGACGGCTGCACCCTGTGAATTGAACACCATGAGCAATAAGTATGAAGTTGCCATGACGCATAAGAGAAATGGCTGAAAGTCACTGAAAAAACGATATGAGTGGCTTGCGCAGGCCACACCATAACACTTTTTTTTGTGAGGAGGGGCAGGATAATAAACTCAAATGGGGCAAAGAGACTTCGCATCAGCTCAACATCCTCTGATTCTGTGCCTTCTGTGAATTTTATTCATGATGAAAAGCAGATGTGTTCCTAGACAACATTGAATATGGCTGAAAACATTCACATTGACAAGGCCAATAGCTTGGGCATTGCTGAGACCTATTGGCTTTTCCACAGTGCTTGTTTATTATATTGGAGAGGGTTGGACCAACATGAACAGTGGGAGGAGGAGTGGGATGCGGAACCATGCAGAGTGAGACCGAGTGGGGGGCGTAAGGGAACAGCAAGACATGGGACAGCCGGTGGAGGGTGGGAGGTGGCAACAAGATGAGGAACATCAGGAAGAGAGCAGAATGGGGGAAGTAAGACAATAATAGTATTGAATGAGCAAAGCCTACCCTTCTAAAATGGGTGTTGTATTTACTTTTCACACGCAGTAAAGACAACTTGCTCGTTGAAAACTGAGCGTCAATGTTTAGCATGTGCCTAACAGCTTTGGTGTGACTATAATGTCTCTCATTTCAAGACATGACAGCCACCTTAACAAGAAAGTTTTGGGGAAGGAATTTTGTAATGAAGAGAAATGTAACAAAAAAGGTCAATGACGCTGTCAACACTGGCTGTGTCAAAGTTCTCTTTTTTTAAGGCCAATGGAGGTGATCAAAGATGGACAGACGGACGAATGGCGGGTGGGGGAAGCAAGACAAGAGACATCAGGAAGGGGGCGAGAAGGGCAGCAAGACAATGGACAGTGGGAGGAGGGTGGGTGGGGCATGTGACACGAAGGATGGAAGGAGAAGGCAGGCAACACCATTGACTGAGGAAGGAGGGCAGACAGAGACCGTGGCAAAAACGTGGAGCAGGGAGGGGGTGGAGACTACCTGCAAACACATTCACACACAGGTGCAGATGTAGTAGAAGTGCAGTGCTGCCCACAATGAAGGATACTTGGCCCCCTCTTCAAGGAATGGAAAAACACAAGAAGAGGAATTGAAGGCGGCACACTCTGACCAATGTGCAGCAAAGAAATGAGAGTGTTTATGAAGCCAACCAAAGGTAAATAATGGGTGAGATCTAAACCTTTTTACGTTTTTTATAGTTAACCAAAAATATTACTTGTGCGTTCGCAGGCGAGACCGAAAAGTGAGGGTGTGAGAAACTGGGTTGTTGGTTGAGGGGTTGAAACCCTGCTCAAGCAACAGTCACAATCCCTGTCTGGATGAGCCACTAAAGTCACTAAATATGCCTGTGCTTAACCCTCTAGGCAGCAGTCAGTTTAACTTATAGGAAATGGGTAAAGTATTTATGCAGTACACAACCAGAAATAAAGTGAAAAGACAACACATGAAACATCCCACACCAATTTTTTAAAAATGGAGTACATTTTAATAAATTATTTGACACCAAAGCAACAAAAATCCAATCAGTAGAACCGGAATTCAAAATTTGTAAAGTTTAAAGAGAACTCTAGTACCTAAAAGATCAAAGTGTCAACTATGGGCATCTATTTGCTTGACACTGGGGCAAAGTCAACAGTTTTGACTCACCGCAATGAAGTGCAGTCAAACACAAAAATGGATTGGTCTCCCTTAGAACTGGCATCCTTGGAATGGTTTCCACTAACGTTTGACTTCAGACAACTTATTTTTGCTGAATTCATTTTTCCTTGTTTAGGACTCTGGGCACTTTACCACTGTTAACCAGTACTAAAGGGTATTTGCTCTTCCCCTAAAACACGGTAACATTGGCTAATCCCCAATTGGCATATTTAATTTCTTTATAAGTCCCTAGTAAAGTGTACTAGATGTGTTCTGGGCCTTCGCATTAAATTCTACTAGTGGGTATGGAGCACGGACTGTACCGCTTACTTAAGTAGCCCTTTCAGCATGTCTTAGGCCTGCCATTGCAGAGCATCTGTGTGAAGTTTTGAACTGCTTTATCCGCCTGGCAAGTTTACCCTCTTGCCAGCTCAAAACCTTATTTTTAATACATATAAGTCACCTCCGAGGTAAACCCTGGACAACCAAAGGGCAGAGTGCACTGTACTTAAAAAGTAGGACATGCCCATTCAAGTTTTATATCCTGGTAGTGAAAAACCCTTACATTCGTTTTTCACTACTGCAAAGTCTATATTTCTCTTAAAATAACATTGGAATTACCTTATTACATTTTATAAGTGTAATTTCACATTGGGAAGAGACGGGACTGTAAGTTTGGTGTCTCTGGAATAGTAATTAAAAAACACAACTTATGGTTTTTCTTTGTCTGTATTTTTTGATGTACTTCATTCCAATGATCGCGCATTATATGTAAAGCGCTCTGATACCTTCGGGTCTTGCTTGTGCTTCAAAAACGTATAAATTAAAAAAATGGTGAAGTCAGCATTCTCTTACTTTAACCATTTAATGCTTTCTACCTGTCTCTGAATACACATCTGGGGTGGGTGACAGCTGGGCCTTGTGCATTCTCTATAGAAAGCCACACACAAAGGGAGCTTAGGTGTGTCTGATGGGCCATCCACATCCTGATGGCCATCCTGGGCAGGTTTGGAGAGAAGGGCTGGCACTTTCACTTTAATAGAAGGTTTCATGCCCCCACACAATGGGCCGCATAGCCCCCTGTAGTAAGTCTGAAGCCTGGGCAGGAAGGGCCAGGATTCTGTGCACTTTAAAAACATCTCTTTTAAGTCCCCCCACTTCAAAGCCATAATTGTTTATAAGTACTGGACCTAAGACACCACCACTTCAGTACAGGTCTGGACCTGTGTATATTCTTCCAGGAAGAAGGACAGCCGCAGGGGCTTAGGACAGGCCCCGCAGATTCCGTGGTACGGGGGTGCCTGAGCTGCAGGGGACCTCCTCAGGACATTACTCAGGCCTGATAGCACCAGAATAAATCTGGAGCTGGGGCCCCTCTGTGTACATTGTAGGGGGGCCCCTTCAACTTTCGTTACGCCACTGGACAGCTATGCTGTTACAAGGACTGCGACTCTGCTGGCTGCTACTCTGCTGGACTCCTGCTCTACTATGCTGACCTGCTGCTGGCTGCCCCCTTGCCTGGGAGTGATAAGGACTGAATCAGCATCTCTCTAACCCAGAATCAAAGTGACTAAAAGGGCTTGTCTGCTTGCCTCCTGTTCTAAAGTCTCAGGGACATCAAAGACTACCAACCAATCTGCTAAAGCACCTGGACTCCGCCATTTGTAAGTCCTGTGCAGCCAAGTGCTGCCTATCCAGTCATGGGCCCTTGGAAGTGGATACAGTAGAAATGCAAGCACTGACTTTTTTCACTGCTCCGGACCGGAGCATCTCCAGCTACACCGATGCATGAACGCTGCTGCAAGGATCGAGGACATCGCATCACCAACAGTGCAGTGCTTTGCCTCTATTCCTGACGCATCTCCAACTTTGCTTAGCTCAGAGCCAACGCAACGCCTACATCCAAAGAATCAACGCTGACAGATCATCCCCTGTGCTCCTCGCATCTCATCCTCGACATCGATTCAAACGCGAACCAAGGTACTGTTTCAGTGGGCCAGGTCTGGTCCCTGTATCTGACCCGCACTCCATCACGTTAGGCCTGAACTTTTGGATTTGACCCAGTCTAGTGTGACCAGATAGCCCTGGTTTCAGTGTATTCTTAGAAATGAAATATTCCGGTTCCTCTTTATGAATTTTTATTATTTTTGTCATGGTTTATTCATTAAATGAAATTCTTTATTTCTAGCCAGGTGTGGTATCTTTTTATGTAGTGTTTTCACTGTTTTACAGTTTGAAGTGTTGCACTAATACTTTACACAGGGCTCCTTAAATTATGCCATTCTTCACTGTGCCAATCTACCAGAGTTTGAGCACAGGTTAATTTAGGTTGTGTATCTGACTTGACCCGACTAGAATTGTGGTTCTTGCTTGGAGAAGGTGCATAATTCTGCCAACTAGAAACCCAATTTCTAATAGTTTCAACCTCTGCTTACCTTAGGACTTAGAAGAACTTTTGTGGATAATTGTCGGAGATGGTAATTTTTAGTGTGGCAAGGCAGTTTCGAGATCCGAGGAGGAGGCATCATTGATGTGGAGCCACTGGCCGAAGTGACAGGGAAGAATCCTTAATTTGTACACAGTCTCTTTTTTGGAAGCTGAAGATCTCCAGGTGGACAAAGCTAGTAGCTACAGGCTGTAGCTGATGAGGGCTCCATGAAGCCGGATGCCTCCAAAGTGCCACTGAACAGGATTTTCTGAATTGGACAAAACGTAGCGGGAGCTGCCAAGAAGTCAGGCCAACTGTGATGCACCTTTGGCGGATTGTTAGACCTGGCATGTTTTGTTGTGTTTCCCCTGGCTTTAGCTTTCTAACTGCCCGGTTTGACTCTGTGTTTGCTGATTTAGAGTCTCTGCGCTCTTTCTCACTGCTGTTCAGTGTTAAAGTGCAAGTGCTCCTATTGTAAATTGTGTTATGGATTTGTGTTTGCATGATTGGCATATTTGATTTACTAGCAAGTCCCTAGTAAAGTCCACTGAGGGAGTCAGGGCCTGTAAATCAAATGCTACTTGTGGGCCTGCAGCACTGTAAAGGGGTCTCAGATCTGCCACTGTAGTGTCTGCATGCAATTTGTCACTGCCATGTCGACCTGGTAGGTGCACCCACTTGCCAGGCTCTGATCTTTCATTTTCTTTCATGTAAGTCACCCCTAAGGTAGTCCCAGAGTCCCTTGTATATTACAGGTAAGACATGCACTGGTGTGTGCGACATGTCCGGGGAGTTTAATACAGTGTATTTAGTTTTTCACTATGTGAAGGCTGTCTGTCCCACATGATAGAATGGGAGTTCACTTATGACATCTTATAGAAATATCTTCCCATTGGGACAAGATATGGATATGAGGTTTAGTATGCCTGAACTCAGAATATAAAAATGCATCTTTTAGAAGAGATGATTTTTCTGTTCTGGCTTTGAAAAACTTTTAGAAAGTCTCACTTGGGCTGGGTCCAGATGTGGGTTTAAGATGGTTGAAGCCTTTTCTGTGCCTGAGGCTTTGATCAGAAGATCGGTCAATTAGGCATTGTAATCAATCTGGAAATCCAGGATCCAAGGTGAAGTGCAGGGCTCAAGCAGCAAGGCATACCCCTGGGGTGTGGGGCAGGCTTTGGGCAGAAGTGTAGTCTTTCTTTGCGCAGCAAAGCAGTTTTCTGAAGTACACAGCAGATCACAGGCGCAGCCAGTACTGTGAAAGTTCTCCTGCATGTCCAGAAAGTGAGCTGAAGTGTTAGTCTGCGGGTCCCCTTTTTTAACCTGGTGCCTTCTTTGAAGTAGGAGAAGTTTCTAGATGCCACCCTTTCAAAAGTGTTCGGACTTCCTGCATCCCTGCCTGGCTCCAGTCTGGCTACAGGCACAATAGACTAGTGTGAAATCCTTTATGAGTTTTCAGGACACAGCCTATTGATTTGCAAGTGGGTCTGTGCTCAGCTCTGCCCTCGATCCTGTCTGACATGGCCCATCTAAGCACACCTAATCCCTCCATTTTTGTGGCTGTCTGGGAGGAGTATACAAAGGCCAACTGACAGTCGCGCCTAGTGATGTGACCCAGGATCAGGCTGCCAGCTTCAAACAGTTAGGGCAGGAAAATGCCAATTTTCTAAAAGCTGCATTTTCAAAATTGTGACTTAAAATCTGACTTTACCATTAAAGAGAATTTTAAATTACATTTACGCAGATAGCACAAATGGCTTTCCTACCTGCTCTCAATCAAAAGTTAGCACCTATTAAATGTAATAAAGAAACCCATTGGAGAGAGGATCTGGTGTAATGGCCAGAGGTGTGTTTTGGCGTCAGCTCAATATCCTGTGATTCTGGGCAAGTTACATACTCTCCTCCTGCCCACAAAAAAATGAATATGTCCTTGTGTAATGTGAAGTGCACCAATATCTTTGAGTTGAGTTTGTATCAAATAAAAAAATAAAACAGCAAACAAACCAATGTTATCCTATAGGAGAGTTAGGCCACACAGTAGTCAACAAGCATTTACAATGCAATGGTTTCGCCTTTGGAAAAGTGTATGTAGACTTCAGCGTGGCAACTGCACGGAGAGCGGGAGGCACACGGACAGCGGGAGGGGGGCGGGCATGCACACGGACAGCGAGAGGGGGGTGGGCAGGCACACGGACAGCGGGAGGGGGGCGGGAACGGGGACACGAACGATAAATGAAATGATAAAGAAGCAAAATAAAAAAGGTACAACCTAGCGGGAGGCACACGGACAGCAGGAGGGGGGCACGGGAAGGGAACGGCAAGAAAGGCACTCACCTTGACTTCCTCCGGCGGCGGAATGACCAAATAAAACCTCGACGTCGGAAAAAATAAACCCCGCCCACCGCCGCACTGACGAGACAAAAGGGGCCGGATGAGAAAAATTCTCCAGAAACGCCCACGAGTCGCCTCGCAGGATGACGGACGCCTCTGTTTGCCAATGGGTAGCGTCCATTTATGGAGCTAGCCAATGGGAAACAGAGGCGGTGCCGAACATCCATACTGTAACTCAAAAGATTTCGGCCTGGGTGGAGCACTGCGTGCTCTCGCCAGGTCGAAACCTAAAAAGGCTCCTGCCAGATGGGAACAAACGTGTTTCCCTGTCTGCATTAATGGGGTCTCCGGGCCCTATAATGGCTTTGGGAGGCGGGCCACGCAGCCTTCTCCCTTTTGTTTAAGCAATCTGGAGTTCCTGGGACTTTCACGGGCTCTGGAGGAGGGGGGGGGTTAAGTCTCCCTCCTTTAAACCTTAATTCAGTCACGGGGGATGGGGAACCCCGCGCCTACAATGGGCAGGAGTCTCCCAAGACTCCTCTGTGTGGGGACTCTGGATCATCCCCACATAGCCAAGGGGGTGCAGGATAATCCCTATCCCGCCTCTATATATTTTTTTTTTTTACCAAACTTCAGGACAGCGGAGTATGTCCCAGAGTCCTGTAGTGGCTGCCAGCAACATTTTTCTCATGTTGCTGGTTACCAATTAGAACACTCGCTTCCACAGAAGTCTGACTCCCACAGAAGCGAACTGACCAGAGGGGAAAATAGCTCCTTGGGCAAGTCAGAAAACTATTTTTTAATTGGTGCTCCCAAGAGACTCTTGCAGGAGTCCCTCAGAACCAACCGCCCAGATATACAAAAAATGTTGAACCTTCATTTTCCAAAAACTACAGAACGAATTTACACCAAACCACAAAAAGCACAATCTGCAGACCAAGATCCAGGGTTCTGCCAAATTTGGTGTAATTCTGTTCAGCAGTTTTTGTAAAAAAACTTCTTCTGACAAAAGTCAATGCAAAATGCATGGGGAAATTTGCTTTTGGGACTTACCTTTTTTATCTGCCCCGCTTGACGAATCACCCCGAAACCTTTGAGGAAGGAGCCGAGGAGGACAAACTTTTTTTGGCGGGGGGGGGGGGTTTAATGGGGATTAATCACTCTGCGCCAAAGTTATTAGCGAACCAAAAAGCACCTCGTCTATGAAAGAGCTGACCTAACTATGACTACCCATTGGTAACTACCACAGGGTAATATATACATTCACACAAACACCCACAGGAGTTTTCATATGGCACGTTAATGAAGCATATGATGAGTTCACTGTAAACAGCTCTACCTTGTGGCACTTTGCCGGTACCTTGAAGTAGCCACTAGGATACATAGTAAGCTGCAAGGAACATAACATACATAATAATATAACAAGGCTACTTGCTGCTCCTAGGCACTTTCAGTGACGTATCAAGGGATTAAATGTGCTACAGCTCTCATAGGGTAAGGCAACTGCACTGCAGAAAATTCAGATAAACGAAGACTTCACTGAAAACCCTTCCTCTTCTCTCTCTGCAGTAACGTGCATCTACAGGCATTCTTTGTTTCAAGTGTCATCTTACCATACGAAAGTGGGAAAATATTCTTCTGTAATTCTACAAACAGAGAATCAGAAAAGGAGCAAAGCAGGTGTTGCTAGCACCAAATTTTAAATCTCTGTCATCAAGCTTTTCTTGCGCGTCATCACGAGGGTTTACGAGGACATATTTAAACTACAGCAATGCTCCGAAGGCACACACAATATACAATCAAGTATCTTTGCTTAGTAATAAAAATAAATTAATGTTTAGGTTAGTAAATTCTAGCAAAATGCATTAATCTAGCAATTAAAAAACAAAGACAGCAAACTAGTATTCCCATTAGTTTGAAAAACAGCTAGACACTATCCGTCTCTTCTCCATCCGGCCTCTGCTGCCCAAAACAATACCCTCCAGTAACCCCCACCTAAATTAATTCCTGTTGTAACGTCAGATCTATATGGTCTGCTTCACTAACAACCTGCGTGTCCAGGCAACTTGTTCATCATGACCACAACACCTCCATTCAATTTCATAAAACCTGGACCCAATCCAATATTTGGCTCCATGAAACAGTTGCCCATTCCTCTCGCTCACTGTGTTTTGAAGTAGGGTCCCTTTCATATGCCTAGAGGGGCATGCCAAAGACCAACTGAACTCTGGTCTTACAGAATCTCATCCACTGAAAGAGGCCCTGAGAAAAGGAGAAGTACAGGTGCGTGGCTCTGGTGGTTAAGATGGTCTGTGACTGCCTACTACTCTCACAGAGTTCCAAATTCCCCCACATCATCCCAAATTTTTAGAGTGCGCCTTTAACAGACCTGTACAAAAGGGGGTGGTGATGGACGGAGCATCACCACCCCCTTTTGTACCGCCTTTAACAGACCTGGGCAACAGGGGCTTCATTGGAGTTCCCACACTATGGGTCTAAGATCAAGCCCAGAGCAGAGGCCATTCAGACATTCTGTGCTAGGACGGAGTGTGCTCAGACCAGTCTTTCAGCGTCCTCTTAAGAATCTCTCGTTGAACCCTTCAAACCCAAATATCCATGTTCTAGCAGTAGGCCCTAGAAAAATCACTATATTGCAACCGGGAGGTCCGTAGCTTTAACTCTGCAGATAAATGCATTGCTTGGGGAGTGGGTGGTGGGTGAGGTAAATCAGGTCTGGTTTTCATTGGAGCCTTGTAGAGAAGAGAACACCAAAACTGAGATGGGAAACAGGCCTACAGCTCAGTAAATTGGAATACGTTTATCCTGGAATGAGAGACCCCAACTCAAACTTCGTCAGGTTCGGGTTATTTTTTTATTTATTGCATTTTTATAAAGCGCCGACATTACCCGAAGGTGTCAGAGCGCTGTACAGTGACCACACACTAGAGTTGACTTAAGGATGAAATTGTTTATTGTGACTGGAAACAATAAATGAAACTAACTGATAGTAGACATAACCCCTTATCTGAGCCGAAAACAAGAGGGGAGATGGGCGGTATTGTTTAGTGTCAAACACAGAAGATAATGTCGCATAAGGGGCCAGAAATCTCATTAATGGCGCTGCATAAGATCCACAAGTAAGGTAGAGTTGCACGGATCCATCAAATAACTAATACTGACAGCAATCCTGCATTTAATCCAGCCACAAACAAACATCCGATGTCTCAAAACATTCGCACATGCTGGCGTAAATTCACAGAAATCTCCAGAGATAACCCGTGCTCTGAAATTAATAGGACGACAAAGCGCACGCAGAAAACACGGGCATTAACACGTGGCTTCCCTTGGCAGGCCGTGGCATAAATAGCAAACAAGCACAAGTTCAGCAAGGGTAAAATGATGCCATACGATAAAAGAAAAATATTACTTTCATGCAGCTATTACTTTGCTGCTTATTTTTGGTTTGATTCATATAGGCGCGCATAATTCTGCCACCTAGTGTCAGGTTTAGAAAGTACAACTTGTTATTCCCAGAATGTATTTTTGACTTTTCCTGGAGGCGTGGAAGTGTGACACGGCAAGGTGCGAGTGACTCAAATGCGCAATGCATTCTTCAGAGCTAGTCAACCATCGGATTCCTTTGATGCCACCGTTTAACGAACATGTATCACACAGTTATCTACTTAACATGAAGGCGGGAGAATTGAACATACAACAGAAAAAAACTGGCAAACGATGGCGATAGGTAAACACACAATAGTTTTCCTTTCGCCGCAATCGCCTATTGTAGATTCACAGGCTGTGTATACACTTATGTAGTACCGGTCCCTTTCCTATCGCAGCGAACAAAAGCAGAAACGTGTTAATCGTTTTAGGTTTATGAGTAGCAGGAAGATAACTATGAGCATGCTTGCATAACATGAATAAAGCAAACTATTAAAAAAGCATTCTTCTTCAGCAAACACCACAGCGCTGCAAATGGATTTCAAAATAGCATGGTTTAATCGGCGTACCTCGAGCCACACGTGGAGAGCTCAGCCAGTGACTGTAAATTGCTTTTAAAGCATAAGCGCACTTTTACTGAGTAATATAAAAAGTCGACAATAATTTAAAGACAAGCATTTACAATGCAATGGTTTCAACTTTGGAAAAGTGTATGTAGACTTCAGCGTGGCAACTGCCACGCTCGGTGCAGGCTCCGGTCGCCCCGTTCTCGTCCTGGCTTTGCGGGGCTTCCTTCAGGCTCCCTCACTCATCCAGGAGCAGGCCGATCTTCCAGTCGGCTCCTACACTCACCGGGGGCAGGAGCAGATGCCTCGGAGCTCCGGCGACGGCTTCCTAGGAGCGGAGTCTTGCTTCGGGGACTGGGCCAATCCCAGCGCGGCCCTGCGGCGAGCCTCCGCTGACGTCAGCGCTTCCTGGGCCAATCAGGACGCGACTTCCTCGTCGAGCCCTCCGCCAAGGCCCAATCAGTGCGAGGCTTTCCCGGGTCAGCCGCCAATCAGCAGGCGGACCCTTCGGTGCAGTCTTCGTGGCTTTGGAGCTGCGGCGGTGATTTCCCAGGCAAATGCAAGCCCCGGGTCGCGGCGGTGAACACAGTAGACACAGTAGACGATCTTTGATTTAGGGGCGCTCCCAGGCAGGGAGTTCTTCGGTCACAGGAAGCGAGGGCTGGAGAGTACGATCTCGGCCCTCGGCAACTCCCCTGGCTGGCGGCAAAGATGAGCGCGGCGCTCTCGGTCAGATGAGAGAGCAGCCGGCGGCCCCACACCACGCAGTTGAAACCACCTTTGTCTTTAGGCACACGCTGGCTCACAGATAAACCCCGCCCACGGCCGCATGACTACACAGAGGGCACGCCCAGGGAAAAAATCTCGGGAACGCCCCCGAATCTGGTCCGTGAATGACGGACAGATCTCTGTTCCAATGGCTAGCCTCCATTTATGGAGCTAGCCAATGGGACAGGGGGGCGTATTCCAGAGTCCTTACTGAAATCAAGAGATTTCTCTGGAGGCGGAGCTAAGAGCTCCGCCCTCCAGCGAAACCTAAAAATGAATGCAGGGGGAGTGTGGCTTTGCCGGCAGGCACGATGGCACCCTGAGTTCCGAGCTCTGCAGCACTCAGGACATAAACAGGCTTATTCTATTGTCTGGAGGCAGTGCAGATGACAGCCAGATGCCGGAAAGGATGGCAGAAGTTGCAAGAATGCCTCGCCAGTAATTTATTTTGAAGTAACTAGCGGTATTACGGTATTTTTCAGAAACAGCTTCCATTTTGAGTTGCTGTAATATTAGCGCTGTTCTCCATTATAATAGCGGTATGAAGTGAACCATTTCACTTTCTTTTTTTTTATATTGTATTTTTATTTTTGTCAAGCCCAGAACCTGGCAGGAATGTTTGTTTTATATAAGTGATAAAGACCTATATATTACTAGCATGCCCTTCGCCTGATGCTTGTGACTCTTTTATCTCATATCAAATACTGGTCTCTTTCTTTATGGGCAGATTGAAAATGCCGCAATTTGTATTTATGCCCAAAAAATAGCAGCCTACTACCGCAGGAAGTTTTTCTTGTACTGAAGGTTCAGTGTTCAAATGTCAACTTCCTTTGAAGAGATGGCTTCCTATGCAGTGTCTTGTAATTCTTCTTAGCAGTCCTACTTAAGTAAATCTCAGTCTCCTTCCTCATCTTCTAAAAGAGTGAAACAAGATCCTCCGTCACTTGAAAAAGCGGTGTCTTCAATTTCTCTGGAATTATTATTGGAGGATTTTAGGGCATTGCATCCCTTTTGTTGAGGAGACTAATAAGCATATCCAAAACCTAGATGACAAATGGACACTAATGGAAATTGGGTCACCATGGAGGAACAGCAGGTAGTGGACTTGCATGTGAGAACACCGAAAATTCTGCGTTTGGAGAAGGTCAAGTCAAGTCAAGTCATAAAATTTATATAGCGCACTACATACCCAGAGGGTTTCAAGGCGCTTAGGAAGGGGAGGAGGATTATTTGTCAAATATCCACGTTTTAAGCTGCTTTCTGAACGCTAGGTGATTATGGGTGAGGCGAAGGTAAGCGGGGAGTGAGTTCCATGTTTTGGCAGCCAGGTATGAGAAGGATCTGCCTCCCATGGTGGTCTTGTTGATGCGAGGTACAGTGGCGAAGGCTTGGCTGGAAGAGCGAAGTTGGCGGGAGGGGGTGTAGAAGGACAGTCGAGAGTTGAGGCAATCTGGTCCGATGTCGTAGAGTGATTTGTGTGCGTGGGTAAGCAGTCGGAAAGTAATCCTCTTATTGACGGGTAGCCAGTGGAGGTCTTTAAGGTGACCAGAGATGTGTTCGTTGCGTGGGATGTCTAATATGAGCCTGGCTGAGGCGTTTTGGATTCGTTGTAGTTTCTTCTGGAGTTTAGCGGTGGTACCTGCGTAGAGGGTGTTTCCGTAGTCCAGTCGGCTCGTGACTAGAGCGTGGGTGACTGTTTTCCTTGTTTCGGAGGGGATCCAGCGAAATGTTTTTCTGAGCATGCGAAGAATGTTAAAGCAGGAAGAGGATACGGCGCTGACTTGTCTGTTCATTGAGAGTGAAGAATCCAGGATGACGCCAAGGTTCCGTGCGTGGTCTGTCGGGATGGGTGCATTTCCGAGGGCTTCCGGCCACCAGGAGTCGTCCCATGCAGAGGGGGATTTACCTAAGATGAGGACTTCTGTTTTGTCAGAGTTCAGTTTCAGACGGCTTTGTTTCATCCATTCGGCGACTTCTTTCATTCCTTCGTGTAGGTTAGTTTTGGCGGTGCTGGGGTCCTTGGTGAGAGATAGGATCAGTTGAGTGTCAAGGAGGTTGATCAACTTAAAAACAGGCAGAAGATTTAGAAAACAGAAATAGAAAGAATAACCTACGTATTTATGACCTTCCAGAGGCTCTTGAGAGGGATGATTCTGTTTCCATTTTTACATCCTTCTGTCCAAAATTCCTCGATAGATCACCTTCCACTGCACTTAAGATTCTAATGGCTCATTGGCCGGATCCTCGTCTTACCTCTTCCACATCACTGTCCAAAATTGCTGGATATATCACCTTCCACTCCACTTAAGTCCAAATGGCGCATTGGCCGGATCATCGTTTTATCTCTTCCACATCGCCTATGAAACCAAGAGGAGTTGTTATACTGTTTCTGCAATTTACAGATTTGATACTGGTTCTTGCTGCAGCTAGGGCTAAGTGGCAGGTGTCCTGAATAGGGCAAAGTATCTTCCTGTCTCATTGATGTTTCTAATACCACCACTGCCAGGAAAAAGGAGTTCCTAGGTCCTCAGCCTTCTCTAAAGGCTTTGAGTGCACGATATGGTCTCTTTTATACCTGCATTTTCAAAGTCACCTATCAAAACAAGATTTCCACTTTTGAAGATCCAGCAGACCTTAATAAATGTATACAAACTCAGACGTCATCGGACATGGATACGGGTGGTCCTTCTTCGTCTTGACTTTCCTTCTAACAAGAGTTTGTCTCACCGATCTTTATATCCGATGACTTTCATGTGCTGTTTGCTGTAAGATGTGATAGATGTATTTATGCTTGTTCATTTTTTCAATGTGGTTATTTAATGTTATCATATATTTATTATGTTGCCCGTCTTCTTTGTTCATGTTGCAATATCGCCATATGTGGTAATATAACTTGTTGCTTTATTCCCTTAGTTTTTTTCCACAGACCCATTCTAGTCATCTACACAGTGCATTATTCCCCTTCCTTGGGTGTTATACAGATGTGGCGTAGACTCCTCCCTCTCAGGGATGTCATCGTTTTTTGGTGTCGTCAACACCCCAGTTCTTTTTTCTGTTCCCTTACAGGTATGTTCTTTTTCAGTCATACTTTTTTGACTTGTACCATTTTTTCTTCTTGCTCTTTGTTTTCCTTTCCTTCTTCACTTCTTCCTCTTTTTTGATCTCATTCCTCCATTGCATTTTTTATCCTTTGTATTATATGTTGGATTTTTTATATATGCCTCATTGCTTTCCTACAACTATTTTCTTCATTATATATAATTAAGAGTGATTACATGGAATATTAAAGGATCTCTTAATCCAACTAGGTAAATCCAATCCTGATTTGGTTCTTCTTCAGGGAACTCACCTTACACAATTCTAAGCTTTGAAATTTAAGAGAGCTTGGCTTGGTTATGTGTTTGTTTCCCCATCAATTAATAGGAAGAATGGGGTTGTGATATTAGGTAAAAAATCCCTTAATATTTATATGGTTTCTCAACAAATAGATGATGCGGGTAGGTGGATTATAGTAAATCTTATTATGGATAATGCCCCCCTCACAATTATGATTGTTTATGTCCCAATGCAACCTGATACTGCTTTTTGGCCCTCCAGTGCACAAAAATGTACACAATTTCATGACTCTTATTTTATTCTATGAGGAGATTGTAATCAAATAATGGACCAGGTTTTAGATAGGCTATCCTCATTTCATTTTACGTTTCATGAAATGCAGAAGAAATTTCACTCTGTTATCCAGAAATGAGCCTTGGTGGACTCATAGAGATTGTCTAACCCAACTGCCCGGGAGTATGAATTTTACTCTGCTTCTCATGGTTCTCTTTCTAGATTGTATCACATATTTCTTTCTAAGTCTCTTGCCAGCTTATTTTACAGTCACATATTTCTCCAATTGTGCTCTCTGACCACACTATGATTATTACTGACTTGGATTTTGTTCCCCCTCGTCCTTCTTAGCATCAATGGGAATTTTAAAACGCTTTATTTCAAGACACTCAGTTCTCTAGTTTGTTTATTGTTTTTGATTCTGGTTACTTTTCCCTTAATGATAGTATAGAAATCTCTCCTTCCTTGCTCTAAGATACATCCAAAGCCGCTGCAAGGGATTTCATTTTAAATTTCATTTCTAGCAAAAGAAGACACGGCTAGAAGAACATATTAGACTTCTCTAATCAATTAAATCTTTAGAAAATAAGTATTTCTCCTCCAGATTATCCTCTGACCTTAATGCTCTGCCTAAAGTCAAATTGCAATTAAACTCTATTTCTACTGCAGAAGCCTCGTCTAAACTTCTTAGGAAAAGTGTGCGATATTATGGAGGCAGAAATAAAGCTGATAAGTTATTAGCAAATTACCATAAGGGAAGAAAGGAGCAGCACATTGATTCAATGTCCACATTGGGTCATGCGTCATGTAACTTTACGAGTGGTGCCCTTGAACCACGGTGCAAGCAGCGGCCTCGATTTCGGTGTGAAGCAGCATTGTCGGGGATACCAAAGCGGCGGAGTGTAGCAAGACGGTGTGAGGTGCGGTGCCCACAAGTCGCAGTGTGAGTAGCGGCCGGTGGCGGCATTAGATGGCATCTTCGATGAGAACAGGGGTGGGTGCGGCATTGCGGTAGTGCCCTCTGCGGTGCCTTCAGGACACAGAGTCATCAGAGTCGTTGTAGACTGCGTTGGGTTGATTTTCTTCTGTTGCAGCACCATACACACACTCCCCAGTGCTGAGGGCAGTAGAACTTGAAGTCTTTGCTGTTCCTGAGACCTCTTGAACAGGGGGCAAGCTATTCCTCAAGCCCTTGGAGATACTCAAGGAAAGAAGTTGTAGAAAGTTCAGTCCAGTCCTTTCACTGCCCAAGGCAGAAGCAGCCATTGCAGGCCAACACAGCAAAGCACTCAGCAAAGTGGTAGTTCCTCCTCACAGCTTCTCCAGCTCTTCTTCTTGGCGGTCTTCTTGTTCCAAAAGAGTTCCAAAGTTCAGGGGTTTGGGCCCCACGTTTTATAGCACAAAATCTTTTGTCCTCTCAGGTAGAGAGTGCCTGTGCCTAGCCAGAACCAGTTCTGCCCTCTCTGGTGTGGCTTCCTGGCAAGAGGTGGAGACAGCATTGTCAGAGGCAGACCAGGCCCATTCAGGTGAAAGGAAATCTCCTCCCCCTACACTAAATGCAGACCAGGTCTATTCAGCCCTTTCCTGACTCACCTAGACTATCTGGAGCCACTGCTCCTCCCCAGCCCCTGTCATCCAAAACCCTGCAGTCAATCCCCAACCCCAGCAGAGACCTACTGGATGGATGAGCAAGAAAATACCTACTTTCTAAAAGTGATATTTTCAAACAAGGTATGTAAAAATCACCTTCACTAAAAGAAGCATTTTTAGATTCTGTGTTCAGGCATACTAAACGTTATTTTTCCACCTTGTTCCTAGGGCCAGTTATGTTTATAAGATGTTATAAACAAACTCCCCATTCTCTCCTATGGGAACAGGTAGCCTTGCAATAGTGAAACATGTAATTGGCAGTAATTCACTATCAGAACATGTCACCCACACCAGGTCATGTCCTACCTTTCACATACATTGCACCCTGCCCACAGGGGTACCTTGGGCCTACCTTAGGGGTGACTGACATGTAAGAAAGGGAGTACACTTGCCAAGTCGACATGGCAGTCCCAGACTGTACACTAGTATGTGCAGTAGGCCTTTGTACTCTCTACCATTCCTATGTGACTCTTAGAGTATATCCATTCGTATCCCTTCCCTATGTATATAGAGATAACTCTAATCACTAGTATATGCAGTAGACCTTTGTACTCTCTACCATTCCTATGTGACTCTTAGAGTATATCCATTTGTATCCCGTCCCTATGTATATAGAGATAACTCTAATTACTAGCATATGCAGTAAACCTTTGTACTCTCTACCATTCCTATGTGACTCTTAGAGTATATGCATTCGTATCCCTTCCCTATGTATTTAGAGATAACTCTAATCACTAGTCTCTTCTTTGTGTGGCTTTACATCTTGTACATTTGCATTTTTTTCTGATTGTATCTTGTATCGCATGTAATACTTAGTCCTTATGTTTTGCAACTGGTTCTTATGTAAAGCGCTCTGACACCTTCGGGTAAAGTGCGCGCTAAATAAAATCGCATTAAATAAATAAAATAAAATAAATAAAATAAAATGGCAGGCCATAGTTAGATTTACAGGCTGTTTGCATAGGTGGCATAAACCAGTGCTGCTGCCTACTAACAGCATTTGATTTACAGGCCCTGGCACACTCAGTGCACTTTACTAGGGGCTGACATGTTAATCAAATATGCCAATCATGTAAATATCAATCTTGCACTTTAACACTGATCAGCAGTGAGAAAGTGCACAGAGACACTAAACCAGGAAAAACAGAGTCAAGTCCAAGAGGTCAAATAGTAAACACTCAGGAGGGACACGCCAAAAGATGGCAAGTCTAACAACCATGATTTGTGGTTACACTCTGGCAAGTGGCCTAAAGCAACATATGTGATGTTTACGGTGTAATGTGGAAAGTGAAAACTGTTCCGGGTGCAACAAGAAAATGCGTGCAGCTAGAGACAGTAATCAAAATGTGCGATGAAATAATAATAATGTAGCCGTGCTGGATACTTCTTCACAAGTACGGTTTAAATGTGTGCAGCCAGTGAACCAGGGAAAGTAAATAAAAAAAGAAAGTTCACACAAAAGCTGCAGAACACATTACTTCAGCAAAGGCAACTGATAATAGCCCCCTTTTAAGATATATTAAGTACAACAGATTTTGCAAACACAGCACAAGCGCTATGCAGGTGAATCCTAAAAAACTCATGCTGCATTCAGAGTTTGTTCACCTCAAAGTGCTAGCCATTTGAAGCAGGTGACTCCGTATGTGATCTGATGTTTAGGATCTAGCGTTGCATGGATGTTTTCAAATTTTGAGTAGTTGGAACATTTGCATAACTGCAGATACTGTCTTGATGCGATCCGAGGACCTAATAGTCTATTCAGTTCACTTATGAGAGTGCTGACATAAGGTTGTATTATTTCATGGTTTGGGCATATTTTTTCTAAAGATGTGCTAATATCACCCTGTGGTAGTAGGGTGTCTTGAACTAATATAGCACCTCAATTTTCAATAACAATTTCACATTTTACTTTGTGGAGCAGACTGAACATATCTGTGTTTTGATTGTGCAGTTTTTTCCTTTTGTGGAACCACTACTTCCACTTTATGAAATATTTAGACTTTTGTTGGTTATGACAATTTTTCCATTATATTTGGTTGGCTCACCTATAAAAAATAACCATGCATCTTTTCAACAATAGCTAATTTGAGGAAAGGGTCAATGATTTCTTTGGGAGACTAGGTGATACAAAAGTGTTTTTTGTTTTTTAATGGAGGTGGATGACATTTGAAAGTGATAAGGCAGAAAGAAACAACATGTATTTCTCTGTGTGAGAAAGAAAGTTTGTTTCTTCCAGGAAGTTTAAAACTCCAGCTTGACCTTATGGGCATCAATGTGGCTTTGCCAGATACATCTTCAGAAGCACAGTTTCAATGTGTGCAGCCAGGAAAAGTAAACAAAATGTGCAACACGGTTTCAATGTGCACAGGCAGGGAAACTAAACAAAAAAAGTTCCACACAAAAGCAGAATTAAACAGTATTTTGGTGATGTGAACTATTTTTTAAGATACATTAAATAAAAGATATTTCACCAGCGCAAGCGCTGTTTGGGCGACACCTCAAAAGGTTGGATTGTGGATGGGAATGAGTAGTTAGGCTACAGGAAACTGATAAGCAAGACACAGAACGGAGAACAGGCTACAACCAATAGAAACAGAGAAAAGTAAACTGGCAAGCATACGGACCAAAAAAAAGTGAAGACGGGATGTCAGTCCCTCCTAAGATATATTAAAAACAACAGATTTCAAAAGCAAAGCACAAGCGCTTAGCCGGAAAAATCGAAAAAGTCCTGCATCCCACAGGCCAAAATGCATTTATCATAGTGTAGAGAGCTTCTCCTTTTGTACTCCAAATCATGGTGAACTATGGATGCCAATGTAGTATACTTCTACCTTGCCCAAATGTGCTCCAGGCAGTGCAGTTGCTACCACCTGCCAAACCTGATCTCTTGGCTCATGAAGGCAGGAACAGTAAGAAAGTGAGGCTGTAATAGCCCTATTAATACTCTATAGATTTTCTCTATTTGACTTTTATGTATTTCCTCAGCAGAAAAATGGAATCGGTTGAGATGCTAAGGCGAGGAAAGGGAGAACTCTGTGATGTCAGTAGGTGTGTGATGTCACTTCTGCTATGCCTAGCATTTTAGTGAATGTATTTCTATGGCTCAAGCATGTTCAACCAAATGGTAACACTTGAGGATAAGCTATAAAAGGATGGTGCCCCAATTTGGCAATGCCTGCAGGCTCCAGCATATGTAGTGTGTGTAGAACATATGGAGTAGTAGGGCTCTGTGTGTGAGTGAGCTTGAGTACTGAAGCCAGTGGTATCCATTTTTGGTGCCCCCCTACCTGGCGTGGCAGAAAACAAAGAATGAGGATAGGTTCTCCCATTAGAGAAAGTTTATATCCTGCAGTCCTACGACTGGAGGGAGGAGATTGAGACAATGAAGGGAAGAGGATGGTCTTCTCTTTAAAAATTCTACAAGGTCTTCTGTTAGTAACGGTCTGCTTATTAGCCCATCACTGCCATTTTGTTGATGGTAGGGCCAGAGATGGGACTGTAGTTTTTGTTTTGCTGGGAAAGAAAATTGCTATGTAGGGTCTATCCATGTATCTATCCCTGAATACCACTTGAGAGAAGCTATTGACAGCCAGATACAAAAAAGTAGTGGTTGATATCAACAGGGGTAGTGGGGCAGGGAGAAGGGGGGGATGGAGGGAGGGGATAAAAAAAATAAGCACTTACCTTTTCACCACCAACCATCTGCTGCCACCTCTTCTTCCTCTGCGCTCCTGTCTGCACTCAGCATGAAGCACACAGCCTCCCAGAATCCCCTGACCAATTACAGCACTGATTTAACAGCGTTGTAATTGGTCTGAGTACCATGGTTTGGCGTTCAGACAGGGGCTGGCAAGCTGTGCATGTTCTCCAACCAGGCTGCAAGGCACAGTGCTCATGATGCGTTGGCCAGCCTAAGACGGCAGGGCAAAGCAACATAGGCACCTTAGGTGCTGCTACCACTCCTCCCCTTGTAGGGCGGGGAGCCCATCCCCGTCCACCTGCCTTCAGATGCAAGCTGAATGTAAAAAACAAAAATGATATTAACAAACGTTATTATCATTTTATTTTTGGCATTCAGCTTGCAGTTGAAGCATTGGGGCGACACTCGTCCACCGTACCGGGGGAGCTGCCACTGTACAGAAACTTCACACTTCCATTGTCACTGTGTTGTGAATGTTCCTGTCAGGAGGCAACTCTGGAGGTGCCTGCTATTAGAGGCATGACGCTACACAAAGGCTGCATCTGGAGAGCAGCATCAGAACAACACTTGAACAGAGAAACATCCCAAAGCGTTTCTGAAGTTTGAGACAGTGGAGCCACATCCCATGTCTAGAAGTAGTCTATCAATATCAGAACCAAACCATTCACTTTGTTCAAGTTCCAAACCCTTCATGACCATGAAAGGCAGTGATGGTCAACCATGGCTGGTGTCCAATTGACAGCCAGTTGCCCAGAGACAGAACTAAGCTGGGCATGCATGGAGATCGAGACCTGACCTACACTTGGCCTATGTGGCGTCCATGGACTATATTTGCTCATGGGTCCCCTGTGTGAAGGGGCCACACAAATCCCTCTGGAAGACAGATGATAGGACTATAGACTACCCTCTAATCCATAAATGGGTACGTAAGAAATGTCGTTGTTGGTGGACTAGGGTGTAAGCCCTGGTCAAGCAGCAAGTAAACCCCCAAATTAAGCTGTGCTGAGCACTCTGGTTGCTTGGCACAGGGCAGTCAGACTTTTTTTAGAGGCAATGTGTGAATTTTATGTGCATCACTTCAAACAGTAATTAAGTGGAAAAACCACACAAAAAGGATTATAACAATAGCACTTCCTTTAAAGAAGTAAACAAGGCCAAGATTTTAAAAATTCAATTTGTAGAATCAGAAATATTCAACTTTAAAGATTTAGGTGAAAATAGTGCTAAAAAGCGTAAAGCACCAACTGTGGATATCTGTTCGCACTAGCTCAGAACAAAATGACAAGTTCTGGCTTACTGCAGTGGAGAGTGGGCCGGCTGCAAGGACTCAATTAGGCCAGCTGAACTGAGTACCGTAAATCCTGGTTTGCTTAGTGTTGTGTGGATTTGCATTGAAGATGCGTTGCACCATGGAAGCGATGTGTCAGTTCAGAGATGTGCGAGGATGCGATGCAATGGCCTGCATTGAAGAGGGGAGAAGCTTCTAGAGGCTTGCCTTTGAAGAGCACAGATGCCCTGCTTTCCTGGCCCTAGCATCAGACTAACTACAAGGGGTATGCATCCCTTTGTGTGGAGACAGGACACAGCCCGTTCAAGTGTATGTGGGGCTGGGCTCTGCTCCTCGCCCCATCCTGCCATTGATGGCCCATCCAGCCTAAGCTGACTGGTCTGTGTGACTGTCTAGGAGGAATACGAAAAGTCCAACTGTCACCGACACCCAGTCATGTGACCAAGTGACAGGCTACAGGCACCAAATAACTAAGGCAAGAAAATGCCAAATTTTTACAGTGCCATTTTCAGAATTACAATTACAAATCTGACTTCACCATCAGTTAGGATTTTAAATGGTGATTCCAGAGACACCAAACATGAACTGATTCCAATTTGGAAATCACATTAAAGATGCAAATTAGGTGTAAACCAATTCAAACATGTTTTAAGGAGAGAGCTCAAGAACTTTAGCACTAGTTAGCAGTGGTAAATTGCACATAGTCCTAAAGCCACAACAAAAAGGGATTCGGCAAAACATCGAGGGCAAAGGAAAAAAGTTTGAGGATGACTCTACAGAAACAGTCAAGTCCAACATGGTAGAAATGATACTACTGTGTACTGAATATGTATTTGACTTGTGGGGGAAACTTGCACCTGAGACTGAGTCATGTTTGTAGCTGACTACTAGAGTGGGAACCAGCATAAGAGGCATAACCCGGGTGGGACTAGAGAGGAAGCTCAGCAGGTGTAGCTCCATAAGTTAGGATTCTACAGAGGGTCATTAATCACCCTGTATACTTACTTGAGATGTGAAGTATTTAGTTCTGCTGTGTGATTAAAAGTACTTTTGCTAACTGAAAAAAATCAAGTGCTTGGCTGTAATTTAAGTTATTGTTTCTGTTGGGTGGCTGTTGAGTACTGAACTCGTGGTCTGTACAAAACCTCCCTGAGAAGTCTGTGACTGCTCAGTCTCACTATCCTGAGAGTCAAGACCAGAAGAGGTTGCACTGAGCTCAGATTGAAGACCTGTACATACTATGGCACACCTGAGGACACCAGTGGCAAACAACCCCAAACCCCACATTTGGGTCCCTGAAGTAGCCAATATCAGCCTCAGTCCTGTGACCCCCCCGTACTGGGTCTGGTAATGCATGCTAGACATTGTGAGAGACGTTTAGATAGCCCTTTTCATCCATTATTTTTTAACAGTGTCATTTATGTTCTCAATCACCCCTCAGAACATCATACACAGAGAGAGGCTTTGGGTCAGCCCTTTTTAGTACTAGCATGTCGTAAATGTCATTTACATTTTGTATCAGTACATAGGTCAGTCAATGAGCTCTGAAAATCACACCTGCCGCCTTCCCAAACCCTTGGAAACACACCACTGTCACGCTTCTCCTCAAGAAACCCTCAGCCGACCTGGCTATGCTTGCTAACTACAGCGCAATCTCCCTCCTACCTTACCCAGCCAAGTTCTTCGACACACTCATCAACATATGCCTCACTGACCACATCAGCAGCCACCAGCTCCTCAAATTCAAATTCCAAAGCTTTATTCGACATTCGTCATAAAAGCAATTCCTCCCTAACACTATACAAATAAATACTATGTCTAAAAATACTCACAATAAAATACATATTAAACAATTGACAGTCGAATGCAATGCACAATTAAAACATTTACTTGATTCATAAATTTGATAAAAAAGAATTCTATCCTAAAAACCGTATTTTTAATCAGGTACAATATCTAATAAAGTGCGAGTGCGGATCACCCAAGCCCAACCAAGAAATTTAGTTACGGCAGTTGCAAAAAGCGGCGAACAATCTGTTTGTAATATTCTCAGTGCAGTCGCCTGGCTACGAGTGCCCATATTCAAACAAACTGGTCTTAGCCATTTGCGCCTTGGACTAGCATATTGTGGGCAGCAAAACAACAAGTGGGAGATATGCTCTATTTGGTCTTTGCAATAATAACAGTTCTCATCCCGCGGTGGAAACCAATGTTTTTTAAAAGCATTTACTGGGAGTGTTCCGACTCTGAATTGGAAGTATAACTTCCTGTCACGCGGCCTTTCAATTATATCCCAATAAGCTTCGCAGGATGGAACCATTTTAATATCCAAAAAGCGGCCAGATAGGTTAGTTCTTGACCCAGCACAGTAGATTGAAAAATACACCATCTCCCAATATATTTCTTTCAGTTTTCCTTTAGTTGGAAAGTTTGTCACATCCATATTACCCCAAAGATGGTCCAGCTTTAACTTTGCCAGTAGACCCCTCAGATCTTTCAGCCAAACTATGCAATGAAATTGGTCAAACTTAACAACATCTAACAATGCCGATGCATAGTGGGCTAGTTCCGGCGACACCATCAAGCGCCTCCAATACAACAATGGGCGCAATCGCGCTATGTCCTCAATGCTTCTCAGACCAAGGTCCAGTTTCAATGGGATTGTGGGTGTACTTTGCGGGACCGTTACCAGCCGACGCAAGAACCCATTTTCCGCTAAGCCCAGGTCTGCTAGATTTGAGAAACCCCAAAGTTCGGAGCCATACATACAAGCACTCAGGACTTTCATTTTGTAGATTTCAAGGGCACAATTTATTGGCTTTGTCAGCGAGGCTCTATGTTTAAGTGCGACTGCTCCTGCAAGCTGGCTAAACTTTAGTACTGCCATGTTAATGTGAGACTTTCATTTCATATTATCCTGTAACGTTATTCCTAGATAGGAAAAAGCATCAACTTTCTCTAGAGGAGTGCCCTTATGAGTAATAGCACCTTTAAATGTGGACTGGCGGTTCAGAGACATAAACTTTGTCTTAGTAGTGTTCAGCTCAAGGCCCCGACTATCACAAAAATCGCCAAATGCATTTACAGCCTTTTGGAGACAGCTTGGAGTGCGTGACAATATAAGCGTATCATCCGCAAACATGAGGACGGGGACATATGAGCCTGCAATTTTGGGGGCATCACTTAGAGATTTGTTCAGGTAGTCCACAATACCGTTAATATAAATGGAAAGTAATGTTGGGGCCAGGACACACCCTTGCCGCACTCCCCGCTCTATTGGGAATGACTCCGTCACTTCTCCCTGCGCCCCCCACCTGACTTTAGCATAATTATTTTCATGCAGACGCACGAGGAGAGTGAGAAGTTCTGGGCTTATTCCTGCTTCGGCCAAAGTCCTCCACAGCTTTTGCCTAGGTACTAAATCAAATGCGGCTCTTAGGTCCACAAAGACGGCATAGAGGGTACCCTTTTTTAATGTTACATTTCTCCAGTAGATGGCCATGAAATAGAAGACCTGATCTATAGAACTAGTCAAGGGGCGAAAACCCGCTTGGTAGGGCGACAAGATGTTGTTATCCTCTATCCAAGTTTGCAGCTTATTCTGCACTAATCGGCCCATCAGTTTCTGAGCTGTATCTATGAGACTGATGGGTCGATAGTTGTTGGGGAGGGATTTGTCCCCTTTTTTGAATACGGGGATAATTTCCGCACCCTTCCAGGATGGAGGCACTTCCCCTCCCATGGCCACTGCATTGGCTAACCATGAGAAATATGTGCACCATGACTTCCGATCACTTAGGAAGACGTCTGCTGGTATACCGTCCATGCCCGGGGCTCTTCCCCCCGTTACACACTCCAAAGCGATACTAACATCCTTTTCATTCAACACTTCGTGATTATAGTACACAGTTGGAAGTGTAATGTCAATGACTTGCGTTAGGCTAAGGGCGTATTGAGGTTTAAAGAACTCGGTCCACTTGTTTTTGGGGACATGGTTTTGTGGTTGGGCGGCTATACCTCCCCTATCCCATTTTACAGTTGACCAAAATAGCTTTGAATCTTTGGCTGCGCAGGCATGCTTGAGTTCACACCAGCGCTCCTCGTCCCATGTTTTCTTAGCTTGTTTTTGTGTTAATCTATATATATCCCTAGCATTTCTAACTGCAACAGTGTTTCCCCTTCTTAGTTCAATACTCAAGCTTTGGCGCGCCAATCTGCAGCTTTTGTCGTACCAACCCAGTCTGGGGAGATGTTGTTTAACCATGCTAAGGTTAACCGTTTTTATGAAAAAGGCCTGTAATCTGTGGAAGAATTTAGTGTGGGCCGCCATCATGTGATCTTGGAAGTTTACCTTCCCAACATGGGGTTTTATCTCATTTATTTCCTCAATCACTGCTCTCTTCAGGTCAACTATTTTCTCTACATCTTCTACAAGCCTATTCCATTTCAGGTGGCGCTGATTGTTTGTGCAGGCTATGTCCTGGGTGACCCTTTCCACATAGGTACTATGCCCCACAGCCCCTTGATATGGATGGAAAGTCATACACAGAGGATTGTGGTCACTTTCTATTCTTGTTTCCACAACCATATCTATCAGTTTGCTCCAGTCCCTCACATCTACCAAGAAATAATCAATTCTGCTGGTTGCCCGGCCGTTGTTAAACGTAGTGGACCCATTGCGGTCAGAGGGCGTGCGCCCATTAGCCGCTCTTAGGCCTCTTGCCAGGCAAAGACTTTTCATTTGGATGGCCACTGCACTCCATCTCTTAATGGCAGGCACCTCAAGCTGGGGTATTCCCCATTTATTATCCTCCTCCTCTGTCATAATCCTATCCTCCTCACCCAAGGGTTCAAAGGTAGAATTTATGTCCCATCCTACCATGATATGTTGTTCCAGGGGTAGGAGCTCCAGCTCCTGTTCTAGGACAGATACTACTTCTGAGGTTTTTCCGGCCCCCACACCCCTAGCATATATGTTGAAAAGTTAAATTTCTTGGCCATTGCCCCATCGCACTCTAAGTGCTAAGATATCATTAGTTGGCAGTGATCTTTGTATTATTGTGCAGTCCAGTGACTGACGTATCCATATCAACAGCCCTCCCGAGGGACGGCCTTTTCGGTTTTTTGTTGCTGGAATATGGAAGTTCACATACCCCTGGCGAAAAACCGGGCTTAAAGTCCAGGTTTCTTGCAGTAAAATTATATCATAATTATCAATAAAATGACACCATTCAGGAGTTACCATTTTAGACGCTATGCCTGCAATATTCCATGACATAAGGGTCAGGATAGGATTGCCCGTTTTAATACCTGCTTGACCTAACCTTGTAACACTGCATACCGGCTCAGCGGTCAAAGTGGTTACAACCTCTGAGACCGCTGTAGGGGCACTCAGTTGGTCATAGGAGTCCTGCTCCGTCAACCCACCGGTGCTCCTTACAATTTCGGGATAGAAGCTTCTATTGTGCAGAATATTTTCCCTTCCCCTTGCGTTAGAATCTTTTGATTCGCTAAAATTTCCTGCCTGCTGAATAGCTTGTGCGCACACCATATTGGCAGTAATTAGGTTTGTGCTCCTCCCCTGGGTGTTCCCTTGCACATATTTAAACTCTTCCAGTCAATCGCACTCATTTAAATTAGAAAGGGCAGAAAACCTATTTTCAATGCTCAAGCCTTGATCAAGATTTGGGACACCCCATCCTCTTCTACTTCCCACAACTGACCACTTGGTCCTAAGAATATTCGGATTTGCTACAAGACCTCTTCTACTATAAAAGAAGTCCAGTGTGAGTGGAATTATTTCTGCTGTTCTACGTTGGGGGGGAAATAGATTAAGTAAGACTTCAGGCAGTACTTCAGGTCCCCTAAAATGTAGTACCACACAGTCCCCCGCAAATTTTTTAGTGTTGCTCCCTATCCACTTCACTCTTCTTGCTGTTGACAAATCCTGTGCCAGTTTTTGTTTGCCCCATGAAGACATATGCATGTTATTGCTCAACCAGAGCAACACTTTATCTTGTAATGATTGGGGAGATTCTACCTGGCCTAATTTCAAGAGTGGAACGTTAGCTAGGACCAGGATCATAGGGGAGGCTTCTACGATTAACTCCACCGGTCCAGCATCTAAGCCGGGTTCCTCGATCGTCACTGGTCTTGCTACGGGACCATCGTCTAATAAGGTGTGTATACCTAGTCCTAGATTTGGTATTGAGGAATGGGTTGGGGCTACTTGTTCTTTCCCCTTTCCTAGTTGAATGTCCGTATTTTCTTTTTCCTCTAACATGCTTACAATCTGATTAGGTATAGACTTCACATTATCATTGGTATTTTTCAAAAGACCCTCAAGTTTATTAACTTTTTCAGTGAGGTGGTCAATCTTAGATAACAGGGGTTTGATGATCCTACTTAACTTCGAGTCCAACATACCCATAAGTTTCTTAATATTGGCATCATCCCACAACATGTTACCATCATCTTCTCTCCCTGCCTCTTCTATGTTACTTTTACTAGGAGGGGTGGCAGGTCTTTTCCTACTAGAGCGGAGCCCGCCTCGCTTAGGTTGGTATTTGTTGGCCCCTTTGGCTACTCTCGGCGCTGGAACAGGCGCCGGAGGAGGAGATTTATCCTCAACTAGCTCTATATCTTTTTGTAGGTCAACCAAATCATCTTCCGCTATTATGTCTAAGTTTGAATTAGTGGAAGCATTCAACATAGGGCTGTCAGTGCTAAGTTGGGAGAATGCTACAGTTTCGTTAATATCATCCAACTCCAGAAGATTCACCATTGGGGTCTCCAATGGAGTAACTATTGGTGTTGGACTAAGACCCAGCGAAGACCTACGTTCATTATTTATTTTGGCCACCACCTGAACTAGATAATTGTCCATCGTGTTGCAGGGAGTAACAGATTGTTTTTGTTTAGACATTGCTAGATGATCAATACAGTTTGGGTATACTGGTGGTGGTAATGCCTTGCTTCTGATGGCAATACAATTACACTTTTCTGCTAGCAAGCAATAACAAAGACTAGATAGAGTCAGCGAAGTGTGTGTACCTCACAGTGCAAATTAGACAGGGGTCCTGGTCCAGTCCGGTCTCCTCAGGCCTCTGAGGGCCACAGAGGGCCCGCCCTTTGCCCGGGCTTAGGCCGGCGCGTCCCGTGACGGGGAGGGCACAACGATGTTTTTAGCACCTGGAGGCGCCGGAAGTGGGCGTGGGTGGGTGGGTGAAAGTTCCCAGGTACTTCTGGATACTGTGGCCCCCCGCTCGGCGGCCGCTTGATGTCCGTGTAGGCGGCGGCGGGGGGGGGGGCAATTTAGCAACAGGGGCACACCGCGCTCACAGCGCCAGGTCCGGCAGCAGAGTGTCCGAGTCCACAGCGGGGCACAAGCGCTCACAGCGCGAGGAGCAGGCAGCAGGGCAGCAGGACAGCGGAGCTCGGGTCAGAGTCCCACAGCCCGAGGTTAGTGACTGGCAAAGAAAAATCCACCAAAGTTTCCTCTAAATCACACAGTTCTACTTCAGACTCAAACACAGTCCAGAAACCGCACTCATGGCCCTGGACATAGGTGAGACGGCAGCCCTCTTCCTACTGGACCTGTCAACAGCATTTGACATGTTATCACACCCCATTCTCATCAGATGCCTACACAAGATCGTCATCCAAAGACATGCCCTCTGCTGGATAGGCTCCTTCTTGACTGAGAGAACTCTGGCTGTCAGCCTGGCATCCTACTCCTCAGAATCCCCCAAACTGATTTGTGGAGGGCCTCTGTTTTTGTCCGCTAGCCCTACCCTCTTCAATGCATACATGATCCCTCTGGTAAGTGTTATCTATGTACACCACATCAACTTCCTCTCCTATGCTGATGACTCACCTCATAGTATCTGTCTCTTGGATAAAACCCCCAACACAAGAAACAAAATCACTGCCTGCATGATGAAGTCACCAACTGGATGAAGTTCATCTGGCTCAAGCTCATCAGATAGTGGTATGATAGAAGCATACATGGATAAACCACACGTGCCTCTACCATGCAGCCCAAACCAAGAATGTGTCTTAACCACGCCTTCCTTTACCACACATGCCATTAACACAATATTTGGTGGTATCAGCATGAATTAGGAAGGGGTATGTGTGGCTAAGGTTGCCACTACCCCCCAACGCCCTGCACTGTCTCTTAAACTACCCCAACCCTTCCACTGCCCTAAAACTTACCTCAACCCCAGCCTAAAAATTACCCGTCTAGCCATCCCCCTCTAACTGCTCTAAGGCCTACAATCCTGCCCCTTTACATACACTACCTGACTCCCTAGGAGCCCTGAGCTGTCCCTTAAACTACCCCAACCCCTCTGGCTGCCTTAAAACCTACCCTGACCCCCAGCCCTAAAAACTACCACATCTACCCTTCTCATCCCACTGCCCTAAAGTCTAAAACCCTGCCCCTTTATGTAAAATACGCAACCCTCTCACGCTGTCCCTAGACTATTCCAACCCTTTCCACTGCCCTAAAACCTACCCGACTCCCCAACTGCCCTAAAAACTAGGCCAACTACCCATTCCCCTCCCACTGCTCTAAGGACTAAAACCCTGCCCTGTAACTTACACTATCCCACCCCCCTGCGCAGTCCCTTAAACTACCCCAACCCCTTTCACTGCCCTAAGCCCTACCCCAACCTCCTTCCAGCCCAAAAAACTACCCCCGCAGCCCCACTTACCTCAGTGCAGCATCTTCCCGCTTCCGTTTTCTAGAATCTAGACATTGCACTGCCTTATCCATGCATTTGCGTAGTTATGGCATGTGCGTAGTTAAGGCAAGCATGGTCGAGCTTGTACAGTGGGAAAACACGTGGTTCAGACACCGGTGTTCTGAATGTTTTCTTCATCAGACAGAGGTAATGATTTTCAGCATGAACACCTCACCATGGGACTCCCCCTGCTTGGTGGCTCTCCAGGACCTCTAGCACCCATGTCAGGAGCCTCAGGATAGTCAACAGCAAAGTGACAATGACTGTACAAGTCAATGCTGTCACAACACTCTGCCTCCACACCCTGAAGATTCTAAGGAAAGTCTTCAAATTGCTCCCAAACAACTCCAGAAAAAACATCACCCACACCCTTCTCATTGGCAAGCTTGATTACGAGAACATCCTCTAGGCCAGAAAGACCAAAGAACACACCGTAAGATAACAAACAATCCAGAACTCTGCAGACAAACTCGCCCTGAATCTCCTACACAGAACACACATCACATCACACCTCAGGGAACTTCACTGACTCCTCATACACAAACATTCAAAGTTCAAACTCCTCACTCGAACATTTATTGCCCTACATAACATGGTTCCCACCTACCCGAACAATAGCATCTCTTTCCACCAACCCCCTAAAGATCTCCTCTCTGATAGCACACATCCAACGAATACACAGAATCAGATCTGGAGGCAGGGCCTTCTCATACATCGTTCGTAAAGCATGGAACCACCTCCCACTAGACATCAGAGCACTTCCACCATACAAATGCAGGCTACTGGTTTGAAACTAAGCAGGCCAGCTTGAGAAGAATAGGAAGCCGGCAGCCCAAAAGTACATAGTAGAGTGACACCAGGTGGATGCAGCCAATGGAGTTCAGTTTCAAGCCAAAGTCACATCCAAACTGAGTTCATTCTTAAGTTTAGTGGTGGCTCCTCCGCTATGGTGGAGGAGCGTCGTCCCACTGATTTTGAGCAGTGCAAATTAAAGGAAATATAAAATGATAACTTTGAGTTATTATCATTTTATGTTTCCTTTGCGGGCTGCTGCTCTGCTCCCAGAGCAGGGCAGGGGAGGAGTGGTGTGCCCACCCCTTAGTGCGCAGTGACTGTTTGGACGGCTGTTTGGTCATGCACACTTTTTCCATTCTCCATGCAGGCAGTAATGCCCAGGCCCCCATTCCCTGGTTGAGTGTCGAACCAGGATGCTCAAAACCAATCACAAATCTGTAGTTTGGTCAGGGGAGCCTGGGTTTCTTCCTGGCTTCTTGTTCCTCGAGTCCCATGAGAAGATCAGGAGCAGAGATGCGGGAACGGGCAGCAAGGTATGTGTATATAAATTTTTTTGTATTGTGCAACCCGATACCTCCCACTGCCCCCGTCCCACTGCTCCGTCCCACTGCCCCGTCCCACTGCCCCGTCTCACCACCCGGGAGTCATGCCGGCTGCCACTGCTTAAATTTACAGGGAGCCCCAACTGAGTCACTATCAATGATCCACTACTGGACGATAACATTGAACTCCTTATTATACACGTGCTGACATGAATCAGGAGAAGGCCTTGTCATACACAGGTTAATATGAATTATTTTCTTTTCATTGACAGAGTTCTAGCTCTAGTCACCCTGCCTGACTCATCTGTGTGAACCTGGGCAAATCACTGTGAGACAGACATCTTAACTGTCAAAGGCCAGAGGGCTTAGAATTAACCCATCCACCTTTTGCAGAGCTAAGTGAAAAACTGAACCCTTTGGAAGTCCAAATGTATAAACCTGTGTGCAATGTTTATTACACTAACATAGATTTTTATAGATACCAATATTTGGGATACTCAAAGCCATGATTTCCTCAGACAGCGCACCAGGTGAAACTAAATTATTCATCACTCCTGATCTATCTTACTCCACCCTTTCCCCATCTTCCTCCTCCATTGGTGATCCAGGTGTGGGCCCATTTGTGCTCCTGCTATCAGACCATGGCTGAAGACCTCAGACCAGTGACTACCCTGTTAACACACATCTGCCACCTGATGCCTCACTTTAATCACTTATTCCTTTGATAAACTGGAGGTGAGAGTCCCTAGGAGGGGGGAGATAGAAGGAAGGGGAAGTGGGAGAAAGTTAATCAGAGGGGGGATAAGGAAAGTATACAGCCTACACACCGATGGTAATGAACTCAACGTTGACCTGGAATGAAAGCATCATTGTTGGCAACTAGGGAAGTGAGCTATTGGTGCGCCCCTCTAACTATTGGCACCCAGGGCCTGGACCCAGCTTGCCCATGCCTAAAGCCGGCAGAACTCTCAGCTTGCATAAATACCTATTGCCTTAATATAAAGCGGACCGCGTAGCTTTTCCTTGCAGGAGAGTTGGTTTGAGCAGAAATAGACGGCTGCAAGTCAAAGGATTGTAAGAGAAGTGATGGCTGGTGAAAATGGACATTTCACGGTGAAAAATATTGCAGACCTGATTTTTAGACACTAGACCCCCTGCCTTTCTCCACTGTCACAATTAAAACCATTAGTCCTCTCAAGAACTACGACTGTTATTCTCGAAATAAACTATGCCTCATGGCTGGGCCCCTCAACTGGTTACAAATGGCTTCCATGGATCCAACTGTAGCACATGTGTTTGTAAATATAGGCCATGTGTCCCCAGAGTGTAAACTCCCCGGCCATCTAGAGCTACCAACTGAAGCCAATGAACAACCTCAGCCACCAATACCAGTTCCAAGATGCATCTGGGGATTACTCTCTAACCTCCTTCAAATGTCCTAAAATATATGTATTTCTATAAACGGGTTGCAGTAGAATCCCTTTGTAATTAGTCATCCATTTGTAACTGTGCTACTGGAATTCAGACCAGTTACTTCTCCTATTCCCAGTCCTGGTGCGCTGTTGTACACTGCATAACATATCTCCCATTCAGATGGCTCATTGGTGCTTCCAGATGCCTAGGGCACCTTATAGGTTACTGTGCATTTTACAAATCGCAATACAATACAATTCAATACAATGCAATGTAATGCAATACAATGCAATACAATACAAAACAATACAATGCAATACAATACAATGCAATACAAAACAAAGCAATGCACTACAATACAATACAATACAAAACAATACAATGCAATACAATACAATACAATTCAATGCAATAAAATACAATACAATACAATGCAAAATAATACAAAACTATACAGTGCAATACAATAAAATACATTACAATACAAAACAACACTGTACAATGCAATTCGATGCAATACCATAACATGCAATACAATGCAATACAATACAAAATAATACAATACAATCCTATATGATGCAATACAATGCAATATAAATCAATAAAATACAATGCAATACAATACAATGTAATGCAATTCAGTACAATGCAACACAATACAGTGCAATGCACTACAATACAAAGCAAGGCAATGCAAAACAATAAAATACAATGCAATACAATAGAATACACTTGCTCCACTGTGCAAGCGCTACCTGCACACTTTACAATCTCTGGCTGTTTAAAGAAAATAAATAAGCAACTGATGTTGGCCCTGAATGGACTTTCCTATCATGGAAAAGATGCAATCTGGACATTTGCTTATTTCATGAAAAGGGATGCCTTGTCAGGCCTGATAACCAATGCTCTGTGATGTCTCTGATAACATAGAAAGCCACCAGCCAATCCAGTGAGCAGGAGCTGCTTGGCGGGGCCTTATAAGACGTTCTCTGTTGCAAATGCGAATTGAAGTCTGCAAAGAAGACACTCAAGAGACTGGGATTTCTACAGAGAAAGGTATGTACAGCATTATCAATGTCGGGTGGCTAAATTATATTTCTGTGTAAAATAACTTTCTTTTCTTGTACTTTGCTTTTGCCATTATTTCCTCGAATAGGTCGGTTTTTTCTTTGTTTTTTCTCTTTGATTCCTTTATGTTTTCTTTTCTCCATCATGTATCCATTGTTTCCATTCTATTACTTAACATTTTTCTTTGCTTTTTTCACGTTTCCTTTCTTTTCTTTCCTGTCGATCTTTTGTTGTATTTTTTTCATTTTTTCTTCCTTATTTCTCTTTTACTCTACCTCATTTCTTAATTCCCTGGATTTTACTTCCTTTCTCTCTTTCATTCATTTATTCTGATAGTCTTTTCATCCGCCTTTCATTTTCATCTTTCCTACTTTCGTTTTTACTTCTTTTCGGCCCTCATTTTAACGTTTTGTTTTCTTTCCCTTTATTTCCTTTTCTTTCTTGAGGTTCACCTTTTATTCTCATATGTTAGTTTTTTGAAAGGCTGACTCTCTTAGCATTTTTCTCCATAGTAGGAGATGTGTAATATGGGCTGTGTGGTGCCAAAGCCGTTTTCAAAGTTGTAGCATTAAGTTTCAGACCAGTAATTATGAAAGTCATTGAAGTGAGGGATATTTTTAAAACTTTCAATTGGTATCACATAGCACCATAAATTGTGTAACCGAGACAGCCTTATATTGCCAACATCTAAGGAGCCTCGTGATAGGGCGTATCATTCGCCCTGGCACCGGACTCCTTCTCAAACATGCATGCTTCCGCCTTCAATGTGCTGAGATGTAAGTGTGGCTCTTTACAAGCCTTTAAATACAAAGACACAAAATATCTTGGGAGGAAAGCTTGCAAACTGTCTAGATCCTTGAAAATTCATCTTGGAAGCAATCCAGCCCATTATTGTTAACACATCTTTCTACTCGAGACAAAGGCCTGCCTTATGCAAATTAGGCCTGACCCTGCATCCCTTAAAAATAATCCATTTCGAACTACCAGGCAAGGCCCCCACAAGAAGGAGCCCAAGTTCCAGGTAGAAGTATGAGAAAAAGCCCCTGCTAGAAGGGTCCACAAGCAACCAATTCTATTCACCAATTTCATAAAGCGCATTTCTACCTGAACATCAAGCTTTGTATCGCTATTGGAGTGTATGTAGTGAATACATTAAAAAACTAAAAAAGAAGAAGCAAAACGATACATCTTTAGTTTTTTCTGAAAGTCAAGAAATTGTCTTCCATTATGAGCCTAGTAGCCACAGCGTTCCCGAGCTTGGGTGCAAGGTAAGTTAAAGACCGACCTCTGCTCCTGGCTCTATTTATTCTTGGGACAATGAGCAGCTAAAATTTATAAGAGTTTTATATAGCGCAAAATTGACCCAAATCGGGTATCAGAGCGCTTTACATAGCACCAGTTACATTACATGAGGACACATTCATTTTTGCTAGGCACGGTGAGATTAAGTGATTTGCCCAGAATCACAGGATGTTCAGCGTCGTTGCCGAGACGCGAACCCAGGGGCATATTACCAACAAATAGCGATATTTATCGCTAAGTAGGGTTAGCGGCAATATTTTTATCGCCGCGCATCACCGCTTTTTATCGCTGAGATAACTTGCTATTAGCAAGGTTTATCTCAAAGCGATAAAAATGCAGGCGATAGCAGCGAGATGTATGATGCAGCGATATTCATGCGTTAGCGATGAAATGCTCTTAGCCATGTTAACCACCTCCCATTGGATAACATGGCTAAGAACTGGTCTGGGCAGGTGTTAGTATTTGGAGAAATTTGTGCTCAGCGGGAATATTTCCATCGCTACGCCTGCCTTGCTAATAGGCGATAGTGACGTTAGCGACTGCTGTCAGTCGCTAACGGCCACTTTGCATGTCATTAGCGATAAATATCGCTGACATGCAAAGCGGGCCCCAAACCGCTCGCTATCGCCTACAAGCTGTTGCTAACTGCTGTTAGCGACAGCTTGTTAATAGGGCGATAGAATTATCGCTGCTTAGCGGCCGAAAACGGCCGCTAACGCGGCGATATTCGCCTATCGCCCTTCTTGGTAATATGCCCCCCAGTTCCCCAGATTCGAGGGCGACCGCCCTCGCCCGTAGACCAACTCCTCTCCAGTTTGATCTCAGGTTCCCATTGTCATGGTAAGAAGTGGGCAATTGTTGAAGAACAAAAGTACCTGTGTTGTGCTTTGCCCGATGTATGATGCATAGTGCACTGAATTGTAACCGGCAGCTTATGAGCAGCCAGTGAAGAGTTTCGAGCGCAGCACCTACCAAATGTATTTTCGGAACCTAACGGTATCCGGGTAGCAGCTGAATAAACGTATGTTTTTTAGTCACTTATTTAGGACTGTCTAAATAAAGTGAAGTGCCAGAATGAAGGTGAGACAGGATCAAGCATTGAATCGCGATTCTATGTAATTCTTTTGGGAGCCATTTCAGTACCTTTCCTCGGGCTCTCAAGAAGCCAAAACAGCTGTTAGCCAGCTTTTGTGCTTGGGAGGTCAAGCTTGCTGATTTCCAGGATCCCCCAAATGCTTTTAATTCTGACTTGTGACTGGACATTCTCCTAGAGGAGATGGCCAGGTGATCTAATCCCAGAGCTTTGGTTTGTTCCCTAATACCAAAACCTAGGGCCCGATTCACAGAACTAACTTAAGACAAAATCCTAAACTTACTACTTTTGGTATTCACAGAAGTTAGGATTCTGTCTTAAGACAGACTTAAGACAGACTTAAGTTAGGATTCTGTCTTAAGTCTGTCTTGAGTCTGTCCTAAGTCTGTCTTAACACAAAATCCTAACTTCGGTGAATACCAAAAGTAGTAAGTTTAGGATTTTGTCTTAAGTTAGTTCTGTGAATCGGGCCCCTAGTTTTTTCGCCAATCATCTTCAAGCAACTGGTTGCCATCCACTCAAACACCTTTTCTAAACAGCTAAGTCTCACAGAAATAAAGCCCATGTCTGGTGCCAGTGTGACAATCAGCTGGGTATCGTTCGCGTAAGATACCATCTTAAAACCAAAGGAACAGATAATATTTGATAACAGGCTGACATACATTTTAAAAAGTCTTGGGCTCACAGACGCGCCCTGCAGAACTCCACAGTACATCTGAGAATGGACAACAGAAATGGCCAGTCGCTACCCTGAAAACTGAGTTTGTCCAAAATTGAGGCAAGCCACCGGAGGGCCTTTCCTGTAATACCAGCTTCTTCTAATCGGTGAGCAAGAATACGGTAGTAAACCGTATCAAAGGCAGCTCTTAGGTCCAAGAAGATCAGTGTCGCTGAGTCACCCTGGTCCATGAACATTTTGAGATCCTCTGTGGTCCTCAAAAGAGCTGTTTCTGTACTGCAACCAACACGGAAACCTGTCTTGGTAAGATGAAGAATATTGTTGGTTTACAAATGATCTGCGATGTGCCTATTAATTATTTTTTCTAGAATTTTGCTAACATGAGGCAGTAGAGAACTAGGGCTATAATAACCTCAGGGTCTAAATAGGTTTCTTTAGTAGTGTGCGGATGATAGCATGCTGCCATTCCTCTGCAACACTACAGTTTTTCAGGGAAAGATTATACAGGGCAGTCAGGGCAGTGAGCCTCACATTGTCCCCTCATAGCAGAATGTCAATGAGCTGGGTCAAGTGGTGAGCCTGAATTAATTGAGGTTCCCTCAGCCATAACATCCTCTATGGTCAGTTGTGGGAAAGCAGGGAGTACTGATTTGTTGTTGCTGGCTCTTAATCTGTTGTCTGTACTTTCCATATAGTCTGGTCAGCCTGATAGATTGTCATTAATGTCCTTTACCTTCTCTAGAAAGTGATTTGCAGGAGATTCACAACGTTCTGTTGATACAGTAGGCCCTGTTTCTGGTATATCATAATTTAGAAAGGAATCCACTATTTTGTAAACCTCTCTTGAGGAGTTGAATGATTACTGGATTCTCTCTGCGAAATTATTCGCAAGGGCTCTCCGGATGGCTTGATGATATTTCCTTATGAGATGCTTTATAGGTCAATTTACTTATATTGTCATATGTAAATCTCCATTTCCTTTCATATTTTTTACATTCTTTTTTTAGTTGCCTTAACTCTCGTGAGAACAAATGGGTTTTCTACAGAGGTGGCATTTATTTTTTTTATTAGTTTTTAATGGTACTAGGTTGTCTAGAAGTGAGGTATGGAATGGACTCTGGGGCATGTTGAGCAAGGGACTCACGTCTGTGCATAGTCTTAGTCCCACTCAGGGCATTCTATCAAGCACACACAATATAATAGGACAAATTATTCTTAAGAGTCTAAACCACTGACACCCCCTATGGGGAACATTCCATTCATTCGTTTTTTACCCGCTGTGGCACTCAAATCAGTACTGACTCTGCTCCCCAGGGGATCAGTCAGAATGAGAGGCCTCTCTCTAGAATGGCACAGTCGATGAAAAATGATGGATTGGAATGATACCCAGATCAATTGCTAGTGGTTTACACTGTTTGGATGGAAGCATTTATGCAATCGTGTTTTGTCTGATCTGCACAAATCCATATTGTGAATGAACTCATATCAGACACATGTCCACTGACATGCTTTCTGCTCAGAATGGAGAACTGAAGGTGTTGGCTGCAATGCTCGAATTAGCTCTAGGCACCGGCAGTCACTCAGGCCACTCTTCAGCCTATCATATTCAGGATCACATGGCCTGGCAGATCAGGCTGGACTGTTTCCATTGGATCAGGGTCAAGTCTGATCTGCATATGGCTGGGTCCCAACTGAGGTGGCACAGTGGGTGAAAGAGCAATGGGTTGGGATGGTACCTCAAGCTATTGCCAGTAGTTAGACTTATTGCAAGTATTCCTCCCATACAATTTTGTGTGTTTGATGATCTTGATTGAAAAATACACTATCCAGAGAAATTATGTCAGAATACAAGTGAAAAGAAAATCAAAGTGAAGCGAATGCTGATTAACCAGGGCATCGGGCACAGGGTAAGATCAGTCAGACAGGAGGAGGAGTTTGGGGCAGGTATGATGGAGCCTAGAATTACAAAACAAGCATTTGAAATGCAATAGGACTCACATTTATGCAACACCTATTGCATTGCATCACGAACAACAGGAGGGAGGGAAGCACAGACAACGGGTGTGCGGGCAGGGGGCGGGGGTAGAAGGGGGCAAGAAGACCCAGAAAAAGTAGTGCTCATAGTCTAAATAACACATACCGTACTGTGTAACACTCGAAGTAAAGGGGCCAGTAGCCATGTCAGGGTACTATTAGCGACATAGCCATGATAAGGAGGGACTAACAAGCCACCTAATCAATCAGAAGGCAGCATTTACAATAAACAATGACACGAGCCAGTTAAAACCATGGGCAAGAGTGGGCGGTGCTTCCACTGCATACTCCATTACTGCATGCCTCGCAGAGGGAGGAGAGCATGCGCTCTGCCGCGATAGGCTAGACCTAAACAAGCACTTCTCATTGCAACCTTAAGCCACTTTAAAAACTGCACGCCATCTTTGTACTCTCCAATAAAGGCTTTCTTTCCTCCAAAGCACAGCATTCCAGAGTTCTTTCGAGCCTAAATCGGTAGCAAGACATGTTTAACATGGAAAGTTCTTTTAAATTAATTGGGTCATGTTACTTAGTTCATTAGCGAAGCATTATGCTGCATGCCCTTCTCTGTAAATACACAGGTGATTTTATTCATGTTTCACTCTCTTGTTTCACAGGATGCACACACAGAGGCTTGTAGTTTTGCTGGCATCACTGCTCTCCTGTGCTCTGGCGGCTGAATTCCTGGAAGCAGAATGGCAAAGCTGGAAGGGGCGACACGGTACAACTCTTATTTTACAACAATTGTGCACTGTGCAGAGGTGTGTTTAAAGAGAACAATGGCTCAGGGTTGGCCTCAGTAGGTCCAGAGCGAGAAAATCCCAAAGGGGGAATGAAAATTCAATTTAAAACTAGACAATTAATCAGCAAGGGAGCACAGATGTAGGGAAACATATATAGCGTATAAATTAGAGATTTTTAATTTTAACACTGGTCTGAATTGGTACTTTCAATTATTATCAGGTACTTACATCAAGTGAAAAAGTGCGTAATGTGACAGAGTAGGGTGAACTAAAAACATAACATCACATTGACAACAAGAGTGGAACTCCACATAAATATGTACAATGAAGGGGGATCCTGTTGTGAGGGTCGACAGCGTTTCGATTTTTTAATAATTTAAGATCATCTTCAGGACATATAGTGAGCAGTCTGAAATCTTGAAAGGGAGTCACCACCCCGGGGTAGTGGAGCCTTAGTCACTGTGGTTTAGGCAAGTCTCGATAGGCTGTGTAGATTGGGGTGATGTCTGAGATGGCGACAGGTCGGTGCTACTTTCGGTCAGAGGCAGCGTGAGTTCTGAGAACTTGCAGGGATTTGAGGTATTTATGCTGGCTTACAGGGCTGATGTCCAAAGAGGTGTCACAACGATGCTACTTTCAGCAGGTATGGGTCCTGGGGGAACACGAGAATCTGCGTTAAACCACTTGGACGGGGACCATGTGAACGTAATAATGTTATGTGACTAGTTACATTGCTAGTGCCACACTGCAGTTAATGCATGCAGCACGCTGACCGGGAAGATGTGTGACTCGCTTCCTACCCCTTGATTCAATCATAGCACCGGCAAAGTAACTTGTCACACAAAATTATTACGTTCACGTGGTCCCCGTCCAAGTGGTTTAACGCAGATTCTCGTGTTCCCCCAGGACCCATACCTGCTAGAAGTAGCATCATTGTGACGCCACTTTGGACCTCACTTCTGATTTATTATAATTTGATGCAAGGCGGTTCAGCAACAACACGTGCTGTGCTGCCTCGCATCAAGAGAAAGAGAAAGGTGCCATACCTACAAAGATATTGCACATCATTTCCTCTCCCTTATTTCTGGTGCCAACACACACGCTTATGTCATAAATGCAAGAGTATGTACATTCTCCAAAGTATAGGTTTTACACACATGCAATGTTGGAGCAATGAGAAGAAATGAAAACATTTCTCTTCAGTATGCGTACCTCAAGGAGGCGTCAGGTCTTATCACAAATCTGTCAGCAAATGTTAGAAGAAAGGGATATGCACAGGGGTGGCCAGCATGGCTTGCGGGTGGCGAGGCGGGCATGGGGGTTCGCGCGATGGTCCGTGCATGGATCAATTATTTTAGAATATATTTAAAATAAACTTTCCTTGCACATTGAGGAACCGACAGGAAGCAGGCCCTGCTAACCAATGAGAATGCTGCAATGCTGCATTGTGATTGGTGAGCACCCCGGCTCCCCTGCCCAATCACAATGCTGCAGTGCAGCATGGTGATTGGTTTTGAGCGTCCTGGGTGACGCTCAACCAGAGAATGGGGGCCTGGCCTTGTCCTACATGCAGGCTGTAATGCTGCCTGCATGGAGAACGGGGAATGTGCGCATGACTGGTTTGGGCTGCCAAAGAGGGCCAACCAAACAGTCATTGCACACTTAGGAGTGAGCAAACCACTCCTCCATTGTCCTGCTTCTAGAGCAGAGCAGCCTCGCCCACTCAACCACCAGAAAAACAGCAGGAAGCAGCCTAAAATGAAGATAACGCAAAGATCCTATCATTTCAGGTTTCTGCTATTCATTGCTTAAAAGCAGTGGGGCGGGGCTCCTCCGCCATAGCAGAGTAGCCGCTCCTGGATTTGCATAAAAACCCCGGGGTGATTGCAGGGGAACGCCTATGGACCACCCAATAAGCTCTTCCTTGAAGCAACATAGTGCACAGTACTGCAAATCACAACTTTTTCTTACCCTGGGCAACTTTTCAAGGAAAATTCAGGTTTGCATTGCATAGTAAATCCCACCACAAACCCTGTGCAAAGCTTTAGCAAATCTGGGCCCTAGTCACTTGTGCTAAAGCTCCTCTTCCTGCAGCTATACATTTGATAAAATGCCGCCAAATGTCATCTGTTGGCATCGGTACAATAGAAATAAAATATATCCACAAACATATAAGTGATGAGAATACATCTGAATCAATATTTAAGGCTGTAGTCAGAAGCTGGGTTTCAAAAAAGAAAGCAATTTGCTTTGATCTATAGTACATTTGGTTCTGCTAGCATGCTCAGAAGACAACTATACCTTGGAGTACATTCTCGTTGGCAAAAGGGTTGTGAAGCACCATTTATAAATGGCTTCCTGTTTCACAGGAACTGCTTAGTTGAGTCGAGATGGACCACTTGTAACTGTGTAGTACCGGATTCCTGGGCAAAACATGGGAAAGCTCAATCACACTTGAAGTTGAGGAGAAGGGTCACGCAGAGCTATCGGACAGTGGTTTATAGACACTATGGGGTCGATTAGAATGGCGGACGGACAAAGTCCGTCCGCCATCCTGTCTGGGGCAGGGACCATCCGCCACAAGGGCAGAGGTACCGTGCCCCGAATTAGGATGCACCCGCCTCAGTGGCGGGTGCATCCCGCTTTTTTAACATTGCGGCGGACGGTGCTGAAAGCACCGTCCGCCGCAATGTCAAAAATGCATGTTGTGCGTATTCACAGCACAACATGACAGGCACCACGCGGTGCCTGCCATGTTATACTGTGAAACGCAGCGGGGTACCATAGGTACCCCCAATGTGCACCTTCCCACCCCCCTCTTCACCCTGGGGGCCCGCAATGGTCCCCCAAAGCAAAGCCCATATGCCTTTACGTGGCCGCATTGCCGCCACGGAAAGGAATCTGCATCCGGCCATCGTAATATAGCAGACGGTGTCTGGAAGACACCGCTAGCCATATGAACCCTTTTCCACCCCGGCCGCAAGGCGACTGTGGAGGAAAAGCAGCGGACGGTGTTTCTGTCCGCCGCGGTCCCCCCCGGCATTGTAATATGGCGGGGGGAAATTGGTGGCGGACGGGCACAGATGGCGGATGGATCGCCACCACCTGCATGGCGGTGGCGATCCGTCTGCCATCATAATCGGTCCCTATATTCGTAAATTACCATCTGTGCTTCCTCCGCTAAAGCAGAGAAGCGTCGTCCCACTTCTCTGCAAGCAGTTTAGAAAAGAAAGCTAAAATGATAATAATCAATTTTATTATCATTTTAGTGTTTTGTTTCTGCTTATGGACGGGCTGGGCTATCCCAAGCAGGAGCCTGGTGGAGGAGTGATGAGCACACTCTAAAGTTTTCATGACAGTTTGGGGGGCTGTCTTAAGCCTGCCAAACTGTCATGCGCAATGTACATGTTCTCCAATGGCTCTAAGGCACAGCCTGGGTGGAGAACATGCACAGCCTCCCAGTCCCTCTCTGAGCTCTGAATCATGGTGCTCAGACCAATCACAACTCTCATGTAAGGCAGTGTCCTGTTTGGCTAGGGGAGTCTGGGAGCCTGTGTGCTTTCCGGCTCCAGCTGTCGACCAAGGACCCGAAGAGGATCGAGAGGCGTCAGCCGGCAGCCCCTCAGGTAAGTGTTTTTAAAAAAAACCTTTTTTAATTTACCCCACCATCTCCTAACTCTCATCCCCACTCCCTGACCCCTGTTAAGTAGCGGCCGCCACTGTAAATAACATAAGAACAGCGAGCGGTGGGGCAGTGGGGCCGTGTGGTGGGTATTTCAATGGACGATGATGAGGGAAAACAAATTATTTATATAATATTTCCTCAGCATCGTCTGTCAAAATACACCCCACATGGCCCTACTGCTCTTACCTGAGTGGGAAGTGGTTGCATAAGAATATTAGTGACTACAAGGGATTGTTTTCTGCACAATGGGCATCGATTCATTAAACGGGCAGAACTTTAAAAAGTGGGTGAAAAACCTGAAAAAAACCTTTAGACTTTGTCTCCAACAGTTACAAACCATTTTCTATTTCTAGTTATTTTGAGACATTATTATTCTCAATAACCCTAGTTACTGTGAAATGTATATCTTTTTGGTAAACCCTGGGTAATCTTGTCTGTCCAGTGCATTGGCCAGCAGCCATTTTTTCACATAATGCAGTAGGCACCAATGGCATCTAACAAGTGTGTGTTGTACCTGAGAGTTGGCTGGTTCCGTAGACCTTGAGTGTGGTGGTGGTTAGTGTCTATTACAAATTTATGTATGTTCATGGCTATCGGAGACTGCATATTTTACCTAATTCATTCCCATTTTAGCCAGCAGTTAGTGGTGCAAGTACTCTGGAAGTGACACTGTGCAAATGTCTTGAGAATGGTTCACCACCTAAGTGACCTATAGAGCCCTTTACAGCTAAATTGATTACATGTTGATCACACTTTGTAGAGAGGAAGTATGAGAGCAAAGAAGAAGAGGTGCTTCGCCGAGAAAGGTGGGAGGAGACTTGGAAGAAGGTCAAAAAGCACAACAAGTTGGCGGACCAAGGCAAGAAGAGCTACCGGATGGCCTTGAACCACTTTGCTGACCGGGTAAGATCAGTTTGCTTGAAGTATTCAATAATAAATTTAGAGCCTTCAAAGGAGAGTTAACAGACAACTGGAAATATATATATAAAAGTCCTTCACAGTGAAGTGTCTGTTTGGGGACTAGTTCAGAAACAGTGCCAGGTGCAAAGGTAGATAGTAATCGTAGAAGTGCGGCCTTCTAGAGCGGATCATAATTTAGCTGGATAGTAATCGTAGATCCGTGGATTTCTCTAGCAGTTTATAATTTAGCTGGATAGTAAAGTGAAGATCTGCAGATTTTTAGAGGGGTTTGTAATTTAGCTGGATAGTAATCGTAGATTGGTGGATTTCTCTAGGGGTTTCTAATTTAGCTGGATAGTAAATTGAAGATATAAAACAAGAAAAGGTAGTAGTGGATACACAGGTCGCACCTCAAGGTTGTTATACGTATGGGCTTACAGAGTAAATATAAATAATAACGATTGCATAGAAAGGTAAGATCAGTGCCACCCAGAGTAAAACTACCTGAGGTGTAGAAACCACAAGGAACAGCAGTAACTTGTGCTTACATAGAAAGAAACCCTGGCACTCACAGTAATTTAGATTAAATTAATGACAGTAATCTGTCAATCTATCCCATAGAAGGAGGAAAAGGGAAATTCCTTGTGACACAGGAAACACAGAAAAAGTATTCACCTAAACAATCATTGATTTATTTGGTAATAACAACATATCAAACTTAGTACAGAATATTTGCATGGAGTAGACCATTTCAGTCCTGTCAACACAGTCATAAACTATCTTCAATGATGTGAATAGTAGACCAGTCCTTGTATTGAAAGACATGAGAAACAGCCAACATCACACCACCCATCAGTCCATCAACACACCATTCACACATTTATGTTTGTTTCTGTCTGTGCATCTGTCCAGCCACGCTTCCACTTCTCTCTTCTTTTCTGCATATCATTGTTCCTTTTCTTTCACTGTTTCTCTCTCTGATTAGTTCCATTCTATTCAATTAATTTCTCCCTTCATTTCTTTCTCTCATTGTGTCTTTTATCCCCCACACTCTGCCTGCTTTCCTTCTTTCCCTTACTCCCCTCATAAACTCTCTCTTATATTTGTTTTTGATTCTTGCAGACTTCATACGAGCTGCAATCCATGTCTTGCCTGAGAATTCCAGTAGTGAGGCAGCGCAGTACGTCGAAGTACAGCGGCGTGAGCTTGTCGTCACTGCCGCCGCAGGTGGACTGGCGGGACCAGCGGTGCGTCACCGCCGTCAAGGACCAAGGACGCTGCGGCTCCTGCTGGGCGTTTGCAGCGGTACGTTTCTGGCCAGGACTGGCTTTAGGGCGGTTCGATGGGTGCGGCTGCACTGGGCGCTGATCTGGTAGGGGGTGCTGACCTCTGGGGGTGGGGGCACTCTGTTTAGCAATAACATACAATTTAAAAGCACCAGCAGCAGAGTTCCTTGTGCCTCCAGCTTTTAGGCAGCAATACAAATGTCAAGATAACTTTTGTGATTAATATTCCTGCTACAGAGAGATCAGTTTGTTTTGACTCGCCAAAAAGTAGTGCAGAGGGTTAATGTGCCTGCTGCAAAAAGAATATCTGTATTTTATCTGGATAACAAATTGAAATGAATGTGAGAGAGGGGCTATGAAGAGATGAGGGGCACTTCTGCTGGGAGTTAGTGAGGAAATCTGAGGAGGAGGTCATGGGGCTAGTATCCAGCTAATTTCCTGTTACTTGGTCTTTCTATTGGCACCGAATGATCTTGAGGGCAAAGGCAAATTGAAATCCTTCCCATTGAGCCTTCATTTTTGTTGGTGTCTGCACCCACCTTCGGATTCTTTTTTATTTTTTATTTCAAAGTATTTTATCGATTTTTATATTTAAAGACATTAGCCTTTCTGTTACAAGGTTAGCCATTTGGAGTTTGTACAACAGTGTTTACAATCACTTCCAATCCTATGCTTGGCTAACCCCACCTGACGTGGCTTAGTGAGAGAAAGAAAGAAGGTGATAGAATGAAAAAAACAGAAGAGAAGGGCACCAGAAAGGCTCTGTATTTGTGAGACTTATAATCACCTGACCAGGCCACCACATCACTGGCTTGCTTGTGGCGAGATAGGGAGACAAGTCAGTCCAACTGATCCGTAGGGCCATAGTGATTGCGCTCAATATCGTTCCTGATACCGCACTTAAAGGGGGTCTGAGGGGGTTTCCCAATTACTTCCGTAGACCTATCCTACAATTATTCCAAATTCCCCAGAAAATGTTCCTAACCATTCACCTCAGTAGGACTACCCTCTATAAACACTTGACCTCACTCTCATGGATCGGAGGTTGCAAGGCATGAATTGACTTCATTATGACAACCGTGTGATGGCCGGGGCATGGAGAGTGACTTCTATGACAACAGTGCAACCCTGAATCCAGAGGCTTGCCTCATCACATGCTTGGGTCCTTGCCTGTCAGCAGAAGGTAGCTAGGTGCCCTTATTGCCCAGGCCTAAGATTTTTGAGGACCCCACACTTTTACGCCAACATATATTTATAGGTCTAAAAGAAGGCTGCCTTATTAATGGCAAGGCAGCTAACATGTCTAATACCACTAGGTACTACGACAACACCATTCTATGTAGAGCCCTCTATAGTTTCTTGACCCCGACCCAGCCAAACCTTTTGGCATGCCTGTCTGGCTCACTCCTAGAAAGGAGCTTGTACCAGTGCCCTAAAGTAACAGGGTCACACCACTTAACAGGCCTTGTGGTTTTCTAGGGTGGGATGTCATTGTTGACAGACCCCACCACCACATGACATAGGTTTTTTATCTAGCAAAGGCCACTCCCTCTGGACAGTGACCGGATCAGAACAAGGCATTTCTGGTGTTAATCTGTTTTCATCAGGAAGTATAATTACACAGCTGAAGAACACATAGCTGAAAACACACATCGACAGATTCAAATTCAACACATATCCTGAGGTGCAATGTTGACTGAACAATTTTCTTTTTGATATCTATAACAAGTTTCAGAGCAAATATTTTGGTAAGCTACAAACTTGTGTTAATAATACCCTGAGGCAAAGAGCCAAATAAGAGAAAAGTAAAAGAATACACATCCTAATTTTACGGTGTTGGGTTCCCACCTTCCTGGTTGCTCATTTAACAACTTAGGGCTCGATTACGATGTCAGTCAGAGTTTCCTCCGACAGACACCATCTGAGCCTCGGCACCGACCGACCTGTGTTCTGCGGCCCGGACACCGTAATTTAAATGCAACTGCACATAGTGCAGTGCCATACTCCTATTTCTCCTTGGGAGCTTGTGCTGCAGCTGTAAACTAGCCATAGCACAAGCTCCGATAGAGAAATGGGAGATTGTGGCTGCCTGCCACACGGTGCAGGGATCAACAGGCTCAGTCCCCAACCCGAGGCCATAGGGAGAAGGGGGTCCTGCCAGGGGCCCCCAAAACTTGCTTTGTGACATGCTTTCCATGTCAGAAAGCCCAACATGGAAAGCCTGTCGGAAACCCGAGCATCATAATCCCAACAGTGGAAACCCCATCCATTGAGGTGACAGGCCGATCTCTGACTGGCCGACGGCCTCCTTGAGCCGTCAGAATCCAGCCAGAATGACCGACTGGTTTCCAATCAGACCACCTATTTTCTGCAGTTGGAGGCTGTCTGGGTCTCATCATAAAAAGACCCTTAATGTGTTCTGAAAGTTGTAGTCTTTGGTTGCTTTCACACAGTTCAATTGGGCTATCCCATTGGCTAGCAGTGATTTGTAATTGCAAAGCTACAGTCTAGAAACATAATTTAAGTTCATCCATCAGGCAACACCAGTCAAAGAAGCATGAAAATGTGCAGGTCTGGCAGTAGGGATGTGCAAAATTCACATGACATTTCTGAAAAATGAAGCAAAATTAAGTGAAACACAATTTTGCCATTTTGTGCTATTTTCTGGCACGGTATGTATCGTTGTGTCTAATATGGACTCGATGCAGCACTTCGCGTCAAAAACATAGCACAAAAAACACATGTGGCTAAAACATTCTGCCCAATCGTGTTGATCTGATGCTTCTTCAATACGACTTTTAACACCAATTACGGTCAATGGCGTAATTGCATAATCTTGCAGTATTTCATCTAAAAATGCTGGAAATTATGTGACTTTCAATGTCAATTAAAATTTGTCCCGCTTAGTTGGCAGAAAAATGTATCCTCTACAGAGATCGAAATTTGCTTATCGTCGGCATAGGACTTCAGGGTAATGCCAAAACTGCAAATAAACTCTGTCAGAGTGGTAATATAGATTTTTCAGAGAGTGGGGCTGAGTGAAGATCCCTGGGGTACCCACAGATCAGAGCTCTGGACTGGGAACAGATGGATGACAAGACTATAGATTGGGTGAGATCTTTTAACTAAGACCATAGCCAGTCCAGAGCTTTATCCTCCATGCCTCAATCGAGAAGCCCCTGACAGAGGGTGTTGGGAGAGACAGCGTCCAAGGCAGCATGCAGGTCAAGAAGAACCGCCGTTGCACTGGCGCCTTTGTCCAGCAGCTTCCAGATGATGTTGTCAATGAAAGTGAGGCATCTTCAGTGCTGTAGGGAGAGCTGAAGTCAGCCTGGTGCTTGTCCAGAAGGTGACAGGATCAGTAAAATCCAAAAGCTGAGCATTTACCTCTTCTTTCAGGAGCTTTGGTGGAAGAGGAAGAAACTAGGTCGAAGAATAGGCCACACTGCAGGTTACCAGTTGGCTTCTTTAGGGCTGGAATGACCAGCGCCTCTTTCCAGGCTCAAGGAGAAGTAGCAGGAGAAAGAGAATTCTTGCACAAGGAAAAATGTTGTGGAGTTAAGAGCCGGACTGAGGTTCCGAGGAGGACAGGGGTCATCTGGAGATTTAAATCTTGTAGTGGAACTGTGGGTTCGTAAATAATCCAAACCCATCCGGCAGAACTGAGATAGAATTGAGGAGGCCCTGGAAAGGATAGAGGTCATCGCATTGATAAAGGCTGAAGGTAGACTCCAGCTACTAAAGGAACTAGAAATCTTTAATATGTTTTCTCAAAATCAAAAAGACCTAGAGTCAAAATTTCCTTTGAGGGAGGAACAGAGGGTGTGGTAGAATAGGGTGAGGAAAGTCTTTGCACAATCTTAAAAGTTTCTCGATAGGAATTGTTTGCACCTTGAATCACAGACTCATAGTTCTCTGTGCGGGTTTTCCAGCAGTTTAAAAAAAAAATCTATTCTAAGCATTTCTAATTAAGCAGGTTTCTGGATAGGCTCTACAATCATCTTCCAGCACAAGAAACAGGTTTGTTTACAAAGAGGGATGAGTGCATGGGCATCGATAAACCTGGTGTTAAAATGAGGCGTCATCTCATCAATAGCATTGTCTGAAGGAGTGGGGGAGAAGAGGCCATGTAAGTCTCCAGTAAAATTCTTCTGTGGGCTAGCGGTGGGATTTCTTTGAACAATAGTCAGCTGGAGGATTTGTAATGCAGGGATGGGCTCAAACTCTGTAGAAACCTTTCAAGTTTCACGCAGTAATTCCACATGCCGGGCATGCAACTCATGAAGGCTAGAAAACAGTGTACGTACTGGCCAGAATCAATCATGAGAGTACCAACCGTCGCGTAACCATAAATTAAATGAGGTTCCTCTACTACGCTTGGTGGTTCTACTTTTGAGCTAATGTACAGAGCCTTACAAGCAGGTGCAGAGGTTGAGGAGTGAAATGTTCTGCAACAGATCCTGCAAATTCTTCTGAAGATATAATGCTAAGGCTTTCTTTACAAGTGCCCTATTGTCTTACAACTCGTTGACAAACATCTGCTTGCCTGGGGTTGCAATAGCAAAAGGTGTGGATTTTGCTACACTAGGGTAGTTACTGTGAACAATAACTTCTGCACTGAAGCAATTCCCTGTTAAATCTTGATAGGTCAAATCTACTGAAATTTAAGGGCATTAAAATGTCTGGTAATTACTAGCACATGCAACGTTTGGTGTAGGAAGCACCAACATGCATTTGCTAAGCCCATCATGAAGGGATAACCTCTTTACAGGTGATAACCATCGAACAGACGTTTTCTGGGGTGAAATAATTGTTTGCAATCCCTTCAGGTCCTAAATGTGTGTTTTCTACACCCATAGGTTGGAGCCCTTGAATCTCGCTATTGCATAAAGACCGGGGAACTGTTCGAGATGAGCGAACAAGAGCTTGTCGACTGCGATTCTGAAGATGGCGGCTGCTGCGGTGGGTTTCCATACTCCGCCTTTAAGTACATTTACCAGCATGGCATAATGCCCTCTAATAAATACAAATACAAAGGATATGTAAGTACTTTCTGTTTTACATCAATTTGACCATATAATTGCATTATAATCATCTGTTATCAAACGTCACATCCATAAACTAGTTTGTGCTTAGTATTCACTCAGTCACTTGCTTATTTTGTGATAAGATTATCCTTAGTGTTTTTCTGTTGTTTCTAATGCTTTTATTTCCCTTAATTTAATACATTTGTAGATTTTATTTGAAGTTTTTCTGGTCAACATTTTCACTTGGGAGTCCATTGAAAACCTTATGAACCATCTGCTGTGGTAAAAGAAATAAACACATTTACAAAAACAAGTAATCCAAAAGATTCACAGCATATTAGGCAAAACCATTTCTGTTCTCCCCAAAATGACCCAAGCTACCTATTATTTTGCATTTCACATTGATTTGGCAGTCTGGTAATTGACAAAATGACTGCTAGTAAATTTATTTTTACCCTTTTTGGCCCATATCACTGGCACCATTTCTGATTACCATATAATGTTAAAGCCTCTGTAGTCTTTTGTAGATTTGTTTAACTTTGTTTCATTGCCTCTGTTTCTTTCTAGTGGTTAGCTTTCTTCCCCAAAAGGGATTTCAGAAGACCTTGGGCCTTATTATGAGTTTGGCGGTCTTGGAATGGGCCACCATGCCAGTCGGATGGTTCTGCGGCAGCTGGCCCACAGTGGTGCCGTGCTAAGGCTCATGTGTGAGCCTTAGCAATGCACCGCAATGGGAAGGCCCTGCCCATTCTTGCACGGCATGGACTGTGAAGTCTATGCCATACAGGAACTGGGGGTGTATACTGACAGGTGGCACACCATGTGCCCCCGGCATGCATCCCCAGGTGCAGAGGCAACCCTTAATTTACTCATGCCACACTTTTCATGACAGGCTCACCGCCATGAAAACTTTGGCCTGAGGAAACCTGTAATATGCTTGGCGGTGATGCAGCAGCACCATCACATTTCTACATCAGACTGCTGAGCCAACGATGAGGGATCAAGGATCTCTAGTGGTAGCAGTGGTCCAGGAGTGGTCCAACCGCCATAGTCAGAATATGGCGGGTGGATTGCCACCATGACTACGGCGGTCCATTGGAACACCATAGTCATATTGAGGCCCTTTGTGTTGTGAGCATGTAATGTTTTTGTAATTGTTACTCTCACATTAGGTGATATTGTCTTGGTGTTTAATTTGAGCCACTGGTTTCAGGTGCTCGGCATTGGCACTTAATTGGTTTCCGGTGCTCGGCACCGGCACTTAATTGTCAACACCGCACTTATGACAGTTTGCCACCTGGTGGCACTGTTCATCTAATTTAGACATGAACAGAACAGCGGTTGTTTTTATTAATAAAATATACTTAAAAAATGACTAATACCTGCCTCCTCAGTCAATCCTTTAGCTTTGGGGACCTGGAATGATCTGCACTGTCGCACTTACAGGCGAAGAAGACGGTTAGTAGTTGTTTTGGCAGCAATGGGTGGTGCAAACTGCAGGGGCCTCCTGGTCAGGGCCCTAGCACTTATTATTTTAATAATTAAGCACTGTATTGGTATCCCTTGCACTATCAATTATTTGAAGACTCCTGGTAAAGGTCTATTTCACTTGACTTCAGAGGAGGATGGTGCCACAAGAGCACCCGAGAACAAATCGATAATGTTGTTTACATACCTGATATCCCATGATGCCTTTGTATCTGTCCTCACAAATTAAAGGGACTTGGACTCACCGAGGAATATTATGGAGTTATGAAGTATGGACTCTGAACTTGGAGGTGGAAATTCACCAATGTCATAGGGTTCCCACCAGAAAGGCAAGGTAGTTCCCAAAGCCAGATTCACTGAAAGGTTACTTGTAAAAAAAGTGTGTAAACATGTTACAGACATAACTTCAAAAATCAGAACTAGATGGTATGTATAGATCTCAAAAGCAGTATTGTAATACCTGGGTACGTTTTATCAGCATTTAAGTACTGTGATCAAATTACTGATGTGAACTGACTCAGTGTTATGCATTTAGTAAGTTTATCACATCTGTTACAGGCTTTGCTAACTTAAGTGCTCTTGTGTGTTCACGATTACATAACAAATCCCTTTTGCAAGGAATGAGCACAACTAAAGCATTTTCTGTATTTGGCCTCAATTAATTGCCCTGCTCTAAGTTCATTCTTATTGTTGCATTATTAAATACAATAAGGTTACTTTCCTGCCTCGCTCACTGGATACTTTGCCCTTTGGAAATTTGCATTTAAATCTCTTTATCCATGTGAATTTTATTTTAGCAGTGCTTGCTATAATATTTTCAGAATGACGCATAATTTATCTGAAAGTAGCAGTCTAGTGTCTTAAAAAACCATAAGTGAATAACTTTACTTGATATATGTCATCGAGATCATGATGTCTGAGCCCTACTGTGTGAACTTCTACATCTCTTTTCAGGGTGGAGACTGCCGCTTGAAACACTCGAAGACAGTCCCAATGAACATGTCCAAGTTCTATGAACTGAGCGGCGAAGACAACATGGCCGCCGCTGTTGCTTATGATGGACCTATCACCGTGGGCTTCGGTGTGACGGACACCTTCTTCTACTACAGTGAAGGTAATGGCAAGTTCGTTCCACACCGCAGCCATCTTTGAATGTCCTTTTCCCTCACAGAGGATACATGCCCATAGAAAGGTACCACCAAGAGTTAAAAAACACTCTACCCATCATTGCCAAGTACGGCCCTGTTCACAAAACCATTTGTGATCGCAGGTCAGAATTATTAACACAAACGACCTTTTGTGAAACAGGCAATTTAAGTCAATTTGCACTTGAAAATCCATTTATTCCAGTAGAATATTAATTACCCCATGCTTGAATATTATTGGTAAGCCATGAAGGTTTGTGAATACAAACAATGAAGTCCGGTTGTGTCCATGCACAAACGTCCATCTCACAGTGTGTTGTAGTGGCACACAAGATTGGTTTCAGCCCAATCAGTCGGTTTTGGCTTGGTTTCAGAGGCAAAGTGAGCACTGGTCTCACGCCCGGGCACACACTTCCCACTTAGCACCTGCCAGTAGTTAGAAAAATTACAAACATTCCTCCCATCACCTTCTGTGTGTTTGATGCCCTAAGTAGAAAAGGTATGCAGATGTGCAACACAAGTGAGCATGGCTTGCCCCTGTTTGGGTCTTGCCTAGGCAGCACTTGCGCTGTCTCTTTGAGACATTCTGTATTCAGTATATGGTCATAAAGCTCCGCCTACTTTCCATCCATCCTTTTAATTGGCTTCTGTCCCTATCCTTTGTAAACGGTGTCTTTTTATTGGTCACTCGGCTAGGTAGTCCCTCCTTGGTACCGACTTGTCTAATATTGTAACCTCCCATCAGGACATCCCCTGTTACATATGTTATTACTCCCTAGATTTTAATTACAGTCTCAGAGCACTATTTTCTTAAAGGGCTTCAGACAGGGCACACGCTTTGTCCTAAGTAAGGCTGGCAGTAGTTACCTTACTCACTAGCACGTCTCATATTTATATGAGACCTTCTATAATTTCCCCTTAATCAGCTCGACACAGAGTACAACCTAATCTGGAATTAATATAATAATTCTATTGTCACGTTTCAAAGCTACTAATTGTATATATGGACGTAGCTATTTGAATGCACTTGTGCTACTGTCTTACATGCAATGCATTAAGGGTAGGGTGGATTTACCACATCTTCTGCAGGGTGCAGTACCATATATGGCCATAAAAGGTCCCACAGGACAATTGTTTTACTTTTGCTTTTTTATACCATTGGCAATAGTGCTATGCAAATATAATAACCCCACTGCAAATACTAAAACAAAAGTAAAAACATTGTTATTTTTTATGCCAACAGCTCTAACTTTAACAAATGCAGCTCTAACTTTAACAAATGCGAGACCTATTGCATTGCATATGCTTGTTTGTAGATTGACATTTAAAATTGATGTCAAGCCACTTTACCATTTCATTCACTGAATGTGTTGCAACATAAGCATCTATGCGGACCAGGATGTGGCAGATCTGAAATTTGCATTTCTTGCTTGCTGGCAATGTACAAGTGAATGAAGAAAAATTGGTAACGGTTTAATTACAACAAGATGGAGATCACTGGGGTTGGTGGGTGTAGACTTAGACCTTTGTTTCATAAGCATATCTGCTCTTCCAGTACCACTTATTTGCAATCTTGAGTTGTTTATTAATGAAAATCATCTTGGTAGTGTCCCCAATTAATGGGTTTTTCTGGTAAAACTCTTATCATTACAGTCCTGATTGGCTCACAAAATTAATTATGAAAATGTTCTTTTAGTTGGGTTTTCAAACACTTTAAGCAGATTTACAAGCCCCTTGCGACACTTATGCGCCGCTGTTGCATCACTTTTGTGACGCAGCCGCGGCATAAAAAATGTGGCCAATTTACAAAGTGACGCATCTAGGGAGATCCGTCACGTTGTAAAGCCATGCATCACATTATACCTGTGTCAGGTATAATGTATGCAGGATGGGCGTTCCCAATGCAGAAAAGCCTCGTAAAAGTGATGCAGTGAAATCTACAAGATTTCACTGCATCACTTCTAGGACGCCACTGCGTAAAATTCTTATGCCTGCTTGAAGCAGGCATAAGGAGTGACGTAGTGAGGTGGGAATAGGCCTCAGAATGCATTGCTGGAGTTGTGTCATGCTTGCGACACGACCCCAGCAATGCGTGACTTTTGCCCCAACAGATGCGTCAGAATTTCTGACGCATCCGTCAGTCCTTGCACCATAGTGCGCTGTATTGTAAATACGGCGCATCCATGGTGGCGCAAAGGCTTCTCAGGGTGGTGCAGGGAAAGTGACGGATCTCTACAGATGCGTCACTTTCTTGTAAGTCTGTCCCTTTGTGCTTTTCAAGAACCCCAAAATGCGGAGGCTTGCATTCTTAGCGGAGCCCACACATTTGACCCCATTTTCTCCTCTGTCATGGTCCATGCATTAGCTCCAAGCGAATACTTGCACTGTGTTGAATGACATACGCATGTAGCACCACTCTTTCTGTCGTAAGGGCCCCTCGTCCTCAGCCAAGTGACTTCCTCACAGCACTCAGAACTTGAAAATAGCCACTCAGCGGATCAGCAGACCCCCCGACTTTGAAGTCAATGTGGAGGGACTTATCTGTTTGGACTTTTTGTTATTTCCCTATTTCTCTCCAAAGGATGATGAACCCACTCACTTTCATGACTTCTTTGAAAACCTTTCTCTTCTCATCTTGCTGCAAATAATTGAAGAGACCTTGTTGCCCACTCTCCTCTCATTGTTTAGTGGGTCTGTGCTAAGAAACACCCTGGGGTAGTTGTGTGCTCTGTAAGATTTTCTATAACATAAAAGCAGTGTTTCCTTTGTTTTTACACACGTGGAAATAATTCAATCAATCAGGTGGTTTATATAGCGCGCTACTCACCCATGAGGGTCTCAAGGCGCTGGGGGGCGGGAGGGAGGCTGCCGCTCCGGGTCAGTCGAAGAGCCAGGTCTTGAGGGCCTTCCTGAACGTGTGCAGGGTGGGGGAGCGTCTGATGTTCACAGGGATCTTGTTCCAGGTTCTTGCTGCTATGTAGGAGAAAGCTCTCCCGTCGGTTCTCTTTCTGCAAATGCGGGGGACCTCAGCCAGGGAAAGGTCGGTGGTGCGTAGGTTCCTCTTGGGTACGTGGAAGAAAAGTCTTTCATTGAGGTAATTGGGTCCGATGTTCACCACTGTGAATCCAAGTATGGCACGCACAAAATCTAAATTTTCACTCATAAAGAGTTTTAGACATATGTTGTGTTACACACATGATGGTTTAATGCTCTGTATGCGTAATCCTACTCATGCGGTTGGAAGTAGGCGTCCTAGGATAGGGATATTTTTAAATATCAGAAACACTCCTGAAGTTACAAGATTTTGTGTTTTTAATTAACAAAACAAAATATTTTCAGAACCGTTCTAAGGCACTGATGAGATGCAACGGACTCGATACCCAGAAGGAGTTCATTCCAAAGTTGCGGACCAACTGGAGGAACAGCACAACCACCAGACCTTGAGATTTTAACATATGGAATAGAAATCACTAGTTGAGAGTTAGAAGAGAGCATCTAACTGAACTGTCTGGAGAAGACACACACTGAAACTACTTGTGTCTGAAGATGGTCTGAAGAAAGGGAGATTTTTGCATAACATTTTAAGGTAAAGAAAACATGAGGATGAGTCAGTTTTACTCTGAGCTTCCAGCTTTTGACATTGGCTGCAGGAGAGGAGGCAGGTGATGTGGGCTCAGGACCCCAATATACTTGACAGGGGTCTCCCCTGTCTTAAACAAATATTAAGTGAAACCTGGATGTTAAGTGACACCTCACTTATGTCCTCCTAATCAGTCAGGCACCAGCTTGGTTTGGGGTGACCACAGAGGAGGGGCTGGCTGCTTGCTACCCTGGCCACTCCTCTGGGTGTGTTATGAAGAACAAGGGAACCCAAATAAGGTTGGTCAGGGACCTTGGGTAATCAATTATTTCTAAAGACAGAGGTCCCAAGACAAGGATTAATGAGAGCAAACAATAAATAGACTCAATCAGTACTATATTTTACAACTGTCCAGCTGGACAGGTGTTTTTAATATATAGTTGCTTAAATATACACAAAATGCAGCAGGAAATAAAGAAAGTGGGACACAAGCCTGTGTCCATCTTAGTGGGAAGGACGTACATGAAACAAAAAGGCTCAGGCAGAGCAAATTGTTTGTATGAGACAAATTTTGGTAGGGCAAACAAATTATAGTGAAAACACCATTACACATAATAAGTATTAAATATAGAGGTGTATATGGCGTACAACATGTCGACGGCATTTCAATACTTACAAAAAATATAGGACTTGTTGTATGCCATGTTCACCTCTTTATTTACTTTCTGGACCTGAGAAAGAATAGGAGAGGACTGGACGCAATGTATGTGACCTGAGAGGAGTCCTGAAGGAACGGACCTGCCCCTTTGTACCCAGGACATAGACGTGAACTGCAAGGGTCAGTTGGCCTTATTTACAACAAAATGACGCAACTCGCCACCGCAAGCCACTTTGCTGTGCCAAGCTGCATCATTTTAAAAGCACAGGGATGTGTTATATTAATAACAATATGATGCATCCCTGTGATTTCCCCTGCTCTGGCGCACAATTGGCTGCCATGCACCAACGCAGGCACCCTTGCACGATGGTGCATGTGTGCCTGCATTGTGAGGATGACTTTTTTTTGTGCTGGAAAGAACACCTAGAAAGAGGATAAAACAATAAGAAATAAAATAATTTCTCCTTGTTGCGACTCCGCACGCCTCCCCTGGGGAGGCATAGGATTCTGACACATTCTCAGTTTTACGTAATGTTGTAAATCTTGGAATGCTGCAGAATCCATGTGTGTTGTGTGGGAACACCCACAACACCCAAGGCACGCCTCTTTCTTGCAAAGTGATTTGTGAAAGGGGCCATATTTATAAGTCGATGAAAAGCCATGCAGGATTGCTTTGTGTGGCCATGTAAATATAGAGCAGCACACTGCACTGCCAGTGGTTCAAAAAAAGTGATGCACCTGTGGCATAAGGGGCTTGTAAATAAGCCCATAAGTGTGAAAGTAGAAATCTTGACTGGGTAAAGCCTCCAAAATTCTGCTGCTGGTGACATGACTTCTGTGGGACTGGGAACACATACATAATTTTCCAGTTGAGGCTTTCCTGGCTAAACCAATGGCATCAGTGAGCAAAGCCTATCGTACTTCGTAAAGACTTCCTCAGACTGTCTGCTGATTTGCCCCACAAAATCACTCTGACTTCCATTTTTGAGAGTAAGTCCCAAGATAAAACCTCTGGCACAAACCAATCCGCGCTCCATCATGTACACCCTGAAATTGCACCTAGGTGCCGATCTGACACGACAACTGGCTACTATTGGAGATTTGTACTTTTTGACACTATTTTACCTTGAATATGTAAAAATTCATATGTCCCTTATTTGGATTTGTCATTTTGGTTTAATTTATTAAAATGTAATCTGTTTTACCAATTAAGTTTGAAATTTTTATTGATTGGTGTTTTGACTTTGTTACTGTTTTGGTATTGCAGAAATACTTTACGCATTTCCCTAAATTAAACCTCTCAGCTCTGTGCCATCGCAGGGGCTTGAAATCAAGTTGGTTTTGTGATATTCAGAGTTCACCCTGACAAGAGTTGTGAATATTTTTTGAAAGGGTGGTCACCCGGCTCCCAAATAATAATTATTGGAAATCCTTTGCGTGGTTGTCTTCAATTCTTCCGTTTTTGCTAACTTTGTTTTTGCTGGGCATAGGACTCTTTACCGCTGCTAACCATTGCCAACGTGGTTGTGCTCTCTCAACTGGCACATTTATTTTACTTGGAAATCCATAGTAAAGTGATACTACATGTACCCAAGGGCTGTAAATTAAAAGCTACTACTGTGCCTGCAGCGCTTATTGTGTCTCCCGCTCAAGTAGTCTTTAAAAGTCATGGCTGGCTGCGTGTGCACTTTTGAACTGCTATTTCGATCTTGTAACTAAATATCGGCCTAAATCTTCCTTTTAATACATAAGTCACCCCTAGGGTAGGTCCTAAATATTCCACAGGGCAGGGAGCAATGTATTAAAAAAGTTAGGCATGTATGTTTAACTTTAACACTGCTAAATTATTTTGACACTACTTTAAGGCCTGCCTCTCCCATAGGAAAACATTGGGTTGCCTTATCAAAGTTAATACATATTAACTTTCAATTGAGAGCAAGTTGGAAAGTTGAGTTTGGTCTCTTAAGAATTGCAATTTAAAACCCTATTTAATGGATAAGTTGGATTTTAAGTCACAGTTCTGAAATGACACTTTTAGAAAGTGCTCATTTTCCCGTCTAAACCATTTGGTGTTTGCAGCCTGTATCCTTTGTCACATGACTAGGTGTAGCTGGTGGTTGGCATTTGTTTGTTACTGCCAGACAGTGAGACAAAGGGGGAATAGCTATTGGCAGCAAGGACATCTCTAACTTGATAAGGAGGCAGAGTTGTCACCTAACAAATATGCATTTCATATAACTCTGCCTCAGCACACTCACAAGAGTTTCACACTAGTTTCTGCGCCCCCAGATAAGCTGGTGCCAGGGCAGGAAGGTAGGAAACCCTAGATAGCTCTGTAGGGGGAGGAATCCAGAGGTTTCTCCTACTTCAAAGCAAGTACCAGGTAAACATACTGGACCCTGTTCAGTACACATCAGGGCCCGTGGAAGACTCCTAAAAAGGACTGCTGTGCTGCTCGGCTGCACAAAGGACTACAAATCTACTTCCCTGTTACTCTGATGCCCCGCTGCCTGGGTGAGAAGGGCTGGACCTGCATCTTGAACCCAGGACCACCAGAGTGGCTCAAGGGCTTGTTCATTTGCCTCCTGATCTGAGATCCAGGGAAAGAAAAGTCTATAACCACCTTGATCCCTGCACTTGGATTCTGCCTGCTATGAGTCCTGTGCCGAAAGTGGTGCCACTCCAGTCCTGGACCCTTAGAAGTGGGCCTGAAAGTGGTCTGAAGGAGGTCTTCCAGCCTAACTGTGGTCTTATCAAAAATGACACAGCACCCCACATTGTCTTGCAGTTCTACGTCAGAAACACTGCTGTGAAACGCATTCCCAACTCAGGAACTCATGCTCCTGGGGAATGCAAGTGTGTGACACATCCTCAATGTGACGCATCCTCAACGAATGACATAGCATCACAGATTCACAAACCATCAGAATCACTGCAAGCCAACACATCCTCAACACAGGGCCTCACATCACAGCTTCCAAGTTCCTCGGAACTGCTGCTGTATGATGCATTCATGAACCGGGACCCTCGCAATGCTCCACAGCCAGGATTTAAGGTACTTTGTTCAGCGGGCCTAACTTGGTCCCTGTAGCCTGTTCACGCTCCATCATGCTGGTCTGAACTTGTGACTTTGTCCCAGTATGCTGCAACCAGATAACCACAGTTGGCGCTTCTAAGTGCTATTTTTACATAAACAATTAAAATTGTATAGCACCGGTTCTACTGATTGGATCTTTGTCGTTTTGGTGTCAAATCATTTATTAAATGTTAGTCTCTTATTATAAATTGGTGTGGAATTTTTCTTGTGTAGTGTTTTCACTTTATTACCGTTTGTCTGCTGAATAAATACTTTACACATTTCCTCTTAGGTAAGCCAGACTGCTTTTGTGCAAAGTTACTAAAGAGTTGAGCACAGTTTGCTTGGATTTTGCTTGTTTTTCATGCTGACAGAATTTGTGGTTGCTGCTTCAGGTTTTCACCCCCCTCAACCTGTAACCCAATCTCCTACAAAAATCATTTTTCTTACACTCATGGAAACCTTTGAGAATTCCTAAAACTTTGATAGCTCCATCAATAGTAAACCTGCAGATTTATGACCTTATTTGTCGACCCTGTGAGTTTATGGATCTATCTGATATGATCTCAAAGGAATGTGTGCCTTTAGCTCTTGCTAGTTCTGCTTGTTGACCTAGAGTGGTGCCTAGCTGACATGGATTCTCATCTAAAAGCTCACTTTGCTGACTTATGTCACCATACAGGAATTTATGATGAAGAAGATTGTCCAGATGCCAATCACGCCATCATAATTGTGGGATACGGAGAAGAAGATCACGAAGGCTACTGGATCATTAAGAACAGGTGGGTGTATTTCCTACTTTTCCTCCTGCCTTTGTATGGCATTCTGGTGATTGAGTGTGTGTATGTTGTGTTGGGGGTGTCTCGGACAACATCTTGGCTACATCCGTGAGATCATAGTATGTACCGCTCTTGGTTCTCATAGGTTGATGTTGGCAGAAGGACGTCGGCTGAACATCAACAATCATCTAGCTCCTTTTTTTGTCCTTTATTATCCACTATCAAGACTAAGCATTAGTTATACCTGTAATAAGGACTATATGTTGAGGGTAATTTCAACTGTACAGGGATGTGAAACCACAACGTAACACTTTCTTTAGCTAGTGTTTTTTTCTAACATGAAGATCTATTTTCTATTTTTTTACCTCAAGGGTAGATTTTTCAATCAAAATTTAATCTATTTACATGTTTCTGTGGCCAGTTCTCTTTTCAGTCCCTCCTACTCTAACCAGTTATTTCCTTTGCACACTTGAAATCAATATTTTCTTTGATTCTATATTTTGCTTTGTGTTTATTCTCTTTCTTCATATGGACTCGTTCCATTCGCAACTCGTTTCTTCACTCCCTAATTCTTGATTATTTGTAAAAAAAAACAATTATCAGCTTTGCCACTGGCATCCAATCTTACTGTGTTAGCATGTTCATCAAAATGCTGGGCTTCCTTCGAGTTTCTAGATGGTCACTCCGCACATGCAGCTAGATTCATCAAAGTCCCGTTTTGCGAGTCTGTAATAGCGATTCATAAGGAATCGCTATTAAGGACTTGCAAAACGGGATTCATGTAGGAATTGCAAAAAATATTGCGATTCCTACATCTTCCTTATTTGCGATTAGCAAATTGCTAATCGCAAATAAGGAATAACTCCCCATTCATTCCTATGGGCCTTAGGCCCATAGGAATGAATGGGGAGTTATTCCTTATTTGCTAATCGCAAATAAGGACGCGATTTCAAGGGCGCAGGGGTGTCCAAAGGACACCCTGTAGCACCCCTGAAAAGCAAATGTAGCCAGATGTTGCGCACACATATGTCCAAAGGACATGTGTGTGTGTAACATACCACTCAGAAAAATGCACTAAAGTGCATTTTTCTGAGTTTTAGCTATTTACCACGAAGTTACAATTCGTGGTAAATAGCGGCCAGAAATAGCGAATTCGCTAATAGAAAATGGTTAATGAATTGCATTTAAGGAATCTCAAATAGAGATTCTTTAAATGATATTCCTCGCAAATATGCGATTTTGCAATTAGCGATTTTTGCATTTGGGATGATGAATCCCAAATGCAAAAATTGCACGCGCAAAGGGCCAGATTCTCCGAATCTGGCCCTTTGCGAGCCGATTTGACAATGATGAATCTAGCTGATAGTCTGTGAGAACCATGTTTACGGGTTATTTATATAATTTTATTTGTATTTGGCGTGCATTTCATCCATATTTTTAAATTCATGTTGCATAGCAGTTCATGCTTGTTTTCTGATGCATTTGACTATCGCTAGAGCAGGGTGCCGAGGAAAGTAAAGGAGGAAGCTATGTGAAATGAAATGATTACTGCAGGAGATCATTTTAAGGTTGTCCACTCATGATTGGTTGAGGGTGCTCATGTGTGGACCTAATTGCATATGTCCCTGCGTGTTTGTCAGTGACTGTGTGCATGTGTATGTGTTTCAGTGTCTGTTTGCAGTTGCGAGACTTGTGTGTGTATTGACAGTATGTTGTGTGTGTGTGCATGTGTGTGCATGAGAAAGAGAGAGAGAGAGAGAGAGACAGACAGAGAGAGAGAGAGAGAGAGACAGACAGAGACAAACAGTGTGGGGATGATGGTTTGTATGATCCTCTGACCATGCAGTGACCTCCTCTAGAGGTCATCTGATATTTGATGGCCAATGGCATCTGAATAATCCATTGTGGAAACCATCTATTACATGAAGGTGCCAATCACCTAAGAAGTGCTTGGCATTCTTGACCTTAAACTTAAACTTCTTGACCTATTGTGGCATTCTTAGAATAAAGATAACCATTACATTTCTGGAGCCAATGTCTCACAATATGACTGACGCTGGCATATTGCTGGCCATTATTAGACTATGGATTGTAAAAGGACATTTGATTGCCTTTTTGAATTTGTGCTTTCCATTCCCTTAGTGTAACTACTTTTGTTTTGGCTTTCATCTTTTGTACTTTTTCTTTTTAAATTATGTTTTTTTGTTTGGTCTTTCTCCTTTCTTTCATAAAGTAAGTAGATATGGCATTGCTTCACACCCTTTCTCTCCCATGTATTTCCTTTGTTCCTTTTTTCAATGTTGTCTTTCTCTATTACTTTTACGTTTTCACCCTCAGTTCCACCTAGTTTGGCATACACTCAGTCAATCAATCAATCAATCAGGGTTTGTAAAGCATGGGTACTTACCAGTGAGGGTCTCAAGACGCTGAGAGGAGAGGGAAGGGAGGCTGCTGATCTGTCTGGACGCTAGGGTTCAGTCAAAGAGCCAGGCCTTAAGGTCCTTCTTGAATTGGGTCAGCGATGGGAATTACCTGAAGTGGAGATGCAGAGTGTTCTAGGTCTTGGTGGCGAGGTAGGAGAAGGATCTTTCTCCGGTTCTGGTCTTGCGGATCTGTGGGATGGTGACCAGAGCCAGTTGGGCGGAGCAGCAGTATCTGGTGGATCTGTAGAATGAGAGGCGGTGGGTCAGATATGCTGGTCCTGCATTGTGGAGGGCTTTGTAGATATGTGGGAGAAGCTTGAAAGTTTTTGTTGAGTGGAAGCCGGTGGAGTTATTGAAGGTGTTTAGTGATGTGGCTGCGGCGGGGGATGTTGAGGACCAGTCTGGCTGCAGCGTTTTGAAGGTTCTTTAGTTTCTGGGTGACACCAGCTTAGAGTGTGTTACTGTTATAAAGTCTGCTGCTGATGAGTGCTTGGGTGACCGTATTGCTGGATTCTGTGGGGATCCATCTGAAGGTCTTGAGAAACAAGTGAAACAAGTAGAAGCATGATGAGAAGACGGCGCTGATCTGGTGATTCTTTGTGATTGAGGAATCTAGTATGATGCTGAGTTATTGTGCGTGGTCTGTGGGGGGGATCCTAGTCAGCGGGCCACCAGGAGTCATCCCACGCTGAGGGGGTAGGTCCCAGGATGAGGACTAACGTCTTTGAGGTAACTGTCCAGGTGGCAATAGCCTTTATCTCGCTGTGGAAGTTCATTCTGGTGACTGTGGGTTGGTTGGTGAGGTGTGGTGGGGCATTCTGCAGCTGGTCTGTGTGGGTTCTGAGAGGAATTGTGGTAGTCTGATTCACTGTGCTCTACTATTGAGGAAGGAGTGGATCCAGTCCAGGGCCTTGTTGCGGATGCCGGCGCTGTGGAGACTTGTGATAAGGGTGCGGTGGGAGACGGTGTCAAAGGAGGCCGAGGGGTCCAGAAGGGTGGGGGCTGCTGTTTCTCCCTGGTCGAGTAGGGAGACGATGTCGTCGGTGACAGCCTGTAGAGTGCCAGATTGGGAGATGTCCAGGACATGGTTGGCTTTGATCATCTCAGAGAGTTGGGCGTTGATGACCTTCTTGATGAACTTGTCTGGGAAGGGGAGCAAGGAGATGGGTCTGTAGTTCTTGCGGCTTGTCGCATCGGGAGAAGGCTTCATCCGCAAGGGGTTGATCTTTGTGTGCTTCCACTTATCGGGGAAGGTGTCAGTCTCAATGGAGCAGTTGATGGTATAGCGTAGCTCGGGCGATGGAGGTGGTGGCTCTATGGAAGATGTGGTACGGGCATGGGTCTGAGTCACTTCCGGAGTGGATGCTCTCCATGGTCTTGTGTGCTGTGCCGTCTGTAGTGAGTGGGGTCCAGTTGGGTAGGATCTGTTGGCGTGAATAGTCGTAGGTCATGCAGGGAGTGGTGGGAGCGTCTTGGGTGTCAAAGCCGTCGTGATCTGCCTGATTTTATGGTGGAAGAAATTACAGAGTTGTTGCAGAGGCCTTGGGAGGGGGGACAACTGTGGTCTTGCTGTTGGGCCTGGCAAACTCCTTGACAATTATGAAGAATGCTGTTGTGTGCACTGGCATGAATTTTGTGTTGGAGGGAAGTTTTCTTGTGGGTTTTGAGAAGGAGGTGGTGTGTGGTGATGGCAGCTTTGAAGGTTGCATTAAATTCTGGGGTTTCGTTGTTCCTCTATCTCTTCTCAAGTCATCTAAAGGTGCTTCAGGACTCGTGGAGATCGGGAGTGAACCAACTGGCTTTCTTGTAGTGTTACTTGCCAGGTTCCTTCTCGAGGGGTGCCATAGTGTTGGAACAGTTGGAGATCCATCGGTGCAGGTTCCATGTTGAGGTATTAGCATCTGTGGATGTTGGCAGTGTGTTTGTACTGAAAGAGGCGGTGAGGTCCTCTGTGGTGACTTTGTTCCAGCTACGGCAGGGGTGCGTTGACTGGGGTGGTGTATGGTGACTTTGGTGAAGGCAAAGTACACGCAGTGGTGGTCGGTCCGGAGAAGTTCTGAGGTGCGGCTCTAGATGACGTTTTTGCTGTTTGCGAGGATGGGGTCAAGCTTGTGTCCTGCTGCATTTGTAGGAGAGGTGACTAGCTGCTTTAGTACTACATTGGCGAGGTTCTCCAGCAGGGATGTTATCTTCTGGTCATTGGGGTTGTTCAGGTGAAAATTGAGGTCGCCAAGTAAATTGTAATCAGTGGATGCGAGAGCCTGGGGTGAGATGAAGCTGATGATGGCTTCGGTGAAGGGCGGGCAGGGACCAGGAGTTATGTAGATGAGGGTGCTGCAGAGGATGGTGTTGGTCTGGATATGGAAGTGTAGGTGTTCCATGGTTGTTGTTGGGTCATCTGAGTGGGTGGTCAGGTGGAGGGTGTTTTTGTGGACGATGGCGATATCTCCTCGTGGTCAGTTGGTGCGGTCCTTTCAGGTGATATTGTGTCTGTCGGGGATGGCGGTGGCCATGTCCAGGCCCGAGCTGGGGTTTGTCCAGGTTTCAGTGAGGAAGGCGATGTCGGCAGGGACAGAGTCAAGGAGGTCCCAGATTTCTGTAGCATGTTTGTGGAAGTAGGGCGTGTTGAGAAGGATGCAGCTGAACTGGTCAGATACACTGTGGATCAGCTGGGCGGTGGGAGGAACTGAAGTGTGGTGGGCGAGGGTGTAGCTACAGTTTTGGCAGGAGAAAAGTCCTTGGGTGTCCTTTTATTACACAAGTTGGCAGATGGCATGGCATCTGGTGTTGAGGACAAGGAGGATGCTGGTGGTGTATCAGTCAAAGGTCAAAGATCCAGGGTCTGTGGTGATGGGTGTGGTCCAGGATCAGTCGGGTGCAAACAGGTTTACCTTTGGTGGGTCTTCTTAGTGCCAGCGATGCGGCCAATATTAGGTTGTATGCTGATGCGTGGACAGTTGGGAGGCAGGAGACAGGGAGTAGGAAAGTGACACTGGAAGGGGCCAGGGCTTCGGGCATCACAGAGGCAAAGCAGCAAAAAAGGTTGAAAAGGGTTCAAAAGGAAAGAAAAAAGAAAAAGTGCCAAAAAGGGTGACAAGACAGAAAAGATTCTGAGGATTGCGGAAAAGAGGGAAGCCCAGCAGCAGAGAAGAGACGCTCTACCACAGATCACTAGGGATGAGGCGCAGGCGTGTGCCTGTGGGTGGAAGAGAGCCTTGAACGATTGACCCATCGGTCAGATGGTCAGCAGCAGGGAGCTCGGGCAGCAGTTATCAGGCAGAGCTGCACAAGGAAGGAAGCTATTTTTTATTTAGCACTCCAGGGGAGTGCAAGTGTTTCCTTGTATCTCTATCTTTTCCCTGTGCCTCCTCCCTTTGTCCTCCACTTTTGCTCCTTACCCCGCTTTCTGATACTCCCTGCCTCACTTCCCATCCCACGTTTACATTTTCACAAGGGCCCAGCACTTGCAAAGTGTCTCTGGAGCCCTTGCTTCCTTTTTATGCACGGATTTGTTTTTCTCTTTTTTTTTACATTCAACATTACTGTCCTAACCAGCCAATCCAAAATGCATCATGGCACCAACTAAAATGGCTGCCATGAACCATGATGCATGCAAATTCATGCTTCGCAATGTGCATGCCATGACGCCTGGGTGCATGCAGCACAACACATGTGTGTGCATACATACATATGCATTATGACCATTATGGAATGGATTTTCTGTAATAGAAAGTAAATTACAAAATTCCAGCCCATGTGTTCACAAGACTCATGGTTCGCATGCAACTGACAAAAAACATAAGTAAGGTCAAAAGCTCAGACTTTTTCAGCCGAAACCTACTGACATTGCCAATGCTCTCTTAATTTTGTGTTTTTTGTCTTCAATATTCTCGATTTTTTGTTTATCTTCACATAACAACTTTCCTAATTATTTGTTTTTTTAATTTGCTCACTCCTTCCAATTCATTTCTTGATTATTTCACCCTCTTTCTCCCTCTGTAACTCACACACATTTACTCAAATCACATAGAACCTCAATACATGGCCCAATGAATTAACTCCTGTTGTCAGACATATGACAATTAGGAGTTTTTGTGATAAATATCAGTAGGTCAAACCTGCTGATATTTATCAGAGAAAAATCTATGATATTGACCGGAACATACAGATTTTGATGCGGTGAGCACCAAAATCCTTGTCTAATTCCCCCATAAATCGTAACTGGGTGCTATTAATTACCCCCAATAAATCCAGACTCGATAAAAATCACACGAATTACCCAGGCAACTTGTATTCAAGCCACAAAGCACAATTAAAAAAAATATATTACATTTAGGTCCTCATTACGATGTTGGTCGGAAAGCAATACGACCGACTCCTTGTCGGAATTTGTTCCGACCAATTCACGTTCAGCAAGTCCGACCGATGAATTACGATGTTTCCTAACACCGTTCACATAGTCTCCTATTGACTTTAATGGGATCCTGTGTTCCTACTGACAACAAAGGCTCCATTGAAAACAGGGGTGGTTGCGTAAAAACTTGCACCCTGTCGCAAGCACCCTACCGTGCCTTCCACACTGTGCATGGTTTTAAAGGGGAGTCAATTGGGTACCCCAGATTGAAGGGGGTCCTGCTACGGGCCCTCAAAGTCATGACATTGTTTAGGATAATCCGACTGCCGTTCGGAGCTTTTCTGAGCGACATCGTAATAGGGGCTTTAATCTTTTCCATTAATTTGTTCATTCATTCTTCTTTGCTTCTCTCACTTGTTGTTCAACTCTTTAACAATTATTCAGGCTCAAAAGATACTTTGTGAAGTGCCGAATTGTATGGATAATCTGCTGCACGTTAATGTTGATTCCTTTGCTACCCTTTTGTTACTGAGGATTTGCATTTCTCTTTTCTCTTGATGTGTTATGTACTTTCTGTTGTGTCCGTTTAGTTTGTTTTGCAACCTCACTCCTTATTTAAATGTTTTCTCTCTTTCTTATTTTCAGCTGGGGACATTACTGGGGCGACCGGGGATATGCAAAGATCAGACGCAACTCAAACATTTGCACCATTGGTGATATGGGATCTGTCATGGATCTTTTGTGAGACTTGCAGTTCTACCTGGATGATGAAATAGTTTTCAAGTTGATGCCTCTCAATAAGTCTTGCACGCTGTTAATGTTCACAAATATATTAACATATCTATGAATGAGCACAGTGTATACATTACATTGGCAGGTTAACTCTGAAAACTAAGACCTTGCAATGAGTTTCTGAGTTTAAACTGTTCCTAAAAATTGGACACGTTTTCTCATAAAATTAGGATGGTGTCTTGTTGCAATTTTTATCATATATAATCTTACAAAAAATCAAAATGTTGTTTGATTTGAAATCCTCTAAGACAGGAATATGTGTTGGCAAAGTGCTGATTCACCATTTACTGGACGACCCATGTTCCAAAGATATTTTATAGTAGAGCTTTTCACTTGTTAATGTTACTTCCCATTATCCACCCCTTGCCTGGCTGTTCTCTTTGCCCTGCCATTCTCTGTTCATGAACTGTAGTGCATGTGTTAAGGCCATGAAATTGACACTAAGCGTCTCTGCTTACACCCGGGGGAATTACTTAACTGACACTCTCCTCCCCTTTGAACCTTGCTGATGGTTGATTTGTTTCATCATAATATCCACACTCTAGGTCATTATGGACACTGTCACCAATCCTGAACTTTTCATCTACAAGTCACTCATTCGAGGTGTGTTAGCTTAAATAGCTCATCAGAAGCAAAGCAAAGACTACAACTCCCAGAATACATCAGCATATCACAGAAAGTCCAGGACTGGAAACAGTGTCTGTGATGATCTTGATGGAGGTGGTCAAGCTCGTTTTTAATTCCAAACAGTTTGTTCACTTTTGTTTTGTTTACAACTGGTCCCAGCATTTGAATTGTTGTAGTGTTTTGCCACAGTTGCTCATTATTAAAAATAAAACATATTTCAAGCAATTTCTTCTGTATTGTCTTTGTTCACTAACATACCCAGGAGGTGTAATCCTGCAGTAAAGCATCCTTTATTTGATTCCACTGCGGGTGAGAGGAAAGAGCTCCTTTAAGTTAGAATCAGCTTTGTGTTGTAACCAAACCCATCCTCACTGCAGGCCACTGTCAGCCAGGTCTGATATATCTCCTTTTGGGCCCCTTTCACAGACCACCATAGATAATGGCCTCTCAAATGTTCCCACAATTCAAGGTTTAGCAAATGGCAACAAATTTAGGAATTCTCTAAGTCTGAGGAAAGCTTTCTTGTTAATGCCCCAAACAATGTCACTTTCTGTCTTAACAAGACCTCCTCTTCCTCTGCAGTAAAAGTAATTTCCTGCTGAAAAGTCAAAGCTTCAAAACATGTTCCTGAGCAGAAACACTGCTGTGGAACAATCATCCAGCTGCACTCAGGAGTAGTCCTCTCCTCCTGTCATTCGACAACACCTACATACTCCTGTCTTCAGACCACGCCTTAACAAATGCCCTGACTGCTACTGCCTTTCTTCTTCCTGTTGCCTTCTTCACCCATATATACCTCTTCATCTTCCTCTCTGCAAACCCACCCCTTTTGATTCATTATCATTGGCAAGCCCAGATGGGTGTGAACGTTTCTCGTACTTTAAAGTAATACCTGTGTGCTCCTTTTATTGCTATACTGTGAAGAATCCATATTCAGTGCTTAAAGGTACATAAAATAAAATAAATCCACATGTTTGGCAATTTTACTCTCAACACTACAGGACAGATCTCTCTGTGCACCGAGCAGTTTCCCTGACTCTACTCGAAGATGAGAAAGCGCTACTTTGGTGGGCCTGGTGGACCACCAGTTCATGGCTTTACACCTGCTTCACTAAACACTAAATAAGGGGTTAAGTAGCAAAATAAGGACACAGAAAACCTTGGCAGATAATAATAGTGTTCTACAGTGGAAGTCAAGTTGCCTCTCTGCTGGCCTGGATTCAGACAGTTAAGCTGTCATGCCAACCCATTGTTTATAAATATGCACTGGGACCGTTGGGTCCACCCCCTCAGGTCCTGGCCTGCTTTGGACCAGCCTCTTTTAGCCATTGGCTTTCTATTAGACTGTCTATAAGCTATGCTGTTATCACTGTTTAGGTGGATTACCCACAATGATAAGCTGGTTTTAGGTCTGAGTTGCCAGTGGAGCCGTCTAGGCCTTACCGTTTTCAGATATTTAACATACAAAGTGGGCTTTGGCTCGAGGACCACTCTTTCACCTCAAGCTATTGGCTAGGGGGTGCATCATACCGCCTTCTAGGTATTGCTTCCTTTGGAAAGCACGAGGGACTACTTTTCATCAGAAAAGTACACTCCATCATCACACTGTTTGTCACGTTCACTAGTTTCTCTCCTGTGGGCATTCTAGCCAGAAAGTTATCATTTTATCTTCCATACCCTCCCATCAATTCCATGTCTCTGTACCATTAATTCCTTCTCATTAGTGCACAATCATCCTTTAATTTGTGCTTCTCAAATACCTAAGCAATTTGTGATGAGTAAACGTTCTCTCCACGCACAACTTGATTGACTCTTTCCAGTCTAGATTATGCTGTCTCCGTTCCAAAGGATGTTTCTAACTTGAGTCTAAAACTACATCTCCTTTGCTCTCCATGCCCTTTTATTCTTTATCCTCCTACGCCTCATCCCCCTGTTTTCATATGACACCCAAACCTTTTTCTCCATTCCCAACTTCACCCTTCCTCGCCACCTCCAGTCCAAAATCAGGCTACTTCACACCCATCTTAACTGGATGTCCCTTCAATCTCTGAAATCTGAACTAATCTTATCCTTATAGACAGCCCTCGTCTCTACCTATCTTCTACCAGTCTCTGTGTTCCTTCCCTACGACTCCCGCGTCTTGAAACCTGGGGATGTACTGTAGAACTAAGGTACCCTCTAGTGATTTGAGGTCCAAGAGGAGGGGGAAGAAGTAAAAGCAAACTAGAACAACTTCTTGTCAGACCTATCTAATTTCACTATTGGTCATAACTCAACTTATAATATAGTAGTATACAGCACAGATACATGAATAGACAAACAAAATTGACTTTCATTTATATTGTGTTTTATTTATCAAAAAACATTATTTCTTTCTTTTTTTAGTTTCTTTTTTTAGATACAAATATATTATTTCAAACAGTACAGAAGCAATTAATTTATTTACACTGCCTTTTAAACATATGAGAACGAATTTACATAAAAATTTGCATCAATTATTAACCCCCACAAAAGAAAAACAAAAGTGAAATCAAGCTCATTCCCTCATTCAGACTAGCTCACCATTCATTCATCACAAACATACAAACTCACATACTGTGCTCATATATTCACAAGGAAAACACATCTGAGACAGTAATCTAATGGTCTCAATAGATATACATTCAGATTAGCATAAATCCATCAATTTAGTTGGAAAAATCCTTTCCTTGGCATAGATCTTTTGGATGGAGTTCTCTGATGTGTGTAGCTGGCCTACGTGCGTTTCGGTGAAAGCAAGATGTTATCACCTTCGTCAGGACCGAATAAGGTATAATTTCCATGAAAAAATGGGGGTTCTCAATATCTGTAATCATACAATACAATTGCAAGAATCTATGCTGTATGCTAATCAAAGAACAATATTTATTATTTTGACAATTACCATTTGGTGCTTAAGAATAGGCTGTGACCAATGTGAAGACCCCATTCAGATCTATTGCAGCTCATCAAGGAAGAAGTACCAAGTGGTTGCAGTGAGCAGGATGAGGTAAAGTAAGGAGCCCTAGAAATGGGCAAGAGCCAAAAGTGTGATCTGAAAGATACGTGGTATTTATTAAAAACCAGCACCAAAAGAAAGTTGATTTAAAAGGCTGAGCCAAACCTACTTAAAATAAAGAGATTTCTGTAGGCAGGTTGTGTCTCTGGATCAATGGGTAGCCGACGTGTATACAATCAATCACTATGAGGGGGGACAAAATTGCCCGTAAGTTCTTTTAGTAATCCTCAAAACTATCGCTATGGAAAATATGATACCTAAAAGAGCCTACCTACAACTATGGCAGAAATTGAGATACTCCAATATATTTGAAATTATTCTGTCTTGAGACTTGAAGTCATAATTCTAACTGTAGTATCCTGATGGACACTGGGTCATGGTATCCAAAGATGCCTGCAAAATAGGGCTATGCTGAATCATATATCTATAAAGAAGGTATCTTAATTCTAGTGTATCCCACATATATGTATAGGATCTTACCTATTTGTAAGCTCGAAATTATATGTAGTATAAAGAATCCTATGTCAGTGCTCGTCTTAGCTTTTTGCACGCTGCCACATCCATTGATTATAAGCAGCCAATTTACAAAGATAAAAGTAGAAAATATAGGAATACGTTAAAAAATTACTGGGATGTGGATGGACTTACATTATATAAGACAGAAGGTCATTGTGTAGTGAGGGCCCTCACTCCACACACTAGGAGTTAATGTTACTATATAAGTGATTGGTCCAAGCGCCTGGAGTATAGTATGTCCATTTGTTTGATTTCGATATCTGTGAGGATCGTAACTCACCGAGATTATCAGGTTTGTGCAGTTAGTACATGACAAAATAGGTGGATAGACTTCAATGCTGGATAGGACTACTTGGTTGTTTTCTTAGCTACGCCCAATCCTCATAGAGGTAGGGCAGCACTATGGGTCTCAACAGATACTGAGACTTTACCTGGCTAATATAAAGTTTGCCATTGACACTCTGTGCTATATAACATATGCATGCTGAAATTATCCGTGATCCATTATGATAGTCACCTAGGAAGACACAAATAGGCGGTACCTAATAGTCTCAATCGTGGATTCGAATGGTGTGTACATGCCTTTGTTTCTGAGTGCAAGAAGTTGAGGCTGAGTTTCTAGCGTCTAAGAGGGATTGTGCATTATCCACTCGTTTCTCTAATTTGAAGATTATATGTACGGTAGCCCTTCAGCACGCCAGTGATGAACGCCCTTAAAAAACCCACAGTAAAGACGCTAAGTAGAGTTATGAACAATAGTTAAATTAGATAGGTCTGACAAGAGGTTGTTCTAGTTTGAAACCTCGGAATGTACATCAACTCACCAATTACATTTTTTGTTTCCAACTTGTAATTATATAAAGCATATGACATCACATCAACTTTCAGAAAACCAAAACCCTTATAAACTCCAAGGCCCTATAGAAGCTGGACTGTTTCGCTAGCCTTCGCTTTGTTTCCCCAACTTAAGCCCCCTCGGCAAGCCCATCACTTTCATTCATTCTCACGCATTCTAGTCTTACTCCAGAGGTCAGCCATCTCTCCTTCTGAAAGGCAGGCTGGTTCTTTGCTGAAAACTGTTTTGCTGTTCACAGCAAATGTTTTTTCTAGCACCTCCTTAACAGTGTCTGTATTCACATCTTTTTCCCAACCTGCACCCTTGGCTGCACCACCCATCACTTATTTGCCACCCACAAACTTCAGGTGCAGTGTGGTTGGCTCAGCCTTCTCCATTAAAGTCCTCCACATTGAAGTCCCCCTTCTTTGATCTGTGAGAGCACCTCTCTCCTCCTTCATCTGAGAAGACCTACAGGATCACTTCTTGGCAATGGAAATCCATACACAAGGCCTGTTCAGATCCTCTAGGGAAACTTGGAATATCTTGAGGTCAGATCCGATACTACTGAAGTTTGAAACCAGAATTGTTCAGACAATCCTATGACTGTAACACAAGATCCCCAGTGAGGATGCAATGGGGAACGGCAGCCAGCGGGCTACAGCCACATTCTGATGAATGCAGAAACCTTGCGTAATACTGTAGCATCAATGCTCTGTTCTGAAGGATGTGTTTCTGCCAAATCAAACAAGCATTGGCATAGCCAATAGTTCCTGCCTTTGGGACCTTATAAGTATTTAGTTATGGAGCAGGTCCCAATGGCAAGACCAATTGGCTATGCCAATGCTTGTTTTAGAGTTTGAATATCATTAAATGGAGGGTGACATCTTCCACGTGAGGATTATTTGATAGGTGTCAATGCAGTCTACTGTTTGTTCCTAAGTAAACTGATGGTTTGGTGGCAAAAGTGCCTTCATTATAGTACTCCCTTTGACTTTAGCTTATCGAATGGACAATGGAAGGACCCTGTGAATTGGTAACATTGTTTACATCCATAGAGCACACCACAAATAGAGTTGTCTCTGTACTCAGTTTTGGCAGAATTGCTGATGGGAGAATAGATACAGATTAATGTAGTTGTTCATTATTCTATTTCCATTGCCAGCATAAAATAAGCACATGTAGATGGATGAATACATCCTCCTTATTTATTAGAATGGAGATGGTTGGTGTGAGTGCACTAACGAGAAAGGAATGGGGTGCAAAAAATGGAACCCACCAGCATCACAAAAAATACCTGGAGACGGTCCCGTGCTGCGTGTACAGATGTCTGCCCATTCTCTTATGTGTCTCAATACATGCAGACTGCACATGTCCCATACCCTGGAGATTTTTGAGTGTGCTGAGGGAAACATAGAGCCAGATGTATAAAGCCATTTAGCAATTCTGATTCCCTAGATCCTTGCGTTTGAGACTGCTAACTGTTTTTCAATGTGCTCAACCTATTTTGTATGTTGCTCAATTGCCGGATGGGTTTAGGGCATTCCAAATCGCAACTTGGAAGGGACCTGTTTACGGAGTACCTTCCAAATTTTGCTATGCTATGTGTCATTGGTTAGCAGAGCAATTTTGGTTGTGAGCCATTGATAGGTCACAGACTCCTTAAGGTAGGTGGTTACCTATTTGCAAAGGAGAAAGGGCCCGTGTCCGATAAATTAACAAACAAAATATGATTGGTCATGGGCAGGGGCCCAAAGGACTATCCCCAACTCTAAATCCATTTTTTTAAAGTACATTTTTTCCCAAAATGCAGACCTATTTTCTACTACATTAAGGGGGCTCAGGAAACAAATTGATATTAGCCTTCTCTGAGATGATTATGAAAATCTGAAAGAAAACGTATTGGCCAACGAGGCCCTTCCGACAGTATATTTACAGGCGGCTCCTATGGGTGGCACAATCAGTGCTGCAGGCCCACTAGTAGCATTTGATTTACAGGCCTTGGGCACACACAGTGCACTGTACTAGGGACTGACTAGTAAATCAAATAAGCCAATCATGGAATCACTAATCCATAACAACAATTAACAGGGAGCACTTTCACTCTGGCACTGAACAGCAGTGGCAAAGTGCCCAAAGCATCTAGACCAGCATAATATCAGGATGTAAAGGCAAAAATACAGGGGAAACCCACCCCAATTATGCCAGGTCTAACAGGTCTGCCCTACAGCTGAAATGTGGTGATAACTACCAACCCTCTTGGGAGTTCTCTTCACAAAGGTGGAAAAATCTGATTCAACCATCAGCATTGGTGTGTTCTGTACCAGGGCGGTGTTCCACCGTGAAGTCCATCCCCTGTAGGGAAATGGACCACCTCAACAAATTTGGGTTCTCACCAATTGTTAGAAGATGGGGGTCTCTAGTTGGCAGAGGTAGGTACCACTGTCCAAATAGGGACCCTGGATTCTAGTCAGGGCAAGGAGATAACCCTCTGTGATAACCCCTGCTCACCCTCTAGGTAGCTTGGCACGAGCAGTCTAGGCTAACCAGAGGCAATGCGTAAAGTATTTGTACCAACACTCACAGTAACACAGTGAAAACACCACAAACTGACTCCACAACAATGTAGAAAAATAAAGGTATTTAATCTAAACTAAACAAGACCAAAATGACAAAAATCCAACATACACAGTTCAAGAATATGGTTTCAAATGAGTTCTTAAGGTTTGCGTTAAAGTTCCTCAAGTTGCGGTAAAATAAACCACAGATGCGTGAAAAGTTCACAGTTGCGTCACGTTTACTCACAGTACCTTTTAGTTGCAACAAAGTTCCAAAAGCAGAAACTGGTGCGGTGGAAAACAAGCGATGCGTTGTTCCTGAGACCCAGGGGAGGCGATGCGACAGCCCCGCTCCAGCAGCGGGCGTGTTGCGACGAATCCGGTCTGTAAGGGGAGGAAGGCCACTTGTATGGATTCCGGTGCGTAGGTTCCGTAGGAAGTCTGTTCTCGCAAAGGCACGATGCGACGATCTCGTAGGTGCTGCGATGATCTCCGGGGCGACGATGCGCGGTCCAGCGGTGATCCTTTCTCTTGCAGCTCCTCGATGCGATGATTCTGCGATGACACTCACAGCGACGTGATGCTATCTGCAAGCAAGCGGTGCGGCGATCTCACCCAGCGACGACAGGCTCTGCGACGACACTCGCAGTGATGTCCGATTTTCCAGCACCGGTCTGGTGCGTCCCGCAAACGAAGGATGCGACGGCTCTGGCAGAGGCGTCAGGCGCTGCGACGATCTCGGCCTTCGTAGCGGCAGGAAACTTCTCGCACTGTCGGGGATGCGCTCCGCAAGCGAGCGATGCGACGCTTTTCAGTTTCAAAAGTCTCTCAAGCTTAGTGTCAAGCTTAAGCAGCACTGGTACAACCTCCAGAGGCCCCACAACTGGATCAATCACTCTAGGAGGGACCGAACTCTCTCAGCAGAGTTCAGGGAAGCTGGGGGTGAAGTCCTTTTGTTCATGGGACTTCAAAACAGGGAGCCAGCTCTTCTCAGGCCCTTGGAGATTCCTTCAAGACAGGGGACACAGCACACAGCAAAGTCCTTCCCCTCTCCTTGGCAGCAAAGCAACAGCAGGTCAGTCCAGCAGAGCAACAGCAGGACAGTCTTCCTTCTTCAGTTTCAGCTTCTCCTTGGCAGAGGTTCCTTCTTGATTCCAGGATGATCTAATTTTCTGTTGTCAGGGTCCTGTACTTATACCCCTAAATGTCTTTGTTCTCTATGTGCAAGTGGGGCCTGAGCCCGGTCTGAACCAGTTCTGGGTGTTTCTTGAGCACTTTCTTTTCCTGGCCTCTCCCTTCCTTTCAGAGAGAGGGGCAGGGTCGTCAGCCGCCCAGCAGGAGATGGAGCCAGCATTGTGGAGGGAAAGTACAGCCCTGGAGCACTTTGTTGACATGATTCCTTCTCTCCTTTCACAGTGCAGGGAAGAGACATCAGACGCACCACAGGGGGTGGAGCCAGCACTGTGGGGGGCGGGCACAGTCCTATTCAGGCCCAGGTGCTAACTCCTCCCACCACTTAAGTTGCAAATGCAGTGACTCAGCCAGCCTCCTGGGGAATTCCCCAGCCCCTGTCACTCTCAAACCAGACAGTCAATACACAAACAGGCCCAGGCACATAGAAGGGTCAGAAAAGAGAACAGCAACTTTCTAAAACACAGGATTTAAAAACAACCTTTCCTAAAAGATGTGTTATTAAATTCTGAGTTCAGGGATACTAGATACTTATGTCCTATCTTGTTCCTATGAGAAAAAAAGGCTGTTAACCACTGTAGCCAGCATCCCCCATGTTAATCTATGGAGCAAGATAGCCTTACAGTAGCGAAAAACGAAAATGGCTGTAATTCACTACCAGAACATGTTACCTGCACCAGTACATGCTCCACCTTTCACATACACTGCACCCTGCCCAGGGGGGTACCTTAGGCCTTCCATAGGGGTGACTGATGTGCACAAAAAGGGAAGGGTTAGGCCTGGTCAGTGGAGACACTGACCAGGAGGACATGGCAGTTTCTAAAACTGCACACAGGCACTGCAGTGGCAGGCCTGAGACACCATTTTAGGGCTACTCATGTGGGTGGCACAATCAGTGCTGCAGGCCCACTAGTAGCATTTGTCATCACCAGCCCTGGCACACCCAGTGCACTTTACTAGGGACTTCATGGTGATACAAATATGCCAATCATGTATATCCAATCAGATTAACAATTTACCCAGAGAGCATATGCACTTTAGCAGTGACCAGCAGTGGTAAAGTGTGCAGAGTCCTATTGCCAACAGCCACGGGTCAGGAAAAATAAGGGAGGAAAAAGCAAAAAGTTTGAGGATGACCCTGCAAGAAGGGCCAGTTCCAATACAACCCCCTTCCAGCCTAAAGCCAGGGTAGACCAAACGATACCTCGATGGTATTCCCTGCTGAAGGCGATAGAACATGGTAACTGGCCCACACAGCAGGGCAGTCCTTTTCTACGCCATCCTAAACCCTGTTCAATCACTCTATCCATACTCTCACGGTCCACCATGCCAATCCTTGAGGAACCCTTCTCCTCACCTGTGGACACCACCTGTGCAGCACCTAACCTTAATTTCCTCACAGGTGTGTCCCAACAGACCGACAGCAAGCCACAGTGACCACCAACAGTGATCAGGGATGAGACCCAGGCCTCATGCCTCTCATGGCTCTCAAACCCCTGTGGCATCAGAGGATGGGGGGCAGTAGCCCCAGGTGCTTGGCACCCTTTGTCTATTCTCCCACCTGTCAGGTCAGGTCTAACATCCTGGCACTGGCCCACCAGTCCCGGACCTGTATCCGGCAGCTGAACAGGAAGCTGACGTGGGCTTCTCCACACCCAGTCCTCCTCTTCCTTGGGGCTCTGTACCCTCCCACCTGGAGCGGTACCCCCTTCTAGAATAGCCAGGGCACCTGTAGCAGGTACCCTGCACCATTCATCTACCAGTTATGGGGTTCTAACCTGCAACTGGTATTCCAGGTCAGGGGGGACACCCCGGACCTGGCCCTCAAACTTAGGCTCCAAGGCCTCCAGGTCAGACAGCACCTGAACCTGGCTTCCCCACCCAGGGACCAACCCCTGCGGTGGAACACTTGCCTGGCACACCAGGACTTCACTCACAGACATGCCCACACTGGTACACAGTACCCATCTGGTAAACACAACGGTGCGGCCCAGTCCACCCCCAGAGTGAGACTCCTGCCCTCCTTCCAGGGGCAACCCTGTTCACCAAGACAACCATGAACACAACTTACCTACCAGTTCAGGACCTCCCTCCAGCAACTGGTCTTCCATACTAGGGTTTAACCCCTCAGGTTGTACCGGGGTCAGAGGCAAGGACTCCCTCCCTCTGCACCCCCTACCAGAGCGCTGCACCCTCCCTACTGGAGGGGTACCCCTGGGAACCATATTGGTCAGGGCACTGGTTACAGATGCCCTTCCTTCCAGGTCAGGCAGATCCTGAACCTTGTCTCCCAACCCAGGGACCAAAACCTATGGTTGTGCACTTGCCTGGCACGCCAGGACTTCTGGAGACTCACACAGTACCCCCATGAGGGTGACACACAACTCATGTGTCCTGTGACAGTCTGCCTGGCGAAGATCTCCCGACCCCTGTCCACCTGACAGCGCGGGAAGATCCCCCGGGACAGAAGTGAGGTCACCATGGTCACTCACTGGGGACTCAACCCTTCTGACTGGTCCCTGACCCACTGGTTCTCCCACTGGGGACTCCTTCCCCCTCTCACCCCTCAGTCTGGACTTCTGTACCCTCCCAAATGAAGCGGCACTGCCAGACACCAGAACTGATGGAGGCCTGGTTACAGGCACTCCCCGTTCACCAGACACTAGGAGATCCTCCTCAAATGGCCTACAAGTACAGTCTAGGTCCCCAACCTGGTGTTCCCTCCAGGAACCCTCCAGGCCCTGAGACTGGGTTTCGGGCACCGTGAGACACACCGTCCCACACTCATTCCTTCTCCACTGAAACGGGACATGAGCCCCTACACCCCTCCCACTACACTGGGACCTAACTGGGCTACACTGAACCTCTTCCACCTCACAGGTCTGGAGGATATCTGAGCCACTCCTTTTGGGATCACTCCCCAATGCCTCCTCAGACTGTCTGGAATCCACCAAGAGGTCTGCCTCCAATGCAAGCTCTCTGGGATCAGAGAACTCACACTCCACCGGGTGTTGGCAGAGCTCTGGAAAACAGGGACTTAAAATATGCTCTCCAACAAATGAATCACAGAGCCCCCCACAGTTGTTAACCACGCTACCCTTTGCCTCACCCTCCAGTGTCTCACACAAGTACCCCACACCACTCTCCTGAGACTGGCAAGACAGTATCTGACTGCCTCTGTCACACAACCCACACTCTTCTGGCTGGTCTTCACACACACACAACAAGGTTTCTACCATGGGGGAACCCCTCTCCCTGTACCTCTCATCTAGAGTCAGTAGAGTGTCCCTCCCACCACTAGGAATATGGTCCCCTGTGCCAGTCCCCCAATCTACTTCAGGGTCACTGCACTCCACTGGAACTACATCATCAACCTGAACCCCCTGGTGTATGTCGACCCCCTCCCTCAAGTCAGGCCCCACATCCCTGGGTGTTTGTACCTCTCTCTCTGCACTAGATATCATAATCATGCTGCCACCATCTGAGCTGGACTCCACCTCCAACTCAGCAAAGCTCACCTCTTGAGCTGCCCATGTTTCTTCTTCAGCTGAGACCCTCATGGCCTCACGCCTCCTGAGCTCCAACTCAAGCTTCCTCATTCTTACTTCATGGGCCAAGGTCAATTTCAATTCCTCCAGGGCACGGGCATTTTCGCTCTCCTCCGCCGCCCTTTCCATTTGCTTCAGCGCCATTTCAAGCCTCAACATTTCTAACTTATGATCTCTAGCCCTTTGGTTTTCCTCCAGCTCCTCTGGGGAAAAACTTTCAGCTGAATGGGTGCTGCCAGCCCTTGAGGCTGCTCTGGACACAGGCAGATCCTGTGGCCTGAAACCATCCCTCTGTGCATCCTCATCCACTTCTACATTATCTGTCTCCCCAGCCTCTTTGGTCTCCCACCAGGCCCTTAAGGCCTCCTTTAGCTCCTCCTTCTTGGAGCAGCGCTTCATGGGGCATCCAAAGTTCCTGCAGAAATGCCTGAGTTGACCTACTTTGTAATCGCTTAACATTTCAATATCAAACGCCAGTTCTGCAACATCACTTGCTGGTTTACCACTCTGAGACATGATGCTTGGATTCTTTCAGGGTTACGATCAAAAATAGAACCAAAAATAAAAAATGTAATATGTGGTGGCGTAGTGGTCTGCACTCACTAGTGATGTACACCAATCACTGTGGGTCTAGTACAAATACAAGTTCAAATCCCACCGCCTGACCACCAATGTTAGAAGATGGGGGTCTCTAGTTGGCAGAGGTAGGTACCACTGTCCAAATAGGGTCCCTTGATTCTAGTCAGGGCAAGGAGATAACCCTCTGAGATAACCCCTGCTCACCCTCTAGGTAGCTTGGCACGAGCAGTCTAGGCTAACCAGAGGCAATGCGTAAAGTATTTGTACCAACACTCACAGTAACACAGTGAAAACACCACAAACTGACTCCACAACAGTTTAGAAAAATAAAGGTATTCAATCTAAACTAAACAAGACCAAAACGACAAAAATCCAACATACACAGTTCTAAAATATGGTTTCACAAGAGTTCTTAAGGTTTGCGTTAAAGTTCCTCAAGTTGCGGTAAAATAAACCACAGATGCGTGAAAAGTTCACAGTTGCGTCACGTTTACTCACAGTACCTTTTAGTTGCAACAAAGTTCCAAAAGCAGAAGCTGGTGCGGTGGAAAACAAGCGATGCGTTGCTCCTGAGACCCTGGGGAGGCGATGCGACAGCCCCGCTGCAGCAGCGGGCGTGTTGCGACGAATCCGGTCTGTAAGGGGAGGAAGGCCACTTGTATGGATTCCGGTGCGTAGGTTCCGTAGGAAGTCTGTTCTCGCAAAGGCACGATGCTACGATCTCGTAGGTGCTGCGACGATCTCCGGGGCGACGATGCGCGGTCCAGCGGTGATCCTTTCTCTTGCAGCTCCTCGATGCGATGATTCTGCGATGACACTCACAGCGACGTGATGCTGTCTGCAAGCAAGCGGTGCGGCGATCTCACCCAGCGACGACAGGCTCTGCGACGACACTCGCAGTGATGTCCGATTTTCCCGCACCGGTCTGGTGCGTTCCGCAAACGAAGGATGCGACGGCTCTGGCTGCGACGATCTCGGCCTTCGTAGCGGCAGGAAACTTCTCGCACTGTTGGGGATGCGCTCCGCAAGCGAGCGATGCGACACTTTTCAGTTTCAAAAGTCTCTCAAGCTTAGTGTCAAGCTTCCCAGCACTGGTACAACCTCCAGAGGCCCCACAACTGGATCAATCACTCTAGGAGGGACAGAACTCTCTCAGCAGAGTTCAGGGAAGCTGGGGGTGAAGTCCTTTTGTTCATGGGACTTCAAAACAGGGAGCCAGCTCTTCTCTGGCCCTTGGAGATTCCTTCAAGACAGGGGACACAGCACACAGCAAAGTCCTTCCCCTCTCCTTGGCAGCAAAGCAACAGCAGGTCAGTCCAGCAGAGCAACAGCAGGACAGTCTTCCTTCTTCAGTTTCAGCTTCTCCTTGGCAGAGGTTCCTTCTTGATTCCAGGATGATCTAATTTTCTGTTGTCAGGGTCCTGTACTTACACCCCTAAATGTCTTTGTTCTCTATGTGCAAGTGGGGCCTGAGCCCGGTCTGAACCAGTTCTGGGTGTTTCTTGAGCACTTTCTTTTCCTGGCCTCTCCCTTCCTTTCAGAGAGAGGGGCAGGGTCGTCAGCCGCCCAGCAGGAGGTGGAGCCAGCATTGTGGAGGGAAAGTACAGCCCTGGAGCACTTTGTTGACATGATTCCTTCTCTCCTTTCACAGTGCAGGGAAGAGACATCAGACGCACCACAGGGGGTGGAGCCAGCACTGTGGGGGGCGGGCACAGTCCTATTCAGGCCCAGGTGCTAACTCCTCCCACCACTTAAGTTGCAAATGCAGTGACTCAGCCAGCCTCCTGGGGAATTCCCCAGCCCCTGTCACTCTCACACCAGACAGTCAATACACAAACAGGCCCAGGCACATAGAAGGGTCAGAAAAGAGAACAGCAACTTTCTAAAACACAGGATTTAAAAACAACCTTTCCTAAAAGATGTGTTATTAAATTCTGAGTTCAGGGATACTAGATACTTATGTCCTATCTTGTTCCTATGAGAAGAAATGCTGTTAACCACTGTAGCCAGCATCCCCCATGTTAATCTATGGAGCAAGATAGCCTTACAGTAGCGAAAAACAAAAATGGCTGTAATTCACTACCAGAACATGTTACCTGCACCAGTACATGCTCTACCTTTCACATACACTGCACCCTGCCAGGGGGTTACCTTGGGCCTTCCATAGGGGTGACTGATGTGCACAAAAAGGGAAGGGTTAGGCCTGGTCAGTGGGGACACTGACCAGGAGGACATGGCAGTTTCTAAAACTGCACACAGGCACTACAGTGGCAGGCCTGAGACACCATTTTAGGGCTACTCATGTGGGTGGCACACTCCGTGCTGCAGGCCCACTAGTAGCATTTGTCATCACCAGCCCTGGCACACCCAGTGCACTTTACTAGGGACTTCGTGGTGATACAAATATGCCAATCATGTATATCCAATCACAATAACAATTTACCCAGAGAGCATATGCACTTTAGCACTGATCAGCAGTGGTAAAGTGTGCAGTGTCCTATTGCCAACAGCCACGGGTCAGGAAAAATAAGGGAGGAAAAAGCAAAAAGTTTGAGGATGACCCTGCAAAAAGGGCCAGTTCCAACACCAATCATCTACATCAATTATCTGAGGGGCTTGTGGTTGGTCTGAACAAAGAAGTGAGGCCCAAACAAGCAGGGCCTCAGCTTCTTCAGTGCCCAGAACACAGCAAAAGCCTCACGCTCATTCGCACTCCACCTCTGTTCCCGTGGAAGTCACCTCCTACTAATGAAGGCTACGGGTTGGTCTAGGCACTCCTCATTTAGTTGTGAGAGCACAGCCCCCACACCATGCTCTGAAGCATCTGCCTGCACCACAAATGCCTGTGAGAAGTTGGGTGCCTTGAGCACGGGTGCATGCAAATGGCAGATTTTAGGTCATCAAAAGCTTTTTGGCAGGCGTCAGTCCAGTTCACCTTCCTGCACTTCTTCCTGGAAGTCAGCTCTGTCAGGGGAGCAACAATGGTGCCATACCCCTTGACAAATCTCCTGTAATATCCGGTAATGTCAAAAAAGGCTCTCACCTCTGTCTGAGTCTTGGGAGTCCCCAAGCCAGAATGGTCACAATTTTAGTCTGCAGGAACACCACCTGGGCCTTCTTACCTGATGTCCTAAGTACAGCACTGAACCCTACCCGATCTGGCACTAGTGTGCTTTGATTGTGAGACCTGCCCTCTGCAGAGCCTTGCACCACTTCCCAGAGGTGGTGCAGATGTTTCTCCCAAGTGGCCCTGAACACTGCAATGTCATCCAGATAGGCGGCACTGAAATCCTCCAATCCAGCCAACACTTGGTTGACCAATTCTGAAAGGTGGCAGGGGCATTCTTCAACCCAAAGGGCATCACCCTGTATTTGTAGTGCCCCTCTGGGGTTGAAAATGCTGACCTCTTCTTTGCCCCATCAGTGAAGGCAATCAGCCAGTACCCAGAAGTTAAGTCAAACGTACTGAGATACTGGGCAGCTCCCAACTGATCTATGAGCTCATCAGCTATTGGGATGGGGTGTGCATCAGTCCTGGCGATTTAATTGAGCCCTTGGTAGTCCAGGCAGGGCCGGAATTCTGTTGTGGCACCGGATGCACCCGCAATTAGAAATATGACCACTGGGTTGGCCTGGCCCAAGGGCTGTTTGAGGGCTCCATCACACCTAGCGCTAACATCTTGGAGACTTCCTCGTTGATGCAGGCCTTGACCCTGACAGTCAGCCTGTAAATGTTGTGCTTCACAGACGGACTGTCCCCAGTGTCCACATAATGTACACACTACTGAGTTACACCAGGGTTCAGGGAATACAAAGCAGCAAACTGTCCCAATAATTGGCGGCAGTCACTCAGCTGTTCAGAAGTCAGGGTGAGGTAGAGGGTTACACTGTACACTAACCTATCATGTTCTTTAGCAGACAGGAGGACAGGAAGAGCCTCAGTCTCCTCTTCCATTCCAGCATCTGTCAACAGGAGCATGTCCACTTCGGACCTCTCCAAGTGGGGCTATCGCAAAGGGTTCCTTGAAGACTGCAAGTCCACAAGATAGATGACTTTACTCTTGCACTCCACCACCTCAAATGGCCCAGTTCACTTATCTTCGAGCGCACAAGTTTCTACTGGGGTCATGAACCACACTTTCTGACCAGGCTGAAATTTGATCATAGTGGCATTCTGATCATACCACTGTTTCATCTCTTCCTGGCTGTCTTCCAGATTTGTCTGAGCGAGTTGCCTGAAGCGCTTAGTCTGGTTCCTAAAGGCCAGCATGTAGCTATATACATCCTGGGTAGGTTTACTGGGAGCTTTCTCCCAGCCTTCTTTGGCCAGACTCTGAGGCCCTCTTACAGGATGCCGGAACATAAGTTCAAAGGGACTGAACCCTTAGGACTTCTGCGGTATCTCCATGTAAGCAAACAACAGGCATGGCAAGAGGACATCCCACTTACACCTCATGGGTTCACCAAGACCCATAATCATGCCCTTCAGGGTCTGGTTGAAACTCTCAACCATCCCATTACCTTGGGAGTGGTAAGGAGTGGTAAACTTGTAGGTAACACCACACTCCTGCCAAAGGGACTTCATATACTTGGGTATGAAGTTGGCATCTCGGTCAGATAACATCTTTCTGGGGAAGCCCACATGGGAGAAAATCCCCATCAATGCACGACCCACCATTGGGGCCATCACAGTACAGAGAGGGATGGCTGCCGGGTACCGGGGGGCATGGTCCACCAAGATCATGATGAACCTGTTTCCCATGGCTGTCTTGGGATCCAGAGGCCCCACAAAGTCAATACCCTCCCTCTCAAAGGGTGTGCTAAATACAAGAAACGGTTGGAGAGGAGATTTGCACTTCCTCCCACTCTTACCACTTGCCTAGGGTAACTAGTCATAATATCGAGAAAAGAAATATCGACTGGACAGAATATTGAGTTGCAAAATTTTAGTGGTGCAGAATATCAAAATTAAGGTTAGTAATATCAAAAGTCATAATATAGGAGTTCAAAATATCATTTTTTATAGTGTTTTAAGTGTTAGTATATGTGTTAAAAGTATCTCATATTTTTGTAATGTATGTTTGAATTTTTTTAAAGTAATGAATTTTATGTTATTTAATTTTTGCGTAATTTAATTCCGTAGTGGGGTGTGGGTTTATAGGGGACTAGGGTGGGAAGTAATTTAATTATAGTAAATTAAATATTACATTTTAGGAATTCATAATTATTTTTAATTTAATTTTGCGTTTTAGTTCTGTAGCGGGTTGTGGGTTTATAGGCGAATAGGGTGGGAAGTAATTTAATTGTAATTAAGTCATTATTTATTTTTATTAGTTGGTATGGATAATTCATGTATTGTTAATGAATTAATAATTGGTAATCAATTTGTATTAATTGGTAATTAATTTTTATTAATTGATTAATTGATAATTATATTAATTGTATTAATTTGTTATTTGGAGCGGGTTGTGGGTTTATAGGGGAATCGGGTGGGAAGTAATTTAATTGTAATTTATTCATTATTGAAATTATTTTGGGCTTGCCCAGGTTCAGCAACCTTAGGCTCGCAATACAGGAGACCATTCTCCTATTAAATCCAATGTGATCCAAACTGATCAAGTGCTGCCTGCTTTGCATCCTGCTGCCACAAATCAACAAGAGAGGGGCATTCCTGCGTCTCCTTGCAGAATTCGATCTTGGTGGGGCCTTCTTCCAGCTGCCAATAGGTCCACCCAGGCAGGTCCCCCAGTTTGGCCACTTGTTCCACTTGTTTCACTGTAGGCTTCAGGGATTCCCCCTCAAGGTGTGCTTCCTCCTGGACCATGAGAACTTCAGGGGCTGGTTTCCCGTGCCCCCTGCCTATTCTCTTTCTGGTAGGCACCTGGGGCACTGTTTCAGGCTCCAAGTCCTCTTAATTGCACTTACCGGCTGCCATAGACCGAGTGGTCACATGCCAAAATCACACCTACCCCCCCCCATCAGAATTACTCAAAATGCAGCAGCAAGGATGGTCACTGGAGCTAAAAGGCACGATCATATATCCCCCTCCTTGAAGGAACTCAAATGGCTCCCTATTGAAGATCGCTGTCTTTTCAAAACTGCCTATCTCACCCACAAAGTCCTTCACACTGGTAAATCAGTCTACCTGGCAGCCAAGCTCACCAAGGCAGGCCAGGCAAGAAACCTGAGGAGCACCAACAACTTGCTTCTCATTCCCCCAAAGAGGCTTACAGAAAACGCCCCGGCTTGCTCCTTTTCAAGCAATGCCCCCAAAATCTGGAACTCCCTACCAGCAGATCTCAGTACTAACCTCTCCTTTTTGACCTTCAGTAAAAACTAAAGGATCTCCTCCTCGTTCGGCACCTTTAACCTTTGGAACAATACACTGTAATTACTATCTAGTAACTCTCAACTCTTTTACCTGCCTTCCAAAGGGCTGTCCGTTTTGTTCTGTCTGTCTGGTCTTTCTTATTACCTGTGTACATGTTGTAAAGCGCACTGATACACACAGGTCCTAACAGGGCTGTATAAAACCCTCTAAATAAAGGCAGACCCAACATCTCAAAATGAGACTTCCGCTCCACCTTCTCCCAAGGGGAACTCTCCAAATCATTGCCTAGCAGACAGTCAACAGGCATAGCTGGCCTCACAGCTACTCTCAAGGTACCTGAGACCCCCCCACTCAAAGGGAACCAGTGCTACTTTGCAAAGGCACTCGGAGTTGTCAGCTGCAACTACTGGGTAGAATGTGTTGAAGACCACCTGCTCCTCAGACACTAGCTGACAGCTGACAGCTGTCACACTGGCTCCAGTGTCTCTCAGAGCTTCCACACTATGGCCATAGATGGTCATCCACGGCCTGTACTTTTTAGTGTTATCAGGCAGATGAGCTCTTGGGACCATCTCACTGTCTCATAAAGAGACCAGGGTCATCTCTGCGGACCCCCACCCCTCCTGGGAACCCAACCACTCCCCCAAGGCTACACTAGCCAACTCCCAGGGCAGAGCGTCTGTGGGTGCAGGAGTGACTTTCTTGGGACACCTAGGATCCCCTATGAAGTGGCCCACCTGATCACAAGCACAACATGCCCTGGGGCTCTTCTGGGCAAGCTTACCTCCCAGGACCAATATTTCTTCTCACTGGGGGATTGGGAACCCTTCCCTTGGTTGCCTCGGGAATTACTTTGTGGCCATTTCTGGAACTCCTTCTGTTTAACCTTGACCCCCCCACTCTTCTGTTGGGGACCCTGCCTACCTTTGGCGGAGGCTCCACATAACCTTTGTGGACCCTGGTACCGACCCAGCGGTCCGCCTCCACAGCAAGCTTCCTGGGGTCAGCCTATTGTCAATCAAGTGCTGGCATAGCTCTGGAAAACAACTACCTGGCAAGTGCTCCAATGCAACCAAATAATAGAGCCCCTGAAAATCATTTAACTGGCTACACTTCACCCAACCATCCAGTACTCTGCCAAAATATGACACATACGCCACATATGTGGTTGGCTCAAGCTTCTTACAGGCCCTCAACTTCTACCTGTACATCTCTGGGGTCAAACCATATCTCCTGATTAAGGCCTCTTTCATGGGGGCACAAAACATTTGGTCCTCACCTGGTAAGGCCAGCAAAGTGTCCCTCCCTTCTGTGACAAAGCTGCTCCACAACGCCGCTCCCTAGTCTCTCTCAGGGATTCTATGGGAACTCATTGCTACCTTGTAAGCCTTGAACCACTGACTGACGTCCTCACTTTTTACAAAGTCCTTAATGACCTCCTGGGGAATATACAAACTCCCTTTGCCAGGCACTGACAACAAGCTGCCACCATTGAGACTGAACTCCACACTCTTGGCTTTTATGACCAACTCCCTTAAACCTCCCTCTTGCTCTAAAAGCATCTTATTTTCCTCCATGGCCAATCTCTGCTTCTCTAAGCCCAATTTCTTACTTTCCATGTCACCCTACTTCCCCAGCCTGAGCTTAATAAGCTCCCTCTCAAACACGCTATTTCATTCTCGGTCCTCCAGCTCCTCTGGAGACAGATCTCTTGAAGAGACACTGCTGCCATCTCTGGAATGTACACCATCCCTTGGCTGATTCATCCAAATTCTCTAACCACCTCCTCCACAAGGACCTGCAGCTCCATGGTTCTAAATTCTATTTTTCTCTTCCTCTCTGGAAGTTCCTTTTCACTGCTGCTTGCCATTTTCAAACTTTAAAAGCTTTCCTGTGGCTCAGTGACTCAGCTCTGCTTTCTCTGCCTCTCCAGAAGCTTCTAATTACTTCCAGCTGCCTGGGTGTAGCCAATTCCTGGTCGGGAGGGGGTGGGTGGTAGCACCTGATTGGCTGACTCCTAAGTTTCACTTTCTTACCTTTTCGATTTGGTATTTACCGAATCGGTATTTCCCATTCATTCGTTTGGCCAAAAGGCCCATAGGATTGAATGGGAAGTACCGATTCGGTAAATAGCAATTCCGTAAATACCGAATCGGTAAATACCGAATCGGTAAATTTCGAATGGAAGATACCGAATTTTACTGAATCGGTAAAAATTACCAAATTTTTACCTACATCACAAATACCGATTCTAAAATACCGAATGGGTAAAATTCGGTATTTTAGAATCTGTATTTTGAAATTACCTACATCTAGCCCCTAGTTACCATAAGAAAATCGCAACATTATATTCCCAATAACTTTGGCGTTGTTTGATGAATCTTCATGAACTTTTGAAAACAAATTCTTTGTTGATATCAGCTCCTATGTTGAAAGTTTAGGGGTGATTCGTAAAGGGGGGCCGAGAAAAAAGGGGGGTCCCAAACATGTTTTCTCCATGTTAATTTCCATAGGAAACTTTTGACAAGGCTACAGGTCGAACGGGTGAACGGAATTGCCGCAAATTTAGCAGGGAGAAGGGTCTTGGTCTAGAAAGCACGCTTTTGTTTATTTGTTGTAAATCCGTTCAGTCGTTTTTGGGAAGTATTGAAATTTACGGATATCGATATTTGGGAATTCTGCCATCTGATTGGGTGAGGCGTTACGAGCACGAGCTTGTTGCTGATTGGCTGTGAGCGGTGCGAGTAGTTGCAACTAGGAAGTGTTGGCTGCCATTTTGTGATTCCGTTGAAGTGAGTAAGGGGAAAAAAGGGTGAAAAAAGTGGGAAATGGGAGGGTAGGAGCACTGTAACCTCTGTGGGGTGTTTAGGGTGTGCTATAAAAGGGGTGCGAAGCGAAGTATTCACCCATACCGGTGTGAAAGTGGTGGGTTATGGAAATTAAGTGAGGTATTGCCTAGAGTCTGTTGCTGGTAAGGTGAGGTGGTGCGGGACTCAGGGATTAAAGCGTGAGCCCAAACTGTGTGTCTTATGCTGTGAAGTCATGTGTTGTGTCTGCTGCGCTCAACTTGTGGAAGGAGTGTCAGCATGTGTTTATGCCTACTAGGATGAACTACTGTCCCATATTGGTGTGAAAGTCCTGGGAACGGAAAATATGTGAGGTATTGTCTAGAGTCTCATGGAACAAGGAAGTGTTGGCCGCCATTTTGTGATACCGTTGAAGCGAGCAAGGGGAAAAAAGGGCAAAAAAGTAGGAAAGAGAAGGGTAGGAGCACTGTAAGCTTTGTGGGGTGTTTAGTTGTGTGGTATTCCAGGCGGTGCGAAGAGAACTACTCATACCTACCGGTCTGAAAATGCTAGGCTATGAAAATTAAGTGAGGTATTGCCTAGAGTGTGATGCTGCTAAGGTGAGCTGCTGCGGGACTCAGTGTTTAAAGGGTGAGGCTACATTTTGTGTCTTATGCTGTGAAGTCATGTGCCATGACCGCTGCACTACAGCTGTGGAAGTAGTGTTAGCATGTGTTTTTAACTACTAGCACAAAATACTGACCCGTACTGGTTTGAAAGTCCTGGGGTACAGAAAATATGTGAGATAGTGTGTAGAGTCTCATGCTGCTAAGCTGAGCTGCTGCCGGACTCGGGGATGAAAGCGGAGCCCAAACTGTGTGTCCTATGCTGTGAAGTCATGTGCTCTGGCCTCTGTGGCACATCTGTCCGAGTAGTGTGAGCATGTAGTTATAGGTACTCAGAGGAACTTTTGTTTTGACATTGTAACTTGTATATGGTGCTTAGGGGGTGTTATATAGGGAGTGTGAAGGTAAATTTGTGTGTATGAAATGAATGTGTTATTTGGAAAGTGGAAAGCACTGACTCCTATGGGTCTGATGGCGCAGGCGGCTTAGGTGGGTGGCACAATCAACACTGCAGGCCCACTACAGAATTTGATTTACAGGCCCTGGGCACACACAGTGCACTGTACCAGGGACTGGCCAGTAAATCAAATGAGCCAATCATGGGATCACTAATCCATAACAACAATTTACATGGAGCGCTTGCACTTTGGCACTGAACAGCAGTGGCTAAGTGCCCAAGGCAACTAGACCAGCAAAAGAAAAGGAGGGAAAAATACAGCGAACACCCAGGCCATTGATGCCAGGTCTAACACACACCTATAGTCAGTCACACTGGAATTATGTAGCAGAAGAGGTTAAACGATTGCAGCATGTATGAGAATAGTACACTGCAGGGTAAATCAATATAAGTGGCATTGTGACACACATTTTGTAATAATCTGATTTCATAATACATTTATGTTAACACTTGGTAACAGTCTCTGGTAATCTGTTTCCACCTGATCAGCAGCTGTTCCATACACAAAGAAACATGCACAGACAAGTTTAGCAATGGTCATTCCACTTCGCTGCTACATCTGTTGAAACGTGGTTTGTTTAATTTGTGTCATTTGTGGTACGACCAAATTTGATTGTTTTGAATATGTGTAGATTATGCGCCAGATGATGGTTCATGTGACAAATGCATAAAGACCATAGATATTTAATCGTCACCATAGTATCCTGTGGGCCTGCTTACATTGCCCTTACACTCTGTTGCACACTGACTGTAATTTGGTTGCAGGTGATTGATACCGCCCCATACTCATCACAATGTTACAACTCACATGGATCACATCCAGCTGTGGCGGCTACATCCATGTACTCATTACAATTATTGCTTGCAATGAGGGCCCGGGAGGTGTCAACTTCACCCCGGTCGAATGATACATGTTCACCTACAAGACAACGATTTGAACATTGCATTTTAAATACTGTAGCTACCAATAGTCCATATTTCATTCTAAATACTTGGATATCACAGTGTTTTAAACATATTCAACAGTCTTGACACAAATATATGTACATTGTATTAATATGGGATGCAGCTAGTCACCTTGCAAGGCAGAGCTGCCTAGATGTTGAAAGTCAGAGGTATCTATCATCACATGCCTGAATTGTCCCTCAGACATTTGATGTTTTCTGTACTGCTGGTCAGCATCATCCCAGGCTCCCTTCCACCATGACACAAGGGTAAAGCCATTGGCCCTAGGCAGACTAATGTAGCTCTGTAATGAGAAATGACAGGTGTACATCGTATGTAGCATTTTGAAGACCATATCAGACTTGTCATGGTGCTCGTGCACAGAGTGCTGAGTAGTGGCAACTCATGCTACCTTCCAACATGAAATAATCAATGAATTCCTGAAACTGGACTTCCCCCAGCCTTCTCTTGCAGCTGAGCTGAACCTGCTCTGCAGATCCCCTTTCATCTAAAAAAGAACAACTCTTAATATTTTGCCTTTGAAATTCCAAGTTATTGTTCATAATATGACATATAATAAACCTTGTGACAATCTCTTTAGGCTCACCACTGTATATGTGGTTAAACCTCTGGGAATTGCTAATGCTCATATATAAATGAAACCTCTAAAGTGCATGTTACAAAATACCAGAAATACAACATAATTTCCATATTATAACTATTTTCTGTGATTTGCAAATTAAGTTTGTGGTCTGAACAAGTTTATTAGATGTAACCTAATGAATACACGTTTGCTTGTAAGCAAGCAATCATGTTTTGTCAATACCTTATTACTGCAGGTGAGTCCAAGAAAATATAAATGTCATCCCTGGTTGCAGATTACTCTCAGAGTTCATTATCTTTAAAAGAATGACTCCAGTAATATTTGGAAAATATCAATAACCTAAATCCTTGATCTTAAATCTTACCAGAATTCTGCTCTCTATCCAGCAAGTCTTTGATTAATGCAAGTGAAGCACTGTGAATTCCTAACTCTGACAGAATCCGGCTGCTGCATCTAAGTATTTGGATTGCCTATCAAAGAATGCAATGAAACAGGAGGAACTAGTAATGACCCTAAATAACCACTACAATCGCTCGTCTTGTGAGAAACCCTTGAAACCCAGAAACATGCTGCCTGTCTTGACTCATCCTGAGTGTCTTGTACATTAGTGTCTAATCTAAACTCTGGGAGATACTTACAAGAAAATATCGGAGCTTGGTGTTACCTCAAAATTGGTAACACCACCCACTGACATTTTTAAAATGGAGGGATCCACCGTTTTCATACCTCTGTGTTTTCCCTAGCGCTCAAAAAGCTGCCTAGTGCTAGCGCAGGCACCATTGCGCCATGTTGCATGGGTGCCTGCACTGTAGGAGTGATTGTTTACAGGGGACACCTTCCTGCACATAAACAATCTTTAAAGGTGCTTTGCTATTTCTATGAGTACTGCAGAATGTACATAGAAAGAGCAAAATACAAGGAAAAAGTCATAATGTCTCCTCATTTTACCATCCTAATACCACAGCAACACCCATTGCCGCCCACTTTGCCGCAGTGGACTGCTGCAGTAAGGAGCATATTTATAAGGTGGCATTAAGCCACATAAGGTGGCTTGATGCTGCCTTGTAAATATGGGGTAAAGAGCAATGCCACTGGAGCGCTTGAAAAAATGATGCTCCAGTGGTGTTAGGGGCATGTAAATATGCCCCTCTGTCTGTCTCATCCAATATTGATTATATTAAAATTGAGTGCCGATTGCAAATAATGACATATTTATGGAAATCAATTTGAGCAGAGTTTTGGTTGCAGTGACAGAAGCAGGCTTTAGCATAACTAGCAAGTTGAGATGGTCACTACCATCAAAAGGAAGAATGATACAACAGTGTTATTGAGTGGTAGAGTTTCTGAGAGTGTGGGTTTAGGTGAAGTTCATCAATTATTTTGATAAGTTCTGTTAGTTGGTCAGTTCATCTGAGATGTGCTGTGAGTAGTGAAATCACCATTGGTTGCTTTGAATAATTTTCACTGTCACAAGAGCCAATTTTTCATATTATGCATTTTCCTCCATTGCTTTTCCAGAATTCTGGATGCAACTTGACCAGCCTATCTTCCCACAATCGTGCCACTGTTGATAGTCTTTTAACTACTGACTTGTAGGTCTCAGACATACATCTGGGGAAGTTGTTGGCACACATCAGTGGATCCAATCGTCAAGTACCAAAGATTTCTCCATAACAGTAACTTAGATCAATATTCTTCAAAGGTCCATTAATCAAATCTGTATTGTAAGCAGCCAGTAATATACATGTGACCGAGAGGTGCATGTTTAAACTGATGATATGGCCCTCAATCTTATTACTCACTTGTGTTGCTGTTCTCCAATGTTTTGAAATCAAGGGTTTATTGAAAGTTTCATAACTAGGAGCACCTTCTGAGTGAAAAAGTGAAGGCAGCAAATATTGTTGCACTTTAAGCTGTATACCCCTGGATTTTTTCTTTATCTGCTCTTACAGGTTGTAGAACTCTGTATATTTTACCCCTGCTAGCCAGATGCAGGTGTCTGTGCTCCACCTTTTCACATAATATAAGTGGAATCCCCCAAATTGACATGTTTTACTTAGCTACATATCCCTAGTATATGGTATAAACTGTACCAAAGCCCTGTAAATTAAAAAAGTGAACAGCACCACCATTGTGCTGACCGCTAAAGTGACAATGCAAACATGACTGCAGACCTATCATGTTTAGTCTCATATGTCACTCCTATATAGAGTCATCAGTCTATGAGCCAGGATGCACACTATTTAAAAGTTAGACATGTAAATGTTTAATATTAAACACAGTGAACAAGTCCCAAAAGCTATTTTTACGGCAACAGGTTTGGTTACTCCATAGAAAAACATTTTTATACAATTTTAAATATTATAATGTTGTCTCAAGCAAGGACTCTGCTATAAATGTTATTATTGAACATGTTGAAATATTTCTTACAAGCCCAATTAACCAGTGAAGTTGGATTTGTGATACATATGTGGGAAAATGTACTTTTGGAAAGTTATATTTTCCACGTCTAAAGCCTGTGAATGGCAAGTTTCATCAGTCCAACTGTCAACTGGCAACTGAAAAGCTTCCTATAACCTACTCCCAGAGGAATCACAAAAGCCTTGTTTGGAAATGTTCTGTTTCTCTGACAGTGTAGCCATCTGAGTTGTAATCAACAGCTTGATCAATGTCATGGAGGCCTACTCTATCACAGGTAAATGTTAGCAGACGCCTGGGGGGGGGCCTTCCTTTGTTTCCCCAGTCAGACAGGCACCAATTCCACTGGGAGAGGAAATGGCCCCAGAACTGGTTTACCTCCTGTGATGTCACAGCTACATATTTATTCCAACTCGAGGAGATGTGGGCTACTGAGAAGGAGTGATGTGTATCTTGCTCCGAACCCGTGTTACTGTACCGGGAGACCGTTAACTCCTATTGGGGAGTACATCATGTCTTGTGGGCCGCTGTCTTGACTTCTGACGCGGACGTTGTACACACATCGTACCAATCATTTAGGAGCTCCACTTTTGTTGCAGAACGACCCTTGGTATAGAAACCATCTTTAACTGTATTACGGTGACAATATTTCTGTACCCACCAATATCGATCTCCACTAACGGCGATAGGCCACGCCTTACTCTTTCTGGAAACAGGCATCTTGAGTAGCTTTACCCAGCATTTTATCTAGACCTTTCGTCACTTTTTACGGTGCCTGTTCAATTCCTACTTTAACATTCTATATCCACATCACAGACCTAGCCCTGACGAAGTTACAACACGTAACGAAACGCATTGGCTGTGTATGTTCGTTTTGGTATAATTACTGTAGGAGAGTAGGGTCTGCAATCCTATGATCACCCAGATTTTTGCTTTTTGCTGCACTGGTTTACGACTTTCCCTGTCTGTGGGCCTGCTAATCAGACCCACAGCCTAGCTGTTCTCTCTATCCAAATTGTACTCAGGTACTGAATTGGCACTGGGCCCTCTCCAAGTCCCTGTACCCAGGGCTGAGGTGCACCCAGAAGTCTCCCAGGGGCTGAAGCATGTATTATGCCACCCCTGGATTGACTAACTAAAACTGACACAACTGGCTGCACGACAGCTGGGGCAAGGAGGTGTACTCACCCTTTGCTTTAGATATAGTATACCTATATCTAACCTTAAAATGGACACACAGATCTCCTATCAGTCACTCCTATGGCAGGCCTTAACAATCCTGAAGGCAGAGTGCTTGGAATCGTGTGAGATGGTGCTCTGGCATGAGCTGAGCCTGTCTGCGGCTTTCGGGATCTATCCCTTAGCCGTTTCCATGATATCGCATACCATATACTCTTAAGTGCATTATAATCCTCGCGGTTAAATGCCAACTCTGGTATCGCTTTATCAAAACATGTCGAGTAAGGTGTCATACGACTTGGAATACTAACACCTCGCCAATTCTGGCGACGGGGTTAGCATTCCACCCTTCTAGAGGGACACGACATGCATGTAGCCTGTAACCCCGGTTAAAGTCGAACAGAGCCTCAGCTCCACAAAATGGATGCTGCCACCGAGACACAAGTCTGCCCTCCTGCTGCTGGGAGTCCTCCCAGAGCAGGAGATAAGGACATAGGGTTTCCTGCCAGGGGCGGTGCCAGCACCGTCCCAGACAGGGTTTTGTGTATTGTAGGTAGGCAGGGCTTCAGAGGAAGGTGACTGCACGTGGCACCCCGGTGCTCACTGTGCATAGGCTGGCTTGAACCAGTTCCAGGGACACTCCAGACCCTGTGCTGGGGAAAAGCCCGCCAAGGAAGTGGGTGTAACCACCCCCTCCTGGTCCCACCCATAGGGCAGGACTTAGTCGCGTGCCAGCCCCCTTTTCCCAGATAAAGGTAGGGACTGGCCCCCTTCCAAATCAGATCATCTTTGGAATCAAGATACCACTTTCCACGAAAGGACTTCACGATTTCTTCTTCAAGATTCTCCCTTGTGGCTAAGGAGTAGTCACCCTGCATCCGCAGGCACCATCTAAGAACACTGCGGTCTGCTGCACGTCCTTCCTCCGGAATCCGACTGCCCAGCTCGACGAGACCCGGCTTCCCTGGCACCTCTGACCTCTACCCACCTCTACAGCACAGCTGAGAACCGTGGGTGCGACGAGACCTCGAGGGACCGGCCATCGCCAAGACTGCACGACTTCTGCACAGCAAGCCCACCGAGTAATTTCCTGGTGAGTGCTTTGGGGTCCGAGAAGCCCCCACCCTGAGCAGCTCCAGCACCGAAGAGCAGCCCCCCAGCATCTCCACGATCGGCGTGGGGCCCTTCTGCTTTTTGCTGCTCACCGCGTTGTTTGGCTACTAGCCTGCTGGCTTGTGGCCTTCCGAACGACGCCCGACGACAACACTGCTGCTAGTCTGGTTGCTCCAGACTGGCCCTTGCTTCCCTCCATCGGAGAAGTACCCCGGACCCTCCTGGTCCGGCTAAGACGCCATTTTAGGTCCACCGCGTGGGCCTTGCATTTGCCAAGACTTGTTGCCCAATCCTGGGTCCAGCGACGTCGACAGCAAGAACCTTCGTGGGACAGCTCGCACCTCCATCCTGGTCGCCGACAACGCCTCCTGGTCCGAGAGACTGCAGAGCCCAGCAGCGCCCACTCACCTGACTGCGGTGACTTCGCCCGGTGCCATCCTGGTGCCCACTTAATCACTGGCTAGTGATTCAAGAACTTGGTCCCCTCTGCTTTCAGGTTTTCTTCTTCCTTGATCCAGGCTTGGATCCATCGAACTTTCTTCACTGGTCGCCTGCCAGCAACTTCCTTCTTCCAGGCTCCTGGTCCGGCAACGAGGATTCCCGACGTCTTTTCAGACCTATGCAGCTGCAGCCCCTGGGCTAGGTAACTTCGGCACTTCGGTGTCCCAGCATAGCCTCACTATTCAAGGGTCAGGATCCACTGTCGTTTTCTCCCTACCAGGTCGGGTTCGCCCGTGAACACTAACTTTGTGAATTCTAGCTTCCATAGACTTTGTCCCGCATCCCGCGTGAGAGTGCACACTCTGCACCCGAGTTCCCTAGGCCTCCTGCTAGTAATCTAAAGGTTCAGTAGTCCAGTCCTAGCGATCCCAAAGCCTATTAGTACTGTTACTTACCTGCTAGTAATTCGCATTCCACTTTTAGAGTATATGGTTTTTCGTGCCCCTCGGGCATTTGTGTATAACGTGCTAACTTAAGTATTTTCGTAAGAGTTTTGTTGTGTGCTTAGCACCCTGTCCTCATAAAGAGTACAGGGTTGTTGTGATTCTAATAAATACATTGTTTATTTTCATAACACTTGTGTGGTGTCCTTTCACTGGGTGTTCAAGGGGTAATGTGATGGTAAAACAGCTGGCTTAACACGCCCTCTAGAGTCTTAGCCTTAGACTGCTCGTATCCATGCTACTAGGATAGCTGGTCTATAAGGTTGACTTACAACCAATCATCAATAAGGGTTGTTTGGACTGATATATAGTGATCACTAGAATAGTGAACACTGCACATCAGGCCAACTTCTCACATTGGTGGCAGCGGTGGGATTTGAGCTTGCTGTTGTTTTACCACACATGCCCTAAGAATATCTTGTGAAAGATCACATAAGTACTAAAGGTACATATAACTTAGCTTAGAATACTCTGAGTTCTACTGAACCAGCTGTTGTAGCTCCTAGGGCCTAGCACACCCTAAACTACAACTCTAGCAAGGGATCAGTAGGCAAACATATAGTGTAGGTAAGTGCACCACTTACACCTCACTAGAAAAGCATGTCTAACCATGGAGAGTCCACTGAGACTCCCCTGGTCAGTGTTGACCCCCCACAGGTCACTTCAAGATATGCAGCTCTCAGTTTCCAGGAGATGAGACAAATCTGTGTCTCCAGGAAACTGAAGCAGGGGTCTAACCCCACCACTCCCTTTCTGATAGGTCTCTTAGAGACATATGATGCCAGAAAGCTTTCTCAGTTACATGAGAACATGCCAGCCTTACAGGGAACCTCTGAGGATCCAGATCTCCCCAACATTGCTAATGCAGTTGAGGAGGAGGATCAAGAGGAACTCTCTGGGGATGAGGTAGACAAAGGTCTTGAGGTAGTCAGAAGGCTAACCAGGGCCAACTTAGACTTGCTTGGGCTAGGATCTGGGGGACCCCCAGTACTAACCCTAAGTGGGCCTAACCTTGGAGTTAGGAGAGATAGATCTCTTTCTAGGGACTCCAATAGATCTCTGCACTCTAATGCCTCTTCCCAGAGGAGAAGGAATCCTCCACAGAGGAGATTTACTTCCCCTCAGAGAATGGAGCATGAAGCTAGGATGAGACAAGCTGAACTGAGGATTGAAAGGGAAGAACTTGCCCTGGCCAAAGAGAAGCTTGCCTTTGCTAGAGAGCAGCAGATGAGTGGGCTAGCTCCCACTGGTGGCAGCAATCTCCCAAGAGATAGAGAGAAGGGTTTAGATACTAAACACCTGACTAAGATAGTGCCCCCCTTTAAGCAAGGGGATGATATCCAGAAATGGATGGCTGCTCTGGAGAGGGCCTGCACTGTGCAGTGCATTCCCCAGAGTCAGTGGGCAGCTATACTGTGGCTCTCCTTTGATGGTAAAGGTAGAGATAAGCTCCTCACTACAAGAGTGGAGGATGCTAACAATTACCAGGTCCTGAAGAATACACTGGTTGATGGGTTTGGTTTAACCCCTGAGCAGTACAGGTTGCTGTTCAGAGACACCCAGAAAACTCAGTCTCAGGACTGGTCTGACTTTGTGGATTGTGCCACTAAGGCTTTGGAGGGCTGGTTGCTGGGTAGCAAGGTTACAGATTACACAGGATTGTATAATCTAATGATGAGAGAACAAATTTTAAACAATTGTCAGAACCAGTTGCTGCACCAGCACCTTGTTGATTCAGATCTGACCTCTCCCCAAGAATTGGGAAAGAAGGCAGACAAATGGGTCAGGACAAGGATCAAGCAGAACCAGAACCAGAACCAGGGTGGTCAGAAGAAAGCAGACCAGAAGGGTAATGTTAAGAATGAGCAAAATGACCAGAAGTCTTCACCAGGTCCCCAACAAACCAAAGAGGGTGGGGGTCAGGCTTCCCAGAAGAAGAAGACTCAAGAAGGCCAGTCAAAAAGGTGGTGCCAGTACTGTAAAAGTAAATCTCACTGGTTTAGTGAGTGCACCAAAAGAGGAGGACAAACTCCTGCCACTACAGCCCCTAAGGCAACTGCACCCCCTAGTACAGTCAGTAGTGGTAGTGTACCTCCCAAGGCATTAGTTGGGTTAACCTTGGGTACTGAGGGGTCTGACAACTTAGTTGGCACACTCACTCAGGCTGTCCTTGTCTGTACAGGGGATATGGATATGTCCCCTGAGATAAGTCCCAATACTTTGGGCAAATACAGGCAGACACCTTTGATAAATGGCAAAATGGCTCAGGCCTATAGGGCACTTGTGCCAGTGTCACCATGGTGACACCTAACTTTGTGGACCCTGGACAGATCATGCCAGGTACTGGTTTCCTGGTGACCAATGCCAGCAATGTCACTACTAGTCATAGTGTGGCAATTGTGGCTTTCTCCTGGGGTGGAGTGAAGGGACAAAAGAAAGTTGTAGTCAGTTCAGACCTCCCAGTTGATTGTTTGTTGGGCAATGATTTGGAGTCATCACAATGGTCAGAAGTGGAGCAGAGGACTCACATGGAAATGTTAGGCTTGCCAGCACATGTGCTTGCTGTGACTAGGTCACAGGCCAGAAGATGCCCCACTGAACAGGTGCTGGATCCTGAAATTATGGGCCAGACACCTCCCAAGAAGAAGAGCAGTAGGGTTAAGGCTTTGCCTTCGCCCTTTTCCCAGGTTGAGGATCAAGTCTCTGAGGAGGCTGATCTAAGAGAACTGAGGGAAACTGAGCCTAAAGAGCTTGAACTTGATCAAGTTGAGTTTCTGGGTTCAGGGGGACCCTCCAGAGCAGACCTGGGGAAGGCACAGTTAGACTGCCCTTCCCTTGAACCCCTCAGACAGCAGGCTGCTGCTGAGGCTGCAGGGAATGCCACAGGTGCCCACAGGGTATACTGGGAAGATGGACTCCTGTACTCTGAGTCAAGAGACCCCAAGCCTGGTGCAACCAGGAGGCTGGTCATCCCCTTGTCTCTGAGAGGTTTCCTTCTCACCTTGGCCCATGAGATTCCCCTTGCAGGTCACTTAGGTCAGACAAAGACTTGGGACAGGCTTGTCTCACACTTTCACTGGCCCCATATGAATGAGAATACCAAGGAGTTTTGTCGCTCCTGTGTCACTTGCCAAGCCAGTGGTAAGTCAGGTGGCACAACAAAGGCCCCCCTCATACCACTACCTGTGGTGGGGGTTCCCTTTGAAAGAGTGGGGATTGACATTGTTGGTCCAATGGAACCCCAGACAGCATCAGGGCACAAGTTTATACTGGTGGTGGTGGATCATGCCACCAGGTATCCTGAAGCTATTCCCCTGAGGACCACCACAGCACCTGTGGTGGCAAGAGCCCTAGTTGGAGTGTTCTCCAGAGTGGGTTTTCCAAAGGAGGTCGTTTCTGACAGAGGTACAAACTTCATGTCAGGATATCTGACTGCAATGTGGAAGGAGTGTGGTGTGAACTACAAGTTCACCACACCCTACCACCCACAATGCAATGGGCTTGTTGAGAGATTCAACAGGACCCTGAAAGGGATGATTCATGGACTACCTGAAACTCTTAGGAGAAGATGGGATGTCCTGATCCCCTGCCTCTTGTTTGCTTACAGAGAGGTCCCACAGAAGGGGGTTGGCTACAGCCCTTTTGAGCTTCTGTATGGGCATCCTGTAAGAGGACCCCTGTGTTTGGTGAAGGAAGGATGGGAGAGACCTCTCAAAAAGCCTGCAACCAACATAGTGGACTATGTACTTGGTCTCCGCTCCAGGATGGCTGAGTATATGGAAAAGGCATCTAAAAACCTTGAGGCCAGCCAAGAACTTCAAAAAGCTTGGCATGACCAAAAGGCTGTTCTGACTGTGTACCAGCCAGGACAGAAGGTGTGGGTGCTGGAGCCAGTGGCCCCAGCAGCTCTGAAAGACAAATGGTCTGGGCCCCACACCATCATTGAGCAAAAGGGAGAGGTTACCTACTTGGTGGACCTTGGAACTCCCAGGAGCCCTCTCAGAGTGCTCCATGTTAACAGGCTCAAGGCATATGTTGACAGGAAGGACATGAGCTTGCTCATGGCCACAGATGAGGGACAGGAGGAAGAGAGTGACCCTCTCCCAGACCTGCTCACTCAGAATCCTGATGATGGATCAGTTGATGGTGTTGTCTTTTGTGGCAGCCTCACTGAACATCAGCAACAGGATTGCAGGCAAGTTCTGCAATCCTACAGACATATGTTCTCTCTGACACCCAGCCAAACTGATTGGTGTACCCATGATGTTGACACTGGAGACAGTCTGCCTGTCAAGAGTAAAATCTACAGACAGCCTGATCATGTTAGAGACTGCATCAAAACTGAAGTGCAGAAAATGTTGGAGCTGGGAGTCATTGAGCCCTCAGATAGCCCTTGGGCTAGCCCAGTAGTTCTAGTGCCAAAGCCTCACACCCAGGGTGGTAAGAGAGAGATGAGGTTTTGCGTAGACTACAGAGGCCTCAATGCAGTCACTAAGACTGATGCCCACCCAATTCCAAGAGCAGATGAACTTATAGATAAATTGGCTTCTGCCAAATTCTTAAGTACATTTGATTTGACAGCTGGGTATTGGCAAATCAGGTTAGCTGAGGAGGCCAAACCCAAGACAGCATTTTCTACCCCTGGTGGGCATTATCAGTTTGTGGTAATGCCCTTTGGTTTGAAAAATGCACCTGCCACCTTCCAAAGGTTGGTGAATCAAGTCCTCACTGGGCTGGATGACTTCTGTGCAGCTTATCTTGATGATATTGCTGTCTTTAGCTCCACCTGGGAGGATCACCTGGTCCACCTGAGGAAAGTGTTAGAGGCTCTGCAAAAGGCAGGCCTCACTATCAAGGCCACAAAGTGCCAGATAGGGCAGACACAGGTTGTATACCTGGGCCACCTTGTAGGTGGAGGCCAGGTTCAGCCACTGGAGAGTAAGATACAGGCCATCAAGGACTGGACTCCTCCAATCACCCAGACTCAAGTTCGAGCTTTCTTCGGCCTGACTGGGTACTATAGGAAGTTTGTCAGAAATTATGGGTCCATAGTGACCCCTCTTAATGACCTGACAAGCAAAAAGATGCCAAAGAAAGTTCAGTGGACAGCAAGCTGTCAGAAAGCATTCAATGACCTAAAGCAGGCCATGTGCACAGCTCCTATCCTAAAGAGTCCAGATTACTCCAAGCCATTCATTGTCCAAACAGATGCTTCTGAGTTGGGTGTGGGGGCTGTTCTGTCTCAACTGAATTTTGATGGTAATGATCAGCCTATTGCTTTCATTAGTAGAAGGTTGACACCCAGAGAGAAAAATTGGTCAGCTATTGAGAGGGAGGCCTTTGCTGTGGTCTGGGCCCTGAAGAAGCTGAGGGCCTACTTGTTTGGCACTCACTTCACCATTCAGACAGACCATAAGCCCCTCTTGTGGCTAAATCAGATGAAGGGTGAAAACCCCAAACTGCTTAGGTGGTCCATTTCCCTACAGGGGATGGATTTTACAGTGGAGCATAGACCTGGTACTGATCACAGCAATGCTGATGGGCTCTCCAGGTATTTCCACTTAGAGCAAGAAGACTCACCTGGTCAAGGTTAGTTTATTGTCCCAAAGTTTGGGGGGGGGGTCATGTAGGAGAGTAGGGTCTGCAATCCTATGATCACCCAGATTTTTGCTTTTTGCTGCACTGGTTTACGACTTTCCCTGGCTGTGGGCCTGCTAATCAGACCCACAGCCTAGCTGTTCTCTCTATCCAAATTGTACTCAGGTACTGAATTGGCACTGGGCCCTCTCCAAGTCCCTGTACCCAGGGCTGAGGTGCACCCAGAAGTCTCCCAGGGGCTGAAGCATGTATTATGCCACCCCTGGATTGACTAACTAAAACTGACACAACTGGCTGCACGACAGCTGGGGCAAGGAGGTGTACTCACCCTTTGCTTTAGATATAGTATACCTATATCTAACCCTAAAATGGACACACAGATCTCCTATCAGTCACTCCTATGGCAGGCCTTAACAATCCTGAAGGCAGAGTGCTTGGAATCGTGTGAGATGGTGCTCTGGCATGAGCTGAGCCTGTCTGCGGCTTTCGGGATCTATCCCTTAGCCGTTTCCATGATATCGCATACCATATACTCTTAAGTGCATTATAATCCTCGCGGTTAAATGCCAACTCTGGTATCGCTTTATCAAAACATGTCGAGTAAGGTGTCATACGACTTGGAATACTAACCCCTCGCCAATTCTGGCGACGGGGTTAGCATTCCACCCTTCTAGAGGGACACGACATGCATGTAGCCTGTAACCCCGGTTAAAGTCGAACAGAGCCTCAGCTCCACAAAATGGATGCTGCCACCGAGACACAAGTCTGCCCTCCTGCTGCTGGGAGTCCTCCCAGAGCAGGAGATAAGGACAAAGGGTTTCCTGCCAGGGGCGGTGCCAGCACCGTCCCAGACAGGGTTTTGTGTATTGTAGGTAGGCAGGGCTTCAGAGGAAGGTGACTGCACGTGGCACCCCGGTGCTCACTGTGCATAGGCTGGCTTGAACCAGTTCCAGGGACACTCCAGACCCTGTGCTGGGGAAAAGCCCGCCAAGGAAGTGGGTGTAACCACCCCCCTCCTGGTCCCACCCATAGGGCAGGACTTAGTCGTGTGCCAGCCCCCTTTTCCCAGATAAAGGTAGGTACTGGCCCCCTTCCAAATCAGATCATCTTTGGAATCAAGATACCACTTTCCACGAAAGGACTTCACGATTTCTTCTTCAAGATTCTCCCTTGTGGCTAAGGAGTAGTCACCCTGCATCCGCAGGCACCATCTAAGAACACTGCGGTCTGCTGCACGTCCTTCCTCCGGAATCCGACTGCCCAGCTCGACGAGACCCGGCTTCCCTGGCACCTCTGACCTCTACCCACCTCTACAGCACAGCTGAGAACCGTGGGTGCGACGAGACCTCGAGGGACCGGCCATCGCCAAGACTGCACGACTTCTGCACAGCAAGCCCACCGAGTAATTTCCTGGTGAGTGCTTTGGGGTCCGAGAAGCCCCCACCCTGAGCAGCTCCAGCACCGAAGAGCAGCCCCCCCGCATCTCCACGATCGGCGTGGGGCCCTTCTGCTTTTTGATGCTCACCGCGTTGTTTGGCTACTAGCCCGCTGGCTTGTGGCCTTCCAAACAACGCCCGACGACAACACTGCTGCTAGTCTGGTTGCTCCAGACTGGCCCTTGCTTCCCTCCATCGGAGAAGTACCCCGGACCCTCCTGGTCCGGCTAAGACGCCATTTTAGGTCCACCGCGTGGGCCTTGCATTTGCCAAGACTTGTTGCCCAATCCTGGGTCCAGCGACGTCGACAGCAAGAACCTTCGTGGGACAGCTCGCACCTCCATCCTGGTCGCCGACAACGCCTCCTGGTCCGAGAGACTGCAGAGCCCAGCAGCGCCCACTCACCTGACTGCGGTGACTTCGCCCGGTGCCATCCTGGTGCCCACTTAATCACTGGCTAGTGATTCAAGAACTTGGTCCCCTCTGCTTTCAGGTTTTCTTCTTCCTTGATCCAGGCTTGGATCCATCGAACTTTCTTCACTGGTCGCCTGCCAGCAACTTCCTTCTTCCAGGCTCCTGGTCCGGCAACGAGGATTCCCGACGTCTTTTCAGACCTATGCAGCTGCAGCCCCTGGGCTAGGTAACTTCGGCACTTCGGTGTCCCAGCATAGCCTCACTATTCAAGGGTCAGGATCCACTGTTGTTTTCTCCCTACCAGGTCGGGTTCGCCCGTGAACACTAACTTTGTGAATTCTAGCTTCCATAGACTTTGTCCCGCATCCCGCGTGATAGTGCACACTCTGCACCTGAGTTCCCTAGGCCTCCTGCTAGTAATCTAAAGGTTCAGTAGTCCAGTCCTAGCGATCCCAAAGCCTATTAGTACTGTTACTTACCTGCTAGTAATTCGCATTCCACTTTTAGAGTATATGGTTTTTCGTGCCCCTCGGGCATTTGTGTATAACGTGCTAACTTAAGTATTTTCGTAAGAGTTTTGTTGTGTGCTTAGCACCCTGTCCTCATAAAGAGTACAGGGTTGTTGTGATTCTAATAAATACATTGTTTATTTTCATAACACTTGTGTGGTGTCCTTTCACTGGGTGTTCAAGGGGTAATGTGATGGTAAAACAGCTGGCTTAACACGCCCTCTAGAGTCTTAGCCTTAGACTGCTCGTATCCATGCTACTAGGATAGCTGGTCTATAAGGTTGACTTACAACCAATCATCAATAAGGGTTGTTTGGACTGATATATAGTGATCACTAGAATAGTGAACACTGCACATCAGGCCAACTTCTCACAATTACCCAAATAAAGAAAAGAAAAATCAAGACCACACGTATCTATTTAATTCCTTTGAGTGCGCCTTCCATTCTGTCTTCATTGGTTTAGACTGACCCCAGAGGAATGATTGCTCATTTCCCTTGCCACTGCACTAGAATGGGCAAAAATGCTCTACGTAAGGGGAGAGGGATTCACCCACTTGAATTTAGGCAGAGATGGTCACTGTGGGTTCATTTGCAGTAGGACACCTAGGAAATACTGCAAAAGTAGAGATGATTGAGCCTGTCCAGGGAGGAGCCAAGAATTACCCCCATCCCCAAGCTGGGGCCAGACTTTACATGGCACTCACATGACTCTGCTCAGAGACATTCTGGACATGCGGAAGTACAGAAGAGGACTGGACATGCTGTCAGTGATGTGAGAAGAGCCTAGAAGACTGGACCTGCTCATTCTCCTGTATCCAGGACAAAACAATTTGACTCCAAGGTCCAAGGTTGATCTCCACTTCATAAATAGGCACAGCAAGCAACAAGAGACCTTTCCAAAAGCAGCTCTGCTGACCAGTTCCAACTGGAAATGCAGTGGATCATGCTGCTGGCCTCTGCTGGAGTAGAAATGACTCCTAAGTACTATCCTCAAGGTCCTGGGCCCTAGGTTGGTGCCAAAGTATTCTTATCCAAAACTTTCCTGAATCCAGGATTTTAGAAACATTTTGGTTTCAAAAACATCCAGAGGGCCAGCACCAACCAGCCAAGATTCCTGTTGTTCCCACTCTGAGCTTTTCTGCAGCAGCAAATCGTATTCATGAAAAAGGTATCCTGCTCTATTATTATTTATTTATTCGATCAAATAAAAATGGATCATTTACATGAATGAAGGCCACATAACAGTTTTAAAAAATTCAATAAAAGATCTTATATCAAAAGAGACAATTACAGTTAAAAGATAGGAGTTCATTTCAATAAATACTATTTTACATATGCTAAAATTAATCTGGTAAAAAAATGCAATTGTTTCCGCCACGCATACAAAAGATACCTTGTTAGTGCAAATTCAAGCCACCTAGTATTATCGGACATACATATCCTGATGGCATCAGAGGGGCGACTACAAGATAAAATGCGACAAACAGGGATGATCAATTTTTTCCGATAAACATTATATGCAGTACAGAAAAAAAGAAGATGTTCTACAGTCACTGGTTTATCCAAACACAAGGGGCATATAGGTGAAACAGATGCATTAGCCCAGTTACTTCTTCTACCATACAACGGTAAAATCCCATATCTGAACTGCAAATATATGGCTCTAGCCTGAAGGGGCTCAATATCATCTAAAACTGTTCAAAGATAAGTTCACATTTAAAATTTAGGAAATTTGTTGTGAGTGGACCATTAGTACTATTTAACACAAATTAATTATCCATCATAACCCAAAACCTTTTTTTTTTAAACGGGATAGCCGCCTTCTACACCCTGGGTCATCCCATAGATAGCTCATTCTGAGCTTGGTGAACCAATCCCTCAATTGTTTAAGCCATTTAATTCGCCCAGTTTTTCTGTGTAAATCAAGGAGTTCGATCATAGCACACCTTAATGGTACCTTTGTTCTACTCACCCAAATTCTTAGCCAAAAGGTGAGCGCCCTTAAGATAGCATAATATCCTATACATCTTAGCCCTAAATCGTATCTAAGGGGCATTAGGGGTGTACATTCAGGGAGGTTCACAATTGCCCTTAAAAACTTGTTTTCAGCCCTGGTCAACTCTTTTAGGTTTTCCAGACCCCATAGCTCAGCCCCATATAGGGCTGCTCCTAGGCCCTTTGCCTTATGGATTTCTAAAATAGGGGCTAATGGCCTATAGGGGGAGTTTCTGATCTTGCACAAAACTGCTCTATCAATATGTTGGAGATTCAAAGTACTCTTTCTAATCTGGTTTGACCAGGATACGTCATCACTTATCCTAATACCCAAGTAATCAAAGGCTTTAACCTTCTCCAAAGCCTGCGAGTCCAGGAACAGAGTCCCTCTACTTTTCTTACAGGAGTTGAAAACCATTTATTTTGTTTTACCACAGTTTATCATTAAACCCCTGCTCTTGCAAGCCTTTTCAAATCTATTTAACAGATTTTGGATGCCACTGGGAGTTTTTGCAATAAGTAACGTGTCATCGGCAAAAATTAAGCAAGGGATCTGCTGACCAGCCAATTTTGGGGGATCCCCACCACAGTTAAAAATCTCCCCTATAATGCCATTTATGAAAAGGGTAAAAAAGGTAGGTGCCAGGACGCACCCCTGGCGTACTCCTTTCTGTATGGATATTTTCCCAGGAAGGGCGGCATCATTACTCCATCTCACCCTTGCATAGGTTTCGTGGTGCATGCGGATCAAGATGTTAACCAAATAAAGTGGCATCCCCATGTCCCTCAATATAGCCCACAGCTGTTCCCGATTTATAGAATCAAAAGCAGTCTTCAGGTCCACGACCACAACATACAGGTGGCCCCTGTTGATGGTGACCTCTTTCCAGATCACCATCATAAACCTTAGGACCTGGTCTGTTGTGCTCGTGGATTCCCTAAAACCTGCTTGGAGGTCCGACAAGATATTTACTTCGTCCATCCAGTCTTGAATTCGAGTTAGGATTACCTTACCAAAGATTTTTTGGGGGACATCAATTAGACTAATTGGTCTGTAGTTCTCTGGTAACCCTTTGTCCCCCTTCTTATGGATAGGGATGATTTCTGCGCCCAACCATGTGGGCAGAAGCATACATCCATTAAGTATAGCATAAAAACTATAGTCAGGACCGGACCCCATACAACCGGCTCCGAGCTAAAAAGATCACCTGGAAGTCTATCCAGGCCAAAGGCCTTCCCTTTCTTTAGCATCTTTAAGGCCAAGGTGGTTTTGCTAACAGCAATCTCATAAAAATCCTTTTCCAGGTCTTCGAAGCATAAAGCGGGGCGTGTTATTCCCTCAGAGTTTGTGAACAGCTGTCCATAATAATCTTCCCATACCTGGTATCCTGCATTTTGAGGCCCTCTTCAGTTACATCTGTATCCTTGACCCGCTGGAAGTGTCCGTGCTCCAAAAAGCAACCAATGCCTACTCTAATAAAATAACAATGAAACATATAGATTTTTTTAAACAAAGCCTCTTTCCTTTATTGAATAATATTAAGAACTACTTCTCCTGTTCCACAGTTTCAAGCTTGTACTTTCCAGCACAACTTAGCATGATCCTCTCACTCTCACCACCGAATCGTTCAGCATGATATGCTCTTAGTGTTCAAGGCATCTGCTTGCCCTCCCCCTAGGTTAGGGGTGACCCAAAAATCATCAACTCTCTCATTGCTTGGTATTTTTCAAAGGTCACTTTTGTGAATTGGTTATATGCTTTTTTTTAGCATGTAAAGTCAAAGTTGTTTTATCAAAGGATTGTGGGTGTAGTACCTAATTCCACTATGTAGCGGTGTCTGAATTATTGCCTGAATTCTGTGTTTTATTGAAATGTTTAGTTACCAAATCTCCTCAACCTCTGCTAGGGGAGAGGAGTTCATCGCCCACAGTTAGTCTGAAGCACTCTGCTACTCTAGTATAGTGACCCGCACGCTGCTCCACCAGTGCACTGTAATCTTGATCTGCGGCAGTCCGCTGCACCAGTAGAGTGACCTGCACGCTGCTCCACCAGTGCACCCCAATCTTGATTTGGGCTATTTCGATACAGTGACCCATGTTCTACTTTACCACTGCTCCACAATCTTGATTTGCACCATTCCGGTACAGTGACCCACACTCTGCTCTACCAGTTCACCTCCATCTTGACCTGCATCACCGTTTTTTGTCCAGTTATTGCTACACACTCATAGGGGCATTTTCTCAAGGACTTATCGCCGAGTTATCAACACTTTATCACAGCCAAACTGGCGATAAATGTATCGCCCCATTCACAAGCTGGTGCTAACAGCCCATATCACCAGTTTACCTGCGATATCAGCTGCCAAAAACATCGCCACAGATGACCCCGGCAACTATCGCTAATGAGATGCAGATTAGGCGTTCCCTTGCAAAAAGTCGCAACAACACCACACCCCAACATTCTCAATCACCAGCCAGATTGGCGATAAGAACCCAAAACAGGCAATAACGTGCATTAGCAGCAGGATATTAACACCTGCTCTAACCTGGTGTAAAGTCAGACGCCAACCTGCACCAGAAATGGGAGCCCAGGCCAAAGCCACACCTGAAGATCAACAGATGCCATGGAGCTCCTGATCATGCAGCTCTGAGCCCCAACAGGGCCACAACACTTACTGCCACCACCCCAAGGCCCTCCACCCCCACCTGGACCCACCTGCCCCCCCTGGACCACCACAGAGGCAATGCATACAAAGACAGACCTTCAGGAAACTCACCAGCCTCACAGACTTAACACCAGAGAATGTAATTGCCCACTACAGGCTCGAAAAGACAACCATACTTCGCATCCTGACCATCATTGCCCACAGGCTGATGGTACCAAAACAGCGGACAGCCAACATCCCTTCACAGACAAAGCTGCTGGCTGTGCTGCACCGGTTGGCCTCCGGTACCTTCCAATCAACAACCGCCATAGTCGGAGGAGTTTCACAGCCAGCACTATCCAAGTTCCTCACACATGTGCTGGATGTCATCATCAGCTTGGTACGTCAGTACCTATAATTCCCCCACACTGCGCAGGAACAGCTGAAGACCAAGCAAGGCTTCTACACCATAACTGGCTTCCCGCATGTGTTAGGGGCTATTGACTGCACACATGTCCTACTTGTGCCCCCTGCCGACACTGCACACAATTACCGCAACATAAAGCATTCCATCAATGTGTAGGCAATAGTGGACCACCGGGGACTCTTCACCAATGTCGTCGCCAACTACCCAGGCAGTGTGCATGATTCATACAGCTTCCGACAGTCCAACATCAACCAGCGCTTCCAGAATGGCACCTACGGAAATGCACTGCTCGTTGGTAAGTACCAAACGAACACACCACACACCTCAACTCCACAATCATGCAACTCACAACTCTGGGAATGCACATGTTAGAAACTCACATACACCATGCCAAACAACATGCCCATCCACCAGACACAACAGCCCAACTTACTTTGGAAACCTGGGCCAGCCATGTACATAAGCCATCAACGACATGGCACCTCAGCCACACAATAGCAGATTGTGGGGAGAGGTGGGAACCAGGCATGTGCGAAGGAGGCAAGTGACCCATGAATGAGACAGAAAACAATGCCAAGTGTGGCATGGATGTGATGGCCAGATAGCAGTATGCAGACCACACACATATCCATGTCGACATATACCGATGGTGTATGGAGTGTAGCGGACAGTGGATGCAACCATGTCATGCAAGCCAGTGGGAAAGATCGTGTAAATATAGCTTGTTACGTACCCCCTGTAAGCATGAGCGGAATGGACTGGCCCGGCGTACGCCAGGCCACCGTATGGGTATGAATAAAAAGCATGTAGCTCTGGGCGTGTTTCTCTTCCGGAATGCCCAATGTGTCTGCCAGGGCAGCGCCTCTCACTCCACCACGAGGCCGACGCCGTGAGCGGCGGTGCCTGCAATCCTGTGTGCCTGCTGCACCCCGGGCCACTGGTCCCCAGACCCGTCTTGCCCACCCCTGCGCACCCAGGCCTCAATGCTCACCTGCTGACACCAGCATGTGTCAAAGAGGGCCCACCACATGCCAGTGCAATCTCCTAGCCTGAGTCTTTTAACCTTGGCGGCCTCCTCAGACCATCACGGCCTCCGCGAGCAAGGCCAGCAGTACTCCTTTCTCGTTGACGTACTCCACCGGCATACACAGCGGACAAGTAGGTCACACATTTGGAACTGAGTCTTGATTACACTATGGCAGAGTACATATTTTATGGAAGAGGTTATAACACAATTCTCCCTTCGATGTGGTGCCACCAACTCTGTGCATAGCATTCCGGGTCTGGTGGCTCAGTGGACTAATGCGTCTATTGCGGGGGCCTGTGTTCGACCTCATGGTCACAGGTTCAAATCCTGGCGGGTCCACTCAGCCTTTCATCCATTTGAGGTCGATAAAATGAGTACCATTCAGTTGGGTAACAATAAACATCTGTTATTCAGCGCCAAGATACCCGTAGTGGTGAACGTGCACTTTACAAATACACATGTTATGTTATGTTATTCCAACCACACATGTCTGTGGGTCCTTGCAGACTCTGCCTTCGGTCTATGCTGTGGTCCAGCAGGCCCCACACCAATCCAATACAGTCCGTACCAGGCAGAACACGGCATCGTCTCAGGCTGCACACCAGCTCAGCTCTGGTGCCTCTACCTCCGTCAACCACAAATCATCTCCACATGCCATTTCAAAGTCGTATTTTAGAGATCCAGGAGGTGCTGGATGAACAGCGGTTGACCCGCACTGGTCGCTGCCTCCGGCCTACCCTGCGGTCAAGTAGGTCACACATTTGAGATGTTTCATGGCAGAGTTCATATCACATTACACAAGGAGAGGAGTAAGAGGAAGACACGATTCAGTCCGGAGGAGAAAAGGATCTCCATTACGGAGGTGATCAAACACTACCAACAACTGCACTGATGCTACTAACTCTGTGCATTGCAAGCCGACGCCACGTGACTCTGGGCCACTACCGACTACTGCCTCCGGCACACACTGCTGTCGAGTAGGTCACACAATTGAAACTGAGTCTTGATCTCTTCATGGCAGAGGGCATATTATTGTACAGGCCTCATCGCAGACTGCATCCCCTCCAACTCTGGTGCCACTGACTCCGTGCCAAGGAAGTCATGGACACTCTCTGGTTGAACTTTGGTTGCATCTGAGTCTATGGCCTGGGGGTTGTCTTCATCATCATGTAGCTAATACTGACATGGTGGTAAAAAAGGAGTCTATAGCATTCAACTCCTCCATATGCCTATTTCTGCTTGCTTCTGCCCTCTGCATTATACCCTGGAAGGACACCTCCCACTGTCCCCCATAACACTCCGCGACATTCTCCTTGGATATCAATGAGGACCCGCTCAGCTCACGTGGCCCTACCTCAGTGCATCGCAAGTCACCGTCCCGTGGGGGTGTGCCTGTGCTGGCTGCAGTGCATCTAGGGCCACTAACCCTGTGCAGCTCAAGTCATGGACTCTTGCTGTTTGAACTTTGAACTTCTGATTGTCTGATCACTATTGTAGTTGTTGCCAGCACCAACCAACCCCTGAGGGGTGGCTTACACTACCCAACACCCATCCAGCACATGTGCCACTGGACATGTGACCCTGGCAATAAAAGGTGCCGGGGGCACGTGCCTGTAGCCAGTTCCACAAACTATCTAAGTGTGTCTGTGAGGTCATTATGTATGCATGAGGGCCCCGGGCCATACCACATTACATTGTGCTGTGTACAGCGGGCATAATCTTGTCACCCCATGCAGTGGGGTAGACCTGGGACATGTAGCTGTGTCATACCCCCCCTGTGAACGTAAGCGGAGTGGACCGGCGTAAAGCAGTACAGTGTAGGGGTATGGTGATTCAACACGTGGCTCTGGGCGTGCTTACGTTTAGGCCTTGCCAAGGAAGGAACTAATGCTTGTGGCTTTGTTGTAGTGTCTGCGCCACCCATCCCGCAATGTCCAATGTTGCTATGTAGCATGCCCCTGAAGTGCGTGGTCAGTCGAGGGGTAAATGAGGGAGCACAAGCCCTCCCGGGGTCCGGGATCATACATGCCAACTGTTGTGTGGGCGCTATTATGGCAGCATAAGCCAAAATTCTACCCTCAACTGCATGGCGAGTTCAGTCATGCATGAACTCTACATCTGTGTCCGCCCTGTCCTCAGCGTAGGCCTACACACATGTGGCCCACCTTCATTGTACATCATCACTGTGTCTTTGTCAGGCTTGTGAACATGCGCACACAGGCATCACAAACGTGTGCCGTAGGGGTGCAAGTCATGCAACCGCGCTGCACATACTAGTGAATAGGCTCGTGGGGAGGTAGGAGCAGCAGTGAGGCTGCGTAATACACATTGATGCTGCTCATTTGCAACAAGTTGATGGATGAATGTTTGTGGCCAGCATGCAAGTTTGAATGTGTCTAAAATTGATGGGAACTGTCTCTTGTACATTTTGAATTATTTGTATATATGTTAACGTATTAGTCTCTTTTGTATATACCCCAAAAAACAGTTACTTAATAAGTCACAGAAAAATAAATTTCTTCCCACTAGTATTTAAATCAAAAATAAACTAGTGACGTAAACTAAAAAACTGACCTTTTTGTTCATTTCAGATAGGTCTATTTCAAGGTGATTGAATAATACCTGGTATTGGCACTTGTTTTGTTATTTAATAGTTTGGACTCAGCCTTACCGGTTAAGAGTCACGACCCTGTGTCGTTGTTATTGGATTGAGAGCGGACGCAGGTTCGCGAGGTCGCTTGGATTCTAAGTGGTCCCCCTTTGTTGCATAGTTCACTGTGCATTGTTTCTGGAAGAAAAAAAACCCTGTGAACAGGTGGTCTAGTGTGTATACGTGTACTAACTTTGTCTAGTGTGTTGTATTAGTGTGTGGTGTTTAAGTGTTATGTCTGATAAAGATACGTTCTTCTATAGTGAAGATCACATTCAAAAACTAATCAGTGAACCTCCCATCTTTGCCTCTGCTACACTTAGTGTAACAGCAAAAACCCAAAATGAGTCTGATAAATTGATCAGACTACGAAAAAAACAGATTAGGACAGACCTCCATGGCCACTTTTTGGTCTTACATTTAAGAGCTGGTACTATACCATCGGGTTTACAAATTAGAAATACCCCGATGGTGTTCACTGATGATCCTGAATATAAAAAGGGTTTCAGTGGCATAGAAACAAAATGCAGCAGGGACCTAATGGTCCTCACCATCGAGACTGCGCAGAGACTCTCTAGAAAAGAACTAGCTGAAATTTCAGCTTTAGCGGAGGCAATTCAAAACAATCAATTAATTTCGGATGCAAAGGGTCTGTTGGAAAAAATAGAAAAAGAACTATTGGAATTTAAGGACTATACGGTGACCCAAAAAGGGAGCAAATTTGATTTAGATCAAAAGAATTTTTCCCTCGAATCAGTCTATCCATATTTACATCCGGATTTCTACTCAAGACCAAACCAACGTTGACTGTTCCAGGACAATCAGGGCAGATCACGAAATAAATGTTTGACTTTTTCTGACACCTCATCTTCCTCTACTGGGGGTGAATCGGATGCCAGTGACACTACAGGGTATCAAAATCAGAACCCGAGAGGCAATCAGCAGAATCAACCTCAAACATCACAACCTTTTTTATCAAGAGGCCAACGGAGAGGCAGGGGATGCAACCGCCAAAATTATCAGCCATGGGAAATGCGGACACGACATCAACATTACAAGAATTAGACCAATCACCAGTATTCAACTTGTCCAATCATAACTTAAAACCAGCTGAAATGTCAATTCTCAAAAAGGGCCTTTCATATGTCCCAGTTCGCACCACGGACTTCACAAAAATGAAAGTAGAAGCAATGGAATTCTGCAGAAAAATCAGGTTAAAAACATTCTTTGCAGACTCAACTCTCCCAACGACCACCGAGGTAACTGGCCTCCGTAATAAATCTTCATTTATCCCACCAGGTTCTAAAATCCCGAAGGAGGTGGTTGCTTTTGAAAAAACATTACTATCAGGTATATCAGCCCTGGAAAACAAAAAACATTATGTCTCGTATAACATATCTAAAAAAGAGAAGGACGCCATTTTTTCACTAAAAAATGATCATTCACTGGTGATTAAAGAGGCGGACAAGGGCGGCGCAATAGTCCTCTGGGACATAAACAAATACAAGGACGAGGTGAAACGTCAATTGAGTGAATCTAGGTGTTACCGGTTGATCAATAAAAATCCAGTGGATGACTTACAAAAGGAACTTTTTGCACTTCTTCAGGAAGGATTTGATAGTGGCATTCTGGGACCAAAGGAGTTCTCATTCCTACAAAACAAATTCCCCAGAACACCAGTATTTTACGTTTTACCAAAACTTCAGAAGGACCCTGCCAATCCTCCGGGACGCCCAATAATATCAGGGTGTGCATCCTTAATTGAGCCAGTCTCTAAATATATCGATTTCTTCCTTAAGCCCTTGGTGGCAGGTGTCCCGGAACACTTGAGGGACACGACAGATTTTCTGAACCAAATAACATCAGTACCCTTTGAGGAAACAACACAGCTTCTGGTTACCATGGATGTGACCTCATTATACACCCAAATACCCCAGGACCAGGCACTGGAAACTCTTACCTACTTCCTTGACCAAAGGGAACAACCTACACAAGTACCAACTTCATTCATTATACAACTCACTAAATTTGCCCTACAGAAAAATTACTTTTTGTTTGAGAAAGATTATTTTTTCCAGACAAAGGGAGTGGCCATGGGCTGCCCCTTCGCGCCGGAACTGGCGATATTGTTTATGGGGCTATACAAGAGGAAGTTCATCCATAATGACAATCCGTACTTCAAACACATCACAAAATACCTTCGGTATATTGATGATGTTTTCATCATTTGGTCAGGGACACATGAAAAGTTGGAGGAGTTCATAGTGTGGATTAACAACAGGACAGAGGACATAAAATGCAGCCACTGCTCTTCCAATAAAACCATTAAATTTTTGGATATAAGAGTGTATGCGTCAGAAGGTACATTGGGAACAACCTTATTTAAAAAACCCACAGACCGAAACAAGGCCTTGCATTATACCAGTCATCACCCCAGAAATTTGAGGGACAACCTCCCCTTTGGGCAATTCCTCCGGATCAGGAGGAATTGTTCCAATAAAGAGGAATACTTTAAACACGCAAATGAACTGGTATTGAAGTTGTCCATCAGAGGGTACCCAAAAAAATTGTTGAAACACACGCTCAAGCGCGTGTGGTGGATACCACGTGAGACCTTGCTACAAAAGAAGACACACTGCGAACAAAAAAGAATAGTATGTGTATCCACTTTCAGTCCACATGCCAATGTGTTGCGGAGAATGGTAACCCAAAATTGGCATTTAGTCAAAGACCTTAATAGTGAACTGAATGAGGTCCCACTCTTCGCTTTTAAGAAAGAAAAAAACATTGCACAGCACATTGTGAGGGCTTCATTACCCCAGGCAGAAAAAACTTCATTGAGAGGTATGCTTGGACTGCCCCCCATTCAGGGACATCATAAATGTGGGAATTGCCTTTGCTGCTCACAAACCAAGGAAGGATCTGTATTCTCGTTTAATAGGATACATTGGAAGCACAATACGTTCACAAATTGTCCCACCAGAAATGTGGTGTATGGAGTCATGTGTCCATGCCCGAAGCTGTATATAGGAAAGACAACGCAAGAGGTCAGGCAGCGGATAACGCAACACAAATCGAGACTTAGACGAGAAACACCAAATGCACCATTAGTGCATCATTGGAATACTCATCAACATACAGAGGAGGACCTCCAATGGACCGTAATTTCTAAAATCGAGAATGACACCCGGGGTGGAAACCTAGAGGAAAGACTGAACCAACGGGAGGCGATGCTCATACTGAAATACAATACCTCTGCCACAGGTCTCAATGAAATTTCTGAGATAGTGAGGGGAGATGGATAATCTATTTCCAGACCTAGGTTCACTCAGTTGGGGTACTCACATCAGGGGTCTTTATGCATTAAGTTGCATTAACCCACTAAACACAGAGCCACGAAGTTGCACGCGGAGAGGAAATTTCAGAAAACTATTTACAATTATGTAAAGAATCTCTGTTGCAATACTGTTGCGTGCCCCTAGGGGGCTTATCAACATCGTGACGAGGTAATACTCTGTTTCTATTACCATGTCCCTAAGCCGATATGTCCAGCATCTCTTGCGGGATAAGATCCATTAAAGCGCTTGTTCATCACCCTCAATAAAGTTTTAGTTCAGGGCTCTCGCAATTGTCAGTTCCGCTTTAAAATCCATTTAAAAAAACACTAACGGAGGCAGCGATCACGTGATCGCGCGGACAACCAATAACATTGCCGGTTAGGTAAACCGGGACTTGCAAACCAGGAAACTCGACTTGGGAGGCGGATTCCGAAAGAAACCCACGGTAAGAACACACCGGGAGCGCAGAGGTTTACGGCAAAACAGTTGTGGAATACCACCAGTAACCTCGGTACATGACATTTTTGTCCCCGCAGGGCGCTTGTACATTAGTCACATGTATACCGAAAAATTGAAAAGGATTCCTGTACGTCAAACAAACGGTGAGGACCATAGGTTTAGACTCGTACTCTGGGACAAAAGGTTTTTTGAAATTATGAAGTCTTATATGTATTCCATTTCTTCCCCAGATATTACTTCAAACTTTATTCCAAGGTAAGCCCTTATGTCGCACCAGTGCATTCTCACAATGGCAGGTCTGACACCAGAAATGAGTGTTAAACTGTATGTTATGTCTCTGTATTTACAGCTGTCCATCGTGTTAAGCACACAACATTCTGGGAGTATTTGAGTTACCTAACTAAGGTATGAGCGGAGCTATTTCTGGGAGGTTCACAAATGATTTAACTAACAGTATCTGAAGGACATAGATGTTAAAACCGATTTGTTTGTCTTTGTAGATTGTTGGTCCTGGGAAGAACTCCGCACTGGGGAGTTTGAAACGCGTCGACCGGTTGTGTGGTCATTGTGTCAAAAATTTGAATTTTTTCTGCTCTAATTAGGTCCAAATAAGATAGGGCGAACAATTCTGTATATAAAAAAAGAAAAAATACTCAAAAATGTGAAAACTGTACATATGTATATTGACACTGTTATATATACCTTTGTTCTTTTTTGACCTTTGACCTTTGGGATTTGTACTGTTTGTGTTGGTTGAATGTTGATGGATGAATGTTTGTGGACAGCGTGCAAGTTTGAATGTGTCTAAAATTGATGGGAACTGTCTCTTGTACATTTTGAATTATTTGTATATATGTTAACGTATTAGTCTCTTTTGTATATACACCAAAAAACAGTTACTTAATAAGTCACAGAAAAATAAATTTCTTCCCACTAGTATTTAAATCAAAAATAAACTAGTGACGTAAACTTAAAAACTGACCTTTTTGTTCATTTCAGATAGGTCTATTTCAAGGTGATTGAATAATACCTGGTATTGGCACTTGTTTTGTTATTTAATAGTATGGACTCAGCCTTACCGGTTAAGAGTCACGACCCTGTGTCGTTGTTATTGCATTTGCAACAAGCAGCACGTCATACAGGAATCACTAAGTCACACATAGCACACACCAATGATACAGTGAGCCTGCCAACACATCATGCAGAACCTACTATTGACTCATGTCTCTCTGCACTGTCACAGGTGATCAAGGATATGCACTCTGCGCTTGGATGATGCCACCCCTCCGAGCCCCGAACACACAGGCCCAGAGGCATTACAATTTAGCCCACAAACGCACCAGAGGAATTGTGTGGAACGCACATTTGGAGCATTGAACTCACATTTCAGGTGCCTGGACATCACAGGTGGAAGGTTCCTGTACAGGCCAGACATCGTGTGCAAGATTGTTGCATGTTGTGTGTTGCACAACATATGTGTAAGCAGCAATGCCCCATGGATACAAGTGCCAGATGCACCAGACGATGATGAATAAGATGAGGCAGGTGGGCCACGCCCCACTGCAGCTGCAGCAGGAATAGCCCGTAGGAACACCATCATTGACAATTTCTTCTCATGAGCACGTCACATTGTGACAGTCCTTAGCAATCATGAGACAGTACAAAATGACCACAGGCACAGCATGTGCAAATAAATGCATTCCAAAACACATTCCCTGAGTGTATGTAACTCATCTGTACAACCACATCAATCAGACAAGTGTGAGTGCGACATGTAGTGCTAACAATTGTATAATTTGTTAATGGATGGGGGGTGTGTCACCTCTGTGCAGAGAGGCTGTTCAGGGTGTCACGTATTCGAACTGCCAGTTCTGTGTGTCACAGTTAGTATGGAATCCCACTCTTTGCCGAGTCACATGTGTCCCAAATCATTCCATTTTGGCTGTCATTTGTGACCTACAAGTGCTAACAGGGCTCCTTTTGTGGTCAGATATGTACCACCATGATGCATGACTTAAGTCCCACAACATGGGCAACATGTACATAAGTGGGAGTCACTGCCCCTACATTTGTCCATGCTTTCATTATTGATTAATCATGGACATGACACGTTTGTGTGCAGGAGGTGTTGATTGTCCCTCTGCAATGTGAAGGGAAGATGCGGTTTCACCGTGTGTTCCATGTATGTTTCCGCATTGGCGCAGTTCACATGCAAACTGCATGTCAATGTACATTGTGACTGTTTGTGAGGAGATGCCTATTTGATGCGGGACAATGGTCATTTGCTCTACGTCAAGGATGTGGGGTTGTGCTCGTACATTGTCATCTCACGGTTTCTTTACTCTGCTTTTATGGTGCACACTCCCACATGATGAATGGGAATTGCAGGCCTGTTGTTGGGTATCTCTGATTTTTGTATTGTGATTGCCTTCATCGCTACTATTATCACGTTCGTGTTTCGTGTTTTAATGGCGTTGCGTTAGTTTTAACGCGGTCATTTGATGTGTTAACGTAAGCCTATCGCATGGTGTTGCCGTGTTGAGAATACAAAGTTAACACTGCGTTATTTTCCCGCAGTAAACTGCGACGTGAAGAGTTGCGTTAAGCTAATTTTGCAGTAATTATCACACGTTCTTGAGAATATCCCCATACACTTTGCTGTTCTTGTGTTACAGATCTGGATTAGGGTGCACCGGCGGAGCAGAGTGTGGATCACTGCGCCAAAACAGCTGAGTGCCACAGATCAAGATTGGGTTCACTGCTGGAGCATGTCAGCCTTGGGCTGCTTCACCTATTGGTCTTCAGTTACTTTGGCCCAGGGGCCCAGCTCTGCCAGTTCACCTCAAATCAAATTTCAAAGCTTTATTCGACAACAGTCATAAAAGCATTTATACATCCTAACTTACACAATACAATAAATACTAGAACAAAGTTAAAAACGTCATTTAAGAAACTAATTAAACATAGTACTGTTGTTTACGAAATTAGCTACATCAAGTCGTTAAAATCCATCATTACAAAAAATCTTTAAACTGTGCCAAGCAGCTGTAAAGTGCGAGTACGTATAATCCATGACCAGCCTAGGAATTTTGCAATAGCAATGGCCAGATAAGATGTACAATCTGATTCTAATATTCTTAGTGCCTCTGTGCACCTACGCGTTCCTATATTCAGGCACACTGGTTTTATCCAGTTACGTCGTGGATTAGCATACAGAGGGCAAACAAACAGTATATGAGCTACATCCTCTATCAAATTTTTACAGTGGGGACATTTATCGTCTATGCTTTTCGACCATTTACTGGTAAACGCCTTTATGGGAAGCGTCCCGATCCTAAATTGAAAGTATAGTTTTCTTTCAAATGGTTTTTCGATAAAGTCCCAAAAAAGTTCATAAGAAGGTACCGATTTGATATTCAGATAACGTGCTGTTAAGTTTGCATTAGTACCTGCACATTGAATAGACATCCATACCATTGCCCAATACATGTTCTTTAACGTAGACTTTGGTGGGAAGCATTCAATATTGGGAGAATTCCATAAGTGATCAAGTTTCAGCTTGCTAAGTAAACCTCTTATATCTTTTAGCCATGAGATCGAATGGAAACGATCTGCCCTTATAATATCCTTTAGGGCATTTGCAAAGTGCACAAGTTCTGGGGTGGTCATTAGGCGTCTCCAATATAACAACGGTCGAAGTCGCGCTAAATCCTTAATACTTTTCCTGCCCAAGTCATAGGCCACTGCTACGGTGGGGGTACTTTGGGGGACACCAATTAGGCGACGGAAAAAACTATTTTCTGCCAATGTTAATTGCCTCAGGTTGGAGAAACCCCATAGCTCCGCACCGTATAGAGAAGCACTGACTACCTTCATGTTATAGATTTCTAGTGCCGGACTAATGGGCTTGGTCAGTGATGTTTTATGTTTAAGCGTGACTACGACTGCCATTTGGTGGTACTTTAACACAGCCATATCAACGTGCTTTTTCCAGCTCAGATTACTTTGAAGGTTTATTCCCAGGTATGTGAAAGCTTCAACCTGTTCTAATGGAATACCATCAAAGTTTATAGACCCCCTAAAGGTGTTCCGCTGGTTTAGGCACATGAACTTCGTCTTGGATGTATTTATCTCGAGTCCATGGTCTTTGCAGAACTCTCCGAAAGCATTTACTGCCTTCTGGAGGCCACTTGGTGTACGGGAAACTATGAGCGTGTCATCCGCAAACATGAGAACGGGTACGCGAGTCCCAGCCAATATCGGTGCATCGGTTGGGGAACGGCTTAGATGTTTTACTATCCCATTGATGTAGATGGAGAACAATGTTGGTGCCAAGACACACCCCTGTCGTACCCCACGCTCGACAGGGAATGTGTCAGTCACCTCGCCCTGGGCACCCCATCTGATTCTCGCATAATTGCTCTCATGTAAGCGGACAAGTAGCGTCAATAGCTCCGGTGACACACCAGCTTCAGCAAGTACCCCCCAAAGTTTGGAACAGGGTACTAAATCAAAAGCTGATTTAAGGTCTACAAACACAGCGTACAGGGTACCATTGGTGAGCAATACATTCCTCCAGTACAGAGCTATGAAGAAAAATACCTGATCAACCGAACTTGTGCAGGGGCGAAACCCGGCTTGGTATGGTGATAGAATATCGTTTTCATCAATCCAGGTTTGTAGTTTGTTTTGTATTAGCCGACCTATTATTTTTTGGGCTGAGTCTATGAGACTAATAGGTCTGTAGTTGCTGGGTAATGATTTATCTCCCTTTTTAAAAACTGGAATTATTTCCGCGCCCTTCCAAGAGGCAGGTATGGGAGCACCTCTGGCCACAGAATTTGCTAGCCACACAAAATACTGACACCAAGATGGGCGATCGCTTAAAAACACGTCCGCTGGTATAGCGTCCATTCCTGGGGCGCGGCCCCTGGTCACACAATCCAACGCTATGCTAACCTCTTTTAAAGTAAATAGCTGATCTTGATAGAAGATTGTGGGGGGTAGGACATGTTCCCTATTAGCTAATACAGAGGCATATTGGGGTCTAAAAAAATCTACCCATAGGTTTTGGGCTACGTTATTTTGTGGGGGTTCAGCCACCCCTCCTCTCTCCCATTTAACCAGAGCCCAGAATTGACTCTGGTTCCTTGCACCACAGGCGGATTTTAAATCGTGCCAATGGTCCTCATCCCATTTTTTCTTGGCCTCCTTCTGCACCTTCCTATAGTTGTCCCTTGCTTTTCTCACCCCTAATATATTCTTCTTCCTGAGTTCCACGTTAAGATTCTCACGAGCTTCTCTACAAGTCTTATCATACCATCCCGTTGTGGGTTTTTTGTTCTGAACATATCCTGCTTTATTCTCCCTCTTAGAAAACCCCTGCAACTTTGTAAAGAAGGTCGAGTGAGCATTAAGCATGATTTCAGGGAAATTTATCTTATTGACATGTGTACTAATCTCGGCAACCTCTTCCAGCACAGCTTTTTTTAGGTCCTCTAATCTCTCCGTGCTTTCAATGAGTTTGCCCCATTTGATATGGCGCTGGTTATTCGATGTTACTACATCTAGGGTAATTTTACCTTCTCCTAAGATAGGTTTCCTTAGTCCTACATTTGCTTTAAAAACGACGCATAGAGGATTATGGTTACTTTCTATTCGATTTTTAACTGCCATATCTATCATGCTGTTCCATAATCTAACATCCACTAAAATGTAGTCTATTCGACTAGAGGACCTATCATTATTAAATGTGTTCTTACCCTGTCGATCTGATGGAGTTCTTCCATTTGCTGCTCTAATTCCTCTTGCTAAGCATAGGGCCTTCAGTTGGATGGCTGCCTCTGTCCATCTATTAACTGCAGGGAGTTCTAGCTGTGGGATACCCCATTTGCTGTCTTCCTCATCAGTTAGAGTTTGGTCTTCCTGACCAAGCGGTTCAAATGTGGTATTAACATCACCACCTACAATATAAGGTAAGTGTGTTGGAAGAACTTCAAGCTCGTGATCCAGGGCAGTTATTACCTCCGATGTTTTACCACCCACTATTCCCCTGGCGTAGATATTAAATATAACCATACCATGACCATTAGTCCAGGTGAGATGAATTGGCAGTATATCTACTAGTGGGGAGCTCATTTGATGGATACTGCAGCATAAATTTTGGCGAACCCAGATTATTAGTCCCCCTAGTGGGCGTCCCTTAGGGTTTTTTATCGCTGGAACATAGAAATTAAGATACCCTTGACGCGATATAGGGGTCACTGACCATGTTTCTTGGAACAATAAAATATCGAATTGATCGATGAATGAGCACCATTCTGGAGATGTCAACTTGTTGGTTATACCAGCAATGTTCCAGGAAAGAAGGGTCACCCCTTTGTCTTCTATGCCAGTTATCACTGCCTCAGAAGGGGTCTGTGGAAGGGGAGAGCCATGAAGATCTTCCCCCCGCCCCATTTCTGAAATAAGATGGGTATTACTATAACATGAGGGTTCAAGCATGACTGCGGATGAATTGGGTTTGGCCGCAACTTCAAAGGTCTATTCATGTTCCCGCTATTTAAGGTAGGTGATCCTACTACCCTTATCCCCGTATCCAAGGGGATGTCCAATAACGGGCTATGCTCTCCCTTTATGGGGGTATCCCTACCGATTGGCTCAACTAGCTTACTTCGCATTGCTCTATCGGCAGGGTTGAGTCAATCACATTCGTTAAGATTGGATAACACCCCAAATCGATTTTCTAAGTTGATTTCCCATTCACTAGGCTGGGGGATCCTACCCCACTTATGTGATACCAGGTTCCACTTGGTTTTCAAAATCCTCGAATTCCCTATTTTACTGCTATTGTAGAAAAAGTCCAGAGTTAGTGGAACGATGTCTGTGCTCCTACGTTGTGGTGGGAGAATATTTCTCAATACCTCAGGGAGAACTTCCGGGTTTAAAAAATGTAGGACTACACAGTCACCTTTGAATTTTTTAACACTATTCCCTATCCAACCCACCCTTCTAGCCATGGTGATTTCTTCTACTAGTTGTTGTTTACCCCATGGGGATATCACCATGTTATTGGAGATCCAGTGGAAGGCTTTGCTTATCAAAGAAGCTGTAGGTTCTTCTTGTCCTGATTTTAAGGGAGGTACATTAGCCAGAACCAAAACTAGGGGGGGAGGCCTCAACTACAAGTTGAACCGGGCCTTTCTCAATACCAGTGTTCGTGAGTTTCGATGGTTGGGTTTCAAAATTACTTCCATGGTTGATGTTAGATGCACAGGGATGGTGAATTTGGGGAATTGGGCCGTTTTTTCCCTACATTCTATCCCAGCACCTAATGCATTTACCCTAGAATCAACTCCACTACGGGCTGGCGTTGTTAAGTTACCCACCATTTCCACTGACTGACTTATAATACCCCCTAGCCTGGATACCTCTTTAGTAAGATGATCAATTTTGTCTATCAGAGGGTTAACAATATTTTTAATCTTGGCATCAATCATATTCACAAGTGTTTTAATTTGCTCTTCCTCCAAAAACACCTTCTCACTGATCTCCCCAATAGTATCTTTTTCGGGTACAGATTTAGGAAGGAGGGTGATCCTTTTTCTACTAGTGTGCAACTGTGGGGTGTGGGTTTCAGCGGGCCGGAATAACAGGCGGGAAGGCCAGATGTAGTGCGCTATGTTTAGCGAGTTTTATTGTGGACACAGGTAGGTGGTGATAAAAATGTCTCTGAACAAAGGGGGGGGCGGATGGAGGCCTTGGGTCAAGTCCGAGGAAGAGAAGACGTCCGGTCCGCGAGGGAAGTGGAAGACGTCCGGCCGCTGGGCTGCTGTCGTCAGGAAGGGGTACGTCTTCCTTCTCTGCAGTGCCGTAGGGTCCTTGACTTCCGTCGGTGGGCCTCGGAGGGTTGGGGCGAGAAAAGAAACAGAGGGCCGTTAGTCTTTTGCTCCTCTCAAGATTGGTAACAACCACCGCCACCGGGAAGTGAGGATACGGAAAAGGGATAGTGAGGGGCGGGGTAAACGGGGAGGTGGAAGAGGCCGACAAACAGGAGGGAAGGCAAGGGGTCGACAGGGTGCTCGTGGTGAGGGGGGGGGGTTCTGTCTATATATATATATATACAGTGCTCTCGTGCTCAGCTAGGTGCAGCGCTCTACTATTTACACTAATTACAACTATCTACAAAAAGGCACACGGAGACGGATGACGGGTACTCACGTGGCCCGCCGCAACTCCCTGGTGAGTTGCGGCCGCTCTCCAGCCACCTCCTGAGGACTCCACCAGTCCTCAGACCACACGTCGCCGTCGGCGTCCTCCTCCACTTCTTCCGCTTGGTTCTCCGACTCCCCGTCTCTCTCTCTCAGCTCCGGTTCCTTCCTTGCTGCCTCCTGCCACAAGTCCGCGGGTTGGAACGCCCTTCGTTGTGGTTCGCCGGTTTTTCTATCTTCCGGGAGGGAGTCGGGGGCGGGACTTCCGGGTTCAGGAAGGATTGCTTCCGGTTGTCCGTCTTCCGGGTTCCGACCTCGGCGTACCTGCAGAGGGAGAGAGAGAGAAGAAGTCCTATGGAGAGGGAACAAGTTGTCTTCTGGGTTATACGGACTCATCCCCGCGCGAGGATGTCTCTCTGTTAAGGCAGGTATCGTGGCCTTTCCACATCCCCTTTCCCTAGCTGTCTTTCTTGTGGGGGTGGGAGAACAAGGAAACCGAGATAGGTAATCCGCATTTCCCTGATCGGCCCCTTTTCTATGTTCGGTGGTGAACCTATAGGGTTGGAGAGAAAGGAACCACCTGAGGACACGGTCGTTGTGGCCTCGGTTGCGGGCCATCCACGCCAGAGGGGCATGGTCCGTATACAGCACAAATTCCCTCCCTTCTAGGTAATAGCGGAGACTGTCCACTGCCCATTTTATAGCCAGGGCCTCCTTCTCGACACAGGCATAGTTCATTTCCCTGGGATAGAGCTTCCTGCTTATGTATAAAATGGGTCTCTCATTCCCACAGGGGTCTCTCTGGGATAGGACGGCCCCCAACCCTTGATCGGAGGCATCCGTTTGGAGGATGAACGGTTGGCTATAGTCAGGGCTAACAAGGACGGGTCGGGATAGTAGGGCCTGTTTTAATGCCTCAAATGCCTGCACTAAAGGTACAGAGGGATGTCTCAGGGCCTCTTCGGTTTTGGTACTCTTCTTTAGCAAGTCGGTCAGGGGGGCAGCTGTTTGGGAAAAGTTCGGTATGAACCGTCTATAATACCCTAGTAGTCCCAGGAAGGCCCTAAGTTCTGTCTTGGTCTGAGGGAATGGTATCGATCGGATGGCCTCTATCTTGTTGTCTTGGGGCCGGATGAGGCCTTCCCCTAACAGATAGCCCAGGTATTTGACGCTTTGAGCGGCTAAGGTTGTCTTGGCCGGGTTTATGGTAAACCCACTGTTGCCCAGAGCGGACACCACCGCCCTGAGATGTCCCAAATGTTGGTCCCAGGAAGTGCTGTGTATCACTATATCGTCTAAATAAGCCCCAGCATAGTGGGAGTGGGGCTGTAGGACCCTATTCATGGCCCTCTGAAAAGTGGCAGGGGCTCCGTGTAAGCCAAAAGGCATTACTCGGAACTGAAATAGACCGTCAGGGGTAGAAAAGGCGGTCTTCCGTTTGTCATCTTCTTTCAGGGGTATCTGCCAGTACCCCTTGCATAAATCGAGGGTGCTGATGTACTTCGCTGTGCCGATCCTTTCCACCATTTCATCAACCCGTGGTAGGGGGTACGTATCGAATCGTGAGACTTTATTCACAGCCCGAAAGTCAATACAGAAACGCACCGAGCCGTCGGGTTTGGGGACCAGGACTATCGGAGAGTTCCAGCTGCTAACCGACGGCTCGATAATGCCCATCTGCAACATCTGTTCTGTTTCCTTCCTTATTACGTTTCTGCGGGCTTCCGGAACACGATATGGCCGTTGTCTCACGGTTACCCCGGGATCCGTCTGGATGGCATGTTCTACTAGGGTTGTGCGTCCGGGTAGGGAGGAGAAGACGTTCTGTACCGGGGATAACATGGTTTTTAGTTCCTCTTTCATAGAAGGAGGTAGATCCGAATCTATGCACCCTTCAAAGGGTATAGGGGTAATCACTGGTTCGCCGGATAGGACGGATCGTGGCCCCTCCCATTTTTTTAAGAGATTGATGTGATATATCTGCCGGACTCCTCGAGTAGGCTCGGTCTCTATCTCGTAGGTGACGGGAGTTACCTGTCGGATGACGGAGAATGGTCCCTGCCACTGCCCTAGAAGTTTGTGGTCAGAGGAAGGTAGGAGCAACAACACCAGATCACCAATAGCCAAGGACCTCTTCTTGGTTCCCTTATCATACTGTTGCTTTTGGGTTGTCTGGGCCTTTTCCATGTGCTGTCGTACAATGTCTCGGATTTGGGTTAGGTGTGTCTTCAGGTTCTCAACATACTCGGGTAGGGGTCGGGTACGATCGGGTTCCGCCTCCCAAGCTTCGCGAGCCATATCTAAGAGTGTTCTGGGAGGCCTTCCATACAACAGTTCATACGGGGAATATCCGGTGCTGCTTTGCGTTTTGCACCGGATGGCGAACAGAGCCAGAGGCAGCATCTCCTCCCACCTCTTGCTTTTCAGATCCAATAGTTTTTTTAGGGTGGCTTTCAGGGTAGCATTGTAGCGTTCCACTAACCCGTCGGTCTGGGGGTGGTATGCCGAGGTTCTTAGTTGCTTGATTCCTAACTGGGAGCATACCTGACGCATCAAGGCGGATACAAAGGGGGTCCCTTGGTCGGTTAAGATCTCCCGTGGAGAACCCACCCGTGAAAAGATGGATATCAGGGCTTTCGCTATATTCTGGGTGGTGGGATGTTTCAGGGCGACGGCTTCCGGGAAGCGTGTAGCATAGTCCACCACCACCAAGGCATATCTACAACCGCTTCTAGAGGGCAACATGGGCCCAATAAGGTCCATTCCTACCCGGCTGAAGGGTATGTCGATGAGCGGGAGAGGGCGGAGGGGTGCCTTGGGGGGTCGGTAGCGGCTATTCTTCTGGCAGATGGCACATTCCTTACAATATTGTTTGAGTTGGCTATACACTCCCGGCCAGTAAAATTTCTCGAGTATTGCCTGTCCTGTCTTTTCTTCCCCGAAATGGCCGCCCAGGAGATGGCTATGTGCGAGGAACAACACCTTGTCCCGGAACGGACCCGGGATAACTAACTGGGGGGGTTTCTGTGGGTCCGCTTTCCGATACAACAGTCCTCTAGACCGGAAGAAGTAGGGACCTACATGCAGCGGGTCCTCGTCGGCATGGGCCTGTCCCCATGCATTCTGTAGTACGGGATCTTCCTGCTGTGAGGCTCTGAATTCGCGATCCGTCTCCCAGGGATGCAGGGCCTCTTGTACCGGATAAGCTTCCACGTACCTCCTTCGTTCTTTTTTCTTCTGGCTCTTGGTTTTGGTCTGTTTCTCGGGTGAGGGGTTCAGGCTTTGGTTTTGCGAAAACGGGGCTTCCTTCCACCACTTTTCAAGGGAATCGGTGGTGTCTCGTAGGAGAAGGGGTAGACCGCTATAATCGCTTCCTAGTATTGCTTGCTCTGGCAAGTTTGGTATTAGTCCTACATTCAGGGTCCTTCCGGGGTCGGTGCTGGTTTGTACTGTGACTCGTGCTGTGGGGTAGCTCTTGGTGTCCCCATGGACACATTTGATGGCTACTGATCCTGTGAAGGGGCCGACGGGTTTCGGCATGTCCTGAGGTCGTACTACGCTGTGTCTGCACCCGGTGTCGGCCAGTGCCATCAGGGGTTGGTTATTGATTCTAACACGACACCGAAACGGTGGGGGTGAGACTCCTGCCGTAAGACACACATAATTCCGGGTCACCCCGACCTCCATGGGTTCCTCCTTCTGCGGGCAATGACGGGCGATGTGGCCAAAACCCCCGCAGTGGTAGCATTGAGGTCCGGGTGGGTTTGGTCGGGGCATCATCGGATAGGGCACGAAAGGGACAGGATCTGGTTTTCGGGGAACAGGAGGTCTGGGTGGACGGATGTGACCACCATGTGGCCCCCGAGACAGGTGTTCTTCTTTGGGTTTCTGAACTTCTTGGGCTTTGCTGTAGGCACTGGCTATCTCCACCGCCCTGTCGAGCGTCAGGTGTGCATGTTGCCGCACCCATTTTTGGGTGCCCGGGTGAAGAGAGGCGAGGAATTGTTCCAGGTTGATTTTAGCCACTATCTCGTCTTTCGTGGCCGTAGCGGGTTTCAACCACCGGGTGGTCAGGTCCTGGATGCGATAAGAGAGGGCCCGAGGGGTTTCTTGGGGCCCCTCTCTGACTTGTCGTAGGCGGACCCTATAGGACTCCTCGTCTATCCCCAGACGCTCGAGGATGCAGGTCTTGATGTCGGCATACGGCGTCTGCCCCTGTAGGTTGGCCTGTTGATAGGCAGACTGCAATTCCCCAGTCAACAATGGACCCAGATAATGTCCCCAGCGATTTTCAGGCCAATTCGCCGCTTGAGCCAGTCTTTCAAAGTTTGTGAAAAAGAAGTCGGGGTCTTCCCCCGCGACGTACTTTTGTAAAACCACCGATGGTAAGGGTGCTAGAGGCCTGTGCTGTCCCATCGCCTCCGTGAGTTTCCCAAGGGCCTGGTCCTGGGCTGTGCCTTGCCCTTTCAGGACGTCGTGGAGTTGACCCCGGTCATCCTCCGCGGTTTTCAGGAATTTTTCCATCATCTGTCCAAGCTGTTCCTGGCTTTCGGCCAGCTTCTTGACTGCGGCCTCCATGCCTCCGGGAAATCCCACTTCTGGCACCACTTGTGGGGTGTGGGTTCCAGCGGGCCGGAATAACAGGCGGGAAGGCCAGATGTAGTGCGCTATGTTTAGCGAGTTTTATTGTGGACACAGGTAGGTGGTGATAAAAATGTCTCTGAACAAAGGGGGGGGGCGGATGGAGGCCTTGGGTCAAGTCCGAGGAAGAGAAGACGTCCGGTCCGCGAGGGAAGTGGAAGACGTCCGGCCGCTGGGCTGCTGTCGTCAGGAAGGGGTACGTCTTCCTTCTCTGCAGTGCCGTAGGGTCCTTGACTTCCGTCGGTGGGCCTCGGAGGGTTGGGGCGAGAAAAGAAACAGAGGGCCGTTAGTCTTTTGCTCCTCTCAAGATTGATAACAACCACCGCCACCGGGAAGTGAGGATACGGAAAAGGGATAGTGAGGGGCGGGGTAAACGGGGAGGTGGAAGAGGCCGACAAACAGGAGGGAAGGCAAGGGGTCGACAGGGTGCTCGTGGTGAGGGGGGGGGTTCTGTCTATATATATATATATACAGTGCTCTCGTGCTCAGCTAGGTGCAGCGCTCTACTATTTACACTAATTACAACTATCTACAAAAAGGCACACGGAGACGGATGACGGGTACTCACGTGGCCCGCCGCAACTCCCTGGTGAGTTGCGGCCGCTCTCCAGCCACCTCCTGAGGACTCCACCAGTCCTCAGACCACACGTCGCCGTCGGCGTCCTCCTCCACTTCTTCCGCTTGGTTCTCCGACTCCCCGTCTCTCTCTCTCAGCTCCGGTTCCTTCCTTGCTGCCTCCTGCCACAAGTCCGCGGGTTGGAACGCCCTTCGTTGTGGTTCGCCGGTTTTTCTATCTTCCGGGAGGGAGTCGGGGGCGGGACTTCCGGGTTCAGGAAGGATTGCTTCCGGTTGTCCGTCTTCCGGGTTCCGACCTCGGCGTACCTGCAGAGGGAGAGAGAGAGAAGAAGTCCTATGGAGAGGGAACAAGTTGTCTTCTGGGTTATACGGACTCATCCCCGCGCGAGGATGTCTCTCTGTTAAGGCAGGTATCGTGGCCTTTCCACAGCAACCCACCGTGTTTATTCATACCCTTTCTGCAAGAAAGGTGGGGGGGACTTTTCTTGGGTCATATTAGGTAGTTCTAGGGAATCATTTACCAAATTAATGGCCATAGAATTAATTTGATCAGGGTTGTCTTCCTGAATAAATACATTATCAAGTGAGTCACTACGGTGTACCTGAATCGGTACTTCAACCTGGTTCGAATCTAACAAGGAAGATTCAATAGGGATTATGGGTGTCGAGCTTAGACCCAGGGATAATCTTCTGGACTTATTAATTGTACTGACAACCTGCACTAAATAGTTGTCTATGGTGTTGGTAGCTGAAGAAGACTTCTGTTTAGACATTTTATGTTCGATAGATAGATACCTTAATAATACAAAAAACTCCAACAGCACCGAGACAGACAGTTAATAGTATACTACAGGGCCAACAATGCGCGAGAGAAACAACAGGACAAGAGTCTTACGGTCAAAGTACCGCGTGGAAGCAGCAAAAGCAACGGACAAGAGACCAGGTCCAGTCCAGTCGCGGTCAGTCTCGGACTGTCCGCCCTTTGTCCGGGCTTCGTACGGCGTCCCGCTCGCGTCCCGCTCAGCGTTAGGAGGCTTGACTAAGTAGGAGGAGCAGGGGGCGGAAAGAGACACCAGGTGCGCTGTGTTGGACGTGCGCAAAGGACCCTGGTTCTCGCAGTCCCGGCCCCTGTGTTCAATCCGTAAGATCCGGCAAAGATATTAATCCTTCTGCAAGGCTGGGAGGCTCTCCGTGGCAGAGACAGTCGGGATCAGGCAGTGAAGACCAAGGTAACAGCTACGAGCGGCTCCCGCGAAGCGGGGGCCGCGAGCTGTAAATAGGCAGAAGAACTGGGCGGAGCAGGGGCGGGAAGAGACACCAGGTGCGCTGTGTTGGACGTGCCCAAAGGACCCTGGTTCTCGCAGTCCCAGCCCCTCTGTTCAATCCGTAAGATCCGGCAAAGATATTAATCCTTCTGCAAGGCTGGGAGGCTCTCCGTGGCAGAGACAGTCGGGATCAGGCAGTGAAGACCAAGGTAACAGCTACGAGCAGTTCACCTCAATATTGACCCTAGATCAGAAACTGTGTGTATTTGTGCAGACTAGAGCACTGGAGCTCCCACCAACCAAGGGCTCCAGCTCAAACTGAATCCCCTGGAAGAGAAGTGAAAAAGACTCAGGCCTTAGAGGTAAATAAAGCCTTGGCAAAGCCCATAGGTCTCACCTATGCAAGAGCTATTGGCTTTGTCAATGCCTTTTAGCATGGCTGGTAAGCAGCATGGCTGAAACTAAAGAGAAAAAGCACAATGATATGATCTGCACTGACTGTATAATAATGCCTTTTTCCTGTACTTTCAGCTTTGCTGCTGTACAACATGGATAAACAAAACATTGACAAAGCACAATGAATCAATTTGCTTTGCCAATGCTTGGTATCCCTTGTAACAGTTCTTACTGTTTGGTGTCACACCGCATAGAGTACACAAAGTAACAAGGAGGCGCTAAGTGCATGATGCATAAAAAGTGTTTCGCCCATTCTGTGTCTACGGTGAGATGCAGTGACTCAAATGGCCTAGATCTGAAGAAATCTGGTTTATCAGTAAGTATTTGGGGGTTTACCCCCTTGCCTATGTTGCCTATCAGCGTCCTTATTATTTGTGTCTTCACTTCATAAAGAAAGGATTGCCTTGGAGGCAGCTTTCCCATGGAGTAGTGACGATCACTGTAGGTAACCTAGACATTACTCCCCTGCCAGTGCTTAGTTTGTAAATCAATAAGTGCCAGGCCCCTCCATGGCTGTCAATGACAGTACCTACACAACTACTAACCATCACTCTCCTACAAGTGTGACATTTCAGACTATTCCAGCCCTCCAGAGCTATAAGGATATCCTGGGCAGCAGGTATTAGTAATTTTTTATGTGCTTTGAATGAATAAATAACTGTTGTGCTCATCTCTAAATCAGACAAACAGCGCCACCACGAGGCAGACTGACACAAGAGCCAGTGTTGACAATTAAGTGGGTACCCAGCACCGTAAACCACCTGCACAAATTAAGCACTGCCCCTCGCCCATGTTTATCATCACAGACCTTCCTCTGTGAGTGAAGGTCTCTTAGAGTCAGGACATTGATGAGGAGGAGGAAGGCCTGGACTCGGAGTAATGGAGACTTGCAGTAAATGGTGGGTGGTTGCAGGGTAGAGAGTCCCTGTTATAGTAAAGTGTTTGCTAGTGTATTGTAGGTATCAGCAAACCACAGGTGTTTATCTGATACAGTACCCATGAACCACACCCTTTGAAGCTAGGACATGCCTGGGGGGAGGGGCGTGAGCATACATTCCGGGGTCACTGCCAGGTCTGGGGGTGTGGTCGATTGCCACCACTGACAGAATTTGTGTGATTTAAATGTCACAAGTTCAAATCCTTGTCATTCAGTCCTAAGCCTTCCATCTTTCTGAAGCTTATGAATGAGTGCTCCTGAGTTAGATAACATACATCATCAGCCATGTAGTGCCAAGAAGCCCTTCAAAGTGAATGTACAATTTACAAACATGCATTTTGTGTCAGTGACAGCTGTGAACATGAAGCCACATTGAACGGACGATTCTCGAGGACATTCCAGTGTTTCGTGGACAGATCTGCTGGAGCTCACATGCTGTTTTAAAAACATTTCATGAGCCATATAGATGTGGCAGTGTGCATCATTCAGATAGTTTTACCGCATAATCCCAGCAGCTGTGACAATGGGAAACATCTGCACAGTGATTTGTGTGCTCTCATTATGATGTTGAGATCCTCACATTCATAGTGAACTGTGAAATACGTTCCATATTTCGGTGTTCTCTGTGAAATTGGTGTTTTAATACGTCTCCGTGTTTGCAATAAACACTCCTAAAGATGTACTATACATACATATTTTACAAGAGCGCCTACATTACGCCTGGGGAAAACTCAGCGCTACCATGTGGCTTCTTGTCACAAGTTAGCACTTCTTTAAAAATAAATACATACTGTATTGTTCTGGTTAAGGCCCCTACTTGTGATTGATTCTGAAGTTTTCTCACCCGTAGGAATGGTCACCGCTGCAATCCCTCTTGTAATCTGCACACCCTGCCCGGGCCAGAGCAGGTCAGCGCGTGACCCCGGATGACGTCAGTCACATCTCGTGCTGTGCCCTTCCTATCTCACTGAAGCTGAGAGCGCCACATTTATCTCTGCATCCAGCTGCCGCAGAGGGCTGGCATGGCCGCTGCTAAGTGACACGTGTGAGTGTTTGCAGCTTCAGCAGTTGAGACAAACGGGCGGTTGAGAGCATGAGTTAAGCCTCGAGATATCTATCAAGGAAGCATTTGGCCTGCAACGCCTTGCGGCATCTCTCCAAACCCCTGTGCAGCATTTATGTAGCCTTCATAGCCTCACCAAAGGTGATAATGGACGGAGTGTTGAACATTGCAAACACACACCCCCAGTCAACTGATTTGGGTTTAATCCATCATCATTCTTTAGCTCACTCCACCACCCCAGTTCAGACATGGCCATATGCAAATCACTCTGACCCTGTGCCTCATGGGAACAGTCCAGCCCGAACAACCAAGCCATGTCTTCCCTGGACCGGAAACAAGCATCCTGGGACCGGTTTCAGGCTCACAACCCTCAACAGCCAGGCTATCTTGAATCCAGTGGCGAAGTGAGCAAGGCATGGTGAGCAAAAGAATGTTGGATTTAACTCAGATCTCTTCACTCGGGGTGAATGTTTTGATTTGTTCTGCATTCCATCCATCAATTTTGTGTCTTTTGCTTTCTTGCCCTAAGTGTACCAGGTATGCCCAGATGTGGGTCCTGGGCTCACTGTTCCACTGGAATCAAGCTATCCTGGCTGAAGAGAGGTGAAACCCTGAAACCGGTCCTAGGATGCTTGTTTCTGGTCCAGGGAGGACCTGGTTTGGCAGTTCGGGCTGGACTGTTCCCATGAGGCACAGGGTCAAAACTGATTTGCATACAGCCAGGCCTAAACTGGGGTGGCATGGTGAGCAAAAGAATGATGGATTTAACCCAGATCTCTTGACTGGGTGTAAATGTTTTAATTGTTCTGCATTCCGTCCATCAATTGTGTGTCTTTTGCTTTCTCGCCTTCATAGCCTCAGCATTATAACTGGGGGGCTCATTTACAAGCCCTGTGCGCCGATGTAACATCACGTTTTGTGACTTTCAGATGGCGCACAGGACTTAGCCATATCTACAAAGCCATATAAAGCTATGCTGCGTGGCTTTTTATGAACTTATAGACGTTGTGTAAGACAACCTAGCACAAGTTGCTGCCTTGCCTTACTCTGTTTTAAAGAGGAGTTTCATGGGTGCTACTGTGGGTGTTCCCATGAAACACCCATGGACTTTGACACATTACCAGATTACAACAAGTTGTAAACTTGGGAATTCGTCAAAAGCCTGCACCTTCCCAGGGAAGGCATACTGGATGCGCAAAGAGGAGAAATAACATTGGGCCTCATTTACAGTGATATGGCAGTGCTTGAAGTCTTTTTGGCCCACTTCCCTACACCAAATTGATAGGGCAGGAATACAGCATATTTTTTAGATGCAGTGCATTCCTGTCCTATCAGCCAGCATGCACTATGGTGCCTAGAGCCAAAGCAGGCAGGATTGGTTTTGTGCAGGAAGGAACACCCCAGATGGAAGATCCCCAGGTCCCACCTAGTCCGGGTTCTTAGGAACAGGAGGAGAAACTGATAGAGCGCGCGAGGCCACCCGACCAATAGTTTTCGCCGTTTCCGGCTTCAGGGCCCATATACTTTCAAATCACCATATACATCGATCAGGTGACTTCACGAGCTCTACCAATTTGTGTGTGAGTTCCCTACTATTATTTCTCAGTGCACCCGACCTACCATCCACCGATGCGGGTACCTAATGACCACAATGAATCAGGGAGCTAGCTGTAAAAGGAAAGGCAGCAAAATACAAACCCAACCAATAACATTCAAAATACTGTTTGAAATGACCACGGACAACTGGAAGTTTTAAAATGTTTATCTAAAGTTCGTTATTTTCATTCATAAGGTACATCAATATAAGGCAATCAATAACCAAGATAACGTAAATGATGTAACTGTAAAGAAATGACGACAGAGTAATCATTGAAATACTGATATACAATGTAACGAGAAGATACTATGCTATTCAATAATATTTAAGCATGGGCGGACTATGTAGGTATAACTACAGAGGGCCTATAAAGAGTAACACGCTTCACTTAAGGTGAACGGGCCTTTAAACAATCTAGGCAATGAGGTTCTAGACCATATCAGAAAATGACAAACTGCAATGCAAAATATAATTTCTAACAAGTGAGAAGACATAGGAACAAACTTATGGAAAAATGCAAATGACTTTCAATAGTTGCGGAAAGACATGGAAAAATAACATATGCAATGGTAAACTTTATTGAAGCAAAAGTTAGAAATTCAGAAGGTGCAAGATTTAAGAGGTTCAGAGCAATATTTACCTAGAAAGGTGTGGAAACCAAACCCTGGCCACGGGTCAGTTAAGGACAGGAAACCCTCAAGGAAGGATACCCCTCAAAGGACAGCAGGTGCAGAATGGACACCCCGGATAGGACAGGATACCCTCGGATTAGGAATCAGGACAGGACCTCAGGACAGGACAGCAAACCCTCAGGACAGGACCGCTCAGGACAGGACCGGAACCCACAGTTCGGAAGCAACGCCTGCGCTCCACCCGCTCTGCAGTTATCGATCAAGACCCCGATTGGGTCAGCGAACTCCCAGCAAAGTGCTTTGCCAGCACTTTAAGGTTCAGTAGAACCTTAGTCTATGGTCAAATTCGGACAGAGTGCTCCGCAGCGCTCTGTATCTTCAGTCACCTATTGAGTAAGATGGGTCAGTGACAGGTCAGCTAAACCAGACAAGTCGGACGGTTCCCTAGGTGAACCCAGGGTAGATATACAGTTTGGGGACAGTGTACCACCCCCCAATGTTGCAAAGTGTCAGAATCCCTCAATTTCGATTGGTACTAAGGTAGGATTTGGGTAACACACCAATCACAATTCAACATTTCAAGCCTGTATTTGCATGTTTGGGCACCGCCTAGTAAGATTGGGGTTCCCATGAGAAGCTACACGGCAAGCAGCAATACAATATTACATTGTAACATATAAGGAGCCACATTCGCTGTTCTCGCAGGGCAGAGGTGACTTTCTCAGGAGCATCTCGCCCATCGCTGCCAACTGGCTATGTTCCATCAGTCAAGGTCTACTGTGCTGCCGAAGTTGCGCAGGCGCAGAAGGGACCTCCAATATGGCTCTCCTTTCACTCATACCCCCATTCCCCGCGGTACATGAAAAGTAAGCGAAAACAAATTAATACATAATAATGTCATCATGAAAACACATCACAGGGTTTGTACTTTCTACTTATCATTATAAAATATACTTATGCAGTTTGAATGTTAGCTACATTGATACAGACACAAGAGCAGTGGCACGAGCAGTACCACATGATGGGCACAGCTATGGATTACGCATGCGCATAAATTTCCCTCCACTTCTGCAGACGCGTCAGGACACGTGAGTGTGGCTGACGCATGCGCAGTAACTAAAATACAAGCGGCGGCCATTTTAAAGTACACGGGTTAAATGTATTAGAAATACACGTAGGCAAGCTTCGCAAACTTTGCCTAAACAAAAATAAACGTTAGTAAAACATACGTTTGTTACTTTATTACACATAAACGAGGTTCTTGACTTCGGCAAGCCGCAAAATATGCGAAGCTTTGCTTCATCAATCCCCTCTTTGATGATATTTACTATCATCACAAAAAATGGAACCAGATGCCAACTTTCTTTCACACTTTATAGAGTTCTATCTCTTCCAGCAATCGTTCTAACTTTTCTCTCTCAGTTCTAGTAGGGTGAGAAGTCTTCACCTTTTTGTATATCTGATCATTCACTTCCTCCAATTCAATCTCATCCACACTCCGTTTCAACCCTCTTGCATTTACCTCGTGCTTCTTGGTGCGCTTGCGGCATTTACAACAGATAAAAATGAGAAATATGATAAGACCTATAATACCAATTGGCATCAGTATCTTGAACAATAAGCTTTTACCTACGCTAGCAAACCAATGACCTACATTTGAGAGACCATCTACCAGTCTCTTCCAGGCACTATCAACCTCGAGTGGTTTGAGTTCCTTTGTCAAATTAGTAATGTTTTTCACATATCTTTTGATCTGTACACTTTTATCCGGAATATAAGTGCAACAATGTTGCGCCTTCAACATCCGGCAGACTCCGCCCTCTTTCGCTAATAAGGTGTCAAGAGCAAGTCGATTCTGCAAAACCATTGATCTGATCGCAACCATTTCGGTATTGACCAGCAGAAATCCATGAGCTGTTTCAGTAGACAGCACATCCACTATAGTAGACAATTTGCAAATTCTGTGAGTGTTCAGAACCACTCCCACTCCAGGTATCAGTGCACTGAAAATACTACCCATAATTTCACCTATACTTTCTCTTTTACTACGCACTAAGCCATTAGTATCTTCATTGCTTCCAGCTTTTCCATTCACATGGTATATTTTCGGGAAGACAATGCCAAAATAGCAGCTTCCATACCAGTGATCCGGCAATTTGAAATAAGCCTTGTCCCCACAAATATAATAAATTCCAGGAAACACAGGCTCTGACCCATTTTTGAAACCCCAACCTCCAATTACCTTGTAATTATGTTCGCATTCACTGGAACCAATGAAAACATTATTATAATAGCTAGTCTTCTCGCGGTGAAGACATAGCTTGCCTTTCTTTTCAAAATCCAGCAACAGAGCAGGTCCCGCCCCACCATTTGAGGTGCCTTCCATGTTCTCTGCCCACTTTGGCTTTTTCTGACTTTCGTCATTAGCCTTCTTTTGTATTTTAATTCTTCTTTTCTCTGCCATGTTCAGGAACATCTTTTCCTGTTCACGCAAAGAACAAGTCAAGTTATCTCTGTGTGCATCAGCTATGTCAATGTTACCTATAGTCAAGAAGTATTCTCCCATATATCTTATGGTGTCGCTTTTGGTATGTACAGGATTCAAGTTCCCACGTATAGGAAGTTCAGAAAAGATTACGTCATTATTAGAGTAATAGTACTGTAACGGTCCTCTTTTGTAAAATAAACTAGCTAAAATGCTACAGGAGATTCCATATGTCAATGGCAAGTGATGGTATGTCACGCCTTCAGCCACAGAAGTAGGTAGCTTCATGCAGACATAGCAATCTTCAATTTCCATAGTCTCTACATAGTGTATTAACAAGTTTGCAAAAACATTTAAGTGTGTCCTGTTCTTAATTCCATGATAATGTAGTCCTCCCTCATCTGATGCTTCTAAGTCTCGTTTTGTTTGTCTCAGTGCTCTCTCATGTCTTGCTACACTCTGTGTTGTCAACTCCTCACTGTCTGTATTTACAATTTCAGTAGGGACAATGTTAGTATCTTTACTTACAGTGAAGGGTATAAAGATTGTTAGTCCTATCCAAATTACTATCAGTACTACTATACTACATATACACACCTTGCAGCACGTTTTGCAACGACTGCAACTAGGTCTACCATTCACAGTTGAATCAGACATTCCGGCTCAGAAGAAGTTTCTCGACCCCTCTTTGTGTCTTTACACAGCTAGCTTACTTTGTGCAAATTCACGGTGGTTCGTCTTCTTCTTCAGCAGAGTACTCAGGGACGGGCTCTCCGTCGCTTACGTCAGTTATATCAAGATCTTCAAGTTCTTCCAAAACGAGTGTCCATTCAGGAGACTTATACTTCTTGTTTTGTCTTTTTATTCGTTCACTCCTTCTTTTGGAAGAGTTTTCTTCTTGCTCTGCTATCCGCGCACTTTTCCTTGCTTCTGCACGTTTTTCTTCCACCGTCTTTATCCTTAGCCTTAGTCTCTTTACGAACCTAGGCTCAAGGTTGTTTCTTTTCTTTAATCTCTTAGTTGGTACTTGGACTTCGCTTTCTTCTCTTATCCTCTTATTCTCTTTAGCTTGTGGCAATTCTGCTTCACTTTCTTCTTTTCTTCTCTTATCTCGCTAGTTCCAGGGCTAGCATCAAATTCTTCTTCCTGGTTACTGATCTGGCCCTGTTCAGGAATATTTTGTTTTTGGCTTTCGATTGTCTCTGTTTCTGTTTCTGTTTCTGTTTCCTGAACCCGTTCTTCTAACCCTATCTGATCCTGTTCAAGCACTTCGATCTCTTGATTTTCTTCTGCTCGAACTATCACTCTATTTCTAAGCTGTCCCTTATCCACATCAGGTGTTAGCGGTGGTGTATCGAACACCTGTTCTGTCCCTGTCTGACCTTCTCCTTCCTCAGTTTTGATGTGAATCTCAAGCGGCTGAGGTTCTTCGCCTGTGCCTTGCTTTTCCTGACTAGTCCACTCCCTACCTTCACAAAGTCGCTCTCTTGTTCTGATGGGATCTTCGGTCAGATCAATCATCGGTATCCATTCTTCTGGCCATATGCTTGGCAGCTCGTCATCAGCTACTCCTGGCTCAGCTTCCTGGACCTCTTCAGCAGGCTGGATTCTTGGCAGTTCGTAGTCAACTACTCCTGGGCCAACGTCTGCTGTTCCTGCAGCCTGACTGGTGCTGGGCTGCTCGTTGTCAGCTGCTTCTGGTCTGGCTCCTGCAGAGTCCTCTGCTGGATGCCCTTCGTCTTCAAATTCTTTGTCTGGTAATACCTTCTGGGTGTGGCCAGCGTGGATCCACTGGGGAATACCTGCGACCTTCACTGCAGTGGTTGTTACCAGGATTACTTGGCGTTTCTTTCCCCACCTTGGTGCCAGACAGCTTGATCGAGTGTGCTTCTTTATTTTGACCCAGTCTCCTGGAACCAAGCTGTGGAGAGGAGTCGTTGGATTGAGGATGCCGTCGTCTCCAATCTGGCGAGAGATAGAACGCACTTGGTCACCCAATCTTCTGCAGTATTCAAGCACCAAATCATCAGTAATACTCAACAGTTTGCTTCCTGGCACCCATGCTTGTCTCATCACTCTTCCCATAATGATTTCATGGGGACTTAGGCCTGTCTTGCGGTCAGGAACACTTCTTAGTCCCATCAGGACCAGGGGCAGGGCCTTCACCCAGGTCATGCCAGTTGCATCAGTCAGCTTTGCTAGTCTGTTTTTGATAGTTCCATTTACTTGTTCCACTATTCCAGAAGCCTCTGGATGATATGCACAGTGAAGTTTCTGCCTTATTCCAAAGGCCTTACAGAGTTCAGCCAGTATTTCATTCTGAAAATGTCCACCCTTATCTGATTCAATAATGAATGGCACCCCGAATCTAGGTATCAGTTCTTTTAGTAAACACTTCGCTACGGTCAGTGCGTCACTTTGGGGAGTAGGGTAAGCTTCTACCCATTTTGAAAATACGCAAACAATGACAAGGACATATCGTTTCCCTTCACAACGGGGCATGGTGATGAAATCAATCTGTATCTTTACAAAGGGACCCCCGGATCTCCCAATTTTGCTCAGTTCAACCATTGTCCTTTTGCCTGGGTTCATCTGTTGACATGACAGGCACCTCTGGCAGAGGGACTCTGCTACTTTCCTGAACTTCTTACTGTACCAAGTCTGTTGAAATACCAGAATCATGGCATCCCTACCAATGTGTGATCCTTCGTGTATTAATCTTGCCATTGTGCCAAGCAAGTGTCGGGGTAACACAGGCATACCAGTTGGGCCCAAAATGACACCATCCACACGTCTCGGTCTACACCCATCCTCCTTCCATTTCTCTCTTTCTTGCCAAGGAGCCGACTCCTGCCACTCTCTCACTTCATCCCAAGTAGGCACTTCCTCAAACACTTGAAGTTGGCAGCTGGCTCCGATTCCCCCTCGTTTAGGATTAACGATATAGTGATCTCTGGCGCACCATTGGGCCACTCGATCAGCATAATCGTTTCCCAGTGATACTTTGTCCATGCTCTTCTTATGAGCACCGCATTTTACCACTGCCAGTTCCTTGGGTAACTGGATGGCCTCTAAAAGGTCATGAACAACTTTTGCATTCCGAATGGGAGTACCTGAGGAAGTCAGGAATTCCCTCTGTAGCCACAATTGGCCAAAGTCATGCACAACTCCATAACAGTACTGACTGTCAGTATACACTGTTATGCGTAGGTTCTTCCCAATTTTGCAAGCTTTTATCATAGCAATCAATTCGGCTACTTGTGCAGACTTGATGTTATATAGGTAACCTGCTTCTTCAATTTTTGTTAAAGAGACTACTGCATAAGCAGCACTCAGGCCTCCTAGTTCATGTCTTAGACAGGAACCATCTACAAACAGCTCTTTATCATGCTCAGGCAATGGCGTTTCTTTTATGTCTGGACGTGGTTTGGTGCTGAACTCTGTCAGATCAATGCAATCATGTTCATCATCATCCCCACCTTCCATTTCCAGGGAGTCGGGGAGTAAAGTGGCAGGGTTCAGAATACCGCACCTAACAATGCTTACATTTGCTGCACCCACAAGAATCCTCTCGTATTTAGTCAGCCGACTAGGGGTGAGATACTGCGTTTTAGTTCTGGTCAATAGAATTACCACTCCATGTGAAACATACACAGTCACAGGATGTCCCATGACTATGGACTCACTCTGTTCCAAACTTGCACAGGTAGCAGCTACTGCTTTCAGACAGCCTGGTAACCCAGCAGCTACTGGGTCCAAGGTGGCAGAGAAATAGGCCACAGGCCTTCTGGTCGTGCCATGTTCTTGAGTCAGGACTGACAATGCGCAATTATCGCGAGTGTCACAGAATAGGGCAAACTCTTTGGAATAATCTGGCATTCCCAGCGCAGGGGCTGTACACAGACAGTTTTTCAGTCTTGTGAAAGCCATTAGGCTTTCATCGTCCCATTCTACAATGTCTGCCATTCCTCTCGTGGTCATTTTTATCAAAGGCCTGGCTAAGACTGCAAATCCCAGAATCCACTGCCTGCAGTATCCTAGTACACCCAGGAACATTCTGACGTCTTTTTGAGTACGGGGCAACTGCATCTTTTGAATTATTCTCACTCTTTCTGATGTGACTTTTCTGACACCCTTTTCTATCTGGTGTCCTAGATATTTCACTGATTTTGCACAGAACTGTAGTTTGTCAGGGGCCACTTTATGCCCTTTCTCACATAGATGATTTAGGAGGGCAATGGTGTCAACTACACAGTCCCTATGACTTTTAGACGCCAGTAGAAGGTCGTCTATGTACTGCACTAAGACAGAGTTCCCAGGTAAGGTCAAAGTCTCTAGACATTTTTTCAAGATCTGATTAAAGATAGAGGGGCTCTCTGTATACCCCTGAGGGACCCGGTTCCAGCAATACACGTGACCGTCGAAGGCAAACGAGAAAAGAAATTTGCTGTCGGGGTGCAGGGGTATCGAAAAGAATGCATGACACAAATCAATCACAGTGAACCACTCAGCATCCCAAGGAATCTGGTACAATATCACTGCTGGGTTCGGGACAATAGGGCAGCAGGGAACTACAATTTTGTTTACCTTTCTTAGGTCTTGCACTACCCTATACTTGCCACTAGGCTTCTTGATGCCCATAATCGGTGAGTTGCATGGGCTGCTCATTACTTCCTGTATGATGTTTCCTTCTAATAATTTTTGAATTTCCAGAGTGACACCGGCTTTCACTTCAGCATTCATTCGGTAGGGCTTAGTGTTAGGATATACTGCATTGTCCTTGATGGCTATCTGTATGGGGTCCACATCTTTCATTAGTCCCACATCTTTTCCAGTGAAATCCCACACCTCTGGCTTTACTGCTTCCTGGAGTTCTTGGGGCAAGTCCTGCAGGGTCAATCTTTTAATTTCTGAGTCAGGTCTAAGTAACAATAGTTTATAAATGCCATCTTCATCCGGGGTCTGTATTTCAACACCTTTTGGTGTGCAAAAGATGGTACAGTTCATTTTGCACAGCAAATCACGACCCAGTAGATTCACTGGACTGGTGTCACAGACAACAAACCTATGCATTTGTTTAAAATTTCCAATTGAAATCTCCATTGGTTCGGTAACAGGAGTACTAATCAATTGATTAGATACACCCACTACTTGGATATTTTCTCCCGAGAGGGGTAGGTTTGGAACGTCCACTGTTCTTACAGTAGAACGGGTAGCGCCAGTGTCCAACAGAAAGGTGACATCATTTCCGTCAACCTTTCCTTCAATGTATGGTCCAGACTGGTCTACCGGCAAGGAAGCGCCAAGTACGCACTCCTCGTCCTCCCCTCTCAGGCCCCGTCAGTACTGATCATTACAAAGGAAGGTATCATTTAGCAGATACTGCGAAGTTGCTGTATTTCTGTTCTCACCGCTTTCCCAAACTTCTATCTCCTCACCCTCTCCCTGTTTTCCCCTGTATACCTGCTTGGGTGCACGAGGCACCTGAACTGTTTTTACCTGGGGTTGAGTCTTTCTTGGTCTTTCTTTCTGCGTCTGTGGAGTTAAATCAGGTGTTTTTGCATTATCATCTGTCAATTGGGGACACTCGTTTCGCCAGTGTCCAATTTCGCCGCACTGATGGCAGGGAAATTTCTTCATAGCCTCTTCCCTGCTAAATTTGGGCCGGGGCTTTCCTCCACCCCCTCCCCCAGGACTTTTGTTCTCCGCATTTTTAACCATGTTACTCAATTGTTTTTCCTGCTGTTCTGCGAGCTTTACTTGAGCCCACATCACTTTTTCTTTAAGGGCCTTTTTCTTTTCTGCCATCTCGTCCTCGCAGTACTTAGCGTACCGTAGGACCTCATCCATTTTCTTTTTATGCCAACAGATTTTATTATCTTTTATCCACTGACAAATTTCAGGTCTTAAACCATTTACAAACCTGTAAATAAAGTGCGTCATGTCCTTCAAATCGATGTTATCAATACCACTGTATGTTTTAAATACCTGCAATAACCTCTCATAGAAGGAGTGCACTGTCTCGTCCCTTTCCTGTGTTGTTCTATCTATTTTTGTCCAATCAGTTTCTTTTGCGGGCACCTTTTCTTTCAAATGCTGAATTACCTGCTCATATTTTCGCATGACATCCTTTGATGGCTCCCCTGTTTCCTTATTTCTTGGGTACTCTTCAGTAGGCCAGTCTATGGCTATTTTACACTGGGTCCATAAATCTACCGGAACCACAATGTCGAAAAACCCATCCAGGTAAAAATGCTGCGGAGGTTTTTGCCTCTCCTGTCAGAGGAGCATAGGAGGCTGACTGTGCAGGCTCTGATAGGCTCCAGGTTGGATTATGCCAACATTCTTTACCTGGGCCTACCAGAGTACTTGCTACAGCGGCTTCAAGTTGCGCAGAACGCGGCGGCCAGGGCCATTTTCGGTCTAAATAGACGTAGCAGCGTCTCTGGGCTACTGCTGACGCTGCATTGGCTACCCATCCGCAAACGGATTGCCTTTAAGGCCTTGACTTTGGCCTACAAGGCGCTCCATGCGGTGGGGGCGAAGTATCTCCAAAAGAGACTGACCTTTTACCATCCGGCTCGCTCGCTGAGGTCTGAATCTCTGCTCTTGGCGGCGGTCCCTCGTGTTAAGAGGGCCCGCCTGGGTGGCCGTTCCTTTAGTCTATTGGCCCCACAGATGTGGAATTCATTGCCGCTCCCACTTCGGGAGGCCACCACTCTTCTTGAGTTTAGGAGGGGGCTCAAAACTTGGTTGTTCTCCCAGTAGGCTTCTAGGTAGTTCTTTTTTATTCTCTGTGTGTTGTTTATTTCTTTTAAACTGTGTTATGTTACTCTGCATTACGTTGCCTTTCCTAAAAGCGCCGGGACACTCTTTTTGAGTAACCGTTGCGCTATACAAAACAACAAATAACATAACATAACATAACAGGTCTTTCCACAGACATTTCTGTACCTTCACGAACCTTTCCACCTGCCTATACCAGTCTACTGGTTTTTCTCGTAATTTTGGAAAATCGTTCGTAAAGGACACAATATCCTGTCTGGACCAGGGGACATGCACATATTTCCCTCCGGGTACTTCGCGCATGGGGCATAACTGCTCAGGTTTCTCTACCTCCCTTAAAGCAAATTCAGGAGTCACTTGTCGGGAGCGAGCCTCTTCCCTCTTTTTCGCCCACCTGCTTCTCCATCTTTCCACATCTCCCCATTTCTGCAGTACCCCCAATAATTCTTTAATCTGCAACTTTTTTCCCGCCACATTCAGGTGCTCTATATCTTTGTCTGAGAAGTCTGCTCTGTACGGTTTCTGTAAGGGCTTGGATTTCGAGATATCTACCCCCATACTAGCTGCGGTTTCGGTCAGTTTTTCGTTGAGCACTCTGGTGTTCCTTGTAAAGCTTTTACATATAAACGACAATTCTTCTTCAGAGTAGGTATTCAATCGATCCAACCCCACATTTCCTGCCATTAATTCTTCTATTTCTACCCTCAGCTTGTAGAGGTCTAAAGGTTTCGTTTGCGGAGTCTGTTTCTCTAATTCACGACTCCAACTCTCAATTTCATCCGGAGTTACCAGAGAGACATTCCCAGTGCCTGTTGCTGACTCTAATTTAATTTCTTTCGCATTAAAAGGGTTATGCCTCTGCTGCATTCCCTTTCCGGTCGGTTTGTTTGGCAAGTCCAAGAACGCAACTTCAGACTCGCACTCACTGGACTGATCATCTATGATTATCGGTTCCTGTCTCGGGGGTGCCATGACTGGGGTCATAACTGGAGTAATCGGATTTCCCTGACCATTTCCGTATAACGGGACCACTGGTCCAATAGTTACTGGAATAGTCAATGCCTCAGAACTGGTATTTAACTGGGAGATTTTCTGAATTATTTCTGTCCTTTGTCTAGCTAGGGCCTCTTGCTCCTTTTCCACTAGTATCCTTCTTAAAGTCGTGTCATGTAATATCTGTGGGGTCAATGGAGGAGTAAAACTCGGGGCAGTAGGATGCGTTTCACTTGGTCCCCCACCATAATTTGGTTTTGGGAACAATGTTCCGGTGTTAAAGGACCTGCGCTCTTCCTCATATGGAGGTTGAACAAAAGGCAGTCCTGAATTCGATGGTTTCTCTTCGTTTTCATACAAGGGTCTGGGAAAGAAAACTTTCGTACGTGAATATTTTTCTTCCTGGCTTGCGGGCACTTTGGGATATATATCCCTTGTTTCCGCCGGTTCGGGTTTCTCAAAATAGGGCAATACTTGACCACCCCCTCCCAGTCCTAGGGATCTGTCTTCTTCCTTGAGGAAGTGGCGTCGGGGAGCATCTCCTGCACTGGAAGATCGGGTTCCCTCGTTATAAGGTGGCGGACTTCTGGTCCAGATGTCATCTATCAATTCATCATCTGACTCCCCAGGGGCCCCCCAATGCTTACACTTTTCGGTACTTTTCTCACCCGCTGCAGGGTTATGACATGCCGGCATCATGGGAAACAGACCCTCAACAATCATGCTCTGCCTCCACTGTTTCATCCTTTTATCCCTGGACTCCTGTTTCAGCCTGGGGTACCACTTGGTCAAACCCTTGTCCATTCGGGGTCTTTCTCTTTCAAAAGCCTCAATCTCCCATTCCTCTAATGCCTCATACTGCGTTAGTCTCGGTCTGGGATGCAGTTCATTCATCCGAGTTCTTAAATTAAATAAGATCCTACCATTGAAAGTACCATCTAACGGAAAAGCCAATACTCCGTCATCTTTTGTGTACTTCACCCAATTCTCCAACCACACACAGGTATTGTACCCTCGGTCAAACATCATGAATGAGGCAGGAGTATTGGGTGGTGGGACAAGAACACCTTCTCTAGATTTAATCGGTTTGTCCGTTTTAAAATAATTTTTCACCTTACTTACAAGGGACATTTTTCTCTTGGTTCCGTACATAATATCGTATCTATTAGTCTTCCACTGATCCCTTTCAAACCCTAGGTGCCTTGGATCAGGTCGAGTTCCTGTAGTCTGCGAGTGCCACATACGACTTCTACGCTAAACTTTGTTTACAAACTACCTCCAATCAGAACGCGCTTCAGAAATCCGTGCGACCAATGGGTGCGCGACTCCGAATAATCTCCGCCAATGGGTGCGCGGCCCCTTCGTGAGACAGTTCCCACGCTCTGGGCTCACCCCTCCTTTACAATCTCAGCTCCGCTACCCGCCCGCTGCTTCTACCAATCCCAGCGCGGCACAGAGTGACGTCAGAGGCGCTTCGCGACTGACTCCCTCCCTTTACAAGGTAACGGAAACTTTCTTTCTTTTAAAGTGCTCAGTGCTTGGTTATTTTACAACAAATACACATTCGCCACAGTGCTCAAGTGTCTAGATAGGAACGCTTTGTTTTACTGCAAGTAAACTACTTCCATTTACTTTTCACACACTGCGAGTAGATCTCTTCCGCCTACCCTTCACTTTAGCATCGGTGAACCTGTTATTCCCCTAAACTCATCCACTTCTTTCCGGGATATATCTGAGTCTAAGGTTTCTCAGCGGACCCCTTTGCTTTCACCCAAGCTCCGAGGAACCTGCTACTCTTCCGATGTAACCCTTACTAGGTTACGCCACTATGGGAATTTTGCCAATGAACCCCGTTACTGACATTTATTCACACATGTATTCAGAAAACCCTAGTTAGTGCTTCCCGGTTATCTTAACCTGCACCTAACTTTCCTCGAGCCTGTGACCTCAGGACAATGGATTCTATTCACCACTTGCCCTTTCAATTCCCCGGGGAGTTCGGACAACACAGAACTAAACGGTTGACAAATGCATGGATTAATACATATAACAATATAAGAACAAGAATAATAACAATACAGCAATTCATGAATTCCAAAACAGCGTATTCACAAGAGAATGATCAGGTCTCTTAGAACAGCCGCTCTTCTAGCAGCATCAATACACTAGCAGCTTCCGACTCAACTAGTCCAACTAATCCCTGCCTTACTCTCAACTAGTCCCTAACCATCCTCTGGCTACCAGTAAAACTGATAGAGCGCGCGAGGCCACCCGACCAATAGTTTTCGCCGTTTCCGGCTTCAGGGCCCATATACTTTCAAATCACCATATACATCGATCAGGTGACTTCACGAGCTCTACCAATTTGTGTGTGAGTTCCCTACTATTATTTCTCAGTGCACCCGACCTACCATCCACCGATGCGGGTACCTAATGACCACAATGAATCAGGGAGCTAGCTGTAAAAGGAAAGGCAGCAAAATACAAACCCAACCAATAACATTCAAAATACTGTTTGAAATGACCACGGACAACTGGAAGTTTTAAAATGTTTATCTAAAGTTCGTTATTTTCATTCATAAGGTACATCAATATAAGGCAATCAATAACCAAGATAACGTAAATGATGTAACTGTAAAGAAATGACGACAGAGTAATCATTGAAATACTGATATAAAATGTAACGAGAAGATACTATGCTATTCAATAATATTTAAGCATGGGCAGACTATGTAGGTATAACTACAGAGGGCCTATAAAGAGTAACACGCTTCACTTAAGGTGAACGGGCCTTTAAACAATCTAGGCAATGAGGTTCTAGACCATATCAGAAAATGACAAACTGCAATGCAAAATATAATTTCTAACAAGTGAGAAGACATAGGAACAAACTTATGGAAAAATGCAAATGACTTTCAATAGTTGCGGAAAGACATGGAAAAATAACATATGCAATGGTAAACTTTATTGAAGCAAAAGTTAGAAATTCAGAAGGTGCAAGATTTAAGAGGTTCAGAGCAATATTTACCTAGAAAGGTGTGGAAACCAAACCCTGGCCACGGGTCAGTTAAGGACAGGAAACCCTCAAGGAAGGATACCCCTCAAAGGACAGCAGGTGCAGAATGGACACCCCGGATAGGACAGGATACCCTCGGATTAGGAATCAGGACAGGACCTCAGGACAGGACAGCAAACCCTCAGGACAGGACCGCTCAGGACAGGACCGGAACCCACAGTTCGGAAGCAACGCCTGCGCTCCACCCGCTCTGCAGTTATCGATCAAGACCCCGATTGGGTCAGCGAACTCCCAGCAAAGTGCTTTGCCAGCACTTTAAGGTTCAGTAGAACCTTAGTCTATGGTCAAATTCGGACAGAGTGCTCCGCAGCGCTCTGTATCTTCAGTCACCTATTGAGTACGATGGGTCAGTGACAGGTCAGCTAAACCAGACAAGTCGGACGGTTCCCTAGGTGAACCCAGGGTAGATATACAGTTTGGGGACAGTGTACCACCCCCCAATGTTGCAAAGTGTCAGAATCCCTCAATTTCGATTGGTCCTAAGGTAGGATTTGGGTAACACACCAATCACAATTCAACATTTCAAGCCTGTATTTGCATGTTTGGGCACCGCCTAGTAAGATTGGGGTTCCCATGAGAAGCTACACGGCAAGCAGCAATACAATATTACATTGTAACATATAAGGAGCCACATTCGCTGTTCTCGCAGGGCAGAGGTGACTTTCTCAGGAGCATCTCGCCCATCGCTGCCAACTGGCTATGTTCCATCAGTCAAGGTCTACTGTGCTGCCGAAGTTGCGCAGGCGCAGAAGGGACCTCCAATATGGCTCTCCTTTCACTCAGACCCCCATTCCCCGCGGTACATGAAAAGTAAGCGAAAACAAATTAATACATAATAATGTCATCATGAAAACACATCACAGGGTTTGTACTTTCTACTTATCATTATAAAATATACTTATGCAGTTTGAATGTTAGCTACATTGATACAGACACAAGAGCAGTGGCACGAGCAGTACCACATGATGGGCACAGCTATGGATTACGCATGCGCATAAATTTCCCTCCACTTCTGCAGACGCGTCAGGACACGTGAGTGTGGCTGACGCATGCGCAGTAACTAAAATACAAGCGGCGGCCATTTTAAAGTACACGGGTTAAATGTATTAGAAATACACGTAGGCAAGCTTCGCAAACTTTGCCTAAACAAAAATAAACGTTAGTAAAACATACGTTTGTTACTTTATTACACATAAACGAGGTTCTTGACTTCGGCAAGCCGCAAAATATGCGAAGCTTTGCTTCATCAAAAGTACCAAGTTTAGAAGTAAATAGCGGTGTTTTGTAGCCACCCAGGAAGTCAGCCATAGGTCACAAAACACAAAGGAGTCATGCAGTCTCTTGACCCACTCCTGAACTGTCTTGGAATTGTTCCTCTAGCCCTGTGAATATCTCTCACTACTACCTGGCACCACAATATCTATGAGAGGGGGAAGGTGAGAAGAGAATAATTGGTCCACCTTTTTGAGGGTCAGGAAGGGAGCAACAGTTAATAGGAATTACACAGGGGAGCCTTGCGGTGCAGAAGCCACCCCGTCAGATACACGTTGATCAATGTCGTACCCAAGCAGTCTGGGCAAAAGGTCTGGTGCCCATTGGTACGACTAGCACCAGACACTTCAGGTCACACACATGAAGAGCTGCAAATTCCATATCTCCCTGGAAATGAGGCGCAATGTCCGGTGCACGTTGATTTGAGTTACACGATTCTGTGCTTTCAGTGGCTTTTAGTCATGATGAAAAGCAGATTTGTTGCTAGACAACATGGCTAAAAGACATTCACATTGACAAGGCTAATAGCTTGGATATTGCAGAGATCTATTGGATTTGCCAATGCTTGTTTATTATAGCTGGGAGGGTTGGACCAACATGAACAGTGGGAGGAAGAGTGGGATGCAAAAGTATGCCAAGTGAGACCAAGTGGAGGGCAGAAGAGGGCAGCAAAATAAGGGACAGCAGGAAGAGAGTAGAATAGGGGGGCAGCAAGACGAAGGCATTGAATGAACGAAGCCTATCCTTCTAAAGTGGGTGTTATGTTTGATTTTCACACACTGTAAAGACAGCTTGCTCATTGAAAACTGAGCGCCCATGTTTAGCATGCGTCTAACAGCTTTGGTGTGACAATAGTGGTTCTCATTTCAAGAGCATGACAGCCACCTTCACAAGATGTTTTTAGGTAAGGAAGTTTGTAAGGAATAGAAAAGTAACAAAAAAAGGGCTATGTTGCTATCAACACTGGCTGTGTCATACTTCCCTTTTTGTTAAGGCCGATGGTGGTGCGCCAAGATGGAAGCAGGAGGAAGGGTGGCTTGGGTCAGGAAGACAAAAGACATCAGGAAGAGTGCAAGAAGGGCAGCAAGACAATGGACAGTGGGCGGAGAGTGGGAGGGTCATGTGATACGAAGGATGGAAAGAGAAGGCAGGCAACACCATTGACAGTAGAAGAAGGACAGGAGAGGAGCACAGCAAAAACGTGGAGCAGGGAGGAGGTGGAGACAACCTGCACACACATGCACTTTTATGAAGTGCCAGAGCCTAGATCTGAAAAAAGTACCTATGAAGGTGCAGAACCAGTGGAAGGGCACTGCTGCTCGCAACAAAGCATACTTGGTCCACTCTTCATGGAATGGACAAACACAAGAAGAGGAATTGAAGGCGGCACACTCTGACCAGTGAGAAGCGAAGAAATGAGAGTGTCTTTGAAGCCAATCAAAGGTGAATAATGGGCAAGCTCTAAGTCCTTTTTAAGTTTTTCATAGCTAGGGGGCGCTAGGTGGCGCTAGTACGAGATGGCTACTCTAGCGTAGAGCTCTCGCCTCAACGGGACTTAAAATCGGCATAACCCCCATCCTGCGTTCATGTAAAGGTCTGCAAACATCACCGATATAAAGAACGAGACCCGTTACACGATCGGTGCAATTCTTGAATCGGCAGCGGTACATACGGGCCAGATATCGACAGAGGAAATTGCCGCGGCACAGAGCAGGTGCGTGGGCTGATCCCCTGGGCGGCCTGGTGAAACACGCAAGGCCGAGGGGGTGAGGGCCTGCGAGAAGCCACACTTCGTGATTTCGGCACGAAACGTCCCTCCTAGCTACGGACTCACCGACTTTCTACCCGGCGCGCTGACCCCCCCCCCCAATTTTGCTACGGTGCCGGATCGGAGGCATGTTTGCGGCTGCCCCTTCCCTCCCCTCCTCCCCCCCCGCCGTTAACGGCTGCCTTTGCCGGTCACAACAGAGGAGACCGAAGAACATCCTTAAAGTGCCCCACCCGACTTGGAAGGGGCAGGTCGGACTGGAGGACTTTGTGGGGGAGCTAGTGGCAAAGAGACACTTGCTGGGGGCCATAGCTGGATTTACTGCGCCCTGCGCTGTTGAGACCACCATCATCTTGGCTCCGACTCACCCAGGCCGTCAGGATATTGCTGTGAAACCAACACTTGACCACCCTGTGCCCTAATGCCCTAAAGGTATCGCAGCCGTAGCCACGGACTGGTAACAGTTGAAAATCAGACGGCCTACGTGCTAAACTAACTGCTGCGGCCGACACGATTCCCTGCCGCCATCTTACATCGGGCCGGGACGCGTGCACAGCATCTCTAGCTCCTATGCCCACCACACAGATATACCTGTGCTGCTCTGCGTGCCTCGCACATGAGAGGGCCCCCACACTCCTGGAGTGATTTGACACCACTTAAGGGGGGACGCATCAAATGAAGCTGGGAGCCACACTGTGACCTGTTCCTCTTACCTGGCTGAATGCTTCTCGACATTGACCCTTCCCTTCTTTGCATAGAGTGGAAGGCTGCATTACATTGAGACCACCAGTGGCTGTGGAGACTGAGGGGTAGCTTGCGCCATTTGGGAAGCCCTCGTTGGCTGGGCATACAACATCAGTCTAGAACAGAAACGCTCTCCCCTCTGCCCCTCGGTGACTGGGCGCAACTAGGTCACGAAGACCCATGGGAACTGGCTCGTGGGAACACCTCTCAAATACCTTCCTAACCTGGACCTGCCAAGACAGCCAGGGAGCCGCGCCGGGGCCTCCCACTCACCTACCTCGCCGCGGTCAAGCACCACGCGGTATGCCACGATGGGCAAAACGGAACCACGTCAGTCAAAATTGCTCTTTGACAGGCGGAAGACATCTGGCGCAAACTCCAAAAGCCAAGGGGAGGAGGACCCGCCAGAAACGCGAGAAGAAGGATGGAAGACCCTCCTGGTAAGCATGCAACAGAGTCTTACCTCTATAGATTCCAAAATAGACTTCATGAATCAAAGGTTCGACAATGTTGTGGCGAGGAACGCCTTAAGGAGGCTGAACAGAGGGTTTCCGACCTGGAAGATGGAGCTACCTCTACTCGGCAACAAATGGCTCACATGGACAAACTATTAAAGGTAATAGCAGATAAAAATGAGGAGTTGGAAGCTCGCACCCGAAGAAACAATATTCGTATGCTTGGCCTGGCGGAAACAACCAACACGGGCCGCCTAGAAGACTATAAGGAACACATGCTATGTGATCTCTTTGGACGTGACTCTTTTTCAGCGCAATTGGTCATCGAGAGAGCACACCGCTCCCTGGCACCTAAGCCCCCTCCGGGAGCTACGCCACGCCCGATCATCATGATTCCTCAATTATCAAGACCGCGATACTCTGCTACGATTGGCGAGGGAGAAGGGAGAAGTACAGTTCGAAAACACCACCTTGTCATTTTATCCCGACTTCACCCAGGCGGTACAGGATGCCCGGCGGAAATTCCTCACGGTGAAGAAGCAACTTCAATCACGCAGTATCCAGTATGCGATGCTCTATCCTGCCAGACTACGGATTCACCATCGTGGCAGACAGCATATGTTCCAGACACCCCAGCAGGCCGAGGAGTATTTGAAGCGCGACAGGAGATCATCCTCACGAGAGGCGGCTGCACGTCGTCGCTCTCGCTCCCACTCTCCACTGTCGGAGCCTTCCTGAGACAAGACCTCTACGCGGCGTGTGTGTCTCCCTGGTGACACGCTGCAATTCCGCTGATTGGTGATGTATAATACTCATATTGACTTTAAGGCATCTACTGACTCCCGGCTGCTCACCTCCTTCCCATTACTTAGACCCCTGTGACCCAGGTGGTTGTAGATGGGTAAAATAAAGAGGTGCAGTGAAACGGACTTGAGCCCCTAGTTGCCCCAATGACGGTCATTACCCAATGTTGGGAAACATCCGTTACAACGCGGATGTTTCCCCGCGGTGCAGTTACGACGCGTCCGTAACAACGTAAGTCGTTACCACGACTTGCGCTGGAGGGCGCTAGAAGATTAAAAATAGTAAATTTACTATTCCAACACCTTCCCTAGTGTCCACGGGGACTGGTGTTAGAATAGTAAATTATACTATTCGACATACGCGCCCCCAACGCAAGTCGTGGTAACGACTTGCGTTGTAAGGGACGCGTTGTAACAGCACGCGTTGTGACGGTACGCGTTGTACCGTCATACATCCCCCAATGTTACTTAATGATTGTTATAATTTGGGACTTTTTAGCCTGGGTGCAGCAACTCAGCAAACTGTTTCGGGGGGGGGAGGGAGATCTTTTCCTGGTGAGTTGGGGCTGCCAGTGTGGGTGAGGGGGGGGGGGCTTACTTGTGACTTTTGCACTGAAATGTCATTGTATGGTATCTAGAAAGTAAGGCGCTTCCTCATTACTCTCCTTAATTTGGTCTCTGACCTCCATCGACCCGTCGCTTTCTTGTCCTGCACACCTATGTTTTCAATGAACAGTCCTATGACGGGCCAGATTATCAAGTTAACCTCTTGGAATGTCAGAGGCCTCAATGACCCCAGAAAGCGTAGACAGATTTGGGGATATCTAGATAGGCATGATATAAATGTAGCTCTCCTACAGGAGACGCCCCTCGCTCCTGGGCACACTACCCACTTTGCTGCCAGATGGGCCACAATTCGAACTTTTTCGCCCTATTCTAACTATGCTAGAGGTGTTACTGTCCTGATAAAAAGAGGAGTGCCCTTTTACGCCTACGGGTTTCGACAACGATAGAGAGGGTAGATTTTGTCTGGTATGGGGGCGTTTGTACACACATGATGTTCTGTTTGCTAATTTTTATGGCCCCAACGTGGATAACCCTTCCGCCTTGCTCACATTATGGAGTAAGATTCAAACGCTAGGCGTCACACACGTCATTTGGGGTGGTGGTTTTAATACAGCGCTGAGACCCACTTTTAATAGATCTAGACCGCTCCCTGCGCACTACACAAACACCCAACGCACACTCTGCGACATAGTTGAAGATAACCTATTGACAGATGCTTGGTGACACGTACATCCTACACTGCGGAAAGGAACCCACTATTCTTTCGTACACTCCACCTGGGCCCGCTTGGACTATGTCATCGTTTCTGCCGGGGTGACTCCCTGGGTACAATGTGCTACCCACCTAACACGCACATTCTCCGATCATTCACCAGTCCTTCTAGAATTGCAAATTCCTACGATTAGTTCCCCTTACCTGTCCTGGTGTCTCAACTCTGCACATCTCTATGACGCTGCCTTCAGAGCCGAAATGGAACACGACATTCGAGACTTTTTTGAACGCAATATCTCATCTGTAGATAGTATTGTAACCGTATGGGAAGCCTTTAAGGTAACCGGTAGAGGCTGGTGTATTGCCAAAGGAGGCGGTGTCTTAAAATCCATAATTTGGAGCTAGAACTGAGAGACTTGGAAAGGTCCATTGACCGTTGCCCTACGGATCTCGGGCTCCATGCACGCATGCGAGATAAACTCTCAGAGTACACACAGGCAGCTGACAAAGAGAGCAAATATCTTGGGCGCCCTTACATGGCACGTATATACGGAGAGGGAGATAGACCCGGGAAAGGGTTAGCGAATGCGGTTAAGCTTCCTAGATTTGCCAATTATGTTGCAGAAATACATGATGAGGCTGCCAACATACATAGGAACCTCCCTGACCAGGTTCGCATATTCCGGGACCACTACCAGGCACTATATTCCTCACATAGAACGGAACCTCTAGATCTTCCCACATACTTTGCGGATGTTACGCTAGCATGGTTAGGGGATGCTCAGCAGAAATTCCTCCATGCAGCCCTAGAATTAGATGAAATTACTGAAGCTAATATGGGCATGAGATCAGGCAAAGCCTAAGGGTCCGATGGCCTTCCTAATGACTTTTATAAACTCTTTGCTCCCATCTTGACCCCCATTCTGAAACAGGTTTACTATACAGCACTTCAGGAAGGCAGCCTGCCCCATACTATGCATGAGGCCTTAATCACTTCTCTGCTGAAACCTGGCAAGCCCCCTCACACTGCGACTCCTACCGCCCGTTATCCCTCTTAAATTGTGACACCAAGATCCTTGCCAAGGTGTTGGCTACACGACTCAACCTCCTTATGGAGCATCTGGTACTGCCGGACCAGGCCGGGTTTGTGCCAAATCGTGCTACCTCCCTTAATCTCAGCACCCTCCATGCCGTGCTTCAGGACCTCAACCCCAAATGCGACGCTGTGGCTGTATTCCTAGACGCCACTAAGGCCTTTGACTCACTCGAGTGGGATTACCTACTTGGCACCTTACAACATATGGGAATTCCTTTTAGCTTCCTAGACTGGGTGAAACGGCTCTATCACCAGCCCACAGCCCCAGTGCTACTTAATGGTTCCAGGTCTGCCCCGTTTACTATCCAGAGGGGAACCCGCCAAGGCTGCCCCTTATCCCCCATCCTCTTTGCTATTGCAATCGAGCCCCTGGCAGCAACCCTTCGACAGAAGCATAACCATCGCTCCCTCATTTATCGGACTCGGCCGCTCCTAGTCTTGCTTTACGCGGATGATATGAAGCTGTATATTGAAAAACCCTGTGATAATTTAAATCCGGTCCTACGCGAAATTACGAAGTTTGGAGGCATTGCCGGAGTGCAAATAAACTGGGCCAAATCTGCAATCTTCCCGCTCACGAGTAATACACACCCGTTCCCTCTTGACTACCCACTCGTGTGGGAGAAAGACGACTTAAAGTACCTGGGCATTTACATCCACAGGGACAAGGAGACACTGATGCGAGCAAACTATGGCACTACACTGGATAAAATCACGGACAATGTTACTAAGTGGCTACATCTCCCTCTCTCAATGGCAGGCCGCATTGCATTAATCGAAATGAAGCTCCTGCCAAAATTGTTATATATTTTTGTAAACATCCCTTATAACCCCGGCGCCTTTTTTTTTAGATCCCTCAGGTCCCAGATCACACGGTTAATTTGGGGTGGGAAACAAGCACGCCTCAGTCTTGACACCCTTATGCTTCCTTTTCATCTTGACGGGTTCGAAGTGCCCAACTTTGAGAGATATTACGACTGTGCCCAAGCACACTTCGCCGCGTACTGGTTTCATCCACCACCTTATATGGCACATCTGGCTGTCGAGGACGGCTATATGGCTCCCACTGTCCCAACGGGCTACATTCATACTTCGGTGAGCCAAAAAGTCGAGATCCCTCTACGGTAGATTGTACGGTATAGGCCTGGGATCGATTGGCAAGAACCCTTGAATGCCCATTTGTCTACTCGCCATGCCTTCTCTTACTAAATGATCCAAGACTACAGGTCACCTGCGAAGTCATATGTCACAAACTGCTACGGACACTGGGAATAAGCTCCTGGGGGGACTTATACGTGCACGGCACTTTCCGAACAACGGAACAGTTTTTCGAAGAGTTGACCCCATCTGGCATGGACACCTTTCTTTTTGCTAGACTGAGACAGAATGTCCAAGCCCTCACCCCGTCATTCCCCAAAGAACCAGACACATTTGCTCCACTACACGCTATAGTGCAATCAGAAACCCCACGGCACGTAGTATCCATGCTTTACAAACATGCACAGACTGCATCCAGTGTCGGTCACATTAGGGCCAGAGCGGAGTGGGATGCAGACGAACAATGGGAACTTAGTTGCACCCAAACACGCACAATGACAGGCAATATTAGGCTGCGGCTGCTACATTATAAATTCCTTTATTGCATATATCAAACGCCTGCCAGACTGAAAAGATTTCACCTTGCGAGGTCCTGTCACCAGGTTGCCAGATTTTGGGAAAAAGTTTTTGATGGCCTTGTGAGCATGCTCGGAGTGGAAATGACCCCATGTCCATTAAAGGCGCTGTTGGGTTTAACGCAGTCCGTTGTCACTATCCACAAATGGTTCCTAGCTCTCAGTCTCTTACTTGCCAAACGCCTAATTGCCTGCCGTTGGGGCAGAGGTCGAGCCCCAAAGTTTAAATGCTGGATTCGTGCTTTGTCCACATGGCAAGAGAGGTTACATGACTACGCAGAACTCCTACCCCCGCAGTCACAACCTAAGGATGTATGGGCGCCTTTCACGGCGTGTCTTCTTAGGCAAAGGGCAGAAGAGGAAGATGACCGTGTGGGGGCGGATATAATTACTGTAAGCGTATTGCAAGTTTTGACTATGTAACACCTCACCCTGCAGGCCTGTCATAACCTCCCAATGTCTAGTTGCAACATACTGGTATAGCCCTTGGTACATCCTATTGCGTGGCCGAGGCCCACTGGCGAACCTCTATCTAGGCCACTATATGTATGTTATGCCTACTGAACTGTCTTACGAATCTGCTCTATTTGAGATGTGGAGGCCTTTCCCTCCAAGTGGATGTTTTGGGATTTGCTCATGCTTTTTGTTTACCATTTCGGATACTCGACTACTGTTGTATTACAAGACCTTCGGGGTGGGTGGGAAGTTGAGGGGCATTTGTTGAACGTCATTTCAAGCAATCAGTTATTATTTAACGCCACTTTGCATGGGAAGATGCCATTATATTGTTGAACTACATTATGTATACTTGTCTGACTCCATTGCATTGATGTACCATGTTTTCAAGATTCAATAAAGGTTTTTGAAACTTTAAAAAAAAAAAAAGTTTTTCATAGCTAACCAAACAAATTGCATGCAATAGTACATGCGCTGTTGTCGGCAAGACCTAAAAGTGAGGATGTGAGAAACTAGGTTGCTGGTTGAGGGGGTGAAACTCTGCTCACGCAACAGCCACAATCCCAGTCTGGATGAGCCACTAAAGTCACTTAATGTACCTGAGCTTATCCCTCTTGGCAGTAGTCAGGTTTAACTTAGAGGCAATGTGTCAAGTATTCATGCAGTACACAAACAGCAATAAAGTGAAAAGACAACACAAGAATCATCCCACACCATTTTTGAAAAATAGAGTACATTTTAATAAATTATTTGACACCAAAGTAACAAACATCCAATTAGTCAAACCTGAGTTCTAAAATTATAAAGTTTAAAGGGAAGTCTTGTGCCTAAAAGATCAAAGTGTCAACCATGGGCATCTATTTGCTTGAGACCATGGCAAAGTCAACAGTTTTGACTCACTGAAAGGAAGCGCAGTCTAATACAAGCATAGATTGGTCCCTCTTAGAACTGGCATCCTTGGTGTGGTTTCCACTGACGTTTTGCCTTCAGACATCTTATTTTTGCTGACTTAAGTTTTGCTTATTTAAGACTCTGGGCACTTTACCACTGCTAACCAGTGGTAATGTGCATGTGCCCTCCCCCTAAAAATGGTAACATTGGCAAATCTCCAATTAGCATATTTAAATTACTTATATCTCCCTAGAACAGTGCAGTAGATGTGCCCATTGTGCTCATGGCCTGTACATTAAATGCAACTAGTGGGTCTGGAGCACTGATTGTGCCACTCACTTAAGTAGCCCTTTAAACATGTCTCAGGCCTGCCATTGCGGTGCCTGTGAGTGAAGTTTTAAACTGCTTTGTTGGCCTGGCAAGTTAACCCTCTTGCCATGTCCAACCCTTCCTTTTCAATACATATGAGTCACCCTGAAGGTAAGCCCTGGACAGCCCAAAGTAGGACATGTACATTTAAGTTTTATATGTCCTGGTAGTGAAAACCCCTTAAAGTCATTTTTCACTACTGCAAAGTCTATATCTCCCATAAAACAACATTGGGATTACCTTATTATATTTTATAAATGTAATTTCACATTTGGAAGAGTTGGTACCGTAAGTTTGCTGTCTCTGGAATCGCAGTATAAAAACACAACTTATGGTGAAGTCTGCATTTTCTTACTTTAGACATTTGGGAGCCAGATGTACGAATAGCAAAATTGCGCCTAGCTAATTGCGACTCATTTGCGAGTTGCAATTTGTGAGGTGCAATTTGCCATGTACAACAGTGTGTATAACACTGTTTATGATTTCCAATGGGGTCGCAAATTGCGATGCTCATTAATATCAATGAGCCTCTCGCAATTTGCAAGCCCATTGGGAATGACAGGCCCTCCCAGGTATGTTGGACTGCTGGGCTAAGCAGACCACCATGTCTGGGACTGCTTTTAAATAAAGCAGTTTTTTATTTTTTCAAATGCAGCCCATTTTCCTTTACCACTTGCATGCTGCAGACGGCCCCCAGCTGTCCGACGTCACGGTGGGCGTGTGCAAAGGACGGCCCCCGGCCTTCCGAACCCTGCCCACTCTTTATTTCACCCGCACAGCGCGACAATTTGCGTAGCATGCAAGGGGTTAAAGGAAAATGGGATGCATTTGAAAAAACAAAATTAAACATTTTCGTTTCATTTTGTAAGAGCAGGAAGTGGTCCCTCGGACCACTGCCTGCCCTTAAAATATATTTTAAGAGACAGTCACAAAGTGGAAGGTGTCACCTTCCGAATTGAGAGTGCATTACCACCCTCTTGAAGAAGGTGCAGTTTTTGGCCAAACATTTTCTAAATCCCACGTTTTGGATTTGAGTTATCTGAACAACTTTCACACTACTTCTAAGGGTTCAGTACTGGGAAGGCACCACTTGGAGGGTCAGAACTCACTCAGGCTGGGTCCAGGTGTGGGTTCATGATGGTTGAAACCTTTTCAGCACCTGAGGGTCTGATCAGAAGGCCAGACAATTAGCAGTTGGAATTACTCTGGAAGTCCAGGATCTACGGTGAAGTGCAGGGCTCAAGCAGTAAGACATACCCCAAGAGTGTGGGGCAGGCTTTGAACAGCAGAGCAGACTTTCTTTGTGCAGCAAAGCAGTTTTCTGAAGTGCACAGCAGATCATATCAGCAGGCAGGCCTCTGAGAGTTCTTGTGCAAGTTGTGAAAGTGAACTGAAGAGTAAGTCTGAGGGTCCCCTTTTTTACCTGGTGCCTTTTTTGAAGTAGGAGAAGTTTCTAGAATCCTGCCTTTCAAAAGTGTTGGGATTTCCTGCCTCCCTGTCTCGCTCTAGTCTGGCTACAGGTACAATAGACTAGTGTGAAATCCTTTATGAGTTTTCAGAGCACAGCCTATTGATTTGCAAGTGGGTTTGTTCTCAGCCCTGCCCCCGATCCTGCCAGAGATGGACCATCTAGGGACACATAATCCCTCTATTTTGTGGCTATCTGCGACGAATATACAAAGTCAAACTGACAGTAACACCTATTCATGTGACTCAGGATCAGGCTACTTGCTCAAAAGAGTTAGGGCAGGAAAATGCCAACTTTCTAAAAGCTGCATTTTCAAAATAGTGACTTGAAATCTGACTTTAACATTAAAGAGGATTACAATTCCACAGACACTAAACATGTCTTTCCTACCTGCTCCCAATCAAAAGTTCGCACTGATTAAATGTAATAAAGGCCCACATGCATCATTGTGTCTTTTTGCATTTCTTAATTTGCGAAAAATAAGGAATCGCAAATTAAGAAATGCAAAATGATATGCATCAATATTTTCGGTATTCTTGTGGGATTCGGTAAAAATCGCATTTTTTACCGAATCCCAAAGAAATACCGATTTCTTAACTACATTTTCGCAATTTCCATTGATTCCTATGGGCCAAAAGGCCCATAGGAGTCAATAGAAATTGCGAGTGGCACTTAGAAAATTTCATGGGTGCAGGGGGGGGTCCAAAGGACCCCCCCATGCACCCCTGAAATGTACTTTTCAGCATAAGTTACATACACACATGTCCTAAGGACATGTGTGTGTGTAACTTTACAGTTTAAAAAATGCATGTTTGTGCATATTTAATCAATTTCGCAATTTACCACGAAGTTGAACTTCGTGGTAATTTGCACTTCCAATTTTCAAAAAAAGCATATTTTTCTATAATGATGCATAGTATTTAAGAAATCGCACAATTGCGATTTCTTAAATGCTAATGCAATTTTAGAAATCGTAAAAAAGATGCGACTTCTAAAATGGCATGATGCATCCCAACAAGCACTTTTGCATTCGCAAACGGCCGATTTTAAGGAATCGCACCGTCTGCGACTGCAAAAATGCTTGATGCATGTGGGCCAAAGAAACTCAGTGGGGAGAGGATGTGGTATAATGGCTAGAGGTGCCGACTTTGTATCTGGGGAATCAGATTCGTGTTTTGGCATTGGCTCAACATCCTGTGATTCTGGGCAAATCACATAATCTCCCCATGCCTACAAAAAATGGCCAGCATTTGCAATGTAATCAGTCTCACCTTTGGGACCTTATATGTATTTAGCTATGCAGCATGTTAGCCTGGGTGCTGAAACATCTACTGTTCTTTAACATGGAGGGAAAGTAAGCACCAAACTGCGTGACGCTCCAGATATGGGAACACATGGATGCGTTACACACCAGTTATGGGAACACATGGAGAGAAATATTGACATTCAGCTGGAAATTGTATAGTCCAAAGCTCTGTTTTTAATATAAAATCAGGGCCTTTCTGTGGTCATATCACTGAAAGTATAAGATTAGAATTTTTTTTTATTGTCAATGGACTGGAATCTAGAAAATGCTAAAATGATTCTGGTATTTTGCTGACCACTGCTGGTCGTATTCTATCAAGAAAGTTAAATAGAGGCTGTTGCAAGAAACATACAAAAAAGAAAGTCCCTCAGCAGAAAGCAATTCTGGTATTTTATTGACCTCAAGTGATCAATTTCTACCAAGACAGTTAAATTGAGACAGTTAAACAGAAAGAAAGTCCCTCAGCGGAAGCAGACAAGTCCTAGGGCAGATCTCCAGAGCCCACAAAGTACATACACATATAAGTATATATTAAGGTATATACAAGAGGTCTCGAATGCTCGACCTAAATATATCCCTGTGTAATGTGAAGTGCTCCAATAACATCGGGTTGAGTTTGTATGAAATAAAAAACTATGCTTAACCCCTTGATAGCTTAGCATAAAAGCAGTCAGGCTTTCCTTAGAGGCAAATTGTAAAGTATTTATGCAGCACACAAACAGTAAAAAAGTGAAAATACAACACAAGAAAGATCCAGGACAAATACAATTATACAAGAATGACAGTAATTCAGTAGAACTGGAGATATTGAATTTTAAAGGTTTAAATAACAATAGTGCCAAAAGGTGCAAAGAGCCAACTGAGGTTATCTGGGTGAGCTGGACCTGGACAACCTGAGCAAATCACAAGTTCAAGCTGACCATGATGGAGAGTATGCCAAGAATAGGACCAAGTTTACTCCACTTGGAGGGGTACCTTATTTTCATAGTGGGAGGTCTGTATGCCATTATTTTGTGAGCCTTTGCAATGCTTGCTGTTGGTTTGAATGAGGCTTATCTTGTTCATCAAGTCTTGACAGGGATTTATGTTGCTTGGTGTTGATTCCGATGAAGCTTTCAGCTGTGTGGTAAGGATTTGTGGGTCTTTAGGATTCTTCATGCTGGAATTGATGGAACATTCAGTTAGGCACGGAGGAGTTCTCTATGATGCCAGCCCAGGGTCCAGGACCTAGGTAGGCACATTTTGGGGATTGGGAACACACTCCATTAGAAGCCAGCAGGGCTCAGGCAGATCCAGTAGAGCAGGGTAGCGGGGCAGCTCCAGCAATGCTTTGGGAGCGTGGTGTGTTCCTGTAGCTCAGATAGGTTGTCAGCCAACTGACCCTTGTAGTCACATCGGTAGCCTGTAATGAAGGGAGCAGGTGCAGCCTTCCTTCTCAAAGCACATGACATGCCTTAAGAATTAGGGCAGCCCACTGGGGGTTAAGTCATGCCACAAGCAGCAGGACAGACCTCTGGGGTACAAGGCAGACTTTCTACTGCAATGTTCACAGGTCCAAGGGTGTACTGAAGAAGTGTTTTGAGGAACCAATATTCATTCCTAGTGCCAACCTTTGAAGTGGGGGATTTCCTGTACTACCCCCACATCGAGTTTAAGAAAGTTCTTCCCTTCCACTGCCAAGGCTCCAAGAGGTCTGCGGTGACAGAAAACTATGTGTGTGCTGGAGGCAAGTCCTTTGAAATATAAGTGGGGGCAGAGAATAGTTCCTTCCCAGCCATCCTTGCAGGGTAGCCCATTCTGCCAGCACAAAATCTCCTTTTGTCTCCTTGACTGAGATTGAAGCACTTTTATCTTTAGAAATTCTACGAGGTCTTCTGTTGGCTAGGGTCTGCTAATTAGCTCAGCACTGCCATTTTGTTGCTGGTAGGGCCAGAGATAGGACTGTAGTTTTTGTTTTGCTAGGTAAGAAAGTTTCTAGGTAGGGACTGTCCTTTTGTCTAATCCTGATTACCACTCGATAGAAGCTGTTGACATTCAGCTAGAGAAACAGAAGCGGGTGGTGGGCCGGGGAGAAGGGTGGACGGAGGGACGGGGATGGAAATAACAAAAGAATAAAAGAGCACTTACCCTTTCACTGCTGACTGCCGGACGCCATCACGTCTTCCTCCATCCTCCTGTCTGCACTCGGCAGGAAGCACACAGCCTCCCAGAATCCCCAGACCAATCCCAGTGTGCATGATGCTTTGGCCAGCCCAAGACGGCCGGCCAAAGCATAATGCGCACTTCCGGTGCTCCCACCACTCCTCCCCCTTTCCCCGCAGAAAGCCCATCGCCCACCTGGCTTCAGCTGCAAGCTGAATGCAAAAAAACAAATGATAATAACAAACATTATTAACATTTATTTTTGGCATTCAACTTGCAGTTGAAGTATTGGAATGACACTCTTCCACCTTAGCGGAGGAGTTACCACTGTAGAGAAACCTCACACTCATTGTGCCTGTGTTGTGAGTGTTCATGTCTGGAGGCAACTCCAGAGGTGCCTGCTATTAGAGGCATGACTCTACACAAAGGCTGCATCTGGAGAGAATCATCAGAACAACACTTGAACAGAGAAACATCCCAAACCTATTCTGAAGATTGAGACAGGGGAGCCACATCCCATGTCTAGAAGTATTCTTTAAATATGGGAACCAAACCACTCACTTTGTTCAAGTTCCAAGCCCTTCATGACCATGAAATGCAGTGCTCTGTAGAATATTTAAATAATTGATGGTCAACCATGGCTGGTGTCCACAGGACTAAGCTGGGCATCTGGGTATGCATGGAGATCGAGACGTGACCTGCACTTGGCCTATGTGGTGGCGTGGACGGATGTATGACGTTATAACGCATACTATTACTCCGCATACCATTACAACGCGACTTTTACTCCACATACTGTTACAACGCATAGCGCCTTGGGGCGCTGGATAGTGGTAAGTTTAATTTTCTATTCCAACACCAGTCCCCGTGGACACTAGGGAAGGTGTTGGATAGAAAATTAAACTTATTCCCTATCCTACAGCGCCCCCCAGCGCAATGCGTTGTAATGGTATGCGGAGTAAAAGTCGCGTTGTAATGGTAGTGCGGAGTAAAAAATGCGTTGTAACAGGTGTATACCGGCGTGGACTATATTTGCTCATGGCTCCCCTGTGTGTAGGGACCACACAAATCATTCTGAAGGAGCAAGGAAAAGACTATTGACTACCCTCTAATCCATCAATGGGATGTTAGAAATTGCGTTGTTGGTGGACTGTGGTGTGAGCTCTTTTCAAGCAGCAACTGAAATCATTGTCAGGCTAAGGCACAAGTAAACACCAAATTAACATGTGCTCAACAGTCTGGTAGCTTGGCACAGAGCAGTCAGACTTGACTTCGAACCAATGTGTAAAGTATTTGTGCATCACTTCAAACAATAATAAAGTGGAAACACCACAAAAAAACAAATTTCACACCAAGTTAGAACATTAGAACTTCCCTTAATAAGTAAAGCAAGGCCAAAATGAATACATTTCAAGTAGTAGGAATCAGAGATATTCAATGTTAAAGGTTTAGGTGAAAATAGTACCAAAAAGGCCTAAATCCCTGCCCCTTTACATACACGACCCCGACCCCCCGCCTCCCTGTTCTGTCCCTTAAACTACCCCAACCCCTTCCACTGCCAAAAAACATATCCCAAGCCAGCACCCAAAAAACTACCCCAGCTACCCATTTCCCTCCTACTGCCCTAAGGCCTAAAACCTTGCCTTTTATGTACACAACCCTGACCCCCCACGCTGTCCCTTAAACTACCCCAACCCCTTCCACCACCATCACACCTACACCTTCCCCGACCACCCCACCCACACTAAAATCTAACCTAAATACCCATTCCCCTCCCACTGCCCTATGGCCTAAAAAACCCTGCCCTTTTAGTTACACAACCCCATCCACTCTACATTGTCCCTTAAACTATCCCAACCCCTTCCACTGCCCTAAAACCCACCCTGACCCTCCAGCCCTAAAAACTACCCTTCAAGCCCTACTTAACTCGCAGCAGCATCTTCGTACTTCCATCTTCCTGCAGCTAGACTATGCAGTGCCTTAACCAAACATGTGCATGGTTATGTCATATGCGTGGTTATTTTAAGCAAAGTCAAAACAAGCGTGGTTCAGACCACGGTGTTCTGACTGTTTCCCTCATCAGATAGAGGTAATGATTTTCACCATGAACACCTCGCCATGGGAGTACCCCTGGTTGCTTGCTCACCCTGGACCCAGATGCACCTCTAGCACCCATGTAAGGAACCTCAGGATAATCAACATCAAAGTTCAAATGACCTCATAATTCAACGCTGTCACTGTAATCTGCTTCCACGCCCTGAAGATTCTAAGGAAATTTTTCAAATGGCTACCAAACAGCACCAGAAAAACCATCACCCCACCCTTCTCACTGACAAGCTCGATTACGGGAACATCCTCTAAGCCAGTGTTAGACCTGGCATCATTGGCATGAGTCTCTCCTCCATTTTTTCTGTTTGCCTCCTCTGTTTACGATGTTTTTGCTGGTATATTGCTTTGGGCTCTGGGCCACTGCTGATCAGTGCCACAGTGCAAGTGCTCCCTATGTGAAATTGCTATATTGATTGAATTCCATGTTTGGCTTATTTGGTTTACTGTCAGTCCCTAGTAGCGTGCACCAGGAGTGCCAGGGCTTGTAAATACAAATGCTGCTAGTGGGCTTGCAGCACCTGTTGTGCCACCCACAGAAGCGGCCTAGTAAAAGTATGTCTACAGGTCTGCCATTGCTAGACCACGTGCAGTCTGACTGTCAGGAGGACTGCGCAAGTACACCTACTTGCCAGTCCCTAAACCTTCCCTTAACTTCATGTTAGTCACCCCTATGGTAGGCCCAAGGGCAGGGTGCATTGTAAGCATAAGGTAGGACAAGCCTAACAAGGTTGGCATGTCCTAATAGTGAATTACAGCCATATTCGTTTTTCACTATTGTAGGGTTACCTGCTCTCCATCAGTTAGAATGGGCTGCCAGGATTATTAATGCTATAATCCTAGCGGGCTCGGGGAGCATGGTGCAATGTCGAGTTTGGTATCCCTGAACTCAGGGTTTAATAACGCATCCTTTTGTGTGGATGGTTTTTGGACTCTGTGTTTGAAAATAGCACTTTTAGAAAGTAGCTATTTTCTTGTCTAACTGTCTACCGGTCTCTGCTGGTTCTGGTGTGCGTGTGACAGGAGCTGGGTGGCTCCAGAGGTCTGAATGAGTCAGTGTGGGGTGAGTGGGGCATTTGCATTGAGAGTAGGGGAAGAGTAGCTCCTGATAGCCTGCCCTGCCTGATACAATGATGGCTCCGCCCCCCTGCCAGGCGACTGATGACTCTGTGCCTGCCTGGGACTTTCCTGGCCCACCTCCTGCCGGGCAACTGATGGCCCTGCCCCTGCCAGTGACAATGCTGGCTCCGCTCCTGCTGGGCGGCTGAAGACTCTGCCCTACACAGTGAATAGGCCAGGTGCTTCGGCCTGGCAACACCCACAACAAACCCAAGATGGGGGGAAATTCCCCTGCATGGACAAAGGGATCAAAGCCAAAAAGGGGTATAAGAGAAGGACCCCTGAACCAAGAATTTAGATCACTTCTGACAATGAAACCTGAACCAAGGACAAGAAGCCTGCTGATCTAAGGACTGCCTACCCCTTCTGCCAGAGTGCTGTTTGTTGGGGGAATCCTGCATTGCTTCTTTATTTTTGCCAAGGAACCAGGAGAGAGGAACTGTGTGTGTACTCTCAATCTTTGCTAAGAAAATCTCCAAGGGCTGGAAGAGTGCCCGTCTCCTGTTGAAGTCACAGGGCCAAAGGACTTCATCTGCTTAAAGTGCTGTTTGCTGGAACTTGTGAATCCAGCACCTCTGAAAGAATCCAGCAATCTCGACGCCGACGGACGCCGCCGAATCCAGCTCGACATCGTGAGTAACGGCTCCAGTGTCCCGCTTCCTCGACGCCGGCCGCCGGGCCCGATCGACGCCAGTAGCGTCGCCAGTGTGTAGCGAGTTCGGCTCCAGCTCCAAGTGACCCTGTGTCGACGCCGCTGCTGATCGCATCAACATCGAGCCCTCTCGACGCCGTGAGCGCTGCTCACTCTTGCAACATCGACATCGACGATGCCGTATCCTGCTTCACCTCGTGAGCGCTGCTCCTGCCTGACTTCGGTCGACGCCGCTGCAGATCGCCCCGACTCCGAGGCCCGATCGACGCCGAAGACGTGACGCCGGACATCTCGACGCCGCTGATTATCGAGTGCTTCACTTTTCCAAGGTACTGTGTTGTGGGGGTCTGTGCGACTCCGGGCTCGACGTAGCGCTCCTCGCGGTCGACGCCGAACCTTTGGATTAACTTTGCCTCGACGTCGTGTGACTCCCGTGTGGGTTATATTGTTGCGAAGAACTGTGTTTTAGAGAAGAAGAGTTGCTTTTGATACTAAAGACTTTGTGCTAAGAAGAAACTACGCTTGAACTATTATTTTTCCTTTCAAGAGTATTTATTAGGATTGTGGTATATTTTTGTCGTTATTTGGTCTTGTGCTAAGCCTTATATAAAAATCCTTATTTTTATAATACTACTGTGTTGTGTCCATTTGTAGTGTATTCACTTTATTACTGTATGTGGTCATCAATGCTTAACGCACTGCCTCTGAGATAAGCCTGTCTGCTTTGCCAAGCTACCAAGGGGGTGAGCAGGGGTTATCTAAGTGTGTGATCCCCTTGCCCTGACTAGAAAAGGTGTGTCCCTATTTGTCAGAAGTGTATACCTCTGCCAACTAGAGACAGCCGCTTCTAACAGCCAGAAAGACCAAGGAACTCACCAGAAGACCACAAACCACCCAGAACTCTGCAAACAAACTCCCCCTGAACCTCCTACACAGACCAAACATAAAACCACACCTCAGGGAACTTCACTGGCACCTCATACACAAACGTCCACAGTTCCAGCTCCTCACTCGAACATTTAATGCCCTACATAACATGGTTCCCACCTATCTGAACAATTGCATCTCTTTCCACTAATCCCTAGACATCTCCGCTCTGTGGGACTCCTATCGGTACACATCCCACGAATACCCAGAACCAGATCTGGAGGCAGGGCCTTTCCACACATCGCTCATAAAGTGTGGAACCACCACCCACCAACCAGAGCACTTCCACCATCCAAATGCAGGGAACTGCTTTGAATCTAATCAGGCCAACTTTGGGAGAAAAGGAAGCCGACAACCTGAAAATACCGTAGTAGAGAGGCAGCAGGTGGATGCATCCACTAGAGTTCAGTTTCAACCCAAAGTAACTTCTAACCTGCGTTCAGTCTTAAGTTTACAGCGAGCGCCAACTGAGTCGCTATCAGTGATCCACTACTGGATGACAACATTGAACCCCTCATTGTACACAGGTGCTGACATTAATCAGGAGAAGACCTTGTCATGCACAGGTTATTAATTCTTGTCTTTTCATCAACAGAGTTCTAACTTTAGTCACCCAGCCTGACTCAACTGTGTGAGCCTGGGCAAATCACTGTGAAGCAGACATCTTAACTGTCAAGGGCCAAAGGGTTTAGAATCAACACATCCACCTATTGAAGAGCTAAGTGGAAAACTGAACCCTTTAGAAGTTCCAATGTACAGATCTGTGCGTAACTTTTATTACACAAACATAATTTTTCATAGATCCCAATTTAGGGAATACTAAAGCCGGGCTTTTCTCAGACAGCGCCCCAGGAGAAATTAGATTTATCACCCCTCTTGATCTATCTCCCCCTCCCTTTCCCCATCTTCTTCCTCCCATTGGTGATCCGAGTGTGGGCCCAATTGTGCTCCTGCCATCAACCCATGGCTGAATACCTCAGACTAGTGACCAGCCTGTTAACACACATCTGCCACCTGATGCCTCACTTTAATCACCTATTCCTTTGATAAACTGGGAGTGAGAACCCATGGGAGGGGGGAAAATAATCCCTTTGTAATTAGTCACCAGGAATTTACAAACATTCTTGTATGATCCATTTGTAACTATTCAACTGGAATTTACAGTAGATACTTCTCCTATTCCCAATCCTGGCGCGCTGTTGGACACTGTGTAACGTATCTCCCATTCAGATGGCTCATTGGTGTTTCCAGATGCCTAGGGCTCCTCTTTGGTTACAAATCGACAATGCAATACAATACAATACTATACAATACCATGTAATACAATGCAATGCAATGCAATATCATGTAATGCAATACAATGCAATTAATACAATGCAATGCAATACTATGCATTACAATACAATATTATACAATGCACTGCAGTATATAATACAATGCAAATCAATACAATACAAAACAGCAATACCATGCAAAGCAATGCAATACAATACAATACAATGCAATAAGATGCAATACAATGCAAAGCAATATAAATCAATCGAATCCAATGCAATGTAATTTAATTTAGTGCAATGCAATTCAGTACAGTGCAGTCACAGTGCATTACAATACAAAGCAAGGCAATGCTATACAAGAAAATGCAATGCAACACAATCCACGAGCTCCACTGTGCAAGCAATGTCTACTCACTTTACAATCTCTGGCTGTTTAAAGGGAAACAAGCAACTGATTTTGGCCCTGAAAGGACTTTCCGATCGTGAAAAAGATGCAATCTGGGCTGCCTTGTCAGGCCTGATAACCAACGCTCCGTGATGTCTCTGATAACACAGAAAGCCTCCACCCAATCCTGTGAGCAGGAGCTGCTTGGCGGGGCCTTAAAAGGCGCTCTCAGTTGCAAATGTACAGTGAAGTCTGCAAAGAAGGCACGCAGGAGACTGGGCTTCCTACAGAGAAAGGTATGTACAGCATTATCCACGTCAGGCGGCTACATTATATTTCTGTGCACAATAACTTTCTTTGTTGCGCTGTCCTTTTGTCGTTATTTCCTTGAATATGTCGTTTTTTCCTTTCTTTTTTCTCTTCGTTTACTTTCTGTTTAATTTTCTCTATTACGTATCCATTGCCTCCATTCTATTACTTAACAGTTTTCTTTGTATTATTCACGTTTCCTTTCTGTAAGCCTTTAAATGCAAAGACACAAAATGTTGTAGGAGAAAGCTTGCAAACAGCCTAGATCACTGGACATTCAACCGGGAAGGAATCTGACCCATTAATGGTCATACATCTTTCTCTAGAATGGCACAGTGGATGAAAAATGATGGATTGGAATGATACCCTGAGAAATTGCTAGTGGTTTGCGCTGTTTGGAAACATTTATGCAATCGCCTTTTGTCAGATCTGCCCAGATGCATAATGTAAATTAACTCATATCAGACACGTCCACTGACGTGCTTTCTGCTCAGAATGGAGAACTGAAGGTGATGGCGACAATGCTCGAATTAGCTCTAGTCAGTTACTCAGGCCACCTTCAGCCTATCATATTCAGGAGCACATGGCCTGGCAGCTCAGGCTGGACTCTTCCCATTGGAGCAGGGTCAAGTCTGATCTGCATATGGCTGGGTCCAAACTGAGGTGGCCTAGTGGGCGAAAGAGCAATGGGTTGGGATGGAACCTCAAGCTATTGCCAGAAGTTAGACTTATTGAAAGTATTCCTCCCATCAACTTTTGTGTGTTTGATGCTCTTGATTCAAACATACACTATCCCGAGCAATGACGTCAGAATACAAATGAAAAGAAAAATCAAAGTGAAGCGAATGCTGATGAAACAGGGGTAAGATCAGTAAGACGGAGTTTGGGGCAGGGATAAAACAGCCTAGAATTGCAGAAACAAGCACTTCTCACGACAACCTTAAGCCACTTTTAAAAACTGCACGCCATCTTTGTTTTCTCCAGTAAAGACTTTGGGGCAGATTTATGAAGGCCTTGCGCCGCCGGTGCGTCATTTTTAACATGGGAAAAAGTGACGCACCGGCGGCGCAAGGCCTTCATAAATCTGCCCCTTTCTTTCCTCCAAAGCACAGCATTCCAGAGTTCTTTCTGAGCCTAAATCGGTAGCAGACAAATGGGGTGTAAAAGACATATTTAAAATGGTGAATTGTTTTAAATGTATTAGCACCAGCGAAGCACTATGCTGCCCGCCCTGCTCTTTATTCATGTTTCACTCTCTTGTGTTTCACAGGATGCACACACAGAGGCTTGTAGTGCTGCTGGCTTCACTGCTCTCCTGTGCTTTGGCTGCTGAATTCCTGGAAGCAGAATGGCAAAGCTGGAAGGCCCGACACGGTACAACTCTTATTTTACAATAATTGCGCGCTGTGCAGAAGCGTGGTACCTGGAACTGCCCCCCCTCACCTCCCACACACACATACACACAGACTAACGGGTGTTAACCCACCCCAAGTTATGAGTTGTTTTCTAAAAGGTGGTATGGTTGGAGCATGCATGTATCAAGTGTACACTGTATCAGGTGAGTATTGAATTGTTTTGTGACAGCAGATAGGCTGGGTCATACATGTTACATGTGAGTATTGAGGTTTTTTTAAGCAGATACGCTGGGTCATACATGTTACATGTGAGTATTGAGTTGTTATTTGGAAGCAGATGGGCTTGGTCATACATGTTACAGGTGAGTATTGAGTTGTTTTCCGAAAGCAGGTAGGCTAATTCCTGTATGTAGCAAGTGAGCATTGCGTTGTTTTCTGGAAGTAGGTAGGCTGGCTCATGTATGTAACTGGTGAGCATTGACGTGAGTATTTATTTATTTTCTGAACACAGGTAGTCTGGATCATACATGGTATAGGTGAGCACTGGGTTGATTCTGAATGCAGATAGGCTGGATCATACATGTTACAGATGAGCATTGAGTTTTTGTCCAGAAAAAAGATAGGCTGGGTCATACACGTTACATGTGAGTATTGACTTGTTTTGTGGAAGCAGATAGGCTTGGTCATACATGTTACAGGTGAGTATTGAGTTCTTTTTTTGGAAGCTGATTGGCATGGTCATACATGTTACAGGTGAGCATTGGCTTGTTTTCTTAATGCAGATAGGCTAGATCATACATGTTACTTATGTGCATTGAGTTTCTTCTGGAAGCAGATTTGCTGGGGCATACGTGTTACATGTGAGTATTGAGTTGTTGCTTGTCGTCAGGACAAGGTGTTATGTCCACAACGGATATTTCCAAGGGGTCTGTTACGCATTGTTATGACAAGGTGTTATATCCACCATGTATATTTGAATACTTTTCATGTTGGTTTTATTTCTGCTCTGTTGTGCTATAGTTTTGCCCTGAATGGCAGCATAATTACGCAACATGGCATGATGACATTATTTTGGGAATTTTGCATAAGTGTGACGTGAAATTACAGGAATTTCACCAAAGTTTTTCAAATTTCATCCAAGCCTATTCAGATCTTTTGGACTGTTAGAAATTGGATTTCTGGTTGGCTAGGACTTGCGCCTAAGCCAGACAGAAACCACCACTTTAGTCAGGGCAAGGGAGTTACACACTGAAGATAACCCCTGCTCACCCCCTTGGTAGCTTGGCACGAGCAGTCAGGCGTATCTCAGAGGCAATATGTAAAGGGTTTGCGCAACACACACAGCAGCAGCAACCAACTAGGCACACCTCAAAAGGAACTCCACACAAGGTTATATATGAAAATAGCCTTTGTATTATTCAAAACACATTAGAATAGTAATCACACAATATACACTGTGCCAACTGGCATTAGGCAATATTTACAGGGAATTATATACACATGACAGGGCCAATTGGGCCAATTGTCGGAACCATCACAAAGCACAAATAGTAAATGTAGAACACAACCAGTAATTACTGGTAAAACACGGTACTCCGCATTATCCTGCAACATAAATCATATTATGCAATCAGCATCACATTAGACGTAAAACTCATTCTGCGCCAACCTCATAAGCATAAACACATTATGAAATAAACCTCACCAGCATAAACACATTATGACATAACTTCGTAACCATAAGTATATTATGCAATAAACCTCATAAGCAGAAATCACATTAGGCAATAACCTCATATACCAAACCTCAGATTAGGGAATAACCTCCTAAACATAATCACATTAGGCACTAACCTCATGAGCATAAATCACATTAGAGGCATAAATCAGGATGCATAAATCACATTTCCTGGGCACCACATAAATCACATTGGAGCCTGGCACACTACCAACCTCACACTGACCCCCTGGCCAACTGGCCTTCTCAGAGGGATCAAATGCCTTATATCCAAAATGTCAGGGCGCGTTGCCAATGCAGCAGAATCCAAAAGTGCGCAATTGCACTGGCATAAACGTTGCAGCTGCCACTAATTGCTGTACAGCTGTGAAGATCGCTGTGGGCACAAATTGAAAAAGGAGGCACTGTCACCTCTGTGCCCTCTGGACCCCCACTGGGGCCCTGAAAACAGTGTGACCCTAAACGTTGCAGCTGCCTGCACTCTCGCAAGGCAGCTGGGACCAGCAGTAAAAACACAGGCCTCTGGACCCCCCCTGGGGCTAACTAAACAAATATGCCAATCGTTGCAGCTGCCCGCTCTGGTGTGGAGCAGCCAGGGAAAACCAAAGAGGCACGTGCACCACTGTGCCCTTTGGGCCCCCACTGGGGCCCTAGAAGCAAATATGGCAAAACTTTGCAGCTGCCCGCGCTTGGTGCAGTGCAGCTGTGAAGCAAATGGGCAGCGGCGCTCTGGGGCCCCTCTCTGGGGCTCTCTCACTAAAATTGCCCCCAACGTTGGAGCAGGCCGCTATCCTGCGGGACCGCTCAGGCACCAACAAGGTGCAACACCGAGCCCCCACTCACCGGGCTCTCTGGGGAAGCTTGCCTCTCTTCGCTCCCCCGGGCTCCGTTGGGTCTCGTTGGTGGGCGCAGTAACACCGGGGCTCTCTCTGCTCATGAGAGCCCCGCCTACCTTCAGCTTCGTCTTTGGCAGTGGGGCTCCCAACAGCTCATGAGAGCCCCACTCGGGCCGGCCACACTGCCGCCTTACTTCCGGCCATATGTGGCAGGCCCCGCCCACAGTCAGGCGGATGCGCCTGACTTCCAATTTGTAATCAGGGCTGCGGTGGTGATTCCTGTTCAGCACCATAGTGCGGGGTGGGCATCTGTCTTGAAGTAAACACATAAGCGGGGTAGGCACCCGCCAACATCAGAAGAAGTGCGGGGATCCCCACATCGGGATCCCCTCCCAATGCCATTGCAGCCCAGTGCTGTCAAGTTAAGCAAAAGAAAGAAATGCTGCTCTTCTCCTGGAATTTAAAAGTAAAGCGCTCCCATGGCCCATGAGTCCTTCAGGGTGGAAGGGGGCATAGCTGGGCCCAGGGAGGCCAGCACACAGGGCCCTCCAGCCGGGAGTCAAGACCCTGTGGTGGCTCCTCCTGGGCCCCCAGCAGCAGCAATCCCCCAGCAAGTCTAGAAACAGCACACATTATCGGGTCACAGCCCCTATATTTATATTGCTTTTTCCTTTGTCTGCATTACAGGGCTTGGGGAACCAGCAAAAACTGGTTCAGGGGGCAATTGGAGCACTCTGTTTACCAGACTCCTCTTCTCCTTTGTCAGGTGGGGGCTCGGTGATCAGACACAGAACAGGGGGCGGAGCCAGCATTGTACAGGGCAGGCACAATGCTATTCAGGGTCAGGGGACTACTCCTCCCACTACTCCAAATGTAGATGTCCTATTCAGCCTAGTGCTGACTCACCTTGCCCCTCCTGGAGCCACACAAACCTCCAAGCCCCTGTCACTCAATATCCAGACATGCAATTCACATCAGGCAGGCAGACACATAGCACACAGAAATGCCAACTTCTAAAAGTGGCATTTCTAAAATAGTTATAATAAATCTGTGCACACTATTGTGCTGCATTTATTATTACCATTCCAAATATACTAAACTTGACCACGCTGCTCCCCTCATATAAGGAATTACCACTGAAACACTTATCAGGGAATCCCCAATGCATTCCTATGGGAGGGCAGCCCCACAGTAGTGAGAACCCAAAATGGCTGTTTGTCACTACCAGGACATGTCACACACTTAAGGCACATGTCTTATCTTTTACCTACAATGCACCCTGCCCATAGGGCTAGCTAGGGCCTACCTTAGGGGTGACTGACATGCAGTAAAAGGGGGGTCACAGATATGGCAAACACTTTAGGTGTCACGTCACAGCGGAAGTAACACTGCGAGAACAGATCCAGCAAGGGCAAAGGCCTGAGATAGGTTTGCAAGGCTACTTTGGTGGGTGGCGCAATCAGCGCTGCAAGCCCACCAGTAGCATTTAATTCACAAGCCCTAGGTATATGAAATACCACTTTACAAGGGACTGACTGGTAAATTAAATAGGCCTAACAGGTTTAGACCAATCGTACCATATGTAACACAGAGAGCACACACACTTTACACTGCAGCAGTGCCAACGTGCCCAGAGGCCTAAAACCACCAATACCATGTCAGAGAAAAGGCTAGGAGAAAGGCAAAAAGTTTAGGGATGACCCTGCAAAAAGGGCCAAGTCTAAAATGGACCCTAAACTAAAGGCCGAATTGCTGAAAGAATGCATAATTGTATTTTAGGATTCTGCATAAATTTGCATATTGTGAGGAAAAACTGATGTTGCCCACCCTTGTTATCAACCATAGACCGCATCCTTCGACAAGGGATATTTCTATCGATTGTCCAGTTTGTCCACATAGGCAGCCACCTCTGGTGCCGCCAATGGAAATGCCATGCATAGCCCTTTGAACAGGAGCAAATAAAGCTACAAAAATGCCAAATGGGAATAAAGTGCAGAAAAAGCAGCACACCTAAATGCCCTTTCATAGCCCTATCTATAGAGGAGTTGGCCTAACGGCTAAGGTGCTGGACCTCGGACCTGGGGATCTGGGTTCGAGTCTCGGTAACGACGCCGAAACCTCCTGTGATCTGGGCAAATCACTTAATCTCCCCGTGCCTAAAAATGAAAGTGTGTGTCCTCATGTAAAAACGTAACTTGTGCTATGTGAAGCACTCTGATACCTGATTCGGTTCGGGTCTAGTTCGCGCTATATAAAACTCTACTACAAAAATATATATATATACACTATGCATTTAGCCTTCAGCGAAAGTTTACATATTCATTCTTCCCTGGTACCCACATTTGCCACTATCAATGACACTCGGATGTCCCTCAGCAGCTGGAAGAACCAGTTCTCAGCAGCATCAACTGGCCCAAACTCACTACTCTGGAATGAAATGAAGGAAGGAGCCCATCATTATGACTAGTGATCTTGGAGTGAAGGACCCATGGAATAATTTCCAGATAACCCAGAACTTATTAACTTCAATTCACTGCATTTGTGTCCTACCAGCTGAATGCCAACTTGCTGTTCCTTATTGCATGTTATGTGATAGTAATTCCCTTCTATCTACTGATTCTTTCTGTTCCCTACATTGTTCTTATATTTTTAATGTACTTTACACTCCTCTGCATCCTCAATGCTGTCTGCATTTTTCTCTGTATCTGTTGTACCTTCCATTCCTCCCTGTTTCCAATGTCCTCCCATCCTGCCCTTTTATCTCACATAGCTCTCCAGGGCCATCTGTACTGAGTGGTATCTTCAGCCCCATGCTGCCTTCTGTATATTCTCTTTACCTCTAGCCTTTGATGCTATGCCTGCTCCTGTGTTAAAGTACTCAGGTGCCACTGTGTCCTGAAATGTGTCCTCACATTCTCTGTGCTCCTGACATGCCAGCCGTGTCCCTCTATACTCTGAAGTACTCTCTGCATAAAACCTTCATTGCACCTGATACCATAATAGAGTTGCACCTAAGATCTTCCCAGCATTAGGTACTTATCCCTAGAAGGCCACCATACTTGGGAAATCTCTACCAGCTGATACTAAATCAACTTATAACTGCCTCTTCTTCAGAAGTTATTACACGACCAAGGGGCATATGTAGGAAGGCGTTTGCGATTTTCAAACGCCGGAATTCGCAGAGTTCCGGCGTTTGCAAATTGCAAATGGCCTTTTGGTATGTAGGTGCCACATATCAAAATAAGGAATTGCACAAATTGTGATTCCTTATTTTGCTCAAGCATTTAAAGAATCGCAATTTTGCGATTCCTTAAATGCTATGTAGGAGTGCCTTTGACATTGCGAATATGTCTTAAGGAATCGCAAAATACCACCTACTCCAAGTAGATGGTATTTTGCGATTTCCTTTCGAAATGATTTTTTTTTTAATTCAAAGTGCCATGTGGCGCACAGACATGCCCTTAGGGCATGTATGTGCGCCACATGTACTTACAGGCACATTCCAGGGGTGCAACAGGTGTCCTTTGGACACCCTGGCACCCTTGGAATTGCGATTCTCAAATTGCGATTTTCTCATAGAAAATCGCAATTTGAGAATGTATACCCATTCATTCCTATTCGCCTCTTGGCCCATAGGAATGAATGGGACACTCATTCCTTAATTGCGATTTGCAATTTGCTAATCGCAATTAAGGAATTCTAGAGATTCGCAAAATAATTGCGATTTTTTACCTACATTCCATTTTGCAATTCTCAAATAGCGATTCCTTAAAAATTGGTATTTGAGAATCGCAAATTATGAATTACCTACATATGCCCTCAAGGCTTTTTTGCTGCACTACCTGGTATCAAAGGAAGAGAGATAAAAGGTGCCATACCTACTATGATATTGCAATGTTTTCCCCTCCCCTATTGCTGGTGCACTTTTGTCTGCCATGCGCCAACACACACACCTATGCAATGCGTGCAAAAATATGGGAATTCTCCAAAGCATAGGTTTTGTACTGAAACTCAACCCTCCCAGCACAAAAATGATCCCTACAAACGTTTCCCACTGTGTACAGTTGTACAGTTGTACAATGCACCACACATGCAATGTTGGGGCAATAAGAAGAAATTAAAACATTTCTCTGCATTATGCCTACCTCAAGGAGGCGTAAGGTCTTATTGCAAATCTCTGTCCACAAATGTTAGAAGGGACTGATTTGCATTAAACCCATGGGTGGTTGCAGGTGATCGTCTACGTACCACCCATGAAACTATTCCTAGATGTAAAGTACTGCAAAGTACAAGTTTGCGTTACTCTGGGCAACTTTCCAAGGCAAATCCTGGTTTACATTGCATAGTAGCTACCACCAGCGTTAGTAAATGTGGGCTCTAGTCACTTGTGCTATATCTCCTCTTCCTGCAGCTATATATTTGATCAAATGCCCTCAAATGCCATCCGTTAGCATCGGTACAATGGAAATAAAATATATCCACAAAACATATAAGTGGTGACAATACATCAGAATACATTTTTAAGGCTGCAGCTGGGTTTCAAATAAGAAAGCAATTTGCTTTGATCTATAGTAAGCTCAGTTCAGCTGGCATGCTCAGAAGGCAACTACACCTGTAAGTGCTTTCTCATTGGCGATAGGGTTTTGAAGAACCAATATATAAATGGCTTCCTGTTTCACAGCAAGTGCTTAGTTGATTCCTTGTTGTAAAGCACTCTTTCACCATTTGTGGTTTAGAGATACTATATCATCAAATGTCTTTATTTCGATTCAATAAATCATAAAAGAATATTGATCATTAAATAAAAACATATTTTAGTTAAGTCAAGATGGAGTCACTTGTAACTGTGGAACACCGGATTCCTGGGCAAAACATCGCCTGCTTGAGCCTATCTGCCTTTATCACCACCAGGAGAGAATGAGAAAGCTCAATCACACTTGAAAGTGAGTAGAAGGACCATGCAGAGCTATCAGACAGAGGTTTAAAGAGACCACATTTGGAATTAACATAAGAATATTGGTGACTACAAGGGAATGGCAAATGTGAGTGATGATGGACGAATGTCCAGAGGGTGAAAATGGTCGGCTTATGCCATATAGATGTTTTATGTGACTGTTAGAACTGGGGGTCTCTAGTTGGCAATCGTATTCACCTTTGTCCAAATAGGGTCCATTGCTTCTAAGTGAGGATAAGGGGATTACCCTCCTAGATAACCCCTGCCCATCCCCTTGGTAGCTTGGCACGAGCAGACAGGTTTATCTCAGAGGCAGTGTGTTAAGCATTTGGGAATATACACAGTGAAACACTACAGATGGACACAACACAGGTTTTAAAAAAATAAGTATGTTTTATATAGACTTAACACAAGACCACAAACGACAAAAATCCACACTACGGTATTTAAGATTGACTTAAAGATGGTAAAAGTTACTTAGTTCAAGTTGGTGATAAATGCGACAAAGTTCTCAACAAAGTACCTAGATGCGTAACGTAAAATGAACAAAAGGCTCGTAAAAGGGGAGATGCGACGGTTCCGTGATCCGGGGGAGACGATGCGTCGCACCTCAATGCTTGCGCGGAGTAGGGGATGCGTCGTGATCCTTACCAGTCCGGGGTTGATGCATAGATTCTCGGCTTGCGGTCCGGTTGCGATGCGCAGGATGGCGCCTTGATGCGATGCAACAATCCTGATGCGATGCAAGAAGATGGCGCCCTTGAAGCGACGATGCGATGACGATGCGAAGACGCCCTGGCACCCTTGCGACGACTCTGCTCTTTGAAGCCGCCTCAGGCCTTGCGACATGCTTCTCCGGTGATGCGATGGCGACTCTCTCGATGGCGTCACGCTTCTCGGGTGATGCAACAGCAGACAGCTTCAACAAAGACACGCTTTCTGGGAGATGCGATGGCGGCACGCTTCTCCGGCGATGCGACGATTTCAGCTGCGGCGGAAACACACTTCTTCTTGTTGCGTTGCGCTTCCAGCTCCCAGCGACACGCAGGCTTCTGCAGTTAGAATTCCCAACAAGGAAATTCAGGGGCTAGCTGGAGATGAAGTCTTTTGTCCCTAAGACTTCAGCAGGAGGCAAGCACAAATTCAAGAATTTTCGGTAAATGATGAAAGGTCTTAAAAACTTCCTTCTCCTTTCCCTTGGCAGTGAAGAAACCACTGCAGGCCAACCCAGAAAACAGCACACTGGCAGAGGGGCAGTCCAAACTCCTGCAGCTTCCTTGGTTCCTTTCCTTGGCAAAGGGTGTCTTGTTCCCAGAAGTCCAGAAGTGATCTAAAGTTCTCGGGTCTGAGTCCCAATATTTATACTGCTTTTCTCTTTGTTCTCTGAAGGCAGAGAGGCCTCTGCCTAGTCCAAACCAGTTCTTGAGCACTTTGTTTACAGGACTCCTTCTTTCCTTTCACTGTGCAGGGCAGAAACATCAGATGCCCCACAGGAGGTGGAGCCAGCATTGTGGAGGGAAGTTCCAGCCCTATTCAGGTCCCAGGTGCAACTCCTCCCTCCCATCTAGATGCAGATCTCCCTATTCACCACTAGGCTGACTCATTCTGTCTCTTGAAATCACCCAGCCCTGTCACTCAAACTCCAGATAAGGAATACACAACCTAGCAGAGCAGGCCTGGACAGTTAGGCAAGAAAATACGTACTTCCTAAAAGTGGCATTTTCAAACACAGAATGTAAAAAAACAACTTTACTAAAATATGTATTTTATCATTCTGAGTTCAGGCATATTAAATTCGAATTTCTACCAAGTTCCCTGAGTCAGTTAGGATTATAAAATGTAATAAAATAACTGCCTATTCTGGCCTACAAAGAACAGATAGCTTTGCAATAGTGAAAAACAAAAATGGCTCTAATTCACAATTAGGACATGCTACACACACCAGGGCATGTCCTTCCTTATACTTACAATGCACCCTGCCCTTGGGCCTACCATAGGGGTGTCTGATATGAAGAAAAGGGAAGGTTTAGGTACTGGCAAGTGGGTGCACTTGTCAAGTTGACATGGCAGTCACAGACTGCACACAGGCCTTGCAATGGCAAGCCTGAGACGCACTTTACAAGCTGCTTCTGTGGGTGGCAAAACAAGTGCTGCAAGCCCACTAGCAGCATTTGATTTACAAGCCCTGGGCACACATGGTGCACTGTACTAGGGTCTGACAAGTAAATCAAATAACCCAATCGTGGAATCACTAATTAGTACATCAATTTAACATAGGGAGCACTTGCACTGAGGTACTAAATAGTAGTGGCACATTGCCCAAAGCATATAACCAGCAAAACATATCAAAAACAGAGGAGGCAATCCGTAAGTATTAAAGGGAGACTCACGCCATAGATGCCAGGTCTAACAGTGACTTTTAATTATTTCTGTCTTTTGTGATAATATTTTATATATTTAAAATGTTAACTGATAATCCAACATCTTCATGTGTATGTATCCATTATAAATGTTATTAATACAAAATGTCGACACAAAATGGTCGACTGTGAAAACAATGGGAAAAATTCAAAGCAATTTACTGTTCTTGCATTTGTATAAATAGATTGTTTTCTCCGCAATCTGCATCAATTCTTTAAATGGGCAGAACTTTGGAAATTAGATGAAAAACCTGAAAAAACCCTTTTGACTCTAAAAAATATTCCTGATCTTTGTCATCACTGAGAACATACTTTTTTTTTTATTTTCAGTTATTTTGTTACATCAAGACCTTATTACTCTTGATGACTCTAGTACCTGTGAAATGGATAGCTTTTAGGGAAACCCCTTGGTAAACATGCCTGTCCGGAGAATTAGACAGCAGCCATTGCAGCCAATGGTGGCTAACGAGTGTCTGTTGAAGCTGAGAGTTGGCTTGTTGTTCGGGAGGCGTTGACTGTGTGTGGTGATGGCCGGTGTCTATCACAAATCCATGCATGTTTATGGCTGTGTATGGCTGTCTGTGGCTCCATATTTGATATAATACAGTCTCATCTTACCCAACAATCTGCAGTCCTAGTGCTCTGGAAAGGGCGCATATGAGTGGTGTGAGGCTGGCAGTGGCGGCAATAGGGGGGTGCGGGGGGGGTGTGGACCGCACCGGGTGACACCCTCACATGGGGTGACACCATCTGGTTACGCTGCGTATGTAACACAGCTCTGCAGCCTCGCCTCTGCTCTGATTTGCTTTATCATTAGGAGGAACTATGAGCCTAATGAAACGTTGTGCCTCTCTGACAAGCGCAGAGGCTGCTCCCCCAGGCTCCCTGACGTCATCAGTGAGTATCACCGACGCCCCTCTGCTGGTTAGATTAGCGCAGCCGCAGTCAGTTCCTGCAGCCACCAGCACGCAGTCCGCACTGTCACAGGTCAGGGTCAAAGGAAGTTGCCCGACTGGGCCTCAGCTCAGAAGAACGCTTTGCTTATGTTACATTTCACAAGTGAGTGGATTGCATCATGTGAGCCCCGTGCTGCGGCCTCTGGTTGAACTGTGAAATGTAACAATAATCGGGGTTCAGTGGGCCCCTCGGGCCTCTGGGCGCCCTCTGTTGTCTTACTCTTAACTTTACCCCGGGACTTGCCAAAGACTCGTGTGCCGGTGGCTTTCAGCGGGTAAGAGTCAGTTAACTCCCCTGTCTCCATGCCTGCCCCGCTCCAGGCCTCAGATTGGGCCAGTCATGCCAGCTGTCATCATCGAAAATGGCCTGTATGGGCAGCAGCTGTCACATGATAGTGTACAAAGACCTGGCCGTGACGTGGCACACTGCTGGGCAAAACATCTCCCCCTGAATATGTTTACCATCCCAGGTCTGCACATTCGGTGTCCGGTACCCACGGCACTCCGAGCCGGAGGACAGAGAGGTCTGTACCCGGCATGGAGCTTCTCACGAGGCAGGTAAGGGCAGCTGGGTGGGGTCTGATTCTCAATGCTCGGACCCAGCTCTCGGTTGGACTCTTTGAAGTTTCACTTTCATTTTCTGCATCGTCCATTGGAATGCAAGTTTTCGGATGTTATTCGAAATTTACAATAACCAACCATATTTCTTATGATCAAAGCGACTGGAAAATGTATTTGTTTATTAAGAAATTAGAAACATCTGTCTGTAGTTTGGGTCTGCTGAGATCAGCCAAAATCGGTGGATTCTGAATTCTGGAAACGGCAGATCTGAGCTCGGTCTGTAGTGTATAGGTTGGGTCGGGCTGGTTCAGAGGCCAGTCTGACAAGGCCAGAGGGCTGGTGTGACAGGTCAGTGTTTGGGACGATGTATGGGCTGTTTGTTGTGCTGTGTTGTGGTATGGCGGGCTGGTGTACGCTAATGATATCCCAGATATTGCTACAAACTGTCTGCAGGAAGTGCTGACGCATACAGCCCCCCATGCCGTACAAAACACCTGTACAACTTGTGTTTGCAATTCCCATACTGCCCGGATTTGCTATGAGATGTGCAGACGAGGGCCACTTGATTTACCTATCTGGGTCGGTAATGCGGGCCACTTTTATTGTCGGTGTCCGGGCAGGCCTATTGTCAGTCGCAGACCGAACCTGGTTGGGGTGGTGCCGTTTAGAGTGCCCCCTGGAGACACGGGTGATAGAGACCCCCCCCTGTTGAAGATGTGCAAAGGTCACTGTTAGGTACCCTTAGGAGCATCAGTAAAGTTGCGCTTCTGGTCACTTTTCTGGCCAGATGGTCCTCAAAAATATAATAATCGTTGTTCTTCTGGGGAAGTCGAGACTTGTTGGGGTTTCCACTGTTCCATGATTAAGCCGCATGTTGTACTCGGCGTGTGCTGATGTTTGTTGACAGTGCTGAATCCAACATGCATTTTAGTAATGCTCTGTAGTGCCTAATACGCCCTCAAGAGTATCTAGACACTTTACAAAGTTTGTAAATAAACTGTTTTCCACACCAGATTTGGCATTGGTTCCATCGATCTCTACATCACGAAAGGAGCCTCTTGTGTTACAATTTAAATGTATGGCCTGCCAAAAATGTCTGGCACCCCCAGTTACCGTAATTGTATTTTTGTGTTCAAGGCTGCACGCCTCGTCATGAGCTGCTGGTGCTTTTAAGCACGGATCCGAATCCGTTGTGTAACACTGTAGATTTACGGTCCTGGGGCTCGTGCCACGCGCCTCTCTATGATATGCAGAACATGAGATAGGTTTAAGACATGGTCTGTCTCCCTTCCTCCTCGTACTCCCCACAGTGGGCAGTAAAGGTAGCGCGCGCTTGACTTTCGACCGGGCTTTTGTTACATTTCACGAGTGGATTTCTTCATGTGAGCCCCGTGCTGATTGCCCACCCTGGACTCGGAGCCCCTCTAGCATGCTTGACAGACAACTAATGTCGCCGCAGAACAAGCTTGTCGTTCCTGATGTGAGAGCCGAGTGAGCAGCAATGCAAACACCTTACTCGGAATTATAATGCAAACTAAGTTTGACTTTTGGTTATTTAATAGGCTTCTCCTGTGTTTATATCCACTGCAAGGCGCACTATGTTTTTTGGTCACATTTTCTCTGTAAAAGCCTCATTTTAGATGTTTTCTGCAACCCCATCCTGCTGGCCAGCCCCCAACCCCCCTACCCCCCATCCCTGCTGCGCTCGAAGGTGAGGGCGAGTGTGTCTTCTGTGTCTATTTAAACTTATCCTCAGTGTCGCGCCCACAAATTCAAAGCACATTTCATGAGTTTATTTCAGTCACTTTGAGAAAAGCCGAGAACTGTGAGGGAGAAACCATGAGGAGGGGGGAGAAGGCAATGAGGAAAGGCTGAAAAGAGCAGCAGACGGGGAGGGGGTGCAGGCGGAGGGGGCGAAATGGTGCAGGCAGAGAGGGAGATGGTACAGGCAGAGGGGGAGATGGTGCAGGCAGAGGGAGAGATGGTGCAGGCAGAGGGAGAGATGGTGCAGGCGGAGGGGAGATGGTGCAGGCAGAGGGAGAGATGGTGCAGGCAGAGGGAGAGATGGTGCAGGCGGAGGGGAGATGGTGTGGACAAAGGGAGAGATGGTGCAGGCAGAGGGGAGATGGTGCAGGCAGAGGGGAGATGGTGCAGGCAGAGGGTGAGATGATGCAGGCTGAGGGAGAAATGATGCAGGCAGGGAGTGAGATGGTGCAGGCAGGGGGTGAGATGGTGTGGACAAAGGGAGAGATGGTGCAGGCAAAGGGGAGATGGTGTAGTCAGAGGGGAGATGGTGCAGGCAGGGGGTGAGATGGTGCAGGCAGATGGGAAATGATGCAGACAGAGGGAGAGATGGTGCAGGCAGAAGGGACATGGGGGTGGAGAAGGTGACGAGGAAAGGATTAAAAGACCAGCAGGCGGGGGAGGGGTGCAGGCGGAGGGGGAGGAATGGTGCAGGCAGGGAGTGAGATGGTGCAGGCAGGGGGTGAGATGGTGTGGACAAAGGGAGAGATGGTGCAGGCGGAGAGAGAGATGGTGCAGGCAGAGGGAAAGATGGTGCAGGCAGAGGGAGAGATGGTGCAGGCGGATGGGAGATGGTGCAGACAGAGGGAGAGATGGTGCAGGCGGAGGGGACATGGGGGTGGAGAAGGCGACGAGGAAAGGATTAAAAGACCAGCAGGCGGGGAGGGGTGCAGGCGGAGGGGGAGGAATGGTGCAGGCAGAGGGAGAGATGGTGCAGGCAGAGGGAGAGATGGTGCAGGCAGAGGGAGAGATGGTGCAGGCGGAGGGGAGATGGTGCAGGCAGAGGGAGAGATGGTGCAGGCAGAGGGGAGATGGTGCAGGCAGAGGGTGAGATGATGCAGGCTGAGGGAGAAATGATGCAGGCAGGGGGTGATATGGTGCAGGCAGGGGGTGAGATGGTGCGGACAAAGGGAGAGATGGTGCAGGCAGAGAGGAGATGGTGTAGTCAGAGGGGAGATGGTGCAGGCAGGGGGTGAGATGGTGCAGGCAGAGAGGAGATGGTGTAGTCAGAGGGGAGATGGTGCAGACAGAGGGAGAGATGGTGCAGGCGGAAGGGACATGGGGGTGGAGAAGGTGACGAGGAAAGGATTAAAAGACCAGCAGGCGGGGAGGGGTGCAGGCGGAGGGGGAGGAATGGTGGAGGCGGAGAGAGAGATTGTGCAAGCAGAGGGAAATATGGTGCAGGCAGAGGGAGAGATGGTGCAGGCGGAGGGGAGATGGTGCAGGCAGAGGGAGAGATGATGCAGGCAGAGGGGAGATGGTGCAGGCAGAGGGAGAGATGGTGCAGGCAGAGGGAGAGATGGTGCAGGCGGAGAGGAGGGGAGATGGTGCAGGCTAAGGGAGAGATGGTGCAGGCTGAGGGAGAGATGGTGCAGGCTGAGGGAGAGATGGTGCAGGCTGAGGGAGAGATGGTGCAGGCTGAGGGAGAGATGGTGCAGGCTGAGGGAGAGATGGTGCAGGCAGAGGGAGAGATGGTGCAGGCGGAGAGGAGGGGAGATGGTGTGGACAAAGGGAGAGATGTGCAGGCAGAGGGGAGATGGTGCAGGCAGAGGGGAGATGGTGCAGGCTAAGGGAGAGATGGTGCAGGCTGAGGGAGAGAGGGTGCAGGCGGAGGGGAGATGGTGCAGGCTGAGGGAGAGATGGTGCAGGCTGAGGGAGAGATGGTGCAGGCTGAGGGAGAGATGGTGCAGGCAGAGGGAGAGATGGTGCAGCAGGCAGAGGGAGAGATGGTGCAGGCGGAGGGGAGGGGTGATGGTGTGGACAAAGGGAGAGATGTGCAGGCAGAGGGGAGATGGTGCAGGCAGAGGGGAGATGGTGCAGGCTGAGGGAGAGATGGTGCTGGCTGAGGGAGAGATGGTGCGGGCAGGGGGTGAGATGGTGCAGGCAGAGGGGAGATGGTGCGGACAGAGGGAGAGATGATGCAGGCAGAGGGGGCATGGTGCAGGCAGAGGGTGAGTTGGTCCGTCCGGTAAGTTGTGAAGGGGTGACACCATGAGTTACCCGCAACGGGTGACACCAACCCTAGTGACGCCACTGGAGGCTGGTTCACCACATAAATGTACATAGACTTCACTACTGAGGCTTTCACTGCTAAATTGATTGCACATTGATTACATTTTACAGAGAGGAAGTATGAGAGCAAAGAAGAAGAGGTAATTCGCCGAGAAAGGTGGGAGGAGACCTGGAAGAAGGTCAAGGAGCACAACAAGCTGGCGAACAAAGGCAAGAAGAGCTACCGGATGGCCTTGAACCACTTTGCGGACCGGGTGAGATCAGCTTGCTTGAAGTATTCACTACAAAATGTAGAGCCTTCAAAGGAGTGTAAACAAACATCGGGAAAGATAAAGTGGCAATACTGACCCTTGATATAAAAAGTCCTACAGAGTGAAGTGTCTCTTGGGGGACTAGTGCAGAACAAAATGCCTGGTGCAAAGCTGAATAAGGTGCTTATGGTGATGGAGAGGCATTTCATTTCATTCATGTGCTTAGTACTGGATGGTCTTCCTGAAACCCATCACATTTGACTTTAACTGTCTACATGCCTTGTTCATGTGGCCAGCTCATGAACACATCTGATATTTAAGAGTGAGGATTTGAAAAGGGAAGATCCGTCTAGAATGATCTAGTCATTTTTTTGAACTTGTACCACTGAAATGTCTACCTTCAATGCAAAGTCTGACCAGGGAAAAATAAGAATCTATTTCTATTGAAGCCCTAGAAGACAGAAATGCTCCTGGGTGGGCTAATGGCCACTGAATCAGGAGCAGGGTGGTGGGATGGACAGTAAAGCCATCCAATCATGAGCAATGGGTGACCCAAAGCCCATTCTAAGGCACTCAGTATGAGTTGGCCAAGAAATACAGATATGCACAGTAACTGCAATGCGTGCGTTGTAAACATTTTGCAGTCCGAAGGAAAGGGTGTGACGACTCCTCATGTGACTGTAGACAATCGAATGGTCTGTGCCTGCCCTGAGCAGGCACTAACCATCTCAAAAGCATAACAGTCCATTTTGAAAAGCTTCCCTTTGTCCCTGCCTACACCACATTGCCCATCAATGCCCATGTGTGAAACCCAGCTTATGAAAATGAACATGTCCCTGTACACTAATTTGATTTGATTTGATTTTAAGATTTATAAAGCGCGCGATTGCCCATGGGCGTCTTGGCGCTATGTGCCATAGTAAACCAGTTAGCTTCTATTTGGGGTTAAAAACTTGCAGACAGAGAACAACCAAGTGTTTATCTCTTTTCTAAAAGAGAGCAAGGAGGGGTTGTTTTTAATTGACATTGGGAGCAAGTTCCAAATCCTAGCTGCATGCAGTCTGAAACCTCTCCCACCCCACCGAACCTGATTAAATCTAGGCACCTGAATCATTTTTTGATGTCTGGATCTGAAGGATCTGAGGGCTAGTACCATTTCAAATGACTTTTCAGGAACTGACAACTAGTTCCATGAAGGACTTTATATGTCAGACACAGGGATTTGAATTGAACTCTTTTACCAATTGGCAGCCAGTGAAGACCTCTCAATCTGTGCGCTACTGGTTCAAACTTTGGAATCTCTAGCACCAGCCTTGCTGCTGCATTTTGTAGACGTTGTCATGTTGCTAGCTGCTTGGCCTGAATCCCCGCATAAAGCGCGTTTCCAAAGTCCAACCTAGACAGCGCCAGTGCTGTAACCACTGTCTTGTGCGAATCTTGGGGAATGAATGGTAAGAGTTTTCTGATTGTTTTAAGAATGTACCAGATGCTCTGCACTGGTTTAGTACATCCTGAGCTAGGAAAAAAAGGCATGGCCCAGTCATCTGCCTTCCTATCTGCATTTCCGTCTAGTCAACTGTCTGTCCATCCTTCAGTCCATCCATCGAACCATTCATCCATCTGTGTATTCCATCCATCCATCCTTTAGTCCTACTATCCATTCACCCAACCACCCATCCGTCCACCAATACACCATTCACACATTTATCTGTTTCTGTCTGTTCATCTATCCATCCACCCTTCCGCTTCTCTCCTTTTCTGTAGATCATCATGTCCTTTCTTTCACATTTTCTCTCACTAATTCCTTCCCTTCTATTCGGTTCATTTCTCATTTCATTTCTTTCTGTCATTGTCTCTTTTATCCCCTACACTCTGCCTCCTTCGCTTCTTTCCCTTTCTCCCTCTCTCACTTACTCTCTCTTATATTTGTTTTTGATCCTTGCAGACTTCAAACGAGCTGAAATCCATGTCTTGCCTGAGAATTCCAGCAGTGATGCAGGGCGGTACATCGAAGTACAGCGGCGTGAGCCTGTCGTCACTGCCGCCGAACGTGGACTGGCGGGACCAGAAATGCGTCACCGCCGTCAAGGACCAAGGACGCTGCGGCTCCTGCTGGGCGTTTGCAGCGGTATGAATGAATTAATGAATGAATGAATGAATAATTTATATAGCGCGAACAAATGACCGGCACGTTTCTGGCCGGGGCCTGCTTTACGTCTGTGTGACAGGGGAGGCCGCTTTAAAACAAATGAAATGTGTGTGCGACAGGGGTAATGGAGGGATGAGGGGCACTTCTGCTGGGTGACAGTGAGGAAATCTGAGGAGGAGGTCATGGGGAGTCACCAATATGTTTGTCACACCAGGTGCCACCAGCACTAAAGCCGGCCCTGTTTGTGGCATATCCGAAATCCTTTGTTTTGGAAATGCAACTGAGTAACAAGTGTCCAGCTGCTTTCTTGCCGGTTGGTCTTTCTATTGGCACCTGGCGTGCTTGAGGGCAAAGGAGGGTTGACATCCTTCTCACCGAGCCTTCATTTCTGTGGTGTCTGCTCCCACCTTCAGATTGTTTGTAAAATCCCAGCATTCCCAATTAATTCCACAGACCTGCCTTCAATTATTCCTTATTCCTTAGAAAAATGTTCCTAACCATTCACCTCAATGGGATTACCCTCTCCAAACACCTGAAGTCATTCTGGTGGATGGGAGGTTGTGAGGCAGGAATTGACTTTATCATGACCACCGTGTGACGGTGGGCATCACACTGGGGCTAAAACCTTAAATGCCACAATCCAGAGGCTTTCCCAAATCAGACGCGCGGCTCCTTGCCTGTCCCCAGAAGGTACCTAGGGGTCATTATTGACCAGGCCTAAGCTTTTGGAGGGCCCCACACCTCTACTCCAACATTTATTAATAGTTCTAAAGCAAGGCTGCCTTATTAATGACAAATTCAGCTAACATGGCTAATACCACTAGATACTACGAGAACCCATCCTATGTAGTGCCCCAGTATAGATTTCTGACCTCGGCCCAGTAAAACCTTTTGATAGGTCTTTATAGCTTGGAGCCTGTGCAGGTGCACTTAGGTAACAGGGTTACACCACTCCACAGCTCTTGTGGGTTTCTAGTGTGGGGTGTCATTTTTGACAGACCCCACCACCACGAGACAGGTTTTTTGTCTGGTGAAGGCCACTCCCACAGACTGTGACTGGATTAGAACAATGCTTCCTGCTGTTACTCTGTTTTCTTCAGGAAGTACCATTACCCAACTGAAGAACACTTAGCTGAAAACACACACGAACAGACTCAAATTCAACACATAACTTGTGGTGCAATGTTGACTGCACAGTTTTGTTTTTTGAGATCTATAACAAGTTGCAGAATACATCTTTTGGTAAGATACAAAATACTATCAATAATACACAGAGGCAAAGAGAATAAGAGAGCAATAAAAAAGCACTAGGAGAGAGGGTGCATTGTCCAATTCAGAATACAAATCCTAGTTACCTAGTGTTGGCCTCCCACCTCCTGCAGATCATTTAATAATTTAGGGGCTGATTACGATGTGTTAGGAGACCACTGCGAGCATCAGTTGGAGCCATTCCTACCGCATCATAATCAACCCGTCGGATTCCTTTCGAACCAACCCATTAGGATGGAGTCGGTTGGTAAGGAATCCAACCGGTCATTTTGACTGGCTTCCGACAGGCTAGGAGAAACCCAAGGGTTCCAGTGAGATTACAATGTCAGATTCCGACAGCCTTTCTGTGCCGCCCTTTCCGACACAGGAAGTCTGTCAGAAGTCAACTTTGGGGGACCCTTTGGGCCCCCATGGGTGTAAGGCCTCCAGTCGAAGGCCAAGGAGGCACCTACAGTGCCCCCCTGTTGATCACTGCACCCCATGGCAGGCACCTTCAGGTGCCAGCCACGATGTGCAGGGATGAACTGCACCTCTTCTCTTTACAATGAGAGCATGTATTCCGGTCAAGATGGATGCTCCCATTGTAATGAATATGAGTGTGACCGAACAGTGTGTTTTGAGAGCTGGAGTCTTTGGTTGCTTTCATCAATTTAAATTGGGCCATCCCAGCAGTGATGATGGGCTACGGTCTAGAAAAAGAATTTAAGTTCATCCATCAGGCAACAGCAGTCAGATATGCATAAAAATGTGCAGTTCTGGAAGTAGGAATGTGCAAAATTCATATGAAATTTCAAGAAAAATTAAGCGAAATTAAGTGAAACACAAATTTGCCATTTTGTGCTATATTTTGGCACTGTATGTATCCTTGTGTCTAAGTTGAACTCGATTCTGCACTTTGCGTTAAAAGCATAGCACAAAAAACACATCTGGATAAAACGTTCTGCCTAATCACATTGATCTGGTGCTCCTTCAATAGGAATTTTAACTGCAATTACGGCAAGTTGCATAATTGCATAATCTCGAAGTATTTCATTTGAAAAGCGTAATGAAAAATGCTGGAAATTTTGTGAATTTCAATGCAAATTGAATTTTTTTCCGCTTAGTTGGCAGAAACAATATTCGATAAAGAGACTGCAATTTGTTTATCGTTGGCAATGGACAACAGGGTGAAGCCGAAACTACAAATAAACTCTGCCACAGTTATAACATAGATACTGAAGAGAGTGGGGCTGAGTGAAGATCCCTGTGGTACCCACAGAGCAAAGATCTGGATTGTTAACAGATAGATGACAAGACTATGGATTGGGTCAATCAATCAATCAATCATGCCATTTGTATAGCGCACTACTCACCCGGGAGGGTTTCAAGGCACTTGGGGGGAGGGGTATGCTACTGCTCGAACAGCCAGGTCTTGAGTTGTTTCCTGAAGGCAAGATGGTCCTGGGTCAGCCGAAGGTGGATGGGGAGAGAGTTCCAAGTCTTGGCAGCCAGGTAAGAGAAGGATCTTCCTCCGGCGGTGGCTCTTCGGGTGCGATCTTTCAGCTAAGAATATAGTCAGTCCAGAGCTTTATCCTCCATGCCTCAATCGAGAAGCCTCTGACGGAGGATGTTTTAAGAGACAGTGTCATAGGCAGCATGCAGGTCAAGAAGAACCAACGTTGCACTGGCGCCTTTCTCCAGAAGCTTCCAGATGATGTTGTCAATGAAAGTGAGGCAACGTCAGTGCTGTAGAGCAAGCTGAAGCCAGCCTGGTGGTTGGCCAGAAGGTGACTGGATTCAGTAAAACCTGAAAGCTGAGCATTTACCTCTTCTTCCAGAAACTTTGGTGGAAGAGGACCAAACCAGGGTGAGGATTAGCCCACACTGCAGGTTATCAATAGGCTTCTTCAGGGGTGGAATGATTAATGCCTCTTTCCAGGCTCAAGGAGAAGTAGCAGGAGACAGAGAATTATAACACAAGGAAAAATGTTGTGGAGTTAAGAGCCAGACTGAAGGCCAAACATGGGTGGCCACTGGATTTTTTTCAGGGGGCCCATAATTTTAACTTCAATAGCGGCACTGACGTTTCGGCATGCAGTGAGGTCATCTCAATACTGACAGCACGATCTTTAATTTTTGTTTTAAAGGGCAAGTGAAAAATCCAGGGGGAGGGGGCCCCATTTCCCCCTCTTTGGATACCCATGCAGACCAAGGAGGACAGAGGTCATCTGGAGAACGAAATCTTGTAGTGGGAATGGGAGTTTGTAAAGAATACAAACTCATCCAGCATAACTGAGAACAGAGGAGGCCCTGGAAAGGATAGAGGTCATTGAATTGACAAAGGCTGATGGTAGACTCCAGCTTTTCATTTAAGCAGGTTTCTTGATGGGGTCTACAGCCATCCTCCAGTACAAAGAAAATGTTTGTTTACAGAGAGGAATGTGATCAAAGGCATCGATAAACCTGTTATTAAAATGATGCTCCATCTCATCAATAGTGTTGGGCCAGTGGTGGGATTTATATGAACAGTAGTCAGGTGGAGGATCAGTAATGCAGGGATTGGCTCAAAATCAGTGGAAACCTGTGAAGTTTCACACTGGAGGTCCACATGCCGGGCCTGCAACTTGTGAAGGCTAGAAAATAGCGAAGTGACAGCGGCCAGAATCAATCATTAGAGTACCAACCACTGTGTTTCCAGGAGATAGATGAGGTCCCTCCCTCCACTAAGCTTGGGAGGTTCTACTGTTGAACTAATGTACAGAGCCATCCCAGACTGCTCTACTGAAGAAGTCACCTGTGCATCAAGGGATTGATGAAGCAAGTGCAGAGGTTGAAGAGTGAAATGTGCTGCAGCAGATCCTGAAAATTCTACAGAAGATATAATGCTAAGGCTTTCTTTACAAGTACCCTATTGTCTTACAACTAATGGGCAAACATCTGCTCGCCTGGTGTTGCAAAAGCAAAAGGCATGGAGATTACTGCTCTAGGGCAGTTGCCGTGAGCAATAACTTCTGCACTCAAGAAATTCCCCATTAAATGTTGGCAGGACAAACCTATTGAAACTTAAAGGCATTAAAAAGTCTGGTAATTACTGGCACATGCAACTTTTGGTGGAGGAAGCACAAAATGTGTTTCTTTGACCCTCCGGGTCCTAATTGTGTGTTTTCTGCACCCATAGGTTGGAGCCCTTGAATCTCGCCATTGCATAAAGACCGGGGAACTGTTCGAGATGAGCGAACAAGAGCTTGTCGACTGCGATGACTCCGATGGCGGCTGCTGCGGCGGGTTTCCATACTCCGCCTTTATGTACATTTCCCAGCATGGCATAATGCCCTCAAATAAATACAAATACAAAGGACATGTAAGTACTTTGTGGTTTATATCAATTCGACCATATAATTGCATTAAAATCATCTGTCATCAAAGTTCACATCTGTAAAATGATTTGTGCATTGTATTCACTCTGTCACTTGATGAAGTTAGAAAAGATGTCTCCTTTTGTGACAAGAATACCCTTGGTGTTTTTATGTTGCTTCTAATGCTGTTCTTTCCCTTAAATGTATTCATTTGTAGATTTTATTGGAAGATTTCTGCTCAATATTTCCCCTTCAGAGTCCATTGAAAACCCCATAAACAGAATATGAAATCATCTGCTGCGATAAAAGAAATTAAAAAAACAGCCAATAAACACATTTGCAAAAAAAAGTAATCCAAAAGATACACAGGATATTGAGCAAAAAAGAATTTTTTTATCCCCAAAATGACCCAAGCTACCTATGATTTTGCATTTCACATTGATCTGATAGTCTGATAGTTGCCAAAATGACTGCCAGTAAAATACATTGTTTAATTACCTTTTCTGGCCCATATCCTTGAGACCATTTCTGATTAACATGTAATGTTAAAGCCTCGGTAGACCTGTGTAGATTTTTTTTAACTCTGTTTTAACTCTGTTTCATGGTATTACATGGGAAAGAAAGAGCGAGAGCACGTGACCAAAGACTCACTAAAGAAGTATTGTATGTTGTTCTACAATAAGTTTGATTAGTATAAAATGTATTTGGACCTTATATACCCTGTACGCACACTGTCTAAACACATGCACTATCAGTGCAGAAAGCATACAAAAATGAAAGCAAAACATTTCATAAACACCCGGAAAACACTGTGTCTGTTTGTTTTAATGGTGCGAAAATGCGTAACCACTGATAACCACTGTTTTGTAAACGTATTGAAAGCACTGAGAAAACCCTACCAGAATTTACCAAAAATAGAAACTGAAAACAGGAAAGCCTACATATAAGCAATATCTGAAAGAGACTGTAGTTATACATTCCCTACCATTAGAATTACCCCCAGGCCTCAGGCTGAATCCGGAGAATTTTTTCGTAGCAGTACCCCTGCATGTCGGTAGGTGGTGTCAGTCAACTCTGCGTCCGTCATTGGGTCACCGGGATGACATAGCAGTGTCTACTTAGATGCCGCCCCTGCACGCTGACGTCAGTTCTTTCTTTGCAACGCCAGGTAGCTCAGATCTGGAGAGAGCGTGCCCCTTAGTCACTTTTTGACTTTTGTCGACATAATTTTTGAGTCTTTGACTCCTGGTTGCACGAAGGGTGTCCCATCGTTGGACTGGCTTCAAGCCTTGTGACTCCTGTCCCAAATTTATGTACATCAAGGATCCTCACCTTGTGTGCCTGTGGTGCCTGGAGCGCAACCACTACCTAAAGTTGTGCTCTGACTGCCGGGACATGAATCCAAAGTCTTGGTGGGAGCGGTCCTGAAAGCTCTTGGAGGACCAGCAGTCCGCTACATGCCAGTTGAGGTCCCGGTCGAGCGGAAGGTTGCACGACAGTTAGCGGAGCCACCATCATTCGTCATCGAACTCTTTGTACTCATCGGGTAAGTTGAAGCACAAGAAGAAGGCGAAGAAGCATCGTCGCTCATCGCCTTCTTCCTGTTCATCGGCTGACGCGATGCGGGACCCGGAGTATCATCACTCTCTAGCTCCGTCTTCGGAGCCTGCTTCTGGGACGGCTCCGCGCTTCCCTTGCTTTCCTGGAGCTGCAGCGTCCCCTACCCAGCTTTGAGCCTTTTACGAAGCCCTACATAGCATTTTTGGGGTATCCAAACTCTGCAGGTGTGCCTATGGGCCCCACAAACTTTGCTTGGGGCCCTGGGACTTCGATGGCAGTAGCTTTGGCTCCAGCACCAGAGGGTCCCCGGGGATCCAGGCCTGGATCCAGATTGGCACCGCTCAACCTGACAGTACCTTCCCCGGCGCCAATCCCAGTGATGACGCCCCCAATGCTGGTTGCGTCCCCAACCGGCGTCAAACCCAGCCTCATCCCCAACTTGGACATGGTACTGGAGGGTACTTTTGTACCCCTGTTCATCCCTGGCGTTCCCTCTTTAGCTGACCAGCTTGAGGAGTAGGACTGGCAAGAGGAACTGGGTGATGCCAGTGGTTTGGATACCTCCCCAGACCATGGCACGCTCTCCCCCCCACCGAGGCTAAGCAGTAGGGAGCTTCTTACTCAGTGGTGTTGCATGGGGCGGCTGAGTCCTTGGGCCTCGAGCTTCCTTTGGTGGCAGTGAGGACTAACCTCCTGACAGAGGTGCTTCAGCCGGCAGCGGCCTCTTCAGAACCCCTGTTGCCTTTCAATGAAGCCCTCACAGACATCCTTCTGGGCATTTTATCCAAGCCCAGCACAGGGGCTCCTGTGGACAGGATGATTGCCCGATGCCACCAACCGGCCATGGGCGACCTACTTTTCCTCTACCAAAACCTAACCCCGAGAGCTTTGTGGTCCAATCCTCGTCCTCAAGGGTGCATTCCCTACTGCTCCCCCAGATATGGAATCCAAGCAGCTGGACCACTTTGGGAAGAAGTTGTATTCTCCTACCTGCTTAGGATTGTGGTCAGTGAACACAGCATGCCTCATAGGCTGTTCTACCTATACGGTGTGGAATGCTGTTGCGCAAGTGCTGCCACAGTGCCCAGAGGAGGCCTGGGCTGTGCTCACCCGCGCAGTTGATGTGGGTCAAGACGCAGCAGATCACCAACAAGTGTGGGCAGAACGATTTCCACATGGGTAGCCCTGAGGCACTACACCTGGTTGAGGATGTTTGGTTTTCCGGGGATGTCCAATCCACCCTTTTGAAGACGCCCTTTGATGGCCTTTGCCTATTTGTTGACAAGGCAGACTCAGTGCTCAAGCGCTTCAAGGATTCTAGAGCTACGGCCTCAGAGCAACCTCTCACCCCATGCAGTCTGCCTTTTGCCCCTTTTGTGGCTATGGAAGGGGTACCCAAACACATTCCACCCAATCGAGCCACAGGGCCACACAAGCTACCCAGTCTATGCGTGGCCGAGGACATGTGACCCAAAGACGCGGGTCTGGGGGCTAGGAAGCAGGCCAGTACACCCATACCCCCCCCTGCAGCCCCTCCAAACCTTTCTAGTACAACATTTCAGGGACACCAGATGGCAGTGGGGGGCAGGATTCACCATGGAAAAACATTATGTCGCACAGGTGGGATTTGCAGATAGTCTGGAGGCTCTGCTCGATCCCCTTCGAGACTAACCCTCTATGTCACCAGCACTCCATCGAAAGTCAGCAGATCACTTGGCTCTTCTCCGCCTGGAAGTATTGGCTCTCTTGGACAAGGGAGCTAGCAAACAGGTTCACGTGCTAGAAGTAAGTCGTAGTTGCTATTCCCACTACTTTCTGGTACCCAAGAAGGACAAAAGCCTGCGTCCTATCTTAGACGTCAGGGCCCTCAACCGCTTCCTCTGCAAGGAGAAGTTCAAGTGCTCACATTGGCTCATTTCGTCTCTGCCCTCGTCCTGGACACTGGATGGTAGCACTGGGCCACAGGTGTTACCTACGTTTCACAGTGGGCCACAAGCATTTTCAATTTACCATGTTCCCCTTTGGCCTTACCAGTGCCCCTCAGGTGTTTACAAAAGAGGTGGCTGTGGCTGCAGCTCATCTGTACAGATCATGAGATCCAGTGTTCCCCTATCTCGATGACCGGCGGTTGTAGGCCTTCACTGGGGTTTACTATCAACGTGCCTGATTCCCTCTCAGAAGCCCCTTATCATCAGAGCAGTTCTGGATACAGCGCAGTTTCAGGCTTATCCTTCCAGGCAGCAAGTCCCGGATATTCGGGCTATGATACCGGTATTTCAGCCTCTATCCCAGATTTTGGTGAGAATGACCCTGTGGCTGTAGGGCCTCATGGCCTCCTGCATCCTGCTGGTGGATCATGTCAGTTGACACATGCAGGCTCTGCAGTGGGACCTGAACTTCCAATTGGTGCAGCATCAGGGGAATATTTGCGATGGCATCCGTATCTCAGAGAGAACTGCATGTCAGTTGCAGTGGTGGCTCACGAACCAGGATTGGGTCAACAGCAGATCCCTCTCTCGTCCCCAACCAGAGTTCGCAGTGGTGACAGATGTGTCACTCCTGGGATGGGGTGGCCACATGGGAGAGGCAGAGATCAGGGGTCTCTGGTCTCTGGTCTCTGGTGGAGTCCAGGCTCCACATCAACCTTCTGGCAGTTGACAGCTTTCGACCTTCCTCCCGAAGTCTGTAATGGTATATGGGCAGCCAGGCATCCCAACCCTAAAATGGTATATGCCTGTTGATGGAACACATTTGTGGCATAGTGCACAGCTGAGGCTGAGGATCCCCTTTCTGCCCCTTTTTCAGAGATTATCCTCTTCATTCTATCTTTGGTCCAGCAGGGTTCTGCTCTGGGCACCCTTAAAGGCTTTCTTTCGGCCAATTTGGCCTTTCTTCGCCTTCCTGATCAGCCTTTTCTTTTCCAGTCCCATAGGGAAAATATATTTCTTAAGGTCAATACTCATCTCTTTCCTCCTTCTCCTTTCAGAAATTCCCAATGGGACTTGAATATTGTCCTTACTTATCTTATGTGTGCTCCCTTTGAGCCATTACATAATTGTCCTCTTTGTGTTCTTGCTTTAAAGACTGCTTTCCTGCCTGAAGCAGAGTGAGTGAGTTTCAGGCTCTGTCCTCCAAGCCTCCTTTTCTTGCTATTCATCCGGACAAAGTGTTATTTCGCACCAGGCCCTTTTTTCTGTCCAAAGTGGTTACCTCTTTCCATATAGGTCAGACCATCACATTGCCCACCTTCTTCGGGCTGCAACACCCTTCCAAAGAGGAGAAGAGACTCCACCATCTGGACCCAAATATGCAGTGTCCTTCTACCTTGACCACACTAAAGATTTCTGGATGGACAATCAACTCTTCGTGGGTTATGCGGGCACCAAGAAAAGTCGGGCTGTGCACAAATGTACCATCTCTCATTGAGTTGTCCTATGCATCAAAATATGCTATTATTTGGCAAAAAAAGAACCTCCAGTAGGACTGCGTGCTCACTCTACCAGGGCAACTGGCACCACTACTGCTTTGGGACGTGGAGTTTGCTGATTGACACCTGCCAGGCAGCCACGTGGGCATCTCTGCACACGTTCACAAAACATTACTGCCTGGACAGCCAAGTCCGGAGAGAAAGGCCGTTCTGCTCTCCAGGACTTCCTGGTGGCAGACCCACCTCCGGGGTTGGCATTGCTAGGGTATCTATTCTAAATGTAAGGAATCTATAACTACCATCTCTTTTAGATGAACAAGTTACTTACCTTCGGTAACGATGTATCTGTAAGAGACAAATGTAGGTATAGATTCCTTTCCGCCCCATCCATCCTGCAAAATAACTTCTAGGGATAGGGACTCCCTTCTAGGGCCTTAGTTATGTGCACCAGTAGTCAGTGTCTTGCATGGCTCTGAGCTTCTGGCTTGGAAAGTCATGTCAGAACTCACGTCAGCATGCTGCGGCTGTCCAGGTAGTCACTGTTTCATAAAAGGGGGTGGTGATGGACAGAGCATCTGAATTAAGCAGAACACTCCTACCCAGTCAAAAGGTCAGGGCTTGATCCATCACCGTTTTTTAGCTCACTGCACCATCCCAGTTCAGAACCTGGCTACATGCAAAATAGTCTGTCCCTGGCCCGGTGCATCATGGGAACAGGGCAGACCAAACTACCAAGCCAATTCTTTACTGGAAAGGAAACAAGCTTCCGGGGACCGGTTTCTGGCATTACAGCCATCTTCGGCCCGGCTTGCTTGAATCCTGATGGTGCAGTGAGCAAGGGACTCATGTCTGAGCATACCCTTCCACTCCTATAGTGGCCAAAACGATTCATAAAAGGGGGTGGTGATGGAAAGAGCATCTGAATTAAGCAGAACACTCCTACCCAGTCAAAAGATCAGGGCTTGATCCATCACCGTTTTTTAGCTCACTGCACCATCCCAGTTCAGAACCTGGCTACATGCAAAATAGTCTGTCCCTGGCCCAGTGCATCATGGGAACAGGGCAGACCAAACTACCAAGCCAATTCTTTACTGGAAAGGAAACAAGCTTCCGGGGACCGGTTTCTGGCATTACAGCCGAATTCAGCCCGGCTTGCTTGAATCCTGATGGTGCAGTGAGCAAGGGACTCATGTCTGAGCATACCCTTCCACTCCTATAGTGGCCAAAACGATTCATAAAAGGGGGTGGTGATGGACAGAGCATCTGAATTAAGCAGAACACTCCTACCCAGTCAAAAGATCAGGGCTTGATCCATCACCGTTTTTTAGCTCACTGCACCATCCCAGTTCAGAACCTGGCTACATGCAAAATAGTCTGTCCCTGGCCCAGTGCATCATGGGAACAGGGCAGACCAAACTACCAAGCCAATTCTTTACTGGAAAGGAAACAAGCTTCCGGGGACCGGTTTCTGGCATTACAGCCGTCTTCGGCCCGGCTTGCTTGAATCCTGATGGTGCAGTGGCCTCCTACCAACACACAGTGGTACTGCTACAAAAAAATTCCACGGATCCAGTCTGATGCATGGGGTACTTCTAAATGTAAAGATAAGGAAAGGTAAAGGTAAGGAATCTATAACTATATATGTCTCTTACCGTTACATCGTCACCCAAGGTAAGTAACTTGTTCTTTGCAGGGTGTCCAGCTGATAACAAACTTGCTTAATTTGTAAACAATTAGGTCATTTCCAAAATGCTTGCAGGAATAATAAGAAATTTAAGAGAAAGAGATTAACCCTTGAACCCACAGGAACTGCGTAAAATACAATGAAAAAATGAAGGCGTTCCTTGTTTTTTTTGTATATTATCTAATAGGACAATCTACTCAATTGTGCAACTCTCATCCAACTTCACCACTCACTTTTGTTAAAAAAACACATCTATTAAACTTCTTTCTTCCCCCGTACAGAAGAGTAGAACTACAAAGGCACAAAGTCAAAATAAATCAATAATTCCAAGTGTACATACTATTAAATTTATTAAAAGGTTAAAAGTTTTTCTATAGAATTTGTTGCTTCAAGAGTGATCTTATAAATTTCACCAACAATAGCTGAATCCACCGAAATGCGTCAACAACACCCCTTGGTTTTTTACAAATATTTCTTTGTAATTACTAGTATCATTGTTTTTAATTTTGTTCATTGGCACTAGGCACTGTATTAAAAATGAAATGTTAATGCCAAAGAATTTGCAAGAGGATGAGATGTTGGTGAAATGTATAAGATCACTCTTGAAGCAACAAATTCTATAGAAAAACTTTTAACCTTTTAATAAATGAAATAGTATGTACTCTTGGAATTATTGATTTATTTTGACTTTATGCCTTTGTAGGTCTACTCTTCCATACGGGGGTAGAAAGAAGTTTAATAGATGTGTTTTTTTTTAACAAAAGTGAGTGGTGAAGTTGGATGATAGTTGCACAATTGAGTAGACTGTCCTAACATATAATATAAAAAAAACAAGGAACGCCTTCATTTTTTCACAGGAATAATAAGAAATCAGTAAGGGTTGGCAGTGTTGATGTGGAGGCTGATACAAGTTCAGGTTCTCTTAATATGGTGGTTCTATTACTGGACTGTGATGATGGTTCCAAGGTGGTCAAAGGTTTATTATGTTCGGCCATCATTGATAACATTTCCTTGCAGGTCAAAGCTGATTTGGGATTGCCTATAACCATCCTAAGAGACACTACCTTTTAAGAAAATAAGAGAGGGATATTCCTTTGTCTTAGTCGGATGTAAAACCCAAGGCATTTGCAGAAAAAGACATTGAGATGATTGGGTAATTTTTAACCAATGTACAATGTTTAGGCTATATGTAGCTGTGAAGGTAAAAAATCTGTATCTGGTACCTGGGCACAAGAACCAGTTAAGGGTGCAAGATGTGTCTGCTTGCCAGGTGGATTGTGTGGATGGTTCCATTAAGGATATTTTAGCTAAATGTTTAAGGACCAGGTTGGACTTCTAAGGGTGTGGGACACCATGTTATGTTGATGCCACATGCATAGCCAGTAGCACACAAGGTACAACCCATGCCTATGAATGTCAGGAAAGAATTGAAGGTCAGTTTACAAAATGTAGGCTTATAAGTGATCATTCAACCTAATGATTTGTCGCAGTGGGTGGAACCCATAGCCGTTGCATGGAAAAAGTCAGGAGATATCAGACTTTGTGCTGATTTATGCGTTCTGAACAAAAATATTATCATAGACTGGCGCCCACTGCCCAGAATTCATGAGTTGTTGGCAAACCTTGGGGGAGGGGAAAGCAAGTATTTTTTCCTGATCGATTTGAAGTCAGCATATCACGAAGTGTCATTGACGGCTGAATCTCAGAGTTTGACGATGTTTGCGACCCCCTTTGGTGCCTATAATTTTCTGAGGCTCCCATTTGGTTTGGCCTCAGCAGCCAGTGTGTTCCCTAAACTTATGGACACATTGTTTCAGGGCACCAGGGGGTACAAGCATATTTGGATAACATCCAGATATATGCAGAGACCTTGAAGGAGCATAATGTGATATATATTGAGAGAAGTACTACCTATATTAAAGGCACAGGAAATGACCGTCAGGGCAGACAGATGCAAGTTTGCAGTGAAAGAGTTGGTATACTTAGGACACACAGTGTTGGATGCTGGCATAAAACCCAAGTTTTCTGTTAAAGCAATTAGCAATGCTAAGGCCCCCATGGATAAGGATACCTTCATTCTTTTCATGGGTTGGAAGAGTACTATGCCAGGTATGTGCCTAATGATGCTCAAATGGTGGAACCATTACGTACCTTACTCAGGAAGAGTCAGGTTAAAATGCTGTTTGATAAATGTTCTGAATGTTTACTATCAGATTAACATTGGAGAACATTACAGACTCCATTGAACCCAGCCCAGTTTCCAAACACAAAATGGGAAAAGGTTGATTTGGACTTGCTCAGTATTGCTGTCAGATATGATATATTTAACTCTGGATGTTGGTTATTTCTCGAAGTGGATGTATTATAAGTCTGTGGAAACACCAGATAGGGATGCAAACATTGAATTCCTGAGTAAGATATTTTTAACTGAAGAAGCGCCCAAACTCATAGTCACAGACAATGACACACATTTCATGTTAGAAAAGATGTGTAAATTCATGAGCTCACAGGATATAAAACTCTTTAAAGTTGCATTATACTCACCCACTCTGAATGGTCTAGTGAGGCGTGGTAATAACGTAATGAATGAGGGTATACAGACTGCCATTGCTTCTCGATTGGATGTAAGGGAGTTCATTGAACAGAAGATGTGGAATTATAATACATCACCACACTCCACCTCAGGGGTTAATCCATTGGAGCTATTAAGGGAAGGGGATGTGCACACGTCTTTATTTCCATATTTGGTGAGTGAGTTGAAACTGTGCCCAGAATTGGGAAGCCTAGTACTGAAAATATATCTTCTAAGATTGCCCTATAGCAAATTGCTACGAAAGATAATTTCCACAAGAAGTGTTGCCTTGGCGGCAGGGACGTGTCAGTCAGTGAGTGGGTTTTAATTAAGAAACCCCTCAAGGTAAGGAAAGTGGAATCAACATTTTCCATGCCAGTGCAAGTCAGGAAAGTCAGCACAGGGGCAGCGTTTGTGGTGGATAAAGATTGGTGGAACAAAAGACAACTTGTGAAGGATAGGACATAGCAGGCTAACATCATGCAACGGAAGAAGTGTTGCTTGCATGTACAAGATTGGGCGCACTGATTGCAGTCTGATGTGGAGGGTAAGATGGTGTCAGGTGGTGTGGATGGGCATGTCAGTTAGGTGGTTATTTCATGTTCAGGTGCTAAAGGGGTTGACCCCAGTCTTGATAATATTGCAAATGCAAATGGTTTGCGGGTCAGAAAAGTTCCTAGAAAAATAGATAATTTCATTAGATATTAAATATTACATCTGTATGGTTTATGTGGTTTGATTTAAGTTTAATACTTTTAATATCCCTGTCTTATTTCCAAGGGGGGAAGGTGATGTAATGTGATGTTGTATTGAACATGCTTCTCGCGCACATCTTGTGTGCTGTTCTGTGTAATTGTTATGCTTTAACTTAGGCTACGGGGTTCGAATAGCAAGTGTCCGCGGGACGCTTCATGTCGTGGGTGATGGAGATCAGTAATTAAACTTATCAAGAAAAGCGATATTCTTTGTATGTTCCTTACCTCACTCACTGCCTCGCTCCCTGTAAACTTTGCCCTTTGGAATTTTACATTCAAATCTCTTCATTCAGTGAATATTTGTTTAGCAGTGTTTTTTAGAATAATTTTAAGCACAATGCAAAAGTTGTCGGAAAGTAGCAGTCTAGTATTAAATGTAGGTTCTACATGATAATGTCATCGAGATCATGTTGTCAGAGTCAGTCTGTGTGATCCTCTATATCTCCTTTCAGGGTGGAGACTGTCGCTTGAAACCCTCGAAGATTGTCCCAATGAACATGTCCAAGTTCTATATGCTGACCGGTGAAGACAACATGGCCGCCGCTGTGGGTTATGATGGACCTATCACCGTGGGCTTCGGTGTGACGGACACCTTCTTCTTCTACAGTGAAGGTAATGGCAAGTTCGTTCCACACCGCAGCAATCTTTGAATGTCCCCTTCACTCACAGAGGATACATGCCAATAGGAAGGTACCACCAAGAGTTAAAAAAAAACCCTACCCATCATCGCCAAAAAGGTACAGTGCAAGCTATTATGCAAAGGGTGCTTAAAGTAAATTTGCACTCATAAATCCTTTTATTCTAGTCGAATATTAATGACCCCATGCTTGAATATTCTTGGTAAGCCGTAAAGGTTTGTGAATGCCCACAATCATGTATTTTGGTGGTCATGCATAAACGTCCCTTTCACAGTACGCAGGAGTGCCACAGAAGGCTGGTTTCACCCTGATTAGTCGTGTGTAGTTGGGACCCAGTGGCACACCTTTGCCTTAGCACCTGCCGGTGGTTAGACCATTGTCAAGCATTCCACCCATCACCTTTCATGTGTTTGATGCACAGAATTACTGATCACTGTAAGTGGCAAGGGCATGCCCAGACTTGCAAAACAATGAGCATGGTACACTCCTTTTTTGTAGATTCATATGTAACGCTGATGTCAAGCCACTTTCCCATTGCATTCACTTAGGGCCATATGTATCAAGTCATTTTTGAATCGCAAAGGCCGAAATTCGCAGAATTTCGGCCTTTGCGAATCGCAAAGGGCCTTTTTGCATGTTTTGGTATGTATGTAATATCCGCAAAATGAGGAATAGCAAATATTTGCGATTCTTCATTTTGCCATAGCATTTAAGGAATCACAATTTTGCGATTCCTTAAATGCTATGTATGTACCATTTTTGGGTTGCGAATTATGGTTAAGAATTCGCAAATTAACACCAACTTGTAGTTGATGGTAACTTGCGAATTCTTCAAAAAATGCACAATGTGACATTTTTGAATGTGGCATGTGATGCACACACATGCTCATAGGGCATGTTTGTGCGCCATATGCACACACATGTACATTTCAGGGGTGCAGCAGGGTGTCTTTGAGACACCCCTGCACCCTTGAAATAATTCTCAAAATGCCCATAGGAATGCATTGGAAATTATTGGAAATTCGCAAATGAGGAAGATTAAGGAATCGCTAAAATATAGCGATTTTCTTCATACATACCATTTTGCAATTCCTAAATAGCGATTCCTTAAAAATCACTGTTTAGGAATCGCAAAATAGTTTGTTGATACATATGGCCCTTAACCGCATGCGTGCGGCATGATTTCCGCCCGTACGCTGGGTTTTGCGGATTTGCATGTTACGTGACGAGCTGGGCTCGTCATGAGCGTGCGAGGAGGCTACCTCATGACGAGCCCAGCTCGTCATGAGCGTCGAAGGGGTTAATGTGCTGCAACCTCAACATCTATGTGGCCCAAGATGCGTCAGACCTACATGTTTGATCTCAATCTTGCATTTCTTGCTTCTAGGAAAGTTAGGACTGAATGAAGAACATTTGGTTACTGTTTTAATGTAATGTAATTTGTACTTGTAAAGCGCACTAATACCCCAACTGGGGTGTCCTGGTGCTGTAACGCATACCGCTGTGGAACTCTTCCTGGTTTTTCCCTGTGAAATGTCCACCCCTGGGCATCCCCAAGGTGAAGCCAGGCATCCCAGCGCTGTTGGGGCCGTTGTGGAGATTAAGCAAGCTATTACCCAGAGTTGCAGAGTGGAACCCATGATTAGAATAGGCACCAAGGCGAGAATTATCAGGTCCGAGGAAATTGAGCCCAAGACCCGCCGAGGCGGCAATTGAACCCTGCTCCCAGGACAGACCTCTGCATCAGGGTCTGCCGTTCTAACCATTGAGCCACACTTCTCCACAATCCGAGAGGATGGATGTTACTAGTGGTGGTGGGTGTAGCCTTGAGCAGCAACGTCCTAATGCTTTTGTTTGATAAGCATTTCTTCTCTTCCAGTATCATCTATTTGCACTCTTGAGTTGTTTATTGACGAAAAACTCTCTTTGGATGCCCACATCTTGGAAGTGTTTCCATCCTAATGGATTTTTCTGGTAGAACTCTGGTCATTGCAACCCGGATTCGCTCACAAATTAATTATGAAAATGTTCTTTTAGTTGGCTTTTCAAACACTTGGTGTCTTTCAAGCACCCTAAAATGCTGAGGTTTGCCTTCTTGGTGGAGCCCACACATTTGATCCCATTACTCCTCTGTCATGGTCCTTGCATTCGCTCCCAGTGAATGCAGCGTGCATTGTTTCGAATGACATGCGCATTTAGCACCACTCTTTCTGTGGTAAGGGCCCCTTGTCCTCAGCCAAGTGACTTCCTCACAGCACTCAGAACTTGACAATAGCCACTCGGCGGATCAGCAGACCCCGAACTTTGAAGTCAATGAGGAGGGGCTTATCTGTCGGGACTTTTTGTCATCTCCCTGCTTCTCTCCAAATGAGGATGAACCTATTTACTTTCATGACTTCTTTGAAAACCCTTCTCTTCTCATCTTGCAAATACTTGAGGAGGCCTTCTCGCCCATCCTCCTCCCATTGTGTAGTGGAGTTGGGCTAAAAGACCCTTTGGGAAGGTTGTGCCCGCTGTAAGAATTTCTGTAACATAAAAGCAGTGTTTCCCGTGTTTTTTCACAAGCATGAAATTCACCACTGCGAATCCAAGTGTGGCATGCACAATATCTAAATATTTTAAACATATGTCCTGTTTCACATATGGTGGTTCAATATTCAGTATGCGGAATCCTCCTCCTGGGGTTGGAAGTAGGCATCCTAGGAAAGGGATGTTTTTAAATATCAGAAACACTCCAAAGGTTTCCAGTTTTAGAGTTTTCACAAATTTATTTCCAACCCACTGCCTCTCTGGAAACGGTTGAGAACTTACTTCTGTCAGGGGCAGATGTAAATGCATTTCCAGGAATGTAATGGAATGCGTTTATTAGACTCAACGTTCCACAAATTTAGATTTAAAAAGAAGAATCAGCAAGTCAATTAACAACCCAGAATATTTCCAGAACTATTCCGAGGCACAGATGAGATGGAATAGAGACTCAGAAGTCCATTCCAAAGTTGAGGACCAAGTGGGAAAATATGCTGCCCACCAAACCTTGAGATTTGAACATCTGGAATAGAAATCATTAGCCGAGAGTTAGAACAGAGCATCAGACTGAACTGAGTGTCATTGACGACAGCGAGCAGACACACACGGGATCTTGAAGACGGTTCTCTGCTTTGCCAGAGACCAGTGCAGACAGATCCATGCCTGTGCATCATGGTCCAGTTCCCTTTGCCTACACACTGTCTGAACAGAAAAGTTGTACATTCTTAGCTATTGAATCAAGAATAATCCCATTAGATTTGTGACTTTATTTGTTGACCCTGTGAGTTTATGGATCTATATAATGCTATTTAAAAGAAAGGTGTGCCTTTAGCTCTTGCTAGTTCTGCTTGTTGACCTTGGTTGTGCCTAGCTAACATGGATGCTCATCTAAAAGCTCACTTTCCTGACTTATATCACCATACAGGAATTTATGATGAAGAAGATTGTCCAGATGCCAATCACGCCATCATAATTGTGGGATACGGAGAAGAAGATCATGAAGGCTACTGGATCATTAAGAACAGGTGGGTGTATTTCCCACTTTTCCTCCTGCCTTTGTATGGCATGCTGGTGATTGAGTGTGTGTATGTTGTGTTGGTGGTGTCTCGGACAACCTCTTGGCTACATGAGATCATAGTATGTACCCGCTCTTGGTTCTCATAGGTTGATGTTGGCAGAGGGACGTCGGCTGAGCATCAACAATCATCTAGCTCCTGTTTGTGTCCTTTATTATCCACTATCAAGACTAAGCATTAATTATACCTGTAATAATGACTATATGTTGAAGGTAATTTCAACTGTACAGGGATGTGAAACCACAACGCTACACTTTCTTTAGCTAGTGTTTTTTTCTAAACATGAAGATCTATGTTCTATTTTTTACCTCAGGGCAAGTTTTTTCAATCAAAAATTAATCTATTTACAGGTTTCTGTGGCCAGTTCTCTTTTCAGTCCCTCCTACTCTAACCAGTTATTTCCTTTGCACACTTCAAATCAATATTTTCTTTAATTCTATATTTTGCTTTGTGTTTATTCTCTTTCTTCACATGGACTCTTTCCATTCGCAGCTCGTTTCTTCACTCCCTAATTCTTGATTTTTTGTAAACAAAAACAATTATCAGCTTAGCCACTGGCATCCAATCTTACTGTGTTAGCATGTTCATCAAAATGCTGGGCTTCCTTTGAGTTTCTATATGGTCACTCCGCACATAGGGGCCCATTATGATCGCGGACGGACTTGAGTCCATCCGCGACCATAGAGGAGGAGGGAACCTCCGCATGGCCTGCGGAGTTCCCTCCTGAACCTATTAGGATGTGACCGCCACCCTGGCGGTCACATCCTCTATTTTTACCATTGCGGCGGGTGCGGCTTCAAGCTGCACCCGCCGCGATGGTAAAAATGCATACTTTGCATTTGTATGCAGAAAGCAGCAGGCACCGTGCGGTGCCTGTCGATTTCTTCATACAAATGCAGGGGGGTACCATAGGTACCCCCCTTGTGCACTCCCCACCCTCCCTTCACACAGGGGTACCGCAACGGGCCCCCACAGTGAAGTTCCACATGCTTTTCCCGCCACGGAAAAGCATGTTTTAAAGCACATCCTAATATGGCTGGTGGTGTCTGAGAGACACCGCCACCATATTAGAGCTTTTCTGCCGCGGTTGTAAGCCAACCGCGGCAGAAAAGCTGCGGATGGAAACCAGGACCCACCAGCCATCCTAATGTGGCGGTGGGTCTTTGGTGGGTTCGTTGCCGTTTTCCTGCATCCTCCGGGCCAGCGGTGGCCTCCCCCGGCCCGGAGGATGCGGGAAAACCGCGATCCTAATCTACCCCATAGTCTGTGAGAACCATGTTTACAGGTTATTTATATAATTTTATTTGTATTTGGCGTGCATTTCATCCATATTTTTAAATTCAAGCCATGTTGCATAGCAGTTCGTGCTTGTTTTTTGATGCATTTCCCTATCGCTAGAGCAGGGTGCCGAGGAAAGCAAAGGAGGCAGCTAAGTGAAATGAAGTGATTACTGCAGGATATCATTTTAAGGTTGTCCACTCATGATTGGTTGAGGGTGCTAATGTGTGGGCCTATTTGCATATGTCCCTGTGTGTTTGTCAGTGACTGTGTGCATGTGTGTGTGTTTCAGTGTCTATTTGCAGTTACAAGACTTCTGTGTGTATTGGCAGTATGTTGTGTGTGTGTTCATGAGAAACAGAGAGAGTGACAGACAGAGACAAACAGTGTGGGGATGATGATTTGTGTGATCCGCTGACCATGCAGTGGCCTCCTCTAGAAGTCATCTGATCTCTGATGGCCAATGGCATCTAAATAATCCATTGTGGAAACCATCTATTACATGTAGGTGCCAATCACCTAAGAAGTGCTTGGCATCCTTGGCCTAGTGTGGCATTCTTAGAATGATGATACCCATGCCGGCATAGTGCTGGCTGTTCTCTTACATGAAGGTGCCAATCACCTAAGAAGTGCTTGGCATTCTTGGCCTATTGTGGCATTCTTAGAATGATGATAACCATTACATTTCTGGAGCCGATGTCTCACAATATGACTGACGCTGGCCAATGGCCATTTTTAGACTATGGATTGTAAAAGGACATTTGATTGCCTTTTTGAATTTGTGCGTTCCATTCCCTTAGTGTAACTACATTTTGTTTTGGCTTTCATCTTTTGTACTTTTTCTTATTAAATTATGTTTTTTGGTTTGGTCTTTCTCCTTTCTGACATAAAGTAAGTAGATATGGCATTGCTTCACACCCTTTCTCTGCCATGCATTTCCTTTGTTCCTTTTTTTCAATGTTGTCTTTCTCTATTACTTTTACGTTTTCACCCTCAGTTCCACCTAGTTTGGCATACACTCAGTCAATCAATCAATCAATCAGGGTTTGTAAAGCATGGGTACTTACCAGTGAGGGCTCAAGACGCTGAGAGGAGAGGGAAGGGAGGCTGCTGATCTGTCTGGACGCTAGGGTTCACTCAAAGAGCCAGGCCTTGAGGTCCTTCCTGAATTGGGATGTATGACATTACAACGCATGCTTTTACCACGCATGCCTTTACAACGCGGTTTTTACAATGCATGCCTTTTGCAACGCATAGTGCTTAGGGGTGCTGGATAGTGAATGTTTAATTTACTATTCCAACTCCAGTCCCCATGGATAGTAGGGAAGGTGTTGGATAGTAAATTAAGTCTATTCCCTATCCTAGAGCGCCCCCCAGTACAATGCGTTGTAATGGTTTGCGTTGTAAAAGTTGCGTCGTAAAGGCACTGCATGGTAAAAGTTGCGTTGTAAAGGATGTTTCCCCCTGAATTAGGTCAGCTATGGGAATTACCTGAAGTGGAGATGCAGAGTGTTCTAGGTCTTGGTGGCGAGGTAGGAGAAGGATCTTTCTCCAGTTCTGGTCTTGCGGACCTGTGGGATGGTGAACAGAGCCAGTTGGGCGGAGCAGCAGTATCTGGTGGATATGTGGAATGAGAGGCGGTGTTTCAGATATGCTGGTCCTGCATTGTGGAGGGCTTTGTAGATATGTGGGGAAAGCTTGAAAGTTTTTGTTGAGTGGAAGCCGGTGGAGTTATTGAAGGTGTTTAGTGATGTGGCTGCGGCGGGGGATGTTGAGGACCAGTCTGGCTGCAGCGTTTTGAATGTTCTTTCGTTTCTGGGTGACATGTGTTACTGTTGTACAGTCTGCTGCTGATGAGTGCTTGGATGACCGTATTGCTGGATTCTGTGGGGATCCATCTGAAGGTCTTGAGAAACAAGTGAAACAAGTAGAAGCATGATGAGAAGACAGCACTGATCTGGTGGTTCATTGTGATTGAGGAATCTAGTATGATGCTGAGTTATTGTGCGTGGTCTGTGGGGGGATCCTAGTCAGCGGGCCACCAGGAGTCATCCCACGCTGAGGGGGTAGGTCCCAGGATGAGGACTAACGTCTTTGAGGTAACTGTCCAGGTGGCAATAGCCTTTATCTCGCTGTGGAAGTTCATTCTGGTGACTGTGGGTTGGTTGGTGAGGTGTGGTGGGGCATTCTGCAGCTGTTCTGTGTGGGTTCTGAGAGGAACTGTGGTAGTCTGATTCACTGTACTCTACTATTGAGGAAGGAGTGGATCCAGTCCAGGGCCTTGTTGCGGATGCCGGCGCTGTGGAGACTTGTGATAAGGGTGCGGTGGGAGACGGTGTCAAAGGAGGCCGAGGGGTCCAGAAGGGTCGGGGCTGCTGTTTCTCCCTGGTCGAGTAGGGAGATGATGTCGTCGGTGACAGCCAGTAGAGTGCTAGATTGGGAGATGTACAGGACATAGTTGGCTTTGATAAACTCAGAGAGTTGGCCGTTGATGACCTTCTTGATGAACTTGTCTGGAAGGGGAGCAAGGAGATGGGTCTGTAGTTCTTGCGGCTTGTCGCATCAGGAGAAGGCATCATCAGCAAGGGGTTGATCTTGTTGTGCTTCCAGTTATCGGGGAAGGTGTCAGTCTCAATGGAGCAGTTGATGGTATAGCGTAGCTCGGGCGATGGAGGTGGTGGCTCTATGGAAGATGTGGTACGGGCATGGGTCTGAGTCACTTCCAGAGTGGATGCTCTCCATGGTATTGAGTGTGCTGTGCAATCTGTAGTGAGTGGGGTCCAGTTGGGTAGTATCTATTGGCGTGAATAGTCGTTGGTTCATGCAGGGAGTGGTGGGAGCGTCTTGGGTGTCGAAGCCGTCGTGATCTGCCTGATTTTATGGTGGAAGAAAGTACAGAGTTGTTGCAGAGGTCTTGGGAGGGGGGACAACTGTGGTCTTGCTGTTGGGCCTGGCAATCTCCTTGACAATTATGAAGAATGCTGATGTGTGCACTGGCATGAATTCTGTGTTGGAGGGAAGTTTTCTTGTGGGTTTTGAGGAGGAGGTGGTGTGTGGTGACGGCAGCTTTGAAGGTTGGATTAAATTCTGGGGTTTCGTTGTTCCTCTATCTCTTCTCAAGTCATCTAAAGGTGCTTCAGGACTCGTGGAGACCGGGAGTGAAACAACTGGCTTTCTTGTAGTGTTACTTGCCAGGTTCCTTCTCGAGGGGTGCCATAGTGTTGGAACAGTTTGAGATCCATCGGTGCAGGTTCCATGTTGAGGTATTAACATCTGTGGATGTTGGCAGTGTGTTTATACTGAAAGAGGCGGTGAGGTCCTCTGTGGTGACTTTGTTCCTGCTACCGCAGGGGTGCGTTGAGTGGGGTGGTGTATGGTGACTTTGGTGAAGGCAAAGTACACGCAGTGGTGGTCGGTCCGGAGAAGTTCTGAGATGCGGCTGTAGATGACGTTTTTGCTGGTTGCGAGGATGGGGTCAAGCTTGTGTCCTGCTGCATTTGTAGGAGAGGTGACTAGCTGCTTTAGTAATACATTGGCGAGGTTCTCAAGCAGGGATGTTATCTTCTGGTCATTGGGGTTGTTCAGGTGAAAGTTGACGTCGCCAAGTATATTGTAATCAGTGGATGCGAGAGCCTGGGGTGAGATGAAGCTGATGATGGCTTCGGTGAAGGGCGGGCAGGGACCAGGAGTTATGTAGATGAGGGTGCTGCAGAGGATGGTGTTGGTCTTGATCTGGAAGTGGAGGTGTTCCATGGTTGTTGTTGGGTCATCTGAGTGGGTGGTCAGACGGAGGGTGTTTTTGTGGACGATGGCGATATCTCCTCGTGGTCAGTTGGTGCGGTCCTTGCAGGTGATCTTGTGGCTGTCGGGGATGGGGGTGGCCATGTCCAGGCCCGAGCTGGGGTTTGTCCAGGTTTCAATGAGGAAGGCGATGTCGGCAGGGACAGAGTCAAGGAGGCCCCAGATTTCTGTAGCATGTTTGTGGAGGTAGGGTGTGTTGAGAAGGATGCAGCTGAACTGGTCAGATACACTGTGGATCAGCTGGGCGGTGGGAGGAACTGAAGTGTGGTGGGCAAGGGTGTAGCTACAGTTTTGGCAGGAGAAAAGTCCTTGGGTGTCCTTTTATTACACAAGTTGGCAGATGGCATGGCATCTGGTGTTGAGGACAAGGGTGATGCTGGTGGTGTATCAGTGAAAGGTCCAAGATCCAGGGTCTGTGTGATGGGTGTGGTCCAGGATCAGTCGGGTGCAAACAGGGTTACCTTTGGTGCGTCTTCTTAGTGCCCGCGATGCAGCCAATATTAGGTTGTATGCTGGGGCCTGGACAGTTGCGAGGCAGGAGACAGGGAGCAGGAAAGTGGCACTGAGGGGGCCAGGGCTTCGGGCATCACAGAGGCAAAGCAGCAAAAAAGTTCGAAAAAGGTGCAAAAGGAAAGAAAAAAGAAAAAGTGCCAAAAAGGGTGACAAGACAGAAAAGAATCTGAGGATTGCGGAAAAGAGGGAAGCCCAGCAGCAGAGAAGAGACGCTCTACCACAGATCACTATGGATGAGGCGTAGGCGTGTGCCTATGGGTGGAAGAGAGCCTTGAACGATTGACCCATCGGTCAGATGGTCAGCAGCAGGGAGCTCTGGCTGCACCGCAGTGGGAGATCGGCGAAACCACTGTTGGCTGCTCTCCACTGGTTACCCATAGCCCAATGGGTAATATTTAAAGTAGGATACCTGGCTTTTAAGGCTCTTCACGGGAAAAGCCCCATGTTTATCAACAACTTAATTGTCAAGCATAAGCCTACCCGTAATCTTCGTTCAGCCCATCTGTCCCTCCTCACCCTACCCTCTTTAAAACGGAAGCGTCAGGGTGGGTGCCGATTTGCTGTTCGTGCCCCAAAGGTGTGGAACACTTTTCCTCTGACGCTCAGGAGATGTACTAATCTTATGGAGTTTCGGAGAACCATGAAGACCTGGCTATTAAAGCAAGCTTCTGAATAGGTTAACTGCTTTTCAATTTTCCTCACTGTCAGCGCCATGAAACCCCTGGGTGCCAGTGCGCTTAAAAAGTTTAGAATAACATAACATAACATAACATCAGGCAGAGGAAGCTATTTTTCATTTAGCACTCCAGGGGAGTGCAAGTGTTTCCTTGTATCTCCATCTTTTCCCTGTGCCTCCTCCCTTTGTCCTCCCATTTTGCTCCTTACCCCACTTCCGGATACTCCCTGCCTCACTTCCCATCCCACGTTTACATTTTCACAAAGGCCCAGCACTTGCAAAGTGTCTCTGGAGCCCTTGCTTCCTTTTTATGCACGAATTTGTTTTTCTCTTTTTTTTTACATTCAACATTACTGTCCTAACCAGCCAATTAAAAATGCATCATGGCGCCACCTAAAATGGCTGCCATGAACCATGATGCAAGCAAATTCATGCTTCGCAATGTGCATGCCATGACGCCTGGGTGCATGCAGCACAACACATGTGTGCGCATGCATGCATATGCATTATGACCATTATGGAATGGATTTTCTGTAATAGAAAGTAAATTACAAAATTCCAGCCAGTGTTCACAAGACTCATGGTTTTCATGCAACTGGCAAAAAACATTAGTAAGGTCAAAAGCTCAGACTTTTACAGCCGAAACCTACTGAAATTGCCAATGCTCTCTTAATTTTGTTATTTTTTGCCTTCAATATTCTCAATTTTTTGTTTATCTTCACATAACAACTTTCCTAATTATTTGTTTTTTTAATTTGCTCACTCCTTCCAATTCATTTCTTGATTATTTCACCCTCTTTCTCCCTCTGTAACTCACACACATTTACTCAAATCACATAGAACCTCAATACACGGCCCAATGAATTAACTCCTGTTGTCAGACATATGACAATTAGGAGTTTTTGTGATAAATATCAGTAGGTCAAACCTCAGAGAAAAATCCATGATATTGACCGGAACATACAGATTTTGATGCGGTGAGCACCAAAATCCTTGTCTAATTCCCCCAGAAATCGTAACTGGGTGCTATTAATTACACCCAATAAATCCAGACTCGATAAAAATCACACGAATTACCCAGGGAACTTGTATTCAAGCCATAAAGCACAATTTAAAAAAATATATTACATTTAGGTCCTCATTACGATGTTGGTCGGAAAGCAATACGACCGACTCCTTGTCGGAATTTGTTCCGACCAATTCACGTTCAGCAAGTCCGACCGATGAATTACGATGTTTCCTAACACCGATCACAAAGTCTCCTATTGACTTTAATGGGATCCTGTGTTCCTACCGACAACAAAGACTTCCATTGAAAACAGGGGTGGTTGCGGAAAAACTTGCACCCTGTCGCAAGCACTCTACCGTGCCTTCCACACTGTACATGGTTTTAAAGGGGAGTCAATTGGGTACCCCAGGATGAAGTGGGTCCTGCTACGGGCCCTCAAAGTCATGACATTGTTTAGGATAATCCGACTGCCGTTCGGAGCCTTTCCGAGCGACATCGTAATAGGGGCCTTAATCTTTTCCATTAATTTGTTCATTCATTCTTCTTTGCTTCTCTCACTTGTTGTTTAACTCCTTAACAATTATTCAGGCTCAAAAGATACTTTGTGAAGTGCCGAATTGTATGGATAATCTGCTGCACATTAATGTTGATTCCTTTGCTACCCTTTTGTTACTGAGGACTCGCATTTCTCTTTTCTCTTGATGTGTTATGTACTTTCTGTTGTGTCCGTTTAGTTTGTTTTGCAACCTCACTCCTTATTTAAATGTTTTCTCTCTTTCTTATTTTCAGCTGGGGACATTACTGGGGCGACCGGGGATATGCAAAGATCAGACGCAACTCAAACATTTGCACCATTGGTGATATGGGATCTGTCATGGATCTTTTGTGAGACTTGCAGTTCTACCTGGATGATGAAATAGTTTTCAAGTTGATGCCTCTCAATAAGTCTTGCACGCTGTTAATGTTCACAAATATATTAACATATCTATGAATGAGCACAGTGTATACATTACATCGGCCGGTTAACTCTGAAAACTGAGACCTTGCAAAGAGTTTCTGAATTTAAACTGCTCCTAAAAATTGGACACGTTTTCTCATAAAATTAGGATGGTGTCTTGTTGCAATTTTTATCATATATAATCTTACAAAAAATCAAAATGTTGTTTGATTTAAAATCCTCTAAGACAGGAATATGTGTTGGCAAAGTGCTTATTTACCATTTACTGGACGACCCATGTTCCACAGATATTCTATAGTAGAGCCTTTCACTTGTTAATATTACTTCCCATTATCCACCCCATGCCTGGCTGTTCTCTTTATATTTACAACAAGGGGTGGTGAGGGACAGAGTCTCTGAATTAAGCAGAATACTCTCACCCAGTCAAGAGATCAGGGCTAGATCCAACACCGTTTTTTAGCTCACTGCACCATCCTAGTTTCAGAACCTGGCTGTATGCAAATTAGTCTGTGCCTGTCCCAGTGCATGATGGGAACAGGGCAAACCAAACTACAAAAGCCAATTCTTACACTGGGAAGGAAACAAGCTTCCGGGGACCGGTTTCTGGCATTACAGCCGTCTTCGGCCCGGCTTGCTTGAATCCTGATGGTGCAATGAGCAAGGGACTCATGTCTGAGTATACCCTTCCACGCTTAGGGTGGACAAAAATATTTACAACAAGGGGTGGTGAGGGACAGAGTCTCTGAATTAAGCAGAATACTCTCACCCAGTCAAGAGATCAGGGCTAGATCCAACACCGTTTTTTTAGCTCACTGCACCATCCCAGTTTCAGAACCTGGCTGTATGCAAATTAGTCTGTGCCTGTCCCAGTCCCCTTACAAAAAATCAAACTGTTGTTTGATTTAAAATCCTCTAAGACAGGAATATGTGTTGGCAAAGTGTTGATTCACCATTTACTGGACGACCCATGTTCCAAAGATATTTTATAGTAGAGCTTTTCACTTGTTAATATTACTTCCCATTATCCACCCCATGCCTGGCTGTTCTCTTTGCCCTGCCATTCTCTGTTCATGAACTGTAGTGCATGTGTTAAGGCCAAGAAATTGACACTAAAGGCTGTGCTCACACCTGTTGGAATTACTTAACTGACACTCTCCTCCCCTTTGAACCTTGCTGATGGTTGATTTGTTTCATCATAATATCCACACTCTAGGTCATTATGGACACTGTCACCAATCCTGAACTTTTCATCTACAAGTCATTCATTCGAGGTGTGTTAGCTAAAATAGCTCATCAGAAGCAAAGCAAAGACTACAACTCCCAGAATACATCAGCATATCACAGAAAGTCTGGGACTGGAAACAGTGTCTGTGATGATCTTGATGGAGGTGGTCAAGCTCGTTTTTAATTCCAAACAGTGTGTTCACTTTTGTTTTGTTTACAACTGGTCCCAGCATTTGAATTGTTGAAGTGTTTTGCCAAAGGTGCTCATTATTAAAAATAAAGCATATTTCAAGCAATTTCTTCTGTATTGTCTTTGTTCACTAACATACCTGGGAGGTGTAATCCTGCAGTAAAGAATCCTTTATTTGATTCCACTGCGGGTGAGAGGAAAGAGCTCCTTTAAGTTAGAACATCAGCTTTGTGTTGTAACCAAGCCCGTCCTCACTGCAGGCCACAATATTGGCTTTTCCCACAATTAAAGTTTTTGCAAAGGACAACACCTTTAAGAAGTATCTAAGTCTGAGAAAAGCTTTCATGTTAATGCCCCAAACAATGTCACTTTCTGTCTTAAGAAAACATCTTTCTCAGCAGTAAGAGCAATCACCTTCTGAAAAGCCAAAGCTTCCAAATATTTTCCTGAGCAGAAACACTGCTGTGGAACAACCATCCAGCTTAACCCTGGAGTAATCCTCTCCTCCTGGAATTCGACAACACCTAAATACCCCCATCTTCAGACTACTCTTTCACAAATGCCCTGACTGCTCCTGCCTTTCTTCTTCCTGTTATCTTCTTCACCCATGTATACCTCTTCATCTTCCTCTTTGCAAACCCACCCCTTTTGATTCATTATCGTTGACAAGCCCAGATTGGTTTCCACGTTTCTCCTACTTTAAAGTAATACCTGTGTGCTCCTTGTATTGCTCTACTGTGAAGAATCCCTATTCAGTGCTTAAAGGTACATAAAATAAAATAAATACACATGTTTGGCAATTTTACTCTCAACACTACAGGACAGTTGCCTCTGTGCACCCAGCAGTTTCCCTGACTCTACTCGAAGATGGGAAAATGCTGCTTTGGTGGGCCTGGTGGACCGTCAGTTCATGGCTTTACACCTGCTTCACCAGACACTAAATAAGGGGTTAAATAGCAAAATAAGGACACAGAAAACCTTGGCAGATAATAATAGTGTTCTCCAGTGGAAGTCACTGTGCCTCTCTGTAGGCCTGGATTCAGACAGTAAAGCTGTCATGCAGACCCATTGTTTATAAATATTTACTGTGAGCATTGGGGCCACCCCTTCAGCTCCTGGCCTGCTTTGGACCAGCCTCTTTTAGCCATTGGCTTGATACAATCAAGCCTTGCCTTGGCACAGTGGAGTATTTGTCTCTCAGCTCATGTGCATGCATGCACTCTATTGCCTCCAATGGAGTGCCTTCATTGCAAAGCTTGAGGGACTAGTTTATTACTTTCATCCCTACACCAGTCAGTTCCTTGCCCTCCATTGTACTTCCTATTCAGGTATCCATTCCTCTCAGGCTGTCGATATTGAAGGCCCCCTTATCCTGTACATACATCTTAACCTATTGGCTGGTAAATGTGGGTGAAGTCTGATATTTAAGGAGTTAACCCCATTACAGTCAATGAACAATAAGCCCTTTAAGGAGATTGATGCAGGTTTTCAAAGACAATGTTTCCACTGAAGCCTCTGTAGTCATTTTTAGATCGAGCCTTCGCAGCGCGCATGCGCTGCAAAGGAAAACAACCTTTTCCGAGCGCTTAGGCTTTTCAGCCAAGTACGTGCACGCATTCCATTGCCTTCAATGGCAACGCGTGCACGTCAGGAGATTCACTTGCGGGAGCGCGTGGCCCATCTGGTCGCAATTATCGTTCCCACGAGTGAATACCTCCCCCCTGCTGCCACGCCAATTTAATTACTAAATCGCCGGCAGACCTTGTTAAGCATCTTCTCCTTGTTTCATGTTTTTACCTTGTATAGGAAATCCTTGTCAGCAGCTTACTTAGAAATCTTGCTTGATGTAGCGTAAGTAAACTGAAACTGTCTTTACCAAAATAAAATCCCCTATCACTGACGGGAGTGGGGCTGCTTAATGAATATCCCACTCCTTTGAACATACCCCAATGTGGCCTCTGCTCCAGCAGTACCGAACAAATGCAAGGTTTGCTAAAAGACATATGTCATGCGTGTCACTCTCGAAGGTCTGTGAGGTTAAGCGGCCACGTTGTCTGGATGCTGAGAGCCATAGTGGAAGTAAGGTAAATGGCCTCTTGGATTGTTGTAAGTCAGTCACATGTCCTGCGTGGGTTAGCCCAGTAGAACTTTGCTAGAATTGCCAACGTGAGGCTTGATGATGTGACAGTATGTGCCTCAGAGCCTCGGCCTTTCAGTGGCACCAATACTGATGGGCAGCTGAGTGCCCTGTTCTGCAGTCTGTTTAATTAACATATAAGTAATAATAATTACTATGAGTCATTTCTTCCTCGTGCAAGTTTCCTATTGATGAGACGAGTAACCGCGATCACCCTTAAACTGTCTTTACCAAAATAAAATCCCCTATCACTGACGGGCGAGGCGCTGCTTAATGAATATCCCACTCCTGTTGAGCATACCCCCATGTGGCCTCTGCTCCAGCAGTACCGAACAAAGGCAAGGTTTGCTAAATGGACAGATGGGGAGTATGGACAAAGAACAGAGCTCTCTGTGCAATGAAGATTCCTGCTCAGTAACTAGGACATTATGGCATCACTGACATAATATTGAATACACAAATATTGAATGGACAAAATATCGAAGAAAAAATATTGAATGCAAAAAAAAAATATATATATATATATATATGTATATATATATATATATATATATATATTTTCCCAAGGAAGTCTGCCCCAAAAGAAGAAGACTTGAGGCGGCACTCGAGGTTCGTGGTGACTTCAATTCTTTATTGGTTAACCATGGGCATTGACGCGTTTCGGGGGTTTGCTTTCCTTTATCAAAATGCCCCCCTGGTTAGTAGTTCGCCACTGTTGCTTACAGTCCCATTTTTAAAAGATTATGTCCTTCCCGCCGTCTGAAGTAGTGTGGGTTGCCTCAAATACACGGCCTGGAATCGCCTCTGTTTCGTGCGTTCTTGTTGCTGAGGGGCACGAGGAGCTTTCACTTTACACGGCGGTCCCTGCCGTGAAGAGCGCACCATCCCTCGATCACTGGGGGCCATGCGACTGGATATTCATAGAGTCGCGATTATGGGACATCCGCTTGTGGGATCATGGGCGGGCAGACTCAGCGAGGCCCATCCAGGGTTTGATTATCTTTAAACTTTGCAGAAGCCTAACGCACTACATAACCCAAGAATCAATGCGGCCCTAAACAGGGCGGGCTTTCGAGTGGAATATAAGTGTGTGGCAATATGGACATTCAACTTTGTCGAGCCTCTGAGGAAAGCGCATCTAGCGCTGAAACGCGTCAGGCTATATCGACTTGGTGAAACTGCAAATAACATTGCTTTGCCTGTTCTCGCCCTTACTCATTAAAGACCTGGTTGTCAGCTGGTGCGGAGTGCGTTCTTGTTGCTGAGGGGCACGAGGAGCTTTCATATATATATATATATATATATATTTTCCCAAGGAAGTCTGCCCCAAAAGAAGAAGACTTGAGGCGGCACTCGAGGTTCGTGGTGACTTCAATTCTTTATTGGTTAACCATGGGCATTGACGCGTTTCGGGGGTTTGCTTTCCTTTATCAAAATGCCCCCCTGGTTAGTAGTTCGCCACTGTTGCTTACAGTCCCATTTTTAAAAGATTATGTCCTTCCCGCCGTCTGAAGTAGTGTGGGTTGCCTCAAATACACGGCCTGGAATCGCCTCTGTTTCCACAGGTGAACAACATTTCCCAGCATGCAATGTCCAATGCAAGCTGGCGGCGACCTCATTCATAGGTGCATTTTGTCAAGTGAGTGACCGATAGGCTGTGTAGTCAGGCAGGGATTGCGGCAATTGTTCTGGGCATTTCCTGAAGTCATTCACGGTCCTCTCCCCCTGCCTTGCATTTCCATCCATCGCTGAGCAAAGAACACCAGTGAAGTAAAGGTGTAGTCCCATTCAAGTATGGACTGCGCATCCGCAGTTACACCCGGTTCAGATTTTGTGCAGGGCAGTCAGAGGGTCTTCCAGTTGCGACCCCCTTAACACTTGCAGGGGGTGCCACCCCTGCGCGCTGCCACACCACGCTATGTTTTCCCAAGGAAGTCTGCCCCAAAAGAAGAAGACTTGAGGCAGCACTCGAGGTTCGTGGTGACTCAATTCTTTATTGGTTAACCATGGGCATTGACGCGTTTCGGGGGTTTGCTTTCCTTTATCAAAATGCCCCCCTGGTTAGTAGTTCGCCACTGTTGCTTACAGTCCCATTTTTAAAAGATGATGTCCTTCCCACCGTCTGAAGTAGTGTGGGCTGCCTCAAATACACGGCCTGGAATCGCCTCTGTTTCCACAGGTGAACAACATTTCCCAGCATGCAATGTCCATCGCAAGCTGGCGGCGACCTCATTCATCGGTACATTTTGTTAAGTGAGTGACCGATAGGCTGTGTAGTCAGGCAGGGATTGCGGCAATTGTTCTGGGCATTTCCTGAAGTCATTCACGGTCCTCTCCCCCTGCCTTGCATTTCCATCCGTCGCGGAGCAAAGAACACCAGTGAAGTAAAGGTGTAGTCCCATTCAAGTATGGACTGCGCATCCGCAGTTACACCCGGTTCAGATTTCATGCAGGGCAGTCAGAGGGTCTTCCAGTTGCGACCCCCTTAACACTTGCGGGGGGTGCCACCCCAGCGCGCTGCCACACCACGCTATGTTTTCCCAAGGAAGCCTGCCCCAAAAGAAGAAGACTTGAGGCGGCACTCGAGGTTCGTGGTGACTTCAATTCTTTATTGGCTAACCATGGGCATTGACGCGTTTCGGGGGTTTGCTTTCCTTTATCAAAATGCCTCCCTGGTTAGTAGTTCGCCACTGTTGCTTACAGTCCCATTTTTAAAAGATTATGTCCTTCCCACCGTCTGAAGTAGTGTGGGCTGCCTCAAATACACGGCCTGGAATCGCCTCTGTTTCCACAGGTGAACAACATTTCCCAGCATGCAATGTCCATCGCAAGCTGGCGGCGGCCTCATTCATCGGTGCATTTTGTCAAGTGAGTGACCGATAGGCTGTGTAGTCAGGCAGGGATTGCGGCATTTGTTCTGGGCATTTCCTGAAGTCATTCACGGTCCTCTCCCCCTGCCTTGCATTTCCATCCGTCGCGGAGCAAAGAACACCAGTGAAGTAAAGGTGTAGTCCCATTCAAATATGGACTGCGCATCCGCAGTTACACCCGGTTCAGATTTCGTGCAGGGCAGTCAGAGGGTCTTCCAGTTGCGACCCTCTTAACACTTGCGGGGGGTGCCACCCCTGCGCACTGCCACACCACGCTATGTTTTCCCAAGGAAGTCTGCCCCAAAAGAAGAAGACTTTAGGCGGCACTCGAGGTTCGTGGTGACTTCAATTCTTTATTGGTTAACCATGGGCATTGACACGTTTCGGGGGTTTGCTTTCCTTTATCAAAATGCCCCCCTGGTTAGTAGTTCGCCACTGTTGCTTACAGTCCCATTTTTAAAAGATTATGTCCTTCCCACCGTCTGAAGTAGTGTGGGCTGCCTCAAATACACGGCATGGAATCGCCTCTGTTTCCACAGGTGAACAACATTTCCCAGCATGCAATGTCCATCGCAAGCTGGCGGCGACCTCATTCATCGGTGCATTTTGTCAAGTGAGTGACCGATAGGCTGTGTAGTCAGGCAGGGATTGCGGCAATTGTTCTGGGCATTTCCTGAAGTCATTCACGGTCCTCTCCCCCTGCCTTGCATTTCCATCCGTCGCGGAGCAAAGAACACCAGTGAAGTAAAGGTGTAGTCCCATTCAAGTATGGACTGCGCATCCGCAGTTACACCCGGTTCAGATTTCATGCAGGGCAGTCAGAGGGTCTTCCAGTTGCGACCCCCTTAACACTTGCGGGGGGTGCCACCCCAGCGCGCTGCCACACCACGCTATGTTTTCCCAAGGAAGCCTGCCCCAAAAGAAGAAGACTTGAGGCGGCACTCGAGGTTCGTGGTGACTTCAATTCTTTATTGGCTAACCATGGGCATTGACGCGTTTCGGGGGTTTGCTTTCCTTTATCAAAATGCCTCCCTGGTTAGTAGTTCGCCACTGTTGCTTACAGTCCCATTTTTAAAAGATTATGTCCTTCCCACCGTCTGAAGTAGTGTGGGCTGCCTCAAATACACGGCCTGGAATCGCCTCTGTTTCCACAGGTGAACAACATTTCCCAGCATGCAATGTCCATCGCAAGCTGGCGGCGGCCTCATTCATCGGTGCATTTTGTCAAGTGAGTGACCGATAGGCTGTGTAGTCAGGCAGGGATTGCGGCATTTGTTCTGGGCATTTCCTGAAGTCATTCACGGTCCTCTCCCCCTGCCTTGCATTTCCATCCGTCGCGGAGCAAAGAACACCAGTGAAGTAAAGGTGTAGTCCCATTCAAATATGGACTGCGCATCCGCAGTTACACCCGGTTCAGATTTCGTGCAGGGCAGTCAGAGGGTCTTCCAGTTGCGACCCTCTTAACACTTGCGGGGGGTGCCACCCCTGCGCACTGCCACACCACGCTATGTTTTCCCAAGGAAGTCTGCCCCAAAAGAAGAAGACTTTAGGCGGCACTCGAGGTTCGTGGTGACTTCAATTCTTTATTGGTTAACCATGGGCATTGACACGTTTCGGGGGTTTGCTTTCCTTTATCAAAATGCCCCCCTGGTTAGTAGTTCGCCACTGTTGCTTACAGTCCCATTTTTAAAAGATTATGTCCTTCCCACCGTCTGAAGTAGTGTGGGCTGCCTCAAATACACGGCATGGAATCGCCTCTGTTTCCACAGGTGAACAACATTTCCCAGCATGCAATGTCCATCGCAAGCTGGCGGCGACCTCATTCATCGGTGCATTTTGTCAAGTGAGTGACCGATAGGCTGTGTAGTCAGGCAGGGATTGCGGCAATTGTTCTGGGCATTTCCTGAAGTCATTCACGGTCCTCTCCCCCTGCCTTGCATTTCCATCCGTCGCGGAGCAAAGAACACCAGTGAAGTAAAAGTTTGGTCCCATTCAAGTATGGACTGCGCATCCGCAGTTACACCCGGTTCAGATTTCGTGCAGGGCAGTCAGAGGGTCTTCCAGTTGCGACCCCCTTAACACTTGCGGGGGGTGCCACCCCTGCGCGCTGCCACACCACGCTATGTTTTCCCAAGGAAGTCTGCCCCAAAAGAAGAAGACTTGAGGCGGCACTCGAGGTTCGTGGTGACTTCAATTCTTTATTGGTTAACCATGGGCATTGACGCATTTCGGGGGTTTGCTTTCCTTTATCAAAATGCCCCCCTGGTTAGTAGTTCGCCACTGTTGCTTAGAGTCCCATTTTTAATATATATCGAAGTCCTATCTACAAACAGGTAAGTACAAAAATATCGAATCAAAAATGTCATTAAAAAAATAAATAGTTAGTCAAAATATCGAATGTTTTTAAATGTCTTAAAAGTAATTTAAAAGTAATTAAATAATACATATAATTAACTTAAACATACTTAAAAATACTTAAATAACCTTAAAATTAGTAAATAATTAATTTAAGTTAAAAAAAACCATACAATTTATTTTAATACATATATATATTAACGTAATATTAATAAAAAATATACAATATTTTTACTGTAGGATAGCGGGAGGGTAACATTTACTATTACCACTCCAGTGAGTGCAACAGTAGGGAAAGTGTTGGATAGCGTAGGTGTACAAATTGCTATTCTCACTCCAGTGAGTGCAACAGTAGGGAAAGCATTGGATAGCGGGAGGGTAAAAATTACTATTCACACTCCAGAGAGTGCAACAGTAGGGAAAGCGTTGGATAGCGTAGGGGTAAAAATTACTATTCCCACTCCAGAGAGTGCAACAGTAGGGAAAGCATTGGATAACGAGAGGGTAAAAATTACTATTCCCACTCCAGAGAGTGCAACAGTAAGGAAAGCGTTGGATAGCATAGGGGTAAATTTTACTGTTCCCACTCCAGAGAGTGCAACAGTAGAGAAAGCGTTGGATAGCGTAAGGGTAAAAATTACTATTCCCACTCCAGAGAGTGCAACAGTAGGGAAAGCGTTGGATAGCGTAAGGGTAAAAATTACTATTCCCTCTCCAGAGAGTGCAACAGTAGGTAAAGCGCTGGATAGCGTAGGGGTAAAAATTACTATTCCCACTCCAGAGAGTGCAACTGTAGGGAAAGCGTTGGATAGCGGGGGGGTAAAAATTACTATTCCCACTCCAGAGAGTGCAACAGTACGGAAAGCATTGGATAGCGTAGGGGTAAAAATTACTATTCCCACTCCAGAGAGTGCAACAGTAGGGAAAGCGTTGGATAGCGTAGGGGTAAAAATATCTATTCCCACTCCAGAGAGTGCAACAGTAGGGAAAATGGTGGATAGCGTAGGGGTAAACATTACTATTCCCACTCCAGTGAGTGCAACAGTAGTGAAAGCGTTGGATAGCGTAGGGGTAAAAATTACTATTCACACTCCAGCGAGTTTAACAGTAGGGAAAGTAATGATTGTATATATTAATATAAATAAATTAAATATCAATACCAATAAAACATTAATGTTTATCAATTTAATATTATGTAATAATTAATTAAACATAGAAATAAATATTAGTTAATGAAATGAATTACCTATTCGTAATTAATTAACAACTAATTAATTTTCAATAACAACTAATTAATAAAAATGAATACCAATTGCTAATTAATTAACAGTAAAATAATTATCAATACACAAAAAATATTTTTAATATGGAATTAATTACAATTAAATTACTTCCCACCCTATTTCCCTATAAACCTTGGCTTGATAAAGCATGTCATAGGTTAGTTCCACCCAAAATCTGTCGACCTACCAGGTCGGTACCCTCGGCCCCATGGTACTCAGCAGAGCTCAGAGATAGCAAAACAAATTGTAAAAAGCTAGAAAGGATTTGGCGAGTGAGCTATCACGAACCAGACAAAGAGAGACTAAAAACTAGCCTCAGGTCATATAAAGAACTCATCAGGAAAGCCAAGAGCGATTTTTACACAGAGAAAATCGAGAAGGCTAAAAACTCAGCTAAGGAACTTTTTGATACGGTGGTCAGTTTAACCTCCCCGAAATTGGTGACTGGCCCTCCTAAGATTGAATTCGTTCAATCACTCGCTGACTTCTTTTTAAATAAAGTTCAAGTTATATTTAACACACTGGAAAGGCAAGTAACTCTGAGTAGGGCAGAGGATCTACAAGGTGCTCTCCCGACCGGGACATTGGAGGAAATCTTTGAGGCCTTCAACCCAGTAAACACAGATGAGGTCTTAAAACTATTGATGGAAACCAGGTCAGGCTCACCTCATGATCCTTGTCCGACGTCAATTGAAAAATTGGCACCTGTCACTATTGCAGACTCTCTAACCGGCATTTTCAATTTAATGTTTGAAAAAGGTGACTTCCCCTCAGTATGGAAGCGGGCATCCATCAGTCCACTACTTAAAAAACCTTCATTGGACTCTATGGACCCAAACAGTTACAGACCTATTGCCAGACTACCTCTACCTGCAAAACTGGTTGAGAAAATCATGAACTCCCAGCTCTGTTCCTTTCTTCGTCACGCTAAGGGTTTAGACCCGGCTCAACACGGGTTTAGAGAAGGTCACAGCACCGAGACCGCCCTGATTAAATCAACAGAGGAGATCCGGAAGGTGCTCGATGATGGGGGCCAAGCAGTGCTGATCCTCCTGGATTTGACGGCGGCCTTAGACACGGTTCACCATGCTTTGTTGGTGGACCGGCTGGAGGGCTGCGGGATCCAGGGGCGAGCACTTAACATCTTGAAGGCCTTCCTGAAAGACCGGGTACAAGTGGTGGCTATGGGGGACATCGAATCAAGACCTTTCGAACTCCCCGGGGTGTCCCCCAAGGATCCTCCCTTAGCCCCACTTTGTTTAATATCTATGTATCCTCTCTTGCTCCGGTGATTAGAGCCTTCGGGTTTGAATTAACCTCGTATGCAGACGATACCCAGATTGTGGTCTCAGTGCATCCGGAGAAAGAGCTGAGGGTGGCAGCCAGGTTTCAGGAATGTATGTCTGCTATCAGTTCTTGGATGGCAAAAAGTTGTCTAAAACTAAACTCCTCCAAGACTGAGGTGATTGTTTTTGGGTCCAACTCAAATCTCTGGAGTCCAAGATGGTGGCCAATAGGTATGGGGGACCCGCCGGCTCCAGCTCAGAAAGTAAAAAATCTGGGACTCATCATAGATAGCCAACTCTCTTTCAAACCCCAAGTTATGGCGTTGACCTTGTCCATATTTTGGCTCTTGAAAACCATCAGGAAAGTGCTCCCCTTTTTACCGGAGGGAAGCAAAAAGACGGTAGTGACGGCACTTGTTCTATCGCGCCTCGACTATTGTAATAGTCTTTTTCTAGAGGCCCAACAGGGAGGGCTGAACAAACTGCAAGTCCTTCAAAACGCGGCAGCCCGCCTTATTGGAGGTCTGCCTAAATTTGCCTCAGCTACCAAGGAACTGGAGAAATTGCACTGGCTCCAATGCGAAAGAGGATTATGTTTAAAGCCCTCTGCATTGTCTTTAAGGCTCTGCACGGATTGGGCCCAGTGTCTCTTCAAGATCAATTTCAATGGTATAGACCTGAGAGACAGCTGAGGTCTGCCAGTATGGGACTGGTAAAAACAGCTCGGATCAGGAAGGCACGCTGGGGGGGCAGGAGTTTTGTCCAAGGAGCAGCAAAGGCTTGGAACTCCCTCCCCTTGTCCCTTAAATCAATCACCAATCTGTTAGCGTTTAGAAAACACCTTAAAACATGGCTTTTCACCCTTTAGCCGGGGATTCTTAACCTCAGGGAGTTACCACTTCAGCGCCAGGACACCGGCTGGTATTAGCGCGCTTTATAAGTGTTAAAATAAATAAATAAATAAACCCACAACCCGCTACAGAAAATAAATTAATGAAGCTAACATAATTCTCAACTAATCAATTAATACAATTTAATTACCAATTACCAATTAAAAATGAATTAACAATTAAATTCAAAATAAATATCAATAAATAGATAAAAATATTTTATTAATTACAATTAAATTACTTTCCAACCTATTCCCCTATAAACCCACAACCCGCTACAGAAAATAAATTAATAAAATTAACATAATTATCAATTAATCAACTAATAACAATTATTTGTCAATTAAAAATTAATTAGCAATAAATTCAAAATGAATACCAATAAAAATATTTAATTAATTACAATTAAATTACTTCCCACCCTATTCCCCCATAAACCCACAACCCGCTACAGAACTAAAATGCAAAATTAAACTAAAAATAATTTGTCATTTCTAAAAATTATTATTTAATTTAATATAATTAAATTACTTCCCACCCTATTCCCCTATAAACTCACACCTCGCTACAGAATTAAATAACGCAAAAATTTAGTAACATAAAATTCATTACTTAAAATAAATTACTAAAATAATATACACTTTTCACACATATACTAACATAAAAAACACTTTACAAATTCGATATTATGAAAAATTCGATATATTTTAATACCTATATTATATACTTCGATATTTTGACTTTCTATATTTTGAAAATCGATATTAAACTACTTACCTTCAATTCGATATTTTTCACCACTATATTCTGTCCATTCGATATTTTGTCCATTTTATATTTTTACTTCAGTATTATGGTAATTCTATATTTTGAATTCGATTTTTTGTGTAGTTACCATATTTACAGCTATGGCATAGCCAATAGGTCTAACTTTTTGGACCGTATAAGTATTCTTTATTATTGTTTTGTTTCTGAATGTTTTTTTGAGAAATGTGACATTGGCGTGCAATGTGGTGATAAAGCAGCAAGGCAAAACCCATTAAGCAGCAAACATTGGACCACACGCCTTTGGCCAAAAGTATTTTATTCGTGAAAGTTTGTGGTGCAACTATCTCTATGAAATCGATCAGGGTTTCCCTTGGACCATAGGGCGAGCCTCTTGTGTAAAGAGCTGCCGACTTTGGAACTGGGTAACCAAATTCGAGTCTCGGCGTCTGCTCAACATCATGTGATTCTAGGCAAATCACTTAATCTCCCCATGCCTACCAAAAATGAATGTGTTCTTGTGAAATTCATCTGGTGCTCCTGTAAAGCACTCCAATACCTTCCGCTTGAGTTCGCCGCTATCTAAAATGGACCAACAACAACAACAAAAAGTCACACCTTCCTAAAGGCCGAGTTTTCTGTGCTCTCTGTGAGGCGACAGCAAACGCTTCTTGTTTACTATTGAAAAATAGAGGTTTTCGTGGCCCTGTAATAGCACTTGCTTACGTCCAGTGAGACTGTTGGTAATTTCTGAGCGGCACATGCCTACCTGCTTGTGTGTCTGGAATCTGAAGGCGCCCTTTCATAGTTTCCACCTTCCTTCCCGGAGTGCACACCTCTGTCCCACAGATGTCGCCGCTCAGTGCACAGCTGTTTTTAACATCACCGGCCTGTTTGCGGTTGCTTTCTTCAGCAGTAATGTTCAGGCCTGCTAGAGACAACGCCCTAAAATTGTGTTAAACGCGTTTTATTACCCCAAGGCCCTCACACTTGCACCTCCTATCCGATCTCTTGGTGCAGTATTCACTGCTCAAATGCTTTGCTCAGAAGCTCCTCTCAAAGCTCGGTATTTACATACCTGCCCCCTCGCCCTCTTTTACGGGTGACAGATTCTTTTACCCCCTTAGGGGACTATATATACACTGGGGCAGATTTACAAGCCCCTTGCGCCCCTTTTACGCCGCTGTTTCGCCACTTTTGTGACGCAGCGGCGTCGCAAAAGATGCGCCATGGTGCGGGGTACTTACAACGTGACGCATCTTCCAGATGTGTCACATTGTAAAGCCCTGCGCCAGAAGGAGGCGTTCGTGCACAGGGGGGGCGGGGTGTTCCGGCGCAGGAACGCCTCCTAAAAGTGGCTGAATTAAATCTACAAGATTACACTCAGTCACTTTGGGGCCCATGCTGCGTCAAAACCCTGCGCCTGCTTGAAGCAGGCATAAGGATTGACGCAGCATTAACAAGATAGGACACCCCCGAGCTTTGCTGGAGCTGCGTCGCGCTTGCAACGCAACTCCAGCAATGCGCCGCCTTTACGGCACAGAGGCATCACGCATCTGTCCATTTTTGCCCATTGGTGCGCTGCATTAACAATGCGGCGCATCAATGGTGGTGGAGGCATGACACACAATAAGTGGCGCATCCCTGCTGATATGCAGGGATGCACCACTTATAGTAAATCTGCCCCAAAGTGTTTAAAAGCTCTTCCTATTAGACCCTCAGATCATGCGCTTTGTAGTTAGACTGCCTATAAGCTATGCTGTTCTCACTGTTTAGGTGGATTACCCACAATGATAAGCTGGTTTTAGGTCTGAGTTGCCAGTGGAGCCGTCTAGGCCTTACCGTTTTCAGATATTTAAAATACAAGGTCGGCTTTGGCTCGAGGACCACTCTTTCACCTCAAGCTATTGGCTAGTTGGTGCATCATACCGCCTTCTAGGTAGTGCTTCCTTTGGAAAGCACGAGGGACTACTTTTCATCAGAAAAGTACACTCCATCATCACACTGTTTGTCACGTTCACTAGTTTATCTCCTGTAGGCATTCTAGCCAGATAGTAATCATTTTTTGTTACTTTTTACCCCAGCACTGGCAAAGCCTGTAAGGCAGTCTTTAATGTGATGAACATGTGTACCTGTATTTACCTACGTCGGCACATTCAAGCCAGACTTATTGGCTTTGCCATTACTTTTACTATTGCTCCATGTACTTTGTCAATGTAAGGCTATCCAATCTACCGACCTTCCTAAAGATTGAAGGCCTAACTCGGGACCTTGATGTAACCCTTGGTTAAACACTGTGCACTGTTTTGCTTTGAAACCCAAGAGGTGGGAGTGAGGCTGTCTCACTAGCAGACAGTGCCCCTGGCATGAGTGACTGGTGTGTTCACTCCAAACAAGAAGGGTTATGAGAAAGGGGAGTGTAAAGATTCTCACACACGGTTGGTGGAACATTCACCGCTTCGCGAGGGATTGCTTTGCGGCTCTTTGTCATTGTCAAGGATAAGGTGTGCGACTAGCATTGGCATAGGAGCACTGAGTGAGGGAGTGACCTGTAGGTTTGTATTTGGGAAGTGGAGAGAGGGGCAGACTCGCAGGGCACTTCATGCAGAACTCTTAAAGCAGTCACTACCAGTGGGCATGTTTCTTGGCTGCTGTATCTTCCATACCCTCCTATCAATTCCATGTCTCTTTACCATTCATTCCTTGATTCCATCTCATTAGTGCACAATCTCCCTTTAATTTGTGCTTCTCAAATACCTAAGCAATTTGTGTTGAGTAAACGTTCTCTCCACGCACAACTTGATTGACTCTTTCCAGTCTAGATTATGCTGTCTCCGTTCCACAGGATGTTTCTAACTTGAGTCTAAAACTACATCTCCTTTGCTCTCCATGCCCTTTTATTCTTTATCCTCCTACGCCTCATCCCCCTGTTTTCATATGACACCCAAACCTTTTTCTCCATTCCCAACTTCACCCTTCCTTGCCACCTCCAGTCCAAAATCAGGCTACTTCACACCCATCGTAACTGGATGTCCCTTCACTCTCTGAAATCCGAACTAATCGTATCCTTATAGACAGCCCTCGTCTCTACCTATCTTCTACCAGTCTCTGTGTTCCTTCCCTACGACTCCCGCGTCTTGAAACCTGGGGATGTACTGTAGAACTAAGGTACCCTCTAGTTATTCGAGGTCCAAGAGGAGGGGGAAGAAGTAAAAGCAAACTAGAACAACCTCTTGTCAGACCTATCTAATTTAACTATTGGTCATAACTCTACTTATAATATAGTAGTATACAGCAAAGATACATGAATAGACAAACAAAATTGACTTTCATTTATATTGTGTTTTATTTATCAAAAAAACATTATTTCTTTCTTTTTTTAGTTATTATTTCAAACAGTACAGAAGCAAGACATTTATTTACACTGCCTTTCAAACATATGAGAAGGAATTTACATAAAATGTGCATCAATTATTAACTCCCACAAAAGAAAAGCAAAAGTGAAATCAAGCTCATGCCCTCATTCAGTCTAGCTCACCATTCATACATCACAAACATACTAACTCTCATACTGTGCAAATATATTCACAAGGCAAACACATCTCTGAGACAGTAATCTAATGGTCTTAATAGATATACATTCAAATTAGCATAAATCCATCAATTTAGTTGGAAAAAATCATTTCTTTGGCATGGATCTTTTGGATGGAGTTCTCTGATGTGTGTAGCTGGCCTACGTACGTTTCGGTGAAAGCAATATGTTATCACCTTCATCAGGGCCGAATAAGGTATAATTTCCATGAAAAAATGGGGGTTCTCAATATCTGTAATCATACAATACAATTGTAAGAATCTATACTGTATGCTAATTAAAGAACAATATTTATTATTTTGACAATTGCCATTTGGAGCTTAAGAATAGGATGTGACCAATGTGAAGACCCCATTCAGATCTATTGCAGCTCATCAAGGAAAAAGTACCAAGTGGTTGCAGTGAGCAGGATGAGGTAAAGTAAAGAGCCCTAGAAATGGGCATGAGCCAAAAGTATGATCTGAAAAATATGTGGTATTTATTGAAAACCAGCACCAAGAGAAAGTTGATTTAAAAGGCTGAGCCAAATCTACTTAAAATAAAGAGATTTCTGTAGGCAGGTTGTGTCTCTGGATCAATGGGTAGCCGACGTGTATACAATCAATCACTATGAGGGGGGACAAAATTGACCGTAAATTCTTTTAGTAATCCTCAAAACTACCGCTATGGAAAATATGATACATAAAAGAGCCTACTTACAACTATGGCAGAAATTGAGATACTCCAATATATTTGAAATTATTCTGTCTTGAGACTTGACGTCATAATTCTAACTGTTGTATCCTGATGGACACTGGGTCATGGTATCCAAAGATGCCTGCAAAATAGGGCCATGCTGAATCATATATCTATAAAGAAGGTATCTTAATTCTAGTGTATCCCACATATATGTATAGGATCTTGCCTATTTATACGCTCGAAATTATATGTAGTATAAAGAATCCTATGTCAGTGCTCGTCTTAGCTTTTTGCACGGCGCCACAACCATTGATTATAAGCAGCCAATCTACAAAAATAAGAGTAGAAAATAAAGGAATACATTAAAAAATTACTGGGACGTGGATGGACTTACATTATATAAGACAGAAGGTCATGTGTAGTGAGGGCCCTCACTCCACACACTAGGAGTTAATATTACTATATAAGTGATTGGTCCAAGCGCCTGGAATATAGTATGTCCATTTGTTTGATTTCGATATCTGTGAGGATCTTAACTTACCGAGATTATCAGGTTTGTGCGGTTAGTACATGCCAAAATATGCATGCTGAAATTATCCGCAATCCTATATGATAGTCACCTAGGAAGACAAAAATAGGCGGTACCTAATATTCTCAATCGTGGATTCGAATGGTGTGTATATGCCCTTGTTTCTGAGTGCAAGAAGTTGAGGCTGAGTTTATAGCGTCTAAGAGGGATTGTGCATTTTCCACTCGTTTCTATAATTTGAAGATTATATGTACGGTAGCCATTCAGCACGCCAGTGATGAACTACCTTAAAAACCACAGTAAAGACGCTAAGTAGAGTTATGAACAATAGTTAAATTAGATAGGTCTGACAAGAGGTTGTTCTAGTTTGAAACCTGGGAATGTACATCAACTCACCAATTACATTGTTTACTTCCAACTTGTAATTATATAAAGCATAAGGCAACACAGCAACTTTCAGCAAACCAAAACCCTTATAAACTCCAAGGCCCTATAGAAGCTGGACTCTTTCGCTAGCCTTCGCTTTGTTTTCCCAACTTAAGCCCCCTCAGCAAGCCCATGACTTTCATTCATTCTCACGCATGCTAGTCTTACTCCAGAGGTCAGCCATCTTTCCTACTGAAAGGAAGGCTGGTTCTTTGCTGAAAACTGTTTTGCTGTTCACAGCAAATGTTTTTTCTAGCACCTCCTTAACAGTGTCTGTATTCACATCTTTTTCCCAACCTGCACCCTTGGCTGCACCACCCATCACTTCTTTGCCACCCACAAACTTTCAGGTGCAGTGTGGTTGGCTCATCCTTCTCCATTAAAGTCCTCCACATTGAAGTCCCCCTTTTTTGATCTGTGAGAGCACCTCTCTCCTCCTTCATCTGAAAAGGCCTACAGGATCACTTATTGGCGATGGAAATCCATACACAAGGCCTGTTCAGATCCTCTGGGGAAACTTGGAATATCTTGAGGTCAGATCCGATACTACTGAAGTTTGAAACCAGAATTGGTCAGAAAATCTTATGACTGTAACACAAGATCCCCAGTGAGGATGCAATGCGGAACGGCAGCCAGCGGGCTACAGCCACATTCTGATGGATGCAGGAACCTTGAGTAATACCGTAGCATCAATGCTCTGTTCTGAAGGATGTGTTTCTGCCAAATCAAACAGGCATTGGCATAGCCAATAGTTCTCGCCTTTCGGACCTTATAAGTATTTAGTTATTCAGCAGGTCCCAATGGCGAGACCGATTGGCTATGCCAATGCTTGTTTTAGAGATTGAATATCGTTAAATGGAGGGCGACATCTTCCACATGAGGATTATGTGATAGGATTCAATGCAGTCTACTGTTTGTTCCTAAGTAAACTGATGGTTTGGTGGCAAAAGTGCCTTCATTATAGTACTCCCTTTGACTTAGCTTATCGAATGGACAATGGAAAGACCCTGTGAATTGGTAACATTGTTTACATCCATAGAGCTCACCACAAATAGAGTTGTCTATGTACTCAGTTTTGGCAGAATTGCTGATGGGAGAATAGATACAGATTAATTTAGTTGTTCATTATTCTATTTCCATTGCCAGCATAAAATAAGTACATGTAGATGGACCAATACATCCTCCTTATTTATTAGAATGGAGATGGTTGGTGTGAGTGCACTAACGAGAAAGGAATGGGGTGCAAAAAATGGAACCCACCAGCGTCACCAAAATACCTGGAGACGGTCCCGTGCTGAGTATACAGATGTCTGCCCATTCTCTCATGTGTCTCAATACCTACAGACTGCACATGTCCCATACCCTGGAGATTTTTGAGTGTGCTGAGGGAAACATGGAGCCATATGTATGAAGCCATTTAGCAATTGTGATTCCCTAGATCCTTGTGTTTGAGACTGCTAACTGTTTTTCAATGTGCTCAACCCATTCGGCATTTTGCTCAATTGCCGGATCGGTTACCAAATCGCAACTTGGAAGGCACCTGTTTAGGGAGTACCTTCCAAATTTTGCTATGCTATGTTCATTGGTTAGCAAAGCAATTTTGGTTGTGAGCCATTGATAGGTCACAAACTCCTTAAGGTAGGTGGTTACCTATTTGCAAAGGGGAAAGGGCCCATGTCCGATAAATGAACAAAAAAAGAATGATTGGACATGGGCAGGGACCCAAAGGACTATCCCCAACTCTAAATCCATTTTTTTTAAAGTAATTTTTTTCCCAAAATGGGGGCTCAGGAGACAAATTGATATCAGTCTCCTCTGAGATAATTATGAAAATCTGAAAGAAAACGTATTGGCCAACAAGGCCCTTCCGACAGTATATTTACAGGCGGCTTCTATGGGTGGCACAATCAGTGCTGCAGGCCCACTAGTAGCATTTGATTTACAGGCCCTGGGCACACACAGTTTACTGTACTAGGGACCGACTAGTAAATCAAATAAGCCAATCATGGAATGACTAATCCATAACAACAATTAACATTGTGCACTTTCACTTTGGCACTGAACAGCAGTGGCAAAGTGCCCAAAGCATCTAGACCAGCAAAATATCAGGATGTAGAGGCAAAATTACAGGGGAAACCCACCCTAATGATGCCAGGTCTAACAGGTCTCCCCTACAGCTGAAATATGGGGAGAACTACCAACCCTCTTGGGAGTTCTCTTCACAAAGGTGAAAAAATCTGAATCGACCATCAGCATTGGTGTGTTCTGTACCAGGGCGGTGTTCCACCGTGAAGTCCATCCCCTGTAGGGAAATGGACCACCTCAACAACTTTGGGTTCTCACCAATCATCTACATCAAACATCTAAGGGGCCTGTGGTCGGTCTGAACACAGAAGTGAGACCCAAACAAGTAGGGCCTCAGCTTCTTCAGTGCCCAGAACACAGCAAAAGCCTCTCGCTCATTCGCACTCCATCTCTGTTCCAGTGGAAGTCACCTCCTACTAATGAAGGCTACGGGTTGGTCTAGGCCCTCCTCATTTAGATGTGAGAGCACAGCCCCCACACCATGCTCTGAAGCATCTGCCTGCACCACAAATTCCTGTGAGAAGTTGGGTGCCTTGAGCACAGGTGCATGCACATAGCAGATTTTAGGTCATCAAAAGCTTTTTGGCAGGCGTCAGTCCAGTTCACCTTCCTGCACTGCTTCCTGGAGATCAGCTCTGTCAGGGGGACAACAATGGTGCCATACCCCTTGACAAATCTCCTGTAATATCCGGTAATGCCGAAAAAGGCTCTCACATCTGTCTGAGTCTTGGTGACCCCAAAGCCAGAATGGTGTCAATCGTAAGCTGCAGGAACACCACCTGGCCCTTCCTACCTGATTTCCTAAGTACACCACTGAACCCTACCCGATCTGGCGCTAGTGTGCTTTGATTGTGAGGCCTGCCCTCTGCAGAGCCTTGCAACACTTCGCAGAGGTCGGGCAGATGTTTCTCCCAAGTGGCACTGAACACTGCAATGTCATCCAGGTCGGCGGCACTGAAATCCTCCAGTCCAGCCAACACCTGGTGGACCAATTCTTAAAGGTGGCAGGGGCATTCTTCAACCCAAAGGGCATCACCCTGAATTTGTAGTGCCCCTCTGGGGTTGAAAATGCTGACCTCTTCTTTGCCCCATCAGAGAAGGCAATCTGCCAGTACCCAGATGTTAAGTCAAACGTACTGAGATACTGGGCAGCTCCTAACCGATCTATGAGCTCATCAGCTATTGGGATGGGGTATGCATCAGTCCTGGTGATTGAATTGAGCCCTAGGTAGTCCAGACAGAACCTGAATTCTGGGGTAGCACCGGGTGTACCAGCAATTAGAAATACGTCCACTGGGCTGGTCCAAGGGCTGTTTGAGGACTTAATCACCCCTAGCGCTAACATCTTGGAGGCCTTGACCCTGACAGTCAGTCTTTAAATGTTGTGCTTCACAGGAGGACTGTCCACAGTGTCCACATAATGGACACAGTACTGGGTTATACCAGGGTTCAGGGAATACAGAGCAGCAAACTGTCCCAATGATAGGCGGCAGTCACTCAGCTGTTCAGAAGTCAGGGTGAGGTAGAGGGTTACACTGTACACTGACCCATCATGTTCCGTAGAAGACAGGAGGACAGGAAGAGGCTCAGTCTCCTCTTCCATTCCAGCTTCTGTCAACAGGAGCATGCCCACTTCAGACCTCTCCAAGTGGGGCTTTCGCAAAGGGTTCCTTGAAGACTGCAAGTCCACCAGATAGGTGACTTTACTCTTGCACTCCACCACCTCAAATGTCCTAGTTCATTTATCTTGGAGTGCACTAGGCTCTACAGGGGTCATGAACAACACTTTCTGACCATGCTGAAACTTGATCAGAGTGGCATTCTGATCATACCACTGTTTCATCTCTTCCTGGCTGTCTTCCAGATTCGTCTGAGCGAGTTGCCTGAAGCGCTTAGTCTGGTTCCTGAAGGCCAGCATGTAGCTATATACATCCTGAGTAGGTTTACTGGGAGCTTTCTCCCAGCCTTCTTTGACCAAACTCAGAGGCCCTCTTACAGGATGTCCAAACATAAGTTCAAAGGGACTGAACCGTTAGGACTTCTGCGGTTTCTCCATGTAAGCAAATAACAGGCATGGCAAGAGGATATCCCACTTACACCTCATGGGTTCAACAAGACCCATAATCATGCCCTTCAGGGTCTGGCTGAAACTCTCAACCATCCCATTACCTTGGGGGTGGTAAGGAGTGGTGAACTTGTAGGTAACACAAACACTCCTGCCACAGGGACTTCATATACTTGGGTATGAAGTTGGTATCTCAGTCAGATACCACCTTTCTGGGGAACCCCACGCAGGAGAAATCTCCATCAATGCACGACTCCCCACGAGGGCCATCACAGTCCGGAGAGGGATGGCTGCCAGGTACCGGGGGGCATGGTCCACCAAGAACAGGATGAACCTGTTTCCCATGGCTGTCTTGGGATCCAGAGGCCCCATAATGTCAATACCCTCCCTCTCAAAGGGTGTGCTAACTACGAGGAAAGGTTGGAGAGGAGCGTTACACTTCCTCCCACTGTTACCACTTGTCTGGGGTAACTAGTCATAATATCGAGCAAAAAAATATCGCCTGGACAGAATATCGAGTTTTTTACATAGAATGGACAGAATATCGAATTGCAAAAATATAGTGGTGCAGAATATCGAAATTAAAGTAAGAAATATCGATTTTCACAATTTCGAAGTTAGTAATATCAACAGTCATAATATAATAGTTAAAAATATATTTTTTTTTATAGTGTTTCAAGTGTTATATATGTGTTAAAAGTATGTAATATTTTTGTAATGTATGTTTGAATATTTTAATAGTAATGAATTTTATGTTATTTAATTTGTGTGTTATTTAATTCCGTAGCGGGTTGTGGGTTTATGGGGGAATAGGGTGAGAAGTAATTTATTATAGTAAATTAAATATGACATTTTAGGAATTGATAATTATTTTTAATTTAATTTTGCGTTTTAGTTCTGTAGTGGGTTGTGGGTTTATAGGGGAATAGGGTGGGAAGTAATTTAATTGTAAATAAGTAATTATTTATTTTTCTTAGTTGGGATTGATAATTAATTTATTGTTAATTATTTATTAATTGGTAATCAATTTTTATTAATTGGTAATTAATTTTCATTAATTGATGAATTGATAATTATATGAATAGTATTAATTTGTTATTTGTAGCGGGTTGTGGGTTTATAGGGGAATAGGGTGGGAAGAAATGTAATTGTAATTTATTATTTATTGAAATTATTTTTGCATATTGATAATTAATTTACTGTTAATTAATTATTAATTGGTGATTTTTTGTATTACTTATAAATTGTTGGTATTGAAAATTAATTATTAATAGGTAATTACTTTTTTATAAATACTATGTGTTGGTATTTATAAATAATTAAGTATTACATAATTTGTAATTGGTAATTAATTTAAATCATTTTTTATTTACATTGATAATTAATTTATTCTTATTTAAATATTAAATCATTACTTTCCCTACTGTTGCACTCACTGGAGTGGGAATAGTAATTGTTACCCTCCCGCTATCCAACGCTTTCCCTACTGTTGCACTCACTGGAGTGGGAATAGTAAATTTTGCACTCCCGTTATCCTATGCTAAAAATATTAAATATTTTCTAATATTATAAAGTTGATATATATGTTTTAAAAATAAAAATGCATGTTTATTTTTATTTGTTTAAATTACATTCATTCTTTATTAATTTTAAGGTTATTTAAGAATTTTTGGATACAATATTTTTGTACTTACCTGTTTGTAGATAGGTTATCGATATTCTGGCATTCTATATTTTTTCCTTGATATTTTAGCAGGTCGATATTTTGCTCCTCGATATTCTGTCAGTGATCCCTTGCCTGGCAAGTCTGGTAGGACCTATAATGGTTGTTCTTACACATTAGGGGCCAATAAAAGTGGGTAACAAGCCTTTCAAAGGTTTTGTCTTGCCCCAAATGCCCTGCCAATGGCACATCAAGCGCCAGACCCAGTAGGAAGGCTCTGAAGCACTAGAGTGCCACCAGCACATGGGCTGACCCAGGCTCAGCAATTTTAGGCTCACAATATTGGAGACCATTCTCCAAGTAAATCCAATGTGATACAGACTGATCAAGTGCTGCCTGGTTTGCATCCTGCTGCCACAAATCAACAAGAGAGGGGCATTCCTGCATCTCCTTGCAGAATTCCTTCTTGGTGGAGCCCTCTTCCGGCTGCCAATGGGTCAGCCCAGGCAGGTCCCCCAGTTCAGCCACTTGTTCCACTGTAGGGTTCAGGGATTCCCCCTCAAGGTGTGCTTCCTCCTGGACCATGGGAACTTCAGGGCTGGTTTCCCATGCCCCCTGCCTATTCTCTGTCTGGTAGGCACCTGGGGCACTGTTTCAGGCTCCAGGTCCTCTTGATTGCACTTACCGGCTGCCATAGACCGAGTGGTGACATGCCAAAATCACACCTACCCCCATCAGAACAACTCAAAATGCAGCAGCAAGGAAGGTCACTGGAGCTAAAAGGTACGATCATACAGCCCCCTCCTTGAAGGATCTCAAATGGCTCCCTATTGAAGATCGCTGTCTTTTCAAAACTGCCTGTCTCACCCACAAAGTCCTTCACACTGGTAAATCAGTCTATCTGGCAGTCAAGCTCACCAAGGCAGGCCAGGCAAGAAACCTGAGGAGTACCAACAACCTACTTCTCAGTCCCCCAAAGAGGTTTAAAGAAAATGCCCTGGCTTGCTCCTTTTCGGGCAATGCCCCCAAAATCTGGAACTCCCTACCCGCAGATCTCAGTACTAACCCCTCCTTTTTGACCGTCAGTAAACCTAAAGGATCTCCTCCTCGTTTGGCACCTTTAACCTTCGGAATAATACACTGTAATTACTATCTAGTAACTCTCAACTCTTTTACCTGCCTTCCAAAGGGCTATCCATTTTGTTCTGCCTGTCTTGTCTTTCTTATTACCTGTGTACATGTTGTAAAGCCCCCTGATACCCACAGGTCCTGCCAGCGCTGTATAAAACCCATCTAAATAAAGACAGACCAAAAATCTCAAATTGAGACTTCCGCTCCACCTTCTCCCAAGGGGAACTTTCGAAATCATTGTCTAGCAGACAGTCAACAGGCATGGCTGGCCTCACAGCTACTCTCAATGTACCTGAGACCCCCCCCACTCAATGGGAACCTGTGCTACTTTGTAGAGGCACTCACTCTGACAGCTGTCACACTGGCTCCAGTGTCTCTCAGAGCTTCCACAGTATGGCCATAGATGGTCATCCACGGCTTGTACTTTTGAGTGTTATCAGGCAAATGAGCTCTTAGGACCATCTCACTGTCTCATCAAGAACCAGGGTCATCTCTGCGGACCCCCACCCCTCCTGGGAACCCAACCACTCCCCCAAGGCTACACTAGCCAACTCCCAGGGCAGAGCGTCTGTGGGTGTAGGAGTGACTTTCTTGGGACACCTAGGATCCCCTATGAAGTGGCCCACCTGATCACAAGCACAACATGCCCTGGGGCTCTTCTGGGCAGCTTACCTCCCTGGACCATGATCTCTTCTCACTTGGGGGCTGGGAACCCTTCCCTTGGTTGCCTCGGGAATTACTTTGTGGCCATTTCTGAAACTCCTTCTGTTTAACCTTGACCCCCAACTCTTCTGTTGGGGACCCTGTCTACCTTTGGCGGAGGCTCCACATAACCTTTGTGGACCCTGGTACTGACCCAGCGGTCCGCCTCCACAGCAAGCTTTCTGGGTTCAGCCTATTGTCAATCAAGTGCTGGCATAGCTCTGGAAATAACTACCTGGCAAGTGCTCCAATGCAACCAAATCATAGAGCCCCTGAAAATCATTTAACTGGCTACACTTCACCCGACTATCCAGTACTCTGCCAAAATAGGACACATACTCCACATAAGTGCTTGGCTCAAGCTTCTTACAGGCCCTCAACTTCTACCTGTACATCTCTGGGGTCAAACCATATCTCCTGATCAAGGCCTCTTTCATGGGGCATAAGACATCTGGTCCTCACCTGGTAAGGCCAGAAAAGTGTCCCTCCCTTCTGTGACAAACCTGCTCCACAACACTGCTCTCTAGTCTCTCTCAGGGATTCTATGGGAACTCATTGCTACCTTGTAGGCCTTGAACCACTGACTGATGTCCTCACTTTTTACAAAGTCCTTAATGACCTCCTGGGGGATGTACAAACTCCCTTTGCCAGGCACTGACAACAAGCTACCACCATTGGGACTGAACTCCAAACTCTTGGCTTTTATGTCCAGCTCCCTTAAACCTCTCTCTTGCTCTAAAAGCATCTTATTTTCCTCCATGGCCAATCTCTGCTTCTCTAAGTCCAATTTCTTACTTTCTATGTCACCCTACTTCCCCAGCCTGAGCTTAATAAGCTCCCTCTCATACACCCTATTTCATTCTCGGTCCTCCAGGTCCTCTGGAGACATATCTCTTGAAGAGACACTGCTGCCATATCTGGAATGTACAACATCCCTTGGCTGATTCAACAGCCCCTCCTGCTGCCCATCCAATTTCTCTGCCTCCATCAGAGGCTCCTTATCCTTCCCACTGGCATTTCTGGATACCATCCCGGCCCTCAGCGCCTTTTGGTATTCATCCTTATTGGTGAGGCCTCTCAAAGAGATTTTAAACTTTTTGCAAATGGCTTTTAGTTGAGACACTGTGTAGGTTTCCACCCTTTCCTCCTCAAATTCAATATCAATACATGCAATGGATGCTGGCTTGGTCATGATGATAGAATTGGCAGTTCTCAGGTTGCAGAAAATCCCCCAAAAAATGTTCACTACTAGTATGTGGTTGCGTAATGGTCTGCACTATGCTAGTAGTGTACACCAATCACTGTATGTAAGGCACAAATGCAAGTCCAGATCCTCACCGCTGACCACCAATGTTAGAAATGGGAGTCTCTAGCTGGCAAGAGTTTGCACCTTTGTCAAAGGAGGGACCCTTCCTCCTAGCCAGTGTAAGGGGGATACACTTATAAAATAACCCCTGCTCATCCCATTATTAGCTTGGCATGAACAGACAGGCTTATCTCAGAGGCAGTGTGTAAAGCATTTGTGCATACCCACAGTAATAGAGTGAAAACACTACAGATGGACACCACACAAGTTTAAAAAAATAAGTAATCTTTATCTAAATCAAAACAAGACTAAATACAACAAAAATCCAAAATGAATGTAACAATATTTACTTTGCAAGATAACATTTAAATTTGAGAAATAGTTGAAAAACACAGTTCCTCCGAGTGGATAGCTCTGTCCGGTGCTACCTTCAACCTGAAACAACAACGTCTAACAGTTCCATCTCATCGCGTCAGTGCGTGCCAGCTAAAGCGTTGACACATTAGTGCGAGTCTGTCGAGGGCAACCGTCGTGATTCCATTGCACACAAACAGAAGCGGTGCAGGGTGCGGTGCCCTCATGATGTGGTGTAGGCAGTGGCTTGGTAACGGTTGTCCAGATGGCATCGGTGAGCCTAAAGCTTATGGTGCAGAGGGACATAGTGCTCAATGCTCGATGCGGTGCTGTTTCGTTGCGGTGCAGGCGACAGAGCCAGTCGATGTTCCGGTCGGGCAGTGACTGTGTCCGTGACGTCCAGGCAGGATGAGATGAGGTTGTGCAGAGTGCGGTGCCCACATGTCGCGGTGCAAGCAGCGGTCGCCAGTAGGTAGTTATAGTTAGGACCTAGTTACCATGGGAAAATCGCAACATTCTATTCCCAATAACGTTGGTGTTGTTTGATGAATCTTCATGAACTTTTGAAAACGAATTATTTGTTGATATCAGCTCCTATGTTGAAAGTTATGGGGTGATTCGTAAAGGGGGGGCCGAGAAAAAAGGGGGGTCCCAAAACATGTTTTCTCCATGTTAATTTCCATAGGAAACTTTAGACAAGGCTACAGGTCGAACGGGTGAACGGAATTACCCCAAATTTAGCAGGGAGAAGGGTCTTGGTCTAGTACGCAGGCTGTTGTCTATTTGGTGTAAATCCGTTCAGTCGTTTTTGAGAAATATCGAAATTTACGGATATCGATGTTTGGGAATTCTGCCATCTGATTGGCTGAGGCGTTACGAGCACGAGCTTGTTGCTGATTGGCTGTGAGCGGTGCGAGCGGTTGCAACTAGGAAGTGTTGGCTGCCATTTTGTGATTCCGTTGAAGCGAGTAAGGGGGAAAAAAGGGTGAACAAATTGGGAAATGGGAGGGTAGGAGCACTGTAACTACTGTGAGGTGTTTAGTGTGTCCTATAGAGGGGGTGCGAAGCGAAGTATTCACCCATACAGGTGTGAAAGTGGTGGGTTATGGAAATTAAGTGAGGCATTGCCTAGAGTCTGTTGATGGTAAGGTGAGGTGGTGCGGGATTCAGGGATTAAAGCGTGAGCCCAAACTGTGTGTCTTATGCTGTGAAGTCATGTGTCGTGGCTGCTGCGCTTTACTTGTGGAAGTAGTGTCAGCATGTGTTTATGCCTACTAGGATGAACTACTGACCCATGCTGGTGTGAAAGTCCTGGGTACGGAAAATATGCGATGTATTGTCTAGAGTCTCATGGAACTAGGAAGTGTTGGATGCCATTTTGTGATTCCGTTAAAGAGAGCAAGGGGAAAATAGGGCACAAAAGTAGGAAAGAGAAGGGTAGGAGCACTGTAAGCTTTGTGGGGTGTTTAGTTGGGTGTTATTCCGGGCGGTGCGAAGAGAACTACTGATACCTACCGGTCTGAAAATGCTAGGCTACGAAAATGAAGTGAGGTATTGCCTAGAGTGTGATGCTGCTAAGGTGAGCTGCTGCGGGACTCGGTGTTTAAAGGGTGAGGCTACATTTTGTGTCTTATGCTGTGAAGTCATGTGCCGTGGCCGCTGCACTACAGCTGTGGAAGTAGTGTTAGCAGCATGTGTTTTTAACTACTAGCACGAAATGCTGACCCGTACCGGTTTGAAAGTCCCGGGGTACGGAAAATATGTGAGATAGTGTGTAGAGTCATTTCATTTCATAAGGCTTTATTCGGAACAAGAAAACATGTCCATAAAAGCACACATAAAATGATTTAAAAAAACCAAATACCAATTAAAATACAATTACGTTTGCATTTAGACAATCAATGTTTAAAAGAAAACATAATATACAGGCGGGGACAGAATAAATATTTAAAAACTCATGCTTTTCCTGACACTAATTATGCACAATCCCCATCCTTAACTTTGTTAAAACAAACTGATGGGAAACTCTGGTCACTTGGGTCAAATATGGTTGATAGCCCACTATTTCATTCATACTGCTGTAAAACACACAGGTGGATAGCTTTCCTTCATTACAAGTCCGCCTCTCTGATTTGCAGTTCAAAAGGATGTTCTTCATAACAGTCTTAGAAAAGTCTGAAGCTCCATATCGATCTGTAATTATATTAAGGCCATAGAACTCCTGAAAGCTGTTGATGATATATTTAATCCAAGGGATCTTTAAATGGTAATCAACAGTGAGACAATCGTTAATGATAGCTCTAGTTAGAGATGTCTCTTCTTTCAGCCAGATGGAGCGCCACAATAATAGAGGTCTCAGAAGGATCAAATCATTTAAATATTGGATTCCGAGTTCTCTATGGACTAAATCGTTAGAGGCTGATTTGGCAGACACAAAAGTCTTTTTAAAAAAGACATTCTCCTCCACCTGGAGGCTCCCAGCAGGGGCCAGACCCCAAATCCCTGCCCCATAAAGGGCAACGGAGAGACATCTAGACTGAAAAATCTTAAGCATGTCTTTTATCCGTTTATCCCCTAATTTGGTGGCAAAAGTAAACACCCCGTTGGCGCTCCTTATCATCTTAGTCCTAACATTCTTATGCTCATTGGCCCAGCTGCAATTCTTAGAAAAGGTAATGCCAAGGTAACAGAAATTGTCGACTTTTTTGACCCTTTGACCCTCTATATAATAAAATTGGGGCTTACTCAGCGCTAGCCCACACTCCATAACATAGGTTTTGGTTTTATTAATCACAAGTTTTCTGCTCTTTATAAACTGCGAAAACCCGTCCATCAAGCGTTGAAGGCCTATCGGTTTCCTAGACAGCAGCACGGCATCGTCCGCATAGAGTAAAACAGGGACGTTAAAATCATTAACTCTCGGGGCATCTGCCACTACTGTCTGTAGACCGAGTCCGCTACATTAATGAAAAGTGTAAAAAGTAGGGGGGCTAAAACACACCCCTGCCTTATACCCCTCCGATCTTAAATTTGGTGGTAAACTCCCCATTAGAGCCATATCGAACGCTAGTACGTAATTTAACATAGAGTCAGGCCAAAAGAAAGACGATACCCTTGGGTGCCCCCATTTCAATCAATTTTGCCCAGAGAATTGCGTGGTCCACCATATCAAAAGCGCTGCTCAAATCAGCGAAGCAGAGATAGATAGAGCCCTTCTTGGCCTGGGTGTATTTAGCGATAAAAAGTTTGAGATTTAAACATTGCTCAATTGTCTCGCGCCCTTTTCTGAACCCAAACTGGCAGTTAGCCAGGATCCCGTTGGTTTCTGCCCATTCTTCCAGTCTAACCAGAAGTACCCGGCTCATAATTTTCACCGAGGAATCCAACAGCGAAATTGGACGGTAAGTTTTCACATCCCCCGGGCGCCTTTCTTAAATATGGGAATGATAATTGATTCTTCCCAGGTTGGGGGTATCTCATAACAAACTGCTGCGTTAAAAACTTTAACCAGCAGTGGGCCCCATACCTCGGGGACTGTCTTATAGATGTCGATGGGCACCCCATCAGGTCCCTGAGCCTTTCCCCCTTTACTAGCGCTAATGCTGTCCAGAACTTCGGTAAGAGTAATGTCCAAAGGAACAATGGGCCAACCGTCCTTACAATTACCCAGGGCTTTATCTGAGTCAAAGATATGAGAGAAGTGGGAGATCCATGTTTCCATATTAACCATAGATGTTAATTCTGGTACCTTCCCATCTTTGAGAAACGGGCAATTAACAGTAGCCCAGAATAATGTACAATTCTTTGACTCTGCAGCCAGAGTCAGTTTGTCCCAGGCCTCAAGCTGTAACTCCGTCTTCCTTCGCTTTAGTATTATCTTATAGTTTATTCTAAGCTGGGACACCTGGCTCCTAACTCTAGGTTTGGCTGCCAGAGCCTCTTTAAGCTCTGTAAGCGCAATAGTACATGCATGGTCGAACCATCCCCTTCGTTGGTCGGACTTACGCCCAGCTGTTTTAGTGAACTTAATGTCAATGATGGAATTAATTCTAGTAAAATATCCAATAGGATCAACAGTGACGTTAGCTTGCTCAAGGATCGCAATGATTTCTAATAAGCAGCTATATATGATTAAATCAGACGTCATTTCAGCTTTATCCCCTTTCCATCTTAACCTAGTACCATTAGATCTGTGGGGTTCAATGTTAACAATAACACCCGAATCAGGTACAGGTTTTTCTTTCCAGAGTGTGGCCTCAATAGTAATACAGTTGTGGTCGCTAAGCATGATATCCACGACCCTAGGGGCCAAACTCCAGGGGATAAGATTAGAAGAAATGCATATAAAATCAATGACAGTATTTGCCCCCCTACCTATAAAGGTGGGGATACTCTCACCTAAATCATTCTTCTCATTCTCCATTATTTCCATATCATGTACTGCTAACAGGTTATTCAAAGATTCCCCGTACATGTTATGGGGAAAATGGATATCGCATCCCCGACACGATTAGTGACCCCACACGTAGTTTGGTGGGAGAGGGGACAAACTGCAATATTAAAATCCCCTAGCAAAATAAATTCAAAAATAACATTCGAACCATGTATGATATCAACCAGGGCACTCTCTAAGGCACTAATCACCATATGCCTGGTGCTGTCGAAAATGTTATTATAAAAATTGATTAGGAGGATATTTCTTCCCTCATCTTGTGACAACCATAAAATTTGAGAGTGAGCCCCCACTAAGACATGTTTTTTAACATTAATAGGGATTTGAACAGAAATTAAAACCAAAAGCCCTCCCTTAGCTCTACCTGAAGTTGATGCCGTAGCGGGTAATTGGTAAGAAACAAAACCGTTATAGCCGGTAAAATTTTTACACCAAGTTTCCTGGAAGCAGATGATGTCAAAAAGATCAACAAATTCCATCCACCCCAGGCAATCCTCTTTAGATTTTCAACCCGCAACATTCCAGCTGGCGATAAAACATCTCGGGAGCCCAGTGTGTGTTTGCATTGTTTTAGCGGTGGTGATAGTTGGACCAATGCAATGATTGTCCAATGTATCATTAGGATTAGGGTGGATTACACTTAACCTATCTGCTACATAAAGATTCTCAATACACCCAACAGGTTCACCCTCTGCACTACATATCATACGACAATCATAATGCTCACTTACAATGACAGGGAGCCCTATATCATTTCCTTCTAGCTCTCCACCACAGGGTACAATTTTTACTTCAGGGTGAGAGGGGACGTGGTCAGAGTTCAGTCAATCATTGGAATCTAAACCACTCAGAATTTGATAGCGATTAGATGTTACCAGCTCAAAACCTCTAGTCATACTAGAGGCACTACCTCTTCTCTCCCCCAGAGTCATTTATAGGCTGAGCAAATGAATGTCTGTGGAAAAACCCCAGAGGTCTAAGTGATATTCCCTGATCATTCGGTGGGCGGGAGGAAGCTGTAATCAAAGAGGTGGTGGCAAGATGTGGATTTTTTTTAAATTGACTATTACACAGTCGTCACTAATATTTTTATGTGACTTCCCTATCCAATTAGTTCTGGTGGTGGTTAGAATCTGATCAGACTAAGCTACTGGGAAGCCACACTCTCGATTGAGCCAACCCACCGTTATATTCTTCAGGGATTCATGTGTTTCCACATTGCCATAAGGCCCTGACTCCCTGACTGATGGAACGTTGGTCAGAACTGCCACATATGGGGCACAGTCTGTGGGTAAGTCGGGTTGCGAATAACCATATCGCCTAGTCTTCTCTTTAACTGGCCCTGGTTATCCACAGTAATTATGACAATAGGGGTCTTTAAACACACCATAGGCACAGGGTTGGATCCAGCTACAGTAACTGGGCATGAACCCTCTTTAGGAGACTTTGATATCTCCGTAATAGGACCATTAACCCTAGCTTCTAAGCTAACATCAGACCCTGTATGTAAACTCAAAAGGCCTCCCAACCTCAGTACCTCCCCGAAATGATGTCAAGTTTGTCCATTAAAGGTTTGATGATTTGATCAAACTTTGCATCAATAATGCTGATCAAAAGCTCTAATTGTTCAGGAACTAGTTTAACCTGGGGGTTATTAATAACGGCTGCTGGGTCGTTTATAGCACTGTTGGGTAGTGGCTCCGGTCTTTTTTTATTATGTTTCCCCCCCGTTTTGGTATATTTATCCTGCTGATATTCCTCCCAGATCTTAATACCCTCTGGGCTCTTGGAGCCGGGGAGCCAGATACTGTTATATCAAGGGGGGACTCAGGCGTGGCCAGGTTAGGCTCTAGTTCTACAGGGGTAGCCGAGGTTGGAAGTACAGGGGACTCCGAGTTGCAACTGACATCGACTAAAGAGGTCGACAAAGATATAGGTGACTTAGGTGAGCAAGGTAAAGGAACAGAGGGGCTCCCCCGACCCAATGATAGTCAGCGTTCTTTGTTGATCTAATCTACTACTTTAACAAGGTAGTTGTCAAGGGTAGCTAGGGCCGGGCGAGTGTTAACGTTGTTACTTTTAGACATAATTAGCTCTCTCAAAATACTCACGACGAATATTAAAAATCCGAAGGCCTTAATAAAAAACAAAATAAAAATCACTTATATAGTTAAAATATTAAGCATAAGAACACAGTCCTGGGAACAAACATACAGAAGTGCAACTGGGGAAATACACATACAGTCTCAGTTACCAAATGCAGAGCGAGCTACCTTGAGGGCACCAAAGCTTGTCCCAGAACCAAAGTCCGTGGCCCTGCCCTGCCTCAGCCTGCCTCGGACGGCCACAGACGGCCCGCCCTTTGCCCGGGCTTAGCCCGGCGCATCCCGCGCGCGCCCGCGCTACGGGGATGATCTGTTGATGTTATGCCCTTCCGGTTTCCTTAGAAGGGGAGGCGTCGCAGGTGCACCTTGTGACCCCGGGGCTGCTGGTAGTGGTAGTCCGGCTGGCCGTTTCCCTCACGGCGTGGAAAGGAAAAGGAAAGCACCCAGCCGTTCCCCTCATGGCTCTCGGACTGGTGCAGCAGGTAGGTTCCTTCACGTCCCCTGAGTCTATAGCTGCATTTTAAAATGCTTTCTGAGGGGCACCCTCAAACGCAATGGTTCTGCGTGTGTAGAGTCTCATGCAGCTGCCGGACTCAGGGATGAAAGCGTGAGCCCAAACTGTGTGTCATATGCTGTGAAGTCATGTGCTCTGGCCTCTGTGGCACATCTGTCCGAGTAGTGTGAGCATGTAGTTATAGGTACTCAGAGGAACTTTTGTTTCGAACATTGTAACTTGTGTATGGTGCTTAGGCGGTGTTATATAGGGAATGTGAAGGTAAATTTGTGTGTATGAAATGATTTTGTTATTTGGAAAGTGGAAAGCACTGACTCCTACGGGTCTGATGGCGCAGGCTGCTTATGTGGGTGGCACAATCAACACTGCAGGCCCACTACAGAATTTGATTTACAGGCCCTGGGCACACACAGTGCACTGTACTAGGGACTGCCCAGTAAATCAAATAAGCCAATCATTTTTCGATCTGGCATCTTGGAAGATCATAAGGGCGGAGATACCCTTTAGGGTCGATTCCTGCACTATAGAAGAACATAAATTAAATAAAATAAAATAAATCATGGGATCACTAATCCATAACAACAATTTACATGGAGCACTTGCACTTTGGCACTGAACAGCAGTGGCTAAGTGCCCAAGGCAACTAGACCAGCAAAAAAAAGAGGGAAAAATACAGCGGAGACCCAGGCCAATTATGCCAGGTCGAACACACACCTATAGTCAGTCACACTGGAATTATGTAGCAGGAGAGGTTAAACGATTGCAGCATGTATGAGCATAGTATGCTGCAGGGTAAATCAATATGATTGGCATTGTGACACACATTTTGTAATAATCTGATTTCATAATACATTTATGTTAACACTTGGTAACAGTCTCTGGTAATCTGTTTGCACCTGATCAGCAGCTGTTCCATACACAAAGAAACATGCACAGACAAGTTTAGCGATGGCCATTCCACTTCGCTGCTACATCTGTTGAAACGTGGTTTGTTAAGTTTGTGTCATTTGTGGTACGACCAAATTTGATTGTTTTGAATATCTGTAGATTATGCACCAGATGATGGTTCATGTGACAAATGCATAAAGACCATAGATATTTAATCGTCACCATAGTATCCTGTGGGCCTGCTTACATTGCCCCTACACTCTGTTGCACACTGACTGTAATTCGGTTGCAGGTGATTGATACCGCCCCATACTCATCACAATGTTACAACTCACATGGATCACATCCAGCTGTGGCGGCTACATCCATGTACTCATTACAATTATTGCTTGCAATGAGGGCCCGGGAGGTGTCAACTTCACCCCGGTCGAATGATACATGTTCACCTACAAGACAACGATTTGAACATTGCATTTTAAATACTGTAGCTACCAACAGTCCATATGTCATTCTAAATAATTGGATAGCACAGTGTTTTAAACATATTCAGCACTCTTGACATACATATGAATAGATTGTATTAATATGGGATGCAGCTAGTCACCTTGCAAGGCTGAGATACCTATATGTTGAAAGTCAGAGGTATCTATCATCACATGCCTGAATCATGCTCGAGGCATGTGATGTTTTCTGTACTGCTGGTCAGCATCGTCCTAGGCCCCCTTGCACCATGACACAAGGCAGACTAATGTAGCTCTGCAATGAGAAATGACAGGTGTACATCGTATGCAGCATTTTAAGGACCATATCACACTTTTCATGGTGCTGGTACACAGAGTGCTGACTATCAGCAATGCATTCTACCTTCCAACATGAAATAATCAATGAATTCTTGAAGTTGGGCTTCACCCAGCCTTCTCTTGCAGTTGAGCTGAACCCGCTCTGCAGATGCCCTTTCATCTAAAAAAGAACAACTCTTAATATTTTGCCTTTGAAATTCTAAGTCATTGTTCCTAAGTTAACATATGATAAACCCTGTGACAATCTCTTTAGGCTCACCACTGTATATGTGGTGGAACCTCTGGGAATTGCTAATGCACAAATATAAATGAAACCTCTAAAGTGCATGTTACAAAATACCAGAAATACAACAATATTTCCATATTATAACTATCTTCTGTGATTTGCAAATTAAGTTTGTGGTCTGAACAAGTTCATTAGATGTAACCTAATGAATACACGTTTGCTTGTTAGCAAGCAATCATGTTTTGTCAATACCTTATTACTGCAGGTGACTCAAAGAAAATATAAATGTCAGCCCTGGTTGAGGATAACTCTCAGAGTTCACTATCTTTAAAATAACTCTGGCAGTATCTGGCTGCTGCATGTAAGTATTTGGATTGCCCATCAAAGAATGCTATGAAACATTAGGAACTAGTATGAACCTAAATAACCACTACCATCTATAGTCTTGTGAGAAACCCTTGAAACCCTGAAACGTGCTGTCTGTGTTGACTCAACCTGAATGTCTTGTGCATTAGTGTCTAATCTAAACTCTGGGGCATATTTACAAGTAAATATCGTAGCTTGGTGTTACCTCAAAGTTGGTAACACCACCCACTGACATTTTTAAAATGGAGGGATGCACCGTTTTCACAAAAATTAGGCGAACCTCTGTGTTTTCCCTAGCGCTCAAAAAGCTGCCAGATGCTAGTGCAGGCACCTTTGTACCATGTTGCATGGGTGCCTGTTCTGTAGGGGTGATTGTTTACAGGGGACACATTCCTCCACATAAACAATCTTTAAAGGTGATTTACTGTTTCTATGTGTGCTGCAGAATGCACATAGAAAGAGAAAAATATGAGGAGAAATTCATAATGTCTCCTCATTTCACCATCCTAATACCAGGTGTTACCTGGTTTTAGTTTTTGGCCCTGCCACACCTTGTAAATATGGGGCAGTTTCTAAAAGTAATGGGTGTTGCGGTGGAATGTCCACAGCAACACCCATTGCCGCCCACTTTGCCGCAGCGGACTGCTGCAGTAAGGAGCATATTTATAAGGTGCATTAAGCCACATAAGGTGGCTTGATGCTGCCTTGTAAATATGGGGTAAAGAGCAATGCCACTGGAGCGCCTGTAAAAGTGATGCTCCAGTGGCGTTAGGGGCATGTAAATATGCCCCTCTGTCTGTCTCATCCGATGCTGATTATATTAAAATTGAGTGCCGTCTGAAAATAATGACAGATTTATGGAAATCAATTTGAGCAGAGTTTTGATTGCAGTGACAGAAGCAGGCTTTAGCATAACTGGCACGTGTAGATGGTCACTACCATCAAAAGGAAGTATGATACAACAGTGTTATTGAGTGGTAGAGTTTCTGAGAGTGTGGGTTTAGGTGAAGTCCAAGTAATAGAAGTCAGCAATTAATTTGATAAGTTCTTTTAGTTGGACAGTTCATCTGAGATGTGCTGTGAGTAGTGAAATCCCCATTGGTTGCTTTGAATATTTTTCACTGTCATAAGAGCCAATGTTTCATATTATGCATTTTCCTTCATTGCTTTTCCAGAATTCTAGATGCAACTTGACCAGCCTATCTTCCCACAATCATGCCACTGTTGATAGTCTTTTAACTACTGTCTTGTAGGTCTCAGACAGACATCTGGGGAAGTTGTTGGTACACCTCAGTGGATCCAATGGTCAAGTACCAGAGATTTCTCAATAACAGTAACTTAGATCCATATTCTTCAAAGGTCCATTAATAAAATCTGTACTGTAAGCAGCCAGTGCATGTTTATACTGATGATATGGCCCTCAATCGTATTACTCACTTGTGTTGCTGTTCTTCAATGTTTGGAAATCAAGGGTTTCTTGAAAGTTTCATAAACTAAGAGCACCTTCTGAGTGAAAAAGTGAAGGCAGCAAATATACCGGACCCAGTGGAGAGGGCAGGTCTACTACCTAGCATACTGTGCAGAAACTTCCAATACACATAGGAGCCTAGCCTTATGCGTATCCCACCGGGTACTGTTGATGCCTGGGGATTTTACTGAATAGGGCAGATCCAGGTTGCACAGGTACATTGAGTAATAGACACCATTACTGTAAGTAAAAAATATACCACACTGTTGTTGTGTAGATAGTTAGCAATCTAGTTCCTGAAGTATCGCGTGGATACAAGTCCACAAGCAAGAAACATGTCGACCAACACTTCCTAAACAAGGCTATTACTACACGAGACATTACACTCGGGCTAGTGACTTGTTTTTTGTTTTTGTTTTTACTTAGGGTAGGAGGCCCCCAGAATAAAAGTCTGTTCTCCTCGGTACTCCCAATCCTATTTTAACTCACCTCACCACATCTACACCAGTCTGGCCCCACACCCGCACTTCACCACACAGCTGTTGGATAAAAAGATCTCCGACAAAGAGACCCTGTTTCAGGGAGCCCGTTGGGTATTGCATCGCAGACCCAACGAGGAGCAGCCCAGATGATGAAGCATGACACCTGCAAGGGTGTGTGAGTGCACTACTATCCAACATATGGATTCCCAGCACTGACCCCACTTGGGGCACCTGTGATTCCTGTCTACTCTGACTCCGCACTCTCTGACTCTAGAAGAACGGCATACCCCTGTTTTGATCAAAGCAAATATTGTTGCTCTTTAAGTTGTGTGGATTTATGTATAATTGTTTGAAATTTCTATATTTGAGTGGTGTACCCCTGGTTTTTTTGCCTTATCTGTTCTTACAGGTTGTAGAACTCTGTATAATTAACCCCTGCTAGCCAGAGGCAGGTGTCTGTGCTCCACCTTTTCACATGATATAAGTGGAATCCCCCAAATTGACATGTTTTACTTAGCTACATATCCCTAGTATATGGTATAAACTGTACCAAAGTCCTGTAAATTAAAAAGAAAGTGAACAGCACCACCCATTGTGCCAACCGCTAAAGTGACAATGTAAACATGACTGCAGGCCTATCATGTTTAGCCTGGCTGTGAAATTTTAAACTGCATTTCAACCCGTCAAAATAACCCCTTTTGACAGGCCTAAACAGTCCTTTTAAATATTTATATGTCATTCGTATATAGGGTTATCAGTCCATGAGCCAGATGCACACTATTTAAAAGTTAGACATGTAAATGTTTACTATTAACCACAGTGAACACGTCCTAAAAGCTATTTTTACGGCAACAGGTTTGGCTACTCCATAGAAAAACATTTTGATACAATGTTAAGTATTATAATGTTGTCTCAAGCAAGGACGCTGCTATATATGTTATTATTGAACATGTTGAAATTTTTCTTACGAGCCCAATTAACCAGTGAAGTTGGATTTGTGATACATATTTGGGAAAATGTACTTTTAGAAAGTTATATTTTCCACGTCTAAGGCCTGTGAATGGCGAGTTTCATGAGTCCAACTATCAACTGGCAACTGAATTGCTTCCTATAACCTACTCCCAGAGCAATCACAAAAACCTAGTTTGGAAATGTTCTGTTTCTCTGACAGTATAGCCATCTGGGTTGTAACCACCAGCTTGATCAATGTCATAGAGGCCTACTCTATCAAAGGTAAATGTTAGCAGGCGCCTAGGGAGGGCCCTTCCTTTGTTTCCCCAGTCAGACAGGCACCAATCCCACTGGGAGAGGAAATGGCCCCAGAACTGGTTTTGATTGACCCCAGGGGAATGATTGCTCATTTCCCTTGCCACTGCACTAGAGTGGGCAAAAATGCTCTACGCAATGGGAGAGGGATTCACCCTCTTGAATTTAGGCAGAGAGGGTCACTGTGGGATTATTTGCAGTAGGACACATAGGACATACTGCAAATGTAGAGAGTATTGAGCCTGTCCAGGGAGGGGCCAAGAATTACCCCCATCCCCAGGCTGGGGCCAGACATAAACATGGCACTTACAGTACTCTCCTCAGAGACATTCTGGACATGCGGAAGTACAGAAGAGGACTCGACATGCTGTCAGTGATGTTAGAAGAGCCTAGAAGACTGGACCTGCTCATTCTCTTGTATCCAGTACACAAAAAGTTGACTCCAAGGTCCAAGGTTGATCTCCAGTTCATAAATAGACACAGCAAGCAACAAGAGACCTTTCCAAAAGCAACTCTGCTGACCAGTTCCAACTGGAAGTGTAGTAAACCATGCTGCTGGCCTCTGCTGGAGTAGAAATGACTCCTAAGTACTATCCTCAAGGTCCTGGGCCCTGGGTTGGTGCCAAAGTGTTCTTTTCCAAAACTTTCCTGAATCCAGGATTTTAGAAACATTTTGGTTTCAAAAACATCCAGAGGGCCAGCACCAACCTGCCAAGATTTATGTTGCTCCCACTCTGAGCTTTTCTGCAGCAGCAAATTGTATTCATGAAAAAGGTATCCTGCCTTTTGAGGCCCTCTTCAGTTACATCTGCATCCTTGACCCGCTGGAAGTTTCCATGCTCCAAAAATCAACAACCACTGCCTATTCTAATAAAATAACAATGAAACATATAGATTTTTTTTAAACAAAGCCTCTTTCCTTTATTGAATGATATTAAGAACTACTTCTACTGTTCCACAGTTTCAAGCTTGTACTTTCTGGCACAACTTAGTATGATCCTCTCACTCTTTCAAAATGTACTGATATATTGTCATTCTGATATTTACAAACAGGTGGGGATGTAGCTCAGTTGTAGATCATTTGACTGCAGATCAAGAGGTCCCTGGTTCAAATCAGGGTGTCCCCTAAACCTATTTTGGTTCTGGTGTTTGTAGCTAGGACTTTTCATAAAGCCCTTTGGATCATCATTGACAGAGTCAGTGTTCCCTTGGATGTTACACATTAATAGCATTACAGTGTCACTGCTCAAAACCTGAGAGTAAATGCACTTTTACACATGGCTAGGTATTCCCTTTGGGAAATTTCAGAAACATCATTGATTTCAGCTCTTCCTTTCACAGCACCAAACAAAGGGAATGGACTATGAAAGCAATTGAAACTTTGCTTTACAGTTTGGTGCTTCCGTTTATCACACTAAAAAAATGGCATAGGAAAGTGGGCAGCGATGCAGTTCAAATATTTCTCATTTAACATGTGTCCTCAGTCTTACATATATTTCACCTCTTCTCTGTGTATACAAAGTATGTGTTTGTTTGAAGCACTTCATTTTTGTGCAACTTAGAAACTATTTAATTTCTCCTTAAAACATCTGCCAACGTGCAAGATGTACAAACCCTCTTTGCAGTTGCAAGCAAGTTCCCAGATAGAAATCTTCAATGGGTTAAAAAGCCAAATGTATCCAGCTGGCGAGTTACCTTCCTTGGGCACAAAATTCAAACTTGGCCTACTCAAAGCTTTCCTACCAAATATAGGGGTGGGCATAACTTGCATAGTTCTATGTCCTGTGATCACACAAAAAAAACTAAGAATTCAGAGAGACTACGCAGAATTGTATGAGAAGAGTAATTCTGCACTATTTCTTAGCACAAAAAATGACCCTTTGTTTCCAAAATGGACACAAGGATGCCTTTTGCACTAAGAAGTATCACTAAATGCAGCAGAACAAGAATACCGAGCTCAAACAGCCACTTGCACTCGCTAAATGTGCTCTCACTCAAGCATTTTCCCCCAAATTACTGCTAATCAGGCGAGTGGTAGTAATCACATTATAAATTGGTAATTTTACGCATTTCCGCCCCAGTCGCCTTGTGACCGGGGCGGAAAAGGCTGCAATATGGTGGCGGTGTCCGTTTGACACAGCCAGCCAGAGTACTATGTGTGCTGGGGAATGCCTTTCTGTGGCGGCATTGCCGCCACGGAAAGGCATGCGGAGTCTACCTGCAGGGGCCCATTGCAGGCCCCCAGGGACTCCGGGGGAGTAGGGGGTGCACATGGGGGGTACCTATGGTACCCCCCTGCATTTCAAAGAACAACGTGGCAGGCACCGCGCAGTGCCTGTCACGTTGTGCTTTGAAATGCACAACATGTATTTTTAGCATTGCGGCGCGTGGTGCTTTCAGCACCGCCCGCCGCAATGTTAAAAATACAGGATGTGCCCGCAACTGTGGCGGGCGCATCCTCATTTCCCCCATGGGACCCCCACCCTTATGGAGGGCGGTCCCTTTCTACGATGGGATGGCGGGCAGACAAAGTCCGCTCGTCATCCTAATGGGCCCCTAAGTGTGAAGGTAAAACTATCAACGGATTGAAACTGACCATGTTTGGAGATTAATGCTTATTGATTCAATGTTTAGCCTTAAACTTTAAACATTTATAACCTCAGTTTTCTTTCTTGGATTTTTGCCACTTAGGTGTTTCTAAATAGGTTTGGGATTTTTTGTGTGTAGTATTTCGATGCTATTATTGCTTTGGTACTGCAAACATCTCCCAATTAAGCATATATGATCAGTGCCTTAGCTACCAGCTGATTGATCTAAGGTTAATTTAGTCCCTTTGACGGTTCACCCTGACAAAGGTTGTGGTTATTATTTGAGATGGGTGCTCACCTCCTCAGCTAAATCACTGTAGTTTGCACATTGCTGAGTTTAATAATGAAAGAAAGTTGAGCATTAATAACATAAGCTCATATTATACTTAACAATAAACATCAGGTGCATGTTTTTCCCCAATTGGCCTTAACAAAATATGCCCATCCCTACAGTGACAGACCTGTAACACCGTACAGTTAATACAGTTAGAATTTTTCAATTTGCATGAGCAAGCCTGTGGGAATTGTTCTGTTTACATTCACCCACAACTCATGATTAACGTCATTATGTTTGTCAAACAGTATGGACCTGAAGTAATTTCCCCCCTTCTCCATGGTTAAACTATGGGGGGAACAAGCCTCATAGGCAGTGAAAACACACATAGGTATTCCTCACTACCTGGGCAGGGTACACACATGTGTACCTGTCCTGCCTTTCATTTCAACTCCCACTTTAGTCACCCCTCCGGACGTGCTCTAATGGGAGTGAAAGGTTCCCTCAGAACTGGCCGGTGCTTTAGCAAAGCCAGCCTGAGTATAAGTGTCATGGTACACACCCAGCCCTGCATTGGCAGGTTGGACACATGCTTATGAAACCACAGATGCAAGTGCACCCACACAGGCCTACAATGGGAGGCTGAACACATGTTTAAAAACACCATCGGTGCTAGGGGCGCATGCACAGACCTGCAGGAGTAGGCTAGCCAAATTCAACACCTTGCAAGCAACACTTCCTAGCATGGACAGGAAGGGAGCGCGCACTTTCATGCTGTAATTACAGGGGGAAAGTTCTCAGAGCCATAAGGCCACTATAAGAGAATAAGCAAAACTCAGGAGGAAAAAGCAAAACATTTAGTGAACCCCTATATGACAAGTATCAGGTATAATACCCACATCTACTCTGCCAGTGCACCCCAATCTTGATCTGCAGCACTCTGCTGTTCCAGTACAGTAACCCGCACACTGATCCACCAGGGCACCTCAATCATGGTCTGAAGTAAGAGTGGGCATAGTTGGCGGAGTACTACTACACAGAATTCTGCAGAATTGATCAAAAACTCTGTGAACTCACTCCGCTCCGCAACTCCAATCGGTCTCACCCCAATTAATAAAACAGAAACCTCACATACCCTTGATAAAATAACAAGTAACTCTATCATTACATGCAAAAATGCATATAGTCATATCATAAAGTGAAAATGAAAATACAGCAAGCAGTGAGAGTGGTGATAATATTGGTGTCTCTCACTATATTAGGGAGAGGACCAAGCAGATGGCTTGAACACAAAGAGCACATCATGCTGAACGATTGGTGGTAGTCCCATACTTCTAGGACCACCCCAAGCACAGTTATGGGCAAAAATTTCAATCCCAACTAAAGGCCCTGCAAAGCATTATGGGACGAGATTCTAGAGTGCAGTGAATATTATAGTATCAAATATCAAAACACTCGGCACTGCATTTTTGCCCATAACTTTGCTTGGGGTGGTCCTAGGAGAATGGGACTACCACAATAATTGAGCATGACATGCTCTTTGTGTTCAAGGCAGCTGCTAGGTCCTCCCCCTAGGTTAGGGTGGACCCCAAAATCATCACCTCTCTCATTGCCTGATATTTTTTAAAGCTCACTTTTGTGAATTGGTTATATGCTTTTTACAATGTAAAAATAAACTAGTTTTATCTTAGGGTTGTGGGTGCAGTAGTTTACACCAGAGTTTTTGCATGAACTCCGTGTTATGCTGTATTAATAAAACAGAAATCTCACATATCTATAGTAAAATAACAAATAACTATTTTTACATGCTAAAATACATAGAGTCATCTCAGAAAAATGAAAATATAGCAAGCAGTGCATTTAGTTAAACAATAAATAATTCTATCTGTACATGCAAAAATGCATAAAATGATCTCACAATAGTGAAAATGAAAATATAGCAAGCAGTGAGAGAGGTGATTATTTTAGGGTCCTCCCTAACCTAGGGAGAGAACCAAGCAGATGCCTTGAACACAAAGAGCACATCTTGCTAAAATGTTTCGGTGGTGGTCCCATCCTCCTAGGACCACCCCAAGCTAAGCATGGGCGTAAAATCCGTTCCACTCGTGGATTTTGCGGATTTTTGGCAAATTCGCAATCCGCGAACTCTCGCGAATTTGCCGAAAATCCGAAAATTCGCACGCAGCGGATTTTTTTGCTTGGTGATACAATTTTGCGGCACGTGGCGTTCACTTACCGTCATTCAGCGTTTGCAGAGCTGTTTTTCTCCATATTTTGTGTGTGCTGCGCCATTTTGGATCTTGCTGCGGGATCCCGCGGGAGTTTGGCGACCGCGATTACGTCATCGCGGCTTGCCACCTTGCACAGCACGCATCGCGAGAGTTCGCAATTGCGAACACGTAGATGCGGCGAGCAGCAACAATCTCGCACTCGCGAAATTTCCAAATTTGCAATTTTGCACAAGAATCCACCAGCAAACAGCATAAACCTTCTAAAAATGATGATTTTTATCAGAATAACTCCTAGGGTTGACATCTGCCTGCACTTTTTTTTGCAAGGAGTCCATTTTTGGGGGGGGGGAGGAAGGAAGTGCCCCACAGTCTCCAACTTCCTGTTCCTGTCCAGCAGGCTCCTCCCAGTGCTTTCTTCATGTGCTGGTTACTTTCATTTGGATCTTGACATGGAAGGATTACTTTTTGTGGATGCTGCTGGATATTTGGATTTGAGGCCTTTTTGACTTTGTTTGGATCACTTTTGGATTAGAAATCAACTTTCACAAGTAAGTTTGTTTGGGGCATTACAGTTGCTGCAACTACAATTTTGGAACTTTTTCAGAACATTAAAATATATTGTGGGTAGCCACAGTATCCAGTAGGACCAGGGTTAGTTATGGGTGCATGATACAACTGTTTTGTTGAATTTAAACATCATTGAGGGCATGGATGGCATGGGATTGTGCTGATTTTTGTGTGTTTTTCGATTTATGGGGCTGCTGTTGGGGACTTTTGCCCAGGGGTAGTGAGTGGTGCATGGACTGAGTCTTTCTGTGGGGTCTCTTTAATGTGAACATCATGGAGGGCATGGATGGCATTGGATTGTGGTGATTTTTGTGTGTTTTTCGTTTTTTTGGGGTGTACTGTTGATGGGGACTGGCCATGTGGGTGGGGGCCATTTTGAGTGCTGGTACAGGCAGGCCCTGGCCATGTGCTTGGGGTGCAAGGAGCCATTTTGAAGGCAGGTCGTGTTCTCAGGCCTGCAGCCATTTTGCCTAGCTTTCATCCATTATGCCCAGAGGTAGTGAGTGGTGCATGGGCCTTGTCTTTCTGTGGGGTGTCTTGAATTTAAACATCATTGAGGGCATGGATGGCATGGGATTGTGCTGATTTTTGTGTTTTTTTCGATTTATTTGGCTGCTGTTGGGGCCTTTTGCCCAGGGGTACCCAGTGGTGCATGGACTGAGTCTTTCTGTGGGGTCTCTTTCATGTAAACATCATGGAGGGCATGGATGGCATTGGATTGTGCTGATTTTTGTGTGTTTTTCGTTTTTTTGGGGTGTACTGTTGATGGGGACTGGCCATGTGGGTGGGGGCCATTTTGAGTGCTGGTACAGGCAGGCCCTGGCCATGTGCTCGGGGTGCAAGGGGCCATTTTGAAGGCAGGCAGTGTTCTCAGGCCTGCACCCATTTTGCCTAGCTTTCATCCATTATGCCCAGGGGTAGTGAGTGGTGCATGGGCCTAGTCTTTCTGTGGGGTGTCTTGAATTTAAACATCATTGAGGGCATGGATGGCATGGGATTGTGCTGATTTTTGTGTTTTTTCGATTTTTTTGGCTGCTGTTGGGGCCTTTTGCCCAGGGGTACACAGTGGTGCATGGACTGAGTCTTTCTGTGGGGTCTCTTTCATGTAAACATCATGGAGGGCATGGAAGGCATTGGATTGTGGTGATTTTTGTGTGTTTTTCGTTTTTTTGGGGTGTACTGTTGATGGGGACTGGCCATGTGGGTGGGGGCCATTTTGAGTGCTGGTACAGGCTGGCCCTGGCCATGTGCTTGGGGTGCAAGGGGCCATTTTGAAGGCAGGCAGTGTTCTCAGGCCTGCACCCATTTTGCCTAGCTTTCATCCATTATGCCCAGGGGTAGTGAGTGGTGCATGGGCCTAGTCTTTCTGTGGGGTGTCTTGAATTTAAACATCATTGAGGGCATGGATGGCATGGGATTATGCTGATTTCTGTGTTTTTTTCGTTTTTTTTGGCTGCTGTTGGGGCCTTTTGCCCAGGGGTACCCAGTGGTGCATGGACTGAGTCTTTCTGTGGGGTCTCTTTCATGTAAACATCATGGAGAGCATGGATGGCATTGGATTGTGTTGATTTTTGTGTGTTTTTTGATTTTTGGGGGTGTTGATGGGACCTGTCCATGTGGGTGGGGGCCATTTTGAGGCCTGGTCCAGGCAGGGCCTGGCCATGTGGGTGGGGGTCTAGGGGCAATTTTGAAGCCAGGCAGTGTGCTTTGTTGTGTCATAGGCCTGCACCCAGTCTGCCATGCTTTCATCCATTATGCCCAGGGGTACTCTGTCAGTGGTGCATTTTATTGGTCTTTCCATTTTGGGGGGTAGGTATAATAAAAATGCTTACTTGCAAACTATTAATTGAAGCGCTATATATGCAACATTTATTTAACTGATGTTCCTCTGGCTTCGTTTGCTTTTAGGTGCAGAAAGACGAATCATCAGCCTCATCGTTCCTCATCAGTGCCAGGAAGAAGTCCTGCTGCGGTGTGTGCAGCACAACGTCACGTGTGACCACAGACAACTCTGCAACTTGTGCAACTGCGGCCTGCTGTTCTGAAATCTGAAGAAGATGGCCCCAAAAAAAGTTGCCCGTAGCTCCTCTAGCAAGAAAGTTGCCAGTAAGGAGCAGAAGAAGCAACTGGCGCCCCTTACCAAGGAGACTGGTGTGACGACCGCCACATTTTTTGGGATAAAAAAAAGTACGCCTGCAGCAGCAGCGGGGTCTGCTGGGGACCAAGCTGGGAGCAGCACCTCCGCTCCATTGGGCTCAGTGCCACCACCACCACACCAACTTAGGTCCAAGCCCTTGAGTGCTGCAGAGGCAGCCAGTATAGTTGTTCAATCACCATCGACCAGTGATGTTGGCTCATCGCAAGAAAGTAGCAGCATCCCTCAATCAACACAGGTTGTTGTAACTCATCTGGCGAGTGTTGAACAACCACAGCCGCAACAACAACCACATGTGCAAGTACAAGCCCAAGTACATGTGAAAGGAGAGGCGGTGCAAGGAGAGGAGCAATGGCTGTCCCCAAGAAAAACGCATGATTGGTTATGTTTCCACGGATAATGGCGCCAATGTAGTTAAGGCCATGGATATGGGTAACTATTTCAGAGTGCCGTGTCTGGCGCACTGTATAAACCTGGTTGTTAAAAAATTCTTGAGAGAAGAAAGTCCAGTTTCCGAGTTACTGACCACCTGCTGAAGAATGTGCACACATTTCAACCATTCTTTTAAGGCCCGGAAGCAGCTGAGGTGCCTGCAATATGAACATAAATTGCCAGTGAAAGCACTCATCCAGGTGGTGGCAACACGTTGGAACTCAACCTTCTACATGCTTGAGCGTCTGTATGAGCAGTATGCGGTAGTCGATCAGTATTTCTTTAAACTGGGTACACCTATGATGGACATGAGGATACAGGTGGAGCAATGGTACCTAGTTAAAAGACTGACAGACATGCTTCGTCCTTTTGAGGTCTTCACGCGTGCAGTCAGCAGGGAGGACTGTAATTTGGGAAAAGCTATCCCATTGTTGAGCATGCTAGAGCACCGACTGAAGGCGGTGTGTTCTAAGTTTGAAAAAGATGGAAAGGAAGAAGCATTAGAGTTGGCGGAGAAGTTATTACACCGTCTACTTGGCGATGATCGTCTTGAAATGATCAAGACAGAACAGCATTACATTTGTGCTACTATTCTGAATCCACGGTACAAAAAGGCAGTGGCAGGCAGAGTATTCTTTCCTTTTTATGACGCAGATGTTACAAAGTACAAACATTGGCTAGCTATGTCAGCCACTCGGTTTGAAAGAGAACGGCAGGAAATTGAAGGAAAAGGCAGTACATCAGCATCAGCAGGCCGTCCACAGTCAAAAAAAATCCCTTCTGCATTTGTGGCTGTGGCAGAAGTGAGTGATTTTCCCTCTCAGTCGTTAACGACACCAGCAACCGTATCATCTGCACCAGACACAACAGTAATATCGGGTGATGAAGAGGATTGGCTAACTCAGCTTGGGTTTGCTTCTGAAATGGTCCCAGAAAAAAGTAAGCAAAGTGGAGGAACCCGGGAGAACCTTGAGTTGATGGTGCAGGCCTATCTGAATGACTCAACAGAGGTCCATCTTTCTCATGACCCATTGGCGTATTGGCATGGGAAAACAGTTGCTTGGCCAGAGATCACCAACCTGGCTATAAATTACTTGTCTTGCCCACTTGCAAGTGTGTCTTCTGAACGTGTTTTCAGTGCTGCTGGTGGCATTGTAACTTCCAAAAGGACCCGCCTCTTGCCCAAAAATGTGGAGAGGTTAACAATGATCAAGATGAATCAGCACCTCATACCACCAGATTACAAAATACGAGAATGCACGCCGGAAGAAGACGAGGAGGACACCAACTTAGATGAGGGAAGCTCTTCTCTGTTAAGTGACCTACTCCCGTATGAATTCGCAGAGTTTGAGGACGAGCTCTTCTTCCCTGACACCGTGCCTTGAAAATAAATGAGTCAATGAATCACTAACTTTCTTTTTCGTCCTTATTCACTTTTATTCCTGTGTGTCTCTTTGTTTTTCAAAATCTATATAACAAAAACTTTAATCACCTAATCACAAAAAACAAGCCCATCAGCAGAACTGTCTTCACTTATTTGCTTATTGATTTGAAGGTGCCGCAGTCTGCATTCCTCAGGTTCACAAGTTCACAAGAACATGCTCCTCTATCCTCCTCCTCCAGACTCCAATTTCCCTCAAAGCAGATGGCTGGATGACGCCCAATGAAGAAAGACTCTGCACTTGTGGGGGTGTTCTACTTCTTTGCGGGTGAGTAGACGGCTCTGGGGCCATTGCTGGGAAGGTCTAATACTAGATAAAAGTGGTTTGGAGAAAATCAGAGCAAAAAAAGTTTTTGCCTTTTTGCTCACTATCATGTTTTCGGTGGCCTGTTTGGGGGGGTTCCTGGTGTTTGTGGGTGGGTTTTGGGTTCTGGGAGCAACGCTGGCACAGTCTAATTTTGATTGCATTTGTTTTCCAGGACATCCATGGTGCAAAAGTCGAGTTATGACCTTGCTGCGCAGCGCGTTTGGACAGAATTGAAAGAAGGTCGAAAAATAATTCTAAGTATGAGATTTTCCATTTTTGCTTTTTGCCTGTTTGGGGGTGTTGTGCTTTTTTGCGGGTGGGTTGGCGGGTCTTGGGGCATTGCTGGGAAGGTCTAATACCGGATAAAAGTGTTTTGGAGAAAATCCATGAGGAAAACGTTTTTGCATTTTCTGTCATTTCGCTCACTACAGCGTTTTCGGGGACCTGTTTGGGGGGCTTCCTGGTGTTTGTGGGTGGATTTTGGGGTCTCTGAGCAACGCTGGGTATGGATACTTTTCATTGCAAGTGGTTTGAAGAAAATCCGTGGTGGCAAAGGGGAGTTAGGGCCTAGCTGCAGAGCGCGCGTGGAGTGATGTTGGGAATTTCCCAGGAAAATTACTAAGTCCCCATGTTTGTAGTTTTGCTTTTTGGCTGTTTGGGGATCTTCTACTTGTTTCCGCCTGGGTTGACGGCTCTGGGGCCATTGCTGGGAAGGTCTAGTACCGGATAAAAGTGTTTTGGAGAAAATCCATGAGGAAAACGTTTTTGCATTTTCTGACATTTCGCTCACGACAGCGTTTTCGGGGGCCTGTTTGGGGGGCTTCCTTTTGTTTGTGGGTGGGTTTTGGGGTCTTTGAGCAACGCTCGGTATGGATACTTTTCATTGCAAGTGGTTTGAAGAAAATCCGTGGTGGCAAAGGGGAGTTAGGGCCTGGCTGTTTGGGGGTCTTCTACTTGTTTCCGCCTGGGTTGACGGCTCTGGGGCCATTGCTGGGAAGGCCTAATACCGGATAAAAGTGTTTTGGAGAAAATCCATGTGGAAAAGTGTTTTTGCACATTAACTTAGGGTTCGTTAGGGTCAGCACTAGCAGCAGGGTTGCATGTGTTTCGGGGTGTTCTAGATTTTTGCAACTGAGTTCTGGGGTCTTAGAGCACTCGTGGGAATGTGTAATTTTAGTTGCAAGTGGTTTAAAGAAAATCCATGGTGGGGAAGGGGGGATTTGGCCTAGTTAAAGAAAGCGTTTGCCACTATTCTTAAATTAGGGCTCGTTAGGGTTAGCAGTATTGTATTGCATGTGTTTGGGCGGGGGGTTGTTTGTGGGGGGGTTTGAGAGTCTTGGAGCGATGCTGGGTATGGATACTTTTGCTTGCTTGCAAGTGGTTTGAATACAATCCACGGTGGGTAAGGGGGGATTTGGGCCTACTTTACTTTCAAAGTACGTTTGGTCACCATTTTCTACTAGGCCTCGTTTTTTGAGATCTGATTGGGGGTCTTCTACATTTTTGCGACTGGGTTTAGTAAGGGTCTGGGAGCACTGCTGGGAAGGTCTAATTTTGTTCTAAAACACAGTTTACAGTACACCTAGCTTGAGGGGAAGGATCCGCTAAATTAATTCGCCCATACTTATTTATCCTTCAAAAGGAGACTCAGACAGAGTAGGCACTTTCAAAAATATTGTACTGTCTATTAGGAATCTCAAAGTGTGACTTTTTGCACTACACAGCATACATACCTTATATTTATTTGTCAGTGGTGTTCTAATATCACTTCCTGTTTTTCCATCAATAATTACAGGCCGGGTTTCAGCCTGTGCAATGGGAAAAAAAGGATGAAGTCAGGCTTCACATTAGCGAGCCGCAATTCAGCATCCGGCAGGCAGTGGACAGGGTGTCTTCTGGTCACCAACATTGATGGACGGAGCGTCAGATGGAATGGAGGAGTCCCGCTAATAAGAGGAATGGTTGGATGCATCTTACAACTTCCCAAATTCAACAGGACAACTACAACAACATACAGATACAGTATCCGTTCTTTTCTAATTATCTTTTAAGTAATGTTATTGCTGTGAACTTCTATGAGTGTGACTCTGCATTTCTTTGATCTCTGCTTCTAAATTCATCCTACAGCCATTGGATAGGTTTTACCTCTGCTATTTTTCAAACCTAATTTAATGTACGAAGTGTTTCTCTGAGTGCAGAGATAGGCAAGTGAAAACGCATAATTATTACTGCAGCCCTGTACTGTCACATTCTTTCATTCACGGTTGTCGAAAGTACTACTTACTTTTCAGTAACCATGCATGCAGTAGTGCATGCACTTCCTTTATGTCACTTAAAAGATTCATGGTTAGCATTGTACCCAAAGATTTGTTTAGCTTCAATTATTTTTTGTCAATGCTGTGCTTTTTTTTTCTTCTCTCAACAAAACTTTCCCAAAAACCCCCATTCCCATCCATTTTCCAAACCCTAACCCTCTTCCCCCGGGCTGTGTGGTTTTGATTGATGTGTGACTAAATGACAGCAATAATTCCACACACTTGCTGGGGAGGATAAGGTCATAGCAACAAGCTGGTGAAGGAATCCGAGGATATATTCTTACTCAGCTTGACACCGAGTCACTATTGGCAAATGAAAGCAGATTTTCATGTGCGCCATCAACTTGATTGGTCATCAAGAACATCCTCCTCCTAGACGTGGCAAACGAAATTATTACGCTGCTGTGTCCTTCACCTTCAGTACTATTTCTTGTAATAGTAGCCAATGTCAAAGAAATTCAACGCAAGTAGTAGTTATACTTTTAATACTTTACCATTTGTTAGGCTACATTGTGGCACTGTTCTAGTGTACTGTCACCTGCTATATTCTCTATCGTACCGTTCTAATGCTACGGTAAGGACAAACAAGGTTCCATTTTCTTTTTTTTCAGATGCTGCAACTGCCACTGTGTAACAGTACCACCGCAATGATGACATTTCATCCGCCCAGGATTGCCAACCTTAATCGCCATTTCGCGGGCAGCCAGCCCTGTGCCTAGCCCTATTTCCAAACACAAATTACAGGTAAGATAAGCGTTTGGGGGGAGGTAGTATAATGAAGTATTAGGAGAGACGAGAGACTGACACTAGTCCTAGGACTATTGAATTCACTTACTCTGTGAGAGGCACTTAGTTTTGAAAACATTTGGGCCATTAGTACTTACACAACTTGAATCAAGATGCCACTTAAGTTTCAGGACTGTTAAACCCCCACCCACCAGCCTCGAAAGCAGTAAAAAACACGTATGCTAAGATAAAGTTTAAAGTATATTTATATATCCAGTAACATAAATCTCCCGCAAGACCCAACCCCCCCCTCCCCGAACCCCAACGAATGTCCCTGAAAACGAAGTCCAAAAAAGTAGAAAACACAACTCCCAATTCCCACCCCCCAGAAGTCTTTAAAAAAGGGGCAAGGGACAGTCTCCTCCTACTGGCTGCTGTTGACTTTTCGGGCCAGGTCAGCATGCTCCTTGCGGAGGGTCTCGAGCAGGGTCTTGGTGTTGAGGAGCTCCTGCTCGAGGTAGGAAACCCTCAGGGAAAGGCGGTGCATCCTTTTTTTGCAACTGCTGTGGGGGGCAGCTGATTTCTCTGCTACTCGGTGGTGGCGGGTGGCTGCGGTACCCCGGCTCCATACCGTGGAGACCTGCGCTGACTGGCTGACCCAGGGAGCGCGGAGGAGGATGCAGGTGTCGCCGTGGATGTTGTTGAAGTACTCTGCGTGTCCTCCTCCTCCTGGGCCACCAGCCGCCGATATTCGGCGACAGTCTCCTCCAGCCTCCGGTGCCGGGCCCTTTCAGCCAGCTCCTTCCTTGTTGGTTTGGAAGGAGCATCTATATGAAGAAAGAAAGACATAGTCTGTAACCAATGCTCTTTATGATTAACACAAAATGATTCAGCAGAAAGTTGTGTCACAGTAGAACTAGCAACTTGGAAGCGCAGTACATAACTATTGTGGCCAGTATCTATCTAACCTCCCACTTCTTCATCCTTGCTCTAACATTAGTGGGAGTTTAAGGAATCAATTCTACGAGCACTATGGACTCACTCCATTAGAGTCGACTATGACAGTACACCAGTCTTATTCTTCTTCTTCTCTCTTGTTTAGCAAAATTGGTACGTTAACTTCTGCAAGCCGGCATAATGCCAGCGCAGTCAACTTGCACCCGAGAAAACCAGACGCCCGCCATGATGAGTGAGACAGACTTGCGTTACTGTACCAGTCCAGTACATGCAGGTGGTGATGCTCTTACTTTTCTATTACGGGTGGCACTGAGAATACACTGTTACAAGGGCTACTGCTTAATTAATTTAACTTTCACCCTACAGTGCCAATGAATAGATACTAGAAAAGGAAAATTAAGAAGATAAATAATCTGATTTTCTATCACTGCACATGGTATGTATTTGCTTACATATGGGATGAGTTTAGGTGCTTTGCTTTTTATTGAGTGAACAGTGATACATCCACACAAGAATGACCGAGTTCTACTAAACTTATTAACAGAGGTAGTGAGCGGCCATCGTAATAGCCGGATATATGCTGTGCTTGCAATACAAACTACTGCTACTATTCATGGTAGTATTCGGACAAAATTACAACTTCTTTTCCTTGCCTTTCCTACACTGGGACGGACGTGCAGGTGCGGTGTTACATGCTCTTCAAAGTAACACGTAGTTCATCCAGTGACCGTCTACTCTCTCGAGATACACATATGCTATCTAAGAGTCAGATAGTACCATGATCCAGGCATCCATCCATTCAAACTATATGTCAATCATTCTTCTTCATGTCTCTCATCTGGACAAACCTTTCATTTTCTCATGGGGAGCACACTATTCAGTCTGCAATCTCAATAAGTAACGAATATAAGAGCTTACCACTGCCCGCCACTACCATGGCAACCCGCACAGCAGTTTGGTCCGGCACTTGCACCGCCTCCTCCCCAGAACTTTCCTCCTCCACCTCCGCGCTGGGCCCAGCACCAGATGTTCCACCTACAAAGTACATTTAAGAATGTTAGATGTCATAGACATACACCAATCACTAGTATTTTATCTAGGAATGAAGAAATGTGAATACCGAAAACAAGCTAATAATTTGTGACTGTCTACTCTAAAGTAAAAATGTCCCTTTTTCCAGGGTGTTGTCTTGCTGCACTTTTTGGCACAACTGATGAATGCTTGCTTTTTAACACGCACCATTTGTCTCATGACAGACAGAATCTTCACTTCTAAGAACAAATCATCATCACTAGGACGGAGGGACCAACGATTCAGCACCAAAAAGAAAAATTAAAGTTCAAACCAGGTGAGGGCTCAGCTCGCCCACAATAAATGTGTGAAATAAATCACTATAAGCACTTTTCCATTTTTAATCAACCGTTTATGTTTTATGACAAGCTTGATTTTAATAAATATTTTTACTTTTAATAAAGCTTTAAAACTTAAATAGACTCTGTGGTTTTTGGTCATGAGTGAATGAGCAAAAGGTTTTGCAATTTGCAATGCATGAGCCCGTGCCTCTGACACTTCTGGACTCTGACTCTGTACTCTTGTCCTGCGTTGGATAATCATCATTGGGGATCAATCATCGATGAATTTGAGAGATAAATGACTCTGCCACACTATCTAGTCAGTAAGGAGATTGGGGGTTCTTCAAAGTCTGATATCACTGAGGTATGTGGAAAGTCTACCTGCGCCTATTATAATTGATAAACAATGCACTTTAGTGTCCATAGTTCTGTTTGTACAGATTTGTCCCTGCAACAGTAGTAGTATGGATTGTCCTCCTATCCAAACCAAAAGTAAAGTAGTATCTTATTCTTTCTTGGTGGTCATTCACCTTTTTATTTTTGGTAATTGTCAAAGCATAAACATTTAGAAGACTTGAAAAGACATTATGGACAATCCCAGAGGACTGCACTCAGTGCATAGAGCTATTGCTGACTAGAATGGGAGTTTCGTTTTACACCTTTTGCCAAATGTTCAATCTTAGTTAGCTACACAGACAGACAAATAAGAATAATCTAGTAATACCACAGGGAGTCATAGTCGAGGCAGGATAAGAATTTAGATACAGTCTACAAGAAGATCAAAGACGATTTAGAAAAAATCGAATGAGGAACGCTAGGAAAAAATAGGTACTCTATATTAAAATTAAAACTGACCGGGGCCAGCAAAGGAGCCCTCGCCTGACCGATCCTGGCCTTGTTCAGCAGCAGCAGCCTCCTCCAATGTCCTCTTGCCCCTGGGGGGAGCTGATGTACAACATGAAAGAAAGAAAGACCCAAAAACATGGGTGATTGTTGTCAACCAAATCAAACATTTCAAAAGAACAATAACAAAATCTTTTGGCGAAATAGCAAATAGACAACTATTGAACGGGATATATTGACCTATCTCATGTGGTCTACTACGATATTAGTATTGCTTGATTTGCGGACCGTCGACTTGGAAAGTTATGCAACTCACTAAACAAACTACTAAAAAGGTTCGCCTAGGACTGGCAGGCAGCAGTCCGCAGCACGCAAAGTGACAGACAAACTCCATCGTGATTGCAGATCAGCGACAACACTAAAAAGTTTCCTACTACATTAACCAGTCATTAAAATACTCAAACTATCAATTCACCACCACTATTTCTTCTTATTGCCAGGTGTGACGCAGAGGCATAACAAAAGAGGTGCCATGGTGCGGCGTATATTAAAAACGTGACGCATATGGGAGATGCATCACGTTGTAAAGCCCTGCGTCATCAGGGGGCGTTCCGGCGCAAGGTAGGGCGTTCCTGCGCAGGAACGCATCCTAAAAGTGGCTGAGGGAAATCTACAAGATGTCAATCAGTCACTTTTAGGACAATGATGCGTGACTCAAACCCTGCGCCTGCTTGAAGCAGACGTACGGCTTGACGCAGCATTGGGGAGATAGGGCACCCCAGAGCATTGCTGGAGCTGCGCCATCATTGTCACGCAACTCCAGCAATGCGCCGCCTTTACGGCACAGATGCGTAAGGCTTCTGTGACGTTTTGGGCCCATGGTGCGCCGCATTGTAAATACGGCGCACCATGGTTGGTGGTGGCGTGGCTCCCAATTACTGGTGCATCCCTGCTACTTTGCAGGGATGCGCCTGTAATTGAAAATCTGACCCTTAGTGTCTAGCATTACGCAGTTCTTTACACTACACTCATACATAATTTCTCAGGCCAATGAAATGAACACAAAATAGAAAACAAATAAGCATAGTAGCATGGCTACTGAGAAGGAGAGTAGTGCACCTGAAATGCACAGAATATTTTGAAATATAATTTACCTACAATGCAATCGGCAGCATTATTGCTCTTGGTAAAAAACAAAAATTTGCAATATAATAACACACAGAGCGGGAGAAAACAGAGTAGTGATGAAATAGCTAGAAATATCTACTACTACTCACCAAGCCCGGGGATCTCGATGCCGAGCACGTCCAGCAAGTCGCGTTCCCGGTCCATGAGATCCGTCCAGCGGTGGGTGGCCTGGTTGTAGGTGCGCTGGACCCCAGAGTGTTCAAACATGGCCCGGCACACCTTCTCCCACCGCTTCCGGCGCTCCCGGATCCCGTAGCCGGTAGCGATCTTGCCGCCTCCCATGATGGTCTTGGGGAGGCGGCGCTGGACATGAAAGACTAGTGCGGCCACCTCCTCCGCACTAAAAATCTCCCGAGCTATAACTTGCTCCCCCCTCAAACGCCCGCACGGGAGCCGGGCACGGGGTGAGGGACCCTTCCCCTTCGCGGGCTGCTGCCCGGCTCCCTTTACCATGGTCTGGGCAGAAAGGAAGGTAAATAATAAAGAAGAAATAGAATAGGGAAGAAGAAAAGAAAAGAGTTAAAAAAAGTAGTTTAAAATTAACCCAAAGTAGCAGAAAACACAAAAATATAGAGCTAGAAAAATAGAGGGATAGATAATAAGTAAAATAGAACAAAAAAAACTTCAAACAAGCAAAGGATGGCAGAGATTGACAGAGGATACAGAAAGCATGCCCAGAACCATAGCAATGAATGAAAAACAAGATGGCCGCGCCCGTTGACGACCGCGTGGGTAAGTTCGCGCGGGATTTTCCCCGCGATCACACGCGAAGCATGTACTAGCGAGCCGCACACTTTGCGAGATTACACATAGCGCCCGGAAACGGAATTACGTCGCGCAAACAAGATGGCCGCACCCATGTACGACCGCTAGGGTAACTTCGCAAACGTTGCGCCACAAGCGGCTTGCGAACACGCAAAAAATCACGCGAACAAACACGCGGCAAAAAAAACAAATCGTGTATTCGCACAAATTCGCGGCTTCCAAAATCGATCTCGCACGAATTCGCGCCCCGCGAATCGCGCGAAATTGCAGAAAAACGATTTTTGCTAAACTGAAAGCACTCAGCAGGTGCAAAAGTTCAATCTTAACATTAGTAACCATTCCCTCTAGTGCTTCCTGAGGGGCCCCTCCAGAGTTCAGTTGCCTACTTGCAACTATTCTATGACCCTGCTCTGACCTTCACAGCAGGCTCAGAGAATAGCTACAAGTATGCCAAAGGTCCTGCTAAAAAAAATTAGACTGCAACAGAAAGCAATTACAGATAAGGAAGCAGGTGCCAGACTGGAAGTTCAAATTCAGTGACACATTGATCAATCAGCCCCTAATTCATTCATGTCAGTTGAGGCAGGGCAGGTGTGCTTTTCCCCCATAATCTACAGTGATGAAACACAGGGTGGCATGGGTGAGCCAGAGGGTGGCAGTGGTGAAACAGAGGGTGGCAGTGGTGAAAAAGAGGGTGCTGTGATGAACCAGACGTAGAAACAACATGGTCGCGACCGTTTCTACCCGACAAGTAAGTTTGTGTTCGAACTGGTAAAAACCCTCGCAAAACGGCAGAAACACTTGCGAAACCAAATAAAAAAAATCCGCTAAATTCGCGAGAATTCGCGGATTTTGCAGATTGCATATTCGTAAATACGCAATTTCGCGGATTGCCAATTCGCAAAATTCGCCCATGCTTACCCCAAGCACAGTTATGTTCAAAAATACAATCCCAACCAAAGGCCCTGCAAAGCATTACGGGATGATATTCTAGAGTGCAGTGAATATTATAGTATCTAATATCAAAACATTCCTCAATGGGCAGGGTCTCAATCTCAATCAGCTGAGAGCTAATACTATAATATTCACTAAACTCTAGAATTTTGCCCCATAATACTTTGCTGGACCTTTGGTTGGCATTGTATTTTTGCCCATAACATTGCTTGTGGTGGTCCTAGGAGGATGGGACCACCACTGAATCGTTCAGCATGATATGCTCTTAGTGTTCAAGGCATCTGCTTGCCCTCTCCCTAGGTTATGAGTGACCCCAAAATCATCACCTCTCTCAATGCCTGGTATTTTTCAAAGGTCACTTTTGTGAATTGGTTATATGCGTTTTTAGCATGTAAAGGTAAAGTTGTTTTATCAAAGGATTGTGGGTGTAGTACCTAACACCACTATGTAGCGGTGTCTGAATTATTGCATGAGTTCTGTGTTTTTAATGAAATGCGTAGTTACCAAATCTCCGCAACCTCCGCTAGCGGAGCGGAGTTCATTGCCCATGGTTAGTCTGAAGCACTCTGCTACTCTCGTACAGTGACCTGGACGCTGCTCCACCAGTGCACCTTAATCTTGATCTGCGGCAGTCCACTGCTCCAGTAGAGTAACCTGCACGCTGCTCCACTAGTGCACCCCAGTCCTGATCTGGGCTATTTCGGAACAGTGACCCACGTTCTACTTTACCAGTGCTCCACAATCTTGAATTGTGCCATTCCGTTACAGTGACCCACACTCTGCTCTACCAGTGCACCGCCATCTTGACCTGCATCGCCGTTTGTTGTCCAGTTATTGCTACACACTCATAGGGGCATATTCTCATGGACGTATCGCTGAGTTATCAGCACACCCTATCGCCCCATTCACAAGCTGGTGCTAACAGCCCATATCACCAGTTTACCTGCAATATCAGCCGCCAAAAACATCACCACAGATGACACCGGCAACTATCGCTAATGAGATGCAGAGTAGGCCTTCCCTTGCAAAAAGCCGCAACAACACCACACCGCAACATTCTCAATCACCCGCCAGATTGGCAATAAGAACACAAAACAGGCGATAAGGTGCGTTAGCAGCAGGATATTAACACCTGCTCTGATATGGTGTAAAGTCAGATGCCAACCTGCACCAGAAAAGGGAGCCCAGGCCAGAGCCACACCTGAAGATCAACAGATGCCATGGAGCTACTGACCATGCAGTGCGGAACCCCAAAAGGGCCACAACACCTACCGCCACCATCCCAAGGCCCTCCACCCCCACCCGGACCCATCCGCCCCCCCCCCCCGAACCACCACAAAGGCAGCACAGACAAAGACAGCAGACCTTCAGGAAACTCACCAGCCTCACAGACTTAACACTAGAGAATGTAATTGCCCACTACAGGCTCAAAAGGACAATAATACTCAGCATCCTGACCATCATTGCCCACAGGCTGACTGTACCAACACAGCGGACAACCAACATCCCTCTGCAGACAAAGCTGCTGGCTGTGCTGCACCTGTTGGCATCTGGTTCCTTCCAAACAACAACCGCCATAGTCGGAGGAGTTTTACAGCCAGCCCTTTCCAAGTTCCTCAAACCTGTCCTGGATGCCATCATCAGCTTGGTACCCCAGTACCTATAATTCCCCCACACTGCACAGGAACAGCTGAAGACCAAGCAAGACTTCTACGCCATAGCTGGCTTCCCACATGTTTTAGGGGCAATTGACTGCACACATGTCCTACTTATGCCCCCTGCTGACACTGCACACAATGACCGTAAGAGAAAGCACACGCATTCCATCAATGTGCAGGCAATAGTGGACCACCAGGGACTCTTCACCAATGTCGTCGCCAACTACCCAGGCAGTGTGCATGATTCATACATCTTCAGACAGTCCATCATCAACCAGCGCTTCCAGGATGGCACCTACGGAAATGCACTGCTTGTTGGTAAGTACCAAAAGAACACACCACACACCTCAACTCCACAATCATGCAACTCACAACTCTGGGAATGCACATGTTACAAGCTCACATACAACATGCCAAACAACATGCCCACCCACCAGACACGACAGGGCAACTTACTTTGGTAACCTGGGCCAGCCATGTACATAAGCCATCAACAGCATGGCACCTCAGCCACACAATAGCAGATTTTGGCAAGAGGTGGGAACCAGGCATGTGCAAAGGAGGCAAGTGACCTATGAATGAGAATGTACACAATGCCAAGTGTGGCGTGGATGTGATGGCCAGACAGCAGTATGCAGACCACACACATATCCATGTTGACATACACCGCTGGTATATGGAGTGTTGGCGACAGTGGATGCAACCTTGTTACCCTAGCCAGTGGGGAAGATCGCGGAAATATGGCTTGTTACCTACCCCCTGTAAGCGTGAGCAGAGTGGGCTGGCCCGGCGTAGGCCAGGCCAGCGTAGGGGTGTGAATAAAAAGCACATAGCTCTGGGCGTGTTTCTCTTCTGGAATGCCCAATGTGTCTGCCAGGACAACGCCTCTCACCCCACCACGAGGCCGACGCCGTGAGCTGCGGTGCCTGCGAACCTGTGTGCTTGCTGCACCCTGGGCCACTGGTCCCCAGAGCCGTCTTGCCCACTCAGGCCTCACTGCTCACCTGCTGACACCAGCATGTGTCAAAGACCGCCCACCATGTGCCAGTGCAATCGCCAAGCCCGAGTCTTGTAACCTTGGCAGCCTCCTCAGTCCATCACGGCCTCCACCGGCAAACACAGTGGACAAGTAGGTCACACATTTGGAACTGAGTCTTGATTACACTATGGCAGAGTACATATTGTATGGCAGAGTTTATATCACAATACTCCCTTCGATGTGGTGCCACCAACTCTGTGCATAGCATTTCAACCACACGTGTCTGTGGGCCCTTGCAGACTTCTGCCTTCGGACTAACCTGCGGTTCAGCAGGACCCACACCAATCCAATACAGTCAGTACCAGGTAGGACACAGCATCGTCTCAGGCTACACTCCCGCTCAGCATGGTGCCTCTACCTCTGTCAACCATAAATCATCTCCACATGCCATTTCAAAGTCGTGTGTTAGAGATCCAGGAGGAGCTGGCTGAACAGCGGTTTACCCGCGCTGGCTGCTGCCTCCGGCCTACCGTGCGGTCAAGTAGGTCACACATTTGAGATTTTTTGCATGGCAGAGTTCTTATCACTATACGCAAGGAAAGGAGTAAGAGGAAGACGCGGTTCATTCTAGAGGAGAAAAGGATCTCCATTACGGAGTTGATCAAACACTACCAACAACTGCACTGGTGCCACTAACTCTGTGCATCGCAAGCCAACGCCACGTGGCTGTGGGCCACTGCTGACCGCTGCCTCCGGCACACACTGAGGTCGGGTAGGTCACACAATTGGAACTGAGTCTTGATCTCTTCATGGCAGAGTTCATATCATTGTACAGACCTCATCGCAGACTGCATACCCTCCAGCTCTGGTGCCACTGACTCTGTGCCAAGGAAGTCATAGACACTCTCTGGTTGAACTTTGGTTGCGTCTGAGTCTATGGCCTGGGGGTTGTCTTCATCATCATGTAGCTGATAGTGACATGGTGGTAAAAAGGCGTCTGTAGCATTCAACTCCTCCATCTCCCTGCTTCTGCTTGCTTCTGCCCTCTGCATCATGCCCTGAAAGGACACTTCCCACTGTCCCCCGTAACACTCGGCGACATTCTACTTGGACATCAACGAGGACCAGCTCAGCTCTCCTGGCCCTACTTCAGTGCATCGCAAGTCACAGTCCCGTGGCGGTGTGCCTGTGCCGGCCGCAGTGCATCCAGGGCCACTAACTCTGTGCCGCTCAAGTCATGGACCCTTGCTGTTTGAACTTTGAACTTCTGATAGTCTGATCACTGTTGTAGTTGTTGCCAGCACCAACCAACCCCTGAGGGGTGGCTTACACTACCCAACACCCATCCAGCACAGGCATCCCTGGACATGTGAACCTGGCAATAAAAGGTGTCGGGGCACGTGCCGGTAGCCAGTTCCACAAACTATCTAAGTGTGTCTGTGTGGTCATTATGTATGCATGAGGGCCCCGGGCCATACCACATTACATTGTGCTGTGTACAGCGGGCGCAACCATGTCACTGCAGGCAGTGGGGTAGACCTGGGACATGTAGCTGTGTCATACCCCCCGTGAACGTAGGTGGAGTGGACCGGCCTATGGCAGTACAGCGTAGTAATATGGTGATTCACACGTGGCTCTGGGTGTGGTTAACTTTAGACCTTGCCAAGGAAGTAACTAATGCTTGTGTCTCTGTTGTAGTGTCTGCGCCACCCGTCCCGCAATGGCCAATGTTGCTATGTAGCATGCCCCCAGAGTGCGGGGTCAGCCGAGGGGTAAATGAGGGAGCGCAAGCCCTCTCGGTGTCCAGGATCATACATGCCAACTATTGTGTGGGGTGCTAGTACGGCAGCATAAGCCAAGGGTCTACCCTCAACCGCATGGCGAGTTCAGTCATGCATGAACTCTACATCTGTGTCCGCCTTGTCCTTACCATAGGCCTACACACACGTGGCCGGCCGCCTTCAGCGAACAACATCACTGTGCCGTCAGGCTTGTGGACATGCGCAGACAGGCATGACAATGGTGTGCCGTAGGGGTGCAAGCGATGCAACCGCGCTGTGAATACTAGTGAATAGGCTTGGGGGGAGGGATGAGTAGCAGTGAGGCTACGTAATACACATTGATGCCGCTCATTTGCCACAAGCAGCACATGTCATACAGGAATCACTAAGTCACACATATCACACACAAATGAACCAGTGAGCCAGCCAGCACATAATGCAGAATCTACTATTGACTCATGTCTCTCTGCACTGTTACATGTGATCAAGGATATGCACTCTGCGCTTGGATGATGATACCCCTCCGAGCCCCGAACACACAGGCCCAGAGGCATTACAATTTGGCCCACAAACGCACCAGGGGCATCGTGGAACGCAGATTTGGAGTGTTGAATTCAAGTTTCAGGTGCTTGGACATCACAGGTGGAAGGCTCCTGTACAGGCCAGGCATTGTGTGCAAGATGATTGTTGCATGTAGTGTGTTGCACAACATATGTGTATGCATCAATGCCCCATGGATACAAGTGCCAGATGCACCCGACAATGATGGGGAAGATGAGGCAGGTGGACCACACCTCACTGCAGCTGCAGCAGGGATAGCCCGTAGGAACACCATCAGTGACAATTTCTTCACATGAGCACGTCACTTTGTGACAGTCCTTAACAATCATGAGACAGTACAAAATGACAACAGGCACAGCATGTTCACATAAATGCATTCCAAAACACATTCCTGGAGTGTATGTCACTCAACTGTACAAGCACATCACTCAGACAAGTGTGAGTGCGACTTGTAGTGCTAACAATTTTATAATTTGTTAATGAATGGTGGGTGTGTCACCTCTGTGCACAGTTAATATGGAATCCCACTCTTTGCTGTTTCACACGTGTCCCAAATCCTTCCATTCTGGCTGTCATTTGTGACTTACAAGTGACAACAGGGTTCCTTTTGGGGTCAGATATGTACCACCATGATGCAGGGATGCACCCTGTGACTCAAGTCCCACAACATGGGCAACATGTACATGAGTGGGAGTCACTGCCCCAAATTCGTCCATGCTTTCATAATTGATTAATCATGGACATGACACGTTTGTGTGCAGGAGGTGTTTATCGTCCCTCTGCAATAAGAAGGGGAGATGCGGTTTCGAAGTGTGTTCCATGTATGTTTCCGCATTGGCACAGTTCACATGCAGACTGCATGTCAATGTACATTGTGACTGTTTGTGAGGAGATGCCTATTTGATGTGGGACAATGGTCATTTGTTCTATGTCAAGGATGTGGGGTTGTTCTCGAACATTGTCATCTGTTACTCTGCTTTTATGGTGCATTTCCCCACATGACGCGTGGGAATTGCAGGCCTGTCGTTGGTTATCTCTAATTTTTGTATCGCGATTGCCCTCATCGCCACTATTTTCACGTTCGTGTTTCGCGTTTTAACGGCATTGCGTTGGTTTTAACACAATCATTCGATGCGTTAACATGAGCCTATCGCATGGTGGCGCCATGTTGAGAAGACAAAGTTAACATGTGTTATTATCCCGCAGTAAACTGCGATGTGAAGAGTTGTGTTAAGATAAGGTAATTATCACACATTCTTGAGAATAGCCCCCGTACACTTTGCTGTTCTGGTTTTACAGATCTAGATTGGAGTGCACTGGCGGAGCAGAGTGTGGGTCACTGCACAAAAACAGTCGAGTGCCGCAGATCAAGATTGGGTTCACTGTTAGAGCACGTCAGCCTTGGGCTGCATCCCCTATTGGTCTTCAGTTGCTGTGACCCAGGCTCCCAGCTCTGCCAGATCACCTCAATATTGGCCCTAGATCAGGTACTGTGTGTATTTGTGCAGAGTGCAGACTAAAGCAATGGAGCTCCCACCAACCAAGGGCTCCAGCTCAAACTGAATCCCCTGGAAGAGAAGTGAAAAAGACTCAAGCCTTGGAGGTAAATGAAGCCTTGGCAAAGCCCATAGGTCTCACATATGCAAGAGTTATTGGCTTTGTCAATGCCTTTTAGCATGGCTGGTAAGCAGCATGGCTGAAACTAAAGAAAAAAAGCACAACGATATGATCTGCACTGACTGTATAATAACGCCTTTTCCTGTACTTTCAGCGTTGCTGCTGCTGTACAACATGGATAAACAGAACATTGACAAAGTGCAAGTGAGACAATTGGCGTTGCCCATGCTTGTTATTACTTGCAACAGTTCTTCCTGTTTGTTGCCACACCACATAGAGTACAGACAGCACCGAGGAGGAGCTAAATGCATGATACATTGTAGTGTTTCACCCATTCTGTGTCTACGGGGAGATGCAGTGACTCAAATGGCCTAGATCTGAAGCAATCAGGTTTATCAGTAAGTATTTGGGGTTTTACCCCCTTGCCTATGTTGCATATCAGTGTTCTTATTATTTGGGTCTTCACTGGTAGTGTATGGATCCAAGGCGCCGGGAAACCTTCAGGGTAGCTGTTGTGCCATACAAGTGGAATAAATAAATAAATACTTAATAAAGAAAGGATTGCCTTGGAGGCAGCTTGCCCATGAAGTAATGAAAATCACTGTAAGTAACCTAGACATTACCCCCCTGCCAGTGCTTAATTTGTAAATCAATAAGTGCCAGGCCCGTCCATGGCTGCCAATGACAGTACTTAAACAATTACCAACCATCACTCTCCTACACGTGTGACATTTCAGACTATTCCAGCCCACCACAGCTATAAGGGCAGAAGGTATCAGTCAATTTTAATGTATTTTGAAATAATAAACAACTGTTGTGCTCATCTCTAAATCGGACAAACAGTGCCACCATGAGGCAGACTGACACAAGAGCCAGTGTTGGCAATTAAGTGGGTACCCAGCACCGTAAACCACCTGCACAAATTAAGCACTGCCCCTCGCCCATATTTATCATCACAGACCTTCCTCTGTGAGTGAAGGTCTCTTAGAGTCAGGACATTGATGAGGAAGAGGAAGGCCTGGACTCAGAGTAATGGAGGCTTGCAGTAAACGGTGGGTGGTTGCAGGGTAGAGAGCATCAAGTGTTACAGTACAGAGCTTGCTAGTGTACGGTAGGTATCAGCAAACCACAAGTGAGTGATTATCTGAAGCAGCACCCAGGTACCCCACCCGTTGAAGCTAAGACATGCCGGGCGGAGAGGATGGGCATACATCCCAGGGCCACTGCCAGGTCTGGGGGTGTGGTCTATTGCCACCACTGACATAATGTGTGTGATTTCAATGTCACAGGTTCAATTGTCATTGAATCCTAAACATTCCATCTTTGTGAAGCTGATGAATGAGTGCTGTTGAGTTAGGCAACATACATCATCAGCCATGTAGTGCCAAGAAGCCCTTCAAAGTGAATGTAAAATGTAAAAGCACGCAATATGTGTCAGTGACAGCTGTGAACATGAAGCCACATTGAACAGACGATTCTCGAGGACATTCCAGTGTTTCGTCCACAGATCAGCTGGAGCTCACATGCTGTCTTAAAAACATATCGTGAGCCATATAGATGTGGAGTGCGCCTACTTTAGAAAACTTTACCGCAGAATCCCAGCACTGTGACAATGGGAAACATCTGCAGAGGGATTTGTGTGCTCTCAATACGATGTCGAGAACCTCACATTCACAGTGAACTGTGAAATACGTTCCATATTTCAGGGTTCTCTGTGAAAGTGGTGTTTTAATACATCTCCGGTTTTGCAATAAACACACCTAGACATGTACTATACATACAAATTTAACAAGAGTGCCTACATTACACCTGAGATAAACTCAGCGCTACCATGTGGCTTCTTGTCACAAGCTAGCACTTCTTTAAAAATAAATACATACTGTATTGTTCTGATTAAGGCCCCTGCTTGTGATTGGTTCCAATGTTTTCTCACCGGTCAGGAATGGTCACCGCTGCACTCCCTCTTGTACTCTGCACACCCTCCCCGGGCCAGGGCAGGTCAGCGCGTCAGTCACATCTCGTGCTGTGCCCATCCTATCTCACTAAAGCTGACAGTGCCACATTTATCTGTGCACCCCGCTGCCGCAGAGGGCTGGCATGGCCGCTGCTAAGAGACAAGTGTGAGTGTTTGCATCTTCGGCAGTTGAGACACTTGGGCGGTTGAGAGCATGAGATAAGCCTCGAGATATCTATCAAGGAAGCATTTGGCCTGCAACGCCTTGCGGCATCTCTACAAACTCCTGTGCAGCATTTATGTAGCCTTCATAGCCTCACCAAAGGGGATAATGGACGAGTGTTGAACATTACAAGCACTCACCCCCAGACAACTGATCTAGGTTTAATCCATCATCATTCTTTAGCTCACTCCGCCACCGCAGTTCAGACATGGCTATATGCAAATCAGTCTCACCCTGTGCCTCATGGGAACAGTCCAGCCAGAACTGCCAAGCCATGTCTTCCCTGGACTGGAAACAAGCTTCCGAGGACCGGTTTCTGGCATTCCAGCCGTCTTCAGCCCGGCTTGCTTGAATCCAGTGGCAAAGTGAGCAAGGGACCCACGTCTGAGCATACCCTGCCACACTTATGGCGGCCAAAAGCGGTACAAAAGGGGGTGGTGATGGACGGAGCATCTAAGTCAGTTAAACACTCACACCCAGTCAAAAGATCTGGGTTTAATCCATCACCGTTCTTTAGCGCACTCTGCCACCCCCAGTTCAGACATGGCTATATGCCAATCAGTGGATGCCTTCCCTGGACCGGAAAAAAGCATCCCGGGACCGGTTTTTGGCTCACAGCCCTCATCAGCCAAGCTATCATGAATCCAGTGGCAAATGCGAGCACGGGACCCACGTCTGGGCATACCCTGCCAACTTAGGGCAAACAAAGCAAAACCAAAGGGGATGATGGACGGAGTGTTGAACATTGCAAGCACTCACCCCCAGTCAACTGATCTGGGTTTAATCCATCATCACTCTTTAGCTCACTCAGCCACCACAGTTCAGACATGGCTATATGCAAATGAGTCTGACCCTGTGCCTCATGGGAACAGTCCAGCCCGAACTGCAAAGCACATGTCTTCCCTGCACTGGAAACAAGCATCCTGGGACCGGATTCGGGCTCCCAACCCTCAACAGCCAGGCTATCTTGAATCCAGTGGCAAAGTGAGCAAGGCATGGTGAGCAAAAGAATGATGGATTTAACCCAGATCTCTTGACTGGGGGTGAATGTTTTGATTTGTTCTGCATTCCGTCCATCAATTTTGTGTCTTTTGCTTTCTCGCCCTAAGTGTGCCAGCTATGCCCAAATGTGGGTCCTGGGCTCACTCTGCCACTGGAATCAAGCTATCCTGGCTGAGGAGAGGTGAAACCCCAAAACCAGTCCTAGGATCCTTGTTTCCGGTCCAGGGAGGACCTGGCTTGGCAGTTCAGACTGGACTGTTCCCACGAGGCACAGGGTCAAGACTGATTTGCATAGGGCCAGGTCTAAACTCTGGTGGCATGGTGAGCAAAATAATGATGGATTTAACCCAGATCTCTTGACTGGGGGTGAACGTTTTGATTTGTTCTGCATTCTGTCCATCAACTGTGTGTCTTTTGCTTTCTCACCCTAAGTGTGCCAGGTATGCCCAGACGTGGGTCCTGGGCTCACTGTGCCACTGGAATCAAGCTATCCTGGCTGAAGAGGGGTGAAACCCCGAATCCGGTCCTAGGATGCTGGTTTCCCGTCCAGGGAGGACCTGGTTCGGGCTGGACTGTTCCCATGAGGCACAGGGTCAAGACTGATTTGCATACAGCCAGGCCTAAACTGGGATGGCATGGTGAGCAAAAAATGATGGATTTAACCCAGATCCATGACTGGGGGTGAATGTTTTGATTTGTTCTGCATTTTATCCAACAATTGTGGGTCTTTTGCTTTCTCGCCTTCATAGCCTCAGCATTAAAACTGGGGGGCTCATTTACAAGCCCTGTGCGCTGATGTAACATCACGTTTTGTGACTTTCAGACGGCGCTCAGGACTTAGCCATATCTACAAAGCCATATAAAGCTACGCTGCGTGGCTTTTCATGAACTTATAGATGTTGTGTAAGACACCTAGCACAAGTTGCTGCCTTGCCATACTCTGTTTTAAAGAGGAGTTCCATGGGTGCTACTGTGGGTGTTCCCATGCAACACCCATGGACTTTGACATATTACCAGATTTGCAACAAGTTGTAAACTTGGGAATGCGTCAAAAGCCTACACCTCCCCAGGGAAGGCATACTGGCGACGCCAAGAGGAGAAATAACATTGGGCCTCATTTACAGTGATATGGCAGTGCTGGAAGTCTTTTTGTTCCACTTCCCTACACCAAATTGATAGGGCAGGAATACACCATATTTTTTAGATACAGTGCATTCCTGTCCTTTCAGCCAGCGTGCACTATGGATGCCTAGAGCCAAAGCAGGCTCCTGTGTTGTTGGCAGGATTGGTTTTGTGCAGGAAGGAACACCCTGGATGGAAGATCCCCAGGACCCGCCTAATCCGGGTTCTTAGGAACAGGAGGAGAAAGTACCAAGTTTAATTAGGAGTTTAGAAGTAAACAGCGGTATTTTGTAGCCACCCAGGAAGTCAGCCATAGGTCACAAAACAGAAAGGAGTCATCCAGTCTCTTGACCCACTCCTGAACTGTCTCGGACTTGTTCCTCTAGCCCTGTGAATATCTTTCGCTAATACCTGGCACCACGATATCTATGAGAGGGGCAAGGTGAGAAGAGAATAATTGGTCCACCTTTTTGAGGGTCAGGAAGGGAGCAACAGTTAATAGGAATTACACAGGGGAGCCTTGCGGTGCAGAAGCCACCCCGTCAGATACACGTTTATCAATGTCGTACCCAAGCAGTCTGGGCAAAAGGTCTGGTGCCCATTGGTACGACTAGCACCAGACACTTCAGGTCACACACATGAAGAGCTGCAAATTCCATATCTCCCTGGAAATGAGGCGCAATGTCCGGTGCACGTTGATTTGAGTTACACGATTCTGTGCTTTCAGTGGCTTTTAGTCATGATGAAAAGTAGATTTGTTGCTAGACAACGTGGCTAAAAGACATTCACATTGACAAGGCTAATAGCTTGGATATTGCAGAGATCTATTGGCTTTGCCAGTGCTTGTTTATTATAGCTAGGAGGGTTGGACCAACATGAACAGTGGGAGGAAGAGTGGGATGCGAAAGTAAGCCAAGTGAGACCGAGTGGAGGGCAGAAGAGGGCAGCAAGATAAGGGACAGCAGGAAGAGAGTAGAAAAGGGTTGCAGCAAGATGAAGGCATTGAATGAACGAAGCCTATCCTGCTAAAGTGGGTGTTATGTTTGATTTTCACACACTGTAAAGACAGCTTGCTCATTGAAAACTGAGCGCCCATGTTTAGCATGTGACTAACAGCTTTGGTGTGACTATAGTGGTTCTCATTTCAAGAGCATGACAGCCACCTTCCCAAGATGTTTTTGGGTAAGGGAGTTTGTAAGGAATAGAAAAGTAACAAAAAAAGGGCTATGTTGCTATCAACACTGGCTGTGTCATACTTCTCTTTTTGTTAAGGCCGATGGAGGTGCGCCAAGATGGAAGCAGGAGGAAGGGTGGCTTGGGTCAGGAAGACAAAAGACATCAGGAAGAGTGCGAGAAGGGCAGCAAGACAATGGACAGTGGGAGGAGAGTGGGAGGGTCATGTGATAAGAAGGATGGAAATAGAAGGCAGGCAACACCATCGACAGAAGCAGAAGGACAGGAGGGGAGCACGGCAAAAACGTGGAGCAGGGAGGAAGTGGAGACAATCTGCACACACACATTCACTTTTATGAAGTGCTAGAGCTAAAATCTGAAAAAAGTACCTATGAAGGTGCAGAACCAGTGGAAGGGCACTGCTGCCCGCAACAAAGCATACTTGGTCCACTCTTCATGGAATGGACAAACACAAGAAGAGGAATTGAAGGCGGCACACTCTGACCAATGAGAAGCAAGGAAATGAGAGTGTCTATTAAGCCAACCAAAGGTGAGTAATGGGCGAGCTCCATTTTTTTTTAAAGTTTTTCATAGCTAACCAAAAATATTGCATGCAATAGTACATGCGCTGTTGTCGGCGAGACCTAATAGTGAGGATGTGAGAAACTAGGTTGCTGGTTGAGGGGGTGAAACTCTGCTCACGCAACAGCCACAATCCCTGTCTGGATGAGCCACTAAAGTCACTTAATGTACCTGTGCTTATCCCTCTTGGCAGCAGTCAGGTTTAACTTAGAGGCAATGTGTCAAGTATTCATGCAGTACACAAACAGCAATAAAGTGAAAAGACAACACAAGAAACATCCCACGCCAATTTTGAAAAATAGAGTACATTTTAATAAATTATTTGACACCAAAGTAACAAACATCCAATTAGTCGAACCGTTGTTCGAAAATTGTAAAGTTTAAAGGGAAGTCTCGTGCCTAAAAGATCAAAGTGTCAACCAAGGGCATCTATTTGCTTGAGACCGTGGCAAAGTCAACAGTTTTGACTCACTGAAAGGAAGCACAGTTAAATACAAGCATAGATTGGTCCCTCTTAGAACTTGGGTCCTTGGTGTGATTTCCAATTACGTTTTGCCTTCAGACATCTTATTTTTGCTGACTTAAGTTTTGCTTATTTAAGACTCTGGGCACTTTACCACTGCTAACCAGTAGCAATGTGCATGAGCCCACCCACTCAAAATGGTAACATTGACAAATCCCCAATTAGCATATTTAATTTACTTATATGTCCCTAGAACAGTGCACTAGATGTGCCCATTGTGCTCATGGCCTATACATTAAATGCAACTAGTGGGTCTGGAGCACTGATTTTGCCACTCACTTAAGTAGCCCTTTAAACATGTCTCAGGCCTGCCATTGCGGAGCCTGTGTGTGAAGTTTTAAACTGCTTTGTTGGCCTTGCAAGTTAACCCTCTTGCCAGGTCCAAACCTTCCTTTTCAATACATATTAGTCACCCTGAAGGTAAGCCCTGGACAGCCCAAGGGCAGAGTGCAGTGTACTTAAAAAGTAGGACATTTACATTTAAGTTTTATATGTCCTGGTAGTGAAAACCCCTTAAAGTCATTTTTCACTACTGCAAAGTCTATATCTCCCATAAAATAACATTGGGATTACCTTATTACATTTTATAAATGTAATTTCACATTTGGAAGAGTTGGTACCGTAAGTTTGCAGTATAAAAACACAACTTATGGTGAAGTCTGCATTTTCTTAATTTAGCCATTTGGGAGCCAGATGTACTAACAGCAAATTGTGCCTAGCAAATTGCGACTCTTTTGCGAGTTGCAATTTGTGAGGTGCAATTTGCCATGTACAACAGTTTGTATAACACTGTTTATGATTTCCAATGGGGTCTCAAATTGTGATGCTCATTAATATCTATGAGCCTCTCGCAATTTGCGAGACTATTGGGAATGACAGGCCCTCCCTGGTATGTTGGACTGCTGGGCTTAGCAGACCACCATGTCTGTGACTTCTTTCAAATAAAGCATTTTTTTTTTCAAATGCAGCCCGTTTTTCTTAACCCCTTGCATGCTGCAGACGTCCCCCGGCTGTCCGACGTCACGGTGGGCGTGTGCAAAGGACGGTTCCCGGCCATCCGAACCCTGCCCACTCTTTATTTCACCCGCACAGCGCGACAATTTGCGTAGCGTGCAAGGGGTTAAAGGAAAATGAGATGCATTTAAAAAAACAAAATTAAACGTTTTCGTTTAATTTTTTAAGGGCAGGAAGTGGTCCCTGGGGCCACTTAATACAACAGATAGAAGAAGGGTCCAAGGGAAAGTTTAAAGACCACACACAGTCACAATCCCCACTCAAACAGTATACACACTAAAGAGTGACTGTGGGTCTATAAGTACTGTTTGTTGAACAATGCCTGAGACTCAACTCAAAAAGAGCATACAGGACCAAAGTGAATCAAGTGTCACAGGATACCTCCACATTTGTAAAAGTACCGATCAGTTATCAAACGGTTCCGTCCTCATCATCATTTGGGACTCCTCACACCGAGGAGAGCAATCCTGCAACCACTTCATATTGGAAAAGTGGTTGTCCTAATGTGTTTAACGGTGTAAGGCAGATAACCGTGAAATGATAACTGAAAAAAGCAGTGCGTGAAGAAAAACAAATAATGGTGTGAAAAAAGTGAAGCAATATAAAATTGGAGAACTAGGTGAGAAAACCTTTATTAGGTATCCCCTATGTTTCGAAAGGTTAAAAATGAGTGCTGAGATATTGTAGAAAAACAAATATCTACTATTTTGGATCTTAAACGGTCAACATGTTTCTGCAGAATATGGACCCACCTAGGTGTCCCGCTGCTTTCATCAGGACCACATCTCGCTATTGCTTTACCTCCAAAAAGAAGTAAATTTAAGTGGGACCACTGCCTGCCCTTAAGAAATATTTTAAGAGACAGTAATAAAGTGGAAGGTGTAACCTTCCGAATTGCGACTGCATTACCACCCTCTCGAAGAAGCTGTTAGTTTGCGAGCGTTTTAAAACCACAATTGCTGTCACAAAACATTTGTACATCTATTTGCGGACGCAATTATGAAGAGAACACCCCTTTCTAATTGCGACTCGCAATTCCTAAATAGCGACTCGCAAATAAATTGCGATTCACTATTTAGGAATTGTACATGGCCCTGGGCCATTTTGCATGCGCAAACACGTCGCAAACCCCTTTGCGCATGCAATTTATGGTCGTACTTCTGGCCCTTGGTGCCTTCTACCAGTCTCTGAATACACGTCTAGGGTGGGTTACAGCTGGGCCTTGTACATTCCCTACAGACAGCCACACACAAAGAGATCTTATGTGTAACTCATGGGCCAACCCCATCCTGATGGCCATCCTGGGAAGGTTTGGAGGGAAGGGCTGCCACTTTCACCTGAATAGGTAGTGTCATGTCCACACACAAAGGGCTGCATATGCCCCTGTAGTGATTCTCAAGCCAGGGCAGGAAGGGCAGGGACTCTGTGAATGCCCAAATGCTGACTCTTCCTCGTGCTCAAGGTGTCGGTATTTGGGCGTAGGATGATCGCAGTGTCACCTGACTGAACCGTTATGTTGATGATCAAGATACGTGATAGTAGAAACTCACCGCTATTACTTTTCCCACGCAGGATGATCATGTGGGTTGGAATTATCACCACACTTGAAATATTTCGAACTGAAGACAGTGAAGCCTTGAAAAAGTCACATGCACATAATAACTGAGGCGACGAAACACGTGTTGGCTAAAGATCTGTTTATGAAGAATCCAATTAAATGGAATAAAAGAACGAAGAAACAACTACTTTGCATTCTGTTTATATTTGCTTGTGACTAACAATAGCTACTGCTGTTATCTGTTCTATTGTTGATTGTACACGTGTGCTGGGGATTATAATTGCTCTGTTCCAAGCTACCAGGGTTTGAGCACAGGTTAATTTAGGGTGTATATCTGACTAACCCTGACTAGATATGTGGTTCTTCCCTGGACAAGGTGCGTACATCTGGCTGCCAGGAACCCAATTTCTAACAGTTTCAATCTCAGCTTATTTTAGGACATATAAGAATTTTCATAGAAAATTATTTGAAAAGGAATTTTCAGTGTGGCAAGGCAGCTGGCGAGGTCCAAGGAGGAGGCATCATTGTTGGGTATCCCCTGGCAGAATGCCCAGTGAAGAATCCTTAATTCGTGGACAGTCTAATTTTTGGAAGCTGAAGATCTCCAGAGGGATGAAGCTGCAGGCTCTAACCCGCGAGGGCTTCATGAAGTTGGATAACCCTTCTCCAAGGGGCCTCTGAACAGGATTTGCTGCTTTTGAGAAGAACGTTGCAGCACCTGCCATGAAGTCAGGCCTACTGTGATGCACCTTTGGTGGATTGACAAGCAGGTTGAGCCTGGTATTCTCTTGGTTCTCAGAGCAGTTTTTGGCCAAACATTTTCTAAATCTTGGATTTGAGTTATCTGAACAACTTTCACACTACTTATAAGGGTTCAGTACTGGAAAGGCACCACTTGGAGGGTCAGAACTCACTCAGGCTGGGTCCAGGTGTGGGTTCATGATGGTTGAAACCTTTTCAGCACCTGAGGCTCTGATCAGAAGGCCAGACAATTAGCAGTTGGAATTACTCTGGAAGTCCAGGATCCACGGTGAAGTTCAGGGCTCACGCTGCAAGACATACCCCAAGCGTGTGGGGCAGGCTTTGAACAGCATAGCAGACTTTCTTTGTGCAGCAAAGCAGTTTTCTGAAGTGCGCAGCAGATCATAGCAGCAGGCAGGCCTCTGAGAGTTCTTCTGCAAGTTTTGAAAGTGAACTGAAGAGTAAGTCTGAGGGTCCCCTTTTTTAGCTGGTGCCTTTTTTGAAGTAGGAGAAGTTTCTAGAAGCCTGCCTTTCAGAAATGTTGGGATTTCCTGCCTCCCTGTCTGGCTCCAGTCTGGCTACAGGTACAATAGACTAGTGTGAAATCCTTTATGAGTTTTCAGAGCACAGTCTATTGATTTGCAAGTGGGTCTGTTCTCAGCCCTGCCCCCGATCCTGCCAGAGATGGACCATCTAGGGACACATAATCCCTCTATTTTGTGGCTATCTGCGACAAATATACAAAGTCAAACTGACAGTCACACCTATTCATGTGACTCAGGAACAGGCTGCTTGCTCCAAAGAGTTAGGGCAGGAAAATGCCAACTTTCTAAAATCTACATTTTCAAAATAGTGACTTGAAATCTGACTTTACCATTAACCCCTTTCATGCTGCCATCGGCCATGGTCCGACGGCAACGCGGCTCCGCCCGTTTTGCGGAAGTGCTGCACTTCCGCAAAATCGCGGGCGCATGGGAGGGGTTAAAGAGGATTACAATTCCGCAGACACTAAACATGTCTTTCCTACCTGCTCCCACTCAAATGTTCGCACTTATTAAATATAATAAAGAAACTCAGCGGGGAGAGGATGTGATATAATGGCTAGAGGTGCCGACTTTAGATCTGGGGAACCAGATTCATGTTTTGGCATTGGCTCAACATCCTGTGATTCTGGGTAAATCACATAATCTCCTCATGCCTACAAAAATTGACCAGCATTTGCAATGCAATCGGTCTCGCCTTTGGGACCTTATATGTATTTAGCTATGCAGCACGTTAGCCTGGGTGCTGAAGCATCTACTGTTCTTTAACATGGAGGGAAAGTAAGCACCAAACTGCGTGACACTCCAGGTATGGGAACACATGGATGCACGGCACACCAGTTATGGGAATACATGGAGAGAAATATTGACTTTCAGCTGGAAATTGTATAGTCGAAAGCTCTGTTTTTAATATATATCAGGGCCTTCGGTGGTCATATCCCTGAAAATATAAGATTTGAAAAAAATATTGTCTATGGACTGGAATCTAGAAAATGCTAAAATGATTCTGGTATTTTGCTGACCACTGCTGGTCGTATTCTATCAAGAAAGTTAAATAGAGGCTGTTGCCAGAAACATACAAAAAAAAGTCCCTCAGCAGAAAGCAATTCTGGTATTTTATTGACCTCAAGTGATCAATTTCTATCAAGACAGTTAAATTGAGACAGTTGAACAGAAAAAAAGTCCCTCAGCGGAAGCAGCCAAGTCCTAGGGCGGATCTCCAGAGCCCACAAAGTACATACACATATAAGTATATACTAAGGTATATACAAGAGGTCTCGAAGGCTCGACCTAAATATGTCCCTGTGTAAAGTGGAGTGCTCCAATAACATCGGGTTGAGTTTGTATGAAATAAAAACCTATGATTAACCCCTTGATAGCAGTCAGGCTTTCCTTAGAGGCAAAGTGTAAAGTATTTATGCAGCACACAAACAGTAAACAAGTGAAAATACAACACAAGAAAGATCCAGGACAAATACAATTATACAAGAATGACAGTAATTCAGTAGAACTGGAGATATTGAATTTTAAAGGTTTAAATAACAATAGTGCCAAAAGGTGCAAAGAGCCAACTGAGATTATCTGGGTGAGCAGGACCTGGACAACCTGAGCAAATCACAAGTTCAAGCTGACCATGATGGAGAGTATGCCAAGAATAGGACCAAGTTTACTCCACTTGGAGGGGTACCTTATTTTCATAGTGGGAGGTCTGTATGCCATTATTTTGTGAGCCTTTGGAATGCTTGCTGTTGGTTTCAATGAGGCTTATCTTGTTCATCAAGTCTTGACAGGGATTTATGTTGCTCGGTGTTGGTTCAGATGAAGCTTTCAGCTGTGTGACAAGGATGCTTCATACTGGAATTGATGGAACATTCAGTTAGGCAAGGAGGAGTTCTCTATGATGCCAGCCCAGGGTCCAGGACCTAGGTAGGCACATTTTGGGGATTGGGAACACACTCCATTAGAAGCCAGCAGGGCTCAGGCAGATCCAGTAGAGCAGGGTAGCGGGGCAGCTCCAGCAATGCTTTGGGAGCGTGGTGTGTTCCTGTAGCTCAGATAGGAAGTCAGCCAACTGACCCTTGTAGTCACATCGGTAGCCTGTAATGAAGGGAGCAGGTGCAGCCTTCCTTCTCAGAGAACAGGACAGGCCTTAAGCAGTAGGGCAGCCCACTGGGGGTTAAGTCATGCCACAAGCAGCAGGACAGACCTCTGGGGTACAAGGCAGACTTTCTACTGCAATGTTCACAGGTCCAAGGGTGTACTGAAGAAGTGTTTTGAGGAACCAATATTCATTCCTAGTGCCAACCTTTGAAGTGGGGGATTTCCTGTACTACCCCCACATCGAGTTTAAGAAAGTTCTTCCCTTCCACTGCCAAGGCTCCAAGAGGTCTGCGGTGACAGAAAACTATGTGTGTGCTGGAGGCAAGTCCTTTGAAATATAAGTGGGGGCAGAGAATAGTTCCTTCCCAGCCATCCTTGCAGGGTAGCCCATTCTGCCAGCACAAAATCTCCTTTTGTCTCCTTGACTGAGATTGAAGCACTTTTATCTTTAGAAATTCTACGAGGTCTTCTGTTGGCTAGGGTCTGCTAACTAGCTCAGCACTGCCATTTTGTTGCTGGTAGGGCCAGAGATAGGACTGTAGTTTTTGTTTTGCTAGGTAAGAAAGTTTCTAGGTAGGGACTGTCCTTTTGTCTAATCCTGATTACCACTCGATAGAAGCTGTTGACATTCAGCTAGAGAAACAGAAGCGGGTGGTGGGCCGGGGAGAAGGGTGGACGGAGGGACGGGGATGGAAATAACAAAATAATAAAAGAGCACTTACCCTTTCACTGCTGACTGCCGGCCGCCTTCTCTTCTTCCTCCATCCTCCTGTCTGCACTCGGCAGGAAGCACACAGCCTCCCAGAATCCCCTGACCAATCCCAGTGTGCATGATGCTTTGGCCAGTCCAAGACAGCCGGCCAAAGCATAATGCGCACTTTTGGTGCTCCCACCACTCCTCCCCCTGTCCAGCAGGAAGCCCATCGCCCACCTGGCTTCAGCTGCAAGCTGAATGCAAAAAGCAAAATGATAATAACAAACGTTATTAACATTTATTTTTGGCATTCAACTTGCAGTTGGAGCATTGGAACGACACTCTTCCGCCTTAGCGGAGGAGTTGCCACTGTAGAGAAACCTCACACTCATTGTGCCTGTGTTGTGAGTGTTCATGTCTGGAGGCAACTCCGGTGGTGCCTGCTATTAGAGGCATGACTCTTCACAAAGGCTGCATCTGGAGAGCAGCATCAGACCAACACTTGAACAGAGAAACATCCCAAACCTATTCTGAAGTTTGAGACAGTGGAGCCATCCCATGTCTAGAAGTAGTCTATAAATATCAGAACCAAACCACTCACTTTGTTCAAGTTCCAAGCCCTTCATGACCATGAAACGCAGTGCTCTGTAGAATATTTAAATAATTGATGGTCAACCATGGCTGGTGTCCACTTGATAGCCAGTCGCCTAGAGACAGGACTAAGCTGGGCAGCTGGGCATGCATGGAGATCGAGACGTGACCTGCACTTGGCCTATGTGGTGGCATGGACTATATTTTCTCAAGGCTCCCCTGTGTGTGTGGACCGCACAAATCACTCTGAAGGAGCGAGGAAAAGACTATTGACTACCCTCTAATCCATAAATGGGATGTTAGAAATTGGTTTGTTGGTGGACTGTGGTGTGAACTCTGGTCAAGCAGCAACTGAAATCATTGTCAGGCTAAGGCACAAGTAAAGACCAAATTAACATGTGCTCAACAGTCTGGTAGCTTGGCACAGAGCAGTCAGACTTGACTTCGAACCAATGTGTAAAGTATTTGTGCATCACTTCAAACAATAATAAAGTGGAAACACCACACAAAACAAATTTCACACCAAGTTAGAACAATAGAACTTCCCTTAATAAGTAAAATAAGGCCAAAGGGCCCGATTCACAGAATGAACTTAAGACTCAATCCTAAACTTACTACTATTTGGTATTCACAGAATGCACTTACTACTTTTGGTATTCACAGAATGAACTTACTACTTTTGGTATTCACAGAAGTTAGGATTTTGTCTTAAGTTTGTCTTGTCAGTCTTAAGTCTGTCTTAAGTTTGTCTTAAGTCTGTCTTAAGTCTGCCTTAAGTTTGACTACATTTCAAGTAGTAGGAATCCGAGATATTACATTTTAAAGGTTTAGGTGAAAATAGTACCAAAAAGGCCTAAATCCCTGCCCCTTTACATACATCACCCCGACCACCCGCCTTCCTGTGCTGTCCCTTAAACTACCCCAACCCCTTCCACTGCCAAAAAACATAACCCAACCCATCACCCAAAAAACTACCCCAGCAACCCATTTCCCTCCCACTGCCCTAAGGCCTAACACCCTGCCGTTTATGTACACTACCCTGACCCCCCACGCTGTCCCTTAAACTATCCCAACCCCTTCCACTGACCTAAAACCCACCCTGACCCCCAGCCGTAAAAACTACCCTTTGAGCCCCACTTACCTCGCAGCAGCATCTTCCTACTTCCATCTTCCAGCAGCTACACTATGCAGTGCATTAACCAAACATATGCGTGTTTATGGCATATGCGTGATTCATTTAGGCGTAGTCGGAACAAGTGTGGTTCAGACCGTGGTGTTCCGACTGTTTCCCTCATCAGATAGAGGTAATGATTTTCACCATGAACACCTTGCCATGGGACTACCCTTGGTTGCTGGCTCACCCTGGACCCAGATGCACCTCTAGCACCCATGTAAGGAACCTCAGGATAATCAACAGCAATGTTCAAATGACCTCATAATTCAACGCTGTCACAGCAATCTGCTTCCACACCCTGAAGATTCAAAGGAAAGTTTTCAAATGGCTACCAAACAGCGCCAGAAAAAACATCACCCACACCCTTCTCACTGGCAAGCTTGATTACGAGAACATCCTCTAAGCCAGAAAGACCAAGGAACTCGCCAGAAGACTACAAACCACCCAGAACTCTGCAAACAAGCTCCCCCTGACCTCCTACAGAGACCGAACATAAAACCACACCTCAGGGAGCTTCACTGGCACCTCATACACAAAGGTCCACAGTTCAAACTCATTTAATGCCCTACATGACATGGTTCCCACCTATCTGAACAACAGCATCTCTTCCCACCAATCCCTAGACATCTCAGCTCTGTGGGACTCCTATCGGTACACATCCCATGAATACACAGAATCAGATCTGGAGGCAGGGTCGTCTCACATCGCTCATAAAGCATGGAACCACCACCCACCACCCAGAGCACTTCCACCATCCAAATGCAGGGAACTGCTTTGAATCTAATCAGGCCAGCTTGGGGAGAAAAGGAAGCTGACAACCCGAAAATACCATAGTAGAGAGGCAGCAGGTGGATGCATCCACTGGAGTTCAGTTTCAACCCAAAGTAACATCTAACCTGCGTTCACTCTTAAGTTTACAGCGAGCGCCAACTGAGTCTCTATCAGTGATCCACAAATGGACGATAACATTGAACCCCTCATTGTACACAGGTGCTGACATTAATCAGGAGAAGACCTTGTCATGCACAGGTTATTAATTATTTCCTTTTCATCCACAGATTTCTAGCTCTAGTCACCCAGCCTGACTCAACTGTGTGAGCCTGGGCAAATCACTGCGAAGCAGACATCTTCACTGTCATGGGCCAAAGGGTTTAGAATCACCCCATCCACCTATTGAAGAGCTAAGTGGAAAACGGAACTCTTTAGAAGTTCCAATGTACAGATCTGTGCATAATTTCTATTACACAAACATAATTTTTCATGGATCCCAATTTAGGGGATACTCAAAGCCAGGCTTTTCTCAGACAGCGCCCCGGGCAAAATTAGAGTTATCACCCCTCCTGATCTACACCCTCCCACCCTTTCCCCATCTTCCCCCTCCCATTGGTGATCCTGGTGTGGGCCCATTTGTGCTCCTGCTATCAAGACATGGCTGAAGACCTCAGACCATTGACGAGCCTGTTAACACACATCTGCCAGCTGAGACCTCACTTTAATCACCTATTCAGTTGCTAAACTGTAGATGAGAGCCCATGGGAGAGGGAGAAAGAATCCCTTTGTAATTAGTAACCGGTAAATAACAAAGAATGAGATTCCTGTAGGATCCATTTGTAACTATTCAACTGGAATTTACACTTGATACTCCTCCCATTCCCAGTCCTGGTGCACTGTTGTACACTGCATAACATATCTCCCATTCAGATGGCTCATTGATGTTTCCATATGCCTAGGGCTCCTCCTTGGTTACAAATCGCAATACAATATAATACAATGGAATACGATGTAATGCAATACAATGCAATACCATGTCATGCAATACAATGCAATGCAACACAATACAATGGAACACAATGTAGTGCAATACAATGCAATGCAATACAATACAATGGAACGCAATGCAATGCAATACGATGCAATCCCCATGGGGAAACATCCTTTAAAACGCAACTTTTAGCATGCAGTGCCTTTACGACCCAACTTTTACAGCGCAAACCATTACAATGCATTGCGCTGGGGGGCGCTCTCGGATAGGGAATAAGTTTAAGTTACTGTCCAACACCTACCCTACTATCCACGGGGACTGGAGTTGGAATAGTAAATTAAACAATTCACTATCCAGCGCCTAAAAGCATTATGCGTTGTAATGGTATGCGTGGTAAAAACCGCGTTGTAAAAGCATGCGATGTAAAAGCATGCGTTGTAATGTCATACATCCAATACCATGTAATGCAAAACAATGTAATGCAACACAATACAATGGAACACAATGCAATGCAATACAATGCAATGCAATACAATGCAATACCATGTAATGCAATACAATGCAAAACAATTTAATGCAATACAATGCAATGCAATACAATACAATGGAATACAATGCAATGCAATACAATGCAATACCATGTAATGCAATACAATGTAATGCAATACCAGGTAAAGAAATACAATGCAATGCCATGTAAAGCAATAGAATACAATACCATGTAATACCAGGTAAAGCAATACAATGCAATGCCATGTAAAGCAATAGAATGCAATACCATTTAATGCAATACAATGCAAATACAATGTAATGCAATACACTGCAATACAATGCAATGCAATACAATATAATAATATACAATGCATTGCAGTATAAAATACAATGCAAATCAATACAATAAAAAACAGGACAATACCATGCAAAGCAATGCAATACAAAAAATACGATACAATGCAATAAGATGAGATACAATGCAATGCAATATAAATCAATCCAATACAATGCAATGTAATTTAATTTAATGCAATGCAATGCAATACAATACAGTGCAGTGCATTACAAAACAAAGCAAGGCAATGCTGTACAAGAAAATGCAATGCAACACAATCCACGAGCTCCACTGTGCAAGCAATGTCTACTCACTTTACAATCTCTGGCTGTTTAAAGGGAAACAAGCAACTGATTTTGGCCCTGAAAGCACTTTCCGATCGTGAAAAAGATGCAATCTGGGCTGCCTTGTCAGGCCTGATAACCAACGCTCTGTGATGTCTCTGATAACACAGAAAGCCACCAGCCAATCCAGTAAGTAGGATCTGCTTGGCGGGGCCTTATAAGGCGCTCTCAGTTGCAAATGTACATTGAAGTCTGCAAAGAAGGCACGCAGGAGACTGGGCTTCCTACAGAGAAAGGTATGTACAGCATTATCCACGTCAGGCGGCTACATTATATTTCTGTGCACAATAACTTTCTTTGTTGCGCTGTCCTTTTGTCGTCATTTCCTTGAATATGTCGTTTTTTCCTTTCTTTTTTCTCTTCGCTTACTTTCTGTTTAATTTTCTCTATTACGTATCCATTGCCTCCATTCTATTACTTAACAGTTTTCTTTGTATTATTCACGTTTCCTTTCTTTAAGCCTTTAAATGCAAAGACACAAAATGTTGTAGGAGAAAGCTTGCAAACAGTCTAGATCACTGGCAATTCATCCGGGGAGCAATCCAGCCCAGTATTGGTCACACATCTTCCTCTAGAATGGCACAGTCGATGAAAAATGATGGATTGGAATGATACCCTGAGCAATTGCTAGTGGTTTGCGCTGTTTGGAAACATTAATGTAATCACTCTTTGTCAGATCTGCCCAGATGCATAATGTAAATTAACTCATATCAGACACGTCCACTGACGTGCTTTCTGCTCAGATTGGAGAACTGAAGGTGATGGCGGCAATGCTCGAATTAGCTCTAGTCAGTTACTCAGGCCACCTTCACCCTATCATATTCAGGATCACATGGCCTGGCAGCTCAGGCTGGACTCTTCCCATTGGAGCAGGGTCAAGACTGATCTGCATATGGCTGGGTCCGAACTGAGGTGTCGCAGTGGGCGAAAGAGCAATGGGTTGGGATGGAACCTCAAGCTATTGCCAGTAGTTAGACTAATTGCAAGGATTACTCCCATCAACTTTTGTGTGTTTAATTCTGTTGATTCAAACATACACTATCCCGAGCAATGACGTCAGAATACAAAAGAAAAGAAAAGCAAAGTGAAGCGAATGCTGATTAACCAGGGGTAAGATCAGTGAAACGGGAAGAGGAATTTGGGGCAGGCATGACACAGCCTAGAATTGCTGAAACAAGCACTTCTCATCATGACAATCTTATGCCACTTTTAACAACTGCACGTCATCTTTGTTTTCTCCAGTAAAGGCGTTCTTTCCTCCAAAGCACAGCACTGTTGAGTTCTTTCTGAGCCTAAATCGGGAGCAAGCACGTGGGGCGCAAAAGACACATTTAACATTGAATTTTTTTTTACATTCATTGTCATGTTACTTAGTTCATTAGCGAAGCACTATGCTGCACAGGAGACTTTATTTGTGTTTCGCTCTCTTGTGTTTCACAGGATGCACACACAGAGGCTTGTAGTGCTGCTGGCTTCACTGCTCTCCTGTGCTTTGGCTGCTGAATTCCTGGAAGCAGAATGGCAAAGCTGGAAGGCCCGACACGGTACAACTCTTATTTTACAATAATTGCGCGCTGTGCAGAGGCGTGGCACCTGGAACTGACCCCCCCCCCCCCCACCCACACACACACACACACACACACACAGACTAACGGGCGTTAACCCACCCCAAGTTATGGGTTGTTTTCTAAAAGGTGGTATGGCTGGAACATGCATGTATCAAGTGTACACTGTATCAGGTGAGTATTGAATTGTTTTGTGAAAGCAGATAGGCTGGGTCATACATGTTACATGTGGGTATTGAGTTTTTTTTAAGTAGATAGACTGGGTCATACATGTTATATGTGAGTATTGAGTTTTTTTAAGCAGATAGGCTGGGTCATACATGTTACATGCGAGTATTGAGTTTTTTTAAGCAGATAGGCTGGGTCATACATGTTACATGCGAGTATTGAATTTTTTTAAGCAGATAGGCTGGGTCATACATGTTACATGTGAGTATTGAGTTGTTATTTGGAAGAAGATAGGCTTGGTCATACATGTTACCGGTGAGTATTGAGTTGTTTTCCGAAAGCAGGTAGGCTAGATCATGTATGTAGCAAGTGAGCATTGCGTTGTTTTCTGGAAGTAGGTAGGCTGGCTCATGTATGTAACTTGTGAGCATTGAGGTGTTTTCTGAAAGCAAGTAGGCTGGGTCATGTATGTATCAGGTGAGTATTTATTTATTTTCTGAACGCATGTAATCTGGATCATACATGGCATAGGTGAGCACTGGGTTGATTCTGATTGCAGATAGGCTGGATCATACATGTTACAGATGAGCATTGAGTTTTTTTCTGGAAAAAAAGATAGGCAGGGTCATACATGTTACATGTGAGTATTGACTTGTTTTGTGGAAGCAGATAGGCTTGGTCATACATGTTACAGGTGAGTATTGAGTTTTTTATTTGGAAGCTGATAGGCATGGCCATACATGTTACAGGTGAGCATTGGGTTGCTTTCTTAATGTAGATAGGCTAGATCATAAATGTTACTTGTGTGCATTGAGTTTTTTCTGGAAGCAGATTTTCTGGGTCATACGTGTTACATGTGAGTATTGAGTTGTTGCTTGTTGTCAGGACAAGGTGTTATATCCACAACTGATATTTCCAAGCGGTCTGGTACGCATTGTTAGGACAAGGTGTTATATCCACCATGTATATTTGAATACTTTTCATGTTTGTTTTATTTCTGCTCTGTTGTGCTATAGTTTTGCCCTGAATGGCAGCATAATTACGCAACATGGCATGATGACATTATTTTGGGAATTTTGCATAAGTGTGACGTGAAATTACAGGAATTTCACCAAGGTATTTCAAATTTCATCCAAGCTTATTCAGATCTTGTGGACTGTTAGAAATTGGATTTCTGGTTGGCTAGGACTTGCGCCTAAGCCAGGCAGAAACCACCACTTTAGTCAGGGCAAGGGAGTTACACACTGAAGATAACCCCTGCTCACCCCCTTGGTAGCTTGTTATGTTATGTTATGTTAGGCTTTTTTGTATAGCGCTCGAATCACTGTGGGGCATCTCGGCGCTTTACTCAGAATAACATCCGGGAAGGGACAACTAGGAGGGAGGGAGCCTTAATACAGGAATGCCTTTAGATGTTTCCAGTAAACACGGTAAGAAGGGATCTCTCGCAAAGATATTGGGAGGCTGTTCCAATATTTGGGGGCGAGGTAGGAAAAAGCCATACCCCCTGACCTATGGAGTCTAATGCAGGGTACCTGTAGTAACTGCCTCGAGCTAGACCTCAATGGACGGCTCGGGACATGTTTTTTCAGCTTATTTTGGAAGTACATTGGGCCCTGACTCTGAAGAGCGTTGAATGTCAAACAACAAATTATAAAAAAGGATCGTTGTTTTATGGGTAGCCAATGAAGGTTTCTCAACAAAGGCAGCGATGGGGAGCCCGCCGGCATGTTCAGGACCAGCCTGGCCGCCGTATTTTGGATTACCTGCAGTTTATTTAAAGAAGTTACTCCAACTTCTGCCAGTAGGGCATTCCCGTAATCCAAACGGCTAATAACCATCGCTTGGGTCAGCGTTCTGCGGTGCTCCATAGGAATGAAAAGGAAGATTTTCCACAGTAATCTAAGCCTATAATAGCAGGCCCCCGAGACCGCGGTTACATGGTCCAGCATTGAGAGAGATTGATTTATCTTAATGCCGAGATTATTGACACACTGTTTTGGCGTTGGAGGGGGGCCCAACTGCGTAGGCCACCAGTCCTAGGACCAAGCTGCTGCGGCCTTCCCTAGAAGCATGACTTCTGCCTTACCAGGATTCAACTGAAGACAGTTGTTGGTCATTCAGTTTGAGATTTCAAGAATTCCTGTGGCAAAACAGAGTCTGTCTGCCTCCAGGTTTGGGCCGATGTTGAACAGCAGCTGAGTGTCATCGGCATATGAAATAGTTTCGAAACCCAGGGCCTCCACCACCTTAGCCAAAGGTGCCATATAGATGTTAAAAAGGGTAGGGCTAAGGCAGGAGCCCTGGGGGACGCCCTTGTCTAGTGGTATTTTCTCAGACTGATAAGGACCCATGATGACCGTTTGAGATCTGTCCGTCAGGAAGTTCTGCAGCCATTTGAGGGCCAATCCATGAACACCGAAGGATCCTAACCTCTCCGCGAGCCTGGCATGTGAGATGGGATCAAAGGCCGCGGAGAGGTCAAGAAGAATCAGAATTGCTGATCCTCCGGCATCCACAGTCGTCCTCAGGGAGTCGGTCACCGCTAAGAGAGCCGTTTCCGTACTGAAACCCCGACAAAATCCAGATTGTGAGGGGTCTAAAATACAATTCGACTCAAGATAGCTGTTCAGTTGCTTGTTAATAATGCTTTCAAGCATTTTGCCTAGGAGAGGAAGCAAAGATATGGGGCGATAGTTGACTAAATCTAGTGGATTGGTCGAAGGCTTTTTTAGAATTGGACGAACAAATGCGTGCTTCCAGGGAGCTGGGATTAACCCCTCCAAAATCGAAAGGTTGAAGATCTTTTGAATAGTAGGAGCCAAAATGTGGGACAAGAGTGACATGACCTTTGGGGGGCAGGGAACCGCAGGGGAACCGGATTTAGCGATCTCTAAGGCTTGTTGGGTCTCTACCAATGAGACCGGCATAAAGCATTCAAGAGAACAATTTAACCGTATAATATAGCCACCTGTGTTGGAAGTGGTGGGTAGACTTTCCAGGTCGGGTGATAAAAAGTTGGAATAGATTTTATCAATTTTCTCCTGGAAAAACCTAGCCAATGAGTCACATAGATCTTGGGACTCCATAGGTGATTGCTTGCATGCAGTAGGGGCCACAAAGTCTTTAACAATGTCGAATAATGCCTTTGATGAGCTATTAGAGTTCTCAATTTGTTTCACAATATACAGACATCTGGCTGCCTTTAGATTGCGATGGTAGGCTGTCAGAGCAGATTTAAAAAGCAGTTTCGACTGCGAAGATTTATTCCGCCGCCAGTGTCTTTCCAATCTTTTGCCTTAGTTCGGCGGTGTACCATTGGGCTGAGCGTCGATTTAAGGTAAGTTGGGATTTTGTATTAGTTGGAATAATTACATCTAGCACTTACACCAGCCCTTCCTTAAATCCTATCGAAAACACTTCCTCAAAAGCCTGAGGGGTTAGCTTGTTCCATGGCCGCTGCATGATTTGACATCTACCGGCAGGCTTCCCGCTATGTATCTGCAAGCTGGGTGGCAACATGAACTTGATCATAGAATGATCCGTCCAGGTAAGAGGCCAGGGAGAGTCATATGTGAGCGAATCAATATTGGTGAATATTAAGTCAAGTGTATGACCCCCATTATGAGTGGGTCCTTGCACTCTTTGGAAGAGACCCAACTGCTCCATGTCCGTAAGGAGCTTATTCACCTCAGGTAATGAGTGCAGTTTCCCGTGGAAATTAAAATCGCCCAGCAGTAAAAACTTGCTGGCTGCAAGGGCGTGAGTAGCTATCTGATCTACTAGTCTGTCTGCAAAGTCTACTTTCGGGCCAGGAGGCCGGTATACTTAAGCTCCTGTCCAACTTTCAGATGGTGAGAAAGTTACTTTAAAAATGCCCAATTCCATATTTTCGTCTATTAACGAATTGATCCAGGAGAAATTAATATGCTCTTTAAACGCAATGGCTATTCCCCAGCCAATTTTCCCCACCCTATCCAGATGAATGAGTTTGTAATTATCTGGAATAGCTATATTAATAAGGGGTGGTTGGTGGGGGTCAGCCAAGTTTCGGTAAGGAAGCAGATCTCGGGGGAGTGTGAGTTGATCAGATCCCATATTTCGAAAGGGTGTCCGGCTAAGGAACGTACATTACAAAGAATGTAGGTTAAACCCGCCGAAGGAGAGATCTTAAATTAATGTGTTAGCGGATCATGGCTAATAAGTTGGTTTCCCTGGAAGGTGCAGCATCTACAGCTACCCGCTGCCCTCGTCCGCTGCACGGAGGCATTGCCGTCTTCCTTTATGGTGACGCAGAGCGCATCAGAGGACTAGACCGCACCCCCAACTTACCGCCTGCGAGGTGGGCGTGGTGTGAGCCGGCAGCCTCTGTGAGCGGGTGGAGAACTCCGCGCCTAGTCGGCGGAGCAAAGGATTCATGCTGTCAAGTTAGGTAGGTTGCTAAAAATTCTACAATATACCAAATACAATAAATTTTAAAAGTGCAGCGTGCAAAGGTCCTAACTCCCGGCTTTCCGCCTCAGGAGTAACCTGAGTGGGGCGCGAGCGCCAAATCAGCTTCCTTTATAGTGACGCAGAGCGCGTCAGAGGACTAGAGCGCTCCCCCAACGTACCGCCTGCGAGGTGGGCGTGGAGTGAGCCGGCAGCCTCTGTGAGCGGGTGGAGAACTCCGCACCTAGTCGGCGGAGCAAAGGATTCATGCTGTCAAGTTAGGTAGGTTGCTAAAAATTATACAATATACCAAATACAATCAATTTTAAAAGTGCAGCGTGCAAAGGTCCTAACTCCTGGCTTTCCACCTCAGGAGTAACCTGAGTGGGGCACGAGCGCCAAATCAGATTCCTTTATAGTGACGCAGAGCGCGTCAGAGGACTAGAGCGCTCCCCCAATGTACCGCCTGCGAGGTGGGCGTGGAGTGAGCCGGCAGCCTCTGTGAGCGGGTGGAAAACTCTGCACCTAGTCGGCGGAGCAAAGGATTCGTGCTGTCAAGTTAGGTAGGTTGCTAAAAATTATACAATATACCAAATACAGTAAATTTTAAAAGTGCAGCTTGCAAAGGTCCTAACTCCCGGCTTTCCGCATCAGGAGCTTGACACGAGCAGTCAGGCTTATCCCAGAGGCAATATGTAAAGCGTTTGCCAACGCACACACAGCAGCAACCAACTAGGCACACCACAAAAATAACTCCACACCAGGTTATATATAAAAATAGCCTTTGTATTATCCAAAACACATTAGAATGGTAATCACACAATTTACACTGTGCCAACTGGCATTAGGCAATATTTACAGGGGGTTATATACACATGACAGGGCCAATTGGGCCAATTGTCAGAACCATCACAAGCACAAATAGTAAATGTAGAACACAACCAGTAATTACTGGTAAAGCACTGTACTCAGCATTATCCTGCAACATAAATCCTATTATGCAATCAGCATCATATTTGACGTAAAACTCATTATGCGCCAACCTCGTAAGCATAAACACATTATGCAATAAACCTCACCAGCATAAACACATTATGCCATAACTTCATAACCATTAATATATTATGCAATAAACCTCATAAGCAGAAATCACATTAGGCAATAACCTCATATACCAAACCTCAGATTAGGGAATAACCTCCTAAACATAATCACATTAGGCACTAACCTCATGAGCATAAATCACATTAGAGGCATAAATCAGGGTGCATAAATCACATTTCCTGGGCACCACATAAATCACATTAGGGCCTGGCACACTACCAACCTCACACTGACCCCCTGGCCAATTAGCCTTCTCAGAGGGCTCAAATGCCCTATACCCAAATGTCAGGGCGTGTTGCCAATGCAGCAGAATCCAAAAGTGCGCAATTGCGCTGGGTTAAACGTTACAGCTGCCACTAATTGCTGTACAGCTATGAAGATCACTGTGGGCACAAATTGAAAAAGGAGGCACTGGCACCTCTGTGCCCTCTGGACCCCCACTGGGGTCCTGCAAACAGTGTGCCCCTAAACTCTTGCAGGGCAGCTGGGACCAGCAGTGAAAACACGGGCACCACTGTGCCTCTTGACCCCCACTGGGGCTAACTAAACAAATATGCCAATCGTTGCAACTGCCCGCTCTGGTGCGGCGCAGCTGGGGAAAAACAAAGAGGCACGGGCACCACTGTGCCCTTTGGGCCCCCACTGGTGCCCTAGAAACAAATATGGCAAAACTTTGCAGCTGGCCGTGCTTGGTGCAGTGCAGCTGTGAAGCAAATGGGCAGCAGTGCTCTGGGGCCCCTCTCTGGGGCTCTCTCACTAAAATTGCCCCCAACGTTGGAGCAGACCGATATCCTGCGGGACCGCTCAGGCACCAACAAGGTGCAACACGAATCCCCCCCTTACCGGGCTCTCTGGGGAAGCTTGCCTCTCTTCGCTCCCCCGGGCTCTGTTGGGTCTCTTTGGTGGGCGCAGTAACACCAGGGCTCTCTCTGCTCATGAGAGTCCCGCCTGCCTTCAGCTTCTTCTTTGGCACTGGGGCTCCCAACAGCTCATGGGAGCCCTGCTCGGGCCGGCAACACCGCCGCCTTACTTCCGGCCATACATAGCAGGCTCCGCCCAAAGTCAGGTGGCGGTGATTCCTGTTCAGCACGATAGTGCGGGGTGGGCACCCTCCAACATCAGAAGAAGTGCGGGGATCCACACATCGGGATCCCCTCCCAACGCCATTACAGCCCAGTGCTGCCAAGTTAGGCAAAAAAAAGAAATGCTACTCTTCTCCGGGAATTTAAAAGTAAAGCGCTCCCATGGCAAATGAGTCCTTCAGGGTCCAAGGGGGCATAGCTGGGCCCAGGGAGGCTAGCATACAGGGCCCTCCAGCCGGGAGGCAAGCCCCTGTGGCGGCTCCTCCTGGGCCCCTAGCAGCAGCAAGCCCCGAGCAAGTCTAGAAACAGCACACATTATCAGGTCACAGCCCCTATATTTACATTGATTTTTCCTTTGTCTGCAGTACAGCGCTTGGGGGAACCAGCAAAAACGGGGTCAGGGGGGAATTGGAGCACTCTATTTACCCGACTCCTCTTCCCCTTTGTCAGGTGGGGGCTCGGTGATCAGACACACCACAGGGGGCGGAGCCAGCACTGTACAGGGCAGACACAATCCTATTCAGGGCCAGGGGACTACTCCTCCCACTACTCCAATGGCAAAGGCCTGAGATAGGTTTGCAAGGCTACTTTGGTGGGTGGCGCAATCAGCGCTGCAAGCCCACCAGTAGCATTTCATTCACAAGCCCTAGGTATATGAGATACCACTTTACAAGGGACTGACAGGTAAATTAAATAGGCCTAACAGGTTTAGACCAATCTTACCATATGTAACACAGAGAGCACACACACTTTACACTGCAGCAGTGCCAAAGTGCCCAGGGGCCTAAAACCACCAACACCATGTCAGAGAAAAGGCTAGGAGAAAGGCAAAAAGTTTAGGGATGACCCTGCAAAAACGGCCAAGTCTAACATGGACCCTAAACTAAAGGCCAAATTGCTGAAAGAATGCATAATTGTATTTTAGGATTCTGCATAAATTTGCATATTGTGAGGAAAAAGTGATGTTGCCCACCCTTGTTATCAACCATAGACCGCATCCTTCGACAAGGGCTATTTCTATAGATTGTCAGTTTGTCCACATAGGCAGCCACCTCTGGTGCCGCCAATGGGAATGCCACACATAGCCCTTTGAACAGGAGTAAATAAAGCTACAAAAATCCCAAATAGGAATAGAGTGCAGAAAAAGCAACACACCTAAATGCCCTTTCATTGCCCTATCTATACGCTTTGCATTTAGCCTACACCGAAAGTTTACATATTCATTTTTCCCTGGTAGCCAAATTTGTCACGTTCAATGCCATACCAGGATGGAAAACTTCATAACCCTCTCCCCCATTCACCTTAGCAGAGTTTTTCTCGTCTGCAGATGACACTCGGATGTCTCTCAGCAGCTGAAAGAACCAGTTCTCAGCAGCTTCACATGGCCCAGACTCACTACTCTGGAATGAAAGGAGGGAAGGAGAAACCTCATTATGACTAGTGATCTTGGAGTGAAGGTCACATGGAATATTTTCCAGATAACCCAGAACTTAATAACTTCGATGCACTGCATGTACTTGTGTCCTCCTAGCTGAATGCCAATTTGCTGTTGCATATTGCATGTTATGTGATAGTCATTCCCCTCTATCTACTGATTCTTTCTGTTCTCCACATTGTTCTTATATTTTTTATGGGATGTACGTTGTTACAACGCATGCTTTTACTACGCATGCCTTTACAACTCAGGTTTTTCAACGCAAGTCTGTTACATTGAAGAAAGTTCTTTGGGAGGTAAGCAAATCCAGTAACCGTTGGTGTAATTAAGTAAATTTATTAGTCATAGGTTAGAGAGTAAAGAAGGCCCCACCGAGAGCAGCACCCAGCTGCTCAGCCCCACTCACTCAAAATTACCACACATTCAAACCATGCACACACGAACATTCTGATGACATCACACACACAGGCTGAGCAGCAGGTAAGGAGAAGACCAGAATATAACACATCTCCCTCCTTTAAAACAATGAAAACAAAATAGAGCAAGAGAAAATAAATCATGGAATAATTAATAGCATTTCACACGAAACCAATACAAAACATCACAATGACAATACAATCCAACAATGCAATGCAAAAACATCACATGACAACTCAATCTGACAATGCCCAATGCAAAAACAACAAATGACCATTCAATCAGAAACTCAACCTCACATGACCACCATCCCTCATCACAAACCAAAACCCTAAATATCACAAATCATGCCAGTTGGCCAGACTGTCACGAAAAGCAATAAACAGGGAACCAAAACTAAATAAAAATGGCGCCCCAAAGAATAACAAAGACAGGACGCAGCAATTCTAAACTAAGCAACACACCGCACAACACAGTCAACAATAGAACACCACCAGGGTAGAACAAACGGCATGGGATATATGACTCAACAAAACACACAGGTAAATGACTTTTCAAACACATATCAGGGCAAAACACACTACAAAGAGTACATGACACCCAACTTAATGCCCTCAAATTACAACACTCTACACGGGGTACATGACTCCCCAGCAGCTCTCCGTATAACTGAACACCTCTAACCGAATAGAGCACTGACGTGGTTCAACAATATAAATCATGTATAAAACTGAGCATGAACAGAACTGAGAACTCTTCAGCCCCATATAATCAAACCTGAAAGGGATGGAGCACCTCAAAAATGAGCACCTATGTGGCTCCGCAAAGGTACACTCTAAAAAGACCAGACTGGAAAAAAATTATTTCTTCAGAAAATTCCAAATGGAAATAAACACCTCAAAACATTTTGAGCACAAAAGTGGTTCAATACAATAAAAGAAAATTTTGTCTCTGTACGACTCCTCACTGTAAAAAAATGTGAACCCCTCTATTGGAATAGAGCACTAAGAAAACGTGATTCATCAAAAACGTGGAGCATCAACACATCTCATCACCTTAAGTATAAAAAAATATGGAGCATTACCAAAAGTTGTTCGAAAACGTATGGCAGTATCAAACGCTCCTACAAGAAATCACTAGAAATAAATTAAATCGAGCACCCCAACACAAATTTCGCACTTATATGGCTCAACCAATTAAAGCAAATACAAATAGGAATGAACACCTCAAATAAATTGAGCACATATGTGGTTCACTACAATAAAAGAAAAATCTAGCACTTCCACGACTCTGCACAGGGTAAATGACTTCCATGATTACCCGAAACGCACACCAAAATAAAACATGGTACAGATTATGTGACATCCATATCAACAAAATATAAGGGAATAATAATTTGCAGCAGATAACTATAAATTTAACAAAACATAGTAGGCACAACTATATGCATAAGCTACAAGTCTGAAGGCAACAGAATAAATTAAAAATAATAAAAGTAGACACCGTTGTCACGATAAACAGCTCCACTTCTCCAGCAAGGCAGGTAACATTTGTTAAGAACTTTATGCGGAGCTAAGTTTCACAAAGGGACGTGAAATAATGCATCAGAAATAACATTGAAAGATTTGAATCTACAGTGTCTAAATCGCATGGATAATATTTTCCTGTAGAAGTGCAATGATGAAAAATAGACACTAGGTGGCGCAGTTGGAAAAGAAACAAAAATACAGTACTTCAAGCATGCCCAATAATGAGGTGAATAATATCGAAATCGTAATGTTGGAAGTTCCCAAAGAAGACAGCTCCGGTGAGCGATCTCTCACCCGAGGGGAACATCAAAGCTTCTGTGGCAGTCTCAAAATCCATCCGGGTGAAAATGCATAGTGAAACAGTACCTTCCTCTTGAAGAATGCTTGGGTAGTCCGCTCGGTGTAACTGAGGGGACAAGAGCACAATAAAAGAAGGACTTAAGCACTCAGTCATGCGTAATCTCGACACTCCATGACGCTGCCGTGACAGTTGTGGACTATGATGCACGTACGAGCGCATCAACACTACGTAAACTTAACCCTTCGTGACGCTGTCGTGACCTGAGCAGAGGTGTGTCCATAGATGATGACGCATTCTACAGAACCACCGACATCGTGGTAATATTCTGTTGCGTCATCATTCAACACACAGGTGACAAAGAAGCAGGTCTTCAGCTTAATAAAACGACCGTTGGAGAATATGGTAGGCAAACCACAGTACGTTACATATAGCAACAGATTTCCAGGCATACCAGCCACGCAATGTCCATTACTGCTGTCAATGTTAAATGTACATTTACGCATAATAGGGAAGAAGTCTCAGAGTGCTAAATGTCAAATGCCACTTATGAATCTAATCAGTTGGTTGGCAGAATCAGGTCCACACAGTGCTTAATAACTTCTAACTGAAGTTTAAAACCAAGTAGGCCCCACAATGTCCAACGCTCGAAACATTCCTAAAGAAAGGATGTCTTCCGTAGGCTGTCAGATGTAAAATGACACCGGTGGGGCATCAAAAGCGTTGCTTGTCTTGTTTAAGACTCTCTTCACGGTTTACTGGCAATCATCTTTGTAGTTTCATGTTTCAAATGTAATTCCTGCACGCGTAGTTCTTTCACGATCGTCGCCACTGTTACATTGAAGAAAGTTCTTGGGGAGGTAAGCAAATCCAGTAGTCGTTGGTGTAATTAAGTAAATTTATTGGTCATAGGTTAGATAGTAGGTTAGATAGTAAAGAAGGCCCCACCGGGAGCAGCACCCAACTGCTCAGCCCCACTCACTCAAGCTGACCACACATTCAAACCATGGATACACGAACATTCTGATGACATTACACACACAGGCTGAGCAGCAGGTAAGGAGAAGACCAGAATATAACACAGTTGTTACAACGACTTGCGTTGGGGGGTGCTGGATAGTGAACTATTACAACTCCAGTCCCCGTGAATAGTAGGGAAGGTGTTGGGTAGTAAATTAAACTATTACCTATCCTAGAGCGCCCCCCAGCGCAATTCGTTGTAATGACTTGCGTTGAAAACCCTGCGTTGTAAAGGCACTGCGTGGTAAAAGTTGCGTCGTAAAGGATGTTTCCCTTTTTTATGTACTTTACACTACTCTGCATCCTCAATGTTGTCTGCATTCTTCTCTGTATCTGTTGTACCTTCCATTCCCCCTGTTTCCAATGTCCCATCCTGACATACTCTCCAGTGCCCTCTGTACTTAGTGGCATCTTCAGCCTCATGCTGCCCTCTGTGTAGTCTCTTTACCTCAGGCCTTTGATGCTAGGCCTGCTCCTGTGTTGTTAATGTACTCTTGTGCCACTGTGTCCTGAAATGTGTCCTCACTTTGTCTGTGCCCCTGAAATGCCAGCCATGCCCCTGTGCACTCTGAAGTACTCTCTGCATAAAACCTTAATTGCATCTGATACCATGTTACAGTTGCACCTAAGATGTACCCAGATTTAGGTACTTTTCTCTAGGAGCCCGCCATACTTGCGAAATCCAGCTGACACTAAATTAACTGATGACTGCCTCTTCTTCAGATGTAATTACATGACCAAGGCTTTTTTGCTGCATTACCTGGTATCAAAGGAAGAGAGATAAAAGGTGCCATACCTACTATGATATTGCAAATATTTTCCCTCCCCTATTGCTGGTGCACTTTTGTCTGCCATGCGCCAACCCACACACCTATGCCATGCGTGTACGAATATGGGAATTCTCTAAAGCATAGGTTTTGTACTGAAACTGAACCCTCCCAGCACAAAAACGATCCTTACAAACTTTTCCCACTGTGTACAGTTGTACAGTTGTACAATGCACCGCACATGCAATGTTGGGGCAATAAGAAATTAAACATTTCTCTGCATTATGCCTACCTCAAGGAGGCGTAAGGTCTTGGCGCAAAGCTCTGTCCACAAATGTTAGAAGGGACTGATTTGCATAAAACCAATGGGTGTCTGCAGGTGGACGCCTATGTACCACGCATGAAACTATTCCTAGATGTGAAGTACTGCAAAGCACAAGTTATCGTTACTCTGGGCAACTTTCCAAGGCAAATTCTGGTTTACATTGCATAGTAGCTACCACCACAAACCTTGCGCAAAGCGTTAGTAAATGTGGGCTCTAGTCACTTGTGCTATATCTCCTTTTCCTGCAGCTATATACTTGATCAAATGTCCCCAATGGCTTCCGTTAGCATTGGTACAATGGAAATAAAATATATCCACAAACATATAAGCGGTGACAATGCATCAGAATAACTTTTTAAGGCAGCAGTCAAAAGCTGGGTTTCAAATATGAAAGCAATTTGCTTTGATCTATAGTAAGCTCAGTTCAGCTGCCATATTCAGAAGACAACTATACCTGGAAGTCCTTTCTCATTGTCAATAGGCTTGTGAAGCACCAATATATAAATGGCTTCCTGTTTCACAGGAAGTGCTTAGTTGATTCCTTGTTGTAAAGCACTCTTTCACCATTTGTGGTTTAGAGATACTATATCATCAAATGTCTTTATTTCGATTCAATAAATCATAAAAGAATATTGATCATTACATAAAAACATATTTTAGTTGAGTCAAGATGGAGTCACTTGTAACTGTGGAACACCGGATTCCTGGGCAAAACATTGCATGCTTCCTTTATCACCACCAGGAGAGAATGAGAAAGCTCAATCACACTTGAAAGTGAGTAGAAGGATCATGCAGAGCTATCAGACAGAGGTTTAAAGAGACCACATTTGGAATTAACATAAGAATATTGGTGACTACAAGGGAATGGCAGATGTGAGTGATGATGGACGAATGTCCAGAGGGTGAAAATGGTCGGCTTATGCCATATAGATGTTTTATGTGACTGTTAGAACTGGGGGTCTCTAGTTGGCAATCGTATTCACCTTTGTCCAAATAGGGACCATTGCTCTAAGTGAGGATAAGGGGATTACACTCCTAGATAACCCCTGTTCATCCCCTTGGTAGCTTGGCACGAGCAGACAGGCTTATCCCAGAGGCAGTGTGTTAAGCATTTGGGAATATACACAGTGAAACACTACAGATGGACACAACACAGGTTTAAAAAAAATAAGTTTGTTTTATATAGACTTAACACAAGACCACAAACGACAAACATCCACACTACTGTACTTAAGATTGACTTAAAGATGGTAAAAGTTACTTAATTCAAGTTGGTGATAAATGCGACAAAGTTCTCAACAAAGTACCTGGATGCGTAACATAAAATGAACAAAAGGATCGTAAAAGGGGAGATGCGACGGTTCCGTGATCAGGGGGAGACGATGCGTCGCACCTCAATGCTTGCGCAGAGTAGGGGATGCGTCATGATCCTTACCGGTCCGGGGATGATGCATAGATTCTCGGCTTGCGTTCCGGTTGCGATGCGCAGGATGGCGCCTTGATGCGATGCAACAATCCTGATGCGATGCGAGAAGATGGCGCCCTTGAAGCGACGATGCGATGACGATGCAAAGACTCCCTGGCACCCTTGCAATGACTCTGCTCTTTGAAGCCGCCTCAGGCCCTGCGACATGCTTCTCCGGTGATGCGATGGCGACTCTCTCGATGGCGTCATGCTTCTCGGGTGATGCGACAGCAGACAGCTTCGACAAAGACACGCTTTCTGGGAGATGCGATGGCGGCACGCTTCTCCGGCGATGCGACGATTTCAGCTGCGATGGTGACACACTTCTTCTTGTTGCGTTGCGCTTCCAGCTCCCAGTGACACGCAGGCTTCTGCAGTTAGAATTCCCAACAAGGAAATTCAGGGGCTAGCTGGAGATGAAGTCTTTTGTCTCTAAGACTTCAGCAGTAGGCAAGCACAAATTCAAGCCCTTGGAGAATATTCTGTAAATGATGAAAGGCCTTAAAAAGTTCCTTCTCTTTTCCCTTGGCAATGAAGAAACCACTGCAGGCCAACCCAGAAAACAGCACACTGGCAGAGGGGCAGTCCAAACTCCTGCAGCTTCCTTGGTTCTTTTCCTTGGCAAAGGGTGTCTTGTTCCCAGAAGTCCAGAAGTGATCTAAAGTTCTTGGGTCTGAGTCCCAATATTTATACTGCTTTTCTCTTTGTTCTCTGAAGGCAGAGAGGCCTCTGCCTAGTCCAAACCAGTTCTTGAGCACTTTGTTTACAGGACTCCTTCTTTCCTTTCACAGTGCAGGGCAGAAACATCAGATGCCCCACAGGAGGTGGAGCCAGCATTGTGGAGGGAAGGTCCAGCCCTATGCAGGTCCCAGGTGCAACTCCTCCCTCCCATCTAGATGCAGATCTCCCTATTCACCACTAGGCTGACTCACTCTGTCTCTTGAAATCTCCCAGCCCTGTCACTCAAACTCCAGATAAGGAATACACAACCTAGCAGAGCAGGCCTGGACAGTTAGGCAAGAAAATACGTACTTCCTAAAAGTGGTATTTTCAAACACAGAATGTAAAAAAACAACTTTACTAAAATATGTATTTTATCATTCTGAGTTCAGGCATATTAAATTCGAATTTCTACCAAGTTCCCCGAGTCAGTTAGGATTATAAAATGTAATAAAATAACTGCCCATTCTGGCCTATAAAGAACAGATAGCTTTGCAATAGTGAAAAACGAAAATGGCTGTAATTCACTATTAGGACATGCTACACACACCAGGGCATGTCCTTCCTTATACTTACAATGCACCCTGCCCTTGAGCCTACCATAGGGGTGTCTGATATGAAGAAAAGAGAAGATTTAGGTACTGGCAAGTGGGTACACTTGTCAAGTCGACATTGTAGTCACAGACTGCACACAGGCCTTGCAATGGCAAGCCTGAGACGCACTTTACAAGCTGCTTCTGTGGGTGGCAAAACAAGTGCTGCAAGCCCACTAGCAGCATTTGATTTACAAGCCCTGGGCACACATGGTGCACTGTACTAGGGTCTGACAAGTAAATCAAATAACCCAATCGTGGAATCACTAATTAGTACATCAATTTAACATAGGGAGCACTTGCACTGAGGTACTAAATAGCAGTGGCACATTGCCCAAAGCATATAACCAGCAAAAACATATCAAAAACAGAGGAGGCAATCCGTAAGTATGGAAGGGAGACTAACACCAAAGATGCCAGGTCTAACAGTGACTTTAAATTATTTCTGTCTTTTGTGATAATATTTTATATATTTAAAATGTTAACTGATAATCCAACATCTTCATGTGTATGTATCCATTATAAATGTTATTAATACAAAATGTCGACACAAAATGGTCGACTGTGAAAACAATGGGAAAAATTCAAAGCAATTTACTGTTCTTGCATTTGTATAAATGGATTGTTTTCTCCGCAATCGGCATCAATTCTTTAAATGGGCAGAACTTTGGAAATTGGATGAAAAACCTGAAAAAACCCTTTTGACTCTAAAAAATATTCCTGATCTTTGTCATCACTGAGTACATACTTTTTTTTTATTTTCAGTTATTTTGTTACATCAAGACCTTATTACTCTTGATGATCCTAGTACCTGTGAAATGGATAGCTTTTAGGGAAACCCCTTGGTAAACTTGCCTGTCCGGAGAATTAGACAGCAGCCATTGCAGCTCATAATGCAGTAGGCACCAATGGTGGCTAACGAGTGTCTGTTGAAGCTGAGACTTGGCTTGTTGTTCGGTAGGCGTTGACTGTGTGTGGTGATGGCCGGTGTCGATCACAAATCCATGCATGTTTATGGCTGTCTGTGGCTCCATATTTGATATAATACAGTCTCATCTTACCCAACAATCTGCAGTTCTAGTGCTCTGGAAAGGGCGCATATGAGTGGTGTGAGGCTGGCAGTGGCATCACTAGAGGGGTGCAGGGGGTGTGAACCGCACCGGGTGACACCCTCACGTGGGGTGACACCATCTGGTTACGCTGCGTATGTAACACAGCTCTGCAGCCTCGCCTCTGCTCTGATTTCCTTTATCATCAGGAGTAACCATGAGCCTAATGAAATGTTGTGCCTCTCTGACAAGCGCAGAGGCTGCTCTCCCAGGCTCCCTGATGTCATCAGTGAGTATCACCGACGCCCCTCTGCTGGTTAGATTAGCGCAGCCGCAGTCAGTTCCTGCAGCCACCAGCACACAGTCCGCACTGTCACAGGTCAGGGTCAAAGGAAGTTACCCGACTGGGCCTCAGCTCAGAAGAACGCTTTGCTTATGTTACATTTCACAAGTGAGTGGATTGCATCATGTGAGCCCCGTGCTGCGGCCTCTGGTTGAACTGTGAAATGTAACAATAATCGGGGTTCAGTGGGCCCCTCGGGCCTCTGGGCGCCCTCTGTTGTCTTACTCTTAACTTTACCCCGGCACTTGCCAAAGACTCGTGTGCCGTGGCTTTCGGCGGGTAAGAGCCAGTTAACCTCCCTGTCTCCGTGCCTGCCCCGCTCCAGGCCTCAGTTTGTGCCAGTCATGCCAGCTGTCATCATCGAAAATGGCCTGTATGGGCAGCAGCTGTCACATGCCAGTGTACAAAGACCTGGCCATGACGTGGCACACTGCTGGGCAAAACATCTCCCCCTGAATATGTTTACCATCCCAGGTCTGCACATTCAGTGTCCGGTACCCACGGCACTCCGAGCCGGAGGACAGAGAGGTCTGTACCCGGCATGGAGCTTCTCACGAGGCAGGTAAGGGCAGCTGGGTGGGGTCTGATTCTGAATACTCGGACCCAGCTCTCGGTTGGACTCTTTGAAGTTTCACTTTAATTTTCTGCATCGTCCATTGGAATGCAAGTTTTCGGATGTTATTCGAAATTTACAATAACCAACCATATTTCTTATGATCAAAGCGACTGGAAAATGTATTTGTTTATTAAGAAATTAGAAACATCTGTCTGTAGTTTGGGTCTGCTGAGATCAGCCAAAATCGGTGGATTCTGAATTCTGGAAACGGCAGATCTGAGCTCGGTCTGTAGTGTATAGGTTGGGTCGGGCTGGTTCAGAGGCCAGTCTGACAAGGCCAGAGGGCTAGTGTTGTTGTGATGTTCTCTCCTGTGGTTTCCTCCTTCCCCTTTAAACTATGTCATCCTCCCCTTCATTCCAAGTTCTGAGAACGCATTTTACCTGTAAGATTCTTCTTGTGGCAGTTACTTGTGGCTGTGCTTGGCTGAGGTTGTAATAAACCCACTTTGCTACTCGACTACCTATCTACTCGTTTTATTGGCTTCTTCAACAACATTATACTGGCGACGAGGATGGGATAGTCAGCACGTTAGAAGATGCAAAGTATTTCACCACTCTCGATTTAGCTTCCGCTTACCATCAGGTTGAGCTAGACACTTCTTCGCAAGACCTTACCGCCTTTATTACACCAATGGGCACGTTTAGATTTAAGAGAATGCCCTTTGGCCTCGTCTCAGCTGCCTCGGTGTTCCAACGAATCATGGCCAAGATCTTAAGAGGGTTGTCAGGGGTTAAGTGCTATCAAGATGATTTGTTAATCTATGGAAGTAGTGTTCTTGAACATGATGGTCGTGTGTCTGATGTTTTGAAACGGTTAGATAGTGCTGGTATGACTTTGAAAAGAACCAAATGCAAATTTAGGGTTCAAGAGGTTAACTACCTAGGCCATTGTATCACTGGAGTTGGTGTCTTCCCAAAGAAAGAACTTGTTGAGTCTATAAGTAAAGTTAAAGAACCAACTTGTAAGGAAGAACTTCTCTCATTCTTAGGCATGGTAGAATTTTATGGGAAGTTCATTCCCAATTTTGCAAACAAAACACACAATTTGAGGAAGTTAACTGCAAAGAATGTTATATATGACTGGTCTCTGGAATGTAAGGATGAATTTGAGTGTATTAAGAAAGAGTTGAGCAAGGCCCCTTCTCTTCATGCGTTTGTTCCGGGACTACCCACTGTGATGTTCACTGATGCTAGTGATAAAGGCCTAGGTGCCATTTTGGTCCAGAAGAGGGATGGTAAAGATTACCTCATTTGTTGTTCTTCCCGTTGCCTTAGAGGGTCGGAGTCTAATTACTCCGTAATAGAGAAGGAATCTCTTGCTATATTCTGGGCCTTGAGAAAGTTCAAGAATCTTATTTGGGGAACAAAAGTGTGTGTACTATCTGATCACAAGCCTTTGAAAGAAGTTTTTTCAAAGAAAGGTCTAGATGCCATTTCCTCCAGAATCAGGAAATGGATTGTTTCTCTACAGGAATTTGAGTTTGAAGTTGATTATATTCCTGGTATTGCCAACAGATCGGCTGATTGTTTGTCTAGATTGGTTGACTGTGAGAATGATGACCAGGATGACCTTTGTGAACCGGATGAGTGTACTAATGTCTGTGAAATTACTGATGGTGCAATTGATGAAACTGAATGGAGGTTGGAGTTGGGAAAAGATGATGAAATTTCGCAAGTAATTCTTGCTTTGATGAGTAAATCTCGTCTATCTAAACCATGGTGTTTGGTTTCAGATGAGCTCTCCGTAAATGATGGTTTGTTGACTCGAGGCACTAAACTTGTTCCTCCATCTTCTCTTAGAGGAAAGTTGTTGTCTCTTGCTCATTGTGGTCACATGGGGATTGTGAAAACCAAAGAGTTTCTGCGTATGCAATTTTGGTGGCCAGGTATGGATCTTGATATTGAAAGAATGGTTAGAGAATGTTCTGAGTGTTGTTCTAGCGATAAGATTCTTAAAACCAAACAAATGCCCATGGTAAAAAGAGCCTTGCCTGGTCATCCTTGGGATGAGGTTGCCATTGACATCCTGGGTCCTTTATCTGGTGTTTCTGATACTCCTTACCTCATCGTACTTATTGATCTCTACTCTAGATGGATTGAGGTTTCTGCTGTCAGGGATATCACTTCTAATACCATCATTAAGTTCTTGGAACCTCTGTTTTATAAGGAAGGTTTCCCGAATAGTATTCTGTCCGATAATGGTCCCCAGTTCTGTTCCTCTATTTTTGTTGATTTTCTAAAAAGATGTGGTGTTACCCATAAGAGATGTTCACTCTATCATCCAGAGACTAATGGTGCTGTAGAGAGGGTCAATAAAACACTAAAAGAGTCAATCCAACTTGCTCGTGCTTCAGGTCTAAATTGGAAAACCACTCTCCAGGACAGGATAAATACATATCGCTTTGTTCCCCATTCCACTACTGGGAAGTCTCCATTTGAACTATTCAAAGGGAGGATTCCCAATACTTTGTTGTGTCCAGGGTGGATGTGTTTAAACAAAGGCCTGGTGAACAATGACTTAGGTGATTGGAGAGAAAGGGAGTTATCCAAGCAGGACGCTCGCAAATCTTACTTTGATAAAAGGAAGAGCGTAAATTTTCAAGATGTCAAAATTAGTGATTTAGTAAAAATAAAGACTCCTGTAGGACGCAAACCATGGTCTAAATATACCAATGTTAGATCTGTTATTAAAGTGTTCAAAAATGCTGTTAAGACTGATGATGGGAGAATCTGGAACAAGAGTCGTGTTGTAGTTGTTAATCCTAATTTGTCTGTTGACACAACTCAAAATGGTATAGGCTTGTGCAATAATTCATCCCTTTTTTCCAACTCTTCGTTTGACAGGTTGTCGTCTTCTTCTTCTTTAAGAAGTCAAAGGATTCGTAGTGCACCCTACTACTTGAAGGATTACGTTTAAGTTGTTTTTCTTTTGTTTATTTCTCTTTACTTGTTTTATTATAGAAGGGAGATGTGTGATGTTTTTTTTTTAATTTTTTTGTAAAGGAAGGGAGATGTGTGATGTTCTCTCCTGTGGTTTCCTCCTTCCCCTTTAAACTATGTCATCCTCCCCTTCATTCCAAGTTCTGAGAACGCATTTTACCTGTAAGATTCTTCTTGTGGCAGTTACTTGTGGCTGTGCTTGGCTGAGGTTGTAATAAACCCACTTTGCTACTCGACTACCTATCTACTCGTTTTATTGGCTTCTTCAACAACATTATAGGTCTGTAGTGTATAGGTTGGGTCGGGCTGGTTCAGAGGCCAGTCTGACAAGGCCAGAGGGCTAGTGTGACAGGTCAGTGTTTGGGACGATGTATGGGCTGTTTGTTGTGCTGTGTTGTGGTCTGGCGGGCTGGTGTATGCTAATGATATCCCAGATATTGCTACAAACTGTCTGCAGGAAGTGCTGACGCATACAGCCCCCCATGCCGTACAAAACACCTGTACAACTTGTGTTTGCAATTCCCATACTGCCCGGATTTGCTATGAGATGTGAAGACGAGGGCCACTTGATTTACCTATCAGGGTCGGTAATGCGGGCCACTTTTATTGTCGGTGTCCGGGCGGGCCTATTGTCAGTCACGGACCGAACCTGGTTGGGGTGGTGCCGTTTAGAGGCCCCCTGGAGACACGGGTGATAGAGACCCCCCCCTGTTGAAGATGTGCAAAGGTCACTGTTAGGTACCCTTAGGAGCATCAGTAAAGTTGCGCTTCTGGTCACTTTTCTGGCCAGATGGTCCTCAAAAATATAATAATCGTTGTTCTTCTGGGGAAGTCGAGACTTGTTGGGGTTTCCACTGTTCTATGACTAAGCCGCATGTTGTACTCGGCGTGTGCTGATGTTTGTTGACAGTGCTGAATCCAACATGCATTTTAGTAATGCTCTGTAGTGCCTAATACGCCCTCAAGAGTATCTAGACACTTTACAAAGTTTGTAAATAAACTGTTTTCCACACCAGATTTGGCATTGGTTCCATCGATCTCTACATCACGAAAGGAGCCTCTTCTGTTACAATTTAAATGTATGGCCTGCCGAAAATGTCTGGCACCGGTGATGTAACATACCAGACGATTTGACTGGCTTTCCAGCGCCCAGTTACCATAATTGTATTTTTGTGTTCAAGGCTGCACGCCTCGTCATGAGCTGCTGGTGCTTTTAAGCACGGATCCGAATCCGTTGTGTAACACTGTAGATTTACGGTCTTAGGGCTCGTGCCACGCGCCTCTCTGTGATATGCAGAACATGAGATAGGTTTAAGACATGGTCTGTCTCCCTTCCTCCTCGTACTCCCCACAGTGGTCAGTAAAGGTAGCGCGCGCTTGACTTTCGACCGTGCTTATGTTACATTTCACGAGTGGATTTCTTCATGTGAGCCCCGTGCTGATTGCCCACCCTGGACTCGGAGCCCCTCTAGCATGCTTGACAGACAACTAATGTCGCCGCAGAACAAGCTTGTCGTTCCTGATGTGAGAGCCGAGTGAGCAGCAATGCAAACACCTTACTCGGAATTATAATGCAAACTAAGTTTGACTTTTGGTTATTTAATAGGCTTCTCCTGTGTTTATATCCACTGCAAGGCGCACTATGTTTTTTGGTCACGTTTTCTCTGTAAAAGCCTAATTTTAGACGTTTTCTGCAACCCCATCCTGCTGGCCAGCCCCCAACACCCCCCCCCCCCCCCGCCACTCCCCATCCCTGCTGCGCTCGAAGGTGAGGGCGAGTGTGTCTTCTGTGTCTATTTAAACTTATCCTCAGTGTCGCGCGCACAAATTCAAAGCACATTTCATGAGTTTATTTCAGTCACTTTGAGAAAAGCCGAGAACTGTGAGGGAGAAACCATGAGGGGGGAGAAGGCAACGAGGAAAGGGTGAAAAGAGCAGCAGGCGGGGGAGGGGGTGCAGGCGGAGGGGGAGAAATGGTGCAGGCAGAGAGGGAGATTGTGCAGGCAGAGGGAGAGATGGTGCAGGCAGAGGGAGAGATGGTGCAGGCAGAGGGAGAGATGGTTCAGGCGGAGGGGAGATGGGGCAGGCAGAGGGAGAGATGGTGCAGGCAGAGGGAGAGATGGTGCAGGCGGAGGGGAGATGGTGTGGACAAAGGGAGAGATGGTGTAGGCAGAGGGGAGATGGTGCAGGCAGAGGGGAGATGGTGCAGGCAGAGGGTGAGATGATGCAGGCTGAGGGAGAAATGATGCAGGCAGGGAGTGAGATGGTGCAGGCAGGGGGTGAGATGGTGTGGACAAAGGGAGAGATGGTGCAGGCAGAGGGAAGATGGTGTAGGCAGAGGGGAGATGGTGCAGGCAGGGGGTGAGATGGTGCAGGCAGGGGGTGAGATGGTGCAGGCAGATGGGAGATGGTGCAGACAGAGGGAGAGATGGTGCAGGCGGAGGGGACATGGGGGTGGAGAAGGCGACGAGGAAAGGATTAAAAGACCAGCAGGCGGGGAGGGGTGCAGGCGAAGGGGGAGGAATGGTGCAGGCAGAGGGAGAGATGGTGCAGGCACAGGGAGAGATGGTGCAGGCAGAGGGAGAGATGGTGCAGGCGGAGGGGAGATGGTGTGGACAAAGGGAGAGATGGTGCAGGCAGAGGGGAGATGGTGCAGGCAGAGGGGAGATGGTGCAGGCAGAGGGTGAGATGATGCAGGTTGAGGGAGAAATGATGCAGGCAAGGAGTGAGATGGTGCAGGCAGGGGGTGAGATGGTGTGGACAAAGGGAGAGATGGTGCAGGCAGAGGGGAGATGGTGTAGTCACAGGGGAAATGGTGCAGGCAGGGGGTGAGATGGTGCAGGCAGATGGGAGATGGTGCAGACAGAGGGAGAGATGGTGCAGGTGGAGGGGACATAGGGGTGGAGAAGGTGACGAGGAAAGGATTAAAAGACCAGCAGGCGGGGGTGGGATGCAGGCGGGGGGGAGGAATGGTGCAGGCGGAGAGAGAGATGGTGCAGGCAGAGGGAAAGATGGTGCAGGCAGAGGGAGAGAGGGTGCAGGCGGAGGGGAGATGGTGCAGGCAGAGGGAGAGATGGTGCAGGCAGAGGGGAGATGGTGCAGGCAGAGGGAGAGATGGTGCAGGCAGAGGGAGAGATGGTGCAGCAGGCAGAGGGAGAGATGGTGCAGGCGGAGGGGAGGGGTGATGGTGTGGACAAAGGGAGAGATGTGCAGGCAGAGGGGAGATGGTGCAGGCAGAGGGGAGATGGTGCAGGCTGAGGGAGAGATGGTGCTGGCTGAGGGAGAGATGGTGCGGGCAGGGGGTGAGATGGTGCAGGCAGAGGGGAGATGGTGCGGACAGAGGGAGAGATGATGCAGGCAGAGGGGGCATGGTGCAGGCAGAGGGTGAGTTGGTCCGTCCGGTAAGTTGTGAGGGGGTGACACCATGAGTTACTCGCAACGGGTGACACCAACCCTAGTGACGCCACTGGAGGCTGGTTCACCACATAAATGTACATAGACTTCACTGCTGAGGCTTTCACTGCTAAATTGATTGCACGTTGATTAAATTTTACAGAGAGGAAGTATGAGAGCAAAGAAGAAGAGGTAATTCGCCGAGAAAGGTGGGAGGAGACCTGGAAGAAGGTCAAGGAGCACAACAAGCTGGCGGACAAAGGCAAGAACAGCTACCGGATGGCCTTGAACCACTTTGCGGACCGGGTGAGATCAGCTTGCTTGAAGTATTCACTACAAAATGTAGAGCCTTCAAAGGAGTGTAAACAAACATCGAGAAAGATAAAGTGGCAATACTGACCCTTGATATAAAAAGTCCTACACAGTGAAGTGTCTCTTGGGGGACTAGTGCAGAACAAAATGCCTGGTGCAAAGCTGAATAAGGTGCTTACGGTGATGGAGAGGCATTTCATTTCATTCATGTGCTTAGTATTGGATGGTCTTCCTGAAACCCATCACATTTGACTTTAACTGTCTACATGCCTTGTTCATGTGGCCAGCTCATGAACACATCTGATATTCCAGAGTGAGGATTTGAAAAGGGAAGATCCGTCTAGAATGATCTAGTCATTTTTTTGAACTTGTACCACTGAAATGTCTACCTTCAATGCAAAGTCTGACCAGGGAAAAATAAGAATCTATTTCTATTGAAGCACTAGAAGACAGAAATGCTCCTGGGTGGGACAATGGCCACTGAATGAGGAGCAGGGTGGTGGGATGGACAGTAAAGCCATCCAATCATGAGCAATGGGTGACCCAAAGCCCATTCTATGGCACTCAGTATGAGTTGGCCAAGAAATACAGATATGCACAGTAACTGCAATGCGCGCGTTGTAAACATTTTGCAGTCCGAAGGAAAGGGTGTGACGACTACTCATGTGACTCCTCATGTGACTGTAGACAATCGAATGGTCTGTGCCTGCCCTGAGCAGGCACTAACCATCTCAAAAGCATAACAGTCCATTTTGAAAAGCTTCCCTTTGTCCCTGCCTACACCACATTGCCCATCAATGCCCATGTGTGAAACCCAGCTTATGAAAATGAACATGTCCCTGTACACTAATTTGATTTGATTTGATTTTAATATTTATAGAGCGCGCGATTGCCCATGGGCGTCTTGGCGCTATGTGCCATAGTAAACCAGTTAGCTTCTATTTGGGGTTAAAAACTTGCAGACCGAGAACAACCAAGTGTTTATCTCTTTTCTAAAAGAGAGCAAGGAGGGGTTGTTTTTAATTGACATTGGGAGCAAGTTCCAAATCCTAGCTGCATGCAGTCTGAAACCTCTCCCACCCCACCGAACCTGATTAAATCTAGGCACCTGAATCATTTTTTGATGTCTGGATCTGAAGGATCTGAGGGCTAGTACCATTTCAAATGACTTTTCAGGAACTGACAACTAGTTCCATGAAGGACTTTATATGTCAGACACAGGGATTTGAATTGAACTCTTTTACCAATTGGCAGCCAGTGAAGACCTCTCAATCTGTGCGCTACTGGTTCAAACTTTGGAATCTCTAGCACCAGCCTGGCTGCTGCATTTTGTAGACGTTGTCGTGTTGCTAGCTGCTTGGCCTGAATCCCCGCATAAAGCGCGTTTCCAAAGTCCAACCTAGACAGCGCCAGTGCTGTAACCACTGTCTTGTGCGAATCTTGGGGAATGAATGGTAAGAGTTTTCTGATTGTTTTAAGAATGTACCAGATGCACTGCACTGGTTTAGTACATCCTGAGCTAGGAAGAAAAGGCATGGCCCAGTCATCTGCCTTCCTATCTGCATTTCCGTCTAGTCAACTGTCTGTCCATCCTTCAGTCCATCCATCGAACCATTCATCCATCTGTGTATTCCATCCATCCATCCTTTAGTCCTACTATCCATTCACCCAACCACCCATCCGTCCACCAATACACCATTCACACATTTATCTGTTTCTGTCTGTTCATCTATCCATCCACCCTTCCGCTTCTCTCCTTTTCTGTAGATCATCATTTCCTTTCTTTCACATTTTCTCCCACTAATTCCTTCCCTTCTATTCGGTTCATTTCTCATTTAATTTCTTTCTGTCATTGTCTCTTTTATCCCCTACACTCTGCCTCCTTCGCTTCTTTCCCTTTCTCCCTCTCTCACTTACTCTCTCTTATATTTGTTTTTGATCCTTGCAGACTTCAAACGAGCTGAAATCCATGTCTTGCCTGAGAATTCCAGCAGTGATGCAGGGCGGTACATCGAAGTACAGCGGCGTGAGCCTGTCGTCACTGCCGCCGAACGTGGACTGGCGGGACCAGAAATGCGTCACCGCCGTCAAGGACCAAGGACGCTGCGGCTCCTGCTGGGCGTTTGCAGCGGTATGAATGAATTAATGAATGAATGAATGAATAATTTATATAGCGCGAACAAATTCCCGGCACGTTTCTGGCCGGGGCCTGCTTTACGTCTGTGTGACAGGGGCGGCCGCTTTAAAACAAATGAAATGTGTGTGCGACAGGGGTAATGGAGGGATGAGGGGCACTTCTGCTGGGTGACAGTGAGGAAATCTGAGGAGGAGGTCATGGGGAGTCACCAATATGTTTGTCACACCAGGTGCCACCAGCACTAAAGCCGGCCCTGTTTGTGGCATATCCGAAATCCTGTGTTTTGGAAATGCAACTGAGTAACAAGTGTCCAGATGCTTTCTTGCCGGTTGGTCTTTCTATTGGCACCTGGCGTGCTTGAGGGCAAAGGAGGGTTGACATCCTTCTCACCGAGCCTTCATTTCTGTGGTGTCTGCTCCCACCTTCAGATTGTTTGTAAAATCCCAGCATTCCCAATTACTTCCACAGACCTGCCTTCAATTATTCCTTATTCCTTAGAAAAATGTTCCTAACCATTCACCTCAATGGGATTACCCTCTCCAAACACCTGACGTCACTCTGGTGGATGGGAGGTTGTGAGGCAGGAATTGACTTTATCATGACCACCGTGTGACGGTGGGCATCACACTGGGGCTAAAACCCTAAATGCCACAATCCAGAGGCTTTCCCCATCAGACGCGCGGCTCCTTGCCTGTCCCCAGAAGGTACCTAGGGGTCATTATTGACCAGGCCTAAGCTTTTGGAGGGCCCCACGCCTCTACTCCAACATTTATTGATACTTCTAAAGCAAGGCTGCCTTATTAATGACAAATTCAGCTAACATGGCTAATACCACTAGATACTACGAGAACCCATCCTATGTAGTGCCCCAGTATAGATTTCTGACCTCGGCCCAGTAAAACCTTTTGATAGGTCTTTATAGCTTGGAGCCTGTGCAGGTGCACTTAGGTAACAGGGTTACACCACTCCACAGCTCTTGTGGGTTTCTAGTGTGGGGTGTCATTTTTGACAGACCCCACCACCACGAGACAGGTTTTTTGTCTGGTGAAGGCCACTCCCACAGACTGTGACTGGATTAGAACAATGCTTCCTGCTGTTACTCTGTTTTCTTCAGGAAGTACCATTACCCAACTGAAGAACACTTAGCTGAAAACACACACGGACAGACTCAAATTCAACACATAACTTGTGGTGCAATGTTGACTGCACAGTTTTGTTTTTTGAGATCTATAACAAGTTGCATAATACATCTTTTAGTAAGATACAAAATACTATCAACAATACACAGAGGCAAAGAGCAGAATAAGAGAGCAATAAAAAAGCACTAGGAGAGAGGGTGCATTGTCCAATTCAGAATAAAAATCCTAGTTACCTAGTGTTGGCCTCCCACCTCCTGCAGATCATTTAATAATTTAGGGGCTGATTACGATGTGTTAGGAGACCGCTGCGAGCATCAGTTGGAGCCATTCCTACCACATCATAATCAACCCGTCGGATTCCTTTCGAACCAACCCATTAGGATGGAGTCGGTTGGTAAGGAATCCAACCGGTCATTTCGACTGGCTTCCGACAGGCTAGGAGAAATCCCAAGGGTTCTAGAGAGATTACAATGTCGGATTCTGACAGCCTTTCCGTGCCGCCCTTTCCAACACAGGAAGTCTGTCAGAAGTCAACTTTGGGGGACCCTTTGGGCCCCCATGGGTGTACGGCCTCCAGTCGAAGGCCAAGGAGGCACCTATAGTGCCCCCCTGTTGATCACTGCACCCCGTGGCAGGCACCTTCAGGGGCCAGCCACGATGTGCAGGGATGAACTGCACCTCTTCTCTTTACAATGAGAGCATGTATTCCGGTCAAGATGGATGCTCCCATTGTAATGAATATGAGTGTGACCGAACAGTGTGTTTTGAGAGCTGGAGTCTTTGGTTGCTTTCATGAATTTAAATTGGGCCATCCCAGCAGTGATGATGGGCTACGGTCTAGAAAAAGAATTTAAGTTCATCCATCAGGCAACAGCAGTCAGATATGCATGAAAATGTGCAGTTCTGGAAGTAGGAATGTGCAAAATTCATATGAAATTTCAGAAAAATTAAGCGAAATTAAGTGAAACACAAATTTGCCATTTTGTGCTATATTTTGGCACTGTATATATCCTTGTGTCTAAGTTGAACTCGATTCTGCACTTTGCGTTAAAAGCATAGCACAAAAAACTCATCTGGATAAAACGTTCTGCCTAATCACATTGATCTGGTGCTCCTTCAATAGGAATTTTAACTGCAATTACGGCAAGTTGCATTATTGCATAATCTCGAAGTATTTCATTTGAAAAGCGTAATGAAAAATGCCGGAAATTTTGTGAATTTCAATGTAAATTGAATTTTTTTCCGCTTAGTTGGCAGAAACAATATTCGATAAAGAGACCGCAATTTGTTTATCGTTGGCAATGAACAACAGGGTAAAGCTAAAACTACAAATAAACTCTGCCAAAGTGATAACATAGATACTGAAGAGAGTGGGGCTGAGTGAAGATCCCTGTGGTACCCACAGAGCAGAGATCTGGATTGTTAACAGATGGATGACAAGACTATGGATTGGGTGCGATCTTTCAGCTAAGAACATAGTCAGTCCAGAGCTTTATCCTCCATGCCTCAATCGAGAAGCCTCTGACAGAGAATGTTTTGAGAGACAGTGTCAAAGGCAGCATGCAGGTCAAGAAGAACCGACGTTGCACTGGCGCCTTTCTCCAGAAGCTTCCAGATGATGTTGTCAATGAAAGTGAGGCAACGTCAGTGCTGTAGAGCAAGCTGAAGCCAGCCTGGTGGTTGGCCAGAAGGTGACTGGATTCAGTAAAATCTGAAAGCTAAGCATTTACCTCTTCTTCCAGAAACTTTGGTGGAAGAGGACCAAAACAGGGTGAGGATTAGCCAACACTGCAGGTTATCAACAGGCTTCTTCAGGGCTGGAATGATTAGTGCCTCTTTCCAGGCTCAAGGAGAAGTAGCAGGAGACAGAGAATTATAACACAAGGAAAAATGTTGTGGAGTTAGGAGCCAGACTGAAGGCCAAACATGGGTGTCCGCAGGCTTTTTTTCTGGGGGCACATAATTTTAACCTCAATAGCGGCACTGACGTTTCGGCATGCAGTGACGTCATCTCAATACTGACAGCACGATCTTTAATCTTTGTTTTAAAGGGCAAGCGAAAAATCCAGGGGGAGGGGGCAAGCGCCCCTCACCCCATTCCCCTCTCTGTGGATACCCATACAGACCAAGGATGACTGGGGTCGTCTGGAGAACTAAATCTTGTAGTGGGAATGGGGGTTTGTAAATAATACAAACTCACCTGGCATAACTGAGAACAGAGGAGGCCCTGGGTAGGATAGAGGTCATTGAATTGACAAAGGCTGATGGTAGACTCCAGCTACTGGAAGAACTAGAAATCTTTCAAATGTTTCCTCAAAATAAAAAAGACCTGAAGTCACAATTTCCTATGAGGGGGGAACAGAGGAGGTGGAAGAATAGGGGGAGAAAAGTCTTTGCACAATATCAAAGTTTCTCGACGAGAATTCTTTGAGCTCTGTGCGAGCTTTCCTGCAGAGTTTCTTTAACAAATTCAAAGCATTTTCAATTAAGCAGGTTTCTTGATGGGGCCATCCTCCAGTACAAAGAACAGGTTTGTTTACAAAGAGGGATGCAATAAAGGGGGAACATCCATTACGACGCAGTGTTTAAACCGCACTACCGTTACAACGCTGGTTTTACAACGCAAGTCGTTACCACAACTTGCGCTGGAGGGCGCTCTAGGCTAAGGAATAGTAGATTTACTATTCCAACACCTTCCCTACTGTACGTAGGCTGGTGTTGGAATAGTAAATCTTACTATTCCTAAGTCCAGCACCCAGACTTGCGTTGTAAAACCAGCGTTGTAATGGTAGTGCGGTGTAAACGCCGGGTTGTATTGACATACAACCCAATAAAGGGCATTGATAAACCTGTTTTTAAAATGATGCTCCATCTCATCAATAGTGTTGGGCCAGTGCTGGGATTTACATGAACAGTAGTCAGGTGGAGGATTAGTAATGCAGGAATTGGCTCAAAATCAGTGGAAATCTGTGAAGTTTCACACTGGAGGTCCACATGCCAGGCCTACAACTTGTGAAGGCTAGAAAATAGTGAAGTGACACCGGCCAGAATCAATCATTAGAGTACCAACCACTGTGTGACCAGGAGATAGATGAGGTCTCTCCACTAAGCTTGGGAGGTTCTACTGTTGAGCCAATGTACAGAGCCATCCCAGGCTGCTCTACTGAAGAAGTCACCTGTGCATCAAGGGATTAATGAAGCTGGTGCAGAGGCTGAAGAGTGAAATGTGCTGCAACAGATCCTTCAAATTCTCCAGAAGATATAATGCTAAGGCTTTCTTTACAAGTACCCTATTGTCTTACAACTAATGGACAAACATCTGCTCGCCTGGTGGTGCAATAGCAAAAGGCATGGAGATTACTGCACTAGGGCAGTTACCGTGAGCGATAACTTCTGAACTCAAGAAATTCCCCATTAAATTTTGGCAGGACAAACCTATTGAAACTTAAAGGCATTAAAAAGTCTGGTAATTACTGGCACATGCAACTTTTTGTGGAGGAAGCCCAAAATGTGTTTCTATGATCCTTCGGGTCCTAAATGTGTGTTTTCTACACCCATAGGTTGGAGCCCTTGAATCTCGCCATTGCATAAAGACCGGGGAACTGTTCGAGATGAGCGAACAAGAGCTTGTCGACTGCGATGACTCCGATGGCGGCTGCTGCGGCGGGTTTCCATACTCTGCCTTTATGTACATTTCCCAGCATGGCATAATGCCCTCTAATAAATACAAATACAAAGGACATGTAAGTACTTTGTGGTTTATATCAATTCGACCATATAATTGCATTATAATCATCTGTCATCAAAGTTCACATCTGTAAAATGATCTGTGCATTATATTCACTTTGTCACTTGCTGAAGTTAGAAAAGATGTCTTCTTTTCTGACAAGAATATCATTGGTGTTTTTATGTTGTTTCTAATACTGTTCTTTCCCTTAAATGTGTACGTTTGTAGATTTTATTGGAAGATTTCTTCTCAATACTTTCCCTTCAGAGTCCATTGAAAACCCCAAATACAGCATATGAATCATCTGCTGTGATAAAAGAAATAAAGAAAAAGCCAATAAACAGATTTACAAAAACAAGTAATCCAAAAGATTCACAGGATATTGAGCATAAACATTTTTTTTATCCCCAAACTGACCCAAGCTACCTATGATTTTGCATTTCACATTGATCTGATTGTCTGATAGTTGATAAAATGACTGGCAGTAAAATAAATTGTTTAATTACCTTTTCTGGCCCATATCCTTGAGACCATTTCTGATCACCATGTAATGGCTAAGGCCTGTGTATATTTTTTTAACTCTGTTTCATGGTTTTATTGACACTGTTTTATTCTATTGGTTAGCTTACTTCCCAAAAATGGATTTCAAAAGACTTTTGGCCTTATTATGAGTTTGGCGGTCTTGGAACGTGCCAGCGCTCTGCTTCAAGCCCGCCAAACCCATATTGAGATGGCCTGCCGGATTCCGACTGGAATCCATGTGGAGGGGTTCTGCTGCAGTTGGCCCACGGCGGTGTTGTGCTAAGGCTCATTTGTGAGTCTAAGCAGGGCACCGCAATGGGAACACCATTACATGTTCCTGCACGGCATGGACTCTGAAGTCCATGCCATGTAGGAACTGGGGGTGCATACAGACAGGGGGCACACCATGTGCCCCCGCTGCATGCATCCCCTGGCACAGAGGCAACAGGAGGCACTGTAGGGCCTCCTTAGTTTCTTCACGCCCACATTTTTTATACCGGGCTCACCACCATGATAACTGTGTCGGTGTGAAAACTTGTAATATGCTTGGCGGTGTCGCAGCGGCACTGCCAGCATGTTACAGCATCACACCACTGTGCCACCGCTGAGGGATCCCGGATCCCCAGTGGTACCAGTGGTCCAGTGGCGGTCTGACAGCCATAGTCAGAACATGGAAGGTGGAATGCATGCCTACGGCGGTTCCAGGTGCTTGGAACTGGCTCTTAATGTGTATCTGATGCTCGGCACCGGCCCTTAATTGTAAACACTGCACTTATGACAGTCTGCCATTAGAGATGAACAGAACAACAGTTGTTTATTAATACAATGTACTTACAAAAGTGTTAATACCTGCTTCCCCATTCATTCCTTCAGTGGTGGCTCTTCCTCTAAGCTGTAGGAGTACCGCCCCACTGCTATGTTATTATTGTTTTTTGTTTTTTTTCTTGTTCGGTGCTGGGTTAGAGGCACAGAGTGAGGAGTGGTTTGTACACTCCAAGTGCCCATGACTGCTTGACCGGCCGTCTTAGCCTGGCCCAACATTCTAGCACACTTTGCATGTTCCCCACCAGCTTCATTACACAGCCTTGTGGGAAACATGCCCAGGCCCCAGGCTCCATCTGAGCGATGGTCAACCATAATGCTGCATTTCAGCGTTGTGATTAGCCACTTGCAGGTGAGAGAGATGGTTAGTAGTTGTTTTGTACCATCATTGGCAGTGATGGCAGGGGCGATGGTTGATATAAGCTGCAGATGCCACCTGGTCGGAGCCATAGCACTTATTATTTTATAAAGTAAGCACAGTATGGTTATCACTTGCACTATCACTTACTGAAAGCCTCCTGGTGATGTCTTTTTTACCAGATTTCAGATGAGGCTGCTACTTTTGTTACAGCCAGAGTCCCCAAGTACTAATCATTAATGCAGATCACATACCTGATATCCCATGATGCCTCTGTATCTGTCCAAACTTTTTAAAGGGACTTGGATTCACAGAGGCATATTATGGAGTTAGGAAGGCTGGACTCTGTACTTGAAGGTTGGAAGTTCACAAGTGTCATGGGGTTCTCTCCAGAAAGGTGCACTAGTTCACAGAGTCAGATCCACTAAAAGATTCACTAAAAGGTTACTTGGAAATCAATTGTGTAAATATGTTACATATATACTTCACTAACAAAAACTAGGTGTCTGTTACGTAGAGACCTCAAAAGCAGTATTGTGATATCTTAAGGTTTATCAGCATTTAAGTACTGGTATCAACAAGCCCTCTATGTCTTTCTTCTGAAATTACTTGATGTTAACTGACTCTGTGTTATGTATGTAATAAGTTTATCACATCTGGAACAGGCTTTGCTAACATACATGCTCTCGCATATGCATAGTTCCATAACAATTACCTTTTGCAAGTAATGAACAACACTGAAACATTTATGTGTTTGCCATCAAAAACCTCTTACCAAGTTCAACAAAGATTGGTGTGATATTGTTTGTATTTGCAGTAATTCATCTACATATATGAAAAAGTTGTGTGATGACCTGTCAAAATCAGTACCTGAGCTGAAGTGCTTCCCTGTAAGAGATCCTTGCCATTTGCTAGATGGTATTCTGATAGCATCTTTACAATCTTCAGAGTTAATGAAGATTGCTGTGGACTCTGTAGTCCATTCTGGTGCATTGTTTTGTTATGCGCAGGAACTATAACCAAATATTTCTCATTTTGTGCTTTGTGTGGCATCAAAGAAAGAGTCATCCCAACTGTGTCATTTAGGCCAGTGCTTCTCAGTCTTAAAGACCTTGAATGCTATATTATCCATGTGGCGACTGTTTACTGAATTCTTTGCTCAGTGAAGGCAAGATATGTGAGGATCTTTGGTAGCATATGGATAGTGATGTGAAAAAAGTACACTCTACTGTATTCTTAAATTTTTACAGGAAAACATGACTGCTTTAGTGGAGATGATAAAAACACTAGAGTCTGAAAACACCTTTGTCTAACAAGTGTTCAGCGTAATTGGTGTAGATGTGAAACTTTTCCTTGAGTTTTGGCAGGGCGACACTTTTGGTTACTTTGGCACTGCAACAAGTTCCAAGTTGGAATTCTTGCCACTTGGTAAGCAAAGAAATGTTGAGGAGCAATTCAGGAAATTTTATTTTACAGTGCAAGAGAAAAGGATTGCAGTGATGCATAGAAATGTCTCTTCGCCAACCATGGCATTTGAAGTAAATGAATCCTGAGGTACTCTACTCAACTCCTAGTTCCCTTTTTGAATGGGAATTTTCTTCGGACTTTGAAAAGTACTGATAATTTTTGACCTCTTCAATAACTGAGGGCATATGTGCCCAGTTCAATGCATATGTTGCAAAACCTGTCACAGGGAATCGTAATCTTCAGGTGCACCAGTATTAACATGGAAAGCTTTGTCAGTGGCTAGAGTTAGCAAATTGTGTATTGGCTGTTTTGGTGTTGCCCGTCTCAAGTGCCAATGTTGAGAGGACCTTTTCAGAGATAAACATTTACATGGGAAAGAAAGAGCGAGTGCACATGACCAAAGACTCACTAAAGAAGTATTGTATATTGTACTACAATAAGTTTGATTAGTAAAAAATGTATTTGGACCTCATATACCCTGTACGCACACTGTCTAAACACATGCAGATTCCATAAACACCCGGAAAACACTGTGTCTGTTGGTTTTAATGGATCAAAAATTCGTAACCACTGATAACCACTGTTTTTTAAACATATTGAAAACACTGAGAAAACCCTACCAGAATTTACCAAAAAAAGAAACTGAAAACAGGAAAGCCTACATTGCAGTAATATCTGAAAGAGACTGTAGTTATAGATTCCCTACCGTTAGAATTACCCCAAGGCGTCAGACTGGATCCGGAGAATTTTTTTGTAGCAGTACTCCTGCATGTCGGTAGGTGGCGTCAGTCAACTCTGCGTCCGTCATTGGGTCACCGGGATGGCATAGCAGTGTCTACTTAGATACCGCCCCTGCGCGCTGATGTCAGTTCTTTCTTTGCCACGCCAGCTAGCGCAGATCTGGAGAGAGCGTGCCCTCGTAGTCACTTTTTGACTTTTGTCGACATAATTTTTGAGAGTCTTCGACTCCTGGTTGCACAAAGGGTGTCACATCGTTGGAATGGCTTCAAGCCTTGTGACTCCTGTCCCAAATTGATGTCCATCAAGGATCCTCACCTCGTGTGCCTCTGGTGCATTGAGCGCGACCACAACCCAAAGTTGTGTTCTGACTGCCGGGCCATGAATCCAAAGTATTTGTGGGACCGAAAGCTCTTGGAGGCCGGGCAGTCTGCTCCATGCCGTTTGAGGTCCTGGTCGAGAGGAAGGTCGCAGGACAGTTCGCGGAGCCACCATCATTCATCATCGAACTCTTTTGTACTCATCGGGTAAGTTGAAGCACAAGAAGAAGGCAAAGAAGCATCGTCGCTCATCGCCTTCTCCCCGTACATCGGCTGACACGATGCAGGACCCGGTGCATCATCGCTCTCTAGCTCCGTCTTCAGAGCCTGCTTCTGGGACGGCTCCGCGCTTCCCTTGATTTCCTGGAGCTGCAGTGTCCCCTACCCAGCTTCGAGCCTTTTACGAGGCTCTATGTAGCATTTTTTGGGTATCCCGACTCTGCAGGTGTGCCTACGGGCCCCACAAAGTTTGCTAGGGGCCCGGGCCTTCGATGCCATTGGCTTTGGCTCCAGCATCAGAGGGTCCCCGGGGATCCAGGCCTGGATCCAGATCGGCACTGCTCGACCTCACAGTACCTTCCCTGGCGCCGATCCCAGTGATGACGCCCCCGATCCTGGTTGCGTCCCCAACCAGCGTCGAACCCGGCCTCATCCCCAACCTGGACATGGTACTGGAGGGTACTTTTGTACCGCTGTTCATCCCTGGCGTTCCCTCTTTAGCTGACCAGCTTGAGGAGTAGGACTGGCAAGAGGAACTGGGTGATGCCAGTGGTTTGGATACCTCCCCAGACCTTAGCACACTCTCCGCCCCCACCGTGGCTACCGAGGATGGAGCTTCTTACCCAGTGGTGTTGCAAGAGGCGGCTGAGTGCTTGGGCCTCGAGCTTCCTTTGGTGGCAGTCAGGAATAACCTCCTGACAGAGGTGCTTCAGCCGGAAGCGGCCTCTTCAGAACCCCTGTTGCCTTTTATTGAAGCCCTCAGAGACATCCGTATGGGCACTTGGTCCAAGCCCAGCACAGGGGCTCCTGTGGACAGGATGATTGCCCTATGCCACCAACCGGCCACGGGCGACCCAATTTTCCTCTACCAAATCCCAACCCCCAAGAGCTTGGTGGTCCAATCCTCGTCCTCTAAAGGTGCATTCCCTACTGCTCCCCAGATAGGGAATCTAAGCAGCTGGACCACTTTGGGAAGAAGTTGTCTTCTCCTGCCTGCTTAGGGTTATGGTCAGTGAACACAGCATGCCTCTTAGGCTGTTATACCTATACGGTGTGCAATGCTGTTGCACAAGTGCTGCCACAGTGCCCAGAGGAGGCCTGGGCTGTGCTCACCCGCACAGTTGCTGCGGGTCAAGACGCAGCAGATCACCAACAAGTGTGGGCAGAACAATTTCCACATGGGTAGCCCTGAGGCGCTACGCCTGGTTGAGGACGTCTGATTTTTCGGGGATGTCCAATCCACCCTTTTGAATACGCCCTTTGATGGCCTTCGCCTGTTTGGTGACAAGGCAGAATCAGTGCTCGAGCGCTTCAAGGATTCTAGAGCTACGGCCTCAGAGCAACCTCTCACCCCATGCAGTCTGCCTTTTGCCCCTTTCGTGGCTACAGAAGGGGTGCCCAACCACATTCCACCCAATCGAGCCACAGGGCCACACAAGCTACCCAGTCTATGCGTGGCCGAGGACATTGGACCCAGAGACGCGGGTCTGGGGGCTAGGAAGCGGGCCAGTCCACCCATACATCCCCCCTGCAGCAGCCTCCAAACCTTTCTAGTATGACATTTCAGGGCCACCAGAAGCCAATGGGGGGCAGGATTCAACATGGAAAAACATTATGTCGCACAGTTGGGATTCGCAGATAGTCCGAAGGCGCTGCTCCCTCCCTCCATGTCACCAGCACTCCATCGCATGTCAGAGGATCACTTGGCCCTTCTCCGCCTGGAAGTATTGGCTCTCTTGGACAAGGGAGCTAGCAAACAGGTTCACGTGCCAGAAGTAAGTTGTAGTTGCTATTCCCACTACTTTCTGGTACCCAAGAAGGACAAAAGGCTGCGTCCTATCTTAGACCTCAGGGCCCTCAAAAGCTTCCTCCAGAAGGAGAAGTTCAAAGTGCTCACGTTGGCTCAGTTCCTCTCTGCCCTCATCCTGGACACTGGATGGTAGCGCTGGGCTTGCAGGATGCGTATTTCCATATCCCCATCCTGCCAGCCCACAGGCGTTACCTACGTTTCACAGTGGGCTACAAGCATTTTCAATTTACCATGTTCCCCTTTGGCCTTACCAGCGCCCCTCAGGTGTTCAAAAAAGTGGTGGCTTTGGCCGCAGCTCTTCTGCACAGATCAGGGGTTCCAGTGTTCCCCTATCTCGATGACTGGCGGTTGTAGGCAGGCTCACCCCAGGCTGTAGTCTCTCAGCTCCAGACTACGGCTGACTTCCTGCATTCGCTGTGGTTTACTATCAATGTGCCAAAGTCACACCTGATTCCCTCTCAGAAGCCCCTTATCATCAGAGCAGTTCTGGATACAGCGCAGTTTCAGGCTTATCCTTCCAAGCAGCAAGCCCTGGATATTTGGGCTATGATACCGGTATTTCAGCCTCTATCCCGGATTTGGGTGAGAATTACCCTGTGGCTGCCAGGCCTCATGGCCTCCTGCATCCTGCTGGTGGATCATGCCAGTTGACACATGAAGGCTCTGCAGTGGGACCGGAAGTTCCAATGGGCGCAGCATCGGGGGAATCTTTCCGATGTCATCCAGATCTCAGAGAAAACTGCACGTCAGTTACAATGGCAGCTCACGAACCAGGATTCGGTCAACGGCAGATCCCTTCCTCGTCCCCAACCAGAGTTCACAGTGGTGACAGATGCGTCACTCCTGGGATGGGGCGGCCACATGGGAGAGGCAGAGATCAGGGGTCTCTGGCCTCTGCTCTCCGGCGTAGTCCAGGCTACACGTCAACCTACTGGAGCTTTGGGTGATCCGTCTTGCACTGAGGGCATTCCTTCCTTATGTCAAAGGAAGAGTAGTGCAGGTGTTCACGAACAACACCACCGCCATGTGGTACTGCAACAAACAGGACGGGGTGGGGTCATGGACCCTATGTCAAGGGGATCCTCGCCTTTGGACATGGCTAGATTATCAGGGCATATCCCTGGTAGTTCAACACCTGGCAGGGTCCCTGAACGCCAGGGCAGATGAACTGCATGACAGATCACAAATGGCATCTTCACTCTGAGGTGATGTAAGGTCTCTAGGGAGAGCCTTTGTTAGGTGTGTTTGCCACCGAAGGGAACACGCTATGTCAGCAGTTCTGTGCATTGGAGTTTCCAAGGCAGCACTCGCTCGGTGATGCTTTTCGTCATGAGTGGAGTTACGGCCTCCTGTACGCCTTTCCACTTGTATCACTTCTACCCAGACTGCTAAAGAAGATCAAGCATGACCGGGCCCAAGTCATTCTTGTGGCTCCGGACTGGGCACGAAGAGGTTGGTACCCCGAGCTCTTGAGCATGGCCATCGATCCTCCGATCAGACTGCCTCTTCAGGAGGATCTTCTGTCCCAGCAGCAAGGGACAGTCCTCTACCCGAATCTGCCCAGCCTCCACTTCCTTGCGTGGAGCTTGAGCAGTGACAGTTGACAGCTTTCGACCTTCCTCCCGAGGTCTGTAATGGTATCTTGGCAGCCAGGCGTCCCTTCCCTAAAATGGTATATGCCTGTTGATGGAACAAATTTGTGGCATGGTGCACAGCAAAGGCTGAGGATTCCCTTTCTGCCCCTCTTTCAGAGATTCTCCTCTTTATTCTATCTTTGGTCCAGCAGGGCTCTACTCTGGGCACCCTTAAAGGCTATCTTTCGGCCATTTTGGCCTTTCTTCGCCTTCCTGATCAGCCTTTTCTTTTCAAGTCCCATAGGGAAAATAGATTTCTTAAGGTCAATACTCATCTCTTTCCTCCTTCTCCCTTCGGAAATTCCCAATATCACTTGAATATTGTCCTTACTTATCTTATGTGTGCTCCCTTTGAGCCATTACATAATTGTCCTCTTTGTCTTCTTACTTTAAAGACTACTTTCCTGCTTGCCATCACCTCTTCCTGCAGAGTGAGTGAGCTTCAGGCTCTGTCCAACAAGCCTCCTTTTCTTGCTATTCTTCCTGACAAAGTGGTCTTTCGCACTAGGCCCGCTTTTCTGTCCAAAGTGGTTACCTCTTTCCACATAGGTCAGACCATCACATTGCCCACCTTCTTTGGGCCTCAACACCCTTCCAAAGAGGAGGAGAGACTCCACCGTCTGGACCCCAATATGCAGTGTCATTCTACCTTGACCACACTAAAGATTTCTGGATGGACAATCAACTCTTCGTGGGTTATGTGGGCACCAAGAAAAGTCTGGCTGTGCACAAACGTACCATCTCGCGATGGATTGTCCAATGCATCAAAATATGCTATTCTTTGGCAAAAAAGGAACCTCCAGTAGGACTACGTGCTCACTCTACCAGGGCAACAGGCGCCACTACTGCTTTGGGACGTGGAGTTCCCTGATTGACACCTGCCAAGCAGCCACGTGGGCATCTCTGCACACGTTTACAAAACATTGCTGCCTGGACAGCCAAGTCCAGAGAGAGAGAGAGGAAAAAAAAAAAAAGGCTTTTAGTCCGTTCTGTTTTCTAGGACTACCTGGTGGCAGACCTACCTCCGGGGTTGGCATTGCTAGCGTATTCTAATTGTGAGGAATCTATAACTACCGTCTCTTTTAGATGAAAAAGTTACTTACCTGTGGTAATGATGTATCTGTAAGAGACAAATGTAGGTATAGATTCTTTTCCGCCCCACCCATTCTCCCGCTCTGCAACTTACTTCTAGGGATAGCGACTCCCTTCTAGGGCCCTAGTTATGTGCACCCGTTGTCAGTGTCTTGCATGGCTCTGAGCTTCTGGCTTAGAAAGTCAGGGCAGAACTCACATCAGCATGCAGGGGGGGTGTCTAAGTAGTCACTGCGACATCATCCGGGCGACCACGACGCCAGCGATGGACATGGAGTCGACCAACCCCACCTACCGACACACAGGGGTACTGCTACGAAAAACTTCCATGGATCCAGTCTGATGCATGGGGTACTTCTAAAGGTAAAGATGGAAAGGTAAAGGTAAGGAATCTATAACTATATATGTCTCTTACCGATACATCGTCACCCAAGGTAAGTAACTTGTTCTTTGTAGGGTGTCCAGCTGATAACAAACTTGCTTAATTTGTAAACAATTAGGTAATTTCCAAAATGCTTGCAGGAATGATAGGAAACCAGTAAGGGTTGGCAGTGTTGATGTGGAGGCTGATACAGGTTCAGGTTCTCTTTATATTGTGGTTCTATTACTGGATTGTGATGATGGATCCAAGGTGGTCAAAGACTTATTATGTACGGCCATCATTGATAACATTTCCTTGCAAGTCATAGCTGATTTGGAATTGCCTATAACCATCCTAAGAGACACTACCTTTTATGAAAAATGGGGGAAGGATTTTCCTTTGTCTTAGTCGGATGTAAACCCCAAGGCATTTGCAGAAAAAGACATTGAGATGATTGGGTATTTTTTAACCAATGTATAATGTTTAGGATGAAAAACAAATGCAATGCTATTTGTAGCTGTGAAGGGAAAGAATCTGTATCTGGTTCCCGGGCACAAGAGCCAGTTAAGGGTGCAAGATTTGTCAGCTTGCCAGGTGGATTGTGTGGATGGTTCCATTAAGGAAATTTTAGCTAAATGTTTAATGACCAGGTCGGACTTCTAAGGGTGTGGGACACCATGTTATGTTGATGCCACATGCATAGCCAGTAGCACACAAGGTACAACCCATGCCTATGAGTGTCAGGAAAGAATTGAAGGTCAGTTTACAAAATTCAGGCTCTCAAGTGATCATTCAACCTAATGATTTGTCGCAGTGGGTGGAACCCATAGCCGTTGCATGGAAAAAGTCAGAAGATATCAGACTTTGTGCTGATTTACGCGTTCTGAACAAAAATATTATCATAGACTGCCACCCACTGCCCAGAATTCATGAGTTGTTGGCAAACCTCGGGGAAGGGGGAAGCAAGTGGTTTTTCCTAATCGATTTGAAGTCAGCATATCACGAAGTGTCATTGACGGTTGAATCTAAGAGTTTGACTACGTTTGCGACCCCCTTTGGTGCCTATAAGTTTCTGAGGCTCCCATGTGGTTTGGCCTCAACAGCCAGTGTGTTTCCTAAACTTATGGACACATTGTTTCAGGGCACCATGGGGTACAAGCATATTTGGATAACATCCAGATATATGCAGAGACCTTGAAGGAGCATAATGTAATATTGAGAGAAGTACTGCCTACATTAAAGGCACAGGATATAACCGTCAGGGCAGACAAATGCAAGTTTGCAGTGAAAGAGTTGGAATACTTAGGACACACAGTGTTGGATGCTGGCATAATACCCAAGTTTTCTGTTAAAGCAATTAGCAATGCTAAGGCCCCCATGGATAAGGATACCTTCATTCTTTTCATGGGTTGGAAGGCTACTATGCCAGGTTTGTGCCTAATTATGCTCAAATGGTGGAACCATTACGTACCTTACTCAGGAAGAGTCAGGTAAGAATGCTGTTCGATAAATGTTCTGAATGTTTACTATCAGATAAACATTGGAGAACATTACAGACTCCATTGAACCCAACCCAGTTTCCAAACACAGAATGGGAAAAGGTTGATTTGGACTTGTTCAGTATTGCTGTCAGATATGATGTATTTAACTCTGGATGTTGGTTATTTCTCGAAGTGGATGTATTATAAGTTTGTGGAAACACCACATACAGATGCAAACATTGAATTCCTGAGTAAGATATTTTTAACTGAAGATGCGCCCAAACTCATAGTCACGGACAATGGCACACATTTCGTGTTAGAAAAGATGTATAAATTCATGAGCTCACAGGACATAAAACTCCTTAAAGTTGCATTATACTCACCCACTTTGAATGGTCTAGTGATGCGTGGTAATGAAGTAATGAAAGAGGGAGTACAGACTGCCATTGCTTCAGGATTGGATGTAAAGGAGTTCATTGAACAGAAGATGTGGAATTATAATACATCACCACACTGCACCACAGGGGTTAATCCATTTGAGCTATTAAGGGAAGGGGATGTGCACACGTGTTTATTTCCATATTTGGTGAGTGAGATGAAAACTGTGCGGTAAGTCTAGTCTAGTACTGAAAAGATATCTTCTAAGTTTGCCCTGAAGCAAATTGCTATGAACGATAATTTCGACAAGCAGTGTTGCCTTGGCGGCAGGGACGTGTCAGTCGGTGAGTGGGTTTTAATTAAGAAACCCCTCAAGGTTCGGAAAGTGGAATCAACAATTTCCATGCCAGTGAGAGTCAGGAAAGTCAGCACAGGGGCAGCGTTTGTGGTGGATAAAGATTGGTGAAACAAAAGACAACTTGTGAAGGTTAGTACATAGCAGGCTAACATCATGCAACGGAAGAAGTGTTGTTTGCATGTACAAGATTGGGCGCACTGATTGCAGTTTGATGTGGAGGGTTAGATGTTGTCAGGTGGTGTGGATGAGCATATCAGGTAGGTGGTTACTTCATGTTCAGGTGCTAAAGGGGTTGACCCCAGTCTTGATAATATTGCAAGTGCAAATGGTTCCTAGAAAAATAGATAAAAATAGATAATTTCATTAGATATTAAATATTACTCCTGTATGGTTTATGCGGTTTGATTTAAGTTTAGTACTTTTAATATTCCTGTCTTATTTCCAAGGGGGAAGGTGATGTAATGTGATGTTGTATTGAACATGCTTCTCGCGCACATCTTGTGTGCTGTTCTGTGTAATTGTTATGCTTCAACTTAGGCTTAGGGGTTCGAATAGCAAGTGTCAGCGGGACGCTTCATGTCATGGGTGATGGAGATCAATAAATAAACTTATCAAGAAAAGCGACATTCTTTGTATGTTCCTTACCTCACTCACTGCCTCGCTCCCTGTAAACTTTGCCCTTTGGAATTTTGCATTAAAATCTCTTCATTCAGTGAATATTTGTTTAGCAGTGTTTTTTAGAATAATTTTAAGCACAACGCAAAAGTTGCCTGAAAGTAGCAGTCTAGTATTAAATGTAAGTTCTACATGTAATGTCATCGAGATCATGGTGTCAGAGGGGAAACAACCTTCACAACGCAACTTTTACAACACAAGATCCATTACAACGCATGTCATTACAACGCAGTCATTACTACGCATACCAAATATAACGCATAACATCACAACGCATGTTATTACAACGCAGTCATTACAACCCATACCATTACAACGCATACCATCACAACGCATAGTACCCTTACACTATCCAATACTTACCCTACTGTTGCACCCTCTGGAGTTAGAATAGTAATTTTTACACCTACACTATCCAACACTTACCCTACTGTTGCTCCCCCTGGAGTTAGAATAGTAATTTGTACCCCTATACTATCCAATACTTACCAAAGATGCGTTGTAATGGTATGCGTTGTAATGGTATACGTTGTAAAGGTAGTATGCGTTGTAATGAAATGCGTTTTAATTGTAGTTTTAGGAAATTCGTTGTAATGGCATTCGTTGTAATGGAATGCGTTGTAAAGGATGTTGTGTTGTAAAAAATGCGTTGTAAAGGCATGCATTGTAAAAGTATGCGTTGTAACGTCATACATCCTTGTCAGAGTCACTCTGTGTGATCCTCTACATCTCCTTTCAGGGTGGAGACTGTCGCTTGAAACCCTCGAAGATTGTCCCAATGAACATGTCCAAGTTCTATATGCTGACCGGTGAAGACAACATGGCCGCCGCTGTGGGTTATGATGGACCTATCACCGTGGGCTTCGGTGTGACGGACACCTTCTTCTTCTACAGTGAAGGTAATGGCAAGTTTGTTCCACACCGCAGCCATCTTTGACTGTCCCCTTCCCTCACAAAGGAGACCTGCCAACAGAAAGGTACCACCAAGAGTTAAAAAACACCCTACCCATCATCGCCAAAAAGGTACAGTGCGAGCTATTATGCTAAGGGTGCTTAAAGTAAATTTGCACTTATAAATCCTTTTATTCTAGTTGAATATTAATGACCCCATGCTTGTATATTATTGGTAAGCCGTAAAGGTTTGTGAATACCCACAATCATGTAATTTGGTGGTCATGCACAAACGTCCCTTTCACAGTACGTAGGAGTGCCACACAAGGCTGGTTTCACCCTGATTAGTCGTGTGTAGTTTGGACCCAGTGGCACACCCTTGCCACTTAGCACTTGCCGGTGGTTAGACAAATGTCAAGCATTCCACCCATCACCTTTTTATGTGTTTGCTGCACAATATTACTGATCACTGTAAGTGGCACGGGCATGCCCAGACTTGCAACACAATGAGCATGGTGCTCTCCTTTTTTGTAGATTCATATTTAACGCTGATGTCAAGCCACGTTCCCATTGCATTCACTTAATGTAAAGCAACCTCAACATCTATGTGGACCAAGATGCGTCAGACTTAAATGTTTGATCTCAATCTTGCATTTCTTGCTTCTTGGAAAGTTAGGACTGAAGGAAGAACATTTGGTTACTGTTTAAATCCGAGAGGATGGATGTTAATAGTAGTGGTGGGTAGCTTTGAGCACCAAAGCCCTAATGCCTTTGTTTGATGTGCATTTCTTCTCTTCCAGTATCATATACTTGCAATCTTGAGTTGTTTATTGATGAAAAACTCTCATTGGATGCCCACATCTTGGAAATGTCTCCATCTTATTGGATTTTTCTGGTAGAACTTTGCTCATTGCAGCCCTGATTCGCTCACAAATGAATTATGAAAATGTTCTTTTAGTTGGCTTTTCAAACACTTGGTGTCTTTCGTGGAGCTCACACATTTGATCCCATTAGTCCTTCCCTGGTCCTTGCATTAGCTCCCTGCGAATGCGTGCATTGTTTTGAATGACATGCGCATTTAGCACCACTCTTTCTGTGGTAAGGGCCCCTCGTCCTCAGCCAAGTGACTTCCTCACAGCACTCAGAACTTGAAAATAGCCACTCAGATTTGATTTGAATTGATTTGATTTCCACATTTATAAAGTGCACTGTGACCCTACGGGTATCCTGGCGCTTGCACACGTGAACTAGATTCTGAGAGTAAGGAGGGTGTATATTCAGAGGTTAAAAATATCACAGCTATACCTTAGGAAACAGCCAGGTCATTACTCTTTTTCTAAACTGTAACAGGTTATCCACCTGCCTAAGTTCGGCTGGAAGTTTATTCCAAGCTGATGCGGCTGCAGTACTGAAAGCCCTCCTGTATTGGCTTTCCTAACCCATGGCACTCTTACCAATTAAGCAGAAGAGGAGCGGAGATTGCGCACTTGAATGTACCACTCAAATCTCTTTCATAATGGCTTGGGCCAAAGACCATGAAGAGCCTTAAAAACTATGCAGAGGGACTTAAACTGAATTCTCTGCTTGACTGGAAGCCAGTGAAGCTCAGAGAGAGCCTGGGATGCCGATTATCGTCGTGGTTTCCCTAGAGCTAGTTTGGCCGCCAACAACTGGGTTCTCTGGCGTCTTCCAATCAAATATCTGGGAGACTCCAGCAGTAATGTGTTACAATAATCTAGTCGACTTAAAATAATGCTCCATACCACCAATGGTCTTGCTTGTGTAGGGAGCAACGGAAGGATCCCTCTCAACACTCGAATCAGAGCAAAACAGCTAGCAACTGTCTTAGTCACTTGGGGTTCTAAACTTAGATTACAATCGAAACTGGCACCTAAATTACGTACTAGTTTAACATGGGCCATTGGTGCTGTCACCGGGAATGGCCAGAAGTCCGTTGGCAATGGGCGGGAAACCTTCCCGACTGGACAACACAAAATCTCAGTTTTGTTCCCATTGAATTGCAAATAGTTATTATGTAGCCATGCAGCAGTGTCTTGCAGACATTCTTGAAATGTTTCCAATGAAAGTGAATGATGGCTTTCTAACGAGAGAATCAGTTGGGTGTCATCAGCGTAATTCACAAGACTGATATTATGTGATTTCATGATGGCAACCAGAGGTCTCAGATAGATATTAAGTAAAATGGGACTAATAGCAGACCCCTGCGGCACACCATACTGGACACCCATGAATTGAGATTGATAGGGATCAGCGGACCAGCAGATACCGTTGACCCCTCCCCCATCCTCCTCCCATTGTGTAGTGGAGTTGTGCTAAGAGACCCCCTGGGATGGTACTGCGCTCTGTAAGAATTTCTGTAACATGAACGCAGTGTTTCCCTTGTTTTTCTCAAATGCGAAATTCACCACTGCGAATCCAAGTGTGGCATGATCAATATCTAAATGTTTTAGACATACGTCTCGTTGCACACATGATGGTTTAATATTCTGAATGCGGAATCCCATGCCTGGGGTTGGAAGTAGGCGTCCTAGGAAAAGGATGTTTTTAAATATCAGAAACACTCCTAAAGTTTCCAGTTTTTGAGTTTTCACAAATGTATTTCTAACCCATTACCTCTCTGGAAAAGGTTGAGAACTTACTTCTGTCAGGGGCAGGTGTAAACGCATTTCAAGGAATGTAATGGAATGAGTTTAATAGGCTCAACGTTCCACAACTTTAGATTTAAGAAGAATCAACGAGTCAATTAACAACCCAGAATATTTCCAGAACTATTCCGAGGCACAGATGAGATGGAATGGAGACCCAGAAGGAGTCCGTTCCAAAGTTGAGGACCAAGTAGGAAAATATCCTGCCCAACAGACCTTGAGATTCGAACATATGGAACAGACATCATTACCTGAGAGTTAGGACACAGCATCACACTGAAGTGAGTGTCAGTTTTTCAGTGCAATTGACGACAATGCAGCAGACACACAGGAACTTGAAGACAGTTCTCTGCTTTGCCAGAAGCCAGTGCAGACAGATCCATGCCTGTGCGTCATGGTCCAATTTCCTTTCCTTACACACTGTCTGAACAGAAAAGTTGTACATTCTTAGCTACTGATTCAAGAATGATCCCATCAGATTTGTGACTTTATTTGTTCACCCTGTGAGTTTATGGATCTATATAATGCTATTTTAAAGGAAGGTGTGCCTTTAGCTCTTGCTAGTTCTGCTTGTTCACCTCGGGTGGTGCCTAGCTGACATGGATGCTCATGTAAAAGCTCACTTTTCTGCCTTATATCACCATACAGGAATTTATGACGAAGAAGATTGTCCACATGCCAATCACGCCATCATAATTGTGGGATACGGAGAGGAAGATCATGAAGGATACTGGATTATTAAGAACAGGTGGGGTGTTTTTTTCCAATTTTTCTCCACTCTTTGTGTGGCATGCTGGTGATTGATGTGTGTATGTTGTGTTGGTGGTGTCTTGGCCAACCTCCTGGCTGCATCCGTGAGATCATAGTATGTACCCGCTCTCGGTTCTCATAGGTTGATGTTGGCAGAAGGACGTGGGCTGAGCATCAAAAATCATCTAGCTCCTGTTTGTGCCCTTTATCATCCAATATCAAGACTTAATATTACTTATACCTGTAATAATGGATATATGCTGAGGGTACTTGCAGCTGTACGGGGATATGCAAGTCAGCTCGCTACACTTTCTTTATGTAGTGTTTAGTTCTAAACAAGAAGTTTTATTTCCCATTTTTAACCTAAAGCCAACTTGTTTCACATTAAAACTATTCTATTTCATGTTTCTGTGGCCAATTCTCCATTCAGCCCCTACTACTCTAACCGGTTATTTCCTTTACACCCTTGAAATCAATATTTTTTCTAATTCTATATTTTGCTTTGTGTTTAGTGTCTCTTTCTTCTTATGGATTCTTTTCATTCACCACTTTTTCCTTCACTCCTTAACTATGAATTTTTCATGTACATTTTTTTATTGGCTTTTCCACTTGCATCCAATTCATTTCAAATTTAGAATACTCTTGGACTGAGTTTTGCCCATGTTTTCTCCCAGCACAGTGTCTTGTTGTTTTGTTTTGTTGTGGGGCCAGTACATGTTCCCTTTCTCTCTTTGTTGATAACAGTGCTAAGATGTTCAGCCAAATTCTGGGGTTCCTTCTAGTTTCTATACAGTCGCTCCTCATATAGTCTATGAGAACCATGTTAAAGAGCCATTTAAATAATTTTCTATTTTATTTAGCATGCAATGAATCTGAATTTTTTAGTTCACGCCATGTTGCACAGCAGTTCGTGCTGCTGTGCAGCATGTAAACAAAATATTAACAAACCAATCAATTTTGCCAATGCTTGTTTTTATAATACATTTCCCTATTGCTTGAGCAGGGTGCTGAGTAAAGTAAAGGAGGCAGCTAAGTGAAAGGAAATGGCCTTGATTTCTGCAGGAGATGGTTTTAGGGTTGTCCACGCATGATTGGTTGAGGGCGCTCATGGGTGGGGCTATATGCATGTGTCCCTGTGTGTTTGTCAGTGACTGTGTGCATGTGTATGTGTTTCAGTGTCTGTTTGCAGTTACAAGACTTGTGTGTGTATTGGCAGTATGTTGTGTGTGTGTGTTCATGAGAAAGAGTCAGAGTGAGAGAGTGAGAGAGAGAGAGAGAGAGACAGAGAGACAGACAGAGACAAACAGTGTAGGGATGATGATTTGTGTGATCCTCTAGAGGTCATCTGATCTCTGATGGCCAATGGCATCTGAACAATCCATTGTGGAAACCACCTATTACATGAAGGTGCCAATCACCTAAGAAGTGCTTGGCATTCTTGGCCTATTGGGGCATTCTTAGAATGATGATACCCATGCCGGCATAGTGCTGGCTGTTCATGGCATTCTCTGGACATTATTGAAATTCTGGAGCCAATGTCTCACAATATTACTGACCCTGGCATGTTGTTGGCCAGTATTAGACTATGGATTGTAAAATGACACATTGATTGCATTTGTCCATTCCCTTAGTGTTGCTACTTTTGAATTGTTATGCTCTCATTTTTTTCTACTTAATTTATGGTTAATGCTTTGGTCTTTCTCTTTTCAGACATTAGATAAGTAAATATGGCCTTGCTTCACACCCTTTCTCTCCCATGCTTGTCCTTTGTTTCTACTTTCAATGTTGTATTTCTCTATTGCTTGTATGTTTTCACCCTCAGTTCCACCTAGTTTGGCGTACACTCAATTAATCAATAAATCAGGGTTTGCAAAGCGCGGCTAGTCACCAGCAGGCCTAAAAAAATCATAACATTGTTACTAGACCTGCAGGTCTAGTGACTTAAATAATCTACTTGTCCTATTTGGAATGCTCCTGACACATAAACCGGTTTCAATGATTTGATCCAGGGAAAATATTTAAATTCACTGAGCTGCCATTTTCGTCATTATCACCTATGAGAGCACCTTTAAATATGGGAGTTCAGCATTTCTGCTGTACAAAAACTAGACTAAACGTTTGTTCCATATTTAATACAAATCTAGCCTCTTATAGGATACACACGACCCCTGACCTGCCTTTTAGCTCTTTAACAGCATTGTCATAAGTGCAGTAGCAGGAATGTTCCTCAAATCATGTTTAAAAGTATCACTTTCAATAAATGCATTACTAAAGCATGAAGTGGTAGCATATTTTCATTTGCAATTAGTGGATTTTATTTTGAAGTGGCCAAACATTTTTCCTACTGATGCGCTATTACTAATAAAATCATATAGTGTTCAAACAATAATGTTTGGAAATCAAATTGCTGCAAATATGTGTCATTTTCACATCACCAAGTAAAGTGTTCTGAATTGTTCACTCCTATTTAAATCTTTGTTTGCATCACACTTCTTATTTACCCAAAAAAAATGTGCGTTCATAATTCCAGATTTATTTTTAAATGTGTGTACTATCCACTTACAGGTTTACTTTAAATGTTATGTGTTAGATAAAAAACTGACATCTTCAGACAGCTCACTTGACAAACACCCCTTACAGAAGTAAGAGAAAAATAAACTCCATTTTCCAAGCAACAATGAGTAAAAAGACAAACTGACATCTGACCTCTTTCCTTGAACAGACTGCAAAAATGTCAAGATAAAAACAAGATTTTATGGCAACTTTATTGCTTTTTTCACTTTCTGAATGAACAGAACACCTGCTCCTTTCCAGTTTAAGTTCACTTGCCAGAACAGACTAGTAGGTTCTAAAAATAGCTGGACCTAATAAGATCTGACTCGACATTGCGAATGGGGGAATAGATTTTTTTAGGCCTGCTAAGTGAGGTTTTTAAGGCGCTTAGGGCAGAGGAAAGGGGGCTGCTGATCCATCTGGGTGCTGGGGTTCACACGCACTCGAGTCCTTGCTGAATTTGGTTAGCAACTGGGATTGCCTGGAGTAGAAAGGCAGGGTGTTCCAGGTCTTGGCAGCGATGTAGAACGATCTTCCTCCAAATCTGGTCTTGCGGCTGCATGGGGCAGTGGCCAGGGCAAGTCAATCGGAGCGGTGGTGTCTGGTGGGTATGTTGAATGAGAGACTGTGGTTCAGATATGCTGATCCTGCGTCATGGAGGGCCTTGTAATCGTGTGTGAGGAGATTCAAAATGATTCTTTTGTTAAATGGAAGCCAGTGAAGATCTCAAATGTGTTGAGTGATGTGGCTGCAGCGGGGAAAGTTGAAGACCAGTCTGGCTGCAGCGTTTTAAATATTCTGTAGTTTCCTGAGGAGTTTCTGGGTGACACCAGCATAGAGTGCGTTGCTGTAGTTGAGTCTGCTGCTGATGAATGTGTGGGTGACGGTCTTTCTGGATTCTCTGTGGAAGCATGAGGAGGAGACGGCGTTGATCTGGCTGTTCTTTGTAAGCAAGGAGTCTAGTATGATGCCAAGGTTTTGTGTTTGATCCATGGGTGTGGTGGGAGTTTCAATTGCAGCAGGCCACCGAGAGCTATCCCACACTGAGGGGGTGGGTCCCAGGATGAAGACTGGTCTTTTCCAAGTTGAGTTTGACTCAACTGTCTTTTATCCAGGTGGCAGCGGCCTTCATCCCACTGTGGAAGTTGATTCTGGTGGCTATGAGTTTGTTGGTGAGGGAGAATAGCCACTGTGTGTCGTTGGCATATGAGAGGATGTTGAGTCCATGGTTCCTGACGATGCATGCAAGTGCGGCCATGTAGACATTAAAGAGGGTAGGACTTACGGCGGAGCCATGGGGCACTCTGCAGCTGATCTCTGTTGGTTCGGTGAGGAACAGGGGTAGTCGGACTCTGTGTTCGACCGATGAGGAAGGAGTGCATCCAGTCCAGGGCCTTGTTGCGGATGTCGGCGTCATGGAGACTCTTAATTAGGGTGAAGTGGAAGACAGTGTCAGAGGAGAATGAGAGGTCCAGAAGGATAAGGGCTGCTGTTTCGCCCAGTTGAAGTATGAGAGTATGAAGCGATGTTGTCGATGGTGGCGAAGAAGGCCATCTCTGTGCTGTGGTTGCTACAGAAGCTGGATTGGGAGATGTCCAGGACGTGGTTGGCTTCAATGAACTTGGAGAGTTGAGCATTGAAGACCTTCTTGATGACCTTGGCTGGGAAGGAGAGCAGGAAGATGGGTCAGAAGTTCTTGAGGTCTGTTGGGTCGGTAAAAGGCTTCTTCAGCAGGGGGTTGACCTTGACATGTTTCCAGTCATCGGGGAAGGGGGCTGTCTTGATGAAGCAGTTGATGGTGCAGCGTAGCTCAGAGGCAATGAAGGTGGCAGCTCTATGGAAGATGTAGGGCGGGTATGGTTCCAAGGGGCCTCCGGAGTGGATGCTATTCATGGTCTTGAGTGTGCCCTCTGTGGTGAGCAGGGTCCAGTTGAGTAGGATCTGTTGGGGTGCGGCGTCATTTGGTGGTGGTGGTCATGGTGGGAGGGTCTTGGGTGTCAAAGCTGTTGTAGATCTGTATGAGCTTGTGGTGGAAGAAGGTGCTGACGTTGTTGCAGAGGTCTTGGGAGGGTAGGACATTTGTGGTCTAAATTTTGGGCATGGCAAACTCCTTGACAATGGCAAAGAATTCTTTGCTGTTGTGTGCGCTGGCGGTAATTCTGTCTTGGAGGGACGTTTTCTTTGTGGTTGTGAGGAGGAGGGGGTGTGCAGCGACTGCAACTTTGAAGGTTGCGTGAGCTTCCGGAGTTTTGTTGTTCCTCCATCACTTCTCGAGTCGTCTAAACCTGTGTCTGGACTTGTGGAAGGCGGGAGTGAACCAACTGGCTTTCTTGGAGTGTTACTTGCCAGGTGCCTTCTTGATGGGCGTCAGAGTGTCGGAACAGTTGGAGATCCATTGATGCAGATTGCATGCTGAGATATTAGCATCCATGGATGTTGGCGGTTTGGTTCTACTGAGAGAGGCGGTGAGGTGTTCTTCAGTGACTCCATTCCAGCTGCGGCTGGGGGGACGTTGAATGCGATGGTGTATGGTGAGTTTGCTGAAGGCGATGTGAACGCAATGGTGGTCGGTCCAGAGGAGTGCAGAGGTATGGCTGCAGGTGATGTTTTCACTGGCTGCGAGGATGGGGTGGAGTATGTGTCCTGTTGCATGGGTTTGAGAGGGTAATAGCTGCTTGAGTCCTGTATTAGCAAGGTTCTCCAGCAAGGATGCAATGTTCTGGTCATTGGCGTTCTCCGGGTGAAGTTGAGGTCGCCAAGTAGGATGTCATCTGTGGATGCTAGAGCCTGGGGTGCGATCAAGTGGATGATGTCATCAGTGAAGGGTGGGCAGGAGCCAGGAGGTCTGTAGATGAGGGTGCAGCGTAGGGTGGTTTTGGGGTTGGTCTGTATCTGGAAATGGAGGTGTTCCATGGCAGTCATTGGGTTGTCTGTGTGGGTGGTCAGGAGGAGTTAGTTTTTGTGGACAATGGCAATGCCTCCTCCTGGTCGGTTGGTGTTGTCCTTACTGGTGATTTTGTAACCGTTGGGGTTGGCGATGGCGATGTCTGGGCCAGAGCTGGTAATGTCCAGATTTCCATGAGGAAGGTGATGTCTTGAGAGATGGAGTTGTGGAGGTCCCAGATTTCTGTGGTGTGTTTGTGGAGAGATCGCATGTTGAGGAAGATGCAGCTGAGCCAGTCGGATGCGCTGTGGGTTGACTGGGCTGTGGGAGGAGCTGGAGTGTGGAGGTGAGCGAGGGTGCAGCTTCAGTTTTGGCAGGAGAAATGTCCTTGGATGTCTTTGGATGACTGCCATGAACCATAGCAATGTGAATGCCGTGACACCTGGGTGCATTCATCACAACATATGTGTGCGCATGCATGCATACGCATTAGTGACCATTATAGAATGGATTTCCGTAATAGAAAGTACATTGCAAAATTCCCTCCTGTGTGTGCACAAGACTCATGGGGGCAGATTTACAAGCCCCTTGCGCCACTTTTGTGTCATTTTTAACATGGGAAAAATGACGCAAAAGTAGCACGCATACAACTGGCAAATAACATTAGTTTGGTCAAAAGCACAGACTTTTAGAGGTGAGACCTACTAGCTTTGCCAATGCTCTCTTATAATTGTTTCTTTTTATCCACATGCATATGCATTCTTTCTCCCTCGTGCACTCATTCCTACTGTCTCCCAACGTCATTGTCATATGTAGTGCCCCATTCTGCTCTCTTTTGTACCCTTTTTATTTATTTCCTTAGCAGTTATTGCACACCATCTTGCTTTATCTCTGTTGCTTCTTTTCTGAGTATGCATTCATCCTGTGATACAGTTAGTTGTTCTCCCTATTTCTTTGGTTAGTTTTTATCTTGAATATTCTCAATCTTTTCTTTATCCTCACATAACAACTTTCCAACTATTGTTTTTTAAATTGATTATTCCTTCCAATTAGTTTCTTCATTATTTCACCCTATTGCTCCCACTGAAGCTCACACACATTTACTCAAATTACATAGGACCTCAATATGCATCCCAGTGAATTACTACCACAAACGTATGACAATTATGAGTTTTTGTGATAAACATCGGTAGGTCAAACCTGCTGATATTTATCAGAGTTAAAGTCCATGATATATTTACCGGAACATACAGATTTTGATGCAGTGAGCACCAAAATCCCCATGTTATTCCCCTATAAATCGTAACTGGGTGCAATTAATTGCACCCAATAAATTAAGACGCTATAGAAATCACACCAATTACCCAGGCAGCTTGCAATCAAGCCATAGTGCACAATTTCAAAACAAATGTCCATTTTCTCTTTTCCTCTGTTACATCTTCTTTTTTCTCTTTGGTATTTTCTCAAATTTGAGGCTTCCTCCTTTGTACACCATTAATATTTGTTCATTCCTTCTTTCTTGCATCTCTCACTTGTTGTTTAACTCTCAAACATTTATTTAGGCAAAAAAGATACTTTGTGAAGCACAGAATTTTATCGATAATCTGCTACACATTAATGTCAAATCCTTTGCTTCTCTTTGTCCCTGAAATTTGCTTTTCTCTTTTCTCTTGTTCTGTTGATGTGGTATCATGTTCTTGCTGTTGTGTATGTTTAGTTTGTCTTGCAACTTCACTCCTTATTTAATGTTTTTCTTATTTTCTTATTTTCAGCTGGGGACATTACTGGGGCGACCAGGGATATGCAAAGATCAGACGCAACTCAAACGTTTGCACCATTGGTGAAATGGGATCTGTCATGGATCTTCTGTGAGGCTTGCAGTCCTACCTGGATGATCACATAGTTTTTAAGTTGATGCATCTCAATAAGTCTTGCACGCTGTTAATGTTCACAAATATATTAAAATACCTATGATTGAACACAGTATATACTTTACATTGGCAGGTTAACTCTTAATGCTAAGACCTTACAAGGAGTTTCAGATTTTAAACTGCTCATAAAAATTGGACCCATGTTCTCATAAAATTAAGATGATGTCTTGTTGCAATTTTATCATATATCATATTACTAAAAAATCTAAATATTGTTTGATTTAAATCCTCTAAGACAGGAATACTTGTAGCCAAAGTGCAGATTCACTATTCACTTGACCACCCATGTTTCAGAGAAAGTCTATATTGGAGCTTTTGACTTGACTAAATTCCTTCCCATTATCCACCCAATGCCTATCTGGCTGTTCTCTTTGCTCTGACACACTCTGTTGTCCATGAACACTAGTGCATGTGCTAAGGCCAAGAAATTGACAATAAAAGGCTGCGCTCACACCTGTTAGAATTACTTAACTGACACTCTCCTCCCCTTTGAACCTTGCTGTTGGTTGGTTTGTTTCATCATACAATCCATACTCAAGGTCATTATGGACACAGTCACCAATTATTAACTTATCATCTACAAGTCATTCATTCCAGATGTGTTAGCCTAACTAGTTCATCCGAAGCAAAACAAAGACTACAACTCCCAGAATACACCAGCATATCACAGAAAGTCTAGGACTGGAAACAGTGTCTGTAATTATCTTGTTGGAGGTGATCAACCTAGTTTTTAATTCCAAACAGTGTGTTCACTTTTGTTTTTTTTTTACAACTTGTCCCAGCATTTGAATTGTTAAATTGCGTTGCAGCAGTTAATCATTATTAAAAATATACAATAAAAGCAAAAGCATATTTCAAGCTACTTCTTCTGTATTGTCTTGGCTCACTACCATACCCAGGAAGTGTAATCCTGGAGTAAAACATCCTTTATTTGATTCCAATGCAGGTGAGAGAAAAGAGCTCCGTGAAGTTAGAACTTCAGCTTTGTGTCGTAACCAAGCCCGTCCTCACTGCAGGCCACTGTCATCCAGTCCTGATATGTCTGCTTCCCCATTTTAGTATTTCCAGCCCCCTTTCACAAACCACCATAGACCAAGCCATCTCATATTTCCAACAATGGCTTTTACCACAATTCAAGGTTTAGCAAATGGCAACACATTTAGGAAGTCTCTAAGTCTGAGGAAAGCTTCCTTGTTAATGCCCCAAACAGTATCACTTTCAGTCTTAACAAGACGTCCTCTTTCTCAGCAGTAAAAGTCATTTCCTGCTGAAAAGCCAAAGCTTCCAAACATTTTCCTGAGCAGAAACACTGCTGTGGAACAACCATCCAACTGAACTCAGGAGTAGTCCTCTCCTCCTGTCATTCGACAACACCTACATACTCCCATCTTCAGACCACGCCTTAACAAATGCCCTGACTGCTCCTGCCTTTCTTCTTCCTGTTGCCTTCTTCACACCCATGTATACCTCTTCCTCTTCCTCTCTGCAAATCCACCCCTTTTGATTCATTATCATTGACAAGCCCAGATGGGTTTCCACGTTTCTCGTACTTTAAAGTAATACCTGTGTGCTCCTTGTGTTGCTATACTGTGAAGAATCCTCATTCACATGTACAAGGTCGCCTGTTCTAGGAGCCTTGTGTTATATAGGTAGCACACATCGCAAACATTCGGATTACCCTATTAGAAAAATAGATACATTAATATAATTACAATAAAACTTCCATAGTAGGAATTTAATAGCCAAAATTAATCAGTCAATACTGAATTTTGCAATTGTCATTCCCCGCTAGAAGTATCTCCTTTCTACAAAGATTACTTGTAATCAGCCTTCCAAAGACATATGAGAGATTTGTATTGATTTTCTACTACTAATGATTATTTTTTATTAAGGTCAAGAATGCACAAAGACCTTTACACATGCTCAAAAGCAAAGACGGGATGAGGAACAGTAAAGTGCCTAATAGCCTTAGTTTAAACCATGGTAGACAGTCCCACTCTCCCTCTGTGAACGGGGGGTTGGGGCGGGGAGGTTTAAAGGTCATGACCTCCCCCATCTTGGATGAAGACTGCCTCCATATTTAGCCATCCCATTATGTCAGCTAGGGTCTTCTCTTCTGTGGAGGGACCCGCTGCCCCCGCGGCTCCCTTCACACCACTGAAGTTTTTCAAGCCGGCCCACTCAGCAAAGGGGCAG